>NC_060129.1:73643269-75014519 GCF_021461395.2 Schistocerca americana | reverse complement strand
ATCCGGCGAACGGTCCGGACACTTGGATGATGTCGTCCAGGATACCGAGCAGCATACATAGCACACGCCCGTTGGGCATTTTCATCACAATAGCCATACATCAACACGATATCGACCTTTTCTGCAATTGGTAAATGGTCCATTTTAACACGGGTAATGTATGACGAAGCAAATACCGGCAGAGTGTTACGTGATACCACGTACTTATACGTTTGTGACTATTACAGCGCCATCTGTCACAAAGAGAAAAAAGTAGTCCAACTAAAACATTCATATTTCCTTACGTACTACACGGATATGTAATAAAAAACGCAGTTGATATCCGTTTGACCTATGACAGCGCCATCTAGTGGGCCAACCATTGCGTCATCTGGTTTCCCCCTTCAAGCTAGACGAGTTTCGTTCTTTGTAGTTTTTTCGTTTGATGCTTATTTCGTGAGATATTTGGCCCAGTCACTATCAATGGACCACGCCCAAGGCAGGATTCGAACCTGCGACCGTAGCAGCAGCGTTGATCCGGACTGAAGCGCCTAGAACAGCTCGGCCACATCGGCCGACTTATTAATATCACATTCATTTATTTCTAGTTACAATTACTACGTTTCGCCACAGAACGTCACCGATTTATTACCTATGATTCGAAACTAAATAAATATCGATGACTAAAATATGACGTCATTGGTCAAAGCCGACGAGTTTTATATCATTTTTCATTTGACCCTTACCACCTCCCAAAATATGGATAGCAAAGAGCTGCAGTAGAAGAGATTTGTTTCTAGCATCTAAGATGACGAAGTGCTCATAGCTGTTAAGGTATGTATGTTAGAGCTCATGTTTCCTAGACATTTTTGCTTCTAATGATCATTCCTGTAATATTACCAAATATTGGCTGTTGCTCCTGGGACTCCCCGTATGTAGCAGTAGCAAATCAAAACGGTTATCACAAAAGAACTTCAACTATTTATCGAAATGGGAACGAACCAAGTACCGCAAAACAAGGAAAGATTACAGCTGCGGCACAGTCTTAACATAGTGATAAACATCTTAGTAAATTAGCTTACTACGACTATTTTCACTCATTGCTTTCATATGGCATCATATTTTGGGGTAATTCATCACTGAGGAATAAAGTATATATTGCACAAAAGCGTGTAATCAGAATAATAGCTGGAGTCCACCCAAGATCATCCTAGAGACATATATTTAAGGATCTAGGGATATTCGCAGTAGCTTCTCAGTATATATACTCTCTTATGAAATTTGTTATTAACAACCAAACCCAATTCAAAAGTAGTAGCAGTGTGCATAACTACAATACTAGGAGAAAAGATGATCTTCACTATTCAAGATTAAATCTAATTTTGGCACAGAAAGGGGTGCATTACACTGGCACTAAAGTCTTTGGTCACTTACCAAATAGTATCAAAAGTCTGACAGATAACCAACAAGTATTTAAGAAGAAATTAAAAGAATTTCTGAATGACAACTCCTTCTACTCCATAGAGGAATTTTTAAGATATAAATTAAGGAAAAAAATGGTTGCTATATTAACTTAAGTATGTTGTTAAATTAACTTAATTACGTCATGTATTGGAAAATTTGACTTGTTCCACATCATTACGAAATATCGTATTCATGATCCATGGAACTGGTATTAATCTAATCTAATCTAATCATAACAGTCACGGCGCTCCATTTCTTTCTTGTTACCCACAGCGGTTGCAGCGCACCAAGCGGCCAGGAAGTTACACTGTTGAGTTCGGTGAGATCTTTTAAAAGCGAAAGCGTCGCGTAATTGTTTATATTGGTCTTTAGAATGGTTTTCACAAATGGAAGCGTATGTAGCGCTGCACATTGGAACAACAACAAGAAGAAGACACCACATTTTTCTTTTTTTAGTTTCCTAGCATACCTAGCAGATGTGAACTGCTACATTATGGAACAGTTCATTTACAATTTTCTTGTAACCTACAAATATTTCCTAGAGAATGTCGTGTTCTTTAAGAACAAAAACATCGCTAGTAAACAGAAGGAGACGTGACGGCTTGCAGAGAGGCATTTTCGGTTGAGGCAGAATCTTCTCACGAAATTTCAATCACTAGTTTTCTGCTCCAAATGCGAAAACATTTTGCTGACGCCCACCTACATAAAATGAAACGATCATTATAATAAGATAAGAGAAATCAGAGCTCACACGGAAAGATATATGTATTCGTTTTTTCCGCGCACTGTTCGGAGATTGAAATAATAGAGAATTATTGTGAAGGTGGTTGGACGAACCCTCTGCCAGGCACTTAAGTCTGATTTGCAAAGGATCCATATAGATGCAGTGGCGGATACATACGGGGTCGAACGCCCCCCCCCCCCTTGCGGGGTTCGATTCGTTCATTTCTCTCGGCAGTCGACTCGACTGAATCGAGATATGAAGTAGTTGTACTAAAAATAAAATAATTGTGCTTGCATAAGGCTGATTTCCAAAATAACCCAGTTTTAGTTGTACTTCCCTATGTGGCACGCGCGATCGTATTTTATACGTTTAGGCCTGGCACATAAATAGCTAACACACACCTACGAGTAAAGTCGCGACCATTCTAGTAATCTCGATTCGTTATCCTGTTTGGCATTTGTTCAAGAAAGAAGCGAATATTCTACTGTTTCCTTGTACAGAGAACCTTCGATACGCAGCGTTATAAATACGGACTATTCGCCGAATAGGAAGCTAGTTTACATTCAGAAGCAGAAATATGAATACTGAAGAATGAATAAGTAAAAAGTCCCAGTTGTAGCAAGTGCAAGTGTGAAAGCTAGTCAAGAGTGAGAGTGACCAATTGATTGTGGAGTATTAATAATAGTAATTCGTAGTATTTTCTCAGTAAAAATATTGTTGTGAGACTCGTAACAACATTTTTACCAATAACGTAACAATAGTTTCCCTTACCTAACTCGTAATCTACGGTAATAGCGATTTTCGAGAAAATGCCTAAAAGCGCATTTTTATTACAGTAGAAGTAGAGGGTAGCTCAAGATATTTATAGCGCCCCATCCTTGAGATTTTTCTGTATCCGCCACTGTGTAGATGTAGATATATATCTACTCAAAAACCTAAAGTTTTCTTCACTGCACTTCCAGTCAAATCAGTACATGTGGAATATAGGAAACGTGTAAGGCATGCAATACCTACGTTATTTTAAGTAGCAGATAAACTACCGCAACTGTAGTTCAAGGAAAGACACGACTGGAGTCACAATAAAAGAATAGAAGCAATAAAACTGTTTCCCAATACAGATGAAACCAACTCTGTAATTATTGCTGCGTCTGATTCACAAACAGTTAGAATCTCCAAACATTCGATTCTGAAGCAAAAGTACTTAGATTTACAAAAATATTTTTGTATTAGAAAGCCAAGTGACGTGTAAGACTATGCGAAAGATGAGGCTGCTTACGAAGTTGTTACGCGTCAAGGAAAGCGTCTGTCATAATTAGAACAGACAACAAAACAAATATATTCTTGAAACTTCCTGGCAGATTAAAACTGTGTGCCCGACCGAGACTCGAACTCGGGACCTTTGCCTTTCGCGGGCAAGTGCTCTATCATCTGAGCTACCGAAGCTCAGATGGTAGAGCACTTGCCCGCGAAAGGCAAAGGTCCCGAGTTCGAGTCTCGGTCGGGCACACAGTTTTAATCTGCCAGGAAGTTTCATATCAGCGCACACTCCGCTGCAGAGTGAAAATCTCATTCTGGAAATATATTCTTCTCATGCATGAAATATACGTTTATATTCTCTTGTTTTCAGCAGAGTAAGCTACAATTATACGCATATTCGAAAGTATTTCTTCATAATTCGGTTGTAGCTTATGTCATTGAACCAGGTTCAAATGGCTCTGAACATTAGGGGACTTAACTTCTGAGCTCACCAGTCCCCTAGAACTTAGAACTACTTAAACATAACTAACCTAAGGACATCACACACATCCATGCCTGAGGCAGGATTCGAACCTGCGACCGTAGCGGTCGCGCGGTTCCAGACTGAAGTGGCTAGAACCGCTCGGCCACTCCGGCCGGCATTGAGCCAGGAAAATTCGGTTGTTCCTACATGTGTTTCACGGTCATTCATGTCTCTAGACAACTTACTAATGCTTCGAACGCAAAAATGTAACAATTATTTCGCTAATCGACTAGAAAAACAGTTAAATACCAACTTTACTTTTGCGGTCGCTTTCTCGTCTCTTGGGGCGCTAGTGTCACACCAGCTCTCAAGACGGTAAAAATATCCACAGTAATGATTGTCGCAATTGTATTAGACTGTGGATGTAATTACACCACGACAAACGGTACGGATAAAAGAAAAAGCTTATTCTCTAATACAAATCGTCAAACTACGCGAAGTCTCGATGGATGTCGACATAATCAGTTACTCCATTGAGAAACGACTTGATTCCTTATTATAATTTGTAGATGTTGATTAATTCCGTGCGAAATGGCAGACTCAGTATTGCACTATATATTCGTCACAGTTCCACGATCTTAAACATGAATTTCACGTTTACGCATGTACGTTTCAGGTGTTTGGATACGTAAGACGAAACAGTTACGTTGACAATCGAACTTTGAGAAAGCGCAATGTACTTACCACCTCCTTTCCTCCCTTAAGACTCGCAACATGCCACGCATTGTGACAAAGCAGAAGAACCCACACGCAGAGTAGGTGGACTTTACATGGCGAGAGCATTACGTTCACGTCTAGAAGATTCCTCCTAGATTTAGACGCAGACCAGGCATGCAAAACATTTGCTGATATCATTAGAACTTCTATTCCTTCCCAACGAGAATCGAGACAGACGAATGACAGTGACAAGCTACCAGTGAGATCAATACTACGAAGCTCACTGCAAGCTACAGCGTTATCTTTGGCGAAATGGATTTCGTGTACGCTCTTTTCATCATCTTCAACTTGTAAAACACTTTTTTTTTCTTTCAAAACTGAAATCCCGATTATTTACAGTATATTTACATTTAGAGTACATTTGACATTCACATAAAAGTCGGTACATTTTTATTGATTTCTTTAGTAATTGAACCAATAATCTATGGACAATGAAAGCTCGAACTACTTGTAACTACACTGAAGAGCCAAAGAAACTGGTACACCTGTCTAATATCGTGTAGAGCCCCCGCGAGCACGCAGAAGAAGTGCCGCAACACGACGTGGCATGGACTCGATTAATGTCTGAAGTAGTGCTGGAGGGAACTGACACCATGAATCCTACAGGGCTGTCCATAAAACCTGAAGACCACAAGGGGCTGGAGAACTCTTGTCAACAGCATGTTACAAGGCATCCCAAATATCGAAATAATGTTGACACCTGGGGAGTTTGGTGGGCAGCGGTAGTGTTTAAACTCAGAAGAGTGTTCCTGAACCCTCACTGTCTGGGGTGTCGCAGTGTCCTGCTGGAAATGCCCAAGTCCGTAGGAATGCACATCGGGAATGAATGGATTTAGGCGATCAGTCAGGATGCTTACGTACGTGTCACCTGTCAGAGTCGTATCTAGATCCCATATCACTCCAACTGCACTCGCCCCTTACCATTCCAGAGCCTCCACCAGCTTGAGCAGTCCCCTGCTGACACGCAGGGTCCATGGATTCATGAGGTTGTCTCCATACCCACACACGTCCATCCGCTCGATACAATTTGAAACGAGTCTCATCCCAACCAGCGACCTGTTTCCAGTCATCAACAGTCCAGTGTCGGTGTTGACGGTCCCAGGCGAGGAAAAAAACTTCGTGTTGTGCCGTCATCAGGGATATGCAAGCGGACCTTCGTCTCCGAAAGCGCATATCAGTGATGTGTCGTTGAATGGTTCACACGCTGAACCTTGTTTATGGCCCAGCACTGAAATCTGCAGCAATTTGCGGAAGGGTTGCACTTTTGTCATGTTGAACGATTCTCTTCAGTCGTCGTAGGTCCCTTTCTCGCAGGATCTTTTTCCGGCCACAGCGACGTCGGAGATTTGATATTTTACCGGATTCCTGACGTTCACGGTACACTTGTGAAATGGTCGTACGGGAAAATCTCCACTTCATCGCTAGCTCGGAGATGCTGTGTCCCATCGCTCATGCGCCGACTGCAACACCACGTTCAAACTCACTTAAATCTTCCCGCTGCCATTGCAGCAGCAGTAACCGATCCAATAACAGCGCCAGACGCTTGTCTTACATATGCGTTGCCAACCGTATTGCCGTATTTTGCCTGTTTACGTATCCCTGTATTTGAATACTCATGCCTATACCAGTTTCTTTAGTGCTTGTAGTGCAGCCATGACGTTGTGGTCAATGGCTGGCTGGCATGGTAGCTCAACGTGTTTGGGGAGAGGGTTAAGTACCATCTGTGATAAAACTGAACGGGTGTCATGGGACATCCGCTCCGAAAAAATGCAGTGAACAACAACGTAAAACAAATAGCAGCATCACTGTGATGCGGCGCCACGCGGGAGAGTGGTGTTCAAACCCACCTCGTGCCAACTTGTTTTTTCTTTGTTCGCTATATTCAAATTCGTGTCGTGGCATAACATCCGTTTGCAACAACACTGTGTAAGACCTGGACCTATATTGACAGTTGATTCCGCACAGCTACTCTATTAGAAGCCGCAAACGTTTGAGGACAAGGCGACAGGTCAACCGAATCCTCCATCAGAAAACACGTCTCGTGTGTCATGCACGGCATTAGTGACAGTACGTGTGTCACGTGGTAAGAACGTCTTACCGACACACCTAATTTGTATGCCTGATGAGTGAGTGAGATACGCCTCCTTGCCCGGTATAGGTGTTCGTATGAATGTCGTCACTTCCAAGGAAACGCTGATAATAATTTGTCACATAAGCTGCAACAAATGAACGCAGCAGCTTCACAGTCACACAGTTTCTCTGTGCTCTGTCAGAACATACGTTTCAACGTCTTTTTAAGTTGCGTTCCATGTTGTAAGTTTTCACTCCTTTGTCGTAATACAGTTTGTAAGTAGGCTGTTTATGTTTTCTTATTGGCAACGTTACGTAGCGCTCTGTATGAAAATCACTGGCTGTGCTGTGTGCAGTCTGTGGCTAGTTTGCATTGTTGTCTGCCATTGTAGTGTTGGGCAGCTGGATGTTAACAGCGCGTAGCGTTGCGCAGTTGGAGGTGAGCTGCCAGCAGTGGTGGATGTGGGGAGAGAGATGGCGGAGTTCTGAAATTTGTAACACTGGTTGTCATGAACTGCTGTATATATTATGACCTTTGAACACTAGTAAGGTAAATACATTGTTTGTACTCTATCAAAATCTTTCATTTGCTAACTATGCATGCCAGCCGCGGTGGTCGTGCGGTTCTAGGCGCTCCAGTCCGGAGCCGCGCTGCTGCTACGGTCGCAGGTTCGAATCCAGCCTCGGGCATGGATGTGTGTGATGTCCTTAGGTTAGTTAGGTTTAATTAGTTCTAAGTTCTAGGGGGCCGATGACCACAGCAGTTGAGTCCCATAGTGCTCAGAGCCATTAACTATGCATATAGTATATGCATAGTTAGTGCCTTCGGTAGTTTGAATCTTTTATTTAGCTGGCAGTAGTGGCGCTCGCTGTATTGCTGTAGCTAGAGTAACGAAGATTTTTGTGAGGTAAGTGATTTGTGAAAGGTATAGGTTAATGTTAGTCAGGGCCATTCTTTTGTAGGGATTTTTGAAAGTCAGATTGCGTTGCGCTAAAAATATTGTGTGTCAGTTTAAGCACAGTCTTGTAATAATTGTTCAAAGGGGACGTTTCATAAGTCGACCCTTAGCCGAGGATACCTCACTGAAATCTTCTGAATTATTCTTGTAGTTTGTGTAATTAGTGTAGCTTTTGTTTATTGCTAGCGCGTAATTATAGAGAGAATTTCCTTTGTAGTTGTAGTTTTTCATTGTTGTACAGTAAAACAGTTGTGGCATGCATGTAGATTTGCAGCAAGTATTTCGCAGCTGCCCTTGCAATTAACTAGATATAATTTTCAGTGCTATATTAATGTGATCTCTTATTTTTGCTCTTCAAATTGTGTTTTTCTGTGTTGTCATATGAAATATTGTGACAATAATGGCGTGTGAAAAACGTAACAATAGGCTCCAAAGTAAACTGAGAAATGACAGTGAAGACGAAAGCAGTGTGTTAGCGCCACCGTGTAATGAATTAACTAATGTTCAACATAGTAACATGGTAATTGTGCATAGGGAAATGGAGCGGGCGGCAAACAATGGCGTAGGCAGTGAAACAATTAGTGAACAGAGAAGCATTATCGATCGATCGCTCGGCAACAGCTCGCCTCAGGAATCCGAAATGACAGGACACAATTTTGCAAATACTGTACATTCAGGTTTTGCGTCCTCACCGTTTTCTCAAATAAGTCAAGACACATTTTCTGCTTGTCAAAATGTGAATGTTGCCGGTGTAAATGCACTGCCGAAAAGCATAGAGGAACAGATTCCAGACACTAATGCATTGTTATTATAGCTAATGCAACAAATGGAACAAAATCAGAGACAAACACAGCAAAAGCTTCAAAAGTTAGACACAATGGAACAACACCACAGACAAACACAGCAAAAGCTTCAAAAGTTAGACACAATGATACAAAATCTTCAAAAGTTAGACACAATGGAACAACACCAGAGACAAACACAGCAACAGTTAGACGCAATGGAACAAAATGTTCAAAAGTTAGACACCACACTTGAACAAACACGTGAAGATTTAACTACTGAGTTACATGAAATCGAATCGAAATGTCAAAAAGTCTGTAACGATGTAAAAACACAAATTTGTAAGCATTTCCAACCTATTTTTTCGCGTCATGAAAATGCATTACAGAAACACGAAGCATCCATAAAAGAACTGCAAACTATTGTTCATGAAAATCACGACACCCTGCAAGCTAAAATTGACTCAGTTGCATCTACCGATTCGGTTATGTAAATTGCAAAAATTCAGGAAAACTTAAAGGACACAGTAGATACGATTTCAACACAAATGGACACTCTGAAACTTGGTTCAGAAAAACACACAGAGGAAATAATTTCACTAACGGATAAAGTAGCCGAACTTTCAGATCAGTTCACTAACTTATCTACAAAGGTAGATGATGATCTGAATGACACAAGACCTGTAGCCATCACTGACACAGAAGAGTATGAACAAATTAAGAAATTCAAACAAAATCAGAATCAAATTAATACACAACACAAAAGAGAAATCCGGGAAGTACAAGATCAGTTGGCACAAGTAATACAAAAATTACATATTTCAGAGGAGACTCGCGCTCCAACACGGGAAGAGGGACTTAGAAATACGGAACAACCACAAAATAATAACACAGGACACTTCGGAAATTATGAAAGAAATTGGCAAGGCACACCGAATTTGGAGATGGAACCACCGAAACGACGTAACAATGACCGACATGTGACTCGCCGACATGATGATTTTGACTATAAGCTGTTCATTACGACACGTAAATTCAAAACATTTAAGAATTCGGGCAACGACATTCATCCAGAAGCATGGCTCCATCAATTCTCTCATTGTTTTCCTCCCAACTGGTCGTTAGAGCACAGATTAGAATTTATGTGTGGGTACTTAGAGAATGAACCAGCTGAAAGAATGCGATCGGTCATTCACGATTGTCACAGTGAAGGAGAATTTTACCATGCGTTCCTCTCAGCATATTGGTCTCAAGCTACACAAGACCGAGTAAAACATAGCATCATGATGATGAAACATTTCGAACAATCTGAATTTTCCAGTCTTGTCAAATATTTTGAAGACATGTTGCAGAAGAATCTGTACCTGTCAAACCCATACAGCCCCTCAGAACTCATCCGAATTTGCTTAATCAAACTACCTGAACACTTACGACATATTATTTTGGCAGGACGTTGTAAAGATGACATTGAAGCGTTTCAGGGACTGTTACAAGAATTGGAAATTGACACTGACAATCGCGGGACGCGAAAACAGGAACAGAACAATTACAGGTCACATCCGTCACGATTCTGCGATGAAAGAAATAATTACTGGACACGACAAGGCCATTCTTATAACGTAAGTCGTGACCAAAACAGACACCACCCGTATGACAACCACTGGCAGAGTAATAGTTACAGAGAAAGATCACATTTCCGTAGTAATGAATATGACAGAGACAATCATAGAAAGAGACAATTTGGCAACCAGAACTATTATTATCACGGGAGACAGAATAACTTCAGATGCAACGGTCCACCATGCAGTGATAATTCAGGGAGAAATTCTCCACCACTTAACTGAGAAGAAAGAAACTACAGGAACTATCGACATGACGACAGACGGTATAATCATAACGACATACGTCAATTTCATCAGAACTGGCGGGATTCTAACACGGCTGGGCCCTCTCGACAAGGTGAATTTGTAGAAGTTAGGTCTCCTAATCCCAGTAACAACGCGCGCCAACAAAGAAACAGACAATGACTCGCACTGCAGGCAGCCACGTGCGCCCGCTGGCTCAGGGAAAAATAACATAGACGCTAACCTTGAGAAAAATTCCAGTATTCTTTACCGACGTATACCACATGATAATTGCGTTAAAGTTGAAACTCTGCATACTAGGAAGAGCAAAGGGTTACACCACATTTCATATGTAAAACCATTTACTGAGAGATAATCTGCTTTTTAACTTAGTCTTTGCCATAAAACTTTTCACTCCACGCTACTAGTACAATTTGTCACTCTGAGAAACTGTTAATAGGCAACAATGTTTGAAGTTAAATATCCAGTCAAGAACCAAGAGAATTTATTTCAACAGAAATTACGAATGCATTGTTATAGTGAACAGACGACACAGTGTTGTTATTTGTACATTCTTGCTTGTTAGTTGCATGATTACGTAGCAACTATAAGGCTCACATACTTATAACATTTACCAGTACTGCTAATGAGATTTTAATGCAACGTTTTGGTTTACTTGAAAATACGTTCTGGATTTAAAGTACTTTCAGTGAGGTACCAGATGACACAGTGGTTAGTTTATGTGACAGCTACACGATTTTATCACGACGCTACTAATGAGTGACAATCTACAATGTTGCTTTTTCAGTGTTTCTGTTTTATATCTGCACAGTTTTTCTGTATTGTTCTGGAAAGTAAAACATGTTTTAGTAGTAACTTTTGTGGTATAGCTACAATGAGACAGCCTTCTCTGTAGCACAACAATACATTACTTTATAGTACTTTCTTGATCACGGTAAGGTACGTAATAACTACGATATCTATACGCGAAGCATTTCACTTTCGTTTATGATGAGGTAAGTACATTGACTTCAGCAGAACTTTGCTTACACAGGACGATAACTACAACAGTTACACAGAATTATCTTACAGCAAGACGCACATTTAGCGCTACAGGACACGCATTTGAGTGGTTAATTTTGTACTTAAACCATTTATTTTTCAAGATTTTTGAATTAGAAAAAAAGTTTTCCCTGATACATTTCATTCCATTGCAATAATCTGTAACACCTGAGGGTATAACTACATTAATCCTCAGGGGGGTACACGCCTACTTTCTGTACCATGTGTTTGGCAAGCACAAGGAGCCATAGCTAATATGGTATTTGCTTATACAACTTTACACATCGGTACCATATTTCTCTAACACACAAATTACACAGCTATCTGATCATTTAACTGAGAGAGACAAACATTTATTTTACTACATCAGTGACAGATGTTTACGCAGTTACACAGTTGGATAATTTCACACTTATGAAATTGTATTTTGTCTGTACTTCGTGAACTGTTCATATTTTTTTGGTACCATTGTGATACTATGAGAGCGTTGAATAATGTATTTGATATGGGATCATGATTTTAAAGTACATTTGAGGTAGATGACACTATTGAAATGAGCATAGAATTTTTTTTAGGTTTTGAAATTATTGGAGGAAGCTACGACGATTTTGAGAGTTGACTGAGGTGTTATGATGTTATTATTACAATGACTATGTGTATTATGCTGTTGCGGTATGTTTATGATCAATAAGATGATGCTATATGAGTTATTTGATTATGATACGTATCTGTTATAATGAAATATTGAAGAAGTGTCGACGAATAAGGTAAGGAATAATGAGTAGTGGTTCGGGACTCTGGTTTGTGAAAAAGGTTGTTGGAAACCAAGAATCGTACTTTAAGAGTTATGAAATGTATGTAAATGTGTGAATGTATTACAATGTCGACGAAAATTTTTTGGACACTGTTATATCAATAGGATTTTGTTTCTACGGATTTGTAACGCAAATTCTTGACCTGTGAAAAATTTTTATGACTGTCACTGTAGCAGAAACTGCTGTCATAAATATTTCGGTAAGAAAGCTAAGTGACCACCTTCACGTAATGCGTCGTGGGCACCCAGCTGTGCGACTGACGCCCGGAAAAAAGCCATTAGTGTGTGCCTTTCAGAGGCACGGGTGGAGGAAAAAAAAAAGGAGGCCATTATCCTCGCTGTTGACATTCCCTTGTAGAAAGCATCGTAAATACGACACCCTCAAACTTGAAAACATGATTACACTGCAGGGTTCTTAATTTATGATATTTACTGAAATGAAATGATGAGAAACCTTTCACATCTATTGTCTTGCTAGTTGAAAGATTATTTACTGCATTATGAAATGCCATATGGCTAGTGAATGACGTTTCACGCCTTGCTTTGCCTATTTTGTTTAATATCTAGTTTCTAGCTGCACTGCAGCATTGGTTAAAATAAAATTTTATAGATGTACTAATATAAATATTTTCTGTCTACAGATCGAGTAAATCATAATTTTTTTTTAAAAAAATGAGGGAGCACAAAAAAGACATTTACCTTCGCAGGAACTGCATTCATAATTTTCTTTTCAAGTACCTGGTAACTTATTTTGTAGAATAAGTTGTGGTGCACCACTTTAATGACATAGATATTAAGATGTGAATAGACATTTCCCTTATCAGCATTGTTGTCTTTAGTGTAATATTTTTTCTGCTTGATCTTTGCCATGCTTAGGAATTAGTTATAGCATTTGCTGCTGCTGTTTGCCAGGCATAATGTTACTGAATTTGACTTTGTATTACTCTGTTAAGCCAGTTTTACTGCGGATTTATTTTTCTTGTTTGCTGTGCATTGCCTTATATTAGTTGTAATATTGCTGCTTGCTTTGACAATTTCCATTTTTTTTTCTCATTGCTGTTTGTATTAATTGTTTTATGCTGTTGCATTGCCTCGTCCCTTAGTTTAGCATCTGAGCTCAGTAGATTTAAGTTAGCTTAAGAGCGGGTAGACTATATAAGTGAATGAGTTGCGATGAATTGGAAGAAATGCATTGAGAAGTTATTTGAAAACGATTTGGGCCAAAATGAGTATTGTACAATGAGCCATAATTATTTTGAAAGAAATGTGGTTAGAACATTTTGGGAATAATGATGAACGAAGGGAGATCTCCAAGAACAAAAAAGGTTTTGTTCGCAAAATACTGCAGTACCAAATGTTACACTGAAAACGAACCCTGTCCTTTCCACTGTGTTATCCCCCTATGTGTTTGTGTACCTTTGTGTATTTGTTTTCTTCCTGTCTCTGTGTACTGTTTCACAGAATTTTTTTCTCTTCTAATACTAATCTACATTCACTATGATGAGGAATACTGTTCTCAACAAATATAATTGGCATTAATAATATGTTATTTACTTTGTAAAGATGTTTAGACATAATTTATCTATTCTGTTTTGTTGCTCATGTGCGAAGTTGATGTTTCAAAAGTTATTCTGATCTTTTATGTATGTACTTATGTCATAATTCCTGTGACACTGATGTATATGTTATTTCTATTCTTTTGTAAAGCCCATGTTACTACAAATGTCATCTGTATTGTTATGTTCTTTAATGATGTATTTTGTAACTTTGTTAATGCATTCTTATGTTTTAAAATTGTAATTGACACCAGTTCATCAAATTAAGTAACTTGTAAGTTACATTTCACTGCACACATTTCTGTTGGTCATAGTATATGGACAATATGTGAGAAATAGGGACTGACAGTCTTTGCACGTGTGTTAATAATTCAGCAAGGGACTTGTTAACAACATTGCTGGTTCTAAGTACAATTAGAAAAAACTTTGTGAGTGCACAAGTGGTGGTTTATGGACTTGCTATATTGTCCGCAAGACTCTTCGATGGTGATTGTGCACCTGCACAGTTGCAACAGATGGCTGCAGGCCGTCTCTACAAGGACTGAAGTGGGTCTGCACCTTTGATGATCCACCAAGACCATTATTTCTACAAGGTTACAGTGGGTCTACACCTTTGCTGACTCACCAGTACCATTATTTCTACAAGGACTGCAGTGGGTCTGCACCTCTGGTGGCCCACCAGTACCGTAATCTCTACCAGGACTGTGATGACCTACCTACCAATATTCTTCAAAACTTTGACTGACTCTGCGGTGGGTTTGCTCTGTTGTGGACCATTACCTGTCTGCATGTCAAGAGTCAGCACTGTCTTTCTGTTGAAAGGACAACACTACTTCTTCAAGACTGCATGGAAGTCCACTACTTCCTTGTGCATTTTCTTTTACTGCTGAGACTTTGAGAAAAACACTGCAATTTTACTGTGATGAACGATCAGGACTATCTTTATGGACTGTGAGAAAATTTTAGCTTTTGACCAACATTGTATCAATAAGTGTGTGCATATGATTTCTTTGTTATTGTAATTGGGAAAAAATTTCAACAAATATGTATTGGCCAGTGCTCAAAACAATTTGTAAAATTTTTTGTGGGGAGCATGGGGACTATGTAAGTAGGCTGTTTATGTTTTCTTATTGGCAACGTTACGTAGCGCTCTGTATGAAACTCACTGGCTGTGCTGTGTGCAGTCTGTGGCTAGTTTGCATTGTTGTCTGCCATTGAAGTGTTGGGCAGCTGGATGTTAACAGCGCGTAGCCGCCAGCAGTGGTGGATGTGGGGAGAGAGATGGTGGAGTTCTGAAATTTGTAACACTGGTTGTCATGAACTGCTGTATATACTATGACCTTTGAACACTAGTAAGGTAATACATTGTTTGTTCTCTATCAAAATCTTTCATTTGCTAACTATGCATATCAGTAGTTAGTGCCTTCGGTAGTTTGAATCTTTTATTTAGCTGGGAGTAGTGGTGCTCGCTGTATTGCTGTAGCTAGAGTAACGAAGATTTTTGTGAGGTAAGTGATTTGTGAAAGGTATAGGTTAATGTTAGCCAGGGCCATTCTTTTGTAGGGATTTTTGAAAGTCAGATTGCGTTGCGCTAAAAATATTGTGTGTCAGTTTAAGTACAGTCTTGTAATAATTGTTCAAAGTTGACGTTTCAAGTTCACACCCGTTTATTTGTTGTTCTCATTTCTGTGAGGCGTGTGTGTGGTATCTCAACTGCTTTCACTATTCACGTTTACTAGCGACAGTAACGTATTCTTACCACATGACTCATATTCTATAACCATCGTATAGTATGACAACTGCTTAGCCAACAGAAAGAGAAGAAACATTGACGGGACAGACAGTTCATAATGTTTTGAAAAAAAGAAAAAAAAGTAAATGGCACGAGAGAGATTTGAACATGACCCGTTTACTTGATAGTCCAACACCATGACCACTTAACCATAACACCGTGGCGACTCAGGTCAATCACTTCTCCGTTCACTATTCGTATTTTTCTTTTTTTTTCACAGGTCAGAACACTTTCTTCCTGTTTCCATGCTTGATCTGTGTCCATTTTTAAAAGGGCTATCCACCGAGCCACCAAATCTGATGGGGCTGTCATTGGGGGTTTCTGTTGTAAGCACCCTCGGCGGTATGAAGCGCTACATTACTGGGCAGTTTATTTACGATTCTCCTGTAACAAGAAAGTCCTAGTAAACTCCTGAAGACATGACCTTCTGCAGAGATATGTCTTATATCCACCCAACAAAGCAAAGTTTTATTCCCTACGTTTTTAGCCACATCAGGAAATGTGGAACATAGGAGACGTATATGTAATGTAATACCTACATTATTTAACGTAAAAAATGAGCCACCACAACTGTAGCTTATGGGAAAACGTCAGAAGTAATAAAACTGTTTCTCGACACGGAAAAATTCATTTCAAGAATTATTTGCTAAAACTGGGCTGCGAACGGCAAGAATCTTCAACACGTGCACTTTTGAAGCAAAAGTAATTACAATTACAAAAATACTTGTGTATTAGGAAGTCGAGTGATGTGTTAGAAAGGGGCAAATCACGAGACACCATAAAATTTTTTTAAGTGGTTCAGAAAGTGCCCACGGCAATAACAACAGAAATATGTGCTACTCGTGCATGACATATGCGTTTACATTCTCTTTCTTTCAGCGCAGTATGCTGCAAATACACGTATTCGAAAGAATTTCTTAATGAATTAGTTATAACTTACATCATTGAACCAGTGTGGTTGGGCTGTTTTCACATGTATTTGGTGATACTTCACGTCTCTCGATAACTTCCTAATACATGGAATGCAAAATGTAACACCTGTTTCCTGAATTAAGTAGAAAATAACTAAAAACAAAACACTATCCTTAAGACGCATGTGACTGTTTCCTCACCCCTCGGGGCGCTAGTACCGCTCTAGCTGTCGAACGGTAAGGGAGTGCGGCCATAAAATCTAGAGCTGTTCCTAAAATATCGATATCCTTTCCAAAATATATCGATTTTCAACGACGAGAAATTCAACGCCGACATATCGACATATTTATATCGAAACGCCTATATCGAGTGCCGATATGTTTATTTTATATTCTTTTCTCCTATTGAATTTCTATTATCTATTTTATGTTGTTATATTTTATTTAGTATTATTTGTATGTCTATTATATTCTTTTTCACAATTTTCGGTATATATTTGAAGCTTTTTTAAAAAATAATAGTAGAACGTAATTTTACTTTCTCTGTGTGAATGAGTCATTTATGTCTCAGTGAATCTAATTTTTGTCGAAGTAATTAAACTTACGATCACCAGAATAATTATGACATCTTATCTACTAAATTTTAGTGTAGATATCACTGCCACAGTAACTCTGTTAGTGTAATTTACAGGCTATGGTGTCTGTTTCTGTCGCCACGTTTTTCTTCACACGTAGTAAAACTTTGCATACGACCTCCAGCAGAACAGAAGGAAGTCACAGTGTATTGTAACTAGCTTAACATGCATTTTGCACCTTAGCATACGGCAACGACACAGTTTCCTTGTAAATGATAAAGAGCGGCACCACTTCTTCGTAAATGACACACCGTTACACTTTCGGGGAAGAATTAAACGCTCTTGCGCTAACACTGGTTTGCATCAGCGACCTAGCGGCGATGACCTCACAGTTGGGTCGTGAGGCCTGGATATCAGAGGGTGTGGGTTGTCTTCTGCAAGCCCGGCTGTTCGAAATCTAGCTGCTGCTTTGTATCACATTAGGTCAAAATCCTGGATTTCAAGGAAAGTGTCTACTATTAGATTACGGAGACCATAACTCACATACATTGGAGTGCACAGACTCCAACGCGGTCTGTGCCTGCCAAAAATTAATCTAAATACGTTAGTAAGGATGACCAGATGCTATAGGGTTTTTTTTACTTTATTGTTAGTTTAAAGCCTGTACAAAATCAGGTAGGCTGGCAGCGGCACACTACGCCGCTCTTCAGCCATAGCGTTTACAATAGTAGAAGAAACGGAGCATGATAATGATACAAAGTGACAGGCAAAAGAGAGAGGACACAGAGACACAAAAAACACGGAGTCGTTCACACGTGACGATAACAACACTGAAAACACGTTGGCACGGCGCACAGAACACTGACGAATCCGACGGCACAAGTGAACGTAGTAGTGGGACGGCGGACACCAAAAACACTAAACGACGTCACACACACGAGACACAGAAGGTGATGATCTCCGGCGCGCAAATGTTCACTTTGCGTGTGCGAGTCCGGGGACCTGCCAAGAGAAAAGGAGGAGGAAGGGGAGTGGGAGAGCAAGAGGAGAGAGTAGAGATGCCACGGGCAGGGGAGATAGGGGGGAGGGAGGAAGGGGGAGAGGAAGCCCGGGGGAAGAGGGGGGAGGGAGGGGACTGGGAAAAGGAAAAAAGAAGGGAAGAGAAGAGAAGGGAGGGAGGGTGCCGAAAGGAAAGGAGACCGGAAGTGGAGGGCGGGGCTGGGTCAAAGTTGATAGGAGGGGTAGATAGAGGGGACGAGGACATCATCAGGGAGAGGGAGCTGGCGGAAGCCACCCTGGGAGAGGGTAAGGAGGGTGGAGAGATGGAGACAGGGTGGGACGTGGGAATACAGGCGCGGCAGCGGGCAGGGGGGGGGGAGCGGGGATACGAGCGGGTGAGGAGGATCAAGTTTACGGGAGGTGTACAGGATCCGTATCCTTTCAAGGAAAAGGAGGAGGTGGGGGAAGGGGATGAGATCATACAGGATTCGTGTGGGGGAGGGGAGACGGATGCGATAGGTGAGGCGGAGAGCATGGCATTCCAGGATTTGGAGGGATTTATAAAAGGTAGGGGGAGCGGAGATCCATGCTGGATGGGCATAACAAAGGATAGGGTGGATGAGGGATTTATAGGTGTGGAGGATGGTGGAGGGGTCCAGACCCCACGTGCGGCCGGAGAGGAGCTAGAGGAGACGGAGGCGGGAACGTGCCTTGGCTTGGATTGTCTGGAGATGGATAGTCCAGGAGAGGCGACGGTCCAGGGTGACGCCAAGGTACTTAAGGGTGGGAGTGAGGGCGATGGGACGGCCATAGACGGTGAGATAGAAATCAAGGAGGCGGAAGGAAGGGGTGGTTTTGCCTACAATGATCGCCTGGGTTTTGGAAGGATTGACCTTGAGCAACCACTGGTTGCACCAAGCGGTGAACCTGTCAAGATGGGATTGGAGAAGGCGTTGGGAGCGTTGCAGGGTGGGGGCAAGGGCAAGGAAGGCGGTGTCATCGGCAAACTGGAGAAGGTGGACGGGGGGTGATGGCGGCGGCATGTCCGCCGTGTACAACAGGTACAGAAGGGAGGAGAGGACGGAGCCTTGGGGCACACCGGCGGAGGGGAAAAAGGTGTAAGAATCGGTGTTATGGACGGTGACATAGGAAGGACGGTGGGAGAGAAAGGAGCCGATCAGACGGACGTAGTTAATGGGAAGGGCAAAGGTTTGGAGCTTGAAGAGGAGACCGGAATGCCATACGCGGTCATATGCACGTTCGAGGTCCAGGGAGAGGAAGATTGCAGAGCGATGGGAATTAAGCTGTTCGGAAAGGAGATGAGTGAGGTGAAGGAGAAGGTCGTCGGAAGAGAAGCACGGCCGAAAGCCACACTGGGTAACGGGAAGGAGGCGGTGCTGGCGGAGACGCTGGTACATGCGGCGGGTGAGGATAGATTCCAGGACCTTGCTGAAGACCGAGGTAAGGCTGATGGGACGGTAGGAGGAGACGGCGGACGGCGGTTTGCCAGGTTTAAGGAACATGAGAATACGGGAGGTTTTCCACAGGTCGGGACAGGTCGGGGTAGTAACCGGTGGACAGGACTACATTGTAGAGCCCAGCCAGGGTGGAGAGGAAAGAGACAGGAGCTTCACAAAGGTGACGGTAGGTGACACGATCATGACCAGGAGCGGTGTTGCGCTTGGTGCGGAGTGTAACAATGAGATCCTGTGTAATGATAGGGGCATTGAGTTCCGGGTGTGCAATGTTGCCCAACTACTGGAAACCAGGAGTGAGGGGAGGGACAGAGGTGTCAGTTCGATCGCGGATATCCGGGAAGAGCGAGTAATCGAACTGGGGATCGTCGGGGATGGAGAAAACATCGGAGAGGTAGGAGGCAAAGTGATTGGCCTTACTAAGGGTGTCAGGGAAGGGGTGATCATCGTGGAGAAGAGGATAATAGGGGGAGGGTTTAGTTCCGGTAAGGCAACGGAAGGCCGACCATAACTTGGACGAGTTGATTGGTAGGGTTGCATTTAAACGGGTGCATGTCTGTCGCCAGTCCCGGCGTTTCTTAGCCGCGAGCAAATTACGAACGTGTCGCTGGAGTTGCCGGTGGCGTCGTAGTGTGTCCGGGTCACGCGTGCGGAGGAAGGCACGGTAGAGACGACGGTATTCACGGAGGAGGAGAACAGCCTGTGGGGGTAAGGTAGGACAGTGGGGGTGGATGCCGACAGTAAGAACGTGGGCCGCCACGGCCTCAGACAAGGTCTGCTGGAGAAAGGAGGCGGCATGGGTGACATCGTCAGGGTGGTGGTAGGTGAGAGGGTGGCTATCGACCTGGGTGGAAAGGGTATCCCGGTAGGCATTCCAGTCGGCTCGGGAATAGTCGTGGACATACTTAGGGGGAGGATTCGTACGAGGGTCGGGGCGAGGGCGACGACCGTCTGAAATGGTGAGGAGGACAGGGAGATGGTCGCTACCAATAGGCTCCAGGACATCCACCGTTATGGGGCCAAGGAGGTTGGGGGAGGATAGGATAACATCAGGAGTGGAGTTGGATTCGGGACGGGTGTGCTGGGGGATGGGAATGAGGTCGCCTTGAAGGGAGGAGAGGAACCGATGCCACCGCCGTAACTGGGCGGCGGAACAACTATGGATGTTGAGGTCGGCGGCGATCACGTAGGAGGAAAAGGTACGATCGATGTGGGAGAGGAAGTCGAAGGGAATAGGAGAGTTGGGGCGGACATAGATGGTGGCACAGGTAACGGTAAGGCCGGGGAAGAAGAGACTAAGGATCAGGTGTTCAGTGGGGTCGGGAAGGAGAGGTTGGAGCCAAACGGGGATCTGGCGGTGGTGACCAATGGCAACTCCGCCACGCGCAATTGGGAGGGGATTATCGGAGCGGTGGAGGAGGTAGGGCGAAGTGTGAATGGTGTGGTGGGGTTGGAGGAAGGTTTCATTAAGGAGGAAGTCATCCACGCGGTGGGTGGCAAGGGTGTGCAGGAAGAGGTTCCTGTTGGTGGGTAGGGAGCGGATGTTGTTGAAAAGGATACGTTGCTGTCGCGCCATGATCGGGATTTAGACGTGGGTGTCGAGGCGGGAGAAGGTGAAATGGGCCTGGTTGTTGGAGTAGGTGGCATACATCTTGAGTTGGAATATGGAACGGGCGGCAAGGGAGATCTGCTGGAGGGTGTGGGGGCGCTGAAAGGGATGAACATTCTGGAGGATGATGGTAAGGAACCTGATGATGTCCTCAGCGGTGGGGGGGGACGAAGGGAATTGCCAGGAGGGGTGGGGGCGTCCAGGGGACGGACAGGGACGGTGAGTTCAGGAGTGGTTGGAGGGGGTCGGGCTTTACACTTTTGGGAGTAGGTGGGATGGGGGAGATTGCAGGTATTGCAGGAAGGAGGGGATTGGAGGTTAGGGCACTGCCTGAGGAAGTGCGCTTGCCGACAATGCGGGCAGGTGGGGGCCTCGCAGCACTCAGCTGTGGGGTGCGCATTATAGCGCAGACACCTCTGGCAGCGCAGGGATTGAGGAGGGGAACGGGAGGGGTCGACCTTGTACCGCTGGTTAAAAAGGAGGGCACCCTCCTTCAGGAGACGGTCTATGGAGGGGGTGTGCTCAGAAAAAGCCCACATAAAGCGGGTGGGGCTGGCAGCGTTATGTATGTGGCGAACTGCACGCACCTCCAAATGGGGATGCACCTTGAGCTCCGCCAACACCTCCTCCTCCTCCGTGATCACTGGACTAAGCCGAGTGATCACGGCGGTGAGAGTTGGCGGGCGACGCGGGGGTTGGGGTTGGCAGGAGGGAGGTGGTGAAGGACCAGGTGTGAGAGAGGCATGAGGGCCAAAGCGGGTGTCAGGGATGCGGGAAAGGAGGTATGTGTGGTGGGTTGGGCTGGGGGAGGAGATGAGGACCGAATCACGACGAGGAGTGAGGAGGGAGATGGGGGCACCAGGACAATGCTGGCGAAGGAAGAGGGTGAGGTTCCGGGCTTCAAGGAGAGAGGGATCAGGACGGGAGAGGAGGTAGCGGTAGGAGGAGGGGGTAGAGGAGGAGGAGGAGGGGGCAGGGACAGGCGGGGAGACATCCATGGCATCATGGGTGGGGGAAGGAGGACGAGGCGGAGCCTTTTTGGAAGCAGAGGAAGCAGGGGTGCCACTGGGGCGCTTGACGGCGGTGGAGGAGGTGTGGGGGACGGGAACAACGGTAATGTGGCGGGGAGGGGCAGGTCCCGGGGCCGGAGTCGGCGCCGGAGATGGTGACGGTGAAGGTGAAGGCGAAGGCGAAGGCGACGATGACGGTGGCAGTGGCGGCGGTGATGGCGAAGGTGACGGGGAGAGCTGGGCGTGGACAGTGGCCCGACGGGCCACCAACCGAGCCGGAGCTGCAGTGACAGGCTGGGGGAGTGGGGTGAAAGGATCAGAACGAGAGGGGCGAGAGGAAGAAGCGGGAGAGGGGGCGACAAAGATAGATGGTGAAGGGAGAGTGAGGAGAGGTGGGATGGAAGGAGGGAGGGTGGGACTGGGCACACCAAGTTATAGTGGTGGAGGCGGCGGAAGGGGAAGTATAAACTATGGCGGTGGTGGTAGCGGTGGCAGCTGTGGTGGGGGCGGACATGACAGTAGACAGAAACAATAACGAACAGAACGAAGAGGAAAGGACAGAAACTGGGGACAGACAAAGACGAAGACGGATGAAGACGAAGACGGCCGTACGCCAGGGTCAGGACGGCGGCGGCGGCGACCAGGCGGCACCGGATGGCGGCGGCGGCGGCGGCGGCGGCGACGAACAGACGGACGGACGGACAGCAGACGGCGGCAAACAGGCAGACGGACGGACGGACAGCAGGCAGCAGCGGCGGCGGTGGACAGCGAGCAGGCAGGCGGACAGACGGATGAACAGCGACAGCAGGAAGCGACGGGCAGGCAGACAGACAGACAGACAGACAGACAGACACAACCGCCGAAGACGGAGATTACAACCTGAGAGTAGCCCAGGCGTTGCAATCTGACGTCGTCGACTGAGGGGATCCAACCCTCTGATGGCTGCTATAGGATTTTTTTTTTTTTACTTTAAAATAACAATAAAGCCTGTACAACAGGCAGGCTGTCAGCAGCACACTACGCTGCTCTTCAGCCATAGAATATACAAGCAGAAAAAAAGAAACAGGAGAAGACACATAAGTTACAGAATGTGGGCAATAAAACAGGAGACACATAGAGACAAACACGGAGCCGTTCACACTCGTCGATAATCCACACTGCTAACTGATGAGACGACGCACTAACACTGAAGATGACGATGGCACTGGTGAACGAGGGAGTGTGACGGGGAACACTGAACACTAAACACGACGGCACACACCAAACACTGATGGCGATGATCTCCGGCGCGCGAATGTTCACCATGCGTGTGCGAGTCCGGGGACCTGCCAAGAGAGGAGGAGGAGGAGGAGGAGGAGGAAGGGGAGTGGGAGAGGGAGAGGGGAGAGCAGAGATGCCACGGGCAGGGGAGAAAGGGGGGGAGGGAGGAAGGGGGAGGGGAAGCCCGGGGGGAAGTGGTGGAGGGAGGGGATGGGGGAAAAGGAAAGAGAAGGGGAGGGAAGGGAAGAGAAGGAAGGGAGGGACGGTGCCTAAAGGAAAGGACACCGGAAGTGGGTGGTGGGGCAGGGTCAAAATTGATAGGAGGGGTAGATGGAGGGGAGGAGGACATCATCAGGGAGGGGGAGCTGGCGGAATCCACCTTGGGAGAGAGTAAGGAGGGTGGAGAGATGGAGACCGGGCGGGACGTGGGAATACAGGCGCGGCAGCGGGCGGGGATGGGAGAGGATTGGGGAGACGAGCGGGTGAGGAGGATCGAGTTTACGGGAGGTGTACAGGATCCATATCCTTTCAAGGAAAAGGAGGAGGTGGGGGAAGGGGATGAGATCATACAGGAGGAGGGGAGATGGATGCGATAGGCGAGGCGGAGAGCATGGCGTTCAAGGATTTGGAGGGATTTATAAAAGGTAGGGGGGGCGGAGATCCAGGCTTGATGGGTATAACAAAGGATAGGGCGGATGAGGGATTTATAGGTGTGGAGGATTGTGTAAGGGTCCAGACCCCACGTACGGCCGGAAAGGAGCTTGAGGAGACGGAGTCGGGAACGTGCCTTGGCTTGGATTGTATGGAGATGGGGAGTCCAGGAGAGGCGACGGTAGAGGGTGACGCCAAGGTACTTAAGGGTGGGAGTGGGGGCGATGGGACGGCCATAGACAGAGAGATAGAAATCAAGGAGGCGGAAGGAAGGGGTGGTTTTGCCTACAATGATCGCCTGGGTTCTCGAAGGATTGACCTTGAGCAACCACTGGTTACACCAAGCGGTGAATCGGTCAAGATGGGATTGGAGAAGGCGTTGGGAGCGTTGCAGGGTGGGGGCAAGGGCGAGGAAGGCGGTGTCATTGGCAAACTGGAGGAGGTGGACGGGGGGCGACGGCGGCGGCATGTCCGCCGTGTACAAAAGGTACAGAAGGGGGGAGAGGACGGAGCCTTGGGGCACACCGGCGGAGGGGAAAAAGGTGTAGGAATCTGTGTTATGGATGGTGACACAGGAAGGACGGCGGGAGAGAAAGGAACCGATCAGACGGACGTAGTTAATGGGAAGGGCAAAGGTTTGGAGCTTGAAGAGGAGACCGGAATGCCAGACGCAGTCATAAGCGCGTTCGAGGTCAAGGGAGAGGAAGATTGCGGAGCGACGTGGATTAAGCTGTTCGGAAAGGAGATGAGTGAGGTGAAGGAGAAGATCGTCGGAAGAGAAGGATGGCCGAAAGCCACACTGGGTGATGGGAAGGAGGCGGTGCTGGTGGAGATGCTGGTACATGCGGCGGGTGAGGATAGATTCCAGGACCTTGCTGAAGACCGAGGTAAGGCTGATGGGACGGTAGGAGGAGACGGCGGACGGCGGTTTGCAAGGTTTAAGGAACATGAGGATACGGGAGGTTTTCCACAGGTCGGGGTGGTAACCGGTGGACAGGACTACATTGTAGAGCCCAGCCAGGGTGGAGAGGAAAGAGACAGGAGCTTCACGAAGGTGACGATAGGTGGCACGACCGTGACCAGGAGCAGTGTTGCGTTTTGTGCAGAGTGTATGAATGAGATCCTGTGTAATGATAGGGGCATTGAGTTCCGTGTGTGTAATTCTGTCCAAGTACTGGAAACCAGGAGCGAGGAGAGGGACAGAGGTGTCAGTTCGATCGCGGATATCCGGGAAGAGGGAGTAATCGAACTGGGGATCGTCAGGGATGGAGAAGACATCGGAGAGGTAGGAGGCAAAGTGATTGGCCTTACTAAGGGTGTCAGGGAAGGGGTGATCATCGTGGAGAAGAGGATAGTAGGGGGAGGGTTTAGTTCCGGTAAGGCGACGGAAGGCCGACCAGAACTTGGACCAGTTCATTGGTAGGGTTGCATTTAAACGGGTGCATGTCTGTCGCCAGTCCCGGCGTTTCTTAGCCGCGAGCAAATTACGAACTTGTCGCTGGAGTTGCCGGTGGCGTCGTAGTGTGTCCGGGTCACGCGTGCGGAGGAAGGCACGGTAGAGACGACGGTATTCACGGAGGAGGAGAACAGCCTGTGGGGGTAAGGTAGGACGGTGGAGGTGGATGGCGACAGTAGGAACGTGGGCCTCCACAGCCTCAGACAAGGTCTGCTGGAGAAAGGAGGCGGCATGGGTGACATCGTCAGGGTGGTGGTAGGTGAGAGGGTGGCTATCGACCTGGGTGAAAAGGGTATCCCGGTAGGCATTCCAGTCGGCTTGGGAATAGTCGTGGACATACTTAGGGGGAGGGTCAGTACGAGAGTCGGGGCGAGGGCGACGACCGTCTGAAACGGTGAGGAGGACAGGGAGATGGTCGCTACCAATAGGCTCCAGGACATCCACTGTTATGCGGCCAAGGAGGTTGGGGGAGGAGAGGATAACATCAGGACTGGAGTGGATTCGGGACGGTTATGCTGGGGGATGGGGACGAGGTCGCCTTGAAGGGTGGAGAGGAACCGATGCCATCGCCGTAACTGGGCAGCGGAACGACTATGGATGTTGAGGTCGGCGGCGATCACGTAGGAGGAAAAGGTACGATCGATGTGGGAGAGGAAATCGAAGGGAATAGGAGAGTTGGGGCGGACATAGATGGTGGCACAGGTAACGGTAAGGCCGGGGAAGAAGAGACTAAGGATCAGGTGTTCGGTGGGGTCTGGAAGGAGAGGTTGGAGCCAAACGGGGATCTGGCGGTGGTGACCAATGGCAACTCCGCCACGCGCAATTGGGAGGGGATTATTGGAGCAGTGGAGGAGGTAGGGCGAAGTGTGAATGGTGTGGTGGGGTTGGAGGAAGGTTTCATTAAGGAGGAAGGCATCCACGCGGTGGGTGGCAAGGGTGCACAGGAAGAGGTTCCTGTTGGCAGGTAGGGAGCGGATGTTGTTGAAAAGGATACGTTGCTGTCGCGCCATGATAGGGATTTAGACGAGGGTGTTGAGGCGGGAGAAGGTGAAATGGGCCTGGTTGTTGGAGTAGGTGGCGTACATCTTGAGTTGGAATATGGAACGGGCGGCGAGGGAGAGCTGTTGGAGGGTGTGTGGGCGCTGAAAGTGATGAACATTTTGGAGGACGATGGTAAGGAACCTGATGATGTCCTCAGCGGTGGGGGGGGGGGACGAAGGGAATTGCCAGGAGGGGTGGGGGCGTCCAGGGGATGGACAGGGACGGTGAGTTCAGGAGTGGTTGGAGGGGGTCGGGCTTTACACTTTTGGGAGTAGGTGGGATGGGGGAGATTGCAGGTATTGCAGGAAGGAGGGGATTGGAGGTTAGGGCAATGCCTGAGGAAGTGCGCTTGCCGACAATGCGAGCAGGTGGGGGCCTCGCGGCACTCAGCTGTGGGGTGCGCGTTATAGCGCAGACACCTCTGGCAGCGCAGGGATTGAGGAGGGGAACGGGAGGGGTCGACCTTGTATCGCTGGTTAAAAAGGAGGGCACCCTCCTTCAGGAGATGGTCAATGGAGAGGGCGTGCTCAGAAAAAACCCGCATAAGGCGGGTGGGGCTGGCAGCGTTATGTATGCGGCGAACCGCACGCACCTCCAAATGGGGATGCGCCTTGAGCTCCGCCAACACCTCCTCCTCCGTGATCACTGGACTAAGCCGAGTGATCACGGCGGTGAGAGATGGCGGGCGACACGGGGGTTGGGGTTGGCGGGTAGGAGATGGAGAAGGAGCAGGGGTAAGGGAGGCGTTAGGACCAAAACGGGAGATGGGGAGACGGGAGAGGATGTCAGTATAGAGGGTTGGGCTGGGGGAGGAGATGAGAACAGAATCCCATCTGGAAGTAAGGAGAGAGATGGGGGCACCAGGGAAATGTTGGCGGAGGAGGAGGGAGAGGTTCCGGGCCTCGAGAAAGGAAGGATCGGGACGGGACAGGAGATACTTGTATAGACCGGGAGGGAGGAGGAGGAGGAGGAGGAGGAGGAGGTGGGAGCAGGGCCAGGCGGGGAGACATCCATGGCACCCTGGGGGGGGGAAGCAGGTCGGGACGGGGCCTTTTTGGGAGTGGAGGAGGTGGGGGTGCCACTAGGGCGTTTGACGGCGGCAGAAGGGCGGGTGGTGACATGAGGGACGGGAGCGATTGGGAGGTGGCGGGAAGGGACAGGTCCCGGCGTGGATGCTGCAGTCGGGGCCGGAGATGTTGACGGTGACGGTGAAGGCGACGGTGACTGCGACGATGATGACGGTGGTGGCAGTGATGGCGAAGGCGACGGGGAGATCTGGGCGTGGACAGTGGCCCGACGGGCCACCACCCTAGCCGGAGCTGCAGTGACAGGCTGGGGTAGTGGGGGGAAAGGATCAGAACGAGATGAAGAAGGGGGAGAGGGGGCGACAAACAGCGAGGGCGAAGGGAGAGTGAGGAGAGGTGGGATGGAAGGAGGGGGGTGGGATTGGGCACACCAAGTGATAGTAGTGGAAGCGGCGGAAGGTGGGGTATAGACGATGGCGGTGGTGGTAGTGGTGGCGGTGGTGGTGGGGGCGGACATGACGACAGGAAGAAAAAACGCACAGCACTAAAAGGAAAAGACACAAACTGGGAACAGGCGAAGATGCAGACGGACGAAGACCAGGGACGGACGACCAGGGCGGGCGGCGGCGGCGGCGGCGATCACCGGCTGGCGGCGACGGCGTCGGCGGCGGCGGTGGCAAGCACCGGCTGGCGGCGACGGCGGCGGCGAGCGCCGGCGGGCGGCGGCGGCGGCGGCAGACAGACGAACGGACGGACGGACAGCAGGCAGCAGTGGAGACGGACAGCGAGCAGGCAGGCGGACGGACGGACGGACGAACAGCTACAACAGTAAGCGAAAGCGAAAGCGAAGATTCCAACCAGGGAGTAGCCCAGGGCTTGGAAACTGGCGCCTTCGAATGAGTGAATCCAACCCTCTGTGTGCCGCTGCTATAGGAAGTTACTGAACACTATATAGCATTTGCCACAAACCGTGACAGCGAGTATTAAACATTCTTCGAAGAAGTATTGTAAATCTTCATTCACTTACATCAACTTCATTACAGAACAAAGTATATACAGTTGTTGAGATTAGCGTTACTTCAGATACTATCCGACAAGACGTCAAAATTGGAAATAAATGAGATTACCAGCTGTCTGTTGCTACTGGTCGGGGACGGCGGGCCACACAGCTGTTGCGGGGCGTCGCCAAGAGATGGCAGAGCGGTAGCCGGTCCTTGGCTCGCAGCAGTACGTGTAGTAGTAGTAGTAGTAGTAGTAGTAGTAGTAGTAGTAGTATTAACACCTGAATGCAAGAATGTCTACCTCTTTGGTAATACTTTGGTTGGCCAATAAGAGGCACGCCGACGGTAAATAATAAGCTCTTCTGTCAAAGTTCAAGCTAATTAAAACGTATTTTGAATTACTTAAAAACAGATGGCTATGACAGATGATTGTTCTTTTAATGCGTACCATACGCAGAAACAAAGTCCATATCATCTCTGGCTCTATGCGGCACAAATACGTCTTGACGATCCTTACATTGATTCGCGCGCCGAAGATCATCGCCATCAGTGTCTCGTGTGTGTGCCTTCGTCTGCGTTTAGTGTTCTTTCGTCGTCACGCCTCATCTGTTCACGTGTGCCGTCGCTGTCGTCCGTCTTCTGTGCGCCGTGTCAACAAGTGTTAGTGTTTTTTCGTCCAGCGTGAACGGCTTCATGTTTCTTGTTTTTGTATCTACATTCTTTGCCCGCCATTTTTTGTATTGTCTGTGTCACCTATATATCGTATTATTGTACCCCTTAAGGCTGAAGAGCAGCGTATTATGCTGCAGCCAGCCCGCCTTGTATGAGGTGCTTAAAATTACAATTAAGAAAAAAAAGAAAAAAAAAGAAACCTCACATTGAAGTCTGACTGTCTTTCTCGCCTTCTCCAAATGTTTCTGGAATTCAGTTTCGACACTTCTCATAACACAAGGCTTATTTCTGGCATTATCACACTTCCAGCGCATTTGACATTTCTCAATCCTTTCACTAAATTTGTAGAAGCTGTCTGTTCATCTAAAAATCTTCCACAGTGGGCCACTAAATACACCCTTTGGAAAACGATGTTCTTTTTTCCATTTGCAGTCTACCTCCATTGACAAAGAATCTCTCTCCAGTCATTCTTCAGAGAAGAAAAATAAGCCGCATCTAAAGACTGCATAAGACTAGTACAGTTCGGTGGAATGCAAATGAAATTTTTGTTGTTTTCCTCACACAGCCCCGTAGTTTTCATTAAAATGTGAGAAGAGGGATTATCTCTAATAATTACTCTCCGTTGTCCTTTCTCTGAGGCAAACAGGAGGAAGTGAGTCTGAAACCAACTGTCAAACACACTCTGTTCTAGCCAATCACTCAAATGTGTTCATTTGCATTCCAGGAGGCAGTGTGCGATTTGCAGGGGGGGGATTGGGGGGATTTCACCCCCTCTGTATCAGACCATCCCCTCCTCTGGCTTTAATTTATGCATCCCAATCTGGGATGTTCATTTCCCACGCACTGGAGTAAAACTTTACATGTAATTTAAATTTGTGGAGCTGTACACTGAAAGTTTTTAATACAGTCTTACTATTAATGTGTTTCCTTATTAATTTTGAAAAAGTGTTACGTAGTAGTTAACCATTTCAAAACATTTAGAACTAAATCATCTTTCCCATGTCGTCATTGTTGCTTTCGTCTAAGGTGCGTCATCCGTTTACTTGCGAGCTTGCGACGGAAGTAGTGTGGCAGTCATACCGCAGCAGTCGTACCGCAGAGTTGGGTGAGCTGGGGGCTGAAAGTCCCACCCCAGGCCCTAACACAGGGTGGTGACCGTCCCGGTACCTGTGCTAACATTTACCGTTAGGCCACCTTTTGGCAACGGTATGGCGCGGAATAACGCGCCTGGGACGAGAGAACACATTACTAAATACCGCACCATCGTCTGCATCTAGTTCCTGGGATACTATTTCGTGGATCTTCCTTAAGTACTCTTCTCTTCCACCATCGTTTTCTTTTTCTTTGGTTTTCATTTCCGTTGTTAGCTGCATGTGCAAGCACCAAGTAGGCCGACGCTGCGATACTTTATAATCCTTTATACTGCAAGACCGACACACGTGTGGCACAAATTCTGTTGCTTTGGTATAAAATAACCTGCCGCATGCAACATACGCCGCAAGATGTTGCCTGTTGTAGCATGCTACAAGACGTCGCCCCAGCGTAAACGAGGCTTTAGAGCCAGGTCTGTATTGTATGATGGATGTGAGGTGTTGCGTACGAAACTATAACCTACAATCAGATTCAAACGTCGTGGAGAACTGTGAAGAGGTGTCATCCTGCAGCAACATAACGCTCGACCACATTCTGCGAAACAGACAGCCGACGCAATAAAGGAGTCGAGATTCGAGGTATGAAACTTCCTGGCAGATTAAAATTGTGTGCCCGACCGAGACTCGAACTCGGAACCTTTGCCTTTCGCGGGCAAGTGCTCTACCATCTGAGCTACCGAAGCACGACTCACGCCCAGTCCTCACAGCTTTACTTCTGCCAGTATCTCGTCTCCTACCTTCCAAACTTTACAGAAGCTCTCCTGCGAACCTTGCAGAACTAGCACTCCTGAAAGAAAAGATATTGCGGAGACATGGCTTAGCCACAGCCTGGGGGATGTTTCCAGAATGAGATTTTCACTCTGCAGTGGAGAGCACAAATTCTGTATGAGACATTAAGAGCAAACATGTGGGTTCATCAACAAAGTAGTTAACATACCACAGAAAAACCTAATTTCAGAATATCATGTCAAGAACTGAAACTTCCTGGCAGATTAAAACTGTGTGCCTGACCGAGACTCGAACTCAGGACCTTTGCCTTTCGCGGGCAAGTGCTCTACCATCTGAGCTACCGAAGCACGACTCACGCTCGGTGTTCACAGCTTTACTTTTTGAATTCCTGTCGTATACCTGTATGTAGAAGAATTTTGTAAGTAAGTTTTACCTATAATGTACTTTTAAAGATATAACAAGGGATGGCTTTTCTGATAATGCATACGCGTGAATAGTGAGTTTCGGCCCTAACATATATTTATAAATAACTGTTTAACCATGGGTAACGCCACAGTCCAAGCTAGTAACATATGTAATTATACTAACCCCCTAAGGCATCCCCCCCTCTGGTAAAAGCACAAAACGCACACTGCGTTGATGTTGTTTTTCCATGTGTGTGTGTGTGTGTGTGTGTGTGTGAATCCCTAAGAATTTGGTGTGGTGAATTCAAGAATTCGACGTTACTGTCACTTAGTGTTACTTTTGGAGCCTGGAGAGTTCTATTCTGAATGGTGTGGAAGGTTAGGCATACTGTCTGTTTTCCACTGAAGTCCAGTCCATTCGCTTCAAGCCATGAGTCTAGTTGGATTGTATTCCTTTTTACTGCTGACTGGATAGATTCATCTGTATTTGATGTAAGGACATCAGTATAGTCAGCAAGTGGAAACGCTTTACTAGTGGGTATGTGGGGGCAAGTAGAGGTAATGAGGTACTAAAAACTGATCCTCATGGCACATCATGTTTAATGACTTGTCTCAAAGTGACTGCTTCTAGGAGTCGTGATTGATTTTATTTATGTGGACGTATTGTATTCAGTCTTCAATATAACTGCTGAGACAGCCATGGGCAGAGCCCCTTACCCATGCAAATCCAAATTTTGTAAGAGTATGTTGTGGTTTACTGCATGAAAGGCCACTGTGAGGTCAAGAAAGACACCTACAGCTGGGAATTTTTCATCAAAAATATGTAGAGCAGTATCAAGAAATTAAAATTTTGTATCAGTAGCTGTTTTATTTTCTTGGAAACCATAATCAGCAGAAGAAAGAATTGCTGCTTAAAAAAAAAAAGTATAGGTATTGATCTGGGAAATACTTGAAAATTTTACACAACTGTGGCCAGAAAGTAGAAGTTAACATACTGATGGACACGTCCGGTAGCAAACACTAGCGATGTTGTTACTAAAAAAGCAGTTCTGCAAGGCATGATTACAACACTGCTCACAGGTGAGGATGCATAGCCTGACAGGCACTATAAACAAATTTGGATACAGATGTGGAGTGATAAGGTGGAATAAAGGGCATTGACATGGCATGAAAAACCCATATGTTGCAGTTACAACTGCATAATTATTAAGGAACGTACCACTCGTGCCCTCCAGAGAGACTATGCCAGAGGTGTAAGGAAAGGAGTATAAATAAGGGAGCCCAGAGGCTCAAAGCAAGCAGTCATGTCACCAAACTTTGTGTCTGGAACCAGAGAGAGTAACGATTGTTGCAGGCCAACCGCAACAACCGTCTGGATGAATTTCAGCAACTGTCCTACTGAATGAACCGTCAGCTCTGCTATAGAAATGTGCCACAGTCGTGGCGAGGCAGGTCCCAAACTTCGTACTGCAGAGGTGTGGGCAGTAGGGGGCAGCCGTCCTTTGCTCTCTGGGCGATATCGTCCGACAGACTGCGAGCCACTGTTTGCACAGCGGAGCTGGGATGTGATATCGTGGCCTCCCCGATTTGAGGCTGTCCTGTCACTGAAAGAGCTGCCCTGAATGGGCGACTGGAGCTGCTGAGGCTTTACTACAGTGACGGATGCCGGCTGTTATACTTCGGTGCTATATGCGGTGAACGCAAGGAATGCTCGAGGGAATAACCAGCCGAGCTCCACAGAACAGCCTGGGGATTTCGACTCGGCCAACACGTGCTGCTGGTCGTGCCACCCAGTCCAGGACAGTAATCATTTCTTGACAAGGATGGAGTAGCCATGTGCTGTAGCAGCAGATCCAGCACTGGTGTTTGTGCTGGCACATGTACACGTACTGCACCACCGTCGTAGGGATCGACAGAGGCACTGTGTATTCTTCAGCAGAATGTAAATTGATGCCAAACTTGTCTGTATACCTCTGCATGCCCTGTGCCAGTGAGCTGTACATTTTGTAATTTGTCCGGGCACAATTTCCTGTGTGGCAGACCTGTAGTAGCTACTTGTTCTGTGTGTAAGCAAACTGAACATCTGGCTAGTAGCTGTACTCAGTCTAGATTCTAGATGAGCACTGATTCACCAGAAGAATTAATTAGTGGTTAGACTTTAGTGTGTGTGGAGAAGGGTTAAATGGGAAGTTTTCTTTTCATAGCAGTTGGTAATTGAATTGCGGTAGAAGTAAGAGTATGCAAATGGTGGAAACACTAGCTACTACTAGTGTGGATGCAGTTGCTGCTGTAATACAGTGACTACTCGTGTTAAAACATGAATTTGAGAATGAGAGGCAGAGAAAGTTCGAACTTAATCGTGAGTAGACACTGGGGAAGTGTCAGGTTCAGCACAGTTGGAATCAGCCGAAAGTAAGTCTGGGTTGACAGTGCCTTCTGCTCCGTATGACCTGGCAGTGTTCGCAGTAATTTGTTGCTTCTCAGACGAGGCAATGGAGGATGTGATGGTTTTTAATATGACATTAGGGATGCTGTGGAAGTGCACAGGTAGTCAGACAAAAGGACACTGTATGTTGATAGTAGGCATTTGGCAGGGGACACTGAAGCATATGCTGTATATCGTGAGACATCCAGTAAAGCACAAACGTGTAAGAATTGCGTCTCGCGAGCCTGCAGGAATCACTTTGTGGTGTCGTCAGAAAGTGTGACAGTGTTGCCTGGTATCTAGACCTGTAAGCAGCTATGTTGACACAACTGACATCATCACCTGTTGGCCACAGCCTTTATACAGACTTGTTTCAGTTGTCGTTTTGGAATGTCAAGCCACTCCAGATTGTTTGAACGAGGCTTCCATAAAAAGAATTAAATGTAGAAACAATCTTTGAATGTTAATAATCTCGATTAAGGTGACATACTAATCTGCAATATCGTTGGAGTTACATAATAGTCTTACGTGATTGATTGAAGCCAAATGATTATGAATTATTGGTTGAATGGCAGAGAGTTTTATAGTATAACAAATATTATGCATTCAGGACAATGTTTAATTTATTACGTGCAGCTTACTAATGTAACTACCACTCAGACATTTACAGTAAGAATTTGTCTTTGCACTCATACAAGCAGTAGCAAATGTGGGAAAATGGATGAAATGTAAGGGATATGTAGTGAAATGCCTCTTACATTTTTCCAGTTTGTGTATGATATCTGTACTTAATATGCATCAAAACACACGTCGGATGCTTGCTTATTTTCTAATATATGTTTTTGGGCTTGACCTAGTAGCTTTATTTTTTATTATGAAAATGTGTTAGTTATGGGAAAGTGCATTTAAATATGGCGCAAACAAAGTATTAGGCAAACACAGATATCTGTCTGTTATCACAACCTTTATTTCTCATCCACTGAGTTCCACAATTCTAGTTATCACTTTTCAACCTAATGTAGGCCTCAGGCTATATTACAATTAAACTTGTTACTCCAGCCAAGCATTCAAGGAAGAAGGGGTCAGGGGGGCATGAAATCCAATATAGTACTCTAGCTCAGATATGTGTTCTTACCCAATCTGTGTTACCAATACGCTTAAATTTAGATCGTTGTTGATCTGTAAACAAACAGCTATATGTCAATCATGTTTTCCTCAAATCCAGTTTACTTTTATGTGATGTGATGTGTGAAAAGAGATTGAGGGATTTTTAATAGTATCTAAGCAATACTGAGATCTCCAAATTGTATGATTGTTATAGTTGCAAGTCACTGATTGTCAGAGTGTATCAGGTAGAGATAAATGTGAAACAAAACATTTTAAATAAATCATGAAGCTTTCGGTCAGTTTCAACTAATATTTTTTATGTAGTAGACAGTCACAATTTTCTTCCGTATTTCGATATATATACATACTACACAAACAACCAAATGATAAATGGTATAGGGTACCTTGTACCACTACAAATCATTTTCTTTCCTGTTCCACTTACAAGTAGAGTGAGGGAAGAAAGGCTATCTATATGCTTCCATACGAGCCCTGATTTCTCATATACTCTAAATTTTCTCAGTAGTGTTGTAGAAAAAGAACTCTGTCTTCCCTCCATTTTCATGTTAGTTTGTCAAGCATCTTTATAATACTCGCACATTATTTGAACCTATCGGTAACCTTCGTCGATCCATAATGGAAATTTACCAGCAGCTGTATGTATTGTAGAAATTTATTTTATTTTATGAACTTCTATGTGCTACCCCCCTCCCCCTCCCCCATGAACCATGGACCTTGCCGTTGGTGGGGAGGCTTGCGTGCCTCAACAATACAGATAGCCGTACCGTAGGTGCAACCACAATGGAGGGGTATCTGTTGAGAGGCCAGATAAACGTGTGGTTCCCGAAGAGGGGCAGAAGCCTTTTCAGTAGTTGCAGGGGCAACAGTATGGATGATTGACTGATCTGGCCTTGTAACACTAGCCAAAATGGCCTTGCTGTTCTGGTACTGTGAACGGCTGAAAGCAAAGGGAAACTACAGCCGTAATTTTTTCCGAGGGAATGCAGATTAACTGTAGAGAGCTGCATCAAACCAGTCTCAGGACTGAAGACCACAACAACAACAACATGTGCTACCCAGTTTCGGCATTACATTGATGCCATCTTCAGGCCCCATTCGTCATACTCATAAAATTGGTATACACGGAAGGAGCCATATAACTTGATCCGTGAATCAATCGTCCTACAACAGCTTAACACCTGAGTCTGTGTCACCTAGCCACCAAGAGCTGTTGCAGGACGATTGATTCACGGATCCTATTATATGTCTCCTTCTGTGTATACAGATTTCACGATTATGGTGAGTGGGGCCTGAAGATGGCATCAATGTAATGCCAAAAGTGAGTAGCACATAGAAATTCATAAAATAAAATAAATTTCTACAATGCATACGGCTGTTGGTAAATTATTGCATCAAGAAGAATATTGGTAACCTATCTAGAAGCCCACCTTCGAGTCACTTCAATGTGTTGCTTTAATCTGTCCTGGTGGATATCCAAACATTAGGTAAGTACTCATGAATGGGTCACACAAGTGCTCTATATGGGTGGTCTTCCCCTCATTCCCAATCTTGCAAAATATATCCATCTTCCCAGAGGAAGGAACTAATGGACCTGAAAATTAGGAATGTTATTTTATTCTAGTGCTGTTCTTATCTCATACTTCACACAAAGCATTTCATAATTTTACAATGAGTATTGTCAGCCTCACATATAGCAGTAACATTAAAATCCTGTTTAACATGAACCGTAGGGTTAAACAGCATATGCATCCTTGAGTCCAAGCATTATTTTTAATTATAATGAATTATAGAAGGAGAGGCTAATAAAGTGGTTTTTCACTTTGTATTTTTTTAATATCTTAGAATTTCCAGTTTTCTGCCTGGTACCTAGCAGCAACCTGTTTGACTGTTGTATTAGAATATAAAATTCTATCCTGAATCATAGACAGGGATGTGTAGTCTACATGAACAATATTTTTACTTCCAGCATTTTGCAAGTTCATTTCACTGAACATAGCAAAACTACCCCTGTTATTAACAACAAATACTATTAGTGAGTAAATATATTAACATGTAGGTGAGACTCCCAAGGACACTGAAGAGAGTTTTGTAAGGTGCTGAGCTATCAGTTTTACACATTAATTTGACTCATGTGGCTAAAAAGTTACGTTAAACTTCCACATCAAATTTGTATAAAATCCCAAGATTTTCAGATAGCCTCAATCACCATCATCATGGACTAAGGGTGACTGTCATAAAAGTGGTGAGGTTCACAGTTTTACGCCCAGTGGATGGCCCATGATTGGCTAAATTACATCATGATGACAACATGGAGATGGCATATGCTAAGATGACAATCTCTGCATTCATAGGCTATATTAGTGTTGCTGTCCAGCATGGCTTGCAGTGCCATCACTCATATCGGATTATGACTATCATACAGTATAGGTACCCAGATATACGAGTGGTTTGAAGACTTCTTATGTAATAGAATCCAGTACATTGTTAACGATGAGACAGGAGTTCCATCAGGAGTGCCACAGGGAAGTGTGATAGGACTGCTATTATTTTCTGTATATGTAAGTGATTTGGCAGACAGGGTGCGCAGCAATCTGCAGTTGTTTGTTGATGATGTTGTGGTGTATGTGAAGATGTCTTCATTGAGTGACCTTAGGAGGATACAAGATAACTTAGACAAAGTTTCCAGTTGGTGTGATGAATGGCAGCTAGCTCTAATGTAGCAAAATGTATATAACGCAGATGAGTAGGAGAAACTGTTGTGTAATGTCCGAAATACTGCATTAAAGTTAAGTTTTTAAATAATTCAGCATAATGTAGCAAAGTGATATGAAATGGAACAGGCATGTTAGGGTAAGGTATTAATGGTAGACTTTGGTTTATTAGGCGATTTTTGGAAAAGTGTAGTTCATCTGTAACGGTCTCTGCGCATAGGGCACCAGTGCGACATGTACTTGAGTACTGCTGGAGTGTCTGGGATCCCCACCAGGATTAAAGGAAAGGTGGGCTGCAGATTTGTTATGAACAATATGCAAGTATTATGGAAATGCTTTGGGAACACAAATGGGAATCCGTGGAGCGAAAGCAATGTTGTTTTTGAGGAATAGTTTTGAGAAAATTTGGAGAACCGACACTTGAAGCTGACTGCAGAAAGATTTTACTGCCACTAATGTACATTTCACCACTAAGATCAGATGAGGGAAATTGGGGCTCTTACAGAGGCATGTAGACAGTCATATACCCCTCTCTCTATTTGTGAGTGGAACAGGACAGGAAATGAATAAAATATCGGTTTCCAAGCCACGTCAATTTGAAAACTCCGAGGCAAGAAAATGACCAGTAGTGGTACAAGATACCCTCTGTCACACTCCACATGGTGGCTTGCAGAGTATGTGTGTAGATGTAAAACTATGTAAAGTTCTCCTCTGCAATTTTTCTTTCTCAAGTGCATGTTTCCATGTATTGATTTAGTTATACTAGCTAATTTGAAACTGTTTTATAATATTAAGTTTTATATTCAGATATATTAACTTGTGTGTGAGATTTGATCTGTTCTTGTATCTAGCTAAAACTAAAACCAAGAGCAAGTAAACAAATAAATAAATAGCTAGGTGTGTAACCAGTATCTCTTGAAGCTGTGACCATACAGTCTAATTTCTACTGCTTCCCTAATCACAGACACAGTTGGAGTCATGGGCCTGAATCCTCGTCTGTACAAACAGCCTGTTTATTCATTAGGCTGTTCTTGGAAACTGCTGCTTTTAGTGTTCCTGTACTTAAGGTGGAAATGTTCAACACAACAATTAGCAACAGTCTGTATAGAGTGCCCTTCATAACAGATACCGCAATTACAAGTAATTTTGTAAATCCTCAGTACTCTGAGGCTAAGAGTATTTTTGACAGATCGTGTCTCTCTAATTTTCCTGGCTGGTCAAAAGATCGATCTGATTCTGTGGCCAGTTTAGACTCTACTTATCTTACTTGTTGTTGCACCACAGAATGGGAAGCATTCTACATGCTGGACCACATGGCTCGGTTGAATGGTATCAAGCCTTGTTTTCTTTGACAGATTTGACCTAATTACACAGGCAGAATATGCACTGCGGTGGTGGAGGTGGGTTAGATTTTGCATGAGTAATGGAAAGGTGAACAGGCATGGGCAAGGGACGAACTAAGCTAAATAGGAAATAAAGGGGTGAGGGTGAGGGCTTGAGGTGATGAGATGTTCAAAGCCATAAGAGATTATATCACAACATTAAGATAAGACTGTGGAATGCACATCCTAATGCATAACTGAAATTTTTATAGCACTGTACTATACGAATTAATAGCAGCCCCACTTTCATCACATAATTTGTTAGATTGCCAATACCTATATTACACAATATCTCAACAAATGCGAACGATCTCATGCTTGGATGAATACACAAACACAAACATTATTTCAATACTACTCATGAAGATAAAAAAAAGTCATTAAAAATAGAAAACAGTAGACAATATCCAAACACGGGGAGAAGAAAAAAAGCCTTCACCTGTCTGCAAAACCACAGGCCAGACCAGTTTCACAAAGACAGTATAACTGCACCCAGCACCTAATGTCTGTCAATACCAGTCATTATAAGATGACCTCTACATTTACCTGTTAGTGCTGGCATATGCAGACACCAGCACCAAGAACTTTCTCTTTACGTCTTCCTTTGATCATGCATGATCATTTTCCATTTAATCACCCACAATTGACTCCACCTTTTTTCCTTGCTCCCCTAGCTTCACTTGCGCATCCCACCAGTAATCATTGTAAAAATAAATTGATGTGTTTCTTTTAACCAGGATGAGTGATTTGTGTTTAACAGATAGAATAGATGACATCTTATCAGATATGAAAAACAGTACTGTAATTTTAATGCTATTCATTGTGTATTCAAATGCATATCATTTTCTTATAGATAATGTTGGAGTACATGATCTCTTAAACTATTGCTTCTCTTCATTGCATTTTTGGTGTTTGTAAATTTTAAGACACTTTATTGTAATGTGACTTCTATAGTGCAGTGGCATTATAAGTCAATAAAGATAAATTTGCCAAGGGCCCAATGCTTCTCCACAGGCCTCCTACCTATTCCGGTGCATATTTATCCATGCTTCTTCCTATCCCGACTCACTCATCGATTGTAAATAATATTATGTGTAATACATACCTATATACAGTTGCGATAATTTAATAACATGTTAATGCACTATGAAATTTCACTATCGCCTTATTATGTGTTTTTGCAACACCTGATAGACTTACAGTAGGTCTCCCTCCCGTATTTTAAGTTTGGCAATGCTACAGATTGCTAGCTGTCATTTATACAAGGTGTGAAACTTTGCTTCTGCCATTTTTCCCCAATATTGAGGCTTTAATGAAACAAATTGGTTACACATGTATTATTCACTGTATTTTCCATCGCTGGTCACTACTTTCTCCCATCTTTTGGGCAATGTACGAATCCCGCATTGAAAAAATTGTTCATCTTTTGAAGCAATCCATGAATTGATCCAATTTGTAGCTTCTCCATGAGATCGGAAGTGTTGGTCAGCCAGGCCATGTGCCATTGATCTAAACAGATGATAGTCAGAGGGAGCAATGTCTGGAGAACATGGGAGTCAGGTAGGGCTTCCCATTTTAATGTTTAGAAGTACATTTTGACCTCTTTTGCAATGTGGGGTCATGCTGCAAAATCTCTTTATTGTGCCTCTCACTGTATTGCGGCCGTTTGTCTTTCAATGCGCCCGTCATTGTTTCACTTGGTTTTAACACCTCATAGTACAAGACGCTGAACTGGTCCCACTAAATACAGAGCATGATCTTGGAGCCGTGAATGTTCGGCTTGGCCGTCGACGTGGAAGCATGGCCGGGATATCCCCACTGTTATCGTAATGAACCCATTTTTGTCCCCGGTTACAATGTGATGCAGAAATCCCTTCCATTTTTGCCTCTGATGCAACTGTTCACAAACACACAAATGCTGTTCACCGTCTCTCGGTTTCAGCTCACAGGGGACCCAAGTTCCTTCTTTTTGAACCATGCCCATAGCCTTGAGACATTTTGAAATGGTTTGCTGTGTCACTCCCACTAATCGTGCCAATTCTTCTTGAGTTTGAAGCAAGTCTTCACTCAGCAATGTCTCCAATTCTGCATGTTCAAAACCATTCTCTCTTTCACCACTATGCCGGTCTGCGACGTTAAAATCACCGTTCTTGAAGCATTGAAACCACTCGCAACACATTTTTTCACTAATAGCATCCTTACCATACGTACTTGAGAGCATTTGAAGAGACTCAGCTGCTGTTTTCTTCATATTGAAACAAAACAGTAACATGTGATTCTTCAGTGTCACCTGGTGTATTTCTTGCTTGAACAGTCCACGGGTGTACTGTTCGAGCAAAACGGTAACACCTCCCACAAATGACGAGAATTAGGCTCGTAACTGATATTTTGAATCAAGAACAACTTTATGATGCATACACAAATAGAGTAATGATTGAATGAGGTTACGCTGAATGAGGTCCAAGCTAACTGCCTGACATCTGCGATCTGTTTCTTTCGACCGCTATGTACATGGTGGCAGCCAGTCAAAGAAATTGGTTTAAAAAATGTATTTCAAAGGTGCAGTCAAATCTTTAGAAGTTTACTCCTAGATTAACTTATGCTGTGCCTACGTGACACAAGTCGCCTGTCTTTCAAAACTGAGGTAGTTCTGTCGAGTTAAAGCTGCTGACAAGAGACACCCTGAGACCTCTGCTGAAACGTATTCACGCCATTGGTTTTAGCCAATAGTGTGTGTGGGATACAGGTCACGTGTGTGGATGCTAGAGTATTCTGCGGTGTGGAACACAGTTGCCTCACTCTCTTGCAATCCAGACCTCGAGCAGAACAGACGTCTTTTTGGAAGGCAGAGCCTCTGGCTCTGCTTTTCATGACCAGCCACCAATGTAAGTTAACATGAACTGCTTCCCCTTCCGTTGCCCATATCAATTAATTATATTACCTCCTAGACCAGCCATAAACCTGCTAACTTCTGACCGTAGGCGCACCCCTTGTATGCCATACGCTGAAATATATTATCTTTCCTATTCTGTCATTTAACAGCAGCCCTGGATGCCCACTCTCAACTCCCGTCCACTCGACCTCCTGCACACTGTCGTCACGAAGCATATGTAACAACCTTCCCCCCTTCCCTGCCCATATACAGTATAGCTACTTAACGTTGTCGCCACCTATCGGGAAACGGTGTAAGCAAAGTTGTACACGATGTATAAGCTGAGATTATTTTGTACTCCTCCCACTGTGTTGTCTTGTCCTTCTGCCTTCCCTTCACTTTCCAAACCATCCTCCCTTACTCATACCACACGTATTAATGATGAACTTTTGTTGGGATGTGATCTTTTGTGCCTTTATGATTCTTAGTTATCATGAAGGAATAAACCCTTTACATTTATTTTATGGTGTTACAGTTGATTTTGTTAACTGTCCATCAAAATTTGACACTAGATCCTAGCACCCCTACAATCTTGCTACCTAGTTATATGTTATGATTGCTAATTTTGTAATGGCATAGCACTGTCAGTTGAGCACCAATGTTACAATAGATAATACTTGACATAATGAGATTTTCACTCTGCAGTGGAGTGTGCGGTGATATGAAACTTCATGGCAAATTTGTATGCCGGACCGAGACTCGAACATGGGACCTTTGCCTTTTGTGGGCAAGTGCTCTACCAACTGAGCTACCTGTGCATGACTCACGCTCCGTCCTCACAGCTTTTCTTCCACTAGGAGATGAGGTACTGACAAAAGGAAAGCTGTGAGAACGGGGCATGAGTCATGCTTGGGTAGCTCAGCTGGTAGAGCACTTGCCCGCGAAAGGCAAAGGTCCCGAGTTAGAGCCTCGGTCCGGCACACAGTTTTAATATGCCAGGAAGTTTCAATTCTTGACATGATATTCTGAAATTAGGTTTTTCTGTGGTATGTTAACTAGTTTGTTGATGAACCCACATGTTTGCTCTTAATGTGTCATACAGAATTTGTGCAAGTATGGCAGCTGTGATGTTTTTTGACAGTCTAAAGATGGGCATTGCCTAAAATGCATTAATAAGAAAATTTAAATTACAATTGGGCTCTTCTTGTTAGTGACTCAAAACAGTAATAGATACATGCTCAGTTACTCATATAATCGTCATGGGCCTCTTGAGTGACTTCAGCTTGAAAATTTAACTGGAAACTGCAATAAATTATCACTACAATTACATATCTTGCATCTCAAAACAGCTTCTGTGTTCCAGTTACAATATTTAGCTGTCACTTACCTGTTATTGCTTGTTTAACATTTAGTCAACTATCTGGTGATTAAAATTTTACATTCCACCTCATTTCCTCGTGCATTTATTAAAAAAAGGAAATAATTGAAAATACTCACAACTTAGAAATAATAGTACTTCATTGTTAGAAAACCCAGCTTTATTTGTTCTATTTCATGATCCTGCCATTGTTTGTTTCTACCTTTTTTAAATTCAATCATTTTACAATTTTTTGCTATCTTTAGTGTATTTAAAAGTATATAGCAGGTGATTCATACAAGCTACTGAAATACCAAGATGAGTTTAATCACAGCACTCCCAGAAATTCTATAGAATGAGTAATACTGTGGTTAAGATCACTTTACAGAGAACTCTCTAAACAATCATTTAAAGTCTCATGTTGCAGTTTACCACTGTATTTGGTGAGATGCCAGTGTTTATTTAGGCAAATATATTATTGACTTAACGTGAAAGTTCAGTGGTTTTTAGAATACACGAGATTTGAAAATATATTCCAATTATTAGACAAAATTTACTTCCTGTATTTGCTTTTAAAGTGCATCTGAATTCAATTATCCGTACACTTTACTTTCACTTGGTTCTTTTATTTCACTGCATTAATTCACTTCCTTGTATTTTATTGTTTTGACAAATGCCTACCAACTCATCAGACCTAACATATTTAACCTGTAACTAGTACCACCAGAGTGGCCATGTTTACAGCAAGGAAGTTTGTGACTACACCATTTTTTGTTTTAGTGTGGTGAGACTGACACCATCCTACTGCTTGAAAGATTGCTCTCCCAGACAGAAGTGGTGTTATGTTCTCATAATGAAATGAAAGTAAGTGAACATATATGTTAATGTTGAGGTGTAACATGAATTTATGAGGACCAGGAAGCTTGCTGTTCGTTGTGTTTCTATGTACAAAAGCTGTTGTATACTTGTGTCCACATAGCATGAAACCGGATACAGATTGTGACACACACATCACCAACATTTGGAACTGGCCAAAGACCAAAATTGGCCAGTAATGCAATGAAGGCATCTTGCACAATAACACAGTGGTTTCTCGAAATGGTTTCATCGTTTAGAAATGTGACAGACAATAATAATAATAATAATAATAATAATAATTGTGACAGATAATAATAATAATAATTGTGACAGATAATAATAATAATAATAATAATAATAACCCCCGTAGAGGCCCGGGAAAAGGATAGGCCTCCGGTATGTTCTGCCAGTCGTAAAAGGCGACAAAATGAACAAACCACTAATAGAGCTAACCCCTCTTTTAGTGTGATTAGTTGGTTCAGGACAGAACTAATGAAGCCTGCCATGGTCGGGGATGGTGCTTGAACCCTATGCCCGTCCACAATGGTAACGACACTGCTAGCCACACGGAAAATGATTTAAATCCAAATAGAGGTGTTTTGCAGGATATGCTTCCTGCAACCACCCTAGAAGGAAAACAAAGACAGAGGATGAGATGGTCAGATGAAGTTAACCGACACCTCACGTTCTGTTATTACCAAGCAACAAACTTAGGAACCAGCACAACTGGATACAGATCACAAGTATACACAAAATTTATTACCAGATACCCAGAATTAAAATTTTTAACAGAACAACGACTAGCTGATCAGATCCGTGTAATAATCAAAAATAACAGGATACCCCAGTCAGAATTAGAAAACATCAAACAAAAAGTACAACAAATACTGGAACAAAATAAAGCGCAATCAGAAGAAGGAGAAGAAAATACAGTAATGGACTCAAACATCCCAGAGCAAACAAACAAAGAACAACATGCATCAATTAAACAACCAGAGCAAAACGAAATCTTGAGACAGCCACCAGAATAAGCGCAAATAGAAAACGAATTGACGCACATGTTAGATATAGAAGAAAAATTTCAGCTGACATATATAGAATACAAAGACAGAAATACAGACATTAGACCATTCTTGCATAGACCACCAAATAACCCACAAGTCAAAACAACAATAACAACTATCAACCCAATCATACACAACAAAATAAATGAAAATACAACTATGGAAGAGTTACAACTACTGGTTTATATAGTAGCACTCACTACACTAAATATACACACTAGGCAGAGACCAGAACAAACCAACACACAGAAGAAACCCACAAAACCAGCATGGCAACACAGGCTACAGATCAGAATAGAGAAAACTGAGAGAAGACATCGGACAGCTAACACAATTTATAAGAAATGAAATATCAGACAAAAACCAAAAAGGTTAGGCAAAATCTCACAACAAGAAGCGATAGAGCAATTAGATGAAAAGAAGCAGAAATTACAAGCATTGGCCAAACGACTTAGAAGATACAAAAAAAGTTAAAATAGAAGGAACACTTCTGGAGCAACATATGGTCAAACCCAGTACAGCATAACAGGCATGCACGGTGGATACAAGCAGAAACAGACTCATACAAGATGATACCACAAATGCCTGAAGTGATAATTTTGCAACATTAAGTCACCCAAGCAATTAATTCTACTCACAATTGGAAAGCCCCTGGAAAAGATAAAACAGCAAATTTCCGGCTAAAGAAGTTCACCTCAACACATTCACATCTAACTAAATTATTTAACAGTTACACTGCAGACCCATACACATTCCCTGATACACTTACACATGGAATAACTTATCTGAAACCTAAAGATCAAGCAGACACAGCAAACCTAGCTAAATATCGCCCCATAACATGCCTACCAACAATATACAAAATATTAACATCAGTCATTACACAGAAGTTGATGACACATACACCACAGAACAAAATTGTAAATGAAGAACAAAAAGGCTGTTGCAAAGGAGCACGAGGATGTAAAGAGCAACTGATAATAGATGCAGAGGTGACATATCAAGCTGAAACTAAACAAAGGTCGCTACACTACGCCTACATTGATTAGCGAAAAGCTTTTGATAGTGTACCCCACTCATGGTTACTACAAGTATTGGAAATATACAAAGTAGATCCTAAATTGATACAGTTCCTAAACATAGTAATGAAAAATTGGAAAACCACACTTAATATCCAAACAAATTCAAATAATATCACATCACAGCCAATTCAGATCAAGTGTGGAATATACCAAGGAGACTCATTAAGTCCTTTCTGGTTCGGCCTTGCTATGAACCCACTATCCAACATGCTAAATAATACAAATTATGGATACAATATTACTGGAACATACCAACACATAATCACACATTTGCTATACATGGATGATCTAAAACTACTGGCAGCAACCAATAAACAACTCAACCAATTACTAAAGATAACAGAAGTATTCAGCAATGATATAAATATGGCTTTTGGAACAGACAAATGTAAGAAAAATAGCATAGTCAAGGGAAAACACACTAAACAAGAAGATTACATATTGGATAACCACAGCGACTGTATAGAAGCGATGGAAAAAACAGATGCCTATAAATATCTAGGATACAGACAAAAAATAGGAATAGATAATACAAATATTAAAGAAGAACTAAAATAAAAATATAGACAAAGACTAACAAAAATACTGAAAACAAAATTGACAGCAAGAAACAAGACAAAAGCTATAAATACCTATGCCATACCAATATTGACCTACTCATTTGGAGTAGTGAAATGGAGTAACACAGACCTAGAAGCACTCAATACACTTACGCGATCACAATGCCACAAATATAGAATACATCACATACATTCAGCAACACAAAGATTCACATTAAGCAGAAAGGAAGGAGGAAGGGGATTTATAGACATAAAAAACTACATTATGGACAGGTAGACAGTTTAAGAAAATTCTTTATACAACGAGCAGAAACTAGCAAAATACACAAAGCAATCACTCATATAAATACATCGGCTACACCACTACAATTTTATAACCACCTCTACAACCCTTTAGATCAGATAACATCAATAGATACGAAGAAAGTAAATTGGAAAAAGAAAACACTACATGGCAAGCACCCGTATCATCTAACACAGCCACACATAGATCAAGACGCATCCAACACATGGCTAAGAAAAGGCAATATATACAGTGAGACAGAAGGATTCATGATTGCACTACAGGATCAAACAATAAACACCATATATTACAGCAAGCATATTATTAAAGATCCCAATACCACAACAGATAAATGCAGTCTTTGCAAACGACAAATAGAAACAGTAGGTCACATCACAAGCGGATGTACAATACTAGTAAATACAGAATACCCCAGAAGACATGACAATGTAGCAAAAATAATACATCAACAACTTGCCATACAACATAAACTAATAAAACAACACGTTCCCACATACAAGTATGCACCACAAAATGTACTGGAGAATGGTGAATACAAATTATACTTGAACAGAACCATTATAACAGATAAAACAACACCACATAACAAACCTCACATCATACTCACAAACAAAAAGAAGAAATTAACACAACTAATCGAAATATCCATACCCAATACAACAAATATACAGGAGAAAAAATTGAAAAATACATCCAACTGGCTGAGGAAGTCAAGGACATGTGGAATCAGGATAAAGTTGACATTATACTGATTATACTATCAACTACAGGAGTCATACCACACAATATCCACCAGTACATCAACGCAATACAGCTGCATCCAAACTTATATATACAACTACAGAAATCTGTAATTATTGATACCTGTTCAATTACCCGGAAGTTCCTAAATGCAATGTAACATATACCGTACAGTTAAAAGGAAGTCACGCTTGATCAAGATCCGTGTCACCTTCCATTTTTAACTAGACATGTCTGAGAAAGAAAAGAAATAATAATAATAATAGTAATTATAATGACAAGAACTTTATTCATCATCTTATGATAAAAGGATAATTTAGCTTAATTCATGAGTTCATAACAAAGGGCTACACATATGGACACTTTTTACAACAAACTTTGATACAATAAGGCACAGGTCTAAAAGTAATTTACTTGTAGGTGAGCCTTCATTTGAAGGAAGAGAGCCTTTCACCTTAACAGCTAAGATGTGTATCAACAATATAAGGAAAATACAGATTACTAGTCACTAAAAATACAACACATTGAGTTACAGACAGGACAGACATAATATAAAGACACTTTAAACCAAAGCCTTCTTTGTTTTAAAAAAGGAAGACAAAAACACCCCCCCCCCCCCCCCACACACACACACACACACACAGTGAATGAATGACTGTGTATGTGAGTTTCATTTTCTGAATAAGGCTTTGGCAGAAAGGTAATGCTTCACGTCCTTTTGTTGTGCCTGTTGACAACTCAACATGTCTTCTTTATGGTGAGCAGCGATCTACCTTTTCCTCATATTGTTGTTATTCCAGCCTGAAGTTTCCTCTGTTTGATTTCAACTGAGATCTAATTTATTACATTGCTTATTTAAGAAATAACTTAAAACTAATACTGGATAATAAAGCGTTTCTATTAAATGATGCTAAAAGTACATAATGAGCCCAATACGAAAATGCCTTTATTCAGTGCGAAACCGAGATACTCATCCAGTGGCTAATGTGGGTTAGCAATAAATATTCTTTCTAGTTTGGCTTTAAATTTTGCAGTGGAGAGTGATCTGACTGAGTTGACAAGCATCAATCCTGCATCTAGTAGGTTTCTCTGATAAAGTGCAGTTTGGTGGCTTATAAGATCAAACTGATGTATGTTTCTGGTATTATGCTTGTTCAGGTCAGTGTTTACATTTAGACTAAGAGCTTGGGGCAACATAATCGGTTTAAAAGTATATACTGACCAGCAAGAATATTATGATCATGAACCTACTATCAATATAAACCCATCCAGGCAATAGCAGCGTCACCTGGTGAGGAATGACTGCTGGTCAGACACACGCATGGTGCATTGTAGTATCAGTGAATATGCTGTCCGTGTATAGAATGGGGAAGACCCATGACCTTTCTGAATTTCACCAAGGGCAGATTGTGATGGCCTGCAGGCTCAACATAAGCATTTCAGAAACGGCACCACTTGTTGGGTGCTTAAGCAGTGCTGTGATGAGTGTCTTCAACAGGTGGTGAAACTAACTACAGGCATCATGGGGTTGGATGACCACCCCTCAGTAGAGATGTCGGACAGTGTAGGCTGGGCAGACTGTGGCGGAATGAACATCGGATCTAATGCTGGGCTGTGTGTGTGTGTGTGTGTGTGTGTGTGTGTGTGTGTGTGTGTGTGTGTGTGAACACACAGTGCACAGAACACTTCTAATGATGGGATGCAGCAGCTGACAATTCGGGCATATGCCAATCTTGACACCACGACATTGGCAAGTGTGACTGTTGTCCTCCAGGGGAACAGCTCCTAGATACCTGTACCGCAGGATCCAACAAGTTGGCTGCACCTCCATTATGCTATGGGCATCCACAGGTCCAGTGGAGCTCGTGCGAGGCACCACGATGGCCGAGGAGTGTCGTACACTGGTTGCACATGTACACTCCTTCAGGACAATTGTGCAGAGTGTAATGGTACTTGAATTATGTAACCATTACGGTAGATCACCTGAACCTCTCGATACCAGCATTATTCTACTGTGTTTCTGTAAAGCAGTTAACATATTTCTGAGACAACATTCAGATTCGATTTCACTAATGTAGAGGTACTTTGATACATTGATATGTTTATGTTGCAATGATATTATTCTTATGTGTATTCTTTCTTTTGTCACTATGATCTTTGACGTACTTGTAAGTCTTGATTTTTGGGCGCGTAAGCGATTATCAGTCAGTTAGAGAGTCGGACCTTGAGAAAGTCAAATCTTGGACATCATGTTGAAAAGACGTATATTGTTGTCAGCTTATAAAATGTGAACAGTGAGGAAGATGTTTTCAAGTATGTTTTGTATTGTGAAGTGATGTTTTGTGTGTTAGAGATATTGCAACAAAAGCAATAAAAAGGAAGTGTAACTTAAATTCAGAGTGCTGATTATTTTTTACATCATCATTGTGCTAACTTTCAAAGGTTTAATCTTCAAAGAATGGTTTGTGAAACACATCTATAAAACTTTTGAATATAGCAGAATAAAACCTAGGCCTCTTTGCATCCGAGCTTGGAATCACCACCACCTAGACTTTCGACAATTGAGCCACGATTTTACAATGAGACCAGCGTGGGAAATACGAAAAGATAAGTGCCTAGTTTATTCATTATTACATGAAATGACTTTATTAACTGTGCTCCAATGACACCTGCCACGTAATAACTTTGTTGTTGCCCGAAAATGCAGTATTTAGCAGCGTGAGCAACACCACAATCATTATTAAATTTTGACCTTTGTTGTGGTAGGGTTGTTAGAAGAGCCATATTTCAATAAGATAATGTGCCATGTTACAACACCAGGAGTGTGATGGCGTGGTTCAAGGAACACAGTGGCGAGTTCCAATTGGTATGCTGGCTCCCTAAATAGCCAAACCTGAACTCGATTGAACACATCTGGAAAGTGATTGGAAGTGGCATCAGAGCTCATTGCACTTCTCCCCAGAATTTACAGGAATTAGGTAACCTGTGTGTCCATATGGGTTGTCAGCTCCCTTCATAGACCTACCAATGCCGCACTGCTTCCGTGCTGTGATGCGTCACTGCTGTTATCCGTGCCCGAGCTTATCCTACAGGGTATTAGGTAGGTGGCTATAACGTTCTGGCTGATCAGTGTACAAATTTATAACAGTTAATATCCCAGCTTTAGGGTATTGAACACAGCACGAGTCTCTTAGTTCTGCACCACAAATTATTCTTACAGCCTTCTACTCCAACTTTAAAAGCTTATGAAGATTTGCTCGTGTTTGGCATCCCATACTTCTAATCGATACTTTATACTAGAATACATTGACATATGATAAGCAGACAATACATGGGTATTGTTTCGATATTTGCTCTACATATTTATTGCAAATACATTTTAAGCCAGTTTACTTCCCAGTGAGTGAACATATGAATCCCAGTGTTGTTACTCCCATGATTTTGATATATATTGCTTTGATGGCAATATCAGTTCCACAGCACAGCTGAATTTCAAAATATGTCTTGTGGGATTAAAATCCATTACTGCTGTTATCTTGTGTTGACAATGAGAGTACTTTCATTTGAATACTGAACTATATAATTTGTAATATAGTTTCATAGTGATCTTTATGCCTGTACACAATGGATGTAGCATCAGTATACAGAACTAGTTTTGAATTTGGGGAGCAGTATTTTGTCATTTACATAAAAAAATCAACAAACAAAGGCAGCAAACTGCAAAGCCGAGGGTACCCTGTGTTACATATCAGTGCACACAGATCTGTGTGTGCCACTCATCATTCTTAAGAGAGAAACCTGATTTTTGTGAGATCAGATTTTCTAAGACTAAAAAGAAGATATAAGATGTAGACTGGCAATGGCAAGGAAAGCGTTTCTGAAGAAGAGAAATTTGTTAACATCCAGTATAGATTTAAATGTCAGGAAGTCGTTTCTGAAAGTATTTGTATGGAGTGTAGCCATGTATGGAAGTGAAACGTGGACAGTAAATAGTTTGGACAAGAAGAGATAGAAGCTTTCGAAATGTGGTACTACAGATAAATGCTGAAGATTAGATGGGTAGATCACATAACTAATGAGGAGGTATCGAATAGAATTGGAGAGAAGAGAAATTTGTGGCACAACTTGACTAGGAGAAGGGATCAGTTGGTGGGGCATATTTTGAGGCATCAAGGGATCATCAATTTAGTATTGGAGGGCAGCATGGAGGGTAAAAATCATAGAGGGAGACCAAGAGATGAATGCACTAAACAGATTCAGAAGGATGAAGGTTGCAGTAGGTACTGGGAGGTGATGAAGATAGCACAGGATAGAGTAGCATGGAGAGCTGCATCAAACAAGTCTCAAGACTGAAGACCACAACCACAACAACAACAACAACAACAACAACAACAACAACAAGACTGAACAATTATCAGCATAATTACCCAGCAATTTTCCCTGAGTGTTTACTATCTCTCTCTATAAGCAACTGATGGAGATTAGCTAAAACAATATCTGTACTTGCAGATGGAGGTCTGTCTATATCCAAAATTGTGTGTCCTTTCACAACTACAGTTAATTGCAGAAAGTTCAGTGTCACCTTCAACACTTAAAGAACTTACGTCTTTGGGGCCCTAATTTTTGCCACTTTTGCAACATCACCTTAAGGCTTGATCTCCCTGCTAAATGATGAGCAGAAATGCTTTGTTAATGGGTGCATAATAAGGTTCTTTTTTGGTATACCTGTGCTCTGTAATACCTGAAACATCTGGCTTATTAACACATGCTATGATGTCCAAATCTTTGTGCTTACTTCCTCAGCTTGTAAAGTTTTGGAGGATAATCTTGAAACTGTATTTGGATTGGTGGATCATATCTGCTGATTTAATTCCAACTTGTGTGTTATCTAAATTTGCATAGTCACCACATTTTTTAATTTTCTATTTTTTGTTTGTAGCCATAAATATCCTCATTAAGGCAATCAGGTGTACATGTCAAACTGGGAAGAGGACACAAAAAGGCCACACACAATAATAATAAAAAGAAAGATTCCAAAGGAGTTCCTGACAGCTAAATGTAAAAGTCATTTGTTTTTGGATATATTACCTCCAAAAGCTTAAGAAGGCTGTTAGTTTAGTATCTTCAAGGCATAATGCTGCTCCACCGAGCATCACAATAAACAGCCTGAGATATTAGAGTACTGTGATACTACCTAAGAAGAAATTGATGCACCACTGGATGTGAAGTGCACAATTTACTCCACACAGCAGGTGCTCCAGAAGATGGACTCTCACTCTTCTGTGCCATCATGAATATTTCTCTGGTAAATACATTAGTGGTATATTCTACACTGACAGAAAATTGAATAATCACATTTTTGCTTAAAGTTCCTTAAATGGCAATTGATGAGACCATATCTGAAAAGACAGCTATCAACCCCACTTTCCACAGGAGGTAGGACTACAAATTACCAAAATTCTGAAATGTGAAACTTTTAAACCTGGAGTTGATCTAGCAAAACAAGTAAGGTCTGACATGTGTCCCAGATCAGACGAGAAAACAAAAGGTTACTCTCTTAGCTATAGCACACAAATATGCAGTGACTAAGAAGTGGGTGTGATGATTATGTACATTTGTTTAACTCCTGGTTTAAGTAATTTACATCATTTTATTGCTGTGGTTCTTACTGTTATCCATTAATATCAGAATGTCAACAACTACTTTATTACTTTAAAATCTTGAATATGTTAGCTGTGGCTGACACTTATAAATGTCAACATAAGCCACTAACCCTGTGCTTGTAAGTGTCAGCTGCACTTAATGTGCAAAACAAGAAAATTTTTGCAATTTATTTGAAAGTCCTAATTAAGCTTCCATTTTCATGCATGTTTATTTTTAAATATTAAAACTGATGAGAGTTTCATTTCTAGGCCCCTAATTTTCAAAGCTGGATGTCATCATCCTTGCACTGCATCTAAAAGTGCACCATGCACAGCAGGTTCAATGTAATCTCTCCTGTCCACAAATTTGCACCTCACACATTTTGCTATCACAGGAAACTGCACCAAATATGTCAATATAATACTACAGTTAATTTTCCATATATCTAAGCAAAACCAATTCATGCCCATCCAAGTGTATCTCATCTGTGCACTGCATCTTTCCCTTAACTTTAGTGTGCTTTACAATAAAATTCATACAGCAAGTTTTCTGAGTAAATTACCCATTCCATACCTACAGCTAATGCTTGTGTAACCCAGTGTGCCTTTCAGATGTGTTTACTTGTGTGTCAATACAAATGTCAGGTTTGGTTCTAAAGTGTGTCTTGAAATACATACCCCACATCAATTTTTACGTACTTAGTCTCAGTTGCAAAATACGTTATGCGCTATCAGTGCCATTCCACTGCAAAAATTTTAAATCATGCTGGGGATATAAGGATAACAAAGTTTCTGCATTTCTCAGAAATTTAATTTTAGTTGCTTCAGCCAATGAGAACTAGGGAATAAAGTCTTACACTGCCCTGTTTTGTGTGCAGTGGTCTCATGGTAATAACCAGATAGCAGCATTTTTACACTTTATTCTTACTGATCAAAAATACTTACTTGTATCTGATATTCCTTACCATTTCCAGGCGATTTTGGGCTCTGCAGTATTTTTATTTCAATTTCTACAAAGCCAAATGATTAAATGACTAGAAAGTTGTTTACGAATTCAGTTTTAGATGCATATTTAGCATAAGATATTAACTGTCTAAAGGATAATTGCTCAAACAGTAATTAGCATTCTAGCCAAGACTATTATAGATGCATATACTTTACTCTCAAGGTTCCTAAGTGCCCCCTTAACACATTGACTACCATGCTGCTGCCACCAGCGACAACAGCACAGCACGCTTAATGCTGTATACCTTACCTGGTGATGAAACATCTGTCATTAACCATATCAGTAAACTTGTTAAATATAGAAAAATCACACCAAAGAAAGGCAGCAAGTTAAACTCTCAGAGAATACTATAATCTAAAAATGTAAAATTACAACTAAATAAGCAATTTCCAATTATGTGTACCAAGCAAATTATGCTTTGAGTCAGTGATTTCTTTTGCCACATTTGCTTAAGAAACATGCAAACTGAAGGACTAGTGAATAATCATATTTTACCTGTGAAAAGCAGCAAAGCCATTAGAGACAGCTATGCGCATAGTCCAATTTATGTTGAAATTATAGCATCTGTAGACTAAGAGAAGGCTTCTGACAATGTTGACTGGAATAGTCTCTTTCATATTCTGAAGGTGGCAGGGGCCAAATGGCTATTTACAATTTTTACAGAAACCAGACGGCAGTTATATGAGTCAAGGAACATGAAAGAGAAGCATTGGTTGGAAAGTGAGTGAGACAGGGTTGTAGCCTATCCTAAATGTTATTCAGTCTGTATACTGAGCAAGCAGTAACGGAAACAAAAGAAAAATTTGGAGAAGGAATTAAAATCCACGGAGAAGAAATAAAAACTTTGAGGTTTACCGATGACATACTAGTTCTGTTAGAGACAGCAAAGGACCTGGAAGAGAAGTTGAATTGAATAAACAGTGTCTTGAAAGGGGGATGTAAGATGAACATCAACAAAAGCAAAACAAGAGGATAATGGAATGCAGTCGAATTAAATCAGGTGATGCTGAGGGAATTAGATTAGGAAATGAGACATTTAAAGTAGTAAAGGAGTTTAGCTATTTGGGGATAAAAATAACTGATGATGGTCAGGGCTATAAAATGTAGACTGGCAATGGCAAGGAAAGTGTTTCTGAAGCAGAGAACTTTGTTAACATTGAATATAAATTTAAGAGTCAGAAAGTCTTTTCTGAAAGTATTTGTATGGAGTGTAGCCACATGTGGAAGTGAAACAAGTACGATAATTAGTTTAGACAAGAAGAGAATAGAAGCTTTTGAAATGTGGTGCTACAGAAGAATGCTGAAGATCAGATGGGTAAATCATGTAAGTACAACTTGACAAGAAGAAGGGATCGGTTGGTAGGACATGTTCCGAGGCATCAACGGATCACCATTTTAATAATGGAGGGCAGTGTGGAGGGTAAAAATCTTAGAGGGAGACCAAGAGATGAATACACTAAGCAGATTCAGAAGGATGTAGGTTGCAGTAGTTACTTGGAGATGAAGAAGCTTGCGCAGGATAGAGTGGCATGGAGGGCTGCACCAAACCAGTCTCTGTATCGAAGACCACAACAACAGTAGACAAGTAGCATTACACACTAGTCAGTTTGCTGGTGTAAGACAGTGTTGGGTGGGGTCAACAAAACATTCTCAAAACTAACAAAGGCACCTCCCGACATGATGAACATCGCACACGTGGTCACACTATTCAGTCAGAATATGAGCTCAAGTGGTTCAACAAAAGCGGTCCATCAGCATGGAGTTGCAAGGTTTCGTTCGTGAGTTTGATTATAAGTTCTTCAGCACTGGTGGGGAAATGTTATTTTCTTAATTAAGTGCAGTCGAAGTTAGTGCAGAAATAATGTGCAACAGCACTGTAATACCACCAAATACATCAGATGTGTGAAGAGAAGTGCTGAAAGTGGCAGGAGACAAATGCTGTTAGTTGAGCAGACAGGTTCATCTTCAATTGTACAAACATTTACAGACAGGTGAAATGATGGTGTCTTGCAACATCCCATCTGAGAAGCTGAAGAATCCACATTTCAGACAGTTCTTGAGAAGTACACAAAACATCCTGTTCCAGGTTAATCTATATTGAGAAAGAACTATTTATCAGTGTGCTATGAAGAGTAGCTCAAAAAAAAAAAAAAAAAAAAAAAAAAATGAATTAGTGTTGATGAACTAAAGATCAACATCCCTATACAAAGGTACCAATGTGGGTGGACATTATGTTGCTGATGTTATGGGGTGTTCTGAAAGTTGACAGGCCTGGAAAAATGTTCCTCCTAATGTGTGAAGTTCTCGAGAGAGAGTACAAAATTCAACAGTTGCCATTTCATTTCACAATTCTGTGAAGCTACTGTGACAAGATGTTGTGAGCAGAGAAAATGTTTTGCTTCTGGCAACAGATGGTGCTTCATACACGGCTAAAGCAGCCGAGGGCTTCAAATTCTCTACCGCAGTATGGTTTATGTCATTTGACTCGTGCATGCGTTATGCAGAGTTGCAGAAGAGGTGTGATCAAATTGCTCTGATGTAGGAAAATTAATTACTTGTGGCATGACAATTAATGTGAACGTCCCGCTACAGGTGCAGAAATCCAAGGAACGAGCACCTTCACTGCCCTTCCTTCCCCCACCTTGTGCTTAGATGATTGGATTCGTGGCTTAATGCTGCTGAATATGACTGGATGATCCACACTAAAAGAAAGGTAATATTTTGTGAGCTCAATAGCTATGAATCAAGTGCTACCAAAACTGTGAAAGAGGTCTTTACACACACACCTTGTCTGGAAACTTGGCGTCACCAATGCCAACTTTCCAGTGGTAACAAAAGCCATCAGAAGACTGGCAGCTGCTGGTATTCAACTGCATTTTGGAAAATGATGTCAACAATGAAACAGGTCAGCAGTTATTGACTTAACAATGGTGTATTTCAGTTTCTCTGGAAAAATGTCTTGACTCAGTTGATGCATTACGTATTTCCAATAATAACAGGCTTATTTTATGAGAATAAATCTTTAGTACTCTACTGGAACACCATCAAAACCAGATAAGTTTTTATTGATGAATAAGTTCAAAATGGAATGAAATTTTAATCACGAAATAACTGCTACACGATAAACATCACCGTGAAGGTTGACAAGTATCAGACTGGTGCTTCACGATATGACACTTGCTGTTTCTGTGAGTGCATTTAGTTGATTACACTGTCAGTTTTAAAAGAAAACAGCTGCAGATCCTAAGAACAAAATCTGTAACTGTGTGCTACCGGCCATTCTGCCAAGTTGTCATTTACATTTTATGCACAATATTTCGACACCTCACGCAGCCGTCTTCCACGGATGCTACGAGTTTTGCTGTTACTCACTACCCAGACTCCAACCAGACTGTGTGGAGTGGAGTCCACCCAGCAAGTTCACAAAACAGTAAAACTCACAGCACCTAAAGAAGAAGGCTCGTCCAGTTGTTGAAATATTGTGCACGAGATGGAAATGACAACTCAGCAAAACACCAGAGTGTACACCTTTGATCAGTCACCCTGAGATAACCAGAGGGGTCACAACAGTGCTGTTTAAAACACAAAATTGTTTGTCATGCAGCATTCCATACTCCTAGATTTCTGTAAAGCATCTGACACAGCACCACAAAATGGCTGGCTCTGAGCACTATGGGACTTAACATCTGTGGTCATCAGTCCCCTAGAACTTAGAACTACTTAAACCTAACTAACTTAAGGACATCACACACATCCATGCCCGAGGCAGGATTCGAACCTGCGACTGGAGCGGTCACGCGGTTCCAGACTGAAGTGCCTTTAACCGCACAGCCACACCGGCCGGCACGGCACCACACTGCCGACTGTTAATGAAGGTACGAGCATACGGAATAGGTCCCCAGATTTTGCAAGTGGTTCCAAGACTTCTTGAGTAACAGAACCCAGTACATTGTGCCTGATGGTGTGTATTAATCAGAGACAGGAGTGCCCCGGGAAAGTGTGACAGGAAAGTTGTTGTTTTCCTACATATGTAAATGATTTGGTGGACAGTAGTCTGCGGTTGTTAGCTAATGTTGCTGTGGTGTACAGTAAGGTGCCATCGTTGAGTGACTGTAGGAGGATAGTTGATGACTCAGACAAAATTTCTAGTTGGTGTGGTGAATGGCTACTACCTCTAAATGTAGAAAAATGTAAGTTAATGCAGATGAGTAGGAAAAGCAAACCCACAGTTTACAAATAATGAGATGCTTGACACACTCATGTCAGTTAAATATCTAGGCGTAATGTTTCAACAATAATGAAGCATTATGGAGATGCATCAAGAACTCAAATGAAATCACCGGAGGGAAGACAGCATTCTTTTCGAGGAGCACTATCCAGAAAATTTAGAGTGCCACCATTTGTGGCTGACTGCAGAGCGATTCTACTGCCGCCAATGTACAGTTCTCGTAAGGACTATGAAGATAAGCTCAGAGAGATTAGGGGCCACATGGAGGCATATAGACAGTTGTTTTTCCCTCGCTCTATTTGTAGCTAGAACAGGAAAGGAAATGACAGTAGTAGAGCATGCCTTCCACCATGCACCATACAGTGGCTTGCGGAATCTGGATGTAGATGTAGATTCCTAAGAACATTGTTATTTGTCATGTAGCTAATATGAATTTTCAATTCTTAAATCTACAGATTCAGATAATTTTAGAAGGAATGGCCAACAAGGAATGTTTTCCATTTTCTTATCAACTGCCAAATGTTCCTGCCCAAATATCTTTGCTTTATGTTTGTAGTATATGTTGAAATCCTTTGCACCAGAGTACGTAACTTAACTCCGAATACTAGACCCAAAGGAACCTGTGCAAATCACTTTTCAGTTGAAGGAAATTTTTATTATAAGCAACAAAAATCGTTGTGACATAAATGCACCAGGAAGTGAGTGTAAGAATTTCGAGATCCTTAAAGCAGCCTCTGCAAGGGGCACCACCATCTATCTACTTTACACAATATTCTTGCTGCTCATTTCTCCTGAATAAAAACATTATTTATTTTAACAATATTGTGAAAAGCCATACAGAGGACTAGAGGACGGACGGACGGAATGGACGGACGGACGAACTCTCTCGCTCTCTCTCTCTCTCTCTCTCTCTCTCTCTCTCTGCCACCTGTGGCCACTGTGGCTGAGCTGAGTCAGTCATATATGCGCCCGACAGGAGCCGCTATCCAGTTGTTATGGTAAGGAGGCGGCATGGGGTGCAGAGTGGAGTGGGGGAAGGTGTGCTGCTTGTGGGAGCTTGCAAGGGCGCAGTGGGGATAGGGTACGGCATTTAGGTGCAGTTGGGAGATTTGTATGTGTGGGGAGTGGGGGGGGGGGGGGGGGGGGGGAGGATGGGAGCGGAGGCGATTGGGAAAGGAGGAGAGAAGAAGAGATGGGGAAAAAGACTAGTGACTAATGGGTGTGTTAGTGGAATAGAAGACCGTGTATTGGTGGAGTGAGAGCAGGGAAGGGGATAGGTAAGTGGAGGACAGGGAATAATGAAGGCTGAGGCCAGGGGGGTTACGGTAATATAGGATATATTGCACGCAGAGTTCCCACCTGCACAGTTCAGAAAAACTGCTTCCACAGGTAGTCCTACCTCTGATGGGGTTATGACTGGAGTATGTGGTTGGGAGAATGTATGAGATAGGTCTTACCTCTAGGTCTATTTCAGGGCACAGTGAGAGGTAGTCAAAATCGTTGCTCCAGTCGTACGTGGTGCCGAGGCATGGATGAATGCTGCTCTGTAGCCAGATGGTGAGTAAGTAGGAGGTGGTAGATGGCTGGAGAGACAAGGTGTGCGAGATCTGCTTCTGTAAAAGGTTGGGAGGGTAATTTAGTTCTGCGAGGGTCTCGGTAGGATACTCGGTATATTTGCTCTGGCGCTGCTCGTCCCTGCAATTGGGATGACCACGGGTGGTTAGTCTGTACGCAAGCAGTTTCTCGGTACGAAATGGGTGGCAGCTGTCATAGTGGAGGTACTGTCGGTGTTTGGAAGGTTTGGTATGGACGGAGGTACTGATGAAGCTATCCTTGAGGTGGAGGTCAGCATTGAGGAAGGTGTTGAGGTTTTGGGGGAACCCTCAGTCCAGATCATGAGGGTGTCACCAATGAATCTGAAATGGTGAGGGGTTGGATTCTGGGCAGTTAGAAAATATTGCTCTAGATGGCCCACGAATACTTTGGCATAGAATGACCCCATATGGGTGCCCATAGCTATTTATTTTATGTGCTTTATCCCAGAGGACAACTCCTTATGAACACTATGGCGGGAGGGGGGGGGGGGGGGGGGAGGGGGGTAAGCAAACATCAAACAATGTAAAATTCAGAAAGAATGATATATTACGAATAAGTGTGGCTTCAGCTGCCAAAGTCCGCAGTCGTGTGTGTGTTTCTGACAAAGGCCTTGTAGGTCAAAAGCTTATTTGTGACAGTCTTTTTGTTGTGCCTATCTGCGACTCAGCATCTCCACTATATGGTGAGTAGAAACTTCCATTTTCATAAAACAAGCCAACAGTTTGTTTTACATTTACACAGTGGAAGATGCTACAACCAGTGTTACCTTTACTGTGTGACCATTAATGTGTACTTCTGTTGCCACCATGTTTGAGTGCAGTACCCATTTCCAGCATTAAGTGCGGCACTATATACCGTATGGCCTAAACACTTCTTGAAACAGTTCACACATTTTAAGCAGCCACTAATTACACTATAGCTTGGAACTTTATGGCGAACTCACTCAATTTGACCTTTCATACAAAATTAGGGTTTCAACACTGTTGTGGTCTTCAGCACAAAGACTGGTTTGAGGCAGCTCTCCGTGAAGTCTATCTTTGGCAAGCCTCTTTCCTGATCACAGTATAGATACAACAACCTACATCCACTTCAGTTTGCTTAGTGTATTCAAACCTTGTTCTTCCTCTACAATTTTAACCCTATCCCCTCCATCACCAAACTGACAATCCCTTGATGCCCCAGCAAACATCCTCTTTTAGCCAAGATGTGACATAAATTTCTTTTCTTTCTAATTTGATCCAGAACTACTTCACTAATTATCCACTTCCACTTATCTTCAGCAGCCTTATGTAGTATGACATTTCAAAAGCTCTTCTCCTCTTGCCTGATATGATGACCGTCCAAATTTCTCTTCCATACAAGGCTAAACTTCATATAAAGACGTTCACAAAAGACTCCCAAAGATTTAAATTAATATTCTATATTAAAAATTTTTGTTTTTGAGAAACGATTTGCTCGCAACTGTGGCAACGCATTTGATACGCCAAGCTGGCGGAGACCATTCCTGGGGCGTGCGACATCTCAGTTGCGAGTGGCAGTGGACGGCAAACTGGACGGCAGCGGCTGTGGCGAATTCGACAGTTCCGGACTGGCAATGTCATTGCCTTCTGCTACCATAGCACGAACTTAAATCCTCAGTGTGCAGAATACTACAGCTTTTCGACTGGCTGCTCGGCCGGGTCACAGAAGCGGAACACAGCCTCAATCGCCTAACGCCAATGCTAACAGCGTGCAGCAAGTGTCGTTTTGGTGCGGTCCACTGGCAATGCCCTCTTAACACAATCTACTTGCCGACTTCTCGGCCCTGCCGTGGTTTTGTGCAGCTGACAGACACTGGGCTGCCAGCAGTCCGTGATAGGTGCGCTGCAGCAATTTGACTCTTACAGCTGCAGTCTTGTTTCTGTACAAGACATTTCTTTTCGCTCCCTGTATTTTATGCGTGACAACTTAAGAATTCCAAATAGTGCATTCCGAGCACTGGCAGCAGGAGAAAAATGTAAACGTATTAAAATCCGCAGGCTTTTGGAATCAGTGTCCTCTCCTCTCTGGTGCCTAAAGCTCACCAGACCTTTTCCTTCACCCCTCTTTCAATCCCCCTCAACTCTTCTGTCAGAAGAATGAGCCACTGGGTCTGAAAGCTTGCAGATTTCAATATCTTTGTACGTGTTTCCTCCTGCCGCCACTTGGTGAGCAGATTTTTTACCTATTCAATTACATCATATTTTCAAAAATTGATTAATTTTTTTGATATATTGAATAGTGTATTCCAGTCCACAGTGCCAGAGATTTAACACACCAATCTAAAATGTATGCTTCAATCTATCTTCTAAGATACATCATGGGTCATTATTGTCTCCACTTAAGCCAATTCATTACTAAATGCAAATGTCTTAATAACAAAACTTACCACATGTTGTTCTTTGAGAAGCACTGGGACAAGTGAGACCAGCACAGGCTCTTCTGCCTTACAATACGCCTGAAAAAAGAATTAAACCTGTATCTCTGTACACTAGATATTAAAAGTGACTAGTTAACATTAACTTTAATCCAAACAAAAGGGAGCTCAATCACAACTAAAATAAAAAATGCAAAGTTAGGCAACATACGCAACTACACATTGAGCAACACCCTCAGTCCTACCAACGAACAATTGGTACTAACTACACAATTTTGACAGGAGAGTGCGTGGCCGTGCTGCTAAGCAGACCCCATTTGTGGTTTGGCAACCAGTCCAAGTCCACAACAGAGTCATAGAGTCATATGAACTTACCCTACATTATGTCTTGTAGCATTACAATGGCTGTCTCTAACAGAATTACTTTCTCTGTGTCAACCAGCTCTGATTCCAGAAGGATCAGCAGTGCAGAACCCAACTTTCATTCTTCTCCCATGACATTGTGAGAGCCACAGATTGGGCCAAACAGCTGAACAGATTATTTCTAAACTTTCAAAAAGCATTTGAGTTGGTATGATGGCAATGCTTATGGGCAACAGTAAAACTGTATGTGATATCAAACAATATTTATGACCTCATTATCCACAATAGGCTGCACGCAAATACGGGCTGTACCTATAAGTATGACATTATCCTGGTAAAAAGCAAATATTGAATGTAGCCTGCATTACAAAATTTTTGGGAAGGTTCAACTAGACAGTACTTTTAGTTCTATATCTCTCTCTTCCCTTCTTCAAATCCCACATAACTAAGGGTGAACCCAACCCCCCCCCCCCCCCCCCCCCCCACCCCCCCCCCGCCCCTCCCAATTTCTCTCTCTCTCTCTCTCTCTCTCTCTCTCTCTCTCTCTCTCTCTCACACACACACACACACACACACACACACACACACACACACATACACACAAACTCACTACTTACACACTTAACTGCACCTATTGACAGTTGTGTTCGATTATAGTAATTGAGCAATTTACAATACTTCATTTGTCAGTCCTTGAACGACGTGCAAATCATCTGCAAGACTCACTACATTTAACAATAATTTCCTAACAATATGAAATCCCTGTACACAATGGCAACATTTCCAAAGAGCTTCACAGAACTTGCAAGCTAGCCTACCTGTACACTTATGCACAGTAGGTTGGTTGGTTGTTTTGGGGAAGGAGACCAGACAGCGAGGTCATCGGTCTCATCAGATTAGGGAAGGACGGGGAAGGAAGCTGGCTGTGCCCTTTGAAAGGAACCATCCCGGCATTATCCTGGAGTGATTTAGGGAAATCACGGAAAACGTAAATCAGGATGGCCGGACGCGGGATTGAACTGTCGTCCTCCAGAATGCGAGTCCAGTGTCTAACCACTGCACCACCTCGCTCGGTTGTTGCACAGTAGAATTTTGACTTGATACAATGTGTATTTTCCAATTCACTCACTATCAACTGTAGTAGGTAAGAAATTGCATCCACAGGCCTTCTCTGCTACAACTAAAGGACATTCAATTAATAGGTATCTCATTAGTTCAGAGTGTAGATGAAAGTCAACAGGGGGGGGGGGGGGGAGAAATCAGTCAATAATCTGCCACTGATTAGAAAACAGATTGGAACACCGTGGTCTGATGAAAGAAAGAGACTTCATTCTGAAAGGATGAAACAAATCTGGGCACAAAGAAAGGCCAACCATCAAACGTGACACTGATGGATTGTATGGATTGTACCTCGCGTGGTCCTACTGGGCCCATACGTGAATAATAATTATCTGTCACTTATTATAGCTTCATCAATATCAACTGCATGTTGCTGTGGTCTTCATTCAAAAGACTTTTGTTTTACGCTGCACCCCAATGGTACTGAGTATGTTACACCATGAGTGGTCAAATGTCTGGTATTTTTACCACAACGCATTTATCAAGTGCTATAAAACAAGGAAACCCACCAATAAATTACAACACTCTACCTGCTGACCTATACCGAAATATTTATGTCGGCCCACAGTGTAATGTATCTCAATGCTCTTGTGCCATTAGGCGTCATCATCAATAGCAAAAGGCAACAGCAAACATGCACTGTCAAACATAAAACTCTTCCTGTAACATCTCATGTTAGTATGTTATGCTCTCAAGGCACAGTTGTTAAACTAAAGCTGCTGCTGTCACCTACCAAAAATTGCACTCGACTGCAAAGCATATGTCAGAGCCCTCAACAATGTTATTTTCTACTGTAAAATTTATGAAAATCAAAAGTTCTAAAAATTCTAAAAACAGTTACTACGCCTGCGTTTCATTGTGTGCATCCATATGGAAGACAACTGAAAACATTAAACCTGATGCCACTAATTCGAATAAATCTGTTGCTGTTCCCTGAGGAGATATCGCTAAAGTGACACTAATGTCGTCCAATTTAACACGCAAACTGTGCCTCGAGAGTGTAACCTGCCAATATGAGATGTTCTGAGAAGAGTTTTATGTATGACAATGCACATTTGCTGCTGGATTTTACTGCTGATGATGCCTAATGGCACAGAAGCTTTATGGTATGTTACATTAAAGGGAGATATAAATATTTTTATATGGGTCAGTATGTGTAGTATTGTGATTTCTTAACTGGTTTCCATATTTTATAGCACTCAATAATGAGGTAACATAGTCCCAAACATGTTGCGGTAAAAGTATCACACATCTGACAACTGGTGGCATAACATCCTCAGTACCGATTCACATGCCTGCTGTACAATGGCTTTGCAACAGATAAGCAGCTTCCCACATCGGTGTATCCCGATCAGACCTCTTCTTCATGCGCAACTACCACAATCTATATCTTTTTGGACCTGCTTCCCATAGTTTCACCTAGGTTTCCCTCTACAACTCTTACCCTCCACACTTACTTACCTAGTGAAACAACACGGCACTGAAAACGGACTACTACTGTTCTCAGAGAGCTGGCAATGACGTACCACATTTTCCTCCGACACGGTCCACTGTGTGGAGCACTAGAACCGCCCTTCTGAGGCTCAAATACATTCACAGGACACAACACTAGCACACTCACTCTCCACATTAAAGGGGTAGACACAGCACTGTCCACATCCTGGTGCAAGCCAGCCTACCTCAATGCAGGCTACCACTAGACACAGAGCTCCCGCCACATTGCAGTCCTCAACACTGCAAGTCTTCCAAAACAGTGTGGCCCTTGTGCAAACAGATGAGCCACCACACTCCCAGATGCGGCAGTCATTTAGCGACACCACTTGACCCACCGTCAATCTTGCCACGACAGAAACACACACACCGAGTGAGGTGGCGCAGTGGTTAGGACACTGGAGTGGCATTCGGGAGGACGACGGTTCAATCCCATGTTCGGCCGTCCCGGTTTAGGTTTTCCGTGATTTCTCTAAATCGTTCCAGGCAAATGCCACGATGGTTCCTCTGAAAGGGCATGGCCGACTTCCTTCCCCGTCCTTCCCTAATCCGATGAGACCGATGACCTCGCTGTCGGGTCTCCTCCCCTAAAACAACAGAAACACATTACAGAAGGAAACTGTGTTTCCATTTCGACCCAGCAGGTATTAATAGCTCAAGTCGGTAAAAACTTTTTTACTGTCTAGATCCCGTGCACTGTAAAACATTAAAATGTGTATACTAATTTCAGTTGACCACACAATCATCTTCAGACCACTCATGGTGAAATATGTATCAGCAGGTAACATATTGAAAACCCTGCATCATCTAGAGTATTTACATAATTATAAGACGAGGTTTCTTTCCAAATGTGTCATTCAAAAGCTACAGGGTTGTCTTAAATTGGCTGATTGAACTACTTTTCTGAGGTCCCCATTATCACATTGTTTAGTAATGTGCACAGTAGTAGTATTACATTTACAGTGGTCATCATAAAGATGAAGCTTTGTGCAATTTTATTTTAAATAATTCTGAAGGGCAGGGCTCGGCAAATGATACGTTCCGACAAGCTCGAGAGTTCCCGATACACCGAAGTGCTCGGTACAGTATCGACGTTACTCGAACGATCACGTGACACTGACTAGTGCAAGAGATACACAAGAAATAATGAACTAGCCACAACAGTCTATTGCTCTGATTGACATTTGACAGTTTGGTGAAACACAGGAGGAAATAGAATTAAAGTCTATCAACTTACAAGCTTTTGTTGTATTTTAACAGGTTCCCAATAAACATTCTCATACATGTATAAATATTCTATACAAATATTAATGCAATTTTTTAAGTAAAGGTAACATTCAAATATAGAAATTTCTGTCCTTCAAAGAACATTAGTTGATTCAGAAACCAGATCAAAATTTTATTTGGTTATGAGACACTGTAATGATTTACTACGTAGATTGCAAATGAGAAATTTGACCACTGTTCATGTATTACAATACCATGTAAAAACATTACCTGATTTTACTCAGCTGTATACCACGTTGGTGAAATTCAGTTGAAACAAGAAGGAAAATTAATATAGAATGACGTGGCTAACAAAGGAAGTAGATCATATTAAACAGACTGTAATTGTCAAAGCAAAAATAAATTACAGTCGCAAGACCCGTTGTGGAGATAGTACCGACAGACATCAGTAGATCGCGGGATGAGCAAAACTTGGAGAGTGGAACGCAATCTTAAATGCAATCTTTTATTTACATATTAGTTGGTGTTGTTACATATGACCTGCATACTAGCAGATATTGCAGTCTGTTTTTGACAGTTACTCAAGCTTGGAAGGAGAACAGTGACACCAGCTTGGCTGAGAGCTATGATGATTGCATGGAGGGAAGCACTGAGCCCACAGCAAATTTCATCATGTTGTTATGCGTGGTAATCTATACCTAGTACTTTTGCTTTCTACACTCAAGAGCCAAAGAAACTGGTACACCTGCCGAATATTACGTAGGGCCCCTGCGAGCACGCAGAAGTGCCGCAACACGACGTGGCATGGACTCTACTAATGCCTGAAGTAATGCTGGAGGGAACTGACAACAGGAATCCTGAAGGCCTGTCCACAAATCCCTAAGAGTGTGAGGAGATGGAACTCTTGAGAATAGCACGTTGCAAGGCATCCCAGATATGTTCAATAATGATCGGGAGTTTAATGGCCAGCATAAGTGTTTAAACTCAGAATAGTGTTTAAACTCAGAATAGTGTTTAAACTCAGAATAGTGTTCCTGGAGCAACTCTGTAGCAATTCTGGGTGTGTGAGGTGTCGCATTGTCCTGCTGTAATTGCCCCGTATTGTCCCACTGGAATTGCCCAAGTCTGTCGGAATTCACAATGAACATGAATGGATGCAGGTGATCAGACAGCATGCTTACGTATGTGTCACCAGTCAAGAGTCATATCTAGACTTATCAGGGGTCCCATATCACTCAAACTGCACATGCCCCACACCATTAAGAGCCTCCACCAGCTTGAACAGTCAACTGCTGGCATGCAGGGTCCATGGATTCATGAGGTTGTCTCCATAACTGTATATAATTTGAAACAAAACTCGTCCGACCAGGCAACATGTTTACAGTGATCATAAGTCCAATGTTGGTGTTGACCGGGCCCAGGCAAAGCCTATAGCTTTGTGTCATGCTGTCATCAAGGGTACACGAGTGGGTTTTTGGTTCTGAAATACCGTATCGATGATGTTTCGTTGAATGGTTCACACACTGACACTTGTTGATAACCAAGTATTGAAATCTGCAGCAATTTGCATAAGTGTTGCAGTTCTGTCACATTGAACAATTGTCTTCAGTTGTCGTCGGTCCTGTTCTCGCAGGACTGTTTTCCAGCCATTGTGATGTCTGAGATTTGCTGTTTTACCAGATCCCCGATAGTCACAGTACACTCATGAAATGGTCATACAGGAAAATCTGCATTTCATTGCTAGTTCAGGGATGCTGTGTCCCATCACTCATGCACTGGCTGTAACACCACGTTCAAACTCATTTAAATCTTGGGAACCTACCATTGTAGCAGCAGCAACTGATCTAAGAACTGCCCAGACATTTGTTGCCTTGTAAAGGCAATGCCAACCGCAGCGCCATATTCTGCCTGTTTACAAATCTCTGTGTTATAATAAACATGCTTATACCAGTTTCTTCAGCACTTCAGTGTATGAACATCTACTGTGTTTAAACTGCAGTTTGCCCAAATGCATTTGTAGTCGGAATTGAACTGACTTTAAAATTGGACAAATACTCAACAATAGTATTCATTTCTGCACAAGACTATAAAAGCCTAGATCTAGGCAAGTGATGTACTTCTGTGTTTCTTGCTGCAATGTTGTCAACACTCTCCGTGACGTATGACAAGAATGAAAGAGGGTATATCAGGTGTTCTACACAGAGTGGGGGGAGGTGACATGTTTGGAAGTCAGATTATAACATACTCATTTCAGGATAGAGGCGAAATCTGGTATGTATACAGGAAAAAATAGCTGTGTTCTCAAATTCCAACATAACAACCACCTCAGAAATAGCCACATATTCTGAAGAAACAGCCATATGTTTGTGACAATGAAGGTGTAAATTTCACGGTTGTGCCACTAGGTTGATGATGGTGATGACCCAAGATAGTGGTAGCACACACTACAGGGATTGTAAGCATAAAAGGCAGAAAAGAAAACAGTCCAAAAATTAATGTGAACAATTTCTTGTTGTTTATTTTATTTCTCCAAGTGTTATCAAAATTTAGACAATCAATAAATGGCAAAAGTTTAGAATAATTATAAGGTTACCTTTTTGGCAGGTACTTTATGTCAATAAAACAGTTTGTAATTCTAGTTAATCAGAATCTGTTAAAAATAAATTTCTCTCAAGGAGCCTGTCATTAAAAAAATGAATAAATAAAAAAATTTAAAAAATTGGCCATTTTATATTCAGTGGCGTCTTACACTCAAGTAAATACAGTATGAAGCTGGCAGCGTGCCAGTATGAGTAACACCTTTGCAGCTAATCAAACACTACACTTTGAGATAATAATGTTTTATTAGTCAGCACAGTAATAAGACAAGCAACTGATAACACACGTAATATCATAATCCCGCTTGCTACTTTAAGTAACACACATCCATTATCTGCACTCACACTGATGCTCGCGCCATGGCATGTAGCGAGGTACTAACTGCTGGAGCACACCATCTTTCCACCGTCGGTCATTTGCGACATCGCTGACAGACAGGTGAAGAGTGGTGTAAGAGCTGAGGTAGCTACACGTTTTTATTTGTCGTTAATCACTTCCTTAACCTCCTGATGGATCTGTTATTGTGAAAAACGGCAAGTTCCACCACAGTTTGGAGTTCACAAACTGTAGATGAATGAGTTCAAAGGTCAGAGGAGGGCCATGGTGTATGGCCTTGAGTAGGACTGTCCCTAGTAGAGCACTGTGCTGCTCAAAACCACCTTCAGGTTGATGAAAGCTTACAATTTTTTTCAACACTGCTCTAAAATGCTATTCTTGTGGGTGTGTCATCACTGGATTATATGCATCATAAAAATCTTAAAATATGCATGAAAAACGCTTAAAAATGCACAAAAAGTGCAGAAATCTGCAAGATCAAATAATAAAAAAAATAGGAGTTACTGCATGCATTACATCTCAAAGTCGAACCCGTGCATATCAATTACGAGGAAGAGTGCCAGCCATGCCAAACATCGGTACATTTAGAATGTTGATATCACTTTCTGAATAATTTCTGGTAGAGGTTAGAAGGGGGGGGGGGGGCGGAGGCTTTCTGGGATTATTTTCTAAAAATTTGCAAAATGGGGGCTCGTACTGTATTTCAAGAGTTGTTCCTTCTTCACTATTGTTGTCGGTAACAAACAGACGCGATGTGAGTTGAGTCACGGCAAAACAATCGATACGTACAGGACCAACTTCAAGATATCCTGCACGCAGGGGGGGGCACACTCAAAAACACAGTAATATTTTATTTAAAAAACAACACATAATCATGAATTTTTTGACATCATTAACTTTTAATTAATACTATTGGACCAAAGCATCATTTACAATTTATTTTACATTTTTCTACTATTGTAAATAGATACAAACAAGTACTGTTTCAAAAGTTTGGTGGTAAGATTGTGTCTTCGATCACTCGAAACATTTTTATAAGTAGAAAAGGACCGTTCTACATCAACTGAGGTGACTGGGCAGTATTTGAATTTGGGTGCTATGTTGGCACTTACCGTTTCTGGTAAAAGTTCACCCGTCCCATTAATAAAACTATCAATATGGTACAAGGGTTCAAAGCCTGGGCTATTGTATAAAATGTTTTCAAACTTTTCTGTAAGTTTTCTCAGGAATACCTCCGGCAATGAGCAGTTCACTAGAATAATTTCATTCATTAACTGAATAGATTCATTCAATGCCAAACCTTGAGTTTCAAGCTTTTTAATACTTGCAGGCATATGGGAAAAGTAGTGCTAATCACAGCAATGTCTTTTTTAATACCGGACTCATTAAAAGCTTCCTTGGATTGGCAAACTGCCAAAGCCTCTGCACTATTAAAGTCATTTACTACCCCTCTAATGGCCTTGAAATATTCATTGTAAAATGACACAGCTTCAACCTACGTACCCCAATGAGTTACGACTGGAATAATTTAATGATTGTAAAGAATCCGCCTCAATTGCAAATAGAAACCGGATGTTGACCTAGGTATCGGTGCGGATAACCATGCCTTCTCCGGAACACACTAAAACTACAAACTGTATTAATGCTGGGCGATGCCTATTTACGCACTTTGTAGTTTTAGTGTGTTCCGAAGAAGGCGTGGTTATCTGCACCGAAACCTAGGCGAACATCCGGTTTCTATTTGCAATTGAGGCAGACTCTCTATAATCATTGCACATTTGGTAATTTTTCTTTGTAGGTCTTGATGCGAGCAGGAGCCTTTAGAAACACTTTCTCTGTGGCTGAAATCAGTTTACTTACATTCAGCAAGGCGATGTGCTCAGTTAACAAAGCACATCACACGAATCAAATTACGATAAAATACTCTGAGGGCTTTTCCTGCTTTGTTCATATAGGGAGCAGCATCTCAAATAAACACAAACACACTTGCATCTGCAGAAGATTCTGGATATATTTTTCTAATACCCTCAATCACAAATCTAGTGATCGTAGACTGATTTACTTTTTCAAGTTCTTTGGAGACCACTAAATAGGAAGAAGAAGGCTCTTCATTTAAATCACCAACAATTAAATTTGCAAAGTACAGGCCACAACTGTCTGCAGTTTCGTCAACTGAAATCCAGATCATGTTGCCCTCGAGTTCATTGCGTATTTCTTCCAGAACATTTACGCACATTGTCGGTATGTAATTTTTACACAATGTCGATTCATCTGGTATATTTTGATTTAAGCAATATTTCTGCAGGAAGCCTTAGAGGATAGAGTTTATAAGTTTGTGAGGAGGAATATTGCTTGCAATGAATGCTCTGCACAGATCCATGTTAAACAGACTTTTTTGGTTACCTCTGGACAAGTCCCTGCTACTGCAACTTGCTGTTATCAGAAATTTTTGTCATCACCTTTCTTCTGCATTCCTGTGATAGGAAGATTTGTCTCGGCATGCTGATCTACTTGAAACTTCTTTTTTTGCACAAAACATATTTTTCACAGACTTGACAACATAAAATAATTCCGTCATATGTAAATGTTCCGGGACGGTCAGCTATCCACGAAACGACCATTCTTTTTTCGGGTGGTATGGCACACGACACGTTATACACTGCACATCATTAACACGTTCAACTGTGTACAAGTAAGCAGAAAGCTAAACTGAAAAGCTCGCGTAATTTAATTTATTTGTTGTGAACGCATACGGCAGGAGAGTGGGGGGGATTAACCGGGGGGGCACAGGCGCAGGAGCACTGACTCTGTACGCCTCTTCCTGTTCCTATTCTGTAATGATTTCGCCATGCAGTGGGCTTTCGATTAGCTATTACATGCAGTTTTAGGTGCGGTGAATGTGTGAGACATAGAAACTAGATAGAGCTAGAGACTACCCATCTTAATTTTTAAAATATTATAAACAGAGTGAAATATGTACCGTCACCAGTTTTTATTAAAATATGCAATAACTGGTGAAAAGGAGCAAAATATGCAAATGCATATGCAGCATGCAAATGCATATAATACGGTCCCTAGTCTTCACCAAACATCCCTCGGTTGGGATCGCGCCACAGCTTCAGCGTATGGTCTATAGAGACTCGTGCATAATGCTCGAGGAAGACATCGTTTTGAAATTTAGTCAACATTTAACTCATAACAAGTTTTAAGTTTGATGTCTGTACTTCCTACAAAAAGTACATAAAAATTCTCTAAGTTGACTACGATCTAGACCTCCGTAGTGCTGTTAATTGTCTTTAGGACCAGGGTTACATTTTTTCTTCATTTAGACACATTTTCGCATTAAAATACATTTGCTACTTGAGTACCAGCAAGAACAATGATTTGCACAGTGGAACTGCCAACAGGGTTGGAGCCTGCAAAACCAGCACAGGTCCCATTCGTGTATTGCTGGTGGGAGCTGTCAACTGACAACTAATTTATATACAATAATATAATGTTGTGAAAAAATTCACATATTACAAATATGCACCAACGAGAGGCTAAAATGACAATATAACACTCTTCTCTCCCTGCACGAAGATCGCAAATTGTGTGGGCATACGGGATGTGACTACACAATGTATAGAAGTGTGGATCAGTCACAGGGGAACATTCAGATTGCTGAAGCAGTTAAGGTGAACGCTCGTAACGAGTGGAAAATTTGAGTTCGAGTCTCGGTCCGGCACAAACGTTCGTGTGTAACAAAATGCTGACATCGATGCAGATATGAAATAAGTAGATTTATTTCATAATGTTCATCCACAGCTTTTAGGCATGCGTGTCTGAAGAGCATTATATTGTGACGATGCAGACACTGTATAAACACAGACATTTTATGATATTTCAGTGCCTGTGTTGTTAAAAGTATGATGCAATGTTCCTTTGGACATACATGCATGCCCAAAAGAACAAGCACTGTGCTGACCACAGCCCACATGGAATACACAAAACGTATTAGGAGTTTCAAATACGGACAACCATCAGCTGTATAATGGAATGAAAACAACTAAAATTTGTGCCATACTGGAACTCGAACCTAGGTTTCTTGCTTTACACAAGCGGTCACCTTAACTGTTTTGGCTATCTGTGCACAACTCTTGGCCAGGCCCAAACTTCTATATGTACCCCACGTACTGAAATTTCTCTCTCTCTCTCTCTCTCTCTCTCTCTCTCTCTCTCTCTCTCTTTTTTGGCATAATTTGCATCTATTTTTGTTGATTTCATATTTCTTTTAATGACTAGATGCACCTACCTCAAATGTTGTCACGTGAGTGAAAATACACAAAGCCTTATTTCTGAAAGGTGCTGATTGGGAACTTTGTGACAGTAATGTTTGCTTTTGCAAAAACTTCCAAAACCTTTTTCTTCCAAACTAGCCTTTGTTTTCTTCATTTGGCTATATTTAAGAATTTAAAAATGATTGTTCTGTTGAAAAGCCACAGCTTTTTCCTGACAGTGAGCTGAATGCGTCTCTAATTTAAGGTGTTTCTGGACATTATCACTCTTTTCTACACAATTCGATGATAACAAAATCTACAAACTATTAATTTCTATCTTTTGTGGGCATTCGTACGTGTGCAACCCATGCTTTACAATGCTACAAACAGAACAGACAAGGCAGTTAGCATAGAAGCAGAACTGAACATATCATAACGCTATGTTAACATTACGAGAAGAATTTTGGCACATAGTGCAGACACTACAGGCTTCAGTGGCAGATGACAACAAGCATAAACAAACTAGAATTTTGACTGCCAGAGGGAAGAAGAGTGGTGTGCAGAAACATACCCCGCCTCCCTTTCACATGGCAACAGCCAACAGTATTGTCAAAGGGATCACCCATCTCTTCTAACGTTGTAAGGTTCGTAATCGAAATCCGTAACGGATCAGGATTAGTAGCTTCACTTATTTCAAAATCGGAAAACGATAAGCAACACGTGACACAAAATATTTGGGGGAAAGCTACAGCTCAACTGCTCGCTGATGTTGGCGGACTATTGTTAACGACTCAGTGCAGGCCTAATATCTAGCAGTATTCGATACAACCACTGCTCAAAACATACTCCACCTAATTTGACACTTTAGAAATGTCCACATTAAACCATATTTTGGGCTTTTTTAACAAACAAATGTACACATTTCTTTGTTATAAAATACTTAGTCCCACAGCTGAGTACTACATTGTATTACACAGTACGTATCTTAAATAGACCATTCAACCACCCACAACTGGCCTGGCATCAGATCATTTAGTGCACTGATATGTCATTGCATTTGTACACTTTCATTTTGCAGAAAGGTTCTTATACACATTACCTTTACAAATTGGCCTTCACCAGAAGATGCACAATACCATTAACCAAAAACTGGTTACATTTTCAATATTTTTATGCAGGAATCAAGCTATTTCAAATTATCTCTGATAAAATAGTTCATCTGGATACAATTTACTACAAAATAGCATCTAAAACGTAATTTTGCATTTTGAAGCGGAAACGTAAATTTTTCCAATCCCTATAAATTAAGTGCAAGAGTGCAGGTTGTGACGCACAGATGACGACATATGGAAGTGTTTCTTGTCATGACTCCTGTACGGATAGCCAAAGTGGTTATGGCGACCTAACACATAAACTGGGAGATCTGGGTTTGAGTCCCAGAGATCCGGGTTTGAGTTCCAGTCCAGTACGAATTTTCTGCCATCTGATTTCTCCTGAAACTGCTGCTATTGCTGGTTGTGTCCTTTTCCAGTAACTGAGCAACGACAGTCTTTTCATCTGTTTACACATCTACAGTACTTGACTTGCCTGTCCCTGAACCACATGCACATCATCATCAAGTCCTCCAGCATTTAACAATAATTTTCTAGTTATGTGAAATCACTGTACACAGCTGTATCATTTGCAAAGAGTCCCTTAGAAATATCCACCTAATCTGTGTGTGTATACACAGTACAATTGTGGCTTATTATAATGCATATTCTCCAGTTTGACTTTCAACTATAGTATATAAGAAATTTTATGTATATGCATTTTCTACTACTGGTAAATGAAATACAATTAAGAGTTATCTTATTACTTCAGTGTGTAACTGACAGTCAGTATTTCATGAATACTTACACCTTCCTCTTCTTTGAGGAATATCTGGACCGGTGAGAGTGTGGCTGCTTCATCCACTTGGTCATTTATCTGCAAGTGGAAAACAAATTAGTCAATGATCTTAATAAAAAAAACAACATGAGGAACTTTTATACAAATTTTAAACGAAAAATAACCAAATACAGCCCACTGAACTTGGAAAATGAAGACAGAAATGGAAATACGTGCAAACAATTTCCAATATTTCCAAAACCATCTCAACTACGAAGAACACAGAAAAGTGGTCTCGAAGAGCTCGACAACCAGCCCTAACTCTGAACCATCCATCACTGAGGAATTACAGTCATTTCAAATCTCAAAAACCACAAGGTCTCAGAGAGACCAAATCGAGCTGAACTTTGAGGAAAAAATGTCACAGACGCTCACCACAACTTTTTTGAAGAAATATGAATACATGAAAAACCCCTGATGAATGGAAGACGGCCCTCGTCCACCCACTCCATAAGAAAGTGTCCCAAGCAGATCACAACTATGGAGGAATCTCCCCCTAGATATAACATACAAAATACTCTCCACAGTCTTACTAAACAGAGCAAAATCCCTGTTAGACAATTAACTTGAAGTATATGAAATTGGCTTCAGGAAAGGAAGAGCCTGCCCAAAACAAACACTAAACCTCAAAAACTTCATGACATACCAAAAATGAAGAGCAAAATGATATGTTATGACTGTCATTGAGTTTTTAAAATCATGAAACTCAATACACCAGGAATCCCTTATATATACTAAAAGAATTAGCCCTAGATAACAAAAAATATAAATCCAATCAGAGAGACCCTTATCACCACATATTCCAAAGCCAAACTCATGGGAAAACACTAACCCTTTTGAAATAAAAACTGGTATAAGCTAAGGAGATGGAATCCCCCACTGCTAGTTAAGTGCTCCCAAGAAAAACTTGTTGGAGAGACTGGAACACAGAGATAGTGGAATCTGCCTAGGAGCACAAAACAAAAGGCATCAAAGCCAACTATCTATCCTTTGCAGATGATATAACCCTACTAGCTGAGACCTGGGAAATAGCCAAAGAACAGACCCTTGAACAGAAAAAGCAGGTCTCAAGGTCTCAAAACCCTCAAAAAGACCAATGTAACAACAAACACAAAAAAACCACCACAACATTTTAAAGTGGGACAACAAAAAGTAGAGATAATCAAAGAACTCAAATACCTTGCAGAATCCATCAGCTGGAATGGGCTCAAGAAAAAGGCAATGGAAATTAGAAGTAAAGTTGATCTTGTCATCTATCTCGCAAAAAACACATACAACAAAAGGCCCCTCTCACAGAATGCAAAAATAAGCATTGTAACAGTGTAGTAGTCAAACCAGAAGCCCTGTATGCAGCTGAAACACCATCACCAACCATGGCCTAGTTGAAAGACTGGAGTAGAAGAAACAAAGGTATTAGAAACGTTTCTTGACCCCAGATTTCACAAAAATTAATCCGCACCAAAAATGAAACCCTTTACCCAACTACCGAAAAACTCTCAGACACAATTAGGACAAAAAGAATTCATTTTTATGGATACATCTTCATTCTGAACCAAAATAGATCAACTGAATAAATTATGACTACTTCTGCAGGAAAAAAATGGATTACTGAAATGGAAAAGGACTTCAGATAACTCCAAATCACAAGAGCTATGTTCAAAAATAAATCGGAGAAAAAGAGAGAGGAGGAAAAGAACACAATGGGAGGGGAGGGAGGGAAGGAGAGGGGGGGGGGGGGGGGTGGGGTAGGTTCCAAAATCAAATCCTAACGAACATCCACATCTCTGAAGAAGATAGGAAAGCAAGGTCAAAAGAATGAAACAATACTGAGCTGCTAACAGAAAGGCACAAAACATTAAAAAGTGATTAATTTAACATATCGCAAAGTCGGGTGAAACAAAAATAAAAAGAAGACTCTGCCGTTATTATAATGTGTGGTTTCTAAATTTCCTCAATATTAAGTGTGTTGTTGTTGATGATGTAGCCTTCAGTCTAAAGGTTGGTTTGATGCAAATCTCCATGCTAGTCCATGCTGAGCAAGCCTCTTCATCTATGCATGATACTGCAACCTACATCCATTAGAACCTGCTAGCAGTAGCCAAACCTTGGTCATTATCTCCAATTATTAACCCCCCCCCCCAGTTACTTTCCCGTTACCAAACTGGTGATTGCTCAGTATGAGTATTATTAACCATACCCTTCTTTTAGTGAAACTGAGCCACAAAACTCTTTTTTGGCGAATCTGATTAGTTATTCTATCTACCCACCTGATCTACAGCATCATTCCACAGCACCACATTTCAAACGTTTCTATTCTCTTCTTGTCTGAATTGTTTATCAACCATGTTTTATTTCAGTACCGGTCTACACACGAGACAAATATCCTCAGAAATTACTTCCAAACACTTATACTTTTAGTTTGATGTTAACAAATTTCTCTTTTCTCAAAACACTTTCCTTGCTACTAACAGTCTGCATTTTATATTCTCCTTCACTGACCATCATCAGCTTTTTGTTGCACAGATAGAAAAACACATTTCATTTCCTAATCTAACTTCCTCAACATCACGATTCATCTACCTTCCACTGACCTTGTTTTACCTTCGATGGTGTTCATCTTACAGCCTCTGTTGAAGACATTACACATCCCACGCCACACTGCTCTTCCAACTAATTTGTCGACTCTGAAGAAATTACAGTGTCTTCGGCAAACCTCAGTTTTTATTTCTTCTTCCTGAACTTTAATTTCATTTAAGAATTCCTCCTTGGTTACCCTTACTGCATGCTCTACGTACATATTGAAACACATCGAGGATAGGCTACAACCCTGCCTCACTCCATTACCAACCACTATCTCCCTCTCACGTCGTTCAACTCTTTGTGACTGCCGTCTGATTTCTGTAATAGTTGCAGTTACCTGTTTGGTCACTATAATTTATCCCTGTTATCTACAGAATTTCTAAGAGTACATTCCAGTCAACATTGTCAAAAGCATTCCCCGAATCTGCAAATACTATAAATCCAGGTTTCCCTTTCTTTAACTAATCTTCTAATATAAATCACAGGGTCATTTTTTCCTCACATACCGCTACATTTCTCCACAACCTGCACTTACCTTCCCTGGGATCGGTTTCTAGCAATTTTTTCATTCTTCTGTAAATTATTTGTGACAATACGATGAATTATTAACCAGAACAAATTTTCACTCTGTAGCGGAGTGTATGCCATTAGGAAACTTCCTGAGCCACAGGCTAAACAATGTCTCTGCAACACCCTTTCTTCCAGAAGTGTTAGTCCCACAGGTTTTGAATGAGAAGTTTGGAAGGTAGGAGATATACTGGCAGAGGTAAAGCTCTGAGAATGGCAAAGATCTCTGGTTTGAGCCCTGGTCCAGTGCACAGTTTTGATCTGCCAGGAAGTTTCATGAGTTATTAAACTGATAGTTTGTCTGTCTCATATATCTTGCACAGCACATGCAATAATTATATAATGGTTGGCGCTCTCAAACATATCAGTAATACTGGACCAATGTTGTCTCAGGGTATATACGCTGGCAAGAATGGGAGGGGGGGGGGGGGGGGGGGACGGATTTTTTCCCAAATTTCCCAGTTAAAAATAAACTTTCCCTTTGTTAAGTGACAATACACTTTTTCCTTGGCGCTGCCGAACTACTGACAAATCCTTTGAATTGTAAAGGTATTGTATACAAGTGTAGAACTTCCCGATACTTCAGCAAAAAATAACCTGTATATAAAATATAAAATATTTGATGCGCAGCCATCACGTACAGCACATATTTTCAAATTACAAAAGTATAAATACAAATTCCACCAATTAAAGCACGGTATCTTTCGAAGCACCGAAAACGAGATTGCGATGAGCCATTGCAACCAATCATAGCTCAAGTTACAGTACTCCCCAGCCAATGACAGCAGATATTCCGAGCACAGGACTTGTGTTGTAGTCGGCCAATAGCAACATCACTGTTAAGTAGAGCGAATATGCAAATAGGAAAAGTTAATGGTTTAAATTAATATACATTCAGTATAGCTACATGAAAAGATAAGCTATCACGTACAATATACCAGTCATCGGAAGCTTTTTGTCATTTTTTTTTTTTTTTTTTAGGATACGATGGATCCTTTGACAAGCACTCCAACTTTTCCATAGAAAAGCCTATTACATGGAAAATTGCTCAAGATTTCACCTCTAACTACTTTTGAAGGATAATTTTACTCTTTGCCACTGTTATTGTATAATTCTTAATCTATGACAGAAATAAAACAGATATGAAAAACTAAGCTTGTCCTTTTTTAGTGTGTTACCTTTCAAGATATATCAAACACAAATACGCAGATTGGTTGGTTGGTTGGCTGGTTGGTTGATTATGGGGAAGGGACCAAACAGCGAGATCATCAGTCCCATCTGATAGGTGAAGGATGGGGAAGTCGGCCATGCCCTTTTATAAGGAACCATCCCAGCATCTGCCTGAAGCAATTTAGGGAAATCATGGGAAACCTAGCCAATGGCCTTGCTGCAGTAGTAACACCGGTTCCTGTCAGGTCACCGAAGTTAAGTGCTTTCGGGATTGGCTAGTACTCAGATGGGTGACCATCTGGTCTGCCAAGCCCTGTGAGCAAGCGAGGTGCACTCAGCCCTTGTGAGGAAAACTGAGGAGATACTTGATTGAGAAGTAGTGGCTTCCGTCTCGTAAACTGATATACGGCCAGGAGAGCGGTGTGCTGACCACGTGCCCCTCCATATCCGCATCCAGTGACGCCTGTGGGCTGACGATGGCACGGCGGCCGTTCAGTACCATTGAGCCTTCCGAGGCCTGTTCGGAGAGGTTTTTTTTATGGAAAACCTAAATCAGAATGGCCAGACGCAGGCCTGAACTGTCGTCCTGCCGAATGGGAGACCAGTGTGCTAACCACTGTAAGGTGTTACTCGGTCTAATATTCTGGAAATATTTAAATAATGGCATAAATGGCTGGTCTTCTAGATTCAAAATTTTTCTAGACAGCTGTCCCTCAAAGTGTTAAGTTTTGAGTGACAGTCAAACGCTCTGTGATTTAAGAAATTAATCACAGATTCTCACATGCGACGTACGTCATCTTGCATAATAGGAAATTTACTTCGTAAATAACGCTTCTCAAACCACCATCCTCAATATTTTCCCATGACCTGTTATAAAAGTAAACTGTTGTGACATCATACTAATTGAAAGCAGTTTGTTGTTACAAAATATAACACAGTCTTCATCCTAAAGCCTTCAACACATTTTGCTGTTGGCAGACACTTGTGTGTGCAGTTTGTTTTGTAGTAAATAGCGCACTTTCTTTGCAGCTAAATTTTATTTTAGCGTTATTCTCTCATTTATGTTTTCTTTCTGCAATATTATCCTGCTGTAGTGGGCCAAAGTAAAATTTTTGTTACGAATATCAGTTCTTACTCGTCAAAATTACAAAAATTTAACTGGAAACTAAAACAATGAAAAATTATCAGAAATCTTAAAGATTCCTGTGTTCTCCCCAGATTTCCCAGTTAGCCTGGGGTATATACACCCTGTGTCTATCCAGCAGCCTTGTTTCAACTTCAGTCTTTCACTGTAGCAGATATGATATGAAACTGCATCCATACAGCTTCTCTGCGATAGCTATAAGGAACAGAAGTAATATTTATTCCTTGAGCAAAACTTTCAATACCCAATATTCCATAAATTAGTCTTTATTGTGGACAACCGGTTTTGACAGTTCTGTCATCCTCTGGTCTTCAAAAAAAGTTTGTTATGAAACATGTTCCACTGTGAGCTTGTACCTTATGCCACACTGCTTAAAATGCAGGATATTATACATAATATTGTCCAAAAATAAAACCATTTACAGTTAAAAAGCACCTCGTACATATGAGCACGTTTGCATAAGTAGTGCTCGCAGAGGCTTGTTAATTCTTGAAGCACATGATATACAGCAAAATGCACATCTGTTTCTGTTTGCAGAAATGTTCCACACATTGTGGATCCACACCTCAGCCGAAGTATATGGTGCAACTACAGTTTAATGTATACTGTACATTTTAAGACTTAACGAGCCTCTGTGAGTGCTATGTATGTGAACATGCTCGTGTGCACAAGCTGCTTTTTTAACTATAAATGGTTGTGTTTTTGAAAAACCTATGTGCTGGGTTTTATCCATAAGCTACAAATTCACAATGGCACATGTTTCATCACAGAAATTTTTTAAGACCAGAAAACGACAGTTCCAACTGTTGAAACCCACTGTCAACAATACAGACTAACTTCTGTGATCTTTGCTAATGAAAGCTTTTTCCCCCTCACGAAACACAGACTGTGTCAACATGACAGAATTCAGTCAATATTCACATTACTGCAGCGCATACTCGACAATCAATGTTTCAGAATACTTACAAACTGCACTTCTTTGACAAATGTCTGGACTGATGGAAGTGGTACAACTTCATCTCATTGGCCAGGTATCTGAAAGCAGAACAAAAAGGTCACTCAATTATCTGTCCTCTTTTCTTTATTTCCTCTTTTTTTTCTTTAAATTGGTTTTATTCGTACAGCCATCTTACAAACGGTTTTGTTGTTCTTTTTTTCCCCTTTCTTAAAAAAAAATCAACATTACACAATATTATAAAGGCATTTAGATATGAAGTTACAAATTCTCATACACAGTGTTCAGTGGGTACAGTGGATAAGAATGACTGTTGTTATTGTCAAAAGTATGATCATATGGTGTATAAAGTGAAACTTGAGACTGGATTGAGGACTTTTTGGTAGGGAGAACATAGCGTATGATCTCGGATGGAGAGTCATCGTCAGATGTAAAGTAACTTCGGATATGCCCCAGGGAAGTTTGTAGGGACCCTTGCTATATGTGATGTACATTAATGACCTTTTAGACAATATTAATATAACAATGGAAATAATCAATTATTGATAATACAATGTAATGCCACCGGCTCTGAAAGCTTGCAAAAGTCAAAGCCTTGTGTGTGTGCGTTCCCCTGCTGCCGCTTGGTGAGTAGGCAATATTAATAGTAACATCAGACTTTTTGCAGATGCTGCAGGTACCTATGTTGGCGTACTGTCTGAAAGAAGCTGCATAAATATTCAGTGAGATCTTGACGAGATTTCAAAGAGGTGTAAAGATTGGAAACTTGCTTTAAAGGTTGAGAAGTGTAAAATTTTGCACTTCACAAAATGAAAAGAATGTAGAATCCTACGACTATAACATCAGTGAGTCACTGTTGTGAATCAGCCAGCTCATACAAATACCTGGGTGCAACACTTTGTACGGATATGAAATGGAATGGTCACAAAGGTTCAGTCACGGGTAAAGCAGATGGCAGGATCCTAGGGAAGTTAATCAGTCTACAAAGGAGATTGCTTGCAAATCACTCGTGCAACTGGTTCTAGAATATTGATCAAGTGTGTGGGGTCTATACCAGAAAGGACTAATGAGGGATAATGAATGTGTACAGAGAAGGGCAGCACAAATGGTCACAGATTTGTTTAATCCACGGGAGTGTGTCACAGAGACACAGGCATAAGGAACTGAAATGGCAGACTCTTGAGGATATACATAAACTATCCCAAGAAAATCTATTAAGAATGCTTCAAGAACCAGCTTTAAATAACTCTAGGGATATACTACAACCCGCTATGTATTGCTCACACAGGGATCGTGAGGATAAGATTAGAATAATTACTGCATGCACAGAGGCATTCAAACAGCCATTCTTCCCATGCTACTTATGTGAATGGAACAGGAAGAAACCCTAATAACTGATACAATGGGACATGCCCTCTGTCATGCACCTCACAGTGGAATGCAGAGTGTAGATGTTGATGACAAGTACGACACCCAGTAGTCTGATTGGCAGCATTTAACTGTTGAAATATTCTTCTTATATTGCATAGGTTTCTTCCATCTCATTTAACACTAAAAAACCTGAACTTACAGGACTGAATATTTTAGTTGCTCTGATAAAGGCACTGGCATACATAAGGCAAGGCATATCATTCTCATAACAAGCCAGCTGATTACTCACCACTGCACAGTTATGTGATTCTTGAAGTTTTCCCGGCGGACATAATGTTCCATCATCTTTCGGGCATGCACTCGGGACAGCGACAATTCTTCTTGCGATATTTCGGCTAGAAACCTCCCAGCCATCTTCAAGGCGAGTAGGAGACTGAGTTCATAGTGTTTGCGTGTGCCTATTTATACGGAGAGTTACGTGATACAAAGCTGCTGAGGATTGAAAGCGCATGCTTGGAAACCGCTTATTTCACACCTTCGTTCGGAAAGAATTTCTGCTTCTTCACTTCCGACAGATGTTAGCACTTTTAAAGATTAATTATTTATTTACAAGCACTGTGGATTCGCAGCAGCACTATTTTGTTTGCACTCTGTGCTTGTATGTGTATCTTTGCTATATACATCTTATCTATAACTAGCGCAGTAGTGGCGACTTTGATATCTTTGACGCATGCGCTTTCAATCCTCAGCAGCTTTGCATCACGTGACTCTCCGTGTAAATAGGAACGCGAAAACGCTATGAACTGAGTCTCCGACTCGCCTTGAAGATGGCTGGGAGGTTTCTAGCCGAAATATCGCAAGAAGAATTGTCACTGTCCCGAGTGCACGCCCGAAAGATGATGGAACACTGCACAGTTATTTATTTATGCAAGTCCTCTATTAAACAAATTTTGAAAAGTGCCAGTACTGTCTACCAATTATAAAGCAACATATTTTACATGCTCAATGCACTGTAACATGAAACTTGACTATAAACAATATTTTTAGCTTACTCTCTGGGAGAAGAATACATAAATTTTTGGGCAAATTTAAATTTACAGAAGCAACATGTTGCTGTCGGGGTCATCAATCTCGACATTGGTCTGATGGACATCTCCATGCTACTTTATCCTGTGCAAGCCTCTTCATCTCATACTAACTACTGCAGCCTACATCTTTCTGAACCTGCTTACTGTATTCCTCTCTTGGTCTCCCTCTACGATTGTTACCCACCACACTTTAGTGATCCCTTGATGTCTCAGAATAAGTCCCCTCAACTGATCCCTTCTTTCAGTCAAATTGTGCCTTTCAGTCAAGTTGTACCACAAACTTCTTTTCTCCCCAACTCTGTCCAGTACCTCATCATTAGTTACATCATTTACACATCTAATCTTAAGCATTCATGTGTAGCACCACATTTCAAAAACTTCTATTCTTGTCTAAACTGTTAACAGTTCATTTTTCACTGCCCTACATGGCTACACGCGAGGCAAATATTTTCAGAAAAGATTTCCTAACTCTTAAATCTGTATCCGATGTCAACAAATTTCTCTTTTTCAGAAAATTCGACAATGGAAAATACAGGATGGGATGTAACAATATTATGAAAAGCAAAGTTGCTACTCACCATATATTAGATATGCTTTATTTACTTGTGACAGTCTCTTTTTGTGCCTATTTGTGACTCAGCATCTCCACTATGTGGTGAGTAGCAACTTTCCTTTTCATAATCTTCTTCAGAAAAGCTTTTCTTGCCATTGCCAGCCAACATTTTATATCCCTTCTACTATGACAGTCTTCAGTCATTTTTCTGCCCAAATAGCAAAACTTATCTACTACTTTCAGTGTCCTGTTTCCTAATCTAATTTTCTCACCATCACCTGATTTAATTTGACTACATTTAATTTCCTCACAATTGCCTGATTTAATTTGATCATATTCCACTATCCTTGTTTTGCTTTTGTTGCTGTTCATTGTATATTCCACTCATTTCGTAAGCTCCTCTTCCAAGTACTTTCCTGTTTCTGACAGAATTGCAATCTCATTGACAAAGTTCAAGGTCTTTACTTCTTCTCCTTGGACTTTAATTCCTACTCCCAATTTTTCTATGGTTTTCTTTACTGCTTGTTCAATGTACGGACTAAATAACATCAAGGGTAGGCTACAACATTGTCCCATTCCCTTCCCAACTACTCCTTCCCTTTGATGCCTCTTGACTTTTATAATTGCTCTCTGTTTTTCTGTATAAGTTGTAAATAGCCCTTTGCTCCCTGTATTTTATCACCACTACCTTCAGAATTTCAAAGGGAATATTCCAGTCAACACTGTCTAAGTCTACAAATACTATAAATGTATGTCTGACTTTCCTTAACCTATCTTCTAAGATAAGTTATAGGGTCAGTATTGCCTCGTGTTTGCCTACATTTCTCCGAAATCCAAACTGATCCTCCCCAACGTTGGTTTCTACCAGTTTCCCCATTCTACTGCAAATAATTCCTGTTAGTATTTTACAACTATTACTTATTAAATGATATTTTGATAATTTTCGCTCCTGTCAGTAGCTACATTCTTTGGAACTGCAATTATTACATTCTACTTGGAGTCTGAGGTTATTTCGCCTGTTGCATACATCTTGCACTCCAGATACAGTTTTGTCAGGTGTGGCTCCCCCAAGGCTACCAGTAGTTGGATCTCATCTACTCCCAGGACTTTGTTTCGAATTAGGTCTTTCAGTGCTCTGTCGAATTCTTCTCATAGTATGGTATCTCCCATCTCATCTGATCTACGTCATTTTCTATTTCTGTAATATTGCCTTCAAGTTCACCTCTCTTGTAGAGACCTTATACATACTCCTCCACCTTTCAGCTTTCCCTTCTTTGCTTAGGACTGGTTTTCCATCTGAGGACACACCATATAGTTTTTCAAATAAACCAGCTTCCTCACTTGATTATAGTTTCTTGTTTAACACAGACCCTGTATCAACTAGATGCAGTATAAATGTAGGTTTGCCTGTGCCTCTTTGTGTTTAGGAAGATGAACAATTTCTCAGAAAATACCACAACACAAAAAAAGAAAGATAGAGATAAGCTTCTACATTTCAACACTTCTAGAACATTCTCCATAACTGTAACTAAAAGTGCAATACATCAGCCCCAAATACTAAAAGATAATAATCAGGGTTGCCACAAATTTCCAAGATATTTCCCTGATTTCCGGACAAGTTTTAGCACTTTTCCATGACAAATTTTGAGATCTCAAAGGTACGTTAAGACGTAAGTTGACAATCTGTCTTTGCAGCTATGGTACAATAGAGCAAATGAGGAAATATTTTAAAAATCTAGCAATCAGATGGGGTTTCCTGATGTGAGCAAAAATCTTAAGTACTAACATCAAACTCTTTTGTAATGAACTGTTTTTAGATGGGGAAACCAAGCCAAATAGTATGTGTGTTTCATTCGGCCCACTGATATTATTTTACTTCAATAAAACAAAACACATATTGTGATAAAAATGCATATTTCCTTGGAGTTGCAAGACAGATTTAAAATACCTTCACTGATTTCAGAAATAACCTCAGGAGAAAGCTGGCCTTTTGAAAGCAGTGTATAAGGTGGGAAAGAATTGTGTAAAGCAACACTGCAGGGGACCCCCAATGAAATATCGATTCTACAATGTTCTTTATTGTCGGTTATTACCCACTGTGCTATATCTATTATTTTACAGGTATTCAGGGATTTTTCTTTCGAGAAATATATAAGCACAAACCGCCAGCAACTGGCATAATCTTTTTCTTCTTATTTTCCACACTTTCTAACATATACAGTACTTTTAAGTGCCAAAATGAACTATAACAAATAAAATGTCTATAAAATGCCACTCTGTACAACATACTTATGACGAGACAGTTGTAATTCCTGAAGTCCATCGCCCACGGCCTCTGGCCTGCCGGGGAACACCACAGTCCTGGGCCCACGGATAAACCGTGAAAATCTGCTGCATTACGTCACACACAAACAGACCCAGCCTGCGGGCAGGTCGGTGAGACTAGATCCGACAGGCAGGGCCTGCACCTCAGTGGGAACCAAATGGCTTTAGGTCGGCAGGCCCGATCCGTTACAGATACCCACAGGAGCAGCCTGCACTTTTGGCCCACCTCGGAAATCCTGCGCACAGCCAGCACGAACAACAGACAGCTAGTTGAAGAAATGAGACCATGGTGATCAATCCATGCAACAGGTAACTTGCTCAAATACTCTGAGAATCAATAATAATGAGGATAGGTACTACGGTAACTCACCATAAAGATGATTGCTGAGGCTCAGACAGACATGTAGAAAAAACAGTCACACTCTCACAACTAAATGTTCATCCTAAGTATTTGTCACAAAATGAGAGCGCGCGTGCGCACGCACACACTCACTCACTCACTCACTCACTCACTCACTCACTCTCTCTCTCTCTCTCTCTCTCTCTCTCTCTCTCTCTCCACTCAGACACAACTCAGCCACACATAACCTCTGTCTCCGGCCACTGCATCTGCAGTTTCTGAGAATCAGATCCAAATAAACTACTACTCTTGCCTCCTTGGCTCTCTTTGGCAGCTGCTAGGCTAGGGGCAAGAAGTGGTGGCAGCACTGACTGCAAGCTGAAGGGAGTGGTAGGAAGGGAAGAAGCAGTGGGAATGGGGAAGTAAGGAAGCGGCGCACACTACTCGGCTGCACCCAGCCGCGATGATGCATAACACCTCAGTAAACAAACCATTTCATTTTCTGAGACAAAATCCAAATATTTCCAGTGTTTTTTTTCATATTTCCCTCATGTGTTTGAAATTCCCTGATATTAACCGATTTCCATAATCTGTCAACCCTGATAATATTGGAATTTTCAATGATGTTTACCCAGCCCCCCATTTCTGATCCTCCTTGTGATGGTCATAGTAGCCTCTACACCCATTCACAAACTCACAGCCTGTGAGTTCCCTCCGTGCTCTTAAAGCTCACTGAAAAGCGAGTGCTGTTTGTCACGTCCTTTTTAAAAACTTCAGAGAACACAGATAGCATAGGAATGGGTCTAAAATTCCCTACATTATCCTTTTCTCATAGAGCAGTTCACACAACTGGCCATTCGCAAAGCAAAAATTACAAATGTGGCTAATTACTGGGCTAACATATGTGCCACAGCATTTACAAATTCTGCTACACATCCCATTATAATCCACGGGAATCCTTAGTCTTCGGCAATTTAATTAGTGACTCGATCTCCCCATTGTCAGCACCACAGAGCTGTAATTCGTGTAGCAGTCATGGAAAGCCATTTTCTAAGAGTTGAATAACTCCCTACAGAAACTAAGTTTTAATTTAATTCAATAGCTGTTTTTAGAAAGTGACTCTGTAAGTGTAACAAAATAGCAAAGCTATCATAGTTGTGGCACTGCTGTCCATTGACCCTGTGTAATGTGCGTGAATTTTACTGAGAATTTTCCGAGAAGAGAAGAGAAGAGAAGAGGAAACTGATTTCGAAATTCAAGTGCCGAGACAAGTCATCCACCAAGAAACTGGAAATATTTGAATAACACAGTTTGGAAATGGTAGGAGTAAACTTAGTAAAGACTTCTAGAAATTTTTGAGAACAATTCTCATGGAGAAACATCAGACTGGCTAACAGTACTTCAAGAATGGATAAAAAACTGTCTCAACCACAATAAAACATTTATTTAAAAGTGTTACCGGTTTCAGTCAGATTGTGACCATCTTCAGACCATTTATATGACGACGGTAGGCGGTGGCGCAGTGCTGAATGGGACAGGTATTATGACTCCACAAAGCGAGTTTTTGACATTCATGGAGTAATAACAACAGCTCCATTCACTGCCACTACCTAGCATCGTGGTATAAATCTTTTGAAGATGGTCACATTGTAACCGAAACTGATAAACATTGTAAACAAATGTTTTATTGCGGTTGAAACTGTTTTTAATTCATTATTAAAGTAAGAGTTTTGTCTACTGTGTGTATTCCAGTGATGTAATGATATAAAAAAATAAGAGAGTTTTATAACAATTATGCATGAAATGAAAGGATGTTTCAATATTTGTAATTAATAATTTTCAATAGTCTATAATTTAAATGCTAAGCATAAATGACTTTTTGCAACCAAATGTGGTTGACCACAGTGGACTTCTGACTAGGGCAGTTTGCTCAGGTGACTTGCTGAGCAGAGAGCATGTGAAGTGTTTTGGGGTCTCTTGTCAGTGGATGCCAATCTGCTAATGTTGTTTAGGCAGCAAAATGGTACTCGTACATGAGTGTTGAGTAAAGAATTTTGGAAGTTAATGTTTTAATGTTCAAACTGAAACATATCAGTGTTTCGTTCAGTGGTTCTGAGATATCAGTAGATGGCATCCTTTTGTGCACGACTTAAGTTTTTTTTAGATTCACATATATAGTTTATCCAAAGACTGTAAGTCATTTGGCCTATTTCATTTGTTCTTGTTATAATATTGAACAGGTTCCAGCATCTCGATATCATAAGATCTCATCTTTCATTTTATATTTGGTGTCAACGAATCCTGTGTCTAGGTGTTAGAGCTCGAAATCTGAAATATTGTGAATAAATCAAGTGTTTCAAAAGTCTTGTTTACATTGATCAGAATTGCCCTGATTCCAGCTGTTTAAATATATCACACAATGTATTTTTTAAAAATTCACTGACTGTATTTCATTGGCTACTTGTTTAAAATTAAAATGTGCACTTAAGGACGTAACTGCAATATATGAACTGTCTGCTACTCATTAGGTTGTTCAGTCACCCCTTTGGTGGGGAAGTAAAGTTGGTTCCTTTGGTATGCACATGGGGTACTTATTAGTGCATGCTGCTACTGCTTATGTTGCAACTTCAGTACTGTACATATACCTGACTTAACAGTAACAAAATCAGCAGATATGTAGATGTCACATTCGTAACATATAATCAAATTGAAGAGCAAATAGAAATGATGTTATGTAGATTCAACAGCTTTCATAAGAACAGCCATTTCACACAGAGAGAACACCAGAAAGATAACAATATAAACTTCTTTCACATGACAATAACAAATACAAAGCAGACCCTGAACATCAATGTGCACAGAAACCAACACAAACAGTCACTGTCACTGCAAATCCCCCCACCACACACACACCCCAACACATGCAAAACAATCTGCATTCACTGCTTTCTTAAACAGAATACAGAAATTCCCACTTCATGCTGGCGACAATGACCCACAAACACACACAATCAAATAGATTTCACAAAACAATGGCTATGATGAATATGAACTAGGTGCGCTATCACAACACATACCAGAAAACAAAAGCAAACAAACTGACAGGGCCATCAGCCAACATACAAAAACCCAACTGTTTAACTATACCGCAATTCAGAGCCATTTTATACAAAACAGCCAACCTGTTGGAAACCAAAGGTATCAGGATCACTTCTGCCAACAACAACTTAACTGGTTCATGACATCTCACAAACAACAGAAGAACTGAGCAAATTACAAACTTACAGAGCTATATGCAGTCATTGCAACTACTGTAATACTACAGTGATCAAATGGGCAGAAATTTTAAAACCCATTTTAAAGAACTTGTTGACCATTTGAGACTTGATGAACCTAAGAAGTCAGCCACAGCAAAACACATGGACAAAACAGGCCACAGTGTTGCAACAGCATAATTTCAAAAAGAGCTGGAAAATGGCCATCTCGGAGGAAACGGATGAGTCATCCACGTTAAAAGTTGAAAAACAAGATCGTAAATGAAACAGTGGAGTTTAACAACCCACATTTCTTGACCAACTTCAATTCAATAGAACACATATACACATTAAGATCATATACAAACCTAGGTCCTAGCAACATCTTTGAAATTCTTTAAAATAAAATTTTATAGTGTCATTTCTAAAATTAAATTGTCACAGTCTCCCATTCTGTAATATATGTTGTCGAGCAATATCAGTGATGTGACAGTATAATATGTAGAATGCATCGCAAGTGACTGCCAACAGCCGGGTAGACATACTGATAGGTAGATCAAAAAGCAGTCTGTTCTGACTGCCGTGTTGCTTTGCTCCAGTCAAGTTCTTTTGCGATATCGTGTTTCGAGTTACCTTCAGGAATTTGCCAACGATGGCTAACAAATTCATAGAAATGTAGGTTGCTGAACACATCGTAAGAAGACAGCCACTTCAGATGAACAAAGTGAGTTGTTATTTAAAATTTTTCTGTGTGAACAGCAGACTAACAAACAAAGAGGCATCGCCTCTTATTAAGCTATCCTTCTGTTTCTCTGCAGGATGCCCACAGCAGCTGCCAAGACTACACACATAAACTTTAACATCTATGCACCCTTGCGCTAAATATTTTTCTACTGCCACTGCAGCTCAATGATGATGCCTAACCTCAAAGTATGTTGCTAATTAAATAATTTCCGTAGTCCACAAATTTTGTGACTGGTAGCAGTATTCCAAAAACCTTTTCATAGTTAAGAAACACACAGTAGCAAAAAGCCTCATTGCATATCATTTCCTGGCCACATACGTGTCCTTGTCGTGTTCGCCATTGTGGGTGCTACACTAGGTTTCTGGTATTCTGGCGACGGGGGCTACGGTTCCCCAGGGAGAGGGCTGAGATATCCATAACCCTTCTACATGTACAAGCAGAGTGAGGGAAAAATGACTGTCCACATGCCTCCTTAAGGGTCCTAATTTCTCTTATCTTCGTGGTCCTTACATGAAATGTACATTTGTGGCAGTAGGATCAATCTGCAGTCAGCTTCAGATGCCGGTCCTCTAAATATTCTCAACAGTCTTCCTCGAAAAGCGTGTCACCTTCCCTCCAGGGATTCCCATTTGAGTTCGAGTTCCCGAAACATCTCCATAATACTTGCAGGCTGATCGAACCTACTAGTAACAAATCTAGCAGCCCACATCTGCATTGCTCCAATGTATTCATTTAATTCTCCCTTGTGCGCATCCCTGGCACTCTAGAATAGGTTACTCAAGAACAGGTCGCACTAGTGTCCTATATGCTGTCGCCTTTACAGATGAACCACACTTTCCCAAAATTCTCTCTATAAACTCGAGTCAAGCATTTGCCTTTCCTACTACAATCCTTACATGCTCATTCCATTTCAGATCACTTTGCAATGTTACATCTCGATATTTAAACAACATGACTGTCAAGCAATGCACTACTAATGCTATAATCAAACATTACAGACAATGCACTACTAAAGCTATAATCAAACATTACAAATATTTTCTTGCTCATTTACATTAACTCATATATTTCTACTTTTAGAGGTAGCTGCCTTTCATCACACCAACTAGAAATATAGTCTAAGTCATACTGTATCCTCCTACAGTCACTCAGTGATGATACTATCCCATACACTACAGCATCATCTGCTAACAGCCGCAGATTGCTGCTCACCCTATCTGCCAGATCATTTTTGTATACAGAAAATAACATAGCTCCTATTACACTTCCCTGGGTCACTCCTGATGACACGCTCACCATCGAGAACAACATACTGTGTTCTGTTACTTATGAGCCACTCATATATTTGAGAACCTATTCCATACGCTCGTATCTCCGTTAACAGTCTGTAGTGAGGCACTGTGTCAAATGTTTTCTTAGAAATCTAGGAATATGGAATCTACATCCTGCCCTTCATTCACAGTTCAAAGGATATCATATGGGAAAAGGAAAAGCCAAGTTTCACATGACACATGAGTGATGCTTTCTAAAACTGTGCTGACTGAAGGACAGAAGCATTTCAGTATTCAGGAAATTTATTACATTTGAATTGAAAATACATTCAGGAACTCTGTAGCAAATCAATGTTAAAGATATTAGTCTGTAATTTTGTGAATCGGTTATTCAACCTTTCTTACATACAGGAGCCACTTACGCTTTTTCCCACTCACTTTGGACTTTGAGTTGGGCAGGAGATTCATGATAAATGCAAGCTAAGTACAGGACCAATGCCATAGAGTACTCTTTGAAACCAACCTGGTGACACTTGTTTTCAGCTGTTTCCCTTGTTTCTCTATGCCAGAGGTACACTACCGCTCATTATTTTCGATACACCCTGCTATTTCATATTTACAACACAAATCGAACATTATTTCTCACAAAATATTATTATATTAACTTCCACATATATAATACTATCGCAATCATTATATTTCACTTTCATTAAAGTACCCTCCTTTGGATTTAATGAATGTCTCACAAAGTCGAAGCATGCAGTCAATCAGTTTTTGTAGGTATTGTGGATCTATATGATTCCACACATCCTTAACAATACTCCAGAGATATTCCTTGCTGGATATATTAACTTCCATGATATATCTGTACACTTCATCCCAGACTATTTCAATGGGATTACAATCAGGGCTTTGAGACGGCCATACCATATCATTCAGTACTTTCTGTTCTTCCTTTGATGCAATGTAGTTCAACAGTATGCTGACCAATGTTTTGAGTCATTAACCTGTTTTAAGGTGAACCCCTTCCCTATTAAGTGCAATCCACTTCATATTGCCCGATATTGAAGTATGTGGTGGTACTGCTTCTGATCCATACACCCCTCTATTTACACTACGTCACCAACTCTATCCACAGCAAAACATACCCAAACCATAATAGAACCTCCACCGTGTTTAACTGTAGGTAGAACACACTTCTCGGCTACCGTTTGCCCTACAAATCGGAGAACAAATGTTATCCTTCTGGTTCCAAAAATCTGTAACTCCGATTCATCGGTGAATAACACCTTCATCCACTCTTCCAGTGTCCAACTACGGTGTTTTCTAGCCCATTCAAATCTCCTTAGAAGGGGTTTCCTTACTGTGACATATCCTTTCAACCCGATTTCAGTCAGCCTCCTTTTTACTATTGCAACAGATATTGTTGTCGTGTTCACTTCTACCAATTCAGCATGAATTTGAGGCGCTGTTTTGAATCTGTTTCTCTTACTGGTAATTCTGATATATTTATCTCACTTTTGGTTGTTTTACGAGTTCGTCCTGGTCATGGTATGTCCTTATTGCTACCTATTGTCTCCTGGCAGTGAAAGGTGTATTGCACTCCCCCTACAGACACACTACACTGTTTCACAATTTGGCGAATAGAGAAACCTGCTTGGCTATGTGCTACAATACCAGCCAGTTTTTCTACGGACATCTCCACTCGTGAAGCCATACTATCAGTGTGCACACTTCAATTATTTATTTAGCGTATGGCAAGTACAAATCACGTATGAAAAATCTAAAAGTACATAACACACAAAACAGTTACAATATCACAAACAAACATCTAGGTTAGAAATATAATCGATTGCACTGTTAGTCGCATCCATGAAGTCCCTTGTTGGCCCAGGGTAGGCCCTCAGAGGGCATTCTACCACGATATGGTGAATTGTCTGCCTGTCAGCGCCGCAGTCGCACTGTGGTGATGGCACTATGCTCCATTTGTACAAGGAGTCCGCACAACGGCCGTGGCTCGTCCTGCTCCTGTTAAGGGTAGACCAGATTTTGCAGGGCAAATCAAAGCCCCGAGGTCTGTTAGATGTTCCCAATAAGGTGTTAACCTGAGGCGGTGTCTTTTCCTCCCATTCTTCTCTCCAGCGGTCCTCAAGAATAAAAGCGTTCTTTACCAGATCTTTGGCACTTGCGAGAGGGGGGTGTCTGGATTTCAATCTATTTTGCTCAATTCCATTACTCAGGGTGTGGATAGGAAGATCTTGGCTATTTTGGATTTTTCGACACTCCCTGACAAGTGCGTGTTCTCTGCGCAAATGTGGCGGCGGGATATGGCTCAATACAGGCAGCCATTGGACAGGAGTTGACCTGATCGTTCCAGAGATAACCCTCATCGTTTGGTTCAAGACTGCATCCACCTTCTTGATGTGACCACTATTTAACCATATTGGGGAACAGTACTCTGTTGCAGAATAGACAAGTCCTAGCGCAGAGCTACGCAGAACGGAGGAAGTGGACCCCCAACTAGTGCCACAAAGCTATTGGACAATGTTGTTTCTAGTTCTGACTTTTTCAGCAGTGTTTACAAGGTGTTGTTTATAGCTCAATGTTCTATCGAGTGTCACGCCCAGATACTTTGGTGTTCTATTATATGGAAGAATGCCGCCATCAAAGCAGATCTTGAGCTCTTTGTTTGCTAATTTGTTATTCAGGTGGAAACAAGTGGCCTCTGTTTTGGATGGGCTGGGTTGGAGCCTCCACAGTCACGGAAGTATTTTCCTAGAGTGGTCAAATCGCTGGATAGTGTGATCTCAGTTCCCTCCATCACTCGGTGTTGTGTGGCCAAGGCCCAGTCGTCCGCATATCCGAACATTTTGGATCTCGTCCTAGGCATATCGGCTATATACATGCTGAAAAGCAGTGGAGCCAGTACTGAGTCTTGGGGCAGGCCATTATTTTCATGAATTTACTTCTGTTGTTACCAATGACAACCTGGAATGGTCTATTGCAGAGCATTTCGTTGATAAGGTTAGCCGTTTTTAGACATGGCACGATGTGGAGGAGCTTATAAATCAGGCCCTGTCTCCAGACAGTGTCGAACGCCGCCGTCAGGTCAACAAATACCACTGATGTTTTTTGCTGTCTTTGGAAGCCCGCCTCGATGTAGGTTGTTAGAGCGAGGACCCGATCCGTGCAGCTTCTTTTCGGCCGGAAGCCCGCCTGTTCTACCGGTACAGCCTCCAGGATGACTTCGCTCATTCTGTTGTACATAAGTCTCTCCAGTAATTTATAGATCATGCTGAGTAAGGCGTTTGGGCGGTAGCTCTGAGGTTGGTCACTCAGTTTGCCCGGTTTTAATATGGCAACAATTTTAGCCTTTTTGAGAGTGTGCGGAATTTGTCCAGTTTGCAACACGTTAGAGAAGAATCGCGCAAGCCATAATCTTGCAAATTTACCACAGTGGAGCAGAAATTCTGGGGCCTTTCTTGGTTTTATATCGTTCAGGGCCATATTTAACTCTTCGACTGAAAAGGGTTGGGAGTAAGATGTATTGTTCTCTGCTGTCGATTTTAGCTCTTTAAGCTCCTTTTTAATTTTTATAGTATGGGCTCGTTCCTTTGGGGCCCTGGACGTCTTCCTGATGTGAGCCGCAACTGTATTTGGGGACATAGCGCTGGTCATTCGCAGATTTTTACCTCCACCTCCAAGTCTCCGAAGCAAAGACCACACCCTTCTGCTTCAATGTCACGAAGGAACTGAAATGCAGGAACCACACGTTATGTATCTTAGCAACGCTTGTCATTCGCTGCGGACATCACATCACTACAGGGAAAATGCAGGTCCACTAAATGCGGCGTCTGTCGCCAAATAGGTAAAGAAACATATCAGATAGGTACATAATATTTATGTATACAACACTGTTTGTTGGATACTGTTGTATCTCTATGACCACAAACAAAAATCATGACATCTGTACAACTGTTGTACTATTCCTTTGCTTCGTCAACCGTACCCACGGTATTAGACCTTATCTACAGAATCTAGATGTCATTTATTGGGTGTACTGAAATTAATTAGCAGTAGTGTATCTGTTATTGTATCTTCCATATGAGGGTCCGTGCAGTGGTCAAACTATCTTCGAATGACTCTAAAACTGTCCTTATATAGGACCAGACAACTTCACCATCACACTCTAATTAAAACTCAATAGAGAAAATATTCTTATCAATGTCTCTTCGATATACTTCCCACCAATTACTGAGCAGTACGTGTTGTTAGTGGGTGTCAATAACAGGCAATGGAAATGCCTGAATTCTGTTGCTTGAGTCGATCGGGTGAAAGCAGTTTGGAATTCTTGAAATCGAGGAGTCGACCGATAGCATTTGTAGGGTTTGCAGGAGGAGGCTAGTGCTGTCTGGGGTGGAGCTGGTGTTCCAAAGTATTCACCATCAACAGTTACCTTCCAATCCTGGAAAGACTACAACAATGGGAGGTGTATTTCTGAGTGTGGGTGTGAATTCTGTCCAGTCATTTTGCGAACACACATACACTACATATGCGCATGCCTTATATCACATAGCAGATCCATAAATTCCAACTGCTTTCATGGAAACTGAGTGTGGTATTTTTGTGCAACTTTTTCCTTTCTGACTCTAAACTGTTCACCATTTTTGTCTTTGTGTATATTTTTGACACAAGTTGGTATGAACAAGCTGGAGGTGGTGTCGTAAGTGTATGCTATGTACACAATCCAGTCCCACTGATGAATCTCGGATTTATTCCCGACTGTAGTTAGATATGGGGCTTTCTGGAGACTTCTCACATTGTTGGGAGGTGAAGGCTATTTTAAAATGAAGACTGAAAAAGTCATTACTCAACTGAGATTCGTACTGTGAAACCGTGCTTCTTGCCAAATTTTACTATTGTAAGTCAATGTAAAGCACGCTATAGGATTTGACGAGTGGGTTTGCGGGTGTCAAATATGTGAAATAAGTGGCCATACTGCACTGACTTGGAGAAGCTTAAATATTTTACACTGCCAAGGAACCATAGTAGCTGACAAAAAATTTCAACTTGGTACACTTGATACCTGTACCCATTCCTGGAAAAAAGGAGTCTCAACAGATGGATCAATGTTGGGGCCACTCCTGTTCCTTATTTATATAAATGATATGCCCTCTAGTATTACGGGTAACTGGAATCGTAAACCCTGACCTTGGTCAGACACTTAATCATTGATCAGATAATCAAACAAATATGAGGAGTCTTCTATTAAAAGAATCCACCGGTTTGGACAGTCACGTAGAGATTATCCAGGCGAAGACACCATTCGGATACGGTGGGGTGTCACATAGAGTACAAAGGCGAGTCTGAGCACCTAGCGATGCACTGAATGAACAAACAAGCAACATATTCCACATAAGAAGATGCTAAAATTAATTCTTTAAGGAAAGTTGGTAAATTGAAACATTTAACAGATGTCTTAGATCAACAGAACATAGTTATCACAGCCCTTCAAGAGTTAACCGGGACACTATTGAATCAGGGGGATATCGAATTTATAAGGGACCACCAGGAGAAAGGATAATAGAAAATCTTCCCCAATTTGGTGTGGGTTTCTTGGTACACAATAGAATATTTGATTCCATTGACGATCTTTCGTCCAATTCCTCAAGAATGGCATTGTTGACAATTAAGGTGGAAAACAAAAGATATACACTGATAAATATTCATGCTCCAACTAATGTTAAAAATAGAACTGACAAGGATGGAACAGAAAAATTCTGGGATGAACTTGATCAACTAGTAAGGACCATACTAGAAACTAACATTAAAATTCTGCTTGGAGACTGTAATGCGAAGACAAGACGAGAGAAGAAATTTCGAGGTGTGGTGGGGCGATGGCCAGTTCATAAACTTATTAACAGGAATGCGGAATGGTTAATTGAATTTCATTCTACAAATGGATTGGTGTTGAAGACAACAAGGTTTAAGAGAAGATCACATAAGTACATGACATGGAAATGTCCTAACATCAAGCTACTAGAGTTCCAGATAGATGTGGCCATGGATCAGAAATACCATAAGGAAGTCTATTATAAGTGCTGTGTGGCGTTGATGTTTATTCAGACCACCACATTTCTAAAATTAAAATCTAACTGAAACCTAAAAGAAAATGCAAACCTCAAAAGTTAGATACAAAGAGAACATATGATCCTACTTATAATATTAATAATCAAATATATTAAGAGAGATCAAGAATACCTTTAAGTGACAATCTAGAAGCCACTGTCAATTGATTAAAAGCCTTAGCTGAAGAAGTAGCTCTTGTATGGAAACGCGAGAAACATGCTTGGTGGAATGAGGAATGTGATGTAGTGATTCAATGTAAACGTAAGACCTGGTTAAATTACCGACAAAAGAGAACTGAAAGCTCCAGGGAGGAATTAATAAATGCTAGATGATCAACTGCCAAAGAAATCAGTTGGGTCAAAAGGCAATTTCATAAGGAATCGGTAAAAATCTATGGAGGATGCTTTCAATCACCACAAAACCAGACATTACTTACAGACATTCAAACAGTACCAGTCGAAATACACTCCACCTACTCTTATGATGAAGGATACAAACGGAAAGGCAGCACACAACAATTATGACAATTCAATGATATTGGCTAAATATTTAAAATAGTTACTAAATAGTGTGGAACCTGAACATCATTCTGAATCTGACCCCTATCCAAGAAACAAAACACATTTAGAAAGACTTATACCACCACTTCCAGATGAAGTACAAGCAGCGATTAACTCACTTCGGAATTATAAAGCAGCAGGTGAGAACCAACTAGTGGCAGAACTTTAGAAATATGCAAATGTACAAATTATCCTGAACTTAAACATCTTACTGACATTTGGAATACTGAAAAGTTGCCAGAGGAATGGAATGTTGCGATAATCCATCCACTACACAAAAAAGGAGATAGATTGGATCCAAATAATTATAGGGGTATATCCCGACTGGATATTACTTATAAAATTTCTTCCAAGGTTCTGTATTTCAGAATTCATGAACAGCTTGATGGTGAACTAGGCGAATATCAAGGAGGCTTTTGTCCAGGACGAAGCTGTCCTGATCAAATTATTAGTCTCATATGGATAATGAAACATCGAAGGGTCAGGGACAAGAAACTAGTGATCACGTTTGTTGATTTTAAAAAGGCCTACGATAGTATCCATCGTGAATCTCTACTGTCAATTCTTAAAGAATTTGGTTTACGTCAGAAACGTGTCAACCTCGTTGCAGTCACCCTTCAATATACTAAAGCTAGAGTAAGGTTCAGAAATGAATTCTCTAAACCTTTTGAGATCCATACTGGCCTATGACAAAGCAATGGATTGTCTCCATTATTGTTCTATTGGGTGTTGGACAAAATCATGTGCAAATGGAACAAGATATGCTCACCACCTGTTAAGACTGGATGAAAGATTCAACTTAACTGCCTTGCATTTGCAGATGATTTGGTGCTGTTAGCAAACAATATTAATGAAGCAAAGGTTCAGACAGAACAAATAGAACAACTAGCGGCAAAGATCGGATTGCAAATTTCGTTTGGGAAAACAGAAATGATGCCCAGCTTTCTCGGTTGACACATCCCGTATCATACTCCATAATGATCAAATAATTAAAATAAAGTTTAAATATCTTGGTGACATTATTACCTGGAATGTTAATGAAAGAGCATCAGTAGATAGTAGAACATTAGAACTTCTGTGAGCGCAGAGAACAATGTGGCCACCTACTAAAAACAATCTCTCTCAATAAATGCTAAATTTCGACATTACTCCTCCATCGTTAAACTGGAAGCAACATATGCAAGTGAAACACTATTCCGACTAAATACTCAAGCAACAACTGACAAATTGCAGAAAGTTGAGATAAGAATACTCCTAACAATTATCAGTAAGAAACATCAAGTTAATGGGCAGAGGAGACTTTTGCCAAATTCAGTAGTGTATAAACAAAGTGAATCCATTTTTGATAAAATGCAGAAAACAAGGATTGCATTTTTCAGCTACATATCTCACCTTCCAAATACTAGAATCCTGAAGCAACTTTTTGACTACTTCTGGAACAGTAAAACCAAAAACATCTGGTTTAAAGAAGTACAAAGTGATCTGGATGAACTGAACATCACCACACACCAAATTCAACAAAGTGAAGAGAAACTGCTTCTGGAGAACAAATACACACGGCTGAGATTCTAACCATCAGAATGGAGGAAATATTTCATATCTGCAGAAGAACGAGCAGCCAGATCACCGCGAATGAAGAAGTTTTGGAAAACGAAGAAATTGCTGACTGCTAAGACCTAAATTTAATCATTGTAGACTGTTGTATTATGTTTGATTTTAGTGCTCCAATGTGGGCATAAACTATGTAAATAAATAAATAATTATGGGTAACTCTAAAATATGTCTGTTCCTGATAACACTAGCTTGGTAGTAAAGGATGTTGCGCGCAACATTGGCTCGGTTTCAAATAGTGCAGTTCACGACATTAAGTTCATGGCCTGTAGAAAATAAACTAACGCTAAATCACAGTAAGACTCAGTTTTAACAGTTTCTAACACAATTCCACAAAACCTGACATTTTAATTTCACAGAATGGGCATATGATTAGTGAAACTGAACAGTTCAGATTTCTAGGTGTTCAGATAGATAGTAAACTGTCGTAGAAAGCACACGCTCAGGATCTTGTTCAAAGACTTAATGCTGCCATTTTTACGATTCGAATGCAATCTGAACTGAGTGATCGCCCAACATGAAAATTAGTCTACTCTGCTTATTTTCATTCACTTATGTCATATGGTATTATGTTTTTTGGGTAACTATTCCCATTCTAAAAGGATAGTTTTGGCCCAGTAACAGGTGGTTCGAGCAATAAGTCGCGTAAGTTAACGAACCTCTTGTAGACCCCTGTTCACAGGTCTGGGTATTTCGACATTGGCCTCAATATATATATTCCTTACTGTCATTTCTTGTTAATAATATTAGCTTATTTCCAAGAACAAGCAGCTTTCACTCAATTAATACTCGGCAGAAATCAATCCTGCATTTGGATTGGACTCCCTTAACTCTTGTGCAGAAAGGTGTGCAGTATACTGCTGCAACCATTTTCAAGAAGTTACCACTAGAATTCAAAAATCTAGCAGTAATCCATGCACTTTCAAATATAAACTAAAGAGTTTCCTCATGGGTCACTCCTCCTATTCTGTTGAGGAGTTCCTTAAAAATCAAGCTGATTCTTACGTTATATTGCTGACTGGGTTTACTGAAACTTATGGCTTGACATTTTTCAGGCTCATACACATTTTATTTTTATCTGTTATTACTTTTATGTTGTAATGTCATGTACTGACACATTCCAGGACCTTGGAGATTTGCTCCTCAATTTGGTTTTACAGAACTTGACGCGTAAATAAATAAAATAAAAATGGCCGCACGGGTAGGCAGACAGACGGACGGATAACATAGTGATCCTGTATGGGTTCCATTTTTATCAGCTGAGATACGGAACTCTAAAAATGAGGAATTGTGCAGTTTATTAATAATGTAAGGCACATAGGCCCACATTTTGCATGTATTGTTACATATTAGTACACATATTTTGTTTGTGTTGTATTATTGTTTATTTGAGATATTCCTTGGGCGATGTGTGGCATTAGAAATTTGTCAGAAAATGCCTTTATGTCACACCAAGTACACGACAGAGCTTCCAACTCTACATGGATGTCTTAAGGAGCACCTCAGAGTAAGAGATATCTAACACTGTCAATGAAAGCTACATGCAAAAATGCTTCTGTAAAAACTTGTACAGAAAAGCTGACAGTGAGTACTAAAAATTGCTCTGATGTATATACAGAGGTAGCATATAACAAGGTACTCTGTTATCTAATTCTGTCGATAACTATTTCCCAGTATGAAGGAGTAAATAATAATGATAAATAATAGTAAAGAATATAGTGAAAAGGAAAATACTTTAAGAGTAACAAAATTTTAATGGATTTTACATACAGCAGACTCTCTCACATGGCAGTCCTGGAGTGTAACATGAATCTGGAATGGAAGAAATTTGGTTTGACAGTTAAAATAGAAAATAATTACTAACAACTTGCTACACATATTTGTAATCAAAATTTACTATATTTTTGTCATCTCATGCCTTGGAGTTAGATACCTGGACTGTACTGAAACTTAACATGAGGAGGCTAAGTATTTACATCAAGAAATTACTACAGGAATTTATTACCCTTTTCTGTTTGGACTTTGATCATGTAGCAAATTTATCAAGACTGAAGATTATTTTATTACACTACTGGTCATTAAAATTGCTACATTACGAAGATGACGTGCTATAGGCGCAAAATTTAATCGACCGGAAGAAGATGCTGTGATACGCCAATGATTAGCTATTCAGAGCATTCACATAAGGTTGACGACGGTGGCGACACCTACGACGTGCTGACATGAGGGAAGTTGCCAACCGATTTCTCATACACAAACAGCAGTTGACTGGCGTTGTCTGGTAAAACATTGTCGTGATGCCTCGTGTAAGGAGGAGAAATGCTTACCATCACGTTTCCGACTTTGATAAAGGTCGGATTGTAGCCTATCACAATTGCGGTTTATCGTATCGCGGCACTGCTGCTCGCGTTGCTCGAGATCCAATGACTGTTAGCAGAATATGGAATTGGTTGGTTCAGGAGGGTAATACGGAACGCCGTGCTGGATCCCAACGGCCTCGTATCACTAGCAGTCGACATGACAGGCATCTTATCCGCATGGCTGTAGCGGATCGTGCAGCCACATCTCGATCCCCGAGTCAACAGATGGTGATGTTTGCATGACAACAACCATCTGCACAAACAGTTCGACGCAGCAGCACGGACTATCAGCTCGGAGACCACGGCTCTGGTTACCCTTGATGCTGCATCACAAGCAGGACCATCTGCGATGGTGTACTCAATGACGAACCTGGGTGCACGAATGGCAAAATGTCATTTTTCCGGATGCATCCAGGTTCTGTTTACAGCATCATGATGGTCGCATCCGTGTTTGGCGACATCGCAGTGAACACACATTGGAAGCGTGTATTCGTTATCGCCATACTGGCGTATCACCCGGCGTGATGGTATAGGGTGCCATTGGTTACAAGTCTCTGTCACCTCTTGTTCACACTGACGGCACTTTGAACAGTGGACGTTACATTTCAGATGTTTCACGACCCGTGGCTCATCCCTTCATTCGATCCCTGCGAAACGCTACATTTCAGCAGGAATAATGCACGACCACATGTTGCAGGTCCTGTACGGGCCTTTCTGGATACAGAAAATGTTCGACTGCTGCCCTGGCCAGCACATTCTCCAGATCTCTCACCAACTGAAAACTTCTGGTCAATGTTGGCCGAGCAACTGGCTCGTCACAATGCGCCAGTCACTACTCTTAATGAATTGTGGTATCGTGTTGAAGCTGCACGGGCAGCTGTACTTGTACAAGCCATCCAAGCTCTGTTTGACTCAATGCCCAGGTGTATAAAGGCCGTTATTACGGCCAGAGGTGGTTGTTCGGGGTACTGATTTCTCAGGATCTATGCACCCAAATTGCATGAAAATGTAATCACATGACAGTTCTAGTATAATGTATTTGTCCAATGAATACCCATTTATCATCTTCATTTCTTCTTGGTGTAGCAATTTTAATGGCCAGTAGTGTACATGTGGAAGACAAATAAGGAATAAAATAACATCACTGTTTGTGGGAGCACCTTCCTACAAAGAGCAAGGGTAAGCTATTATCATGGAAAACCTGACAGTCTTATCAACTGACCAACACGTAGTTTCAAAATTCAGGGTATCTGAGTAACTACTGGCTCTTCAGACTAGGTTCAGGCACTTGGCAGATAAAACATCTGGCACTGTAATGATTTAAGATTATATTTATTTTGGAAGTTTCATAGATGATAATACATTTGTCTCATTAACTGTAAGAGTCTGCTACAAGATGAGAAGTAGTTAGATTATCACAATGGGAACAAGATGAGTAACTGGCAGAAAGTTAAGGAGAAGTATTTTAGGCATATACGAACCGACATACAAGATGTAATTGGTATAAGCTGCCAAAAAAAGATCATGTTAGTAAATCACAACCAAATGATTTAAAACATCTAGTAAAATGTTTGTCCATTTCCTACAAATGTTCCAGGAAAAAAGAGTTCGACTCGGGACAATGTTTTTGGAAAAGTTGACACTGGACAGCGCACAAAGATTAGATGTGACTTGTGGAAACATTATGCATAGTAGACTGGAAGAATCCATTAAAGAGAATCAAAAACTAAGGGCGCCTGTCCCACACATCCTCCAACACAGGTACGCTTATGTAAGCGATCGGTTCGCATTATTTAGTGCTGCGCAGGGGCGGTGGCAAGGGGTTAGCTATGGGGCTATAGCCCCAACCCCCCCACCCCCCAATGGAGTATCATGTTACACTGAATAAAATGACTTCAGAAATCAGCAACTACATAACTTCAACAGATTCAACCACTTTTATGATAATACAGCAATACAGGTTGCAATGTAGCTAAACCAATAAATAGCATTTAACTTAAAAAGGGCATCTTATTATTTAATAATATACACTGGATGATTATTAAGGTACGAATACCACTTACAATAATCAAGGAAGCTAAATAGGCCTATGCTGCGTATGCCTACCAACACAAACTGCTGACCCCACACAAAAAACTTCGAAATTGCCGGACATCTGGGACAAATCGTATTATTTTCACGAGCACACACATTCTGTAGACATGTTACCAAAAACTACTTTAAGCAACACCAAATTTTAACAATTTGTCGGTGGAGGACCCCAACTCTCGTTTAGTTAAGCGATATTCCATTCCCCCAAAAACCCCCCTTGACTGACTTCTAGGATCACCCCTGCCCCTGCGCATAAAGATATAGTGAGAGTGAATCAGAAACAGGTAGACAACAACAGATCGCATGGTAAACAAAATACTCATCACAGATTGAACCGTGTTTGACTCACGACAGAATAACTAATTTTCATAACGTGCACACGAGGAATGAACACAATCCATGCCAAGTAGTAGCAACACATTTTCAGTACCACTTTTCTGTAAATGTACGGGCAGGTATAATCGATGATTTAATTATTGGCCCTTACGTTTTACCTGCATGATGGATTCCTAACAATTACCAAAACTATGTAGAGGAGACATTGCTAACAACTTCATTGGAAAATGTTCCATTAGCCATATGTCACAACACAGGTTCCTCCATGGTGGTGCTCCACCCCACACTGGTCACACAGTATGGAGGTTTTGAATGGACGATTTCTAGGACAATGGATAGGATGTTTTTGTGCATATTGATGGCCAGCACGCAGTCCTGATTTAAATTCACTGGATTTTTTTTACTTTTCGGGCCCTATGAAGGGAATTACTTATGTCCAGAAAGTAATTAGTGTGGATGAACTTACACAGAGGCAATACCGTGAAGGCAAATGAGCACACGCGTGAATGAGTGCGACAAGACTGGGTTCGCCGTCATGAAGCACGTGTTGAAATGAATGGCGGGCATTTTGAACACTGGTGTAACACTAAACAAAGTAATGTGGGTTTCATTACAGTACTATTGTAGCAAAGGGAAACAACCTGAATTTAATTTTCATTGCAGTTTTATTGTAAAAAGAGAAAACAGTTGATTGTATTAATGCACAACAAATTATAATTGATTCATTTTGTACTACGGGAAACACATTTTATTTTATGTAGCTTTTCTTTACTACCATGACCTCCTTTATGGTAATGTTGCAACAGAGAAAACATCTGGTTGTACTTAGTTCATTGATTATGTAAAATGGATTATATGTTGTCAACCAGCCAGTGACTCTTTAAACTGCTTGTTTCGGTAGTATTTTAATACCTAGACACCACGCAGCATTCTTGTACACGTCCAATGCTTACATTGCTCTGCTTCATCCATTAACTTTCTCTGACCACTGTGTCAATGTCTTTAATAGACAAGAAACGCTGTACGCCGTCAGATGACAATGTAAACAGAAGTGCATCAACTATCAAACCCACAAATATCTGCCTTTTCGGAATACAAAAATAAAGAATTCGATACAGTGATATCTCAATAGATTTTTTTTGTCAAGCACAATGACATGTACCTGCTGTATAATTATGGCAGCTTCTATCATTTACACCCTGTATAAGTGTGACTGGATGGTGGCCTAAGGACTTTGTGCCCTGATTAGGAGGTACCATTTGTTAGGGTCTATTATGATGAACCAAATGATGTAAAAATTCATGACGAATCTTAACATTAGTATTGAGGTCAAGTAATGTTTCTTCTTCCTTCTTTTCATTAAAAAAAGAGGGAGGGGGTGAGCACCTACATGGTGTAGATTAACGTAGCGCGAAATCTTTCTCCCCTTGCTACAAGGAAGAACCTACGAGGTTAAGTCAATTATTATACACAAAGTAGTTATAAAATTTTATTGTAATCAAACAGGAAACTTAACAAGAACATCATTTTTCGACATAGCCTCCTTGCGTTTCAACAAACTTGGTCCATCGTTGTATAAGCCTCCTGATTCCCTCATAAAAGAAGGTTCTCAGTTGAGCTGTGAACCGGGAATGCACCGCTTCTTTCACTGCTTCATCCAAGGCAAATCGACGGCCCTTTAACGCCTGTTAGATTGGATCAAACAAGTGATAGTCAGAACAGGCAAGATCAGTATTATATGGAGGATGATCCAGTACTTCAAATTTGAGTTTCTGGGGTGTTTCAGCAGTGTGGGCAGCAGTATTCAGAAGGGTTTTGTCGTGCAACAACACAACACCTTTTGACAGCAATCCTCAGCATTTGGGCATTTGCTTCGAACTGCAGGCTTTAGCCTGGTAGTAAACATCTCTCTATAACATACATTGTTTATTGTTGTGCCCCTTTCCCCATAATGTTCCAGTATTGGGCCCTGTGCGTCGAAAAAACAGTAGGCATCAGTTTTCCTGCGGATGGTTGTCTCTTGAACTTTTTCTTGCATGGCGAATTTGGTTGTTTCCATTCCATACTCTGCTGTTTACTTTCCAGCTTGTAATGATGGATCCATGTTTCGTCACCAATAATGATCTTGTCTAAGAAGTTGTTCCCTTCATTACCATAGCAATCCAAATATTTTCTGCAGATGTCCAACCGCATTCATTTATGCAACTGTGTGAGTTAATTTGGGACCCATCTTGCACAAACTTTATGAAACGCAAGTCTGTTGTGGATGATTACATAGGCAGAACTGTGACTAATTTGCAGACGATGTGCCACTTCATCAATAGTTAATCGTCTATCTAAGAGAATCATTTCACATGAATGCTCAGTGGTTTCTTCATTTGTGGTGGTAAACGGTTGTTCGGCTCCTTCATCGTGTGTAACACTTGTGCGACCATTTCAGAATTTTTTCAATCCATTCCTAGACACTCCATTGTGGCAAAACACTATTCCCGTACTGTACTGAAAGTCTTCGATGAATTTCGGCCCGATACGCCTTCTGACCACAAAAAATGTATCACTGAACGTTGCTCTTCTTTGGTGCAAATAGACAGCGGAGCAGCCAATGAACAAAGTATGCGTCATCAACGTAAAATGACAGTACTACCAAAATAAACAAAAATATAACTAAATTGTGGATAACAATTGACTTACCGACGTATCTAATAGTAATTAAACCCTTTTTTCTCTGCAGAGACACAATTCTTTTCCTTTTTTTCCCCTGCTACAGGCACTGGCTAGTTTTTGGCTGGAATTGCTCAGAAGGGAGAGTCCTCCAGAAATGGTAATGCTAACAGTAATCAAAATGCTTGAAGAAAAGGAACATCCTCTAAGTCTTCTATGAGAGGTAAGTTATAATTTACTGATGTTGGTGCCTTAACAAGTGTAGATTAAGGTTATTATGTGAATAAATGATTAGGTCTCTCCAACAACAAATTACATACGAAGTTCTTATGTTGTATAAGTTAAAATGGGTTTTGTATATTACGTGACAAAACTGGGTTTATACTGTTTTATTCTGGGTGGCAGTAATATTAATTGGTATGGATTTTCAGGGGAGGTTAATTTAACTTACTTCATGTAGTTACATTAATTGCTTAACCTGGTTTAACTAAAAGATTAATGATTAAGCAAGACATGCTAACAGCTAATCGGTTCTCTTTGCAGTGTAGTCCACAGAAGTAGTGAAACAATGTCAGTACAAATAGTTTATGATCAGGCTTATTACAGTTTTACCACACTTACTGAAGTCAAGGAAAATAATCAGTTTTGACCTTAAACATATTTTCTTCAATTCCTTTTACTTAAACTTTCATGTTAATTATGTCTGCTTTTTAAAAGGCACACGTTCCTGTTATATAAGGTAAACATATGCATTTTTTTCTTGCTATTATCATTTCTTATTATTTTCCTCATCATTACTATCATTTTCATTTTATTTTCAAAATTCACATAACCACTTGAGTCTTACGGAGAGCGTGTTGTTTGTGAGCTGTTTGCATCATCATAGCTGTTTCTGCTATGTTCTTGACAAGTAACGGAAACAGATGTGATGATTAAAACATAGCACAAACAACATGCTCTCAGTAAAACTCAAGTGTACAAACAATTTTCTCAGTTCAAAATCAGAGAAATGGCCACTGAAGATCTGCCTCATTCCAATCGCCCTTCGACTGCTCAAAGCGAGGACAATGTCAGCAAAATGCGTGATGTGATTAACAAAGATCTATGCAGGCCACTGACCAATTTGACGACATGCCAGGGTTGTCCCGGAGCTCAATTCAGTGCATTTTGACTGTTGATTTGGGGAGGTGTAAAGAGGCAGCAAAGTTTGTGCTGAAAATTATCACCACAGATCAAAAGGATCATCACGTTTGAGCCTGTCACAAACTGAAGGATACATTCAAAGATGATCTAAACTTTTTCAACAAAATCATCACAGGTGATGAGCAACAGTGCTATCGGTATGATCCAGATAGTACGCAATAGTCAATTCTATGGAAGTTAACTGGCCCACATTGTCCAGAAAAAGCTCAGCAAGTGAAATCGAACGTGAAGACACTGTCAATTTTTTTTTTTTTTTTTTTTTTTTCACATCAAACTGATTGCACACTCGCAATTTGTCCCTCAAGACCATACAGTAAACACCAATTCTATATGGAAGTTATGAAAAGTCTGCACAGGAGTTTGGAGTGAAAACGTCCAACTTTATGGGATTCCAGCAATTGGTCCCTGCATCTTGTCAACACTAACACACACACACAGCTCTCAGTGTTCATCAGTTTTTGTCCTCAGCAAAGATGACTACCTTGACCCCGTGCCTTCTTCGCCAGATTTACCACCATCTGACTTCTTCCTGTTCCTGAGGATAAAAAGAGACTTGAAAGGAAAGTTTTCTGCCGATATCAAAGATGTAAGACGCAGTGTCACGAAGGTATTAGCACTTCACAAAGAGGACGAATTTAGAAGGTATTGCCCACACTGGAATAAACATTTGGACAAGTGCATTAATGCTAATGGAGTGTACTTAGGAGAAGGTCAAGGTTGTGTTTGAAAAACAATAAAGTAAATGCTTTCTACAAAGAAATTCCAGTGATTTTGGGCCCCCCCCCCCTTTTGTATTCACTAGTCCCACCCCCACCGTGTCACATAGAACTCCTAGAAACAGCTTCCTGAAAATGTTTATGCACCCCTCTAAATGCGAGTTATTACTGCCAACACTAAGGCACTCTTTCTCACCTGAAATCTTGATTGTGGTGGGAGATTGCTAAGCAATACGGCTAGGGATATAATTCAGGTCAAATGGCAACAACGTGGTTGAAGATAAGTTGGGAGACACTAAAAATGTGGATAGCACACTAAGAATGTTTACAATTTGAGCATGAAAAACTTTGTGATTACTGAAAATAACAGACCGCTTCCCATATACTCCATTCTACATTACACAAAATGTAATCAATGTGTGTGTGTGTGTGTTTGGGGCTGACAGGTGAAAATGTAATTTCACTGATTAGCAAGGACACTGCAATGGGGTTTGTCACTGAGTGAACACTATTTGATCATGTGGTGCAATACAGTGCTATTTTTCCCCATTCTGTTTTGTCAGCTTTTTGGAACAGCAGATCTAGTGCTGTCCATTACTTTATTGTGATCTTGTCCCCTTGTGACTATTTAATACAAAATGTCAAATCCTCTTCTTAGTACTATAGAGGCTTAGGACTATTATTACATATCTTATCGTCATCATTATTAAACGTGATATATGATACCAATATGGACAATGTGGAAATTATCACCTGTGCTTCTGGTACCTGTGGGCTAGTTTATATCAAATCCCCAAAAGATTTTGACATCAAAGTGTCAGGTATTTCATATTTTTTATTTACAGTATATACCCACAGAGTAAACAAAAAGTAGGCCTAATAAATTTAATATTCTGTTGAAGCACAGGTTATTTGTTTTTCAATTAACAAGAGAAGTATTTTTTGAGATTGCCATGAAACTTCAAAACTACTGTTGCTAGAAATCTGAAACTGATGTTAACATAAATGACTTAGATCGAAATAAATTCACCGAATCCAAGTAACTTGACATCAGTTGTTACAATACGGATGTCCTACCAGATGGTCACGTGATAATTTGTGCCGGACGGAGACTCGAACCCAGTTTTCCCACTCATCACATGTGCTCGCCTCAGGATTAGGCTCTCTGTACTTGCCTCCCAGACCGACCAGCACCTATGGTGTCGGGATGAAGACAACGTAACGTATAGAAGTTTGTGTCGATCCAAGAGGTGTGCAAAGATAGCTTCATTCTAAGGCAACCGCTCACGATAAGCAAGGTATCTGGGTTCGAGTACCAGTCCGGTGCAAATTTTCAAATGTCACCAACAGGTAAAACATTAGTACCTAAAATAGCTGACACCAAGTAATTCACATTCAGTTAATTTATTTTGATCTGAATTCAAGCGGCTGTTAATCATTATTAATGTAATACTCCATATTGGTGCAGGCCCTAGATTATAAAGAATAGGTCTCTATTCTATACAGTCTTATTCCCACTAATGCAGGCATACAGAATTAAGCTGCAGGCATTCAGTGATGAAAGTAAGACTACAGTATAGCAACGCAGTGTTTGGATCGGTCCAGAAGGTATGAACAGATAGCCTAATGGTAAGAGGACTCCTTGCGATAAGCGGGAAATCTGGGTTCGAGTCCCAGTCTGGCACATATTTTCATATAACACCAGAAGGTACAACATCTGTACCTAATACAATGGCACCAAGTTATTCCTATTTAGCGGATTAATTTCAAACAGTTGTCAATCACCATCAACATAAATAATGTAAATGTCTAGGTTTGAGCTTTGATTAGAAATCTAAAGTGATGCTCAATTTTTTATTTTTTATTTTTTTTAAAGTTTGGTAAGTGTCAAAAACAGTCCTTTTGTTTACATACAATGGGTTAAATTTCAAGATAAAGAAAGCAAGGGTATTTGAGATACAATGTTAAGACCAATCTATTATGTACATTTTAAGTTGTTTAAATAACAAGCCGTGAAATGATGACTTTTCTTCAGGACTGATAACCTCACTGTTGGGTCCCCTCTCCCAAATCGACCAACCAACAACTTTCTTCCAGAAGCAAAGCTATGGTATTAGTCTTACTAAGAACTGAACTACATCTTTATCAATCCTATATATAGTATGAATATGATGATATATTTAAGTAATAAAAGTTACCCACCGTAGAAACAGAGGCTAACAATGACTTTAATGAACATCATTTGCATTTTGTTTGGAAAGGTTTAAGCAATCCTTTTCTCCCACAAGAGAATAAAAATGAATAAAATAAGATTACACAAAGCAGTCACTTGAGCTATGTTACCTGAAGTCTCATTTGTAAGATGCCAAGATGCCTTTCGTTTGGATTTTACAACAAATTGTAAACAAGAACAAACAAAGTGGTTATTATGATATTTTATCAAAAATCAAAGTACAGACTCTCCCAGTGGCCATACTGGGCTCAGCTTACCCTAGAATACAACCAGTTAAGATGTGTAAGATATTTCAAGATATAGATAAGGAAAAAACAATGAAGCTGTTGATCCTTTTGGGCACAGAACACTAACTTTTAATTTCTTTGAATGTTGGCAAGCAACATACTATCAACTTTGAAAAATGTTAAGCTACTCTCGGTTCAAGCAGATGCAACCAATCGAGGTTCAATGACACATTTTCTGTAGAAGTCTTCTGTTTAGGAATGGTCTATGGTCTGTGCACCTGATTTATCATTCACAGCATATGGCTTAAATGCAACCTAAAATTAACACATTGGAATGAGAGAGGGAAGTCCCTGGGATGATTTCTGAATCGCTTGGTTCTGACGGTATTCCTTTGTTCAAATCAGATTCCGACAATGGTTTCTTGAGCTATTATTGCACAGCTGTTTGTGTGTCATAATTTCATTTTCAAATCAACACCGCATTAGCAGAAAGTTTGTTGTCACTGGCCCATAAATATGCTATAAGCACTTTTACAATTTGTTATGAGAAGACAGTGAATGCTGCTTCATTATTGTTGAAGTCTTGTGAATGCTGCCATTTTAAGATAGGCTGTTGAATGGAAAACATTAAATATCACTGTGTTGCATTTTACGCATTCTAAAATGTCTATGTGTAATACATGTATCCGAGTTCAGTATTATCCTCATTGCAGTATACAACCGAAGGATGCATTGTGGATTGGCAGACGGTCCACCGGTAAGACTGAATTTCATACATCGAAGCACAAATGAGTAATTTTCAGCAAAATTATAGGTTATGAGAACTTTTGAGTCATCTTGTATCATAAGAAAACTGATTGCCCCTTAATAACATTAGGGACCCATGACCTCAGCAGTTTGGTCTCATAAGATCTTACCACAAATTTCCAAAAAATCTCTCCAATAACATAACAGCGTAACTTTAATCTAAAATTAGAATAGAAGCTACACCAAAACTTCCACTCTTCATTATTGATGATCCCTTGTAACTTAAGAAAAATCAATGTAGTGCAGTAGACTTGTACATTTAAAAATCAATTCCCCTTTCTACTCATCCTCTCCTCACCTTCAAATTTTATCAATGGCAAACAGAAATACGGCAGCAATATATTTTTCTTAGAAAAATAAAAAGTGTGTTTTTGAGACTTTCAAATGGATTTTTTCTTCAATTTTTGAAAGTAAAATTTAATCTCACAGTAATTAACGCATAGTTTAGGTGCTTTCAACTGACAAGAGTTAACTATCTAGCTTCAATAGTTAAAGAGCTAAATACAGAAATATTTCTCAAAAGGTTTGGAAAATCACGCAGTTTCTCACGATTTCGAAGAAAAAAGTCTAGCATAGAGAAACGCTGTTGGAATTCGCGGTGTTTGTTAACTACCTGGGTATGGTCAGATGTTCAAAAAATCTGACACAACTGAGACATCAAGGTCCAAAACTTAATCAAATTTGTCTGATCTAGTATTATCTACGCTGGGTACAAAATTAAGGCAGTGGAAGAAGCGTTAGAGTAGTGGTATGAGTGAGATGAAGTTCAAATGTATATTTTGAACTTAAATTACGGCAAAACTGAAAGCATCTGCCTGTCTGCCAACGCTTATGCATTTTTCAATGTAACGTGACGTACCTAACATAGTTTCAAAAATAAACGAATAACAAGGATGATAAATACCTGCATCGCATTACATGCTCATTCTTCAAGTTACTGTACTATTTGTTCACAGGCTTTGATTAACAGCAAAAGTGGTACACTAGTGATGTACAACCACTTACACCCATGTATTAAAATGTACAAAAACTGCAGATCTTCGGTAACGTTTTTTGAATTCAAATCGTGCATGACTGAACACAGTAATCCCGTTACCACACTATTATTAATTTGTTTTTATTTGTAACCAACAACAAACATATCGCTCCACATACTATTACGGATTTACGGAATAACTCTAAAACAAATGAACAGAGACCAAAGCTACCAACGTAGTACGTACTACGTAGATTTGGCGACAAAAACCGAATCGTTGCTTACCCAACAGCTGAAGGCAGATCAAAATCGCGAAAGTATCACTACACCCTCCTCAATATCACAAATTTCTTTTTTTAAGTTGTTTCAAACATTAATTCTATCTCTAAAGGCGTTTAAATTACGTGAACCTGTTGTATCTTCATTTTAGTTCATCGAAAATCACTCTCTCACTGACATGGAAGTGAGAATTTTTTTATATCGAGACTGCATTTTCAAATTCTTTCGATTGCCCATTTGCTGCATCAGTCATTGCTAGACTCCCGAAAATCTGTTTCGGTTACGCATGTCAGTGTAACTTGCTGTGTGTATAGAGTGAGTCATGCATTTCACACGTTCACAGTGGTTTGCAGACTGCAGTGCAGAGAATTAATTCAACACTGTGTGCTCTAAACACTCATGAGTTATGTCCGATGCGCGACTGTTTGATCAGGAGCGTCAAAGTAATTCTTCTGTGCCAGAATTGCTTGCAGTAGAAACATCATTTTCAGAAGGCGAAATGTTTAGTTCAAGTTGCGTCGATCGCGGTGTCACCAGCAATCCACTTTTTCTGTTTGTCTGTCCACTCGGTCATGCGAAAATAAATTCATAGAAAAAAGTGAACAGTGAGATGAATGAAGTGCACAGAAAACTAATATAGGTGAACTTGAAAGACGTAATCATGTTAGATAATTCCTTGCATACCGGCCATGGCTTTCATGTAAGTTACAACGGTAAATCGTTATTGACTAAAAGAAGTCTGTCACTTAGTTAACATGGGTTGGAGGCATAGCATGAAAGCAGCTCAAAGTATTTTGGACTATTGGCTTATTAAGAAAGCTTCGAATCCTTACTAAAAGGTTGAACAATATTTTGTGCGATGTAGATTGTACCATAAAAAAATGATACAGAACTAAATTATCGACCTACTATAAATATAAATCCGTTCAGGCGATAGCAGTGTCACCCGCCAAGGAATAACGTAGTCCAGCAAATGCACGGTATATGTTGTATCGGTGAGCATGCCGTCTGTGTGTACAATGTGGAAGGTACGTGATCTATTTGAGATTGGGCGAGGGCAGACTGTAACGGCCCGGAGGTTTGGCACAAGCATTTCGGAAACAGCACAACTTGTCAGGTGTTCAAGGAGTGCTGTGATTAGTGTCTTCAACATGTGGCGAAACCGAGGTGGAACCAAGTCCAGATGTCAGAGGGTTGGGTGGCCACCCCTCATTACAGATGTTGGACATTGTAGGCTGAGTAGACTCGTAAAACAGGACAGGTAGCAACCTGTGCCATCGGACGTTAATCTGAGTAGAGTACAAGTGTGTCTGAACACACAGAAGACGGAACACTCCTAACGAAGGACCTCTGATGCTGACGACCCTGGCAAGTGCCAATGTTAACATTATAATGTCGGTAACTACGACTGAAATGGACTCGTGACCATCGGCACTGGACGTTGGGGTAGTGGAAGAGCATTGCACAGTGTGATGAATCCCAGTCTTTCAGGGAACAGCTCCTTGACACCCATACTTCAGGATGGATACAATCTGGTGGCAACTACATTGTGCTCTGGGGAACTTTCATGTAAACATCCATGGGTCCAGCGGAGCTTGAGGAAGGCACCATGAGGGCCAAGGAGTATTGTACACTCGTTGCAGACCACATAGTTCATAATGTTCATGTTTCCTGATGGCAGTGGCATTTTTCAGCAAGATAATGCACCATGTCACAATGAAAAGAGTGTGATCGAGTGTTTCAAGGAATACAGTGGCGAGTCCCAATTGATGTGCTGGCCCCCCAACCCTCGAGATGTGAACCCGATCAAAACCATCTGGGATGTGACTGAAACAGACTTTTCTGGAGACTAGAAATCTACTCTGTAGGAATCAGCATGGGTTTCGAAAAAGACGGTCGTGTGAAACCCAGCTCGCGCTATTCGTCCACGAGACTCGGAGAGCCATAGACACGGGTTCACAGGTAGATGCCGTGTTTCTTGACTTCCGCAAGGTGTTCGATACAGTTCCCCACAGTCGTTTAATGAACAAAGTAAGAGCATATGGACTATCAGACCAATTGTGTGATTGGATTGAAGAGTTCCTAGATGACAGAACGCAGCATGTCATTCTCAATGGAGAGAAGTCTTCCAAAGTAAGAGTGATTTCAGGTGTGCCGCAGGGGAGTGTCATAGGACCGTTGCTATTCACAATATACATAAATGACCTTGTGGATGACATTGGAAGTTCACTGAGGCTTTTTGCAGATGATGCTGTGGTGTATCGAGAGGTTGTAACAATGGAAAATTGTACTGAAATGCAGGAGGATCTGCAGCAAATAGACGCATGGTGCAGGGAGTGGCAATTGAGTCTCAAGTAGACAAGTGTAATGTGCTGCGAATACATAGAAAGATAGTTCCCTTATCATTTAACTAAAAAATAGCAGGTCAGCAACTGGAAGCAGTTAATTCCATAAATTATCTGGGAGTAGGCATTAGGAGTGATTTAAAATGGAATTATCATATAAAGTTGATCGTCGGTAAAGCGGATGCCAGACTGAGATTCATTGGAAGAATCCTAAGGAAATGCAATCCGAAAACAAAGGAAGTAGGTTACAGTACGCTTGTTCGCCCACTGCTTGAATACTGCTCAACAGTGTGGGATCCGTACCAGATAGGACTGATAGAAGAGATAGAGAAGATCCAACGGAGAGCAGCGCGCTTCATTACAGGATCATTTAATAATCGCGAAAGCATTACAGAGATGATAGATAAACTCCAGTGGAAGACTCTGCAGGAGAGATGCTCAGTAGCTCGGTACGAGATTTTGTTAAAGTTTCGAGAACATACCTTCACCGAAGTGTCAAGCAGTATATTGCTCCCTCCTACATATATCTCGCGAAGAGACCATGAGGATAAAATCAGAGAGATTAGAGCCCACACAGAAGCATACCGACAATCCTTCTTTCCACGAACAATATGAGACTGGAATAGAAGGGAGAACCGATAGAGGTACTCAGGGTACCCTCCGCCACACACCGTCAGGTGGCTTGCGGAGTATGGATGTAGATGTAGATGTAGAACTGGCATCAGAGCTCATCACCCCAGGTGACGTGTGTGCAGATGTGGTACCAATCAGCCATTCGGCAGGTGGTCATAATGGTTTGGCTGATCAGTGTCTGTAGGTTAGAAACAAGAGCAGGCCTAGTACCAATCATTGTGGCACTCCATGTGTTATGTTTCTCCATTCTGAAGTTATTTTCAAGCCTGAGGTACAGTCTGTTCCTGTCATGGAGGTAAGGTCCCATCCATGCAAGAGAGACACCATTAATGCTGTAATGCTTTATTTTGCAAAGTATAACTTTGTGTTCCACACAATCAAAGGGTTTGGTTGGGTCACAGAATATGACAATAAGATTTTTTCCTTGTTTAGCTCCACTAGCTAAGACTTTATTTCGGAGGCCTTGTATTGCTTTGTGTGTGGATAATCCTTTATAAACGCCAAACTGGGAGGCGGTTAACAAGTTCTCTTCAGTTAATTGAGTCCGTATTCTATCACATGCCACTTTCTCAATCATTTTTGAAAAGCCTGGAAGGATTGATATAGTTCTGTAATTAAAAGTGATTTTCTGTGATTGTCCAGTTTCTAGATTGGTGTGACAGCATATTGAAGTCCATCAGGAAATATGCTCTGTGTGATTTACTGATTGTTCATAAAGATAATGCTATCAAACTCAGCACAAGATGTCAAAACTGTTCTAGAAACACTACAGCAAAATTACTCCTTTTTATGGCCTGATTAATTCCACAATCAAGTGATAATTAAATGGAAACCATAGCTGCAACCAGGCACTGACATACTTCATTGGGGACATGTTGAAAATGTGTGCCTTGACTGGGACTCAAACCCGGGACCTCCTCCTTACATGGCAGACGCCCTATCCATCTGAGCCACCGAGGGCACAGAGAATAGTGCACCTGCAGGCACTTATCCCTTGCATGCTCCCTGTGAGATGCACATTCCCAACATGTCCACACCACTACATTCGTAGTGCGCCTAATAGATGTTTGCCCATCATTCTCATTACTCGTGGCAGATTAATCTACCAAGTCCCTTGCAAGTTTGGGCATAGTGTGTGCATTCACACAAGAAGGTCGATGGTCGGGAAGCCATATTTTTTAACTATATATGACATTAGTATCTGTTCCCAAAAGAACAGTTACCATATATGACCATGCAGCTTTGCTAGAATGAAATGATAATTAAATGTACACGCTAGCTGTAACCAGGCGTTGATATACTTCATTGGGGACATATTGAAAATGTGTGCCCCAACTGGGACTCGAACCCGGGATCTCCTACTTACATGGCAGATGCTCTATCCATCTGAGCCACCGAGGGCACAGAGAATAGTGCACCTGCAGGCACTTACCCCTTGCATGCTCCCCGCGAGACGCACATTCCCAACATGCTTAACCTTTGTTTCTGTTCCAAAAGGCCAAGACCCATCTTTGGATGTGACCCTTTATTCTACCATTCCCTCCTTAAATTCCAGACTGAAAAATCTGTACTACTTACCCACCTTGCCCTTGACAAATAAACTGCCTCCCAAACTGCCATTCCCGACAGATGCATTCTCTCTTGAAAATCCTACCTTTCAGCCCCTTAATGTGCTAACACACTCAGTGTGGTTCTCCTTGAAGCCAGCCATAAAATTGAACAAAACCTCTCACCATCTTAAGAATCTGTGTAGCCAATTGCTCAAATACCTCAATAGTTGTGTCCAACTCCTACACCAATCACCACCTGGAATGTGTCCAATTTATTTCCAATGCTCTCCCACAGGGTGCTATCCTTGTTATGTACCACCAACACAGCTTTGCTTTACACTAATACCCACATACACATGGTCTCTCTGTCCTAGAATGCCACCTCTTCCAACAGTAGCCTGAAAGTCTTTCTAAAACTTCCTTTATTGTCACACAAGCCGGCTCCGGCCCTACCCATAACTACTTCACATTTGAGGACCAGACCTGCAAACAAATCAGAGGCAAAGCCATGGGGACCAGGGCACCCCATTCCTATGACAACCTTTTCATGGGTGCATGAAAGAGGCCTTCCCCAAGACCTATAAGCTCCCCCCCCCCACCCCACCCCACCCTGGTTTGATACAGATTCACTGACAACATCTTTGTGGTCTGGACTCGTGGTGAAGAACAATTTCTTCTCCTCTTCCTGCAAAAACTTAACTAATTTTCCCAAATCAAATTCACCTGGTCTTTTTTCAGACCCAAAGCAAATTCCTTTCATGCTGACTTCTGCCTCACTGAAACTCACATCCAAACCTCAGTCCATATCAAAACCAACAATACCTACACTTTATGAAAGCTGCCACCCTGTCTACATCAAATGCTCCCTTCCCTACAACCCAGGCATCTGCATCTACATCTAGAGAGATACTCCACAAGCCACCGTATGGTGCGTGGTGGAGGGTACACTGTACCACTGCTAATCATTTTGTTTCCTGTTTCACTCACAAATAGAGCAAGGGAAAAACGACTGTCTGTACTCCTTTGTATGAGCCCTAATTTCTCATATCTTATCTCTTTGGTCCTTACACGCAATGTATGTTGCTGTGGCAGTAGAACCATTCAGTACTCAGTCTCAAATGCAAGTTCTCTAAATTTTCGCAATAGTATTTCTCGAAAAGAATGCTGCCTTCCCTCCAGGGATTCCCATTTGAGTTCCCAAAGCATCACCGTAGCACTTACGTGTTGTTCCAACCTACCAGTAACATATCCAGAAGACCATCTCTGAATTTCTTCAATGTCTTCCTTCAATCTGATCTGGTACAGGTCCCAAACACTTGAATAGTACTCAAGAATAGGTCACACCAGCATCCTGTATGTGATTTCCTTCACAGGTGAATCACTCTTTCCTAAAATTTTCCCAATAAACTGAAGTTGACCATTCGCCTTCCCTACCACAAACCTTATATGCTCATTCCATTTCATATTGCTTTGCAACATTATGACCAGATATTTAACTGACTGGAGTGTATCAAGCAGGTCACTAGTAATACTGTATCTGAACATCACAGGTTTGTTCTTCCTACTCATCCTCATTAACTTACATTTTTCCACATTTAGAGCTAACTGCCATTCATCACACCAAATAGAAATTTCGTCTAAGTCATCTTGAATCTTCATGCAGTCATTCAGTTTTTACACTTTACTATACACTGCAGCATCATCAGCAGACAACAGCAGATTGATGCTTCTCCTGTCCGCCAAATCATTTATGTACGAGTATATAGAAAACAACAGCAGTCTGATTACACTTCCCTGGGGCACTCATGACAATACTCTCATCTCTGATAAACATTCACATCTGCAGCAAAAATATCTGCTCCACCACAAAATTGGATTCTGTAGAAATGTTTGAACACGTGAGGCGATACTGACCCTACAACTTATCTTAAAGAATATAATAATTCCAATCCCAAAGAAAGCAGGTGTTGACAGATGTGAAAATTACCGAACTATCAGCTTAATAAGTCACAGCTGCAAAATACTAACACGAATTCTTTACAGACGAATGGAAAAACTAGTAGAAGCCAACCTCGGGGAAGATCAGTTTGGATTCCGTAGAAACACTGGAACACGTGAGGCAATTCTGACCTTACGACTTATCTTAGAAGAAAGATAAGGAAAGGCAAACCTACGTTTCTAGCATTCGTAGACTTAGAGAAAGCTTTTGACAATGTTGTCTGGAATACTCTCTTTCAAATTCTAAAGGTGGCAGGGGTAAAATACAGGGAGCGAAAGGCTATTTACAATTTGTACAGAAACCAGATGGCAGTTATAAGAGTCGAGGGACATGAAAGGGAAGCAGTGGTTGGGAAGGGAGTAAGACAGGGTTGTAGCCTCTCCCCGATGTTGTTCAATCTGTATATTGAGCAAGCAGTAAAGGAAACAAAAGAAAAATTAGGAGTAGGTATTAAAATTCATGGAGAAGAAATAAAAACTTAGAGGTTGGCCGATGACATTGTAATTCTGTCAGAGACAGCAAAGGACTTGGAAGAGCAGTTGAATGGAATGGACAGTGTCTTGAAAGGAGGATATAAGATGAACATCAACAAAAGCAAAACAAGGATAATGGAATGTAGTCTAATTAAGTCGGGTGATGCTGAGGGAATTAGATTAGGAAATGAGGCACTTAAAGTAGTAAAGGAGTTTTGCTATTTGGGGAGCAAAATAACTGATGATGGTCGAAGTAGAGAGGATATAAAATGTAGGCTGGCAATGGCAAGGAAAGCGTTTCTGAAGAAGAGAAATTTGTTAACATCCAGTATTGATTTAAGTGTCAGGAAGTCATTTCTGAAAGTATTCGTATGGAGTGTAGCCATGTATGGAAGTGAAACATGGACGATAAATAGTATGGACAAGAAGAGAATAGAAGCTTTCGAAATGTGGTGTTACAGAAGAATGCTGAAGATTAGATGGGTAGATCACATAACTAATGAGGAGGTATTGAATAGAATTGGGGAGATGAGGAGCTTGTGGCACAACTTGAGTAGAAGAAGGGATCGGTTGGTAGGACATGTTCTCAAACATCGAGGGATCACCAATTTAGTACTGGAGAACAGTGTGGAGGGTAAAAATCGTAGAGGGAGACCAAGAGATGAATATACTTAAGCAGATTCAGAAGGATGTAGGCTGCAGTAGGTACTGGGAGATGAAGAAGCTTGCACAAGATAGAGTAGCATGGAGAGCTGCATCAAACCAGTCTCAAGACTGAAGACCACAACAACACCACAGACTCCCTCAACACATACACTGACACTGACAGTCTCTCTCAGACTGTCCTCAACTACAGCTACCTCACAGATTTTATTCACAAACAAATCTCCTGGGCAATTTAATACTCTCTCCCTCTCGTTAATGCAGTTCTCAATTACAAAAGAGTGACGACGGACCCCTCTTCGTGCCCAGGTCCACCCGGGCCTCAACTGCTTCTATACTTCCTACATCTACATACACACTGCTCAAATCACTGCACAGAGCATGACAGAGGGTAACTTTTACCATACTAATAATTTCCTGTACTAATCCACTCGCAAATAGAGTGAGGAAAAAACAACTGCCTAAAAATGTCAATACAAGCCCTAATATCTCACATCTTATCATCATGGACCTTGTGGAAAATGTACTTTGGGAGCAGTGGATTTATTCAGCAGTCAGCCTCAAATATCGAGTATTACTTTATGAGGCCACAGCTAAAGATTTTTCAAGTTGAGCCCTGAAATGGGATCATCTCTCACTTATATCTTTCTCGCACCAACCAGTGTCACCTTCTAACACCCTCCTAATCTCCGTACCATCCTAGTCAGACTATATGACATTCCCAAACCATTACCCGCACTCCAGAGTTCCTGCCATTGGGATTGTCATAGTGTAAATCATTCTCCGTGCACCAACCGACCACCACCTACTCCAGTTCCACCATTAGTAAATCCTACAATATCAAAGGCAGATCAACTTGCAAAACTGTGCATGTTGTTTATCAATTAACTTGTGTCCACTGCACTGTGTTATATACATACCTGACCATCACTAAACTGGTGGAGCATACAAATGTGCGTGGAAGAACTTTATGCCTTTGGGACATCCGGTACCCAGTTGCTCAATATACTCCACCACATGATTCAAGGGTGCTACACAACACAGGTCATTTGGATCTCCCTCCTCCCCCCCCCCCCCATTCCCCCCTCCAGTCCCCACCTGGTACTGTTTTCCTGGACTCCATAGTTTGGAGCTCCCCATCTGTGACATCCTCACATTTCGACACCATCCCATCCTGATCTTAATCTTCATTAACACATCCCTCCTCCTCATTTTTTTCACTAAGCTTTTCTCTCCTTTTGTTGTCCACCTTCACTCTCTTAACTACCTGCCCTCTTTCCGTCCACCCCTTATACTGTCATAGTTCCTAATTGTACTATTCATTCCTCTTCCTTCTAATCTATCTTTACTTTTAACTGTGCCAGTGTCATTTCTGCACTGAAGCTGGCAGTGCACTTTATCCCTGAGCTACTCTCTCTGGCATCTCTCCCTTCATCCTCGTCTCCTCTCTTCCTCGCTGCAGGTCTGATTGCACTCACATCCGAGTTGGCCACTTGTCTAACTTTCATATATCGCAGATTCCTTGACCAAAAATCCTCTCTCAGTTCTTGGAAAAAAGCACAGGTCACACATGTATACAGGAAGGGTAGTAGAAGTGTACCACAAAACTACTGTCCTATATCCCACACACTGATCTGTTGTAGAATATTAGAACATAGTCTGAACGCTAACATAATGAGGCATCTTTAACAGAATGATCTCCTCACTGCCAAGCACCATGTATTCCGAAAACATGAGTCATGTGAAACCCAACTCACTCTTTACTCCCACGACCTACTGAAAGCTTTGGATCAAGGGTGTCAGGAAGATGCTGTGTTGCTTCATTTCTGAAAAGCATTTGACTCAGTAACTCACCTATGCTTATTATCAAAACTATGCTCTTATGGGGTGTTGAGTGAAATTTGTGACTGGATTGAGGACCTTTTGGTAGAGAAGTCATAGAATTTTATTGTCAGATGTAGAAGTATCTTCAGATGTGCGGAAATTGTGTTGGGACCTTGCTGTTCCTGTTGTATATAAATGACCCTGCAGATAATATTAATAGTGCATTGTTATCAATAGCTGTGTTTGAGCAATTAGCTACCCTATTTTGGAAGTTGACAGTATGGATTACGTGAATGATAGTGTTACTAACTGATAAATCCTTACTGGACAAGTCTTTAAGATAATCTACATTAAAGTTATCAGAATCACTGTTTATCTTTTTTTATTGCTGTTACATAGGCCTATAGAACATCAATGTGATCTATGAACAGTTTAAAATTACCCAGTGGCGTTCAGTACACCCTTACCATTATAAATGATTTAATATGAAATTCTAGTTCTGTCCTGCATGCTTCCACAAGCTGCTTTAGGCAGATGACAATTCCTGATGAATGCAGCAGCTCCTTCTGTTTCCATTTCTGCTCTACAGAAGCAAGAGACTAATCTAAATCCTGTTACACTTAACACTTATGTATCAGTGGGCACATAATGTTCATAGAGGTAAATTATGTCAGATGGATTTGATGACTGTTATTCACCAAGGCAGATAAGTACTGTAGTTCATTAATTTTAGTTGTTAGTACTCAAATATATGATGACTTAAATATATAAGGGATCCGAAAACTGAACACGTGGAATGGTTCCATTCAAAAGTAATCACCAAACTTGTTAAGGCATTGCCAAAGATGTAAAAATCTTACGAATGATTCAGACTGTATTCAGGATGTTGCAGTATTTCCCAACCAAATTGTTGAGGCACAGCTTTGGTTCGATTGGTGGTGTGGTGGCAGGCATTATTGTGCAAAAGCTGATTCCAGCCAGAGGGCAAATTGTAAAACAGACAGTGGAAAGATCCCACGTCTCCCCTGCCTAAGAAATCCAAAGCTGTTCACACAATTTCCAGTAAGGTCACGATAACCTCCTCCTTCAACTCCTTGGGTCCTCTGCTTGTTGAGTTCCTCAAGTGTGGAACCACAATCAATGTGCAATGCCAGGAAGACACTCTGCCAAAACTGTGACGTGCTATCACATCAAAATATCAAGGAATGCTGTCTGATCGAATCATCCTATTGCACGATAACACCCACCCCCACACCTCCAATCAGATGAAGGCTATGGTTCTCTGAATTGACTCTGTGATTTTCACATCTTTGATGACCTGAAGAAATACGTGTGGACATCAGTTTCAGTCAGACTAGGAAGTGCAAGAGGGTGAGGTTGTGGATATGTCAGCGGCCCACTGTGTTCTGTGAAACGTGAATTGATGATCTTTCCTGCCAATGTGATAGATGTCTTGAAATTACAATGAAATGAACACCCTTAGCTGCTTACAGGCATTGACATACGTCAACGGGGACAGATGAAAATGTGTGCCCGACCGGGACTCAAACCCGGGATCTCCTGCTTACATGACAGACACTCTATCCATCTGAGCCACCGAGGACACAGAGGATAGTGCGACTACAGGGATTCATCAGTGGCACGCCTCCCACGAAACCCACATTCTCAACATATTGTCCCGCACTACATTCGTAGTGCCCCCGCCCATTATACTCATTACTCGCGGCGCGTTGGTGATTCCTGTAAGAGTTCGGGAGCTGTTTGTGCATTCACACAGAAGAAGTTAAGGCGCACCAGCCACTTGACCATCTTCTTCTTCTGTGTAAATGCACAAACAGTGCCTGAACTCTTACGGGAATCGGCAACGCACTGCGAGAAATGAGTATAATGGGTGGGGGCACTACGAATGTAGTGCGGGACAATACGTTGAGAACGTGGGTTTCGCGGGAGGCCAGAGATAAATCCCTATAGTCGCACTATCCTCTGTGTCCTCAGTGGCTCAGATGGATAGAGCGTCTGTCAAGTAAGCAGGAGATCCCGGGTTCGAGTCCCGGTCAGGGCACACATTTTCATCTGTCCCCATTGACGTATGTCAATGCCTGTAAGCAGCTAAGAGTGTTCATTACATTTTTTTTTTTTTTTTTTTTTTGGTCATCAGTCTACTGACTGGATTGATGCGGCCCGCCACAAATTGCTTTCCTGTGCTAACCTCTTCATCTCAGAGTAGCACTTGCAACCCACATCCCCAGTCCCCAATTATTTGCTTGACGTATTCCAATCTCTGTCTTCCTCTACAGTTTTTGCCCTCTACAGCTCCCTCTAGGGAAAACCTACCAAATTTGGGATAGCTTTAACCCAGCACACAGCTGCAAGGTCATGAAGGGAACATGGCATTAAAAAAATGCTGTAAAATAATAATAGAGTACTTGTGTACGTAGTACACAGAGCTACAAAAGCAAACTTAAGAGAGTGGCATACAAGGGCAGTCAAATATGAAAAATGTGGAAAAATGTAAGTAAACTACTTATTAATACTGAAGTACTTGCCATAGTTGTTAACACATTTATTCCACTGTAATTGCCTTACAATGGTCAACGCCTTTGTGAAAAAATGTTGCCAGGCACACACCTCTTTATCTGAAGCAAAGGGACAGCCATGAATGCCTTTCTACAGCACTTTAAAAATATGAAAATCACTTGGAGAGAGACTGGTCATTCGTTTGGTTCACACCAAGAGTTCGTAGAACACCGCAAACATTTTTCCATTAAGCTGTTGACCATCTTGTCTCACAGGGTCATAAATGTATTCACAGCTATGGTGATTAGTTTTGAAATACTAAACAGTTAACTTCCTTTTTTCCATCAATCTTGTTTTATGGAGTTTTCATCTTGTGTATTCTTTCTGAAGTTTTGCATCAGTGTAACCAAATATATTACAACAAAAAAAGATGAATGTGACAGGGTTCAGATCCCATACAGAGCCAATCACAAAATATTCTGATTTCATTCATCACTTTCAAATTATTGTTTAATTCTGGTATATTAACGCAATGCTAAATCTATAGTGGCAGATCCATGATTAGGTTGGGATTTCCTAATTAACGCATACTAAGATAGAATTTTGCATGTGGGCAGTGCAAACCTTCCCCTCTGTCTCCAACCCCTCCCATCCCCCTCCCCTCCTCCTCCACACAAAAATTCATAAGACCTATTTTGTTTATCAGTTTCTTTGAGTGGCAATGGCAGTGTGCGTAAACACAAACACACATACCTGACCTCAGCATCTGGCTGCCAAGGCCAGAATGTGAGCAGCAGTGCAAGATGCTCAAACTCTTTCCTTGGCAGCCAGAGACTGTGTCCAAGTCTGTGCATGTTGTGTTTGTGCGTTGTGCTGTGTGCTGTTTAAATCTAATGAAGACCTGTTTAGCCAAAAGCTGTGTTTGACAGTCTTTTTGTTGTGCCTATCTGCGAATCAGCGACTCCACTATATGGTGGGTAGCAACTACCCTTTTCATAAAACTGTCGAACATATATCTTCATTTTTCATTGCTGTGACAAGACGAAGCAATTCAGGTACAGTTACTGGCATCACTATTCTAAACTAAACAACTGCTTTGGTTGTTATAACCAGTGCTCGATTAGTGATGGTATGCCATACTGATACCTCTGACAAGTCACAGTACTGGTACCTCTTCTTTTTTATAAATCAAGCACTGGTCATAACTGCTACTACTTCTACTTGTTTTATTCGAGATCATGTCACATCCAGAAGGTCAAACCAAACTGAACATATCTAGAAGGAACTGTTGTAAATAAGTGTTCATTTTCATAGCCCATTATGTACTCTCACAGACTGATCAATCTGAAGTTACAAGCAGAGGAGAGGTGATGCGTGGAATGAATAAAAAAAAAGAACTGAACACATGCCAAATAAGAAGGTGTGTATCACTGGCCGAATGTGCTACAATTAGCTCATTATACCTTATTTTAAACATATACACAGTGAATCTTTGATGAGGCTCACGTTGCACTCCGGCACAAATCTTCACATGTCACTAATATACCTAATACAGCTGATGTCTAATAGTTCACAGTAAGCAAACAAATTTTGAATATTATAACAACATTCCATGCAGAACCAATCACAACACAGATTCTTGATTCTGTAATTACTTTCTGTGGGTGGGGACGGGAGCAGGGATTGTGAACAACACATGTATAAGATGGGACAATACAACATATTTAAAAGACATACCGGTAACTCCTTCTGCAATAAACAAATTTATTTTACTGCTGATGTTTTTAACATGTCATACTAAAAAATGACATTCACTGCAACAGTAACTCCAACACAAGAGATAAACGTGTCATCCACGTCAATAAACATTTTATGACATGGGTTTTCACAGTGCAATGTAAACCATTTCATTTTCTTAAAGTGTATCTATGATACTACTACAGACAGTGATATAACATTATTAATATATTACCAGACACATTAATTTGACACAGATGGTAAAATAAAAATAATGATCTTGGGTACTGGCTGTTGCCTATTCCTAGTAACCATCCCAGAAAATATAGGGTGGTGGCAGAGAACGTTTGGTTGTGCAATCCTGTAGTCACTCTGTTGTGGTACTGGATTTGCAATGCATTTCTGAAAATACATAAAAGATATATTGAATGAATTATTGCATATTTTAAGATAGAACCTGGCAGTAACGGAAAGAACAAACATGAGTAGAATAACATCATCAGATATCAAATTAGAATAACATCAATACATGTCAAATAAGAAAAGAATTATGTATGTACTGATCAGCAATATGAATTTTGTATGTAGAATACACCACTCTGTGGCCAATTAGGTGCAAATCATTTTCAAAAAACTCCCACATTTAACTTCATATTAAGTTGTTAAATGGTGCCACATTTAATCAGCTAATCTGATCATGTATTGCATTCACACTGCAACTGGACAGCTGAAGATTTACCGACACTCATTATATAGGTACGTGTTCAAGGCATTAAGCATTCTAGTATCACCTTCACATTATATACATTTACTAACATTTCTTGACATAAATAAACCATCACAATTTCAAAAGAATAGAAATTTATTCTACTCATTCATCATATTCTGTACATCCCACCAAGAAGGTGAAAAAGAATAGAAATTTCTTCTACTCTACCGCCAAGGAGGTGAACCTACAGGGAGTAAGTGAAGGTAAACATTAACAAAAGACAACCAAACATTGCTTAAGCTGTACACTATATTAATAAGAAAATATTACAATACTGCTTAATGCTAGTTCTTTTTATGCCAGTTAAATGTGTTCTAGTGAATTAGAAAGAAAGCTGCTGCTACTTCAGTTACATTAGGTACCTTCAGGATGTCATAAGAAACTTGATATTTAGTTCATTAATCAAGTATTTTTTAGAAAAAACAGTAACCTACATATGTAATTACATAGGACAGTTTACAACACACTCCCTGCCATCCACCTAAAGAAGGAATGAAATCCTTGCACTAAGATAATCAATGGAAGGAGTCACTACTGATGTATTTTTTAAACTTTCCTTTGAATTTCCTGAGATAACTAATTTCTTGTTGTATGTTAGATGGGAGCTTCTCAAATATCTTCATACCATAATACATAACTTTGTTAAATCTTAGTTAAGGATGCAAAGTTTACACAAAAGTTATATTTCTGTCTTGTATTGATAGTGCAGATCAAATTTCAGCATGAAATGATTTTTTCACAACCACACTACGCCTTGATTAAAGTAACTGTGATTGTGGGAGTGACTAAGAGTCAGCCAACTGCTGTTCTTTCTTGACACCTATGTGCCCACTATAATGACTGATTTTTAGGCACCACACAGCTTTCTCAGCTGCAGTACGATACACAGGAAGGCGAGAGCCAACTGTTGCTCTATCCACCATCCCCACTGATGTACTTGACAACAATAAAAGTAATCTGAATGTATGTTTTGCTCTATTTGCATTGCATGTGCAGCTCTTGCTCATTCTATGTGGAATGTTGTATATAATGAATGACCCTGCACCACCATAGCTGTCTGCCAGCCATGAGGTTATTTTAATGAAAATTTAGAAGAAAACATAACAATTGTTTATCACTAAGTCTGCCAAAGGTTCACAAAAGCGTTCAACAACAACCACAAAAGTTTTCTTATATAATTCACTAATATAATCTGAGAGGGGACGACAGAAGTGTCCGATCCCACGCGTCGGCTTTGACCCGTGACGTACGGGTGTTGTCGTGTGACGTCATGACGGCGTGGAGTTTGCCTTGTGAGTGTGGCGTGTTTGTAGATGTCGTCGTGTTGTGGTTTGTTGTGCTCTCTTGTGGTGTGTTCAGGGTTTTCGTTCGTGTGGTGTAATGGGTTCAGTTTGGTTTTGCTCATTATCCAGAATTGTTCGAGTGTCGGCTGTGTTTGTAGTGGAATTCGTTTCAGTGAGTGTGAAGCTTAATTTGGTGTTGTTCATTGTAGATCGTGTGGTAATTTTAGTAAAATTAATCGGTTGTTGTTTTTTGTTCAGGAATGGATATGAAGGATGCGACTACAACAGTAGTAAGTTGCATACAACACAGCTATGAAATAAATCTGCCGTTTATAACGTTCACGAGTACAACACTACACGTGCAGCTTTAGTACATACAGTTCAAATAGATCCTATACATTTATATTCTATGGGAAAATACGATATTCTAGCCACAATCATTTTAACCGATCAGCCTGTTTGCATCCCAGAATCCGAATGTACATTACATTTCCTGTTTTCTCTCCAACAATTTTGTGTTCTGCTTTTCGTCTCTTAGAACTCACAATACCACAAAGCCCATTACTATCTAGAATCTACTTGCCTAGATTTCCAAAGCTGAGCGCCGGCGACGAAAGAAAAGCTTACTGTCATTTCAATACTGGAGCGAGGGAAGGCGAAAGTACGCTTGGAATTTCATACAAAAAACTAAACTATCATGCAATCATTAAATCGATGAAAGTTACAGATTGGGCGGACAAGGAAGATAAACACGAAAATAAAAGTAAGGTGGGTGCTTTACTGTAAACTCGATATAGGTTTAAAACTAAGTTTCCGACTTCTTCGAAAGTCGAAGATTGGAAATACTACCAGTCTACTCGATTTGACCCTTCGCTTGAGGAGTTGCTTGTTGGGAATTACTGGGGGAGACAGGGATATATACAAATACGTCAGGCCCCATAACGCACTAGCAAACCATATTGCAGTTGATAAGATCAATGTTAAAGCAGAAGATATATTCCACGTATAGTAAAGCACTGAAGAGATACCGCTAACACAATTTGGGCTTCTAATATACGGACGGATTATACAATCCGTACCTTACAAAAATTGAAAGAATAAAAGTTAAGTGTAACAGGTTACAGCAGAAAGTTACCATATCTAAATAATACCTTACCAAGAAATTTTGTGGGTATGAAATATATTCTTCACAGACAAACCGAGGGCGAGAGTGGTTATTGCTATTTCATTAGCAGCATAGAAATAAATACTTCATATAACTACGAAATTGTTTCTTACTCGATATTTTTCCTGCTGTACTTGTAAAGTAAAATAAGCAGCGCTTGAATACTTCAGTGTTGCTGGGCGCTGCCAACAGATGTCAGTGCGAGATACTTTTTTTTTTTTTTTTTTTTTTCTTTATTGTATTTCAATTCCCCATCGGGGCGGGCTGGCAGCAGCATATGCGCTGCTCTTCAGCCGAAAGACATAGAACAAAACAATAGAAGACATTTAAAAACAGCAAAGGAGAGAAGAAGGCGAACATAGATATAAAAAGGAAGAACATCATGGAAGGCAATAGACAAAAAAAAAAAACAAAAAAAAACGGTGTGACTGTAAAATGGAGATAAAAAACTGTTTAAAAGTAGCACACACAAAAAGCCACACATCTCCGGCGGTACACCGTAAGGTTACCGCCCTTCGATAGTGCACTTTTCGCGCTCATCGAAGTGCTAGGTGTTCCAGGTGCCCGCCAGCCAGCCAGCCAGCCAGCAGCAGCAGCAGCAGCAGCAGCAGCAGCAGCAGTTCCCGGTCCCGGCCTGCAGCAGTGGTCCCGCAGCCAGCCAGCCAGCCAGCCAGCCAACCAGCCAGCCAGCCAGCCAGCCCTCCGGTGGCAGCAGCAGTCCAGCCAGCAGCAGTCCAGCCAGCAGCAGTCCAGCCAGCAGCAGCAGCAGCAGCAGCAGCAGCAGCCGCCGCCGCCGCCCCGGCCCTGTCCGCGGCAGCAGCGTCCCTGCCTCTCGCCGTCGCCGTCGCAGTCGCCGTCGCAGTCGCCGTCGCAGTCGCAGTCGCCGTCGCCGTCGCCGTCGCCGTCGCCGTCGCCGTCGCCGTCGCCGTCGCCGTCGCCGTCGCCGTCGCCGTCGCCGTCCGTCGTCTCCCAGTGTGTGTCCTGTCCTTTTAGTGCTGTGTTTTTTCTTTCTTCTTCTTGTCGTCATGTCCGCCCCCACCACCACCGTCACTACTACCACCACCGCCATCGTGTATACGTCCCCTTCCGCCGCCTCCACCACTATCACTTGGTGTGCCCAGTCCCACCCCCCTCCTTCCATCCCTCCCCTCCTCTCTATCCCTTCGCCCTCGCTCTTTGTCACCCCCTCTCCCACTTCTTCCTCTCGTTCTGATCCTTTCCCCCCACTCCCCCAGCCTGTCACTGCAGCTCCGGCTAGGGTGGTGGCCCGTCGGGCCACTGCCCACGCCCAGCTCTCCCCGTCGCCATCGCCCTCACCGCCGCCATCGCCACCGCCACCTCCGTCATCATCGTCGCCATCACCATCACTGACACATTCGCCTGCACCGTCACAGTCACTACTCCGGCGCCGACTGCTGCGTCCGTGCCGGGACCTGTCCCTTCCCGCCACCTCCCCATCGTTCCCGTCCCTCATATCACCACCCGCCCATCTGCCGCTGTCAAACGCCCTAGTGGCGCCTCCACTTCCTCTGCTCCTAAAAAGGCTCCACCCCGCCCCCCATCCCCACCCCAAAATGCCATGGACGTCTCCCCACCAGGCCCCGCTCCCTCCTCCTCCTCCTCCCCACCCGGTCTCTACAAATATCTCCTGTCCCGTCCCGATCCTTCCTTCCTCGAGGCCCGGAATCTCTCCCTCCTCCTCCGCCAACATTTCCCTGGCGCCCCCATCTCTCTCCTTACTCCCAGATGGGATTCTGTCCTTATCTCCTCCCCCAGCCCAACCCTCCATACTGACATCCTCTCCCGCCTCCCCATCACCCGCTTTGGTCCTCACGCCTCCCTCACCCCTGCTCCCTCCCCATCTCCTACCCGCCAACCCCAACCCCCGTGTCGCCTGCCGACCCTCACCACCGTGATCACTCGGCTTAGCCCGTCGATCACGGAGGAGGAGGTGCTGGCGGAGCTGAAGGCCCATCCCACCCTGGAGCTGCGGGCAGTCCGCCGCATTTTCAACGCGACCGGCCCCACCCGCCTTATGCGGGTTTTCTCTGAGGACGCCCCCTCCATTGACCGTCTCCTGAAGGAGGGTGCCCTCCTCTTCAATCAGCGGTACAAGGTCGACCCCTCCCGTTCCCCCCCTCAATCCCTGCGCTGCCAGAGATGTCTGCGCTACAATGCACATCCAACAGCAGAGTGCCGCGAGGCCCCCACCTGCCCGCATTGTGGGCAAGCGCACTTCCTCCAGCAGTGCCCCAACCTCCAATCCCCTCCCTCCTGTAATACCTGCAGCCTCCCCCACCCCACCTACTCCCAAAAGTGTAAAGCCCGACCCCCTCCCACCACTCCTGAACTCACCGTACCTGTCCATCCCCTGGACGCCCCCACCCCTCCTGGCAATTCCCTTCGTCCCCCCCCCCCCACTGCTGAGGACATCATCAGGTTCCTCACCATTGTCCTCCAAAACGTCCATCCCTTTCAGCGCCCCCACACCTTACAACAGGTCTCCCTCGCCGCCCGTTCCATATTCCACCTTAAAATGTACGCCACCTATTCCAATAACCAGGCCCATTTCACCTTCTCCCGCCTTGACACCGTCGTTTAAGTCCTTATCATGGCGCGACCGCATCGTATCCTTTTCAACAATATCCGCTCCCTTCCCACCAACAAGAACCTCTTCCTGCACACCCTTGCTACCCACCGTGTGGATGCCTTCCTCCTCAATGAAACCTTCCTCCAACCCCACCACTCCATCCACACCTCCCCCTATCTCCTCCACCGCTCCGATAATCCCCTCCCAGTTGCGCGTGGCGGAATTGCCATTGGCCACCACCGCCAGATCCCCGTTCGGCTCCAACCTCTCCTTCCCGACCCCACCGAACACCTGATCCTTAGTCTCTTCTTCCCCGGCCTTACCATTACCTGTGCCACCATCTATGTCCGCCCCAACGCCCCTCTTCCTTTCGACTTCCTCTCCCACATCGACCGTACCTTCTCCTCCTATGTGATCGCCGCCGACCTCAACATCCATAGTCGCTCCGCTGCCCAGTTACGGCGGTGGCATCGGTTCCTCTCCTCCCTTCAAGGCGACCTCATCCCCATCCCCCAGCACACCCGTCCCGAATCCAACTCCACTCCCGATGTTATTCTCTCCTCCCCCAACCTCCTTGGTCGCATTACGGTGGATGTCCTGGAGCCTATTGGTAGCGACCATCTCCCTGTCCTCCTCACCATTTCAGACGGCCGTCGCCCCCGCCCCGACCCTCGTCATGACCCTCCCCCTAAGTACATCCATGACTATTCCCGTGCCAACTGGAATGCCTACCGGGATACCCTCTCCACTCAGGTCGATAGCCACCCTCTCGCCTACCGCCGTCCCGATGATGTCACCCATGCCGCCTCCTTTCTCCAGCAGACCTTGTCTGAGGCCGTGGAGGCCCACGTCCCTACTGTTGCCATCCACCCCCACCGTCCTACCTTACCACCACAGGCCATCCTCCTCCTCCGTGAATCCCGTCGTCTCTACCGTGCCTTCCTCCGCACGCGTGACCCGGACACCCTACGACGCCACCGGCAACTACAGCGACACACTCGAAATTTGCTCGCGGCTAAGAAACGCCGGGACTGGCGACAGACATGCACCCGTTTAAATGCTACCCTCCCTATAAACTCGTCCAAGTTCTGGACCGCCTTCCGTCGCCTCACCGGAACTAAACCCTCCCCCTACTATCCTCTTCTCCACGATGATCACCCCTTCCCTGCCGCCCTTAGTAAGGCCAATCACTTTGCCTCCTACCTGACCAATGTGTTTTCCATCCCTCATGATCCCCAGTTCGATTACTCCCTCTTGCCAGATATCCGCAATCGAACTGACACCTCTGTCCCTCCCCTCGCTCCTGGTTTCCAGTACTTGGACAACATTCCACACACGGACCTAAATGCCCCCATCACCACACAGGATCTCATCACTACACTCTGCACCAAACGCAACACCGCTCCTGGTCACGATCGTGTCACCTACCGTCACCTTCGTGAAGCTCCTGTCTCTTTTCTCTCCACCCTGGCCAGGCTCTACAATGTAGTCCTGTCCACCGGTTACTACCCCGACCTGTGGAAAACCTCCCGTATCCTCATGTTCCTCAAACCTGGCAAACCGCCGTCCGCCGTCTCCTCCTACCATCCCATCAGCCTTACCTCGGTCTTCAGCAAGGTCCTGGAATCTATCCTCACCCGCCGCATCCACCAGCATCTCCGCCAGCACCGCCTCCTCCCCGTTACCCAGTGTGGCTTTCGGCCGTCCTTCTCTTCCGACGATCTTCTCCTTCACCTCACTCATCTCCTTTCCGAACAGCTCAATTCCTGTCGCTCCGCCATCTTCCTCTCTCTTGACCTCGAACGCGCATATGACCGTGTATGGCATTCCGGTCTCCTCTTCAAGCTCCAAACCTTCGCCCTTCCCATTAACTACGTTCGTCTGATCGGTTCCTTTCTCTCCCGCCGTCCTTCCCATGTCACCATCCATAACACCGATTCCTACACCTTTTTCCCCTCCGCCGGTGTGCCCCAAGGCTCCGTCCTCTCCCCCCTTCTGTACTTGTTGTACACGGCGGACATGCCGCTGCCGTCACCCCCCGTCCACCTTCTCCAGTTTGCCGATGGACACCGCCTTCCTTGCCCTTGCCCCCACCCTGCAACGCTCCCAACACCTTCTCCAATCCCATCTTGACCGGTTCACCGCTTGGTGCAACCAGTGGTTGCTCAAGGTCAATCCTTCCAAAACCCATAACAGAGGATAGGACGGATGAGGGATTTGTAGGTGTGGAGGATGGTAGAAAAATGCAATCCCCATGTCCGGCCGGACAGGAGTTTCAGCAGGCGGAGGCGGGAATGGGCTTTCTGCTGGATGGTCAGGAGATGAGGGGTCCAGGTGAGGTGTCGGTCAAGGGTGAGGCCAAGGTATTTCAGGGTGGGGGTGAGTTGGATAGGACGATCATAAAGGGTGAGGTAGAAATCATGGAGGCGAAAGGAGCGAGTGGTGCGGCCTATGATGATTGCCTGGGTTTTGGAGGGATTGAAACGGAGGAGCCACTGGTTACACCAAGTGGTGAACTGGTTAAGGTGGGTTTGGAGGGTACGTTGAGACCGTTGAAGGGTAGGATAGAGAGCCAGGAAGGCGGTGTCATCAGCATATTGGAGAAGGTGGACTGGTGGGGGTGGCTTGGGCATATCAGCTGTATACAAGAGATAAAGGAGAGGGGAGAGGACAGAACCCTGTGGGACGCCAGCCGTGGGATAAAAGATACGGGAGTTGGTGTTGTGGAGGGTGACATAGGAAGGACGGTGTGAGAGGAAGGAAGCGACCAGATGGACAAAATTGATAGGCAGGGCGTAGGTTTGGAGTTTAAAGAGGAGACCGGGATGCCATACATGGTCATAGGCATTTTGGAGGTCAAGGGAAACAAAAATGGCAGAGCGACGGGAGTTGAGCTGGAGGGACAGAAGGTGAACAAGGTTGAGGAGTTGGTCGTCAGCAGAGAAGGAGGGTCGGAAGCCACACTGGGTAAGGGGGAGGAGGTGGTGTTGAGCAAGGTGCCGATGGATACGGTGGGAGAGGATGGATTCAAAGACCTTACTGAAGACGGAGGTGAGGCAGATGGGACGATAGGAAGAGGCGGCAGAAGGGGGTTTGTTGGGTTTGAGGAATAAGAGGACGCGGGAGGTCTTCCACAGGTCAGGGTAGAAGCCAGTAGAGAGGATGACATTATAGAGATGGGCGAGGACAGTTAGGAAGGAATAGGGGCTTTCTCAAAGGTGACGGTAGGTGACAAAGTCGTGACCAGGGGCCGTGTTGCGTTTGGACTGGAGGGGGGCAACTGCCCCAAGTACTGGTGACTAGGAGCAAGTGGAGCGACTGAGGTATCAGCACGCTCCATGACGGTGGGGAAAAGAGAATAATCAAAGCGGGGATCATCGGGGATGGAGAAGACCTCGGAAAGGTGGGAAGCGAAGTGGTTGGCCTTACTGAGGTTGTCTGGAAGGGGGCGATCGTTATGGAGAAGGGGGTAGTGGAGAGCGGAAAGGGAACCAGTAAGACGATGGAAGGCGGACCAGTACTTGGAGGAGTTGATAGGGAGGGTGGCATTGAGTCGTGTGCAGGTCCGGCGCCAGTCCCGGCGTTTCATTGCTGTAATAAGGTTCCGTACGTGTCGCTGTATTTGCCGGTGGCGTTGGAGTGTATCCCTGTCACGAGTGCGAAGGAAGGAGCGATAGAGGCGGCGGGATTCACGGAGGAGGAGGACAGCCCGCGGAGGGAGAGTGGGACGGTGTGGGTAGATGGTTTTAGTAGGAACTTGGGCCTCCACGGCGTCAGTAATTACCGTCTGAAGGAAGGACGAGGCGCGGATGATGTCGTCAGGATGGCGATAGGTAAGAGGGTGGCTTTCGACCTGGGTGGAGATGGAGTCCCGGTAGGCATCCCAGTTGGCACGGCGATAGTCATGGACGACCTTGGGAGGGGGTACAGGTTGCGGAGCCGGAGGGGGGCGGTTTGCAGACTTTATGGTGAGAAGGACAGGGAGGTGATCACTACCTGTGGGGTCAAGGACGGCGACAGTGATACGCCCAAGGAGGTTGGCGGAGGCAATGACAACATCGGTGGTGGTGTTACTTTCGGGTCGGGTGTGCTGGGGAATGGGAACAAGGTCACCCTGGATTGTGGAGAGGAACTGATGCCACCGCCGAAGGGCAGCAGGAGTGCGGCTATGGATGTTGAGGTCGGCGGCAATCACATAGGTGGAGAAGGTGTGGTCAATGTGTGAGATGAAGTCATAAGGAAGAGGAGCAGTGGAGCTGACATAGATGGTGGCACAGGTAATGGTGAGGGAGGGGAAGAAGACGCTAAGGATAAGGTGTTCAGTGGGGTCATTGAGGAGAGGTTGTGGCCGGACGGGGATATGCTTAAGGTGGCCAATCGTGACTCCACCCTGCGCACGAGGACCAGGAGGATCAGTGCGGTGGAGGATATAGGGGGAGGTGCGGATAGAGTGGTGGAGCTGGAGAAAGGTTTCGTTCAAGAGGAAGGTGTCGACCTAGTGGTGGGAGAGGGTGTGCATGAGGAGGTATTTGTTGGAGCGGAAGGAGCGAATGTTCTGGAAGAGGATGCGAGACTCGTGCCGCGCCATGACGGGAAGGAGGGGGGGAAGAGAGGGAAGGGAAGAGACTTAAACTAGGGTGTCGAGGCGGGTGAAGGTGAAGTGGGCGTGGTTGTGGGAGTAAGTGGCGGAGGTGTTCAGGTGGAAAACAGAGCGAGCAGCAAGGGATATTTGTTGGAAGGTGTGCGGGCGCTGAAAAGGGTGAATGTTTTGGAGTACAACGGTAATGAACCGGATGATGTCCTCGGCCGTGTGGGGTGGACGGAGGGAATTGTTAGGATGGACAGGGGGAGCGACGGAACGAACTGGGACTGTAAGTTCAGGGGTGGCTGGAGGGGGTTTAGCTTTACACTTGTGGGAGTATGTGGGATGGGGGCCATTGCAGGTATTACAGGAAGGAGGAGCAGCGAGGTTGGGGCAGTTCTTGAGAAAGTGGGAGGCCTTGCAATGGGGACAGGTGGGGGGGTTTTTGCAGTTGGGAGTCAGGTGGTCATTGTACATCAGGCACCGCTGGCAACGGTAGGATTGGGGAGGGGATTTGGAGGATTCAACAGGGTGGCGACGGTGGTATATCAGGGCACCCTGGGTGAGGAGATGGTCTATGGATGGGGCGGACTCTGAGAATACCCGCATGAGGTAGGTGGGACCAGAGGCATTGTGGATACGGCGGGCAGAGCGGATTTCCAAGTCCGGGTGGGAGTTCAGTTCTACCAACACTTCATCCTCTGTGATCACCGGGCTGAGCTTGGTGATCACAGCGGTGTAGGTTGGGGGGGGCGACGGGGAGGCTGGGGCTGACGAGGAGTGGAAGCAGAAAGGAAGGGTGTCAGAGAGGCGTGGGGGCCAAACATAACTCGTGGGAGTTTTCGCAGGAGGTCTGTGTGAAAGGATGGGGACGGGGACTTGATAAGGACTGAGTCCCTGCGGGGAATGAGCTGGGAGATGAGAGCACCAGGTAAGTACTTTCGTATTTCCTTGGTGAGGGTACAAGCGTCGAGGAACTTAGGATCGGGAGTTGACAGGACAAAGGTGTGGAGGGTGGGGGCCAAGGTAGGGGTGGCAGGAGGAGGGGTGGTGTCCATGGTGACGGCAGGGGGAGGGGGAGGTGGTGTTGATTTTTTGTGGGAAGTGGCGGGAGCAGAGTCGGTAAGGATGCGCTTTTGGGGTTTTTTGGAGACTGGAGGCTGGAAGGAGGGGAGAGGGACGGGGAGGAGAGGGAGGTGGCGGGTGGCAGATCCCTGTGGCATAGTGGAGGCACCGGGAGAAGCAGCTGGTTCAGTGGTGGCGATGGTGGCTCGGCGCGACGTGATGCGTGCGGGAGATGCAGAAGATGAAGCGACGGGGTTGGTGAGAGAGGGGAAGCCAACCACCTGAGGGGCGGCAGCAGAGGCGGCAACAGAGGCGTATGTGAGGGCAGGGGTAGTAGTGGAAGCTGTTGAGGGTGTGGAGGCTCGAGGAAGGGTGTAGAGGTGTGGGTAGACAGCAGGGGAGGAGATAGGGGGGTGGGTAAGTGGGGGAAGGGAAGGGGAGGTGGAAGGAGGGAGGCCAGAGGCGGCACTCCAGGAAGTGACTGTGGGAGAGGGGGAGGGGGAGGTGTAGATGACGGTGGAGGTGGGAGTACTCATTGCAGACGAACGGCGACAGACAGACGGACGTGCAGCAGACGGCGTCGGCGTCGGCGATGGGCAGCGGCGAACAGACGGACGAACAGCAGGCGGCGTCGGCGTCGGCGGCGAACAGACGGACGAACAGCAGGCGGCGGCGGCGGCGGCGGCGGCGGCGGCAGCAGTTACGACGACGGCGAAGGACAGCCAGCAGGCGGACGGACGGACGGACGAACGAACGAACGAACGAACAGCGACAGCAGTGGGCAGACAGACAGACAGACAAACACATATAATCTTCGAAGACGGAGATTCCACCCTGAGAGTAGCCCAGGCTTTGCAATCTGACGCTTTCGAAGGAGGGGATCCAACCCTCTAGATGCGAGACGCCACCTCAGAAAATATGGCGATCATTTTAGCTCCGTCTGCAATTCGTGACTGGCCGAAAACGAGTCGAATTGGAGCAACTACACCTAAAAACAAAGCTTACGCACACAATTCTGTGGGAGCTGTGACGTTGGCGTTCTGCGGTTGAGCAGTGCTATCTGTGGTAGAAGCGGTGTTTCATGTTTGGAAGCGTGGTCACTGCATGGGTCGGTTTACAGGCGTCTAAAGCTAGCGAAATGAGGGATGCTCAACCACCGGACCTACCGATAGATGGGTCTAGCGCGTGCCGGCAAGAGATTATATCATTAAGTGTCCGTCATATCTGAATTTGGCAAAAAAACGAAGTGTCAAAACACGGATGAAAATGTTTTTCGTTCTGCGCCCTCATAAGTATTTTAAATTGGATGTTCTAGATATCTACACATCAACATAATTAAGCGTTTCTAATCTAGCGAGAAAAAACAGTGACAGTTCTGCTATGAAATTCCTAAATTCGGTGTGTTTTGAAAGGTTGAAAAGCTGACCTATAAATTGTTTACTATTTATGAGTGCTTTACTTATTTGCCCGTTTTAAAACACTATTTAAGATTCAATGGAGGTCAACAAATTACCTTACTTGCCGAAGCTTTTAACTACTGGTATAATTCGGAAAATCAAGTGTGGACAACAGTGAAGACGTCTCTTGAAAAAAATTTGACATCGTGTGCTTAGGGGTATCTTTACTGACTTGTCTGAATTTGTCCTATGCTGACAGGACAATCTAGTCCAGTCGATTTTCTTATCCGCAAAAGTACACTAGCCAATACCAGTGGCACAAAGGTAGTGCCACATTACAAACTATCTGGTAATAACAGAAGTATTGGTGGACAATGTACAGTAAATAATATGTAATAACCTGAGAAATTCAAAATTGGTTTGAAGAAATAGGACAGTATTTGGAAAGAGAGTAACATTTTGAAAATAACAAATGACGCAAGTAGAGTTTTCAGTTATGAAAGCTCGCTTAAATCCCCCCCCCTCTCTCTCTCTCTCTCTCTTCGATTATCAAGGGAAAAAATGTGATAACATAAAAGTGCAAGAAAGTTGTGTACAATGTTGGAAATGATGAAAAAGAAAATCTCACTATGCTTCCTCCTCCATGTGAAGAGTATTCCTGTAATAATGGCTAATAGCATACCAAGAACATAAGGGTGTCACAGTGGAGATTTGTTTTCTGGTACAGACATCTGATACAACTATTCCACAACAAAACGTACTTTCAAAAGGTGTGGTACCAGTGCACTCCCATGGGATAACAATATTATGTCCTCCAGGAATCACATTGGGTACACCACATACAGCATAAACTGTGCAGCAACTACAATGCTTTGTGAGCAAGTAATAACAGTCAGTATCTTTAATTTTAACATAACTCTTGACTCCCATAATTATCTGCTTATACGTGTGCTTGTACTACAGGTTATTGGTAAAGCAAATACTAATTGAATACGTCTTCACACTTTTAATACTTAGCAGAAATTCTGAAAAAAGTAAATTGTTTTATTACTGTATCACCTCTATGGCGAATTAAGAGGTACTGACTGGTTTCTTTGAACATTTAATAGAAGACTTCTTTTTTACCTGCTATTGATAAAGAGCCATTCCAAGTTCTGTACACAACAATTTCTCGCATTTTTCATGAGGTTTGTTATTCTGTACACTAATATTTCTTCTTCTAAATGGTAAATAATGCATTCAGACAGTGCTGGTATTAAAGGTAATTCATGAAACAAATTATATTTAAACCAGAAAATTAAAGGTTCCACATGGCACATGAAAAGTACCTTGCTACACACATGTATGTACAGATTCCAAAATGTCTGTGAATTTGAGTTACAAACTTTTTTAAATAGAAATATGAAGATCACAATACTTTGGGTCTGCAATAACTCAAACGTAAAATACTTTAGTTCCCTATGAGAAACTTTGTTCTTTACGTGACTCATGCAACTGCTTTCACTCTTAATGGAAAACTAAATGGTTTATGTTAAAGTTAACTAGCAAAAAGTGTAACCATTGTTACATAATTTCTGTGAAGTAAGATTCCTTAATGTTATTTCCTTCCTTTGTCATCATAACTCGATAATTTCAGTTCCGTGTGGGACATATGAACTAACAAAATGAAATGCTTTTATTACTATGACCAAACAAAATCTTTTTAACATGTAGTACACAGTTCAAATCAGCAAAAAGTGTAACCGTATAATTAAGGTAAATGTTAATGAAAATTAGGCATGTAACATGAATACTGAAATTTCCTAGATTTCCACGTGTACCTGTATTCACTGTATCAGTATAATAGAGGGAAACATTCCACGCGGGAAAAAATATATATAAAAACAAAGATGAGGTGACTTACCGAACGAAAGCGCTGGCAGGTCGATAGACACACAAACATACACACAAAATTCTAGCTTTCGCAACCAACGGTTGCCTCATCAGGAAAGAGGGAAGGAGAGGGAAAGACGAAAGGATGTGGGTTTTAAGGGAGAGGGTAAGGAGTCATTCCAATCCCGGGAGCGGAAAGACTTATCTTAGGGGGAGAAAAGGACAGGTCTGCTTGTGTCTGTATGTGTGGATGGATATGTGTGTGTGTGAGAGTGTATACCTGTCCTTTTTTCCCCCTAAGGTAAGTCTTTCCACTCCCGGGATTGGAATGACTCCTTACCTTCTCCCTTAAAACCCACATCCTTTCGTCTTTCCCTCTCCTTCCCTCTTTCCTGATGAGGCAACCGTTGGTTGCGAAAGCTAGAATTTTGTGTGTATGTTTGTGTGTCTATCGACCTGCCAGCAATTTCGTTCGGTAAGTCACCTCACCTTTGTATTCACTGTATTCTGCACTTTGTAGTGCTAGAAAGATAATTCTGTATGATTATTTGCATTCTCTTCTCCCCCCCTCAACACAGGAAAATATAATAGAAAGACATCCTAGCAAAATAAAGACAAAATTCAGAAAATTAGGTTTTGCCTGACTCAGGTCCCCTTATTCCAGAATGGTTATAAAGTAATAAGAATGCTTATGATCAACTGGAACATTGTGTTCATTATAGGAAGTATTAAAACAAGAATTAACAGAGTAACAATTTTATTGCTCTTATGTTGCAGAGTATCCACAAACATTGCTGTTTGAAACATAGGGCCACTGCATACTTCATTAGATCACACCCATCCTGAGATTGAACTGTTTTTATTGAGGGACATATTTTCTCACACTGAAAGCCATCTGTCAAATAAGTCTCAGAACATTTTTTTTCCATTAATTTCACACAAATCACCTGTTTTTAATGCAAGTGCATATTTTGTAACTTCAAACATCTTAAAATAAGCTTATATAATAATCAATTATAATTTTGTTACAATATCTACACAGGATGTAAAGACTTAATTTTACTTCAATGTGATTCATCTTTTGAAGTTCATCATTACACAACAACAAATCTATGGACAAAATAGTTTTAAAAAATCTGTCAAAATGTCACACCCATCTGCATGGAATGTCCCATTACATAATTTTTCCAATTTGAGCACTATACATGATTAAACAATATGAGTTTATTTAACTTCTGCCCTATACTTGATTTGTTGTTTAAAATTTTCTCAGCAGGCTTTTTTTCCACATGTTTTTAAGCGTATGCAGCAGTATAGGGATGCAATCTTACAAACAAGTTGAGTCTGACGTAAGTCCTCTATCCTAATTTCATAATGGTAATCATGACCAAGAGCAGGAAATGGTTAATCTACAAATTTATTTTTAACACAATGCAAAATCTTGGCCTGTATATATATTTCTGTCACATATCCCCAGCAGTCACAAACATCTAAAACAGTTTCTGAGTATTCTACAACAGAGTACACGCAGTCACTTGTTTTAACCAGTTTTCCCCAGTTAACAAAATTTACAAACGCATTTTTATTGGCCATATTGGGAAAAGCATAGAGAGAATCACATTCTAATGCAATTTAACTACTGGTGGCTTCAGTATGTGAAGACAGTCTTTGCATGTGATCTGCCTTGAAAGGTGCAATGACACATACCCTGCAATATAATAGGAGAGTATGTTTTACTTGTGAAATGAGAACTTAATCTTATCATCAAGAAGTGCACACCACTCCTCTACTTCATTTTCTGCAGAACTTTCATCACTTTCTACTACATGCTTTCTTGCATGAAAATCATAAACAGGTGGCAAACAACACACATTAAAATTTGAGCAATTCCCATTCATTGCAGTGACACTGTTACCCAAGAGCAACTTTCTCATGGCACATTTGAACTGGTATGCATTTGGATTGTTGTTCCAACCACATCTGGACCGAATGCAGGGGGAAAAAAGGTCTATGTGGTCTTGTGACAGTTTATATGTTAGCAAATACTTCAAAGGAGATTCAACACGAAGCATACTTGTCAGAGCTATGTGCCTTACTGATTGCATATTGAAAATTATCCCAAAAGCAAAAGTATTTCTTGCATGGAGCAGCAATGGAACACCAATGATTTTTAAGCTTTTGATATAATTTTCAGTGTGTCTGAAAATACCAATGTGTTGACTGGGTGTTGTTTGATGTCCTTAGGTTAGTTAGGTTTAAGTAGTTCTAAGTTCTAGGGGACTGATGATCATAGATGCTAAGTTCCATAGTGCTCAGAGCCATTTGAACCATTTTTTTAATTTATTTTTTTTTTAATACCAAGCCAATAAGATTTGTTGTCAAGTCTCAGGGGGCTCTTATACCCTTTACCTAATGGATTTCTGGAGTTCAGAATATCAAAAATCCTATCAATATTATACAAAAATTCTACTGTTGCTTCACTTCCTTTAATATTTGGATCACCAACCCTCCTCAAAAACTCTATACTATCTGCCACTCTAGAACTCAAAGTCTGTGGAGCTAATGAAACATTCATTTTTCTATTTACATAACTTATATGTTGTCCTGATAGTTTGTTGGCAAATGTCATACCTTCTTCTTGTTGTACCTTGTTCAATTGCTCAATGAAATGTCATCTAATAATGCCAGTTGGAGACTCAATAGCAGATACTTCTGCTAGAGCATTCCTGGCAAACTTCATCATATGACATGTCAAACATACAATAAACATTGTAGCTCTTAAAATCACCCTTGGAAAAATTTAAAGTACAGCCAAGTGTACGTAAAGTGCTTATATTTACCTTGCAGCCATCACATGTAACACACCAAACCCTAATGCCAGAACTATGCAGCCTCTCTAAAGCGGATTTCATCAGTGTGGCCTGATTATTTGCCTGTACACCGTTGATAAAGAAATATGCAATCGGGCATATAAATTTGCCTTTAATAGAGACAAGCATGAAAACCAGAGCCTCAGATGCCTCTATTACTTCTTTTGACTGAGGCACTTCCCCACCAAACTCTAAAAAATTGTGTATTGCTTAGTTCCTTGGTCCCAAACTACTTGCTTCCTAAGTGTCACACTGTCTACAATTAGACATGAATCGCTGAACTGGTCCCTTACGATTGGGTTCGAATCAACGTACTTAAAAACATCTTTTAAGAAGCCAGTTTCACAGTCGACACTTGCCACCTGTTTCGAAATCAATGATTTATGGGTCAGAGGCTTTAATTTTTGCAGGTATTCATATGCTGCTGGTGAATAAAAGTACACAGTCATCGCAAACATTTTCACATTTCTTGTGTATCTATTACCCTTTGACGAGAGAGAGTTGTCCACTAAATTGCACACTAATTCCACTTGTGTTCCTTTCTGATGATTGAGGAAGTTATGTAACTTCTCAGGAAGATGCCCCTTCTCCTTCAATGAACTTATGATGTCATCCATCGAAAACACTTTCTTCTCTCTTCTTCGAAGTTTTTCACGGACACACTTCAGTTTACGTTTTAATTCGTGCACAATGTCTGAGAAAAAATTGCGAGTTCTGGTCGCCTTGTCTTCCATTTCTACTTTCGACTGTATACCACAATCAATTACTTGAGAACCAACTGCACTCTGAAATAAAGAAATAATTTCGTTATATATGATTGAAATAACTCAAGGCTTGATGAAAAAATATTATAAGAAAACTTTGGCGGTGTGAAAACATCCTTATACTAACGATTTCGACACAATTCGCAGCTTCTGCATTGGATAAATGGGACATGCTTTCCACGGAAGAATTCTCATTGACAACATTCTCCACGCAATCAGTAGCTTCTGCAGAGGGCAAATCAAGCACGGATTCCAGGACAAAACGCTGAAAACAAAAATATGGAACTGTATTACAACATTGCGTAGACCTATGTAGCCCATTAGTGTCCGTACGAAATAAATTCACAAAGGTCAAAACCACACACATAGCAAAGAAATTAATTAGCTGCCTCAAATGGAGAAGCATCGTTGTCACTCAAAATGCTAACATGTCGTCGTGACTGTTTATTTGGTGGCATCAAATGTGTCGGAAAGTCAACAATTGATGGCACTGCTTCGGGTCTGAGACGTTTCTTCCACGTTCCAGGGCTCACTACGTAATCATCTTGCCGGAAAAGGTTTCCGCAAAGAAAACTGCAAGACGTAGGTTTGAAATCTTTCCGCTTCACGGAAGTAATCCACTTCTTTAGCAGCTCTGGGTGCTTTAGAGGAAACCTGTTCAAAAACATCGAATTCGCAAACGCACTAAGTCTGTATTGTTGTCGTATTGTACCGGTAGTCCTATTACCTGTGAAATGGTAAGTCACTTTCCTTACTCCATCGCTTCGTACACTTGAAAGCGGAACAAGAAATCACCATTTCGATAATCCTTAATTCCTTATACACCGTACAGACCGAGAGAAACTTCTTGGCAAATTCAAATATGGCGGGCAATACGGACGACAGTAATCAGCTGGTAGAGCCATCTATCGGTAGGTCCGGTAGTTGAGCATCCCTCATTTCGCTAGCTTTAGACGCCTGTGGGTCGGTTTTCGTAGCAGTGACTTTATTTTCGTAACATTTGTTGCGGAAATCTTGTTCTCACTGCCATATGCGATTCGGATAGTTAATGAGAATCTGCTCAAAATGTCACACAAGTGCTGTATGCCCTATTGTAGGGGAAACTACGACAACGGTTTAAAAGTTAGCGTCTTTTCATTCCCGTCTGATGAAGCATTAAGATTGAAACGGATCGCTGCAGTTCATAGGAATGACTGGGAACCCAGTAAACAGTTCGTTGTAAGTATCTGTAATTTAACTTTATTTCTATATTGTTACTCTTTAATACTGTTATGTTACAGAACTGAAAATTCAAATCAATAGCCTATCTATAACGAAGCATTATACTTTTAAGCTCACTTTATGCAGTCCTCAGTTAGATTTCATTTGTCGGTTTACATTCTGTCTTTACGTTAACAGTAAAATATATGGTTCTTTTCAGATATGTGAACTGATTTCACTGCAGACGACATTGAGAAAATTACCAGTGCTTACGACCCAAAACTGGCAAACTCTTTACAGCACCTTTGGACCGTCCACGTTTAAAGAAACGTTCGTGAAAATTTATCGTAAAGGGTACTTGTAATCAGTTTTCAGATTAATGTTCAGGTTCCTTAATTTTCTTACGATATTGTTAAATATCTAAGATCATGAAACATTGCTATACGGATCTCATGTTTATCTCTCTCTATTTGCAGATGCCGTACCTTCCAAGTTGCCAGGATGAACTACGTATTTATCTTCAAAACAAGCACCAGCTCGAGAAGATCCAGAGAGTCGCGAACGTTTGGAGAACCAAGCACTTGAGAAAGTCATTGAGCAGAGTGTGGGATCACACAAAAAATGATGGAAAAGAGTTCATTTGCTAGTTTAGAAGATTTTAAATCAAAATTATCTGATTGTGAAAAGCACAGTGACTGGGTCACGGTAACTAAATCAAATAATTTGTGTCTTGTGTTAAAGGATGCTCCTTATCTAAATGTTGTGTGGCATGTCGTTATAAATAGTGATTTAGTGTTAAGTGCATTTGTGAAGGAAGCTGAGCTAAATTGTGCTGGTACGATTAAATTACCAAACCAAGTAAGTGATACTGGTACAGTTAGCAATATTTTGAAAGAGTTGTATGTGATGTTTCATATAAATGAGGCTCCATTTGACGCAAGTTTGTCTTGCATTGAAGACATTTTGGAAAACTTGTAAGAAAATTTACCAGAAAGTGAGCATAAAATTAAATTTTTGAAGGAACAAGTTTCATTTCCAAGATTTAATAGTCCAACAGAGATTAGGTACGGGAGTGTTTCAATGATTTTATGGTCATTAGCTTATTCTATCAGGCCACATGCATATAGGATTTTGACGAGTGCTCGTAATTATTCCATTCCAAGTCCCAGTACTTTGTCAAAACTTTGCAGTAAACTTCCAACTAACCCAATCATTGAACATCAGAGTGATCAGTTTCTCAGTTACATACCACAAAAAGTTGGTGCTTTATCTGTGAATGATAAAACTGTCCTGTTGATGGATGAGATTTATTTAAAGTCACAACTTGACTATAAAGGTGGCAATGTTGTAGGTGGTGCTTTTAATACAGATGTGGTTTTGTGTGCAACTAGTGCTTACGTTTTTATGATCCAGAGTATGGATTCAGTGTACAAAGATGTGGTGCATATTCTCCCAGTTCACACAATTCAATTAAACTAGAAGCAGTGGGATTTCAGGTAATAGGAGTAGTAGCTGACAATAATGCTATTAATAAGAAAGCTCTTTCGTACTTTTCTTCCCCCCCCCCCTCTCCCTCCTAGTGTACAGATAAAATATGTTCATCCTGAGCAGACTTCTGCAGACCGCCCACTTTACTATTTTGTGGATACTGTACACATTTTAAAATGTGAACGGAACAACTGGGGTAATGAAAAGGACCAAATTATATGCTTTCCTTCTTTTAGTGATAGCTTGAAGGTAGGTCTTGCTTCTGTTACAGCACTGAAGGAACTATATTTACTAGAAAAAGTTGAACTGTTGCAGTATGGCAGCACTTTAACACTTAAGTCACTATATCCAAATTCTTTTGAATGGCAAAATGTGAAATTAGCATTGCATATTTTTAATAACATGACAGTTGTTGCAATGCAACAACTAGGTGCAAGAAAGAAATTGAAAACTGGCAGAGTACTGCCACATTTGTAAAAATAATAAGTCAGTGGTTTGATATTAAATGTTGAAACGCTGCTGAAGGATAAATGGCTAAGAAATGTTTACCAAGAACAGATTACTCTCAATTCAAAACATATTCATGTCTTTTTGAGAAACTTTCTCTCGTGGTTGTGGTCATGGGAAGATTGCAATGGAGGAAAGAAATTGACCAGAGAAACACACTTTGCTCTCAAACATACTACTGCAACCTTTATTGATTTTAGTGAATACTGGCTGTGTGAGAAGAAGAGAACATATTTGCTCTTTGGGAAAATACAGACAGACAGTTTGAAGGACAGGTTTGGGAAATACCGCCAGCTTAATGGGGGAAGTTACCATGTATCGCTAAGGCAGGTATTTGAAACACAAGGAAAATGAAGGGCCCAGAGTATGTTTTCTCTTGTATTAAAGTCCAAAGTGTTTGGTGATGTTGTTGTTAGACCTAATAATGTTGATGCTGCTTGTTGTAGAATCCCAGGCTTTCAAGATATCGACAACCCAGAGCTGTTAAATGTAGTAGTTGATGATAGTGATGTTGATGAAGTAGATGAAAACACTTCGCCATTACTCCATTATATTGCTCACACCAAGTGCATCTAAAATAAATTGTCCATATTGTGAAGGGTTTGTAACATCCGAAGAAACAAGACAAGCAGATGATTTGATAATGGCAAATGACAGGGGAGGTTTAACATACCCTAGCAGTGATGTAGTCACATGTGTTTCCTATGTATACGTAACACTACAAAAAATTCTTAAAGAAAAGGAAAAATTTGTTCCTGCACTAAGTAAATCAAAGAAATGTGCTTGTGAAAGAAGCAGCCATTAATGTGCCAAAAGACTTACTTCTTGGTTTCCATTGTTTAAAAGGTCACACTCTTGAATCTATCACACATTGTATATTGACTTGCAGTGCAAATATTTTACTAAACAACTTTGTAAAACTAAAAAATGATGTGTGTGTGACAAAAGATGTAAGTATTTACAAAAGAATGAAAAAGTCTTGACATCTGACTCCTTGTCACAAACAATTGTGAAATAAATGTTTTCTGGACATTTACTTATTAAAGTGGAGCTTGTTAAGTATCACATGCCCCTTTTTCGTAAGTTATTAAATGAAAAAACTTTTAATAAATGATTTACATTATTTGCGGTGAATTTTTAAGGTCCTAGTGTAATTTTATTAACAATCAAGGAAAATCATTATTACTTATTATAAAATCGAATATGCAGCAAGGCAATGCTGTAAGTGCTTAAAATTTTACGTCGCATAAAAAGTAGGTAGTGGTGACTGAAAAAATAGGATAAATGATTTATTTTATTTGTAGGCGAATTTTGAAGGTCCTAGTCTATTTTTTTATTTATTTTTATTTATTTATGTTTTTTTTGTATTCAAGGAAAATCATTATGCCTTAGGTAGTCGAAATATTGCGTTGGTTACCTTATTGTAAGATCTAATCAGCAGCAAGGTGACGCTATAAGTGCTTAAAATTCTAAAAAGTAGGTAGTTGTGACTATATGAACTGCCTTTGAAGATACAGGATCCAATATTTATATAAATCTTTTTCACTCGATCGTGTTACGCCACAATTCATCATTTACAAACTAGGTGATACAGTATGCAGTACTCTCTTAGTTGAAGGTTTCATTGTTTTCGTTACTTCTATCATTAGTTAAATAGCGAATGTGCCTTCCCTTGAGCTACTTCAGTGCTAGTTTCTGAACTCAGTCGCAGAGCTGTGACGTCACTGCAGGCGTTGTGAAGCTTTGTTTCTTGGTGGTGTTAATAGGAGAAGTACGAATAGGTTTGTTGAAACAATCGCCGGCGGGCTCACACGCAGGCGCGTTGCAAACAGAAACGTACCGTCGCCATGTTTTTTAAATTTTGCCTGTGTACTTTCTATATGTCTTCATTAGCGTTATCATCCCCATATTTTCTCTGTTGACATTCAGTAAGGGGAAAAAATTAACATCTCGAGGGTTGGATCCCCTCACTTTCAAATCGGAGGATTATGCCACCCGGGCTGCTCTCAAGGTGCCTTTGCCATCTGTCTGCTGGCTGCTGCCCGGTGCTCCCCACCACCACCGCCGCCGGCGGCATCCCCCTGTCCTCATCACAGCCACCCTCCATATTTGTCTATTTCCCCATTTCAGTGACTCCTATTGCCAGTGGACAAAGAATCCCATCATGGACACACCCACTAGCACCATCATTTACACTTCTACTTGCCCCGCATCCACCATTACCTCGTGGAGTGCCTCCCACTACCTTAAACAATGTCCTAACCTTGGCCTCCTCCTTCCTGCAACACCTGCTACGAATTCCACCCCACCCTTTCCTCCAAATGCAAATCCTGAACTCACTGTCCCCATTCACCACATTGACCAGCCCATCCATCCCATCAATTTCCTCCACCCACCCCCTACAGCTGAAGACATCTGGTTCCTGACCATTGTAATGCAGAATATCCACCCACTGCAACATTCCCACACTATCCAGCAGATCTCCCTTGCTGCTGCTCCGTCTTCCATTTCAATAGCTACGCTACTTACTCTCACAACCAGGCCCACTTTATCTTCATATGCCTAGACACTTGTTTAAGCTCCTCTCTGCTTTTCTCCTCCCACTCTGCTGAGCTACTGACAGGCAAAACAACGAAACTATCGTCTGAAGAACACGTGTCTGATTTCTACCAACCACATACAGGCCCATTCTGAGTGCTGCGCAGAGTGCCAAAAGACTACGTGATAGATTGGAACGGAAAGCCGGGCTTTTCTTAGTGCTAAAACACACAGCAATCACAGACAATTCTAGCTACTTAATCCATGGCAGCAAATGGAGAAATGTATGTACAATGATGCTGGGAGTGGAATGACAAATCGACATGATTGGGCTGAGCGCCCTTTATTTGACAAAATAATACTAATCTGGAATCTAGATTTCTAATTTTTATGACGGCATTCAGATCCACAGATACCATTCACCACATCAACCAGCTCTGTGCTGCATTGTGCAGCTACCTACTGCCAGGTACTCCATATCAATGACATCATGAGAGAGCAGAATGGGACGCTCCACGGAACTCACAGACTTTGAACATGGTCAAGTGATTGGGTATCACCTGTGTCATACGTCTGTTTGCGAAATTTTCACACTCCTAAACATACCTAGGTGCACTGTTTCCGATGTGATAGTGGAGTGGAAACTAGAAGTAACATATACAGCACAAAAGCGTACAGACCGACCTCGTCTGTTGACTCGCAGAGACCGCCGTCAATTGGAGAGGATCATTATGTGTAGTAGGCAGACATCTATCCTGACTGTTACACAGGAATTCAAAACTGCATCAGGATCCACTGCAAGTACTATGAAAGTCAGGCAGCAGGTGAGAAAACTTGGGTTTCGTGGTCGAGCAGCTGTTCACAAGCCACACATCACGCCGGTAAATGCCAAACGACGCCCCATTCGGTGTAAGGAGAATAAACATTGGACGATTGAACAGTGGAAACACGTTGTGTGGAGTGACGTATCGCGGTACACAATCTGGCGATCCAATGAACAGGGTGCGGGTATGGCGAATGTCTGGTGAACGTCATCTGCTAGCGTATGTAATGCCAACAGTAATCTTCGGAGGTGGTGGTGTTATGGAGTGGTCGTGTTTTTCATCGAGGAGGCTTGCACCCCTTGTTGTTTTGTGTTGCACTATCACAGCACGGGCCTACATTGATGTTTTAAACACCTTCTTGCTCCCACTGTTGAAGATCAAGTCGGGGGTGGCGATTGCACCTTTTAACAACGATCGAGCACCTATTCGTAACGCACAGCCTGTGGGGGAGTGGTTACACGACAATAACATCCCTCTAAAGGACTGGCCTGCACAGAGTCTCGACCTGAATCCTACAGAACACCTTTGGGATATTTTGGAACGCAACTTCATGCCAGACCTCACCGACCGACATCAATACCTCTCCTCAGTGCAGCACGCTGTGAGGAATGGGCTGTCATTCCCGAAAAAACCTTCCTGCACCTGATTGGACGTATGCCTGCAATAGTGGAAGCTGTGATCAAGGCTAAAGGTGGGCCAACACTGTACTGAATTCCAGCATTACCGATGGAGGGCGCCACGAACTTGTAAGTCATTTTCAGCCAGGTTTCCGGATACTTTTGATCACGTAGTGTATGTTTCGTAGGGGGAAACTGCTGCTAATTTTCAAGCTTTTACATGAATATACAGTGCTATTACAAATGATTGAAGCGATTCATAAATTCACTGTAGCTCCATTCATTGGCATATGGTCACGACACACTACAGATACGTAGAAAAACTCATAAAGTTTTGTTCGGCTGAAGCCGCACTTCAGGTTTCTGGCGCCAAAGCGCACGAGAGCGGAGTGAGACAAAATGGCGACAGGAGCCGAGAAAGCGTATGTCGTGCTTGAAATGCACTCACATCAGTCACTCATAACAGTGCAACGACACTTCAGGACGAAGTTCAACAAAGATCCACCAACTGCTAACTCCTTTCGGCGTTGGTATGCACAGTTTAAAGCTTCTGGATGCCTCTGTAAGGGGAAATCAACGGGTCGGCCTGCAGTGGGCGAAGAAATGGTTAAACGCGTGCGGGCAAGTTTCACGCGTAGCCCGTGGAAGTCAACGAATAAAGCAAGCAGGGAGCTAAATGTACCACAGCCGACAGTTTGGAAAGTCGTATGGAAAAGGCTAAACCAGAAGCCATACCGTTTACAATTGCTACAAGCCCTGACACCCTATAACAAAGTCAAACGCTTTGAATTTTCGGCGCGGTTACAACTGCTCATGGAAGAGGATGCGTTCAGTGCGAAACTCGTTTTCAGTGATGAAGCAACATTTTTTCCTAATGGTGAAGTAAACAGACACAATGCACGAATCTGGGCGGTAGAGAATCCTGACGCATTCATGCAGCAAATTCGCAATTCACCAAAAGTTAACGTGTTTTGTGCAATTTCACGGTTTAAAGTTTACGGGCCCTTTTTCTTCTGCGAAAAAAACGTTACAGGACACGTGTATCTGGACATGCTGGAAAATTGGCTCACGCCACAACTGGAGACCGACAGCGCCGACTTCATCTTTCAACAGGATGGTGCTCCACCGCACTTCCATCATGATGTTCGGCATCTCTTAAACAGGAGATTGGAAAACCGATGTATCGGTCGTGGTGGAGATCATGATAAGCAATTCATGTCATGGCCTCCACGCTCTCCTGACTTGACCCCATGCGATTTCTTTCTGTGGGGTTATGTGAAAGATTCAGTGTTTAAACCTCCTCTACCAAGAAACGTGCCAGAACTGCGAGCTCGCATCAACGATGCTTTCGAACTCATTGATGGGGACATGCTGCGCCGCGTGTGGGTGGAACTTGATTATCGGCTTGATGTCTGCCGAATCACTAAAGGGGCACATATCGAACATTTGTGAATGCCTAAAAAAACTTTTTGAGTTTTTGTATGTGTGTGCAAAGCATTGTGAAAATATCTCAAATAATAAAGTTATTGTAGAGCTGTGAAATCGCTTTAATCATTTGTAATAACCCTGTACTTTGCGCATCCTTTTGCAAGCGAGAAGATATCATGAAGTACGATTGGGAAAGGCTGTAAATTAACCATCTATGTCCCTTTATTGAGTCCAGATGTGTGAGAACTGGTTGAACAGAGAGATTGTCAAATACCCTGGGAAATGTAGTAGCACCCCAGACGATAACACCTGATTGTGTTCCCGTATGGCGGGACTGTCTGTTTGATATCCCACCACTGTCTGCAGCATCTCAGGACAAGTGTTTGTTGGTATTCGGGGCTCAGTTTGAAGTGTGACTAATCACTGAAGACAATTCTACTCGACTCAAAGAGATTCCAGGCCGAATATGCCCGACACCACTGAATATGAGCTTGGTTCTGTACAGGGGCGACGTGGACACAGCTCCTTTCTGTGAGTCGCCTGTTAATAGTCCCTGCAGTAAAAGAAGTACCAGTTGCACGTCAGCTCGACAATAATGATGAATCCGGCTCTCTGAGTGTCTCTCTGATGACTGCTCCGACCTCACGTTCTGTCATCTCCCGAGGTCAAGCGCTTCCTTCTTGATGCTATGTTTGGCCACTGTTTACCCATTCCTGCTAACATAGGAAAATAGTACCATCACTCCCCTCAGATGACGAGCGATTCGTCTATTACTCCAACTGCCTTCTTTCAGCCCAACAAGTCTCCCAAATGATTACAGCTGTATATAGTGTCTACGTACCTGTCTGCCAGGCATAGTTGCTGTCCAGAAGAGTACACAGAATGAAATTCGTAAAGATTGTATTTTTTCCTGCCGACATGTCCCTCGTTTACTAACTTCGCCAGTTGCGCGTTGAAATTGCTCTGCAGCGTCACACATTCATTCATCGACCACCAAAGTTTACAAATTTGCATTTTCTGTCGATATCTGCATTCATTTCAATTTTTGACCAATCTGCACAAGTTGTTTGTGGTGCACCTTTTTCTTCTTTTTCCCCTGTCACAGTGTAAAATATATCTGCTTGTTTCACACCACGCTGTATAATAAAGTAAATACTAATTAGATTAATTCTCCCATATACACAAATGAAGTGCTTGGGCAGCCTTTTGTCAACTGCCCAATTTTTTAAAATAATGATATGGAAATGAAGAAATAGATAGGATTTCGTCGTTCTTCTGACTTGGTAAGTAACAAAATTCCTTAGTTGAAGATAAATAGCGGACTGAATTTAATCATCATGAGAAAAAAGTCTTTCGCAACAGCATTTATATGTAAAACATTCTCGGTTTTCTTGCCACATCAATTCGGGATAAAATCGCGAGCTTTCGACGATAGCCCCCATCGTCATCGTCAGGATGACGCATGAATTTCAGCATATATCACGTTTGATTTTTTCTATTTTTAATGAAGTGCCTTTGATCCATGTGCTTGTTTCCCCCGTGCTGCCCACTTCTACAACTAATCTCGCACCTATATCACCCACATGAACAGGCTATAGCATTGTACGGAATTCTTCTATAGCGTGTCGGTTATGGGTTAAGTGCAGCAATCGAGAGTACTTGCGCGGATTCCATGGTCATGATATGCAGCATGTTGCCAAATGTTTTCCGATGATTGTCATCGCGCGCCAACCGAAAATATTCCCCTTCAACGTAGGACAGATATTCGAAGGGTGTAGCATCGCTGTTCTCAACAATGTAGGTGGCTGTATGTCCGAACATCCATAGTGCTACATTTTCTTTCATAACTGGTCATCACATGCGGTCCCGCCACATCCCTTCACGAACGTTCAGCTAGCGTGCTGAAATGTTACGTTATAAATGTATAAAGAAGTTGCCCTAGTTTTAATTATCGCCTGAAAATATCGTAAATAATTTTGCATATAAAAATCAATTTGTATATAATTGAAAGAAACGATGTACTAATGAGATGCTGAATTTCTAGTTATTTATGAATTATTTTGTAAAGAAGTATCTTTGAGTTAAAATGTTTAAACAAAATGTAGTAGGTACGCTCGTTTGTCTAAAGATATGACAAAAAAGCGGAAGACGACTTGTTTTCCCCTCTCCCTTTTGTCCTGCGCTACCGAGATAAGCTGTGTAGTGTCACATGTGTGCTTTTGTGAAATAATTATGTCAATTTCATCTTAAGTAGCCGTGTTTCATTTGAAGATCCCTTTCCTTGCTGTTCACGTTACACATGAGTTTAGTATGGATTTCTTAGTGCAGTTTCGGGCTGTATCGGAGAGAAGTTGTTTCTGGAATTGTTTGGGGGTCATGGCCGAACACTGTTAGCGGTCATTTGCAGTTTAATCAATCACATTATAATTCATACGTCCCTGAGATTATTTTTATCTACGTTTTTCTCTCAAAATCGGGGCAATGTTATAACGCGAAACGTGTAGTATTCAGATTGGTCGTTTGCCTCCAATGTCGTCTATCAATGCATTCGCCGGTTTGATATAATGACGATGCTGGAAGACAGCACAGCGTAATTATAATCTGTTCATCATAAGAATAAAACTGATGTAACCATTACGTCATGTATTCTTGTATGTTTGCTTCAATATAATTGGATTTCGTTTCACGTGGATCGGAAACCAATCTGAGACCAGTACAGTCAAGTACGATCATAAGGATACGTCTTGTGCTGTGTTACACGCACACAGAGGGAGCGATAATGCGGGACAACAGCTATACCGGAGCATCAAACTTGGACAGCACTGGCCAGCCAGCGGTCCAACTTACCTGCAATGATGTGAACAGTTGCAGTTCAGATGTAAAACGAGACGAGGAAAGAAACAAGATAGCTTCGAATGTCATTTAATTTTTAAACAGAATGAAACTATATTTGGAGAAACTCCACCACTACCGCTCACTTCTTCAGTCACCAGACGGCAAGCATGAAATGCAATTGTTGTCACCTGACATGGTGTTCTAATTACAAACAAAAGTGATGAAAATTTCCAACTTAAACATAGCGAGCTGTGTGTAATGTAAAAGCATACTGCAGGGATTTCATTGTACTGTTGAACACTGAAGCCACTAATGTATTTATTGCAGTCAGTCATCTGGTTATCTCTTAGCTCCTGCGTTATCGGAGTCGGAGAAATACATTTCAGTTCTGGAAGTGTCACCTGCTACGTTGATAACGACCCTACCGACATCAGAATACACGAAGCCAACCAGCCGCTCCATTTTCCCCTTTTTTGACGAGTCGTTCTGTATCCCGCCAGCGTTCGGCGCGACGTAAGAAAAAGCTGCGTGCGTTTGTACCAGTAGTCTACGTCTGGCAGTTGGCAAGTCTTGTTATTTCTTGGGCCAATTCCCTTAATTTGGCAGCAGATCAGTTCTGCTGAGCTCGTATTGTAATGGTACAGTGGCAAATGTAAAAATGCAGAATTTGTATGCCGTGCTCGATGCTGTGAAAAGATTTGTTTTTCATGTTTCTACGAGGCTTATCTACATCTGTGGTATAAAACGATGAAGATAGTTCAAATAAAAAGTGTTTGGTTTTTCATTTTTCTCTTAAAACTTATATTCTTATGTTTTCATAATTTAAGCAACTTTTGTTAACAGTCATTCATAAAAATCGATAATTCAGAATTTATATACCCAATAAAAACGAGAATTTCGCATGCAATGTGTAATTAGAAACAAGAATTCGTACATTATTCATAAAAAGTTATGATGAGTTCTACAATTACGAGATGTAGCTATTTCAAATTGAATGAGAAAAAAATGACTATGGGGAAATTATAACCAGGGAACAAACGCCCACAGCAGGCTATCGATTCAGCGAAACCTGCAGTTTAGATGTGTAACTGCACTGTGTCTAACACAGTCCCTCAGAAAAGTTTTAAGCCGATTACCTCTGTAAAGTTATGAAAAACATTAAGAACAATCTATTTTTCGGCCCTCTTTTTAACCCTGTTTCACTATGGAACAGTCTGCAGCCTCAGGTATTTTCATTCCGCGTATTAACAGCGCGACAATCAGAGCTCAACAATAAAGAGGCTGTGACTGTAGAGCATTTTTGAAATTAAATTAAAATACGTAGCTAAAGCGTTATTAAGAAAAAGGTTGGTGGCTCTTAATAGATTTGAACATCATAATGTTTTATGTAATGTAGCTAATACATAAGTAGAAGCTACTTCCAAGAACGTAATAACACCAGTGTACGTCTGCTAGTGCTTCTGACCTATCATCGCGATTGTGTTTTTTTACACCAGGTTTATTCTTATGATGAACTCCATATCCATAACGCCATGTCTACCGCTAGCGCCACTTCCATTTCTTTTTTTTTTCCTTTATTGAATTTTGATTCCGCCCTAAGGGGGCGGGCTGGCAGCAGCTTAGTACGCTGCTCTGCAGCCTACAGACTTTTTAAAACGTAAGAAGAAGATAAGAAACAATAAAAACAGGGGATAAAACGGTGACTTAAATTGTAAAACGGTGGAAAATTGTGGAAAGCTAAAACATAAAGCAAACGGTTGGCAAAGCCAATAAGATACACAGGAAGCAGACAGGTAACAAAGTAAACAGATAATTAAAAAACACGGCCACAGTCGGGTTTCCGTTCGCAAGAGATATAAAAATCACACCCAGCGACAGTATGACGTCTGTTTGCAACACTTCGGAAAAGACACACAACGCTGAACACTCACTGTAAACATTGCACTAAAATGTCGTAACAAAGATGACACACCATAGCCGAGGGCAGATGGGGGGCTGGACAGATGGGGGGGGGGGGGTAAAACAAGGAGGGAGGAGAGGAAAAACGAAAGGGGGAGGAACCAAAGGAGGTAGAGGACTCATAAGGGGGGGAGGGGCAGGGCAGAAGCGAGAGGGAGTGGGAAAAAGCAGAGAATGGAAATGCAAGAGGACTCAGGGGAGAGAAGGGAGGCAGAGAGATGGTAGGTGGGGAAAAAAGAGGATGGAAGGGGAGCCCAGGAAAAGGACGGAGGTAAGGAGTGGGTGAGGATCAGAGCTGATAGGAGGGATAAATGGAGAGAGAGAGAGAGGGCATCATCAGGGAGGGGGAGTTGATGGAAGCCACCTTGGGAAAGGAGATGAAGGGTGTAAAGATGGAGGGTAGGGTGACACAACAGTGGAGAGGGGGCAGGGGGCGGGGATAGGAGAGGAGAGGAGCAACCAGGGGGTGAGGGGGATCTAGGCGGCGGGTAGTGTAGAGTATGCGGATATGTTGGAGGAATAGGAGCAGATGGGGGAAAGGAATGAGGTCATAGAGGATCCGCATGGGGGATGGGAGGCGTATACAGAAGACGAGGGGGATTGCATGACACTCAAGGATCTTGAGGGACTTATAGAATTTGGGGGGAGCAGATATCCAGGCGGGACTGGCATAACAGAGGATGGGACGGATTAAGGATTTGTATGTGTGGAGGATGGTAGAGGGGTGCAACCCCCATGTCCGGCCAGAGAGGAGTTTGATGAGTGGGTGGCAGTTGTGGGCCTTGGATTGGATGGAGTGGAGATGCGGGATCCAAGTGAGGTGACAGTCAATGGTGAGGCCAAGGTAGGCGAGGGTGGGGTTGAGGTGGAAAGCCGGGCGCAGATGGTAAGGGAGAAATCCAGGAGCCAGAAGGAGTGAGTGGTATGACCTACGATGATTGCCTGGGTCTCGGAGGGATTGATTTTCAGGAGCCACTGGTTACACCATGCGGCAAAAAGGACAAGGTGATTCTGGAGAAGGCTTTGGGACCGTTGGTGGGTAGGAGTGAGGGCGAGGAATGTGATGTCATCGTCATATTGCAAGAGGTGTACTGGAGGGGGGTTGGGGCATATCTGCCATGTACAGGAGATAGAGGAGAGGGGAAAGGACAGAACCCTGGGGCACACCGGCAGAGGGCTAGAAGGTGTGGGAATTGGGATTATGGACGGTAACATAGGAGGGGCGGCGGGAGAGGAAGGAGGCCATCAGTCGGATGTAGTTGGCAGGAACGGCGTAGGTTTGGAGTTTAAACAGGAGACGGGGATGCCAGACACGATCGTAGGCTTTTCGAGGTCAAGGGAGACAAAAATGGCGGAGCGATGGGAGTTAAGCTGGAGGGAGAGGAAATGAGTGAGGTGGAGGAGTTGGTCATCGGTGGAGAAGGAAGGTCGAAAGCCACATTGGGTGTCAGGGAGGAGGTGGTTTTGGTGGAGGTGGTGATGGATGCGCCGGGTAAGGATGGATTCCAAGAGTTTGCTGAACACCGATGTGAGACAGATAGGACGGTAGGAAGAGGAATCAGATGGAGGCATGTTTGGTTTGGAGAACATCAGGATACAGGAGGTTGCCACTTTCAGGTGACAACGCCAATTTCCTGAAGCAGCTGCATCACAGCGGAAAGCGTTTGTCACGCAATTGCTGGGAACTGCCTTAATACATATGGCGGTAGTCTGTTATCTTTTTCTGGCGAACACGTTAAGACCCTAATTAAAACATTCAACTCACTCTTTCTTCTAAACTGGAGTCAAAACTGAAGGGAGAAAGAATCGGCACTGCAGCAATTGCAAGAGTGGCTACTGTGCTGCCATCTGTTGATGACGGCAGGGGTGGTGCCGTTCTTCGTTCTGCCTAACGTAAAAGTCTGGTTTACGGCCCCTGTTCGGATATTCGTGGACGATTCGTTTAAGGAAAGCTTATTTATAAAAAAAGTTATTTATTCTTTAATGATAATCATGTGAGTGAGAATTAGACTGAATGGTTCCTGACGACGGCTTCATACTCGTTTCTACTATTTACGGCAAATGCTATTCATAAATGCAATCGCAAGTAGTAGTGTCATCAGAGGGTTGGATCCCCTCAGTCGACGACGTCTGGTTGCAACGCCTGGGCTACTCTCAGGTTGTAATCTCCGTCTTCGACGGTTGTGTCTGTCTGTCTGACTGTCTGTCTGCCTGCCCGTCGTTTCCTGCTGTAGCTGTTCGTCCGTCTGTCCGCCTGCCTGCTCGCTGTCCGCCGCCGCCGCTGCTGCCTGCTGTCCATCCGTCCGTCCGTCCATCTGCCTGTTCGCCGCCGTCTGCTGTCCGTCCGTCCGTCTATTCGCCGCCGCCGCCGCCGCCGGCCGGTGCCCGCCGCCGCCGCCGCCGCCGCCTGCTGTCCGTCCGTCCGTCTGTTCGCCGCCGTCCGTCTGTTCGTCGCCGCCGCCAGCCGGTGCCCGCCGCCGCCGCCGTTGCCGCCTGGTCGCCGCCGTCGCCGCCGTCCTGCCCCTGGTCTACGGCCGTCTTCGTCTTCATCCGTCTTCGTCTTTGTCTGTCCCCAGTTTCTGTCCTTTCCTCTTTGTTCTGTTCGTTATTGTTTCTCCCTACCGTCATGTCCGCCCCCACCAGCGCTGCCACCGCTACCAGCACCGCCATAGTTTATACTTCCCCTTCCGCCGCCTCCACCACTATCACCTGGTGTGCCCAGTCCCACCCCCCTGCTTCCATCCCTCCTCTTCTCACTCTCCCTTCGCCCTCACTCTTTGTCGCCCCCACTCCAGCTTCTTCCTCTCGATCTGATCCTTTCCCCCCACTCCCCCAGCCTGTCACTGCGGCTCCGGTTCGGGTGGTGGCCTGTCAGGCCACTGTCCATGCCCAGCTCTCCCCGTCGCCTTAGCCATCGCCGCCGCTGCGGCCACCGCCGTCGTCACCGTCGCCTTCGCCTTCACCGTCACCGTCACCATCTCAGGCGCTGACTCCGGCCCCGGGACCTGCCCCTCCCCGCCAAATTCCAGTTGTTCCCATCCCCCACACCTCCTCCACCGCCGTCAAGCGCCCCAGTGCCACCCCTGCCTCCTCTGCTTCCAAAAAGGCTCCGCCTCGTCCTCCTTCCCCCACCCATGATGCCATGGATGTCTCCCCGCCCGTCCCTGCCCCCTCATCCTCCTCCTCTACCCCCTCCTCCTACCGCTACCTCCTCTCCCGTCCTGATCCCTCTCTCCTTGAAGCCCGGAACCTCACCCTCTTCCTTCGCCAGCATTGTCCTGGTGCCCCCATCTCCCTCCTCACTCCTCGCCGTGATTCGGTCCTCATCTCCTCCCCCAGCCCAACCCTCCACACATACCTCCTTTCCTGCATCCCTGTCACCCGCTTTGGCCCTCATGCCTCCCTTACCCCTGCTCCTTTTCCATCTCCTACCGGCCAAACCCAACCCCCGCGTCGCCCGCTGACCCTCACCACCGTGATCACTCGGCTCAGTCCGTCGATCACGGAGGAGGAGGAGGTGTTGGCGGAGCTCAAGGCCCATCCCACGCTGGAGGTGCGGGCGGTCGGCCGCATTTTCAACTCGGCCGGCCCCACTCGCCTTATGCGGGTTTTCTCTGAGGACGCCCCCTCCATTGACTGTCTCCTGAAGGAGGGTGCCCTCCTTTTTAACCAGCGTTATAAGGTTGACCCCCCCCATTCCCCTCCTCAATCCCTGCGCTGCCAGAGGTGTCTGCGCTATAACGCGCACCCCACAGCTGAGTGCCACGAGGCCCCCACCTGCCCGCATTGTCGGCAAGCGCACTTCCTCAGGCAGTGCCCTAACCTCCAATCCCCTCCTTCCTGCAATACCTGCAATCTCCCCCATCCCACCTACTCCCAAAAGTGTAAAGCCCGACCCCCTCCAACCACTCCTGAACTCACCGTCCCTGACCGTCCCCTGGACGCCCCCACCCCTCCTGGCAATTCCCTTCGTCCCCCCCCCCCCCACCGCTGAGGACATCATCAGGTTCCTTACCATCATCCTCCAGAATGTTCATCCCTTTCAGCGCCCACACACCCTCCAACAGATCTCCCTTGCCGCCCGTTCCATATTCCAACTCAAGATGTATGCCGCCTACTCCAACAACCAGGCCCATTTCACCTTCTCCCGCCTTGACACCCTCATCTAAATCCCTATCATGGCGCGACAGCAACGTATCCTTTTCAATAACATCTGCTCCCTACCCGCCAACAGGAACCTCTTCCTGCACACCCTTGCCACCCACCGCGTGGATGCCTTCCTCCTTAATGAAACCTTCCTCCAACCCCACCACACCATTCACACTTCGCCCTACCTCCTCCACCGCTCCGATAATCCCCACCCAATTGCGCGTGGCGGAGTTGCCATTGGTCACCACCGCCAGATCCATGTTCGGCTCCAACCTCTCCTTCCAGACCCCACTGAACACCTGATCCTTAGTCTCTTCTTCCCCGGCCTTACCGTTACCTGCGCCACCACCTATGTCCGCCCCAACGCTCCTATTCCCTTCGACTTCCTCTCCCACGTCGATCGTACCTTCTCCTCCTATGTGATCGCCGCCGACCTCAACATCCATAGTCGTTCCGCTGCCCAGTTACGGCGGTGGCATCGGTTCCTCTCCACCCTTCAAGGCGACCTCGTCCCCATCCCCCAGCATACCCGTCCCGAATCCAACTCCACTCCTGATGTTATCCTCTCCTCCCCCAACCTCCTTGGCCGCATAACGGTGGATGTCCTGGAGCCTATTGGTAGCGACCATCTCCCTGTCCTCCTCACCGTTTCAGACGGTCGTCGCCCTCGCCCCGACCCTCGTACTGACCCTCCCCTTAAGTTTGTCCACGACTATTCCCGTGCCGACTGGAATGCCTACCGGGATACCCTTTCCACCCAGGTCGATAGCCACCCCTTCCCCTACCACCACCCTGGGACTGGCGACAGACATGCACCCGTTTAAATGCTACCCTGCCAATTAACTCGTCCAAGTTCTGGTCGGCCTTCCGTCGCCTTACCGGAACTAAACCCTCCCCCTATTATCCTCTTCTCCCTGATGATCACCCTTTCCCTGAAACCCTTAGTAAGGCCAATCACTTTGCCTCCTACCTCTCCGATGTATTTTCCATCCCCGATGATCCCCAGTTCGATTACTCCCTCTTCCCGGATGTCCGCGATCGAACTGACACCTCCGTCCCTCCCCTCGCCCCGGGTTTCCAGTACTTGGACAACATTGCACACACGCAAATCAATGCCCCTATCACTACACAGGATCTCATTGCTACACTCCGCACAAAACGCAACACCGCTCCTGGTCACGATCGTGTCACCTACCGTCACCTTCGTGAAGCTCCTGTCTCTTTCCTCTCCACCCTGGCCAGGCTCTACAATGTAGTCCTGTCCACCGGTTACTACCCCGACCTGTGGAAAACCTCTCGTATCCTCATGTTCCTTAAACCTGGCAAACCGCCGTCCGCCATCTCCTCCTACCATCCCATCTGCCTTACCTCGGTCTTCAGCAAGGTCCTGGAATCTATCCTCACCCGACGCATCCACCAGCATCTCTGCCAGCACCGCCTCCTTCCCGTTACCCAGTGTGGCTTTCGGCTGTCCTTTTCTTCCGACGACCTTCTCCACCTCACTCATCTCCTTTCTGAACAGCTTAATTCCCATCGCTCCGCAATCTTCCTCTCCCTGGACCTCGAACATGAATATGACCGCGTATGGCATTCCGGTCTCCTCTTCAAGCTCGAAACCTTCGCCCTTCCCATTAACTACGTCCGTCTGATCGGCTCCTTTCTCTCCCGCCGTCCTTCCTATGTTACCATCCATAACACAGATTCCTACACCTTTTTCCCCTCCGCCGGTGTGCCCAAGGCTCCGTCCTCTCCCCCCTCCTGTATCTTTTGTACACGGCGGACATGCCGCCGCCGTCACCCCCGTCCACCTCCTCCAGTTTGCCGGTGACACCGCCTTCCTTGCCCTTGCCCCCACCCTGCAACGCTCCCAACGCCTTCTCCAATCCCATCTTGACCGATTCACCGCTTGGTGTAACCAGTGGTTGCTCAAGGTCAATCCTTGGAAAACCCAGGCGATCATTGTAGGCACAACCACCCCTTCCTTCCGCCTCCTTGATTTCTATCTCACTGTCTATGGCCGTCCCATCGCCCTGACTCCCACCCTTAAGTACCTTGGCGTCTTCCTCGACCGTCGCCTCTCCTGGACTCCCCATCTCCGGACAATCCAAGCCAAGGCACGTTCCCGACTCCGTCTCCTCAAGCTCCTTTCCGGCCGTACGTGGGGTCTGGACCCTTCCACCATCCTCCACACCTATAAATCCCTCATCCGCCCTATCCTTTGTTATGCCCATCCAGCCTGGATCTCCGCCCCCCCTACCTTTTATATAATCCCTCAAAATCCTTGAACGCCAAGCTCTCCATCTTGTCTATCGCATCCGTCTCCCCTCCCCCATGCGGATCCTGTATGATCTCAACCCCTTCCCCCACCTCCTCCTTTTCCTTGACAGGATACGGATCCTGTACACCTCCCGTAAACTTGATCCTCCTCACCTGCTCGTATCCCCGATTCTCTCCCATCCCCGCCCGCTGCCGCGCCCGTATTCCCACGTCCCGCCCGGTCTCCATCTCTCCACCCTCCTTACTGTCTCCCAAGGTGGCTTCCGCCAGCTCCCCCTCCCTGATGATGTCCTCCTCCCCTCCATCTACCCCTCCTATCAACTTTGACCCTGCCCCCCCCACTTCCGGTGTCCTTTCCTTTAGGCACCCTCCCTCCCTCCCTTCTCTACCCTTCCCTCCCCTTCTCTTTCCTTTTCCCCCGTACCCTCCCTCCACCCTTCTTCCCCCAGGCTTCCCCTCCCCCTTCCTCCCGCCCACCTTTCTCCCCTGCCCGTGGCATCTCTGCTTTCCCCTCTCCCTCTCCCACTCCCCATCCTCCTCCTCCTCTCTTGGCAGGTCCCCAGACTCGCTCACACATAGTGAACATTCGCGCGGCAGAGATCATCGCCATCAGTGTCTAGTGTGTGTGCTTCGTTTTGTGTTTCGTGCAGTTACAACTCAACTGTTCACATGTGCCGTCGCCGTTCTCCGTGTTTTGTGCGCCGGGTCAACCAGTGTTAGTGTTTTTATCGTCCAACGTGAACGGCTTCTTGTTTTTTGTTTTTTGTAACTACTTTCTTTGCCTGCCATTTTTTGTATTGTCTGTGTCACCTATATCATATTATTGTACCCCATAAGGATGAAGAGCAGCGTATTAAGCTCCTGCCAGCCCACCTTGTAAGAGGTGATGAAAATTACAATAAAGGAAAAAAAAAGAAAAAAAAAGTAGTAGTGTCATCTCCGGCGGTAATTCGTTTGAATACCGTCCTCCGATTAGTGCTATTCTGGTTCCAATCAAAGTGATAGGTGTTGCAGGTGCCAGCTAGCCAGCCAGCCAGTCAGCCAGCCCGTCGGCGTGCGTCAGTCCAGCCAGCAGCCAGCAGCCAGCAGCAGTCTCCGCCAGCGGCGGACCTAGCCAGCAGCGGTCCCCGCCGGCAGCCAGCAGCGGTCCCCACTGGCAGCCAGCAGTGGTCTACGCCAGCAGCCAGCAGCGGTCCTCGCCTGCGCCGTCCGCAGCCAGCAACCAGCAGCAGTCCCCGCCACCAGCGGTCGCAGCCAGCGGCCAGTGGTGGTCCTAGCTGCCCCCACCATCCGCCAGCAGCAGCAGCAGCAGAGGCGTCCCCACCAGCCAGCCAGCCAGCTGGGTCGCCCCCTCCCCCAGCGGCAGCAGAGTGGGGCTTAGGCCCCAGTCTCCTTCGTCATTCTCCGTCCCTTTCTCCTCTGTGTCTCTCGTTGCCCTGCCCGTCTCTCGTTTGCTCCTTTGTCTAGTACTGTGTTTTTTTCCCCCTTATAATAATGTCAACCTCCACCACCTCTTCTACAGCCACCACCACTGCCATTATATACACCTCCCCCTCTGCTGCTGCCACCACTATCACGTGGTGTGCCGCTTCACTGCCCCCTCAGTCCATCCCCCCACTCCTAACTCTCTCACCTCCCTCCCTATTTGTCGCCCCCTCCCCGGCTCCTCCTTCCCGCACCTCCTCTGATCCCTTCCCTCCACTCTCTCCCTCTGCTCCTTCTGTTTCTGCGGCCCCTGCCAGGGTGGTCGCCCAGCCGGCTATGGCCCATGCTCCGCTCTCCCCTTATCCTTCATCTTCATCGTCCTCGTCATCGTCTTCACCATCGCCTTCACCATCGCCCTCACCATCTCCGGCGCCAACTCCCGCACCGGGACCTGCCACTACCCACCACATTCCAGTTGTTCCCATCCCCCTCACCTCCTCCACCGCCGTCAAGCGCCCCAGTGGCACCCCTGCCTCTTCTGCTCCCAAAAAGGCTCCGCCTTGTCCCCCTTCCCCCACCCCTGATGCCATGGATGTCTCTCCACCCGTCCCTGCCCCCTCCTCCTCTTCCCTTACCCCCTCCTCCTACCACTACCTCATCCCCCGTCCTGATCCCTCCCTCCTTGAAGCCTGGAACCTCACCCTCTTCCTTCGCCAGAATTGTCCAGGTGCCCTCATTTCCCTCCTCACTCCTCGCTGTGATTCGGTACTCATCTCCTCCCCCAGCCCTACCTTCCACACCGACCTCCTTTCCCGCATCCCTGTCACCCGCTTTCGCCCTCATGCCACCCTCACCCCCGCTCCTTCCCCACCTCCCTCCCGTCAACACCAACCCCTGCGGCGCCCGTCGACCCTCAATGCCTTGATCACTCGGCTCAGTCCAGTGATCACGGAGGAGGATGTGTTGGCGGAGCTTCAGGCCCATTCCCATCTGGAGGTGCGTGCGGTTCGCCGTATCCACAACGCTGTAGGTCCCACCCACCTTATGCGGGTTTTTTCTGAGCACTCCCCCTCCATAGACCGTCTTTTGAAGGAGGGTGCCCTCCTTTTTAACCAGCGTTATAAGGTTGACCCCTCCTGTTCCCCTCCTCAATCCCTCCGCTGCCAAAGGTGCTTGCGGTATAATGCGCACCCAACATCTGAGTGCTGCGAGACCCCCACCTGCCCGCACTGTAGGCAAGACCACTTTTTACGGCATTGCCCCAATCTCCAGTCCCCCACCCCTCCTGTAATACCTGTAACCTCCCTCATCCTACCTACCCCCAGAAGTGTAAGTCCTGGCCCCCTCCTACCACTCCTGAACTCACCGTTCCTGTCCGCCCTCTGGACGCCCCCACCCCTCCCGGTAACTCGCTTCACCCACCCCCTACCGCTGAGGACATCATCAGATTCCTCACCATTGTCCTTCAGAATGTTCATCCTTTTCAGCGCCTGCACACCCTCCAACAGATCTCCCTCGCCGCCCGCTCCATATTCCAACTCAAGATGTATGCCACCTACTCCAACAACCAGGCCCATTTCACCTTATCCCGTCTTGACACACTCGTTTAAATCCCTGTCATGGCGCGGCAGCACCATATCCTTTTCAACAACATTCGCTCAATTCCCGCCAACAAAAACCTCTTCCTGCACACCCTTGCCACAGACCGCGTGGATGCCTTCCTCCTCAATGAAACCTTCCTGCAACCCCACCACACCATCCACACTTCGCCCTACCTCCTCCACCGCTCCGATAATCCCCTCCCGATTGCGCGTGGAGGAGTTGCCATTGGGCACCACCGCCAGATCCCCGTTCGGCTCCAACCTCTCCTTCCCGACCCCACCGAACACCTGATCCTTAGTCTCTTCTTCCCCAGCCTTACCGTTAGGTGCGCCACCATCTATGTCCGCCCCAACACCCCTATTCCTTTCGACTTCCTCTCCCACATCGACCGTACCTTCTCCTCCTACGTGATCGCTGCCGACCTCAACATCCATAGTCGTTCCGCTGCCCAGTTACGGCGGTGGCATCGGTTCCTCTCCTCCCTTCAAGGCGACCTCATTCACATCCCCCAGCACACCCGTCCCGAATCCAACTCCACTCCCGATGTTATCCTCTCCTCCCCCAACCTCCTTGGCCGCATAACAGTGGATGTCCTGGAGCCTATTGGTAGCGACCATCTCCCTGTCCTCCTCACCATTTCAGACGGTCGTCGCCCCCACTGCGACCCTCGTAATGACCCTCCCCCTAAGTACGTCCATGACTATTCCCGTGCGAACTGGAATGCCTACCGGGATATTCTCTCCACCTAGGTCGATAGCCACCCTTTCACCTATCACCAGCCCGCTGATGTCACCCATGCCGCCTCCATTCTGCAGCAGATCTTGTCTGAGGCCATGGAGGCCCACGTCCCTACTGTCGCCATCCACCCCCACCGTCCTACCTTACCCCCACAGGCCGTCCTCCTCTGTGAATCCTGCCGTCTCTAACGTGTCTTCCTCCGCATGCGTGACCCGGACACACTACGACGCCACCGGCAACTCCAGCGACACATTCGTAATTTGCTCGTGGCTAAGAAACGCCGAGGCTGGCGACAGACATGCACCCGTTTAACTGATACCCTACCTATCAACTCGTCCAAGTTCTGGTCAGCCTTCCGTCGCCTTACCGGAACTAAACCCTCCCCCTACTATCCTCTTCTCCATGATGATCACCCTTTCCCTGACACCCTTAGTAAGGCCAATCACTCTGCCTCCTACCTCTCCGATGTCATTTCTATCCCTGATGATCCCCAGTTCGATTACTCCCTCTTCCCCGATATCCGCGATCGAACTGACACCTCTGTTCCTCCCCTCGCTCCTGGTTTCCAGTACTCGGACAACATTGCACACACGCAACTCAATGCCCCTATCACTGCACAGGATCTCATTGCTGCACTCCTCACAAAATGCAACACCGCTCCTGGTCACGATCGTGTCACCTACCGTCACCTTCGTGAAGCTCCTGTCTCTTTCCTCTCCACCCTGGCCAGGCTCTACAATGTAGTCCTGTCCACCGGTTACTACCCTGACCTGTGGAAAACCTCCCATATCGTCATGTTCCTTAAACCTGGCAAACCGCCGTCCGCCGTCTCCTCCTACCGTCCCATCAGCCTTACCTCGGTCTTCAGCAAAGTCCTGGAATCTATCCTCACCCGACACATCCACCCGCATCTCCGCACGCACCACCTCCTCCCCGTTACCCAGTGTGGCTTTCGGCTGTCCTTCTCTTCCGACGGCCTTCTCCTTCACCTCACTCATCTCCTTTCCGAACAGTTTAATTCCCGTCGCTCCGCAATCTCCCTCTCCCTGGACCTCAAACGTGCTTATGACCGCGTATGGCATTCCGGTCTCCTCTTCAAGCTCGAAACCTTCGCCCTTCCCATTAACTACGTCTGTCTGATCGGCTCCTTTCTCTCTCGCCGTCCTTCCTATGTCACCATCCATAACACGGGTTACTACACCTTTTTCCCCTCCGCCGGTGTGCCACAAGGCTCCATCCTCTCCCCCCTTCTGTACCTTTTGTACACGGCAGGCGTGCCTTCCTTGCCCTTGCCCCCACCCTGCAGCGCTCCCAATACCTTCTCCAATCCCATCTTGACCTGTTCACTGCTTGGTGCAAACAGTGGTTGCTCAAGGTCAATCCCTCCAAAACCCAGGCGATCATTGTAGGCAAAACCACCCCTTCCTTCCGCCTCCTTGATTTCTATCCCACCATCTATGGCCGTCCTATCGCCCTCACTCCCACCCTTAAGTACCTTTCCGTCACCCTCGACCATCACCTCTCCTGGACTCCCCATCTCCGGACAATCCAAGCCAAGGCATGTTCCCGACTCCGTCTCCTCAAGCTCCAATCCGGCCCTACGTGGGGTCTGGACCCCTCCACCATCCTCCACACTTATAAATCCCTCATCCGCCCTATCCTTTGTTACGCCCATCCGGCCTGGATCTCCGCCCCCCCCTACCTTTTATAAATCCATCCAAATCCTTGAACGCCATGCTCTCCTCCTTGCCTATCGCATCTGTCTCCCCTCCCCCACGCGGATCCTGTGTGATCTCATCCCCTTCCCCCACCTCCTACTCTTCCTTGAAAGGATACGGATCCTGTACACCTCCTGCAAACTCGATCCTCCTCATCCGCTTGTCTCACCCATCCTCTCTAGCCCCCGCCCACTGCCGTGCCTGTGTTCCCACGTCCCACCCGGTCTCCATCTCTCCACCCTCCTCCCCCTCTCCCAAGGTGGCTTCCGCCAGCTCCCCCTCCCTGATGATGTCCTCCTCCCCTCCATCTACCCCTCCTATCAACTTTGATCCTCCACCCCACTTCCTGTGTCCTTTCCTTTAGGCACCCTCCCTCCATTCTCTTTCCTTTTCCCCCGTACCCCCCCTCCACCGCTCTTCCCCCGGGCTTCCCCTCCCTCTTCCTCCCTTCCCCCTATCTCCCCTGCCCATGGCATCTGCTCTCCCCTCTCCCTCTCCCACCCCCCCTCCTCCTCTCTTGGCAGGTCCCCAGACTCGGACACGCTCAGTGAACATTCGCACGCTGGAGATCATCGCCATCAGTGTCTCGCGTGTGCGCCTTTGTCTGCGGTTAGTGTTCTTTCGTCGTCACGCCTCCACTGTTCACGTGTGCCGTTGCAGTCGTCCTTATTCTGTGCTCCGTGTCAACAAGTGTTAGTGTTTTTTCGTCCAGCGTGAACAGCTTCATGTTTATTGTTTTTGTATCTACATTTTTTTGCCCGCCGTTTTTCTTGTATTGTTTGTGTCACCTCTATGTCATATTATTGTACCCCTTAAAGCTGAAGCCGGCCGCGTGGTCATGCGGTTCTAGGCGCTACAGTCTGGAACCGCGCGGCCGCTACGGTCGCAGATTCGAATCCTGCCTCGGGCATGGATGTGTGTGATGTCCTTAGGTTAGTTATGTTTAAGTAGTTCTACGTTTGAGGGGACTGATGACCTCAGATGTTGAGTCCCATAGTGCTCAGAGCCATTTGAACCATTTTGAACTTTAAGGCTGAAGAGCGGCGTAATATCCTTCTGACAGCCCGCCTTGTATGAGGTGCTTAAAATTACAATAAAGAAAAAAAAAGTAGTAGTGCTGGCTCTCTATCCTACCCTTCAACGGTCTCAAGGTACCCTCCAAACCCACCTTAACCGGTTCACCACTTGGTGTAACCAGTGGTTCCTCCGTCTCAACACCACCAAAACCCAGGCAATCATCATAGGCCGCACCACTCGCTCCTTTTGCCTCCATGATTTCTACCACACCCTTTATGGTCGTCCTATCCAACTCACCCCCACCCTGAAATACCTTGGCCTCACCCTCGACCGACACCTCACCTGGACCCCTCATCTCCAGACTGTCCAGCAGAACGCCCATTCCCGCCTCCGCCCTCTGAAACTCCTGTCTGGCCGGACATGGGGATTGCATCCTTCTACCACCCTCCACACCTACAAATCTCTCATCCGTCCTATCCTCTGTTATGCCAGCGTTGCCTGGATCTCCGCCCCCACTCGCTTTTACAAGGCCCTCCAAATCCTTGAACGCCATGCGCTCCGCCTTTCCTTCCGTATCTGCCTTCCTTCCCCCACACAGCTCCTGTATGACCTGATCCCCTTCCCCCATCTCCTCCTGTTCCTCCAACATCTCCGCATCCTTTACATTGTTCGTAGGCTTGATCCCCCCCACCCTCTGGTTTCCTCCTTACTCTCCACCCCCCCGCCCGTTTGCCTCGCCTCTATCACTGTATCCCTCTCTCTCTCCACCTCCACACCCTCCATCTTCTTCATCAGGGCAATTTGCAACGCCTCCCCCTCCCAGATGACGAACTTCGCCGTGACATCTACCCTTCCTTCCAACTATAACCTGGCCTTGTTGCCCCCACCCCCTCCCCAGGGCCCCCTTTTTCCTCTTCCCTATTTCTCCCAGAGCGGATTTTCCTCCATCCCCTCGTCCCCTGAGACCCTGAACCCCATACTTGCCTCTTTCCTTCCCACATCCCTCTCTACCTGGCCCTCTTCAGCACGCCCCCCACTCATCTCCCCCATCTCTTCCCCTCCCTCCCTTCTTCAGGTCTCCCTCATCTCCTAGCGCCTGGAAGATCCTCTGTATTGATCAGCATCAGTGTGCCACATCAGTGTTGTGTTTAGTGCTGTTTCTCCTGTACGTCAAGAGGTGTGATTTTAATTGTGTACTGCCTTGAGGTTCGCTGTCAGTGTTACGTTATGTGCTATGCCATCAATCGATACCTTTATGCTCCAGTCATACTGTGCGTTGTGTTCTTTTAATCGTCGCAGTGTGTGGCTTTTTGTGTGTGCTACTTTTAAACAGTTTTTTATATCCATTTTACAGTCACCCCGTTTTTTGTCTATTGGCGTTCATGATGTTCCCCCTTTTTTATATCTACGTTCACCTTATTCTCTTCTTTGCTGTTTTTAAATGTCTTCTATTGTTTTGTTCTATGTCTTTTGGCTGAAGAGCAGCACATATGCTGCTGCCAGCCCGCCCCGAAGGGGAATTGAAATACAATAAAGAAAAAAAAAGTAGTAGTGTTATTTCATTGGTCTTTTTTCAAGCAGTAAATTTTTGAGCGGCCCTGATTGTGATGTTGCGGTCTGGGCCCGTTCGAGGCTTGAGAGTATGTAAACTTAAATGGACTAATTGTGCTGGTTAGTAGTAGGTCAAACGGTTATTCTGGAGTAACGTTTATCACAGTTCTGTTTGTCTTTGATAACCGTTATTTTTAACGGCTATTAATAACTGTCAAGTTATATTTCGCTAGCGAATACCGAATACTCCGATGGGGCTACAGTTAAATAACGACATAGTTGGAGTCCATCAGTTTTGTTATCAGTATAACTGCGAGTAGTGTGAAATGGCAGGAATGTTGTATGAATCGTGTCATATCCTTAGCTAATTAACTCTGGGTACATTTTAGTTGATGTTAGAACGATTATTAGTGTTTCATATTACATGTATGTAGGTTATCGGTCGCTATTAGAAATATTAGCATCACAGCTGCAACAGAAAGTAAGCGGAACTTCGCCACAGCACTGTTTGAGTAAAATGTTAACAACGTGCGTAACATATGAAGTAATATGTAATCTAAATAGTGTAGATTAAATTCGAAGCTTAATTTCTTGTGCTGCTCACTTAATAGAATAAGTGTACAGCCTTGTAATACAACAAAAAATATACATAATGTATCAGATTTGTTTATTCTTGTCCTGTACAAGATAGTCCTATTGGGGAAAGTGTAAGTACGCTAATCCAAGTTTTATGTGCAATTTGGAAACTGCTCAATTTCTCCAGCTACAGCATCTTTACAACATATGAAGACATGCAGATCGAAAAGGTTGACAGTGTTACATTTCTGGGACTACAACTCGATAGTAAATTCAGTTGGAAAGGGCATACCACAGAATAGATGAAGCGCCTAAACAGGTCTGTATTTAAAGTGTGAATGATGTTAGATGTAGGAGACATAGATATAGGAAAGCTTACATATTTTCATTCTATTATTTCATAAGGGATCATATTCTGTAGTAACTCATCAAACGGAGCAAAAGTGTTTCGCATGTAAAAGCGTGTAATAACGATCGATTGTGGTATAAATTCAAGAACATCATGTAGGAACCTGTTCAAGGAACTTTGTAGTCTAACCACTGCTTCTTAATATATTTATTCCTTAATGAAATGTATTACAAGTATTTCCAACCAATAGCTCAATACATAATATCAGTACTAGAAATAGGAACAGCAATCTACATAAAGACCTAAAATCACTTACCTTGGTCCAAAAGGGGTCCAATATTCAGGAACATGCATTTTCAATAAACTGCCAACAAGTCAGCAACCATTAAAAACTTGGTTTTAGATAAAGCACGGTTTACAGACTGTTTGAAAGAGTTTTTGATACCGAAATGTCCGATTCCACGCGTGTGCTTTGCCCCAGGACGACATCAATATGCCGGAAATGGCTATTTTAAGTGTTTCTATGACGTCACTATATACACATGGCAACAAACACTAAGATACATATAAATAATACAATAACATCTCCCACAAAAAAAAAATCAAACCAACGGGACAACTGCGGGATGTTGGGGGTTTTAGGGTGAGGACAAGCTAGTAAAAAAAAAAAAAAAAATCCATGATCCAAAAACACAAAATGAAGAACATAAGGAAATAAGGAAAAAAAAAGTACAGCATTCCGCTACACTACTAAAATCGGCAGGAATCGGACACTTCTCTTTAACAAAATAGGTCAACCATAGGTGACCATACCAAAACACCAATATCCACAACTAAAAGTACGAAAATTGGAATCAGACATTTCCCTTGACCTACATAGGTCAACCTCAGATGACGATACCAACACATCAACACATACAACTATGAAAATGGGAATCGGTCATTTCCAGTGACCTATATACGTCCACCACAACTACTGATGCCAAAAAACCAACAACTACAACTGCGAAAAATAAAACCAAAACCACAACCTCAAAAATCCATAAATCAAACATCCCTACATAAATTAAAACACTTTCAATACTCCATAAATACACAAAACATCACAACTAGAAAAAAAAATTAATTGTCACCAGCAAATCCTGGCACTGCAAACTAGATCAGCCAGCCCCCTCCTTCCCCCCCACCCCCCACACAAAACAACACATAAACACTGTGTCATAATGACATTCACACACCACAACATCTTTACGTCAAAGCAGACTGGTGGAATCGGACGCTTCCATTGACCCCTCCTTCTACTCTGTAGATGGATCTCTTAACAGAGACACACCAGCTTAAGTAAATATTCTGCTATATTTCAGTTTTGACAGCACTTGGTCGCAACAGTCAAGATCGGGTATTCTGTGTATGATATATTTATTAAAAGTGCGTAACTGTGTTTTATTCTGACAGTGTATCAATTCTGTAACTATTAGCAGTTACTCACAAGCAGTAAATATTAGCTATTATTCACATATTTTGACAAATGATGAGGATAATAATTATTATATTCAAATCTATTAAGTTATACTTTCTGAGCTGGCCGGTGTGGCCGTGCGGTTCTAGGTGCTTCAGTGTGGAACCGCGTGACCGCTACAGTCGCAGGTTCAAACCCTGCCTCGGGCATGGATGTGTGTGATGTCCTTAGGCTAGTTAGGTTTAAGTAGGTCTAAGGTCTAGGGGACTGATGACCACAGATGTTAAGTCCCATAGTGCTCAAAGCCATTTGAACCATTTATACTTTCTGACATGTTATTTGTCATGCGCGATGGCCAGTGGCTATTTTCGAAGAAGTACGAAAATATTATTTCGCTCCAGTAACTATCCTTTCTGAAAATATCAGTGGGTTCCAAGACTGGAGTCACTGTGTCAGGAACACAGACACACAGTTATTCCATTACCAACTTCCAGGTTACCTTTAGTGGTAGCCTGATGACTGCCAGAGAACGAGAACTGTGAGCCAAAACGATCACCAGAGAAAATTATTTTTTTTTCTTTATTGTCATTTCACACCGTAGACAAGGTGGGCTGGCAGCGGCCACAGTACGCCACTCTTCAGCCACAGGTATTACAAGAGAAACATGAAGACATTCACACGTGAAGAAAACCAAACAAACTGCTGCACTGTACACTAACACTGATGATGGAGATGACACACATGAACGATGGAGTGTGCACGGCGAAAACACTGAAGCACAAACACGATGGCACACACACAAAACCAATGGCGATGATGTCTGGCGCACTAATGTTGACTGAACATTGCGAGTCCAGGGACCTGCCAAAAGGGGAAAAAGGTGGGGGAGGAGGAAGATGGATGGCAGAGATGCAAGTGGCAGAGGAGTTCGGGGAAGGAAAGAAGGACATCAGACGACTGAGCGGACCGCGGCACAACACGGAAATGGCGGAAACCGCGGAAGCAGACCGTAGAGGAAAACAAGTTCCCACCAGCACCATAGATATATAAATCGCCCTGTTTTTTTAGATCGTATAAAAACGATAATTTTACTGTTTTTTAATTATGACAAGTACAGATTTTAACCTTGACATCTACATATTTTAATTAAGTATTTTAATATAAAAAAAGATCTAATGAATACAGTATGTGCAAATGGAATGTAACAAATGTACCAGACGCCACCTGTCGGTAGTAGTGTTATAATTAATACAAATGACGTGCACTCTGCCAACCAATTTTACGTGACGTAGCATGTGAAAGTTGCTGGATTTGGATGGGTTACTCCTGTAACTGAAATATCAGGTACGTTCTGGTACATTTGATGTTGATTAGATAGGATGAAAAAGATTTGCTTCCGTGAAATAGTAAATTAGTATCATTATTTTTACAGATCTGAAGATGGTTCTGAATGAACCGAAACCGGTCATATGAATAAAAAATTTGCAATCAAGACGGATTTTAAGTAACATTATAAAATCACTGATTGCTGTTATCCCATAAGACATTATGTCTGTTTTTGCAAAGTTTGTGCCACGTCAGGCTTAGGGATACATTACGAAGTTCTTATGTGTTAGGACGAAGATAATGAAAGAAAACCTGAAAATTAAATTTAACAAAACATGCTTAGACGCAGGGATTACTCCTAATTACACAAAAGTAAAATTCAGGAATATGTCAAACATAGCACAAATAGTAAAACGTAAAAGTGAAGTATTATGGGTTAAAACTCAAATTCGAGAAGCATATAAAATGAAAGACAAGTTAAATAGAGAAGCTTTCAATCTTCACTTGATTTTAGGTGACATTTTATCTCCATTACAGTTCACATACGCAAGCAGAGAGATTGAAAATAGAATTGTCAGGGAGCGAGAACTAACTCTAAACAGACATCAGAAGAAGCTTTTTAACCTAGGTGTAGATTTTAATATTGATAACCAAATGGCGTATAAAAAGTTGCATAATTTTTGTGAGAGGGTCGTGAACTTAAGTGAGATAGAATTAACAAAGGATGAGCAGAACCTTTTAAATAAAGGGCTGCAATATAACCTAAATCCCGCAGTTAACTCAAATACAATAAAAAAAGACTGTCGCAGAAGTGAAAATTGCATGTGATATCGCAAATATGAATAGATATGAACAGACCAACACGGCAGTTAAAGTAAAGAAGTCGATTATAGATGAAATGCACTCTGCTCACAAGAACAGAAACGAACTACTAACTCTTAAGGGCTTGAATAAGAAGTTAAAATCATGTAAGGCTATCATCACAAAGGCAGATAAGGGCGGCACTATGGTTTTAATACATGATACAGACTATATAGAGAAAACTGAAAAGTTCTTTATGGAAAACGGAATAGTAGAAGTCAAGAAAGATCCAACCAAGAAATTTCAAACAGAAATAAGGAAACAAATAGATAACAGTGTGTTTCTATTCACAGAGGAGGAAAAGTTTAAACTGAAAGTAACGAATCCACGAATCCCCGAATTACAGTCACAAATAAAGCTCCATAAAGTGGAAAAATCGATTCACCCAATAGTTAATAACACTAGCAGCCCAAGTTATAAATTAAATAAAGAGCTAAATAACAGATCGAAGGCGACATATACATATAGTCGGACTTTCAACATTAGCAACAGCTACGAATTTGCCGAGCAAATTAAAGACGTACTTATACTTCAGAATGCGTCACTAACTTCATTGGATATCACCAATCTGTACACAAACATTCCCGTAAAAGAAACGATTGTGATCATTAAGAACAATCTCCTTACTCATGGTAAATTGGCACTGGGGGAAGTGATTGAACTAGTGGAAATGTTGGATCAAGTCTTGTCGTTCAATTACTTTACTTTCAATGGTAAAATTTATCAACAAAGATGGGCTGGCAATGGGGAATAGTTTAGCTGGGACGCTGGCTGACATTTTTGTAAATCACTTAGAAAACAAATTCTTTGTGAAAATCCTAGTATCGATGAGAAAATTGTATATTACAGGAGATACATTGACAACTCCATTTTATTATACAAAGGAGATAAAAATGATATCGAAAACTTAGCACAAAAATGAGCTCCCAACACCCGAAAATTAGATTCACCATGGAATTTGAAGAAAACAACTGTATAGATTACTTAGATTTAACACTAATAAAGTAAGATGGGAAGCATGAATTTAGCATATTCAGAAAACCTACATGTACGGATCTAGTTATCAATGAGCGATCTTGTCACCCACCACGATACAAATGGGCATATTTTACTTGGATGGTATACAGGCTACTAAGATTGCCACAAAGCCAACAGGAAGTAGAAAAGGAGTTAAGTATTTTAAAACAAGTGACCGTAGCGAACAGATATTCGTGTAAGCAGGTGATGAATATTTATAGGAAGACAAAGAAGAGGCAAGCAAATGGAACAAATAGAAGGAAGTCAAGTAGCAGTTAAGAGGAACAACAAGAAAAAATATGTAGCTCTCACTTACAATGGAAGAATTACAGATAAAATTGAAAGATGCTTTCGTAAATCCGACGTTTAAATAGGGTTCCGAACAAATAACACGTTAAAATTGAAGCTCCAGCATAGAATATGTAATAGTAGGAATAAATTTCAGGATTCAGGGGTATATAAGATCAAATGGAATGACTGCTGTAAACAATGTATAGGGCAGGCTGGTAGGAACTTTGAAACCAGATTCAGGGAGCACACCTACTCTCAAAACAAAACAGCTTTTGGGGCGCCTATGGCTGCGACAAAGCACTCAGTCACGAACATTGAACGCAAGTTAGACGTACTGCATAGAGCTCATAAGGGACGGTTTCTTAACATTTTGGAAGAAATTGAAATATACACCCACAAAAATAAAGATCCGGATTTAATCCTCAACGAGCAAAGCGAATTCAATCGTAACGCCTATTTTAGCATTCATGACGACCTACTAAGATGACAAGTGTTGCGTGTGGAGATCCAGACCGAGGGATGAGAGATGGTGCGCGGTGGAGAAGCCGGAAGACGCGTGCAGCGCCTGGCGTCGTTGACGGGGCCCTCCTGTGCATCCCTCTTGCCCGCGGCGATGGACATCAGACGACTGAGCGGACCGCGGCACAACACCGAAATAGCGGAAACCGCAGAAGCAGACCGACCGTAGAGGAAAACAAGTTCCCACCAGCACCATAGATATATAAATCGCCCTATGTTTTTTAGATCGTATAAAAATGATAATTTTACTGTTTTTGAATTCTGACAAGTACAGATTTTAACCTTGACATCTGCATATTTTAATTAAGTATTTTTAATATAAAAAAAGATCTACTGAATACAGTAGGTGCAAATGGAATGTAACAAATGTACCAGACGCCACCTGTCGGTTATAGTGTTATGATTAATATAAATGGCGGGCACTCTGCCAACCAATTTTATGTGACGTAGCATGTGAAAGTTGCTGGATTTGGACGGGTTACTCCTGTAACTGAAATATCAGGTACGTTCTGGTACATTTGATGTTGATTAGATAGGATGAAAAAGATTTGCTTCCGTGAAATAGTAAAATAGTATCATTATTTTTACATATCTGAAGATGGTTCTGAATGAACCGAAACCAGTCATATGAATAAAAAATTTGCAATCAAGACGTATTTTAAGTAACATTAGAAGCCTGGGGGAGGGAGGAGGGACAGAAGGGAGGGAGGGTGCCCTGAGGAAAAAACACTGGAAGTGGAAGAGGAGGATCAAAGTTGATAGGAGGGGTAGATGGAGGGTTGGAGGGCATCATCAGGGTAGGGGACCTGGTGGAAGCCATCTTGGGAGGGGGTAAGGAGAGTGGAGAGATGGAGAGGAGGTGGGATGTGGGAATACAGGTGCGACAGCGGACAGCGGTGGGAGAGGATGGGAGAGACAAGTGAGTGAGGTGGATCTAGTTTACAGGAGGTGTAGAGGATCTGTATCCGTTCGAGGAAAAGGAGGAGGTATGGGAATGGATTAATATCGTACAGGATGCACGTGGGGGAGGGGAAACGGATGCGATAGGTGAGGCAGAGAGCATGGCGTTCGAGGATTTGAAGGGATTTGTAGGAGGGACGGAGATCCAGGCAGGGTAGGCGTAGCAGAAGATAGGGTGGATGAGGGATTTATAGGTGTGGAGGATGGTGGAGGGGTCCAGACCCCAAGTGTGACCATAAAGGAGCTTGAGGAGCCGGAGTCATGGGCGTGCTTTGGCTTGAATTGTCTGGAGATGGGGGTCCAGGAGAGGAAATGGTCAAGGGTGACGCCAAGGTACTTAAGGGTGGGGGTGAGGGCGATAGGACGGCCATAGATGGTGACATAGAAGTCGAAGAGGCGGAAGGAAGGGGTGGATTTGCCTACAGTGATCGCCTGGGTCTTGGAAGGATTGACCTTAGGCAACCACTGGTAGCACCAAGTGGTGAACTGGTCAAGATGGGATTGGAGAAGGTGTTGGGAGAGCTGCAGGGTGCGGGTGGGGGCAAGGAAGGCAGTGTCATCGGCATACTGGAGAAGGTGGATCGGAGGTGAAGGTGGCGGCATGTACACCGTATGCAAAAGGTACAGAAGAGGGGAGAGGACGGAACCTTGGGTCACACCGGCAGAGGGGAAAAAGTTGTAGGAATCCGTGTTATGGATGCTGAGGTAGGATGGACGTTGGTAAAGAAAGGACCCAATCAGACGGACGTAGTTAATAGGAAGGGTGAAGGTTTGGAGCTTGACGCGGATACTGGAATGCCACAAATGGTCATAGGTGCATTCGAGGTCAAGGGAGAGGAAGATAGTGGAGCAACAGGAATTGAGCTGTTGGGAGAAGAGATGAGTGAGGTGAAGGAGAAGGTCATCGGTTGTTAAGGACAGCTGAAAGCCACACTGGAGATGCTGGTGGATGTGTCGGGTAAGGATGGATTCCAGGACCTTGCTGAAGACCGAGGTAAGGCTGATGGGACTGTAGGAGGAGAAAGCGGACGGCAGTTTGTCGGGTTTAAGGAACATCAGGATGCGGGAGGTTTTACACAGGTCGGGGTACTAGCCGGTGGAGAGGACTACATTGTAGAGCCTGGCCAGAGTGGAGAGGAAGGAGGCAGGAACTTCACGAAGGTGGCGATAGGTGACATGATCGTGACCAGGAGCGGTGTTACATTCCGTGCGGAGTGTAGCGATGATATCCTGAGTAGTGATGCGGTCATTGAGTTTGGTGTGTGCAATGTTGTCCAAGTACTGGAAACCCGGGGCTAGGGGAGGGACAGAGGTGTGAGTTCGATTGTGGGCATCTGGGAAGAGGGAGTAATCGAACTGGGGATCGTCAGGGATGATAAAGACTTCGGAGTGGTAGGACGCAAAGTGATTGGCCTTACTAAGGTTGTCAGGGAAAGGTTCATCATCATGAAGGAGAGAGTAGTAGGGAGGGGGTTTAGATCCGGTAAGGCAGCGGAAGGCTGACCAGTACTTGGACGAGATGATAGGAAGTGCAGCACTAAAATGGGTGCATGTCTGTCGCCAGTCCCGGCGTTTCTTAGCCGCGAGCAAGTTTCTGATGTGTCGTTATAGTTGCAAGTGGTGTCGTATTGCGTCCGGTTCATGCATGTGAAGGAAGGCACAGTAGAGACGGCGGCATTCACAGAGAAGGAGGACGGCCTGTGGGGGTAAAGTAGGATGGTGGGGGTGGATGGCGACGGAAGTTATGTGAGCCACCATGGCCTCAGACAAGGTCTGCAGGAGAAAGGAGGCAGCACGGGTAATATCATCAGGGTTGTGGTAGGTGAGAGTGTATCCCGGTAGGTATTCCAGTCAGCCTTGAGGAAATTTTTTTAAATTTTTTATTGTTATTTTGATCACCTTATACAAAGGCGGGCAGGCAGCAGCATATTACGCTGCTCTTCAGCCGCGAGTCGTACAATAAGTATTACATATAGGTGGCACAGATAATACAGTTAAAACGGTGGGCAAAAACTGTAGACACGAAAAATAATAAACATGGAGCTGGTCACGCTGGACGAGAAAAATACTAACACTAGTTGACACGGCGCACATAACAAGGATGACTGAGACGGCACATGTGAACAGTGGTGGCGTGATGGCGAAAGAACACTAAACATAAAACGAAGGCACACACACGAGACACTGATGGCGATGATATCCAGTGGGCGAATGTTCACTGCGTGCGCGAGTCCGGGGACCTGCCAAGAGAGGAGGAGGGGAGGTGGGAGAAGGAGAGGGGAGAGAAGAGATATATGGTTAGATAAAAATCGAGGAGGCGGAAGGAAGGGATGGTTTTGCCTACACAGGAAGAGGGAGAAGAGTATCAATAATGGTAGGAGGGGCAGATGGAGGGGAGAAGGGCATCATCAGGGAGGGGGAGCTGGTGGAAGCCTCCTTGAGAGAGGGTAAGGAGAGTGGAGAGATGGAGAGCTTGTGGGAAGTGGAAATACAGGCACGGCAGCGGGCAGGGTCGGGAGAGGATGGGGGAGACAAGCGGATGAGGAGGATTGAGGTTACGGGAAGTGTAGAGGACCCGTATCCGTTCGAGGAAAAGGAGGGACTGACCTTGAGCAACCACTGGTTGCACCAAGCGGTGAACCGGTCAAGATGGGATTGGAGAAGGTGTTGTTGGGAGCGCTGCAGGTTGGGTTCAAGGGCAAGGAAGGCGATGTCATTGGCAAACTGGAGAAGGTGGATGGGGGGAGACGGCGGCGGCATGTCCGCCGTATACAAAAGGTACAGAAGGGGGGAGAGGATGGAGCCTTGGAGCACACTGGCGGAGGGAAAAAAGGTGTAGGAATCTGTGTTATGGATGGTGACGTAGGAAGAATGGTGGGAGAGAATTCCTTATGGTAACTCTCTTTATACTACCCATCCACGCTAAATTGACATATAAGGCGGTGGCTCAAGAGAACAACCGGACTTGTTAATGCCTGTACTGCAGCTCCTATCAGCCACCACTCGGACATTAACTTTATTTAATTGTTTGTGCTAAAAGTAACGAAGGCACACGAAATAGTACACAGCTCCTGTCAACAGATGGCGCGCAGTGTCACAGTTATTCCCATGGCCTATGGAACGCCTTCCAAATGGTGTATCCCTCTCTTTCGTTCGTAGCCTGATCTCTGATGAGTTGACAGGAAACCATAGTATGATCTTTAGTCAACAGATGGCCTGAGGCACTGTTGACACTAGACAGTTATTGAAATAACTGCCTGTATCAGAGGAACGGTTATAGCAGTAACTGTTACTTCTCAGAAACTGGTTATTTCTATCAGTTACGTTATTTTTTGGGACCACTAGTACCGGTACTGGGAATGGCTGGAAGCAAGGGGAAACTACAGTCGTAATTTTTCCCGAGGGCGTGTGGTTTCAGTGTGTGGTAAAATGGTGATGGTGTCCTCTAGGTTAAAATATTCCAGAGGTAAAGCAGCCGCCATTCGGATCTCTGGGCGGGGACTACTGAAGAGGGCGTCGTAATCAGGAGAAAAAAAATTGGCGTTCTATGTATGGGAGTGTGGAATGTCAGATCCCTTAATCAGGCAGGCAGGTTAGAAAATTTATAAAGGGAAATGGATAGGTTAAAGTTACATATAGTGGTAATTAGTCAAGTTCAGTGGCAGGAGGTACAAGATTTCTGGTCAGGCGGATACAGGGTTATAAATAAAAAATCAAATAGGGTAATGCAGGAGAAGGTCTAATAATGAATTTAAAAAATAGGAGTGCGGGTGAGCTACAGTGAACAGCATAGTTAACACCTTATTGTAACAAAGATAGACACGAAGCCCACACCTGCCACAATAGAACAAGTTTATGTGCCAACTAGCTCTGCACATGGACTCTGACCACAATCTATTGGTTATAAACTGTAGATCAAAACTGAAGAAACTGCAAAAAGGTAAGAAAATTAAGAACTTGGTACCTGGATATACTGGGAGAAGTGTTTCAGGTAGAGTGTTTCAGGGAGACCATTAGGGAACGATTGACAAGAATGGGGAAATAAATGCTGTAGAAGAAGAATCAGTAGCTTTGATACATGGAATAGTGAAGGCAGCGGAGGATCAAGTAGGTAAAAAGATGAGGGCTATTAGAAATCCTTGGATAACAGAAGAAATATTGAATTTAATTGATGAAAGGAGAAAATTTAGAAATGCAGTAAATGAAGCAGGCAAAAAGGAATACAAACGTCCCGAAAATGAGATCCACAGGAAGTGCAAAATGGCTAAGCAGGGATGGCTAGAGGACAAGAGAAAGGAGGTACAGACATATATCACCAGGGAAGAAATAGATACTGCCTACAGTAAAATTAAAGAGACCTTTGGAGAAAAGAGAACCGCTTGTTTGAATATCAAGAGCTCAGATGGAAACCCAGTACAATGCCCTCAGTGACAATGTAGCGAGAAGGAAGCGACTCTGCCTTACTTCTCTGGTTTATGTATCACTAACCTGGTGTCTTGCTGGTTCGGTAGTCCCTCATCCCAAGTATTAGCACTGAGGCACTAGGTTCAATGAAGGGGCCATCTTGCTGAAGTGGAGTGTTTCTGGATGCCAGTAGTTAAATGTCAACAACGCTTTGTACTATACCCATTTTAATAAAGAAAATACTTTGAAACACGCTTCACCGAACTTCCAATATGGCGGCTCTTGGCTACGCCGTTATTCAACCCTTTCCAACCCATTAACACTTTTCTAACTTTCCATAAACGTAATACACACTGCCCACGACACGTGGCGTTCACTGATAACTAACTTTCACTATCTCATGTTTAACAGCTGGAACATTTATTCGTCATCGTTCTTCTGGAGCCACCCCCAGTTACTCGAACGTGCTTTTTCAGTGGCGCCTCGCTACTAACTCGCCCTCTCTTCCCGACGGACAAGAGAAACCCCACCTTTCTCTCTCAGCCAGTGAGGACACTTCGCTCATTTCCTAACACTGTCTCAGATTGTAAGATCCTACTCCCGAATAGACAGATCTCGTCCATACTAAGGTTGCAGAACATTGCCTCCTATGGTTTCATCACTAATGCTCCTTGTTGACGCTTAATTGTCAAATGGACATGTAACCTGGCTGCTACTGAGCGTAATACTTGGCTTAAACATGTGAAGGGATTGCACGTGCATTACACATTCCCCCCCCTCTTCTTTTATTTTCAAAATTCAATATGCTCGAAGACCCTGTTTAATTTTGAAATATTGTCGGTTGGGTGTCTCTTGCCCTCGGTTTACATCTTTAATCATTGGTATTACTTCATCTTACACATACTCTACAATCATTGCTTATCGGCTACTGTTCTTATTATTACACTATCCTTAACACGATATAGCTATACAGATACATGTCCCATTGAAGTGAGTATGTATCTTTAAAATTACTTCTGATCGTTATCTGATCCGATCTTTATCTGATGCCTTGAGAGTGGCACTATTTTAGCTTTAAATCATTTCTGAATATACCATGAACACTATATAATACATACCTTAATTAACATCGAATACTTATTCTGATGCACTTCTGTTTTATCTGAGATGGAACATCTACTCATATGCCCCTTACTTTTAGCTCATCTAAACATTTACATATTAATTATTTCTACATCCAATACAGAACAAGTTAATCAAAAATTTATAAAACTCGCATTTGGCTAATCTTACTTTATAATGCCCATTTTCTACTACATACAAGAACATGTTCCATAATCATCGGCTAAGTAATTGCCGTCCTATTAGTCACTGGTTCACTATTTTTTGTTTCTTTTTCGCCAGCGAATACCGTCCTTCTCACTCTTGCAACTATAAAGCATTCCCTCTAACTTATTTCAATATTTCTTATCTTTACTCCAGGTACCTCTCGGGTTACCATTACCCATTGTTGGATGTGGGGTCACCTTTGTATGACCCTCATCATCTTTATACTTCATAGTGTATAGTGATACCATCCTCGGCCACTCATTAACTTATACCTTTTCTTTCTTTTGTTCTATGGGGTTTGGACCCAGTTCCCATACTTACATAACTTCAATTCTTCATCTTATTCTGCTGCACTTACCTCTTTATCCTTTGGTCACGATTTACCTTGTCAGTTGGCTAAACATATGTTTCGAATTTTGTTACCATTCGATCTCTTTACTGTTCTCTTATCTAAGCACAATTGCAGAATGATACCCACTTATATCTATTTTTCCTGTTTTCGCTAAGTTGTTTGTTCACTGTCTCCATGGTGCCTTTTTAGAATTTGTTAAATTTGTAACCAACAGGATAATATTCTTTGTCTCTGTATACCTTGTTTACTCTAATCATAGCTTTTTCCATGTTGTACCGACTGTCTTTTAGGGTTGTTACATGTTATAATCACATAATTTCAGATTTTGCTAAACATTTTCCAACAGGATAACACAATTTTATAAATAGCTTTTCCTTTTTTGTACCGTCTCTTTTTCTCACTTACCAATGTTACTCACTATTCCCATGTTCCTATATTCTAAGATAAAGCAGGGACTGATGATACAGCATCATTTTGACAGAAACAAGGGAATATTGGCAATATGACGAGAATTGGAATATTTTGCCAATGCCTGAGCACCTGGTGTGTGTCACGCACCTTACCTTGCAAAGCAGTTGTACACTCTGAAGTTGGATAGCGATGAATTAAAGATGATAGTAAATAGTTCTGACTGAAAGAAGATGAAGATTGACAATATGAAGGGAAACTGAAATAATATTTACTTCAGTCGCAGGTTCGAATCCTGCCTTGAGCATGGATGTGTGTGATGTCCTTAGGTTAGTTAGGTTTAAGCAGTTCTAAGTTCTAAGCGACTGATGACCACATATGTTAAGTCCCATAGCGCTCAGAGCCATTTGAACCTTTTTTTGAAATAAAATTGTCAATAACTTGAGTGCCAGGTGTTTGTTAAACACCTTGTGTTGTACAGAACACTACGCCCTCTGAGGTTAAAAAAATGGCTCTGAACACTATGGGACTGAACTTCTGAGGTCATCAGTCCCCTAGAACATAGAACTGCTTAAACCTAACTAACCTAAGGACATCACACACATCCATGCCTGAGGCAGGACTCGAAACTGCGACCGAAGCGATCGCTCGGTTCCAGACTGTAGCGCCTAGAACCGCTCGACCACCCCAGCCAACCGAGGTTTTCAGTTGATCCTTTGACCAGTTGTGTGTGTGCTGTCAATCATTGTCTCCTGCTGAGTTATTCCATTATCTGTGTGTTGAGGATATTGTATCTGTCTGTTTGTCAGTTCTCCTTGTATCCTATCTTCATTAGGTCCGTTATTTTCCCAGGAGTTCCTTCTCCAACCTTCTAGATTTTGATTGTTCCCTGAAAATGAATCCAATTGGTCCAGCGCTTCCACAATTGCGTTTACATCTGACTTATATATTCCTATCAATTTTCCTTGTACCCTCAGAGGCAACTTGATCAAAATGATTGATATTAAATCCGTTTCTTTCAGGGGATCATCTAAATACAAGTTCTTTTCCACATACTTCTGGAAGAACTCTTTGTAACTCCTGCAACCACAATTACTTAAGTTTAGACAGTGGCATTGTAGTGAGAAGGAAGCAACTCTGCCTTACTTCTCTGGTTTAGTATCACTAACCTGGTGTCCTGCTGCTTCGGTAGTCCCTCGTTGCACAGTAGTAACGCTCATGTACCAGGTTCCATGTAGGTGCGATCCTGGCAGTCATTTCTGAATACAGACATGTGCAAATATCTTCACTGCTCTAGGAGAACTCGTCTTTGTTGCATTTTTTCGTACCGTGATCAGCAAAATAACTTAAGGCTCATTCTGCTTAAGAACTTGATGCCCGCAAGTCCTTAAATAAGTCTCCGTGGGGTAGTAATGCATGAAAGGAAACAAACTGTTGGACAAAAGAATGGAGAGCTCCCTGCTTTTTGCGTTTCCGATAGATCGTATGACAAGGATCTGGTGTCATATTATACTTCAGAACCCTAAACTGTTTATTTTTTTACTTCCTACGAAAACAAAACCTATAATATGAGAACAGGAAACTTCAGCTTTTTGTGTTTATTTCCTCACTTCATACTAAAACAAGGGCGTTGATATGAGAGGAGGAAATGAAGTATACGCTTCCAAGACATAATATTTCCTTGTGTGCAACTACTGCATGCATGAAAGCTCTGCAGTTAATTTTTGTGTGTTGGATAAATTTTGATATCATCTCACATTACTTTGTGAGAAGGTTCCGACTTTTGGGATTCAAAGAGCGTGGAAATTTCATCACTGGTTAATAACATGATGACTAATGACGTGATACCAGGTCTAATTGCTCCATGCAACTGTGAGTAGAGTCTCACGTTTGTTGCTATAAGAAAATGCAGGCAGTGATGTCCGCTCACTGCAGTCAGAGCCATGTTTATTTCCTTCTGTTTATGGAGAAGCGTCTGCAGCAGCGTCCACGCTCAGCCAACATAAACAAATCGTGACGGCATTGGGCACTGCTAATCGTTGCACTTGTCGCAGGTCGCGACAACAAGAGCGCACTGTCTCTGGCAACGATATAATGGAGTTTATACATCTTACTTGCTTACCGTAATTTGCAGGATATGGGTTGGGTAAAAATTCAATTTGTAGTAACTAGCCACTGCATTACAATGGTTAACAGCTACATTTGATGCAATATTTATTGTTGCTTGTCTCTCTCTTATGTTGATAGTATTGATTCAGATCGGGCACGAACATGAAAACACACACACACACACACACACACACACACACACACACACACAGAGTCACTGATTACAGTTAGAGTGACGACTGCTGTCTGTTGAACAACACATGCACCAATCAATTACGCAGAGACACTGCGACCGAATGGTGTCTCAATTCTTGGCAACATATTCCAGCTGTAGTAGTAGTGCAAAACGCACTGTTGGAGCTATCAGATGGAAAATATTATGTTCACACTACTCTTTGCTCAAGTTTACGTCTTTTGGTAGGACTCAGCCTTTCATTTCTTCTTAGAAAGTTAACGATAAAAGCATCATAACACGGCACCAGTAACAGAATTGCATAGGAATGCTCAATGAGCAACCTGATGACGTTCAAGCCAAACTGTAATAATACTCATTCCATTGATTTTTGTTGTTTCGAATTAGAGCACTCAGTACTCCTACACCAGACTTCTGAACCTTGCCTGTTGAATGCAAATGTCGCATGACGGTTAAATGGTAATCCGTCACTTATTACAGTAGTCAAGACTTCCTTAACGTGGAAAATCATTAATGCCAGAACGATCTTTGTTGAACCAAGAATATCTTTTTCTGGCGTATTTTTACCAAAAGCACTCGCTCCAGACACAGTTCAAATTTTTCGAGTTGCCTCCCCTGCATTCAGCCCTCTATTATACAAAAATCAAATATTGTGTCGCTGATGTTATACCTTTTTCCACTTGCGACCCAATTTTACAACGCTTAACTGTAGTTCATGATTTTCAAGTATGCAAAATCCAATGCTTAACTGCAAGATATAACTAGAACTTCAAATTCCAAAATGACGGTTGATACATACACGACAGTATCGCGCCTCGTTCACCTGGGCGGCGCCGGATTCCATGCAGTGGGTGGCGTCTGGGTGCCTATTCTGTATCTTTCCGGCATTGTGCCGATCGTTTCGGTACTCCAGAGCACCGAAAGCTCTAGTACTCGAATTAGAGTCCCTGCATTATTCAGTATGCATTTCGGTAGTGATAACGTTCGGGTCTAGAGAACCGAAACGCTGTTGTTGGTTCGCGTTGCGCAAGCCAATCAAAAGCAAGTGGCCGCAGATCCGCGCATGCACACTGCAACACACACAGCACCATGGACACAAAGTTGGTAGCACATGACACAGGCGCGCTATTCTTCCAAGTACCGAAAATTGCGCTTCCGTAGCCATAACGCATGACGCCACATTCCATCGAGCTGGATATTCGGGAAAAAAATGGAAAATTATTTCTGACAAGAAAAAATATAAAGGCCACTGTCGGTTGTTTCACCCACAGCAATTTCATCTCCAGCAATTTCTTATTTCGTTTTTTAAACACACACAAATCACGAAATCATTACTGAGGAAGTGCGCTCTTACATGTAAATAATAACGAATATTGCTCAAAAATCTTAACTTACACGAATAACAATGTTTCACAACGTGCTGGATACATGAAGCGGAAAAAAATTTTTCGCCCATCCATGTGCGAACCCAGATGCTTGTATACAGCATACCCATGCGCTAACCACTATTTTTTTTTATACACTCTCATTTCGTTTGTTTTCGTTCGTTATATCTGCTCGGTGCGGACGTAGAAAGACATCCATTTCAGTTTGTTTTTGATCCATTAACTCAGTTTTTTTGTTACAGAGGGTAGCTAACCCTCTAACCGAACACGCTGATCTACCGTGCCAGCTACCACTTGGCCACGCCAAACAACAGAAACATAGCGCTCAGTTCTTGTACTATTGTGCAGAGTAACGTAGGCTGACTTTGTTGCCAAATGGTGCTCTGTAAGTTATAAATACATGATAGTTTGGAATGTTTCCAGTATCAGGTTTCAAATAATTGCTTTCCTTTGTTACTTCAAAGTTATAAACACGTTTCGATTATTACTAACTAAACCATTTGTGGGAAAAAGTACAAGAAGTCACTAGTAACGTCAGTTCACACTCATGTAATATACGTAAGCAGAGGCGATGTCTTGATATTTAATGACCTTCAAACTCTTATTTGCATAAAAATAACATGTATTTTGAGAGAATAATGACACAAAACATTTTTTTATGTACTCATTAACAGAAACAACCTAACCTAACCATATTTCTAACAAAGGAAAATTGTCTATTAAGAACTCACTTTCACACTGGATGCATCCTTTGGTGATTCTTTAGTAACACAATCACTAAATCGAAAGCTAAAACCGATAAATATGTTTAAAATAACAAATTATAGGTATACATAAACCACAGCTCACCGATCAACAGGGCCACCCGAAATCCAAAACCTTTCGTTACAATTGTCGTAAAATCGTTGGAAGTCCATTCGGTAACAGGTCTCAGAAGCTTACTGAATAGGATGTTTCGGTAAAGAACCCAAAATGACGTCACTACCGAGACAAATCTACTACACCAATCGGTATGAACAATACAGAATGGGGCCCCTGGCCAGTGGCTGGTAGCCGCCACAGCACTAGGAAACGCTCAAGCGCAAGCTGTTCTGATTGCGACGTAGCCACGATCTGTCTTGCGGAATTGTTTCTTGAAGTATTTTTTATTATTGGTGGGTTCAATCATACTCATAACTTTACATGAGGGCCGATACGTCGGGGAAAAAGTTTATATGGTTGGACACAAACACACGACAATAAGTTTAGAAAGCACTATAAATACCACTAGGTCACGGGATCACACTTCACAAGAACACCTAGGAAGAAGACAACCTTTCCTCGTGACACTTCCGCATCTTACTGTGTTGCCAGATTGTGCCGAGCGTCGGACTTAGCGTTGTCAGGGGTGGTCGGTTCTATTGGGAACCTTAAGTGAGCAACTCAGGCTTAGTGTCTGTGGTGCCTGGCTGGCGGTCAGGTTTTATGTCTAAGACTGTCCATGTAGCCTGGCAGCTACTGAACATTCCCGATCGCTTAAATGTGTGTAATACTTGGCTTAAACACGTGAGAGGAATGCACGTGCATTACACCAGTCCAAAGCCAAGAGTGGAAAGCAGAAAGGTGGAAGGAGTATATGGTATGTCTATATAAGGGCGATGTACTTGAAGACAATATTATGGAAATGGAAGATCAAATGGGAGATATGATGCTGCGTGCAGAGTTTGAGAGAGCACTGAAAGAACTAAGTCGAAACAAGGCCCTGGAGTAGACAACATTCCGTTAGAACTACTGATAGCCTTGGAAGAGCTAGCCCTGACAAACCTCTACCATCTGGTGAGCAAGATGTATGAGACACGTGAAACATCCTCAGACTTCAAGAAGAATATGATAATCCCAATCTCAAAGAAAGCAGGTGTTGACAAATGTGAAAATTACCAAACTATCAATTTAATTAGTCATGGCTGTAAAATACTAAAACGAATTTTTTACAGGTGAATGGAAAATATGGTAGAAGCCAAACTACCGAACTATCAATTTAATTAGTCATGGCTGTAAAATACTAACACGAATTCTTTACAGGTGAATGGAAAATCTGGTAGAAGACGACCTCGCAGAAGTTCAGTTTGGATTCCACAGTAATGTTGGAACACGTGAGGCAATACTGACCCTATGACTTATCTTATAAGATAGATTAAAGAAAGGCAAACCTACGTTTCTAGCATTTGTAGACTTAGAGAAAGCTTTTGACAATGTTGACTGGAAAACACTCTTTCAAATTCTGAAGGTGGTAGAGTTCAAATACAGTGAGTCTAAGGCTGTTTCCAATTCGTACAGAAACCAGATGGCAGTTTTAACAGTTGAGGGGCTTGGAAGGGAAGCAGTGGTTGAGAAGGGAGTGAGACAGGTTTGTAGACTATCCCAAATGTTAATCAATCTGTATATTGAGCAGGCAGTAAGGAAACAAAAGAAAAATTCGGAGCAGAAATTAAAATCCATGGAGAAGAAATAAAAACTTGAAGGTTTCTGAAGACATTGCAATTCTGTCAGAGACAGCAAAGGACCTGGAAGAGCAGTTGAACGGAATGGACAGTGTCTTGAAAGGAAGATACAAGATGAAAGTCAACAAAAGCAAAACAAGGATAATGGACTGTAGTCGAATTAAATTCCTCTAGTGCGTCCCAAATCCGGGTAGCCTGCACATGTGGTGAAAAGGAAGCAAGTTTTCCAGATGTGTTTAAGCACTCTGTGACAGTGTAAATATGTGTTTGCTTGTGCATTATGAATGAAAAACCATTGCAATCGTTTACATTTTCTATACATTTCCTTCTGTGCCATAAATTACATAAATAAACAATAATATAAATAAAGAACTATACAAACAAACAATATTGCACGCATTCCATACATTGCAATCGATTTCCCACCAAAATCTATACATAAACAAATAAACTAAATTTCATTCAGAGATTCATATCTCATAAATTGCTTAAATTAACAATATTCCACACATTGTCTAAATTCTTCACATAATATTCCATAAACCAACATCAATTTCCCACCGAATTCTTTAAATAAATAAACTATATTGCCTAAACTGTTTAAACAATGTTCCATCCTCTGCAATCGATTTCTCAACTAAAGTCCGTAAATAAATAAACAAATACAAATAATTAAACAATACTCCATACACTGAATTTCACAGTAGGGGAGGGGTTTCCCAGATGGGATTAATCAGTTGATCGATATCATTAATCAATCATTCAAATAGATATCAAAAGTGTGTTCGTATCAGCGAGGGGAGTTCACAGAGGGATGGGGATGGACGTGGGAGGAGGGAAGGGTAGGGTGATGGGTGGGGACACTAGGTTAAAGGCCTGTTAATCGAAGAGAAGGATAATCCCCATGGGGTCATAATCCTATTAGCAGAACAGAAGGTTAATGACCTGTCAATCAAAAGATAACAATAGGTTGGCCTCTGAATGTATACTTGTCCCTGATGTAGGCTCTGAGCGCCTCTCTGACATTTCCTCAGTCCTCACATTCTGTCGTCTCTCGAAGTTGACTGCTTCTTCTTGATGGTGTTTTTCTTCCATGCTTCACCCATTCCTGCTACCATCAGCAAACAGTGGCATCATCCCACTCAGATGTTGAGTGATATGCCAATTACTCTGACTACCTTCTTTAACCCAACTACACGACCTCTCTCAAATGTTAACTTCTGCGTATATTGTGCACATGCCTACCTGCCAGGCGTACTTACTGCGTAGCTGAGTACATAGAATGAAATTCACAAAGACTTTATACCTTGGTATCGACACATCCCCTGTTTGCTAGCCTTGCCAGTCACGCATTGATATTGCACTGCAGCGTCACATGTTCATCCATCAGGCACCAAAGTTTATAATTTTGTATTTTCTGCCGATTCCTATATTCGTTTCTGTTTGTGAGCAATCTGCATAAGTTGTTCATTGTGCACCCTTTTTTTTTCTTTATACACCTCTCAGACTGTAAAATGTATGTTTCACATCGCTCTATATGCTAAGGTAACTACGAGTTAGATAATTCTCCCATTTACACTCATGTCACGCTTGGGTGCAGAATGGCTGGCTTGTGCCATGTGACGTCCAACTGACCAATTGTCTTTAATAATAGTATGGAAATGAAGAATTATTTAGGATTATGTAGTGATTCTGAATTCATGAGGTTAAAAAATCTGCATGAAAGAAGTTGTTTATTCTTCGAGTTAGATAAAAGCAATCTTTTGTGGAGATCTCGTCCGAACATCACGTTTCAAGTCATGCCTGTTATGCTCAATAATGTCTGGGGAATTTGGTGGCCAGTGGAAGTGTTTAAACTAACGTTGCTGGAGCCACTCTGTAGCAATTCTGGATGTGTGGGCTGTCGCATTGTCCTGCTGGAATTTCCCAAGTCTGACGGAATGCAAATGGACGTGAATGCATGCATGTATTAAGACAGGATCATTATGTACGTGTCACCTGTCAGAGTCGTATCTAGACATATCACGGCTCCCAAATCACTCCAACTGCACAAGCCCCACACCATAACAGAGTTCATGAGGTTGTCTCCGTACTTGTACATGTCCGTCCCCTCAATACAATTTTAAACGAGGTGCATCCAACCAGCCAACATTTTTTAAGTCATCAACAGTACACTGTGAGTGTTGATGGGCCCAGACGAGGTGTAATGCTGTGTGTTGGCAGTCATCAAGTGTACACCAGTGGACTTCACCTCCAAAAGAGTGTATCGATGATGTTCCGTACAATGGTTCGCATGCTGACCCTTTTTGATGGCACAGCATTCAATTCTGAAGCAATTTGCGAAAGGATTGCATTTATGTCCCATTAGACGATTCTCCCATTCTTACAGGATTTTTTTCCGGCCCCATCGATATCGGAGATTTGATGTTTTACCGATTCCTGATATTCACGATACACTCTGAAATACCCCTATGGGATAGTCCCGATTTCATTGCTATCTCGAAGATTCTGTATCGCATCCCTCGAGCACCGTCTGTAACACCACGCCCAAATGCACTGAAATCTTGATAACCTGCCACTGTAGCGGCAGTAACTGATCTAACAACTGCGCCAGCCACTTGTTGTCTTATATAGGCGTTGCCAACTGCATCGCCTTATTCTTCCTTAATTATCTCTGTATTTCAATACGCAATACCCGTATTAGTTTCTTTGGCGATTCAGTGTATATTGTTGTTGTAGGCGATTTCAGAGATCGATTAAGCGTTACTTCTTTTCTTTTCATTAAGAATTTCGTTTTCTTTCAGTATATGTCCACCGGATAATTGACAACCTGGCTCTTGAAAGCCAGCAACAGCAGCGGCAGCGGCAGGAACGCCATTGTAACCAGACCCTATATTTTTTTCGTCGTACCACTGCATATCCGTCTACGATCCGGTAAATGCAGGGCCTAGCTATATAGCACCATGCATTAATGTTCAAAATGAAAACCATAAGGCTTGTTTTATATGGTCAGTCCAGGCTCGTGAGAAAATTATGAGGAAAAACCACAGCGTTCATCTCGATATGGTAGGTACTTCGATTTTCGTAATTGTTATAACTTTCATGCTATCGAGTTCTCCGTCAAGATACAGGACACACCTAAATTTGCGGCGCAGAATACCAGACTATTGGTCCATGTTTATGGCGTAGAGAAGAAAGCAAGTCAGATGAGCAGGACAAGCAAAATGTTGTCCAGTTTATAGTACTTGTGCCACAACATAACCTGGCAGGTTTTGTCACCACCATGAAGCTGGAAACAGGTGTGGAACACACTCCACCCCTCCGCCTCTTCCTCAAAGACCCGTTAACTATCTGAATAAGTACTGTTATCTCATCGTACAGTGATTCAATCTGTTCATCTGTGGTGTTGACAGGCATGTTCACTTGTACCACTGTGGTGGGTGGATTTTGGATTTATGTTTATTTTTCATATAAAGTTAATGGCAGGTTAGCGATGGAGCCAAGTATTGTGATACTGCTTCACTGATTGTTTCAATAACAAAGGGGTTAACACATATCTTCTTCATATATAGTAAGGATCAACTGCCACACATTTTCGGTTATAGATATTACTCCACAAGAGGTGATGTGCAATAATTATGGTAAACTGCACTTCGGTACTGCAAGTGTCAATACTAAAAGTTGTTATGAGAGTCACAGCAAGTTTTAGTTCTGGGGTGATCGGTTTCCTAAATATTGTCCACTACATAATGAGACAGGGGACAGTCATGAACAGTAATTCGTCCAGTCTCTTTATGATGAAGTAAGAAAACATGAATAATGAAAGATGTGGAAGAATATTTTGCAAAGAAAATGAAAACTTCGTATGTCTTCACGCAACTCCGTCTTTCTTTCGTGTAGGTTCGTGGTATAGTTAATGAAATTCATCACGCGTCTGAGTGGGTCCCCACCTGCACAGTCATTCTCTGTTGCTAGCGTCTGCCGCTTCTAGCTGGGACTGCCAATTCCTCAAACAGCCGCGTCGCCGCGGAAAGCATTTGTCGCCGCTGTTGCTGGGAAACGACCTTAATAGGTTCGTCCCTAGTCAGTTGTTTTATCTGGCGAACACATTGTAGACACAAATTCACACATTTGACTCGCTCTTTCTTCGAAACTAGCGTCAAGTACTGTGGGGAAACGGACCGACACTGCAGCAAAGTCAAGTGCGGCTACTGCCCTGTCATCTGTTAGTGGCGCCTAGCGACAGCCGCATGGCCCGATTTTCCATACCAGCCCAAAGTTTTTTATGGTTTTTTTCTTTATTGATATTTCACTCCCCAAAATGGGGTCGCTTGACAGTAGCACAATACGCCGCTTTTCAGCCAAGAGAGTTACAGGAAAATCATAGTCAAACGAGAAAAGAACACATAACATAGAATGGTATAAAGTGATGAAGAAACGAGAACAAAAATAGATGAGTATAAATGGTAGATTTAAAAACAACATAGACGGGAGCCACACACACATGTGGAGAATGAACACTGTAATTTGACACAAAAATAAAGAAATACCACAGTGTGAATACAAATGAGTGATTCTGGCGACATTGCACATGGCACTAGAGTAATGCTGACACCATAACAAAAACGATAAATATCACTGCACCGAAGGCGACCTACCACTGGGTGAAGGGATGAGAGGGGAAGAGAAGGGGGTAGAGATGGTAGGACGAAACAAGGAGGGGTTAGAGGGGACAAAAGAGGGGAGAAGGAAAGGAGGGGGCAGGTTAAAAGGAAAAGAAGGTGTTTGGCATGGGAAAACGAAGAAGATGGGAAGGGGGAGAGGGTGGGAGCCCTGAGGATGGGGAAAAAGTAGGGATTAGATCTGGTAGGAGGGGTAGATGGAAGACATGAGGGCATCATCCAGAAGGGGGAGTTGGCGGAAGCCACCTTGGGCGAGGGTATGGAGCGTGTGGACATGGAGACCAGGCGGTACACTGTGGTGCAGGTGTGGCAGTGGGCTAAGGTGGGAGAGGATGGGAGAAACCAAAGGATGGGGGGGGATCCAGTTTGTGGTAGACTTATAGGATCCGTATCCATTCTAGGAACAGGAAAGATGGGGGAAAGGAATCAGATCATAAACGATCTGCATGGGGGACAAGAGACAGATGCAATAAGTGAGGTGGAGTGCATGGCGCTCAATGAATTGGAGGGATTTGTAATAGGTGGGGGAGGTGGAGATCGTGGGGTGTGCATAACATAGGAGGGCGCAGATGAGCGACTTATAGGTATGTAGGATAGTGGGTCTAATCCCCATGTTCGACGAAGGAGGAGACAGAGTCGGATATGTGCCTTGGCTTGGACTGTGAGGAGATAGGGGGTCCTAGAAAGGTGGCAGTCGAGGGTGATACCAAGGTAGTTGAGGGTGGGAGTGAGGGCAATGGGACAACCAGTGATGGTAAGGTGGAAATCTAGGAGGCGGAAGGAGGGGGTGGTGTGGCCTACGATGATTACCTGGGTCTTGGAGGGATTGATCTTAAGGAGCCATTGGTTGCATCATGTGGTGAACAAGTCAAGGTGGGACTGGAGGAGGAGCTGGGAGTGTTGGAGGGAGGGGCAAGAGCAAGGAAGGCAGTGTCATCGGCATTTTCCAAGAGATGGGCAGGTGGTGGAGGCTGCGGCATGTCCGCCGTGTATAACAGGTGGAGGAGAGGGGAAAGGATGGAGCCTTGGGGCATGCCTGTGGAGGAGTAGAAGGTGTAAGAATTGGAGTTGCGGATGGTAACATAGGAGGGGCAGTGAGAGCAGAACTAGGCTATCACGCGAACATAGTTGATTGGGAAGGTGTAAGTCTGGAGTTCGAAGAGGAGCCTGGGATGCCATACACGGTTATAGGCACGTTCTAGGTAAAGGGACACAAAGATGGCGGAGCAATGGGAATTCAGATGAGTGGAAAGGAGGTGTGTCAGGTGGAGGAGGAGATCGTCAACAGAGAAGGAAGGTTGGAAGCGACATTGGGTCAAGGGAAGGAGACGGTGCTGGTGGAAGTGGTGGTGAATGCGGCAGGTAATGATGTACTCCAGGACCTTGCTGAAAACCGACGTGAGACCCATAGGGCGCTAGGAGGAGGAATTGGAATGGAGTTTGGCAGGTTTGAGAAACATTAAGTATCCGGGAAGACTTCCAAATGTCAGGGTACAAGCCGGTGGAGAGGATAACATTATAGAGGGTGGTTAGGACTGTAAGGAAGGAGAGGGGGGCTTCTTTGAGTTGGCAGTATGTAATACGGTCGTGCCCAGGAGCCATATTACGATTGGTGTGTAGTGTGGTGACGATGTCTTGTGTGACGATGGGGGTGTTGACACAGGATGGTGGTGTGGCCCCCAAGTACTGGAAGCTAGGAGCAAGTGGGGGGGAGAGGTGTCAGTGCGGCCCTGGATGTCAGACAGACAGCCTGCCCACCTGCCCGTTCACCGACATCCATCGCCTATGCTAACTGCTGTCCAGCTGTCCGTCCCTCTGTCCATTTGTCCATCCATTGTCCATCGTCGACGCTGCCTGCTGTCTGTCTGTCCATCACCATCCGTCCATCATAAACCTTCCCCCTCCACTGTCATCTACACGTCCCCCTACCCCTCTTCCACTGTCCCTTCCTGGAGTGCTGCTTCTCGCCTCCCTCCTTATACCTCGTTTCCCCTCCCCCAACAACAGCTCGTGCCCCCACCCTCAAGTACACCTCTGCTGCCGCCTCCGCTGCCACCTCTCAGGTTGTCGGTTTGCTCCCTTTGCTCCCTCTCACCCCCCCTGTCACTTCATCATCTGCATCCACCGCATTCACCACGCCATGCCATGCGACAATGACCGCCACTGAACCAGCTGCTTCTCCCACCATGTCCACCACGCCTACAGGATCTGCCACTCGCCACCTCCCTCTCTCCTCCTCCCAGCCTACGGTCTCCAAAAACACGTCATTGCCGACTCTACCCCTCCAGCAAAAAGGCACCACCTCCTCCCCCTCCCCCATTGACTCCATGGGCACTACCACTCCTCCTGACAACCGTACCCCACACCCCACCCTCCAAACCTTCGTCCTGTCCACCCCAGACACTGGTGCTCGCATCTCTTAGCTGATTTCTTGCAGCCGGCCACTGTGACCGAGTGGTACTGCGCGATTCAGTCTGGAACTGCGCAACTGTTACTGTCGCAGGTTCGAATCCTGTCTCGGGCATGGATGTGTGTGATGTCCTTAGATTAGTTAGGTTTAAGTAGTTCTGTAGTGTCACGGAATAATAAAGAGTTGGAGATGTGGAATATTGTCAAGGTTTCGTTGCCTACGCCGAAAGCCAGAGGCAGTAGGTTGGCGAAGAAGTAAGAGGATTGCAAATGTATGGAATGTGTCGTCATGCAGGGGCAATGTCCTGGTTCCACACAACAGGCGAGAGAGAATTGCTTTGCACGTGGGTTTGTGTTAGACGGAGACTTTCGTAGAGTGCAAGACAGAGGTATAGCGTCAGCTGTACTGCATTTCACAACTTCGCGTAAGTCTGTCGAAACAACACGTAGGCCTAACTCTGTGGCAAGAACACCTAAGGGGCGAGTACGACAGATACGTCAGCACTATAAGTGGAACAAATGTGGTCATTACAAACGAGCATGACGTCAGGACGTCTCTCGTGCTTCCTTTAAATACGCCAGCTTTGATAGCAACAGGGCACTCGCACTCGCAGTTAGACTTGCAGTTAGATGTGTACTGGGTCGCTGCATAACGCTCACGTCGGTGATCGACATGTTAATCTTTATTAAGGAGATGTTGCAGTAAGGGCGGCCCATCCGGCAGCAGACGTGAGGGGACAGTACCAGCTCTGGTCATCTCTGCTGCCGCTGTCAGTCATCGACCCAGGGTTAGCAGACATCGCGGCAGACTCGCTCGCCGCCAATGCTGACCACATCAGTGAACCGTCGTCGAGATCGTGCGGGGCCTAGGCCCTGTGCATCCGCCATCACAACCGGGTGAGCCAACGACGCTGGGGACTGCAGCCTGTTCCGCCCGTCCACCGCGGACGAGCCCCCAGGAGGAACAGGGAAGGAGATGGGGTGGGATAGAGTACACTCCGCACTACGAGAACGCTTCTGGTGCCGACAGCGCCGGGGACTCCAACCCGGAGCCTCTACATGCAGCAGCCTGCTGTCTGCCGCGAGCTGGCTGACCAGAGGGGCGCCGGCAACCACGCGCCGCCGAAGTGAGGACATTCCTCCGCTACGTCACTGCACGCAGCGCTGCGCTAACAAGACTGGTGCAACCCGGATCTGGTGTCATCGCTACGAGTCAGCGAGGACTCGGGGAAGGTCGTTGATATCACCAAGCCACATTGTACTGGCACGAATTATAATGTTTCTTTGGCGTTTCTGAGGCTTTTACAGCCATTTCCTAGCATCCTGACAGCTGGGGAGGTCACCGCTCGGCCATCCAGCCCACTGTAGGCGACCAGGACCACCGGTTGTACGGAACTGATGACCACAGATGTTAAGTCCCATAGTGTTCAGAGCTATTTGAACCATTTTCCGATTCCTTGCAGGGACTCAGTCCTCATCGAGACCCCTTCTTTCACACAGATCTCCTCCGTAAACTACTGCACATTATGTTTGGCCCCCACACATCCGTGACTCCCATCCTCTCCTCTTCTTCTCCCTGTCAGCCACAGCCTCCCAATCGTCCCCCCACCTACACTCCACGTCCCCAGCTGTTCCCATTGCAAGGCCTCCCACTTTCTTAAAAACTGCCCCAATCTAGCCACCCCTCCTTCCCGTAACACCTGCAACACCCCCATCCCACCTACTGCCACATGTGTAAAGCTAAACCCCCTCATACCACCCTGAGGTTACTGTCCCTGTTTGTCCTATTGTCCCCCATCCATCCCAACAATTCCCACGTTGACCACACCTTCTGCACATTTGTAATAGCCATCGACATGAACATCCATAGCTGCTCCCCTGCCGCCCTTCAGTAGTGACATCAGTTTCTCTCCACTCCAATCACAGCACAAGACATTAAACTTCTCTGGTCAAAATGCAACAAGGCCCACTGTCTCATGACTGTGTCATCTACTGCCACCTTATAGAAAGCCCCATCTCCTTCTTGACTGTCCTTGCCCATTTCTATAACGTCATCCTCTCTACCCCCATCCTTTTATTCCTCAAACCCAACAAACCACCTTCCGTCGCCTCTTCCTATCGTCCCATCTGCCTCACCTCCATCTTCAGTAAGATCTTCGAATAGATCCTCTCCCGTCATATCTGTCAGCACCTTAATCAACACCACCTCCTCCCCCTTACCCAGTGTGGCTTCCAACACTGCTTCTCAGCAGAAAACCAACTCCTTAACGTAGTTCACCTTCATCTCCACTAGCTTAACTCCATTTGCTCCACCATTTTTGTTTCCTTCGACCTCCAAAATTCCTATGGCCATGTATGGCATCCCGTTCTCCTCCACCTACACCTACCTACACCCTGCCTATCAATTTTGTACATCTGATCGCTTCCTTCCTCTCACACTGTCCTTCCTATGTCATCCTCCACAACACCAACCTTTTATCCCATTGGTGCTGTGCCCCAGGGTCCATCCTCTCCCCTATCCTCTATCTCCTGTACACTGCTGATATGCCCAAGCATTCCCCACCTGTCCACCTTCTCCAATATGCTGATTACACCACCTTCCTGGCTTTCTATCCTACCCTTCAATGGTCTCAACACACCCTCCAAAACCAACTTGACCTGTTCACCACTTGGTGTAACCAGTGGTCCCTTCATCTCAACCACTCCAAAACCCAAGCAATCATCATAGATCGCACCACCTGCTTCTTCCATGACTTCTACCTCACCCTTTATGGTCGTCTCATCCAGTTCACCCCCACCCTGAGATACCTTGGACTCACCCTCAACCCTCACATCGCCTGGACCCCTCACCTCTTGACCATCCAGCAGAAAGCCCATTCATGCCTCTGCCTCCCGAAACTCCTGTCTGGCTGGACATGGGGTTACATCCTTCCAACATCCTCCACACCTACAAATCCCTCATCTGTCCCATCCTTTGTTATGCCAGTGTTGCCTGGATCTCCGCACCCACCAGCTTTTACAAGACCCTCAAAATCTTCAAATGGCATGTGCTGTGCCTTACCCTCCATATCCTCCTTCCTTCCACCACACACCTCCTGTACGACCTCATCCCCTTCCCCCACCTCCTCCTTTTCCTCCAACATATCTGCATCCTTTACACTGTCTGCAGGCTAGATCCTCCCCACCCCCTGGTTTCCATAATTTGCCTGGTGCCATTTAATCTAGTGTGTGTTTTTTGATTTTTTGTTTCTATATTCCGCCATGTTTCCTTCGTTATATTGTTTTACATGTCTTCCTGCTTCAGCTGCTGCCAGCCTGTCCCTAATCGTGAATGGAAATTACAATAAAGGAAAAAGAAACTATTGAAAACTGTAAGGCCAGATCCCCCCCCCCCCCCCACACACATACACATCTCCCTAACTCACTGTCCCCGTCTGACCTATTTACGATCCCACACCTCCTGGAAACAGCCTTTGCCCTCTCCCCACAGTCGAGGACATCGTTAGATTCGTAACCATCATCCTACAAAATATCCGCCATTTTCAACGCCCCCGTACCATCCAACAGATCTCCCTAGCTGCCGTTCAATCTTTCACCCTAACACCTTCGCCACCTACTCCCATAACCAAGCCCATTTTACCTTCTCCCATCTCGACACCCTAGTTTAAACCCCACCATGGCGCAGCAGCCTCATATCTTGTTCAATAACATCCGTTCTCAACCTACCAACAAACAACTCTTCATGCACATCCTTACAACCCACCTTGTGGATGCCTCCCTCCTCAATGAAACATTTCTCCAGCCCCCATGTATCATCAGCACATCACCATACCCCCTTCAACAATCCAATAATCCCCACCTGATTGCGCATGGTGGAGTTGCCATCGGCTACCTTCACCAGACCTCTGTTGGGCTCCAAACCCTCCTTCCTGAGCCCACTGAACACCTTATCCTCAGCTTCTTGTTCTCTGGCCTTACCATAAACAGCACCACCATCTATGTCTGTGCCACTGCCCTCATCCTGTTTGACTTCCTTTGCCACATTGACCACACCTTCTCCTCCTATGTGATTGCCACTGACCTAAACATCCACCGTCGTACTGATGCACAGCTACAATGGTGGCATCGGTTCCTCGCCTCACTGCAAGATGAGCTCCTCCACTCCCCCGCCACACCTGCCCTAATTCCAATACCACTCACGATGTAGTCCTGGCCTCCAGTGACCTCCTTCGACACATTATGGCGAACGTACTAGACCCCACTGGTAGCGACCATCTCTGTGTCCTCCTTACCGTGACAGACCGACAGAACCCATGCCTCACTCCTCACAACAATCCTCCCCCAAATTTCGTCCATAACTACTCCCGTGCTGACTGGAATGGCTACTGGGCAGCCCTAGATACCCAAGTCAGTGGCCATCTTCTGACCATCCAGCATCTGGATGATATCAGCATGCTGCCTCCTTTCTCCAACAGGCCCTGTCTGAGGCCATTGAGGCTCACATCCCCACTACCACCATTTGCGCACACCACCACACTTTACCCCCACATGCCATCCTCCTTTGTGAATCCCATCATCTCCACCATGCCTTTCTCTACACACAGGACCGGGATACACTCCGATGCCACCGGAAACTCCAAAGACATGCCCGTAATTTCCTCACAGCCAAAAAACGCTGGGACTGGCGCCAGGCTTGCACCTGTCTAAATGATACACTAACTATAAACTCATCCACGTACTGGTCAGCCTTCCATCACCTTACTGTATCTCAACCCTCCCCACAGTATCCCCTCCTCCATTGAACCTGATTTATTTTCAAAGAAAATCCATAAGGATTTATTTTATTTACTAGTGATTCATGAAGAACATTAACACATTTAATTGGACTATGTGAGCATGAAAGTAGTTACCAATGGTAACTGAAAAAACAAATTAAAAATTTTATTTTCAATAAATGGAAATTTTATTCCTAAAAGCCTGTTTTTTAAACAGATTTAAAATTATATTCGAAAGCACCCTGTAAATATAAAGTTACAATCTATTCAGAGGCAGAAATAACAATTTTTTTTTTGTGGTATGAGCTTTTGGGCTGAGAACCTTGCCACTCCCTTTTAACATGGCTGTAGACATGACCGCTCACAACACCTCTTAAAGACTACACTTGTGCAAATCTGCAACACACCAGATTACCCTAAATTAAAATTTTTAACAACTCACACAAACACATAAACTATGCGCCCTGTAAGAGGGCTGTAAATGGTACAAAACACTCACATTAAAAATTATTTGCCACCAAAAGTATAACTTGTTTTAAAAGAACCCTTACGGTGGCAGGGTGGCAACTTTATATGATTAATTGACCATTTAAATAAAATCCATGAAATGCAATTTTACATAAAATGTACCAACATGCTCTACATTACACATATACCACCTCGCAAGATGATAGACAAGATAAAAACATATTTCAGGAATTCAGCCTTTACACCTTAAGCAATAAATTCATTAACACCGAATCCAACAAACATGACAGAGGCAGCTATTAACGTATGGCAGATTGACAGGGGGATTACTGAACAACCTGAACTGCAGATTGCTCTAAGTTGCCCCCACTCCACAAGGGAAAATGGACGACCCAATTCATAAATAACCAATTTCCCACGGGTGGGCAAGCGGAGAAGAATGGTGGGACGATTACAAAACAAAGCAGCTGGTGACCTCACCAAGAAAACTAGTATAATTTAACAAGTAAATGAAACAACATATCTCCAATCACTCAACTTCTAATGAACTGCGATTTCTGGCGAAGACCTGGCGCAGTACCTCCAACACTATCACTTTTCAATGTCAGTGAAAATCTGAGTAGGCAATGTAACAGATGAGGTCATTAATGTAAACAAGAAAAAAACAGTGGACCCAAGATGGAACCTTTAACACCACATGTAATTACTTCCCAATCGGATGAAGGCTGACTGCTTAGGTTTTTCACAACAACACCCTTTCTTTCCTGTTAGATAAGAGACTAACAATTTCACAGCACTGCCAGTGACGCCATAATATTCTAACTTACTTAAGAGAATGGTGTGGTTCACATAGTCAAAGGATTTTGACAGGTCAAAGAAAATCCCAGTAGCCTCTAATAGCTTTCACTATATCAGAACATTTAAGTAACACACACTGTGACTTTGACAGTATATTATTTGCAGTCAGGTGCTTGAGGATTACAGAAACAACTTAAGATAGAACTCAACTCGCACGAGCACTCTTTGATTAACTTCAAAAAAATGGTTCAAATGTCTTTGAGTACTATGGGACTTAACATCTTAGGCCATCAGGCCCCTAGAACTTAGAAATACTTAAATCTAACTAACCTAAGGACATCACACACATCCATGCCCGAGGCAGGATTTGAACCTGTGACCCTAGCAGTCCCATGGTTCTGGACTGCAGCGCCTAGAACCGCACGGCCACCGCGGCCGGCCTGATTAACTTCTTTTGATATATTATCATACCCACTAGAATACTTACATTTGAAGGACTTTATGATGGATGCTACTTCTCTGGGAGACCTGAGCACCATTTCTATTTTAGTGAAGTTATTTTTAAAGACTTTTCTTGGATACACAATTGCACTGCCCACCGAACCTGATGACACCAAGCTGTCTGTAACAGAAATGAAGTACTTGTTTAAGAGGTTTGCAACACTACATGCACTTGTTACTGAAGTCTCATTTATTTTTAGAGCTATCTGTTCCCCTTCCTTTTTGGCCTCACTGGTCTGTCTTCACTATATCCCATACAGTTTTTGGTTTGTTGTTCGATGTAATTATCTTTTTCTCATAATAAGCCTGCTTCGATTTCTGGATTACTTGCTTCAATATTTTGCAGTACTCTTTGTAATACATTACAGTGTTAACATCAGAGTTGTTCCTAGATGGTAGATACAGTCTCCTTTTTGTCCCACATTATATCTTTATTCCTTGTGTAATCGTGGTTTATTGTTTTACTTCTGTGTGATTTGAGTTACCTTTAGAGAACAGAAATTTTCAAAAGTGGAGGTAACTTTATTAGTGAATGCTTTGTATTTTCCATTTGAGTCATAAGTGTTGTAAGCATATATCCAGTTCACGATCAGATAGCCCATTTACTATTGGTTTTGTGATATGCCTTTTTTCCCCTTGATTTGTATACAAAGATATTATGAATGGCAATCTTTGAGCATTTACATATCCTAGCTGCAAAGTTCACAGTAGGAACTAAACTGAAAGATAGTGTTACTGAGTGCCATAATTGTTCTCTGACAAGAGCTTTTCAATAAACTTACATTGATATTACCAGTAATCACTATATCCATTTTTTTTACTGTGAGAAGGGACAATAGACCTTTCATAATTCTTAAGAAGAGGTTAAAATTTCCTGAAGGTGATCTGTAAATACCTCTATTATAAAGGACTTATTGTAAAACACTAATTTTGTTGCACAAGCTTCTAAGTGCCACTCTGATCAAAATTTATTAATATCAATATTCTTGAAATCAAAACAGTTTATGACAAACTGGCAACTCCTCCTTTGTCTATGTTTTCTCTACAGAAGTAAGAACCTAACTTTAATCCTGCAACATTTCACATATCTAGAACAGTGGTCACATAACAGACTGAACAGGTACCTGGAGAGTCCCCAACACGACACAAGGCCAAACAAAGTTAGAAGATTAGTTCCCCATACAACTAAACTGTATAGTAATGGTGAAACTGTAAGGGAGTAGAGCTGAAAAACCATATCCTGAAAAGTAAAAAATATTCAAGAACCAAAAAAGTAATTTAAAAAACTTGATCATTTCCAACAAACCTTTACTGCTGTACGATAGAGGACTTCCTTGAATGTGATTTCTTGTGAATTATACTAAACATATTTTGTGTTGGCATACAAAACTAAACGGTTTCATTAGAAATAAAAATGTTTGATTATGAGCAGCATTACTACTCGAACTTACTCTTGCCCTTTTAGCATTATGAATTCATGTTTCATATATTTTCAGTGTGGTGTAAACTACATGAAACAATGTTCTTTTATCATCTGTTTGAGTTGTATCATATGCTGCTGTACAATGGATGACAGAGGTCACTTGAGATACAATATGATACCACCTTGGAATTACAACAAAGTATCTGTACCTCTCTTACTTTCCTTTTTTCACCATCAGTCAACAGTCCAATTGAGCCTTTTGGTACTGCGAACTGTATAGTCATGTTATCCACCTGTAAATTGCAACAAATGTTTAACATTCCTTCAAATAACAAAATTTGGAAATAGGTTATGAACAAAGACACAGAACATGGAGAGAAACAGTCCACATTGAGCCACAGACTTGTTTAACTTAAACAGTTGTATCAACACAGCGTAGAATATTAAACCTTATCTGGATGAAACAAGAGCAGCAACAGCACATATTTGTGAGGGGTTTCGGAGGTTTTGCTACAACACAACCTGCACTGAGTTAATGCAGTTATCAGCTGTGTAAGCAAAGTCCTGAGGGCAATTGCTTTTGACTGAAACGAAGACTTACATCCAAGCCATGCCTGTTGCTCCAGTTGGGAGATAGGAATAAGCTAATTAGTGCCTGCACCTGGACAGGAGGGAGAAGGGCAGATTATCTGAGCATCTTACAGGTAGTGTAAGAAGGAACATATTTAAGATGGAGTGAGATTACAGAGAGACAGTCGAATCAAATTAGAAATGAAAAGGACCACAACTTTTCTTTACTGCTTGCTCAATATACAGGATAGGCTACAACCCTGCCTCAATCCCTTCCCATCCACTGCTTCCCTTTGATGTCCCTCTACTCTTATAACTGCCATCTGGTTTCTGTACAAATTGAAAATAGCCTTTCGCTCCCTGTATTTTACCCCTGCTACCTTTAGAATTTGAAAGAGAGTATTCCAGTCAACATTGTCAAAACCTTTTTTCTAAGTCTACAAATGCTAAAAACCTAGGTTTGCCTTTCCTTAATCTTTCTTCTAAGATAAGTTGTAAGGTCAGTATTGCTATACATGTTCCAACATTTCTACGGAATCCAAAGTAATCTTCCCCGAGGTTGGCTTCTTTCAGTTTTTCCATTCGTCTGTAAAGAATTCAAGTGAGTATTTTGCAGCTGTGACTTATTAAACTGATAGTTCGGTAATTTTCACTTTTGTGAACACCTGCTATCTTTTGGATTGGAATTATTATATTCTTCTTGAAGTCTGAGGGTATTTCGCCTGTCTCATACATCTTGCTCACCAGATGGTATAGTTTTGTAAGGACTGGCTCTCCAAAGGCTATCAGTAGCTCTAATGGAATGTTTTCTACTCCCGGGGACTTGTTTTGACTCAGGTCTTTCACTGCTCAGTCAAACTCTTTACACAATATTGTATCACCCATTTCATCTTCATCTACGTCCTCTTCCATTTCCATAATATCGTCCTCCAGTACATTGCCCTTGTATAGACCCTCTAGATACTCCTTCTGCCTTTCTGCTTTCCCTTCTTTGCTTAGAATATTGTCCTCAAGTACATCCCCCTTGTATAGACCCGCTAAATATTCCTTCCACCTTTCTGATTTCCCTTCTTTGCTTAGAATTGGGATTCCATCTGAGCTCTTGATATTCATACAAGTGGCTCTCTTTTCTCCAAAGGTCTCTTTAATTTTCCTGTAGGCAGTATCTATCGTACCCCTAGTGAGATAAGCCTCTGCATCCTTACATTTGTTCTCTAGCCATCCCTGCTTAGCCATTTTGCACTTCCTATCGATCTCATTTTTGAGACGTTTGTATTCCTTTTTACCTGCTTCATTTACTGCATTTTTATATTTTCTCCTTTCATCAATTAAATTCAATATTTCTTCTGTTACCCAAGGATTTCAACTAGTCCTTATCTTTTTACCTACTTGATCCTCTGCTGCCTTCACTACTTCATCCCTCAGAGCTACCCATTCTTCTTCTACTGTATTTATTTCCCTCATTCCTGTAAATTGTTCCCTTATGCTCTCCCTGAAACTCTGTACAACCTCTGGTTCTTTCAGTTTATCCAGAGCCCATCTCCTTAAATTCCTGCCTCTTTGCAGTTTCTTCAGGTTTAATCTACAATTCTTCCATGTATACAACCTTCTTTCATGATTCTTGAACCATGTGTTAGCTAGGATTAAGTTTTGCTCTGTGCAAAATTATACCATACGGCCTCCTCTTTCATTTCTTAGCCCCAATCCATATTCACCTACTATGTTTCCTTCCATACCTTTTCCTACACTCGAATTCCAGTCACCAATGACTATTAAATTTTCGTCTCCCTTCACTACCTGAATAATTTCTTTTATCTCATCATACATTTCATCAATTTCTTCATCATCTGCTGAGCTAGTTGGCATATAAACTTGTACTACTGTAGTAGGCATGAGCTTCATGTCTATCTTGACCACAATAATGCGTTCACTATGCTGTTTGTAGTACCTTACCTGCACTCCTATTTTCCTATTCATTATTAAAGCTACTCCTGCATTACCCCTATTTGATTTTGTATTTATGATCCTGTATTCGCCTGACCAAAAGCCTTGTTCCTCCTGCCACCGAACTTCACTAATTCCCACTATATCTAACTTTAACCTATCTATTTCCCTTTTTAAATTTTCTAACCTACCTGCCCGGTTAAGGGATCTGACATTCCACGCTCTGATCCGTAGAATGTCAGTTTTCTTTCTCCTCATAATGATGTCCTCATGAGTAGTCCACGCCTGGAGATCCGAATGGGGGACTATTTTACCTCCGGAATATTTAACCAAAAGGATGCCATCATCATTTAATCATACAGTAAAGCTGCATGCCCTCGGGAAAAATTATGGCTGTAGTTTCCCCTTGCTTCAGCTGTCCGCAGTGCCAGCACAGCAAGGCCATTTTGGTTAGTGTTACAAGGCCAAATCAATCAATCATCCAGAGTCTTGCCCCTGCAACTACCAAAAATGATGCCGCCCCTCTTCAGGAACCACATGTTTGTCTGGCCTCTCAACAGATAACCCTCTGTTGTGGTTGCACCTATGGTATGGCCATCTGTATCGCTGAGGCACAAAAACCTCCCCACCAATGGCAAGATCCATGGTTCATGTTTGATTTTATGGCTATTATTTATTTCAGTTTATCTGCTTTCCTTTCCCGAGTTTCCTCAGCTGCCATATGTGGCACAGCTGTTTCTGCCAGAATGATGGATTTCCATTTCCTTACAATGCAAATGAAGGTGGAAAATATACTGCTTAAATTAAACAAACTAAAAAAAATATAGAAATTCCATGTAACTGCAAAAGAATGAAATACTGCGTAACTGGAGCTTCAGTAGTTATGTGAGGCTATTTGTCTGTATGGAGGCTGAGAAGCTGGAAGGCAGCATTGAAGTGCAGGCAGGCTTGCAGAGGTCCAAATAATAATATTATTTTCAGTGTGTGGAAATTTAATTGTGAATGACATTTTAGTTAATTAATTTTCACAAATAATAAAATGTTTACTGATAGAGTGAAATGAGGTCTTTCAAATAATTTATGTCATTCTGGAAATAAACCATTGTTAGCTCACAATATTCAAATTACAGATTTCTCCTAAAAGAACACATGCAATGATTACATCAGCAGAACTCAGTTAAACTGACAGATAATGAATTTTACTGAAACATCACTTAAATAGGAATTTTTGTGCTTTGTGCAAATGTGGTACATCCACAACCAGCAGAATATAAAAAAAAGAAATAAGAAAGTTATTTAAGTAGTAGATTTATACAAAATGCAGTTACTCCAACTTTACAAGTATCAAGTTCGTCAACTGTAAAATAGAAGTACGTATTCTACTGTTCCCACCTTAAAAAAGTGAGTCTACAGCTCTCAAATCCAAAATGGTGCATGCATGTCAATCAGTGTTTCTGAAGCTACTGTTGATTGCTTTAGCACTGCAGATAAATCTAGCTACATTATGAAAACCTACCAAATTTGCGATAGCTTTAACCCAGCACACAGCTGCAAGATCATGAAGGGAACATGGCATTAAAAAAAATGCTGTCAAATAATAATAGAGTACTTGTGTACATAGTACACAGAGCTACAAAAGCAAACTTATGAGAGTGGCACACAAGGGCAGTCAAATATGAAAAATGTGGAAAAATGTAAGTAAACTACTCATTAATACTGAAGTACTTGCCATAGTTGTTAACACATTTATTCCACTGTAATTGCCTTACAATGGTCAATGCCTTTGTGGAAAAATGTTGCCAGACACACACCTCTTTATCTGAAGCAAAGGGACAGCCATGAATGCCTTTCTTCAGCACTTTAAAAATATGGAAATCACATGGAGAGACATTGGGGCTTTATGGAGAATATGTGTTTCCCAGAAAAACTTCTGCAACATACTCTATACAGTCTTGGCAGGCATTTTACTGGCAGGTTGCTTAAACTATGATGCAGCGTTTTGTCTGGGAAGCTTTCACACAACCTCCATACAGTCCCAATCTCTCCTCATGTGATTTCCATATTTTTGGAGCCCTAAAGAACCATTCTTGGTCATTCGTTTGGTTCACACCAAGAGTTCGTAGTACACCACAAACATTTTTCCATGAAGCGATTGACCATCTTGTCTCACAGGGGCATAAATGTATTCACAGCTATGGTGATTATTTTTGAAATACTAAACAGTTAACTTCCTTTTTTCCATCAGTCTTGTTTTATGGAGTATTCATCTTGTGTACTCTTTCTGAAGTTTTGCATCAGTGTAACCATATATATTACAACAAAAAAAGATGAATGTGACAGGGATCAGATCCCATACAGAGCCAATCACAAAATGTTCTGATTTCATTCATCACTTTCAAATAATTGTTTAATTCTGGTATGTTAACGCAATGCTAAATCTATAGTGGCAGATTCATGATTAGGTTGGGATTTCTTAATTAATACATACTAAGATAGATTTTTGCATGTGAGCAGTGCAAACTTTCCCCTCTGCCTCCAACCCCTCCACCACACAAAAATTCATAAGACCTATTTTGTATATCAGTTTCTTTGAGTGGCAGCGGCAGTGTGCGTAAACACAAACACACATACCTGGCCTCAGCATCTGGCTGCCAAGGCCAGAATGTGAGCAGCAGTGCAAGACGCTAAAAGTCTTCCCTTGGCAGCCAGAGACTGTGGCCGCGTCTGCGAATGTTGTGTTTGTGTGTTGTGTTGTGTGCTGTTTAAATCTAATGAAGACCTGTTTAGCTGAAAGCTGTGTTTGACAGTCTTTTTGTTGTGCCTATCTGCGAATCAGCGACTCCACTTTGTGGTGGGTAGCAACTATCCTTTTCATAAAACTGTCTAACACATATCTTCATGTTTCATTGCTGTGACAAGACGAAGCAATACAGGTACAGTTACTGGCATCACTATTCTAAACCAAACAACTGCTTTGGTTGTTATAACCAGTGCTCGATTTGTGATGGTATGCCATACTGATACCTCTGACAAGCCAAAGTACTGGTACCTCTTCTTTTTTATAAATCAAGCACTGGTCATAACTGTTACTACTTCAACTTGAAACTTCCTGGCAGATTAAAACTGTGTGCCCGAGTTCGTGTCTCGGTCGGGCACACAGTTTTAATCTGCCAGGAAGTTTCATATCAGCGCACACTCCGCTGCAGAGTGAAAATCTCATTCTACTTCAACTTGTTTTATTCGAGATCATGTCACATCCAGAAGATCAAACCAAACTGAACTTATCTAGTAGGAACTGTTGTAAATAAGTGTTCATTTTCATAGCCCATTATGTACTCTCACAGACTGATCAATCTGAAGTTACAAGCAGAGGAGAGGTGATGCGTGGAATGAATCAATGAAAAAGAACTGAACACATGCCATATAAGAAGCTGTGTATCACTGGCCGAATGTGTTACAATTAGCTCATTATACCTTCTTTTAAATATATACACAGTGAATCTTTGATGAGGCTCAAGTTGCACTCTGGCACAAATTTTCACATGTCACTAATATACCTAATACAGCTGATGTCTAATAGTTCACAGTAAGCAAACAAATTTTGAATAATTTAATATATTATAACAACATTCCACGCAGAACCAATCACAACACAGATTCATGATTCTGTAATTACTTTCTGTGGGTGGGTACGGGAGCAGGGATTGTGAACAACACATGTATAAGATGGGACAATACAACATATGTAAAAGACATACCGGTAACTCCTTTTGCAATAAACAAATTTATTTTACTGCTGTTGCTTTTAACATGTCATACTAAAAAATCACATTCACTGCAACAGTAACTCCAACACAAGAGATACACGTGTCATCCACGGCAGTAAACATTTTGTGACATGGGTTTTCACAGTGGAATGTAAACCATTTCATTTTCTTAAAGTGTATCTATGATACTACTACAGACAGTGATATAACATTATTAATATATTACCAGACACATTAATTTGACACAGATGGTAAAATAAAAATAATGATCTTGGGTACTGGCTGTTGCCTATCTCTAGTAACCATCCCAGAAAATATAGGGTGTTGGCAGAGAACGTTTGGTTGTGAAATCCTGTAGTCACTCTGTTGTGGTACTGGATTTGCAATGTGTTTCTGAAAATACATCAGAGATATATTGAATGAATTATTGCATATTTTAAGATAGAACCTGGCAGTAACGGAAAGAACAAACGTGAGTAGAATAACATCATTAGATGTCAAATTAGAATAACAGCAATACATGTCAAATTAGAAAAGAATTATGAATGTACTGATCAGCAATATGAATTTTGTATGTAGAATACACCACTCTGTGGCCAATTAGGTGCAAATCATTTTCAAAAAACTCCCACATTTAACTACATATTAAGTTGTTAAATGGTGGCACATTTAGTCAGCTAATCTGATCATGTATTGCATTCACACTGCAACTGGACAGCTGAAGATAGTGATGCTATGGATTTACCGACACTCATTATATAGGTACGTGTTCTAATATCACCTTCACATTATATACATTTACTAACGTTTCCTGACATAAATAAACCATCACAATTTCAAAAGAATAGAAATTTATTCTACTCATTCATCATCCGACCAAGAAGGTGAAAAAGAATAGTAATTTCTTCTACTCTACCACCAAGGAAGTGAACCTACAGGGAGTAAGTGAAGGTAAACATTAACAAAAGACAACCAAACATTGTTTAAGCTGTACACTATATTAACAAGAAAATATCACAATACTGCTTAATGCTAGTTCTTTTTATGCCAGTTAAATGTGTTCTAGTGAATTAGAAAGAAAGCTGCTGCTACTTCAGTCACATTAGTTACCTTCAGGATGCCTTATAAGAAACATGATATTTAGTTCATTAATCAAGTATTTTTTAGAAAAAACAGTAACCTACATATGTAATTACATAGGACAGTTTACAGCACACTACCTGCCATCCACCTAAAGTAGGAATGAAATCCTTGCACTAAGATAATCAATGGAAGGAGTCACTACTGACGTATTTTTTAAATTTTCCTTTGAATTTCCTGAGATAACTAATTTCTTGTTGTATGTTAGATGGGAGCTTCTCAAATATCTTCATACCATAATACATAACTTTGTTAAATCTTAGTTAAGGAAGCAAAGTTTACACAAAAGTTATATTTCTGTCTTGTATTGATAGTGCAGATCAAATTTCAGCATGAAATGATTTTTTCACAACCACACTACGCCTTGATTAAAGTAACTGTGATTGTGGGAGTGACTAAGAGTCAGCCAACTGCTGTTCTTTCTTGACACCTATGTGCCCACTATAATGACTGATTTTTAGGCACCACACAGCAATCTCAGCTGCAGTACGATGCACAGGAAGGTGAGAGCCAACTGTTGCTCTATCCACAATCCCCACTGATGTACTTCCCACTGCTGCTGACAATGACAACAATAAATCTGAATGTATGTTTTGCTCTATTTGCATTGCATGCACAGCTCTTGCTCATTCCATGTGGAATGATGTAAATAATGAATGACCCTTCACCACCATAGCTGTCTGCCAGCCATGAGGTTATTTTAATCAAAATTTAGAAGAAAACATAACAATTGTTTATCACTAAGTCTGCCAAAGGTTCACAAAAGCGTTCAACAACTACCACAAAAGTTTTCTAATATAATTAACTAATATAATCTGAGAGGGGACGACAGAAGCGTCCGATACCACGCGTCGGCTTTGACCCGTGACGTACGGGTGTTGTCGTGTGACGTCATGACGGCGCGGAGTTTGCCTTGTGAGTGTGGCGTGTTTGTAGATGTCGTCGTGTTGTGGTTTGTTGTGCTCTCTTGTGGTGTGCTCAGGGTTTTCGTTTGTGCGCTGTAATGGGCGCAGTTTGCTTTTGCTCATTATCCAGAATTGTTCGAGTGTCGGCTGTGTTTGTAGTGGAATTCGTTTCATTGAGTTAACGATTTTGTGTTAAGCTTAATATAGTGTTGTTTATTGTAGATAGTGTGGTAATTTTAGTAAAATTAATCAGTTGTTGTTTTCTGTTCAGGAATGGATATGACGGATGCCACTACAACAGTAGTAAGTTGCATACAACACAGCTATGAAACTAAATCTGCCGTTTATAACGTTCATGAGTACAAAACTTCACGTGCAGCTTTAGTACATACGTCACAGTCTAAACAGATCCTATACATTTATATGCTATGGGAAAATACGATATTCTAGCCACAATCATATTAACCGATCAGCCTATTTGCATCCCAGAATCCGAATGTACATTACATTTCCTGTTTTCTCTCTAACAATTTTGTGTTCCGCTTTTCGTCCCTTAGAACTCACAAAGCCCATTACTAAATAGGATCTACTTGCCTGGATTTCCAAAGCTGTGCGCCTTCGACGAAAGAAAAGCTTACTGTAATTTAAATACTGGAGCGAGGGAAGGCGATAGTACCCTTGGAATTTTATACAAAAAACTAAACTATCATGCAACCATTAAATCGATGAAATTTACGGACTGGGCAGACAAGGAAGATAAACACGAAAATAAAAGAAAGATGGTTGCTTTACTGTAAACTCGATATAGGTTTAAAACTAAGTTTCCGACTTCTTCGAAAGTCGAAGTTTGGAAATACTACCAGTCTACCCGATTTGACCCTTAGCTTGAGGAGTTACTTGTTGGGAATTACTGGGAGAGACAGGGATATATACAAATACGTCAGCCCCATAACGCACTAGCATACCACATTGCAGTTGATAAGACAAATGTTGCAAGAAGAAGATATATTTCGCGTATAGTAAGCACTGAAGAATTACCGATACTCAATTAGGACTTCTTATATAGGAACGGAATATACAATCCGTACCTTACAAAAATTGTTCATCAATAAAAATAAGTACAACTCGTTTCATCTTTTTTTTTTTTTTTTTCTTTATTGTAATTTGGACACCCCATACAAGGTGGGCTGGCAGCGGAACAGTGTACTCCGCTCTTCAGCCATAAGCAGTACAATAAAAAAGAAAGGGAGACAGACAAGTAACAGAATGGCGGTTTAAAAAACAGGAGATACAATAGTTAAAAAACATGAAGCCGTTCACACTTGATGAAACAAACAAGAAAAATCGTCGGCACTGGGCACAAACACTGACGAGGTAGATGACACACGTGAACGAAGGAGCGTGGACGGCGAAAAACACTGAGGCACAGACACGACGGCACAGACACTAAAACGAGGGCGATGATCTCCGGCGCGCGAAAGTTCACGAGGCGTGTGCGAGTCCGGGGACCTGCCAAGAGAGGAGGAGGAGGAGGAGGAGGGGGAGTGGGAAAGCGAGAGGGGAGAGCAGGGACGCCACGGGCAGGGGAAAGAGGGGGGAGAGAGGAAGGGGGAGGGGAAGCCCGGAAGAAGAGGGGGGAGGGAGGGGATGGGGGAAAAGGAAAGAGAAGGGAAGGGAAGAGAAAGGAGGGAGGGTGCCGAAGGGAAAGGACACCAGGAGGGAGGGGGGGCAGGGTCAAAGTTGATAGGAGGGGTAGATGGAGGGGACGAGGACATCATCAGGGAGAGGGAGCTGGCGGAAACCACCTTGGGAGAGGGTAAGGAGGGTGGAGAGATGGAGACCAGGTGGGACGTGGGAGTACAGGCGCGGCAGCAGGCGGGGGTGGGAGAGGATCGAGGAGACGAGCGGGTGAGGAGGATCGAGTTTACGGGAGGTGTATAGGATTCGTATCCTTTCGAGGAAGAGGAGGAGGTGGGGGAAGGGGATAAGGTCATACAGGATCCGCGTGGGGGAAGGGAGACGGATGCGATAGGCAAGGCGGAGAGCATGGCGTTCAAGGATTTGGAGGGATTTATAAAAGGAAGGGGGGGCGGAGATCCAGGCGGGATGGGCGTAACAGAGGATAGGGCGGATGAGGGACTTATAGGTGTGGAGGATGGTGGAGGGGTCCAGACCCCACGTTCGGCCGGAAAGGAGCTTGAGGAGACGGAGTCGGGAACGTGCCTTGGCTTGGATTGTCTGGAGATGGGGAGTCCAGGAGAGGCGACGGTCGAGGGTGACGCCAAGGTACTTAAGGGTGGGAGTGAGGGCGATGGGACGGCCATAGACGGTGAGATAGAAATCAAGGAGGCGGAAGGAAGGGGTGGTTTTGCCTACAATGATCGCCTGGGTTTTGGAAGGATTGACCTTGAGCAACCACTGGTTGCACCAAGCGGTGAACCGGTCAAGATGGGATTGGAGAAGGTGTTGGGAGCGTCGCAGGGTGGGGGCAAGGGCGAGGAAGGCGGTGTCATCGGCAAACTGGAGAAGGTGGACGGGGGGTGACGGCGGCGGCATGTCCGCCGTGTACAACAAGTACAGAAGGGGGGAGAGGACGGAGCCCTGGGGCACACCGGCGGAGGGGAAAAAGGTGTAGGAATCGGTGTTATGGATGGTGACATAGGAAGGACGGTGGGAGAGAAAGGAACCGATCAGACGAACGTAGTTAATGGGAAGGGCGAAGGTTTGGAGCTTGAAGAGGAGACCGGAATGCCATACGCGGTCATATGCGCGTTCGAGGTCAAGAGAGAGGAAGATTGCGGAGCGACGGGAATTGAGCTGTTCGGAAAGGAGATGAGTGAGGTGAAGGAGAAGATCGTCGGAAGAGAAGGACGGCCGAAAGCCACACTGGGTAACGGGGAGGAGGCGGTGCTGGCGGAGATGCTGGTGGATGCGGCGGGTGAGGATAGATTCCAGGACCTTGCTGAAGACCGAGGTAAGGCTGATGGGACGGTAGGAGGAGACGGCGGACGGCGGTTTGCCAGGTTTGAGGAACATGAGGATACGGGAGGTTTTCCACAGGTCGGGGTAGTAACCGGTGGACAGGACTACATTGTAGAGACTGGCCAGGGTGGAGAGAAAAGAGACAGGAGCTTCACGAAGGTGACGGTAGGTGACACGATCGTGACCAGGAGCGGTGTTGCGTTTGGTGCGGAGTGCATTGATGAGATCCTGTGTGGTGATGGGGGCATTAAGGTCCGTGTGTGGAATGTTGTCCAAGTACTGGAAACCAGGAGCGAGGGGAGGGACAGAGGTGTCAGTTCGATTGCGGATATCTGGGAAGAGGGAGTAATCGAACTGGGCATCATCAGGGATGGAAAACACATCGGACAGGTAGGAGGCAAAGTGATTGGCCTTACTAAGGGCGTCAGGGAAGGGGTGATCATCGTGGAGAAGAGGATAGTAGGGGGAGGGTTTAGTTCCGGTAAGGCGACGGAAAGCGGTCCAGAACTTGGACGAGTTTATAGGGAGGGTAGCAGTTAAACGGGTGCATGTCTGTCGCCAGTCCCGGCGTTTCTTGGCCGCGAGCAAATTTCGAATGTGTCGCTGTAGTTGCCGGTGGCGTCGTAGGGTGTCCGGGTCACGTGTGCGGACGAAGGCACGGTAGAGACGACGGGATTCACGGAGGAGGAGGACGGCCTGTGGTGGTAAGGTAGGACGGTGGGGGTGGATGGCAACAGTAGGGACGTGGGCCTCCACGACCTCAGACAAGGTCTGCTGGAGAAAGGAGGCGGCATGGGTGACATCATCGGGACGGTGGTAGGCGAGAGGGTGGCTATCGACCTGAGTGGAGAGGGTATCCCGGTAGGCATTCCAGTTGGCACGGGAATAGTCATGGATGTACTTAGGGGGAGGGTCATGACGAGGGTCGGGGCAGGGGCGACGGCCGTCTGAAACGGTGAGGAGGACAGGGAGATGGTCGCTACCAATAGGCTCCAGGACATCCACCGTAATGCGACCAAGGAGGTTGGGGGAGGAGAGGATAACATCGGGAGTGGAGTTGGATTCAGGACGAGTGTGCTGGGGGATGGGGATGAGGTCGCCTTGAAGGGAGGAGAGGAACCGATGCCACCGCCGTAACTGGGCAGCGGAGCGACTATGGATGTTGAGGTCGGCGGCGATCACATAGGAGGAGAAGGTACGGTCGATGTGGGAGAGGAAGTCGAAAGGAAGAGGGGCGTTGGGGCGGACATAGATGGTGGCACAGGTAATGGTAAGGCCGGGGAAGAAGAGACTAAGGATCAGGTGTTCGGTGGGGTCGGGAAGGAGAGGCTGGAGCCGAACGGGGATCTGGCGGTGGTGGCCAATGGCAACTCTGCCACGCGCAACTGGGAGGGGATTATCGGAGCGGTGGAGGAGATAGGGGGAGGTGTGGATGGAGTGGTGGGGTTGGAGGAAGGTTTCATTGAGGAGGAAGGCATCCACACGGTGGGTAGCAAGGGTGTGCAGGAAGAGGTTCTTGTTGGCGGGAAGGGAGCGGATATTGTTGAAAAGGATACGATGCTGTCGCGCCATGATAAGGACTTATACGAGGGTGTCAAGGCGGGAGAAGGTGAAATGGGCCTGGTTATTGGAAAAGGTGGCGTACATTTTAAGGTGGAATATGGAACGGGCGGCGAGGGAGATCTGTTGTAAGGTGTGGGGGCACTGAAAGGGATGGACGTTTTGAAGGACAATGGTGAGGAACCTGATGATGTCCTCAGCAGTGGGGGGGGGACGAAGGGAATTGCCAGGAGGGGTGGGGGCGTCCAGGGGACGGACAGGTACGGTGAGTTCAGGAGTGGTGGGAGGGGGTTGGGCTTTGCACTTTTGGGAGTAAGTGGGGTGGGGGAGGCTGCAGGTATTACAGGAGGGAGGGGATTGGAGGTTGGGGCACTGCCGGAGGAAGTGCGCTTGCCGACAATGCGGGCAGGTGGGGGCCTCGCGGCACTCTGCTGTTGGATGTGCATTGTAGCGCAGACATCTCTGGCAGCGCAGGGATTGAGGGGGGGAACGGGAGGGGTCGACCTTGTACCGCTGATTGAAGAGGAGGGCACCCTCCTTCAGGAGACGGTCAATGGAGGGGGCGTCCTCAGAGAAAACCCGCATAAGGCGGGTGGGGCCGGTCGCGTTGAAAATGCGGCGGACCGCCCGCACCTCCAGGGTGGGATGGGCCTTCAGCTCCGCCAGCACCTCCTCCTCCGTGGTCGACGGGCTAAGCCGAGTGATCACGGCGGTGAGGGTCGGCGGGCGACGCGGGGGTTGGGGTTGGCGGGTAGGAGATGGGGAGGGAGCAGGGGTGAGGGAGGCGTGAGGACCAAAACGGGTGATGGGGAGGCGGGAGAGGATGTCAGTATGGAGGGTTGGGCTGGGGGAGGAGATTAGAACAGAATCCCGTCTGGGAGTAAGGAGAGAGATGGGGACGCCAGGGAAATGTTGGCGGAGGAGGAGGGAGAGATTCCGGGCCTCGAGGAAGGAAGGATCGGGACGGGACAGGAGATATTTGTAGAGACCGGGTGGGGAGGAGGAGGAGGAGGAGGAGGAGGAGGAGGAGGAGGAGGAGGGAGCGGGGCCGGGTGGGGAGACGTCCATGGCATTTTGGGGTGGGGATGGCGGGCGGGGTGGAGCCTTTTTAGGAGCAGAGGAAGTGGAGGCGCCACTAGGGCGTTTGACAGCGGCAGATGGGCGGGTGGTGACAGGAGGGACGGGAACGATGGGGAGGTGGTGGGAAGGGACAGGTCCCGGCACGGACGCAGCAGTCGGCGCCGGAGATAGTGACTGTGACGGTGCAGGCGAATGTGGCAGTGATGGTGATGATGACGGTGGTGGCGGTGATGGCGATGGCGATGGCGATGGCGATGGCGATGGCGATGGCGATGGCGATGGCGATGGCGATGGCGATGGCGATGGCGATGGCGATGGCGATGGCGATGGCGATGGGGATGGGGATGGGGAGAGCTGGGCGTGGGCAGTGGCCCGACGGGCCACCACCCTAGTCGGAGCTGCTGTGACAGGCTGGGGGAGTGGGGGGAAAGGATCAGAACGAGAGGAAGAGGCGGGAGATGGGGAGACAAAGAGCGAGGGCGAAGGGATAGAGAGGAGGGGAGGGATGGAAGGAGGGGGGTGGGACTGGGCACACCTAGTGATAGTGGTGGAGGCGGCGGAAGGGGACGTATACACGATGGCGGTGGTGGTAGTAGTGACGGTGGTGGTGGGGGCGGACATGACGACAAGAAGAAGAAAGAAAAACACAGCACTAAAAGGACAGGACACACACTGGGGGACGACGGACGGCGACGGCGACGGCGACGGCGACGGCGACGGCGACGGCGACGGCGAGAGGCAGGGACGCTGCTGCCGCGGACGGGGCCGGGGCGGCGGCGGCGGCGGCGGCGGCGGCTGCTGCTGCTGCTGCTGCTGCTGGCTGGACTGCTGCTGCCACCGGAGGGCTGGCTGGCTGGCTGGCTGGCTGGCTGGCTGGCTGGCTGGCTGGCTGGCTGGCTGGCTGGCTGGCTGGCTTCGGGACCACTGCTGCAGGCCGGGACCGGGAACTGCTGCTGCTGCTGCTGCTGCTGCTGCTGCTGCTGCTGCTGGCTGGCACCTGGAAACCCCTAGCACTTCGATTAGCGCGAAAATGGCACTATCGAAGGGCGGTAACCTTGCGGTGTACCGCCGGAGATGCTCGTTTCATCAGAAAGTTGCTATATCTAAAGAATACCTTACCAAGAAATTTTGTGGGTATGAAATATATTCTTGACAGACAAACCAAGGGCGAGGGTGGTTATTGTTATTTTATTAGCAGTATAGAAATATATACTTGATATAACTACGGAATTGTTTCTCACTCTCAATATTTTCGTGCTGAACTTGTAAATTAAATAAGCAGCGCTTGAATACTTCAGTGTTGCTGGGCGCTGCCAACAGATGTCACTGCGAGGCGCCACCTCAGAAAATATGGCTATCATTTTAGCTCCATCTGCAATTCGTGACTGGCCGAAAACGAGTCGCATTGTAGCAACTACACCTAAAAACAAAGCTTACGCACACAATTCTGTGGGAGCTGTGACGTTAGCGTTCTGCAGTTGAGCAGTGCTATCTGTGGTAGAAACGGTGTTTCATGTTTGGAAGCGTGGTCGCTGCATTCAGCATTGGTTTGTTTTCGTAGCAATGACTGAAAGCATGGCTTTGTTTTTTTAACATTTGTGGCGGAAATCTTGTTCTCACTGTCATATGCGATTCGGATTGTTATTGAGCATCTGCTCAAAATGCCATGCAAGTGCTGTATGCCCTATTGTAGGGGAAACTGCGACAACGGTTTAAAAGTTAGCGTCTTTTCATTCCCGTCTGATGAAGCATTAAGATTGAAACGGATCGCTGCAGTTCGTAGGAATGACTGGGAACCCAGTAAACAGTTCGTTGTAAGTATCTGTAATTTAACTTTATTTCTATATTGTTACTCTTTTTAATACTGTTATGTCACAGAACTGAATATTCAAATCAATAGCCTATCTATAACGAAGCATAATACTTTTAAGCTCACTTTATGCAGTCCTCAGTTAGATTTCATTTGTCAGTTTACATTCTGCCTTACGTTAACAGTGAAATATATGCTTCTTTTCTGATATGTGAACTGCATTTCACTGCAGACGACATTGAGAAAATTACCAGTGCTTACGACCCAAAACTGGCAAACTCTTTACAGCACCTTTGGACCGTCCACGTTTAAAGAAACGTTCGTGAAAATTTATCGTAAAGGGTACTTGTAATCAGTTTTCAGATTAATGTTCAGGTTCCTTAATTTTCTTACGATATTGTTAAATATCTAAGATCATTAAACATTGCTATACGAATCTCATGTTTATCTCTCTCTATTTGCAGATGCTGTACCATCAAAGTTGCCAGGAAGACCTACGTATTTATCTTCAAAACAAGCACCAGCTCGAGAAGATCCAGAGGGTCGCGAACGTTTGGGGAACCAAACACTTGAGAAAGTCATTGAGCAGAGTGTGGGATCACACAAAAAATGATGGAGAAGAGTTCATTTGCTAGTTTAGAAGATTCAAAATTATCTGATTGTGAAAAGCACAGTGACTGGGTCACGGGTGTTAAAGGATGCTCCTTATCTAAGTGTTGTCCGCCCCAGTAGCTGAGTGGTCAGCGTGACGGATTGCCGTCCTCTGGGCCCGGGTTCGATTCCCGGCTGGGTCGGAGATTTTCTCCGCTCAGGGACTGGGTGTTGTGTTGTGTTCATCATCATTTCATCCCCATCCGGCGTGCAGGTCGCCCAATGTGGCGCCGAATGTAATAAGACCTGCGATATGGCGGCCGGACCTGCCCCGCGAGGGGCCTCCCGGCCAATGACGCCAAACGCTCATTTCATTTCCATCTAAGTGTTGTGTGTCATGTCGTTATAAATAGTGATTTAGTGTTAAGTGCATTTGGGAAGGAAGCTGAGCTAAATTGTGCTGGTAAGATTAAATTATCAAACCAAGTAAGTGATACTGGTACAGTTAGCAAAATTTTGAAAGAGTTGTATGTGATGTTTCATATAAATGAGGCTTCATTTGAGGCAAGTTTGCCTTGCATTGAAGACATTTTGGAAAACTTGTAAGAAAAATTACCAGAAAGTGAGCATAAAATTAAATTTTTGAAGGAACAAGTTTCATTTCCAGGATTTAATAGTCCAACAGAGATTAGGTACGGGAGTGTTTCAATGATTTTATGGTCATTAGCTTATTCTATCAGGCCACATGCATATAGGTTTTTGACGAGTGCTCGTAAATTTTCCATTCCAAGTCCCAGTACTTTGTCAAAACTTTGCAGTAAACTTCCAACTAACCCAATCATTGAACTTCAGAGTGAGCAGTTTCTCAGTTACATACCACAAAAAGTTGGTGCTTTATTGTGAATGATAAAACTGTCCTGTTGATGGATGAGATTTATTTAAAGTCACAACTTGACTATAAAGGTGGCAATGTTGTAGGTGGTGCTTTTAACACAGATGTGGTTTTGTGTGCAACTAGTACTTATGTTTTTATGATCCAGAGTATGGATTCAGTGTACAAAGATGTGGTGCATATTCTCCCAGTTCACACAATTCAATTAAACTAGAAGCAGTGGGATTTCAGGTAATAGTAGTAGCTGACTTCTGCAGACTGCCCAATTTACTATTTTGTAGATACTGTACACATTTTAAAATGTAAACGGAGCAACTGAGGTAACGAAAAGGACCAAATTTTGTGCTTTCCTTCTTTTAGTGATAGCTTGATGGGAGGTCTTGCTTCTGTTACAGCACTGAAGGAACTACATTTACTAGAAAAAGGTGAACTATTGCAGTATGGCAGCACTTCAACACTTAAGTCACCATATCCAAATTCTTTTGAATGGCAAAATGTGAAATCAGCATTGCGTATTTTTAATAACACGACAGTTGTTGCAATGCAACAACTAGGTGCAAGAAAGAATTTGAAAACTGGGAGAGTATTGCCACATTTGTAAAAATAATAAGTCAGTGGTTTGATATTAAATGTTGAAACGCTGCTGAAGGGTAAAAGGCTAAGAAATGTTTACCAAGAACAGATTACTCTCAATTCAAAACATATTCATGACTTTTTGAGAAACTTTCTCTCGTGGTTGTGTTCATGGGAAGATTGCAATGGAGGAAAGAAATTGACCAGAGAAACACACTTTGCTCTCAAACATACTACTGCAGCCTTTATTGATTTTAGTGAATACTGGCTGTGTGAGAAGAAGAGAACATATTTGCTCTTTGGGAAAATACAGACAGACAGTTTGAAGGACAGGTTTGGGAAATACCGCCAACTTAATGGGGGAAGTTATCATGTATCGCTAAGGCAGGTATTTGGAACAAGGAAAATTAAGGGAACAGAGTATGTTTCCTCTTGTATTAAAGTCCAGAGTGTTTGGTGATGTTGTAAGACCTAATTATGTTGATGCTGCTTGTTGTAGAATCCCAGGCTTTCAAGATATCGACAACCCAGAGCTATTAAATGTAGTAGTTGATGATAGTGATGTTGATGAAATAGAGGAAAACACTTGGCCATTACTCCATTATATTGCTCACACCAAGTGCATCTGAAAATAAATTGTCCATATTGTGAAGGGTTTGTAACAGCCAAAGAAACAAGACAAGCAGATGATTTGATAATGGCAAATGACAGGGGAGGTTTAACATACCCTAGCAGTGATGTAGTCACATGTGTTTCCTATGTATACTTAACACTACAAAAAATTCTTAAAGAAAAGGAAAAATTTGTTCCTGCAACAAGTAAATCAAAGAAATGTGCTTGTGAAAGAAGCAGCCATTAATGTGCCAAAAGACTTACTTCTTGGTTTCCATTGTTTAAAAGGTCACACTCTTGAATCTATCATACATTGTATATTGACTTGCAGTGCAAATATTTTACTAAACAACTTTGTAAAACTAAAAAATGATGTGAGTGTGACAAAAGATGTAAGTATTTACAAAAGAATGAAAAAGTCTTGACATCTGACTCCTTGTCACAAAAAATTGTGAAATAAATGTTTTCTGGACATTTACTTATTAAAGTGAAGCTTGTTAAGTATCACATGCCCCTTTTTCATGAGTTATTAAATGAAAAAACTTTTAATAAATGATTTACATTATTTGCGGTGAATTTTTAAGGTCCTAGTGTAATATTATTAACAATCAAGGAAAATCATTATTACTTATGTAGTCTAAACTATCATGTTGAAGGTTACCTAATTATAAAATCGAATATGCAGCAAGGCAATGCTGTAAGTGCTTAAAATTTTACGTCGCATAAAAAGTAGGTAGTGGTGACTGAAAAAATAGGATAAATGATTTATTTTATTTGTAGGCGAATTTTGAAGGTCCTAGTGTATTTTTTTATTTATTTATGTTTTTTTTGTATTCAAGGAAAATCATTATTCCTTAGGTAGTCGAAATATTGCGTTGGTTACCTAATTGTAAGATCTAATCAGCAGCAAGGTGACGCTATAAGTGCTTAAAATTCTAAAAAGTAGGTAGTTGTGGCTATATGAACTGCCTTTGAAGATACAGGATCCAATATTTATATAAATCTTTTTCACTCGATCGTGTTACGCCACAATTCATCATTTACAAACTAGGTGATACAGTATGCAGTACTCTCTTAGTTGAAGGCTTCATTGTTTTCGTTACTTCTAACATTAGTTAAATAGCGAATGTGCATTCCCTTGAGCTACTTCAGTGCTAGTTTCTGAACTCAGTCGCAGAGCTGTGACATCACAGCGGCGTTGTGAAGCTTTGTTTCTTGGTGGTGTTGATAGGAGAAGTACGAATAGGTTTGTTGAAACAGTCACCAGCGGGGTCACACGCATGGTTGTTGCAAACAGAAAACGTACCGTCGCCATATTTTTTAAATTTTGCCCGTGTACTTTCTGTATGTCTTCATTAGCGTCACCAACCCCATATTTTCTCTGTTTTAACTTCTGCAACTTTTCCGCCACTTTACCGTTTTTAACAAAGTCACCGTTGTATTGCCTTTTTATATCGTTTGTTATCTTCCCATAATGTGTTTTTTTTCTCTCTTTTCTTATTTGGGCTTTACGCATCTATCGCCAGGGGGGATTGACATTCAGTAAGGGGAAAAAATTAACATCTCGAGGGTTGGATCCCCTCACTTCCAGATTGGAGGATTATGCCACCCGGGCTGCTCTCAAGGTGCCTTTGCCATCTGTCTGCTGGCTGCCGCCCGGTGCTCCCCACCACCACCGCCGCCGCCGACATCCCCCTGTCCTCATCAGAGCCACCCTCCATATTTGTCTATTTCCCCATTTCAGTGACTCCTATTGCCAGTGGACAACGAATTCCATCATGGACACACCCACTAGCACCATCATTTACACCTCTACTTGCCCCGCATCCACCATTACCTCGTGGAGTGCCTCCCACTACCTTAAACAATGTCCTAACCTTGGCCTCGTCCTTCCTGCAACACCTGCTACGAATTCCACCCCACCCACTCCTCCAAATGCAAATCCTGAGCTCACTGTCCCCATTCACCACATTGACCAGCCCATCCATCCCATCAATTTCCTCCACCCTCCCCCTACAGCTGAAGACATCTGGTTCCTGACCATTGTTCTGCAGAAATCCACCCACTGCAACATCCCCACACAATCCAGCAGATCTCCCTTGCTGCTGCTCCGTCTTCCATTTCAATAGCTACGCCACTTACTCTCATAACCAGGCCCACTTTATCTTCATATGCCTAGACACTTGTTTAAGCTCCTCTCTGCTTTTCCCCTCCCACTCTGCTGAGCTACTGACAGACAAAACAACGAAACTATCGTCTGAAGAACACGTGTCTGATTTCTACCAACCACATACAGGCCCATTCTGAGTGCTGCGCAGAGTGCCAAAAGACTACGTGATAGATTGGAACGGAAAGCCGGGCTTTTCTTAGTGCGAAAACACACAGCAATCACAGACAATTCTAGCTACTTAATCCATGGCAGCAAATGGATAAATGTATCTACAATGATGCTGGGAGTGGAATGACAAATCGACATGATTGGGCTGAGCGCCCTTTATTTGACAAAATAATACTAATCTGGAATCTAGATTTCTAATTTTTATGATGGCATTCAGATCCACAGATACCATTCACCACATCAACCAGCTCTGTGCTGCATTGTGCAGCTACCTACTGCCAGGTACTCCATATCAATGACATCATGAGAGAGCAGAATGGGACGCTCCACGGAACTCACAGACTTTGAACATGGTCAAGTGATTGGGTATCACCTGCGTCATACGTCTGTATGCGAAATTTTCACACTCCTAAACATACCTAGGTGCACTGTTTCCGATGTGATAGTGGAGTGGAAACTAGAAGTAACATATACAGCACAAAAGCGTACAGACCGACCTCGTCTGTTGACTCGCAGAGACCGCCATCAATTGGAGAGGATCGTTATGTGTAGTAGGCAGACATCTATCCTGACTGTCACACAGGAAATCAGAACTGCATCAGGATCCACTGCAAGTACTATGAAAGTCAGGCAGCAGGTGAGAAAATATGGGTTTCATGGTCGAGCAGCTGTTCATAAGCCACACATCACGCCGGTAAATGCCAAACGACGCCCCGTTTGGTGTAAGGAGAGTAAACATTGGACGATTGAACAGTGGAAAAACGTTGTGTTGAGTGACGTATCGTGGTACACAATCTGGCGATCCAATGAACAGGGTGTGGGTATGGCGAATGTCTGGTGAACGTCATCTGCTAGCGTATGTAATGCCAACAGTAACCTTCGGAGGTGGTGGTGTTATGGAGTGGTGGTGTTTTTCATGGAGGAGGCTTGCACTCCTTGTTGTTTTGTGTTGCACATTCACAGCACGGGCCTACATTGATGTTTTAAACACCTTCTTGCTCCCACTGTTGAAGATCAAGTCGGGGGTGGCGATTGCACCTTTCAACACGATCGAGCACCTATTCGTAACGCACGGCCTGTGGGGGAGTGGTTACACGACAATAATATCCCTCTAAAGGACTGGCCCGCACAGAGTCTCGACCTGAATCCTACAGAACACCTTTGGGATATTTTGGAACGTCAACTTCGTGCCAGGCCTCACCGACCGACATCAATACCTCTCCTGTGCAGCACGCCGTGAAGAATGGGCTGTCATTCCCGAAAAAACCTTCCAGCACCTGATTGAACGTATGCCTGCAATAGAGGAAGCTGTGATCAACGCTAAAGGTGGGCCAACACTGTACTGAATTCCAGCATTACTGATGGAGGGCGCCACGAACTTGTAAGTCATTTTCAGCCAGGTTTCCGGATACTTTTGATCACATAGTGTATGTTTCGTAGGGGGAAACTGCTGCTAATTTTCAAGCTTTTACGTGAATATACAGTGCTATTACAAATGATTGAAGCGATTCATAAATTCACTGTAGCTCCATTCATTGGCATATGGTCACGACACACTACAGATACGTAGAAAAACTCATAAAGTTTTGTTCGGCTGAAGCCGCACTTCAGGTTTCTGCCGCCAAAGCGCTCGAGAGCGCAGTGAGACAAAATGGCGACAGGAGCCGAGAAAGCGTATGTCGTGCTTGAAATGCACTCACATCGGTCACTCATAACAGTGCAACGACACTTCAGGACGAAGTTCAACAAAGATCCACCAACTGCTAACTCCATTCAGCGTTGGTATGCGCAGTTTAAAGCTTCTGGATGCCTCTGTAAGGGGAAATCAACGGGTCGGCCTGCAGTGAGCGAGGAAATGGTTGAACGCGTGCGGGCAAGTTTCACGCGTAGCCCGTGGAAGTCAACGAATAAAGCAAGCAGGGAGCTAAACGTACCACAGCCGACGGTTTGGAAAATCTTACGGAAAAGGCTAAACCAGAAGCCATACCGTTTACAATTGCTACAAGCCCTGACACCCGATAACAAAGTCAAACGCTTTGAATTTTCGGCGCGGTTGCAACAGCTCATGGAAGAGGATGCGTTCAGTGCGAAACTCGTTTTTAGTGATGAAGCAACATTTTTTCTTAATGGTGAAGTGAACAGACACAATGCGCGAATCTGGGCGGTAGAGAATCCTCACGCATTCATGCAGCAAATTCGCAATTCACCAAAAGTTAACGTGTTTTGTGCAATCTCACAGTTTGAAGTTTACGGGCCCTTTTTCTTCTGCGAAAAAAACGTTACAGGACACGTGTATCTGGACATGCTGGAAAATTGGCTCACGCCACAACTGGAGACCGACAGTGCCGACTTCATCTTTCAACAGGATGGTGATCCACTGCCCTTCCATCATGATGTTCTGCATCTCTTAAACAGGAGATTGGAAAACCGATGGATCGGTCGTGGTGGAGATCATGATTAGCAATTCGTGTCATGGCCTCCACCCTCTCCTGACTTAACCCCATGCGATTTCTTTCTGTGGGGTTGTGTGAAAGATTCAGTGTTTAAACCTCCTCTACCAAGAAACGTGCCAGAACTGCGAGCTCGCATCAACGATGCTTTCGAACTCATTGATGGGGACATGCTGCGCCGAGTGTGGGAAGAACTTGATTATCGGCTTGATGTCTGCCGAATCACTAAAGGGGCACATATCTAACATTTGCGAATGCCTAAAAAAACTTTTTGAGTTTTTGTATGTGTGTGCAAAGCATTGTGAAAATATCTCAAATAATAAAGTTATTGTAGAGCTGTGAAATCGCTTCAATCATTTGTAATAACCCTGTACTTTGCGCATCCTTTTGCAAGCGAGAAGATATCGTGAAGTACGATTGGGAAAGGCACTGGGTAACGGGAAGGAGGCGGTGCTGGCGGAGATGCTGGTGGATGAGTCAGGTGAGGATGGATTCCAGGACCTTGCTGAAGACCGAGGTAAGGCTGCTGGGACTGTAGGAGGAGACAGCAGATGGTGGTTTGTCAGGTTTAAGGAACATCAGGATGGGGGAGGTTTTCCACAGGTCTGGGTAGTAGTCGGCGGCAGAACTACATTGTAGAGCCTGGCCAGAGTGGAGAGGAAGGACGCAGGAGGTTAACAAAGTTGGCAATAGGTGACACAATCGTAACCAAGAGTGGTGTTGCGTTTCATGCGGAGTGCAGTGATGAGATCCTGAGTAGTGATGGGGCATTGCATTCGTTCTGTGCAATATTGTCCAAGAACTGGAAGCCAGGAGCGAGAGGAGAGGCAGAGGTGTCAGTTCGACTGCGGACATCTGGCAAGAGGGAGTAATGGAAGTGGATACCATCTGGGATGGTAAAGACATCGGAGAGGTAGGAGGCAAAGTGATTGGCCTTACTATGGTTGTCAGGGAAGGATTGATTATCATGAAGGAGAGGGTAGTAGGGAGGGGGTTTAGATCCGGTAAGGCGGCAGAAGGCTGACCAGTACTTGGACGAGTTGATAGGAAGTGTAGCATTAAGATGGGTGCATGTCTGTCGCCAGTCCCAGCATTTCTTCGCCGTGAGCAAGTTTCTGATGTGTCGTTGTAGTTGCCGGTGGCGTTGTAGTGTGTCCGGGTCACACGTGTGAAGGAAGGAACGGTAGGGACGGCGTGATTAACGGAAATGGAAGTGATGGTAAAGTAGGACAATGGGGGTGGATGGCGATGGAAGGGACTGGGCCTCCACAACCTCAGACAAGGTCTGGAGGAGAAAGGAGGCGGCACAGGTAATATCATCAGGGTGGTGGTAGGTGAACGGGTGGCTATCGACTTGGATAGAGAGGGTATCCTGGTAGGGATTCCAGTTGGCAAGAGGAAATTATTATTTTTTTCTTTATTGTTATTTTTCACCTTATGCAAATGTGGGCTGGCAGCGGATAAATCTACTGTGTTCTTCAGCCACAAGCATTACAATAAAAGAGACAATGAAGACAGGAAAGTAACAGATTGGTGGTTAAAAAAAATAGATACAAAAATTAAAAACACGAAGGCATTCACACTCGACGAAAAACACAAGAAACTGTCAGCACTGCGCACAGACACTGATGACTTAAACGGTACAAGTGAATGAAGGAACGTGGTGGCGAAAAACACTAAATCGCATACACAATGGCACACACACAAGAAACTGATGGCGATGATATCTGGCGTGCAAATGTCCACTGAACTTGTGCGAGTCCTGGGACCTGCCGAGAGGGGAAGAAGGTGGTGGGGGAGGGAGAGGGGAGAGCGAAGATGCCAATGGCAGAGGAGATGGTGGGAGGAATGAAGGTATGGGCGCAGGGGAAGCTGGGGAGGAGGGGGGAAAAGGACACTTCGCTCATTTCCTACACACAACGTATATATATATATATATATATATATATATATATATATACATATACATATATATATATATATATATATATATGTATGTCCAAACTTTCAGCCAATGGGCGTTCAGATCGCTGTTGCTAGGCGGATCTGACGTCATGTTTGCGGAAATTGTGACCGAAGTTTGTCTCGTAACACTGTCTCAGATTGTAAGATCCTACGCCCGAGTAGACAGATCTCGTCCATACTAAGGTTGCAGAACATTGCCTCCTATGGTTTCAATGGACATGTAACCTGGCTGCTACTGAGCGTAATACTTGGCTTAAACATGTGAAGGGATTGCACGTGCATTACACATACCCCCCCTCTTCTTTTATTTTCAAAATTCAATATGCTCGAAGACCCTGTTTAATTTTGAAATATTGTCGGTTGGGTGTCTCTTGCCCTCGGTTTACATCTTTAATCATTGGTATTACTTCATCTTACACATACTCTACAATCATTGCTTATCGACTACTGTTCTTATTATTACACTATCCTTAACACGATATAGCTATACAGATACATGTCCCATTGAAGTGAGTATGTATCTTTAAAATTACTTCTGATCGTTATCTGATTCGAGCTTTATCTGATGCCTTGAGAGTGGCACCATTTTAGGTTTAAATCATTTCTGAATATACCATGAACACTATATAATACATACCTTAATTAAAATTGAATACTTATTCTGATGCACTTCTGTTTTATCTGAGATGGAACATCTACTCATATGTCCCTTACTTTTAGCTCATCTAAACATTTACATATCAATTATTTCTACATCCAAGTTAATCAAAAATTTATAAAACTCGCATTTGGCTAATCTTACTTTATAATGCCTATTTTCTACTACATACAAGAACATGTTCCATAATCATCGGCTAAGTAATTGCCGTCCTATTAGTCACTGGTTCACTATTTTTTGTTTCTTTTTCACCAGCGAATACTGTCCTTCTCACTATTACAACTATAAAGCATTCCCTCTAACTTATTTCAATACTTCTTATCTTTACTCAAGGTACCTCTCAGTTTACCATTACCCATTGTTGGATGTGGGATCACCTTTGTATGACCCTCATCATCTTTATACTTCATAGTGTATAGTGATACCATCCTCGGCCACTCATTAACTTATACCTTTTCTTTCTTTTATTCTATGGGTTTGGACCCAGTTCCCATACTTACATAACTTCAATTCTTCATCTTATTCTGCTGCACTTACCTCTTTATCCTTTGGTCACGATTTACCTTGTCAGTTGGCTAAACATATGTTTCGAATTTTGTTACCATTCGATCTCTTTACTGTTCTCTTATCTAAGCACAATTGCAGAATGATACCCACTTATATCTATTTTTCCTGTTTTCGCTAAGTTGTTTGTTCACTGTCTCCATGGTGTCTGTTTAGAATTTGTTAAATTTGTTTCCAACAGGATAATATTCTTTGTCTCTGTATACCTTGTTTACTCTAATCATAGCTTTTTCCTTGTTGTACTGACTGTCTTTTAGGGTTGTAACATGTTATAATCACATAATTTCAGATTTTGCTAAACATTTTCCAACAGGACAGCACAATTTTATAAATAACTTTTCCTTTTTTGTACCGTCTCTTTTTCTCACTTTCCAATGTTACTCACTATTCCCATGTTCCTATATTCTAAGATAAAGCAGGGACTGATGATACAGCATCATTTTGACAGAAACAAGGGAATATTGGCAATATGATGAATTAAAGATGATAGTAAATAGTTCTGACTGAAAGAAGATGAAGATTGACAATATGAAGGGAAACTGAAATAATATTCGCTTCAGTCGCAGGTTCGAATCCTGCCTTGAGCATGGATGTGTGTGATGTCCTTAGGTTAGTCAGGTTTAAGTAGTTATAAGTTCTAAGGGACTGATGACCCCATATGTTAAGTCCCGTAGTGCTCAGAGCCATTTGAACCTTTTTTTGAAATAAAATTGTCAGTAACTTGAGTGCCAGGTGTTTGTTAAACACCTTGTGTTGCACAGAAAACTACGCCCTCTGAGGTTAAAAAAAATGGCTCTGAACACTATGGGGCTGAACTTCTGAGGTCATCAGTCCCCTAGAACATAGAACTGCTTAAACCTAACTAACCTAAGGACATCACACACATCCATGCCTGAGGCAGGACTCGAACCTGCGACCGAAGCGGTCGCTCGGTTCCAGACTGTAGCGCCTAGAACCTCTCGGCCACCCCAGCCAACTGAGGTTTTCAGTTGATCCTTTGACCAGTTGTGTGTGTCCTGTCTATCATTGTCTCCTGCTGAGTTATTCCATTATCTGTGTGTTGAGGATATTGTATCTGTCTGTTTGTCAGTTCTCCTTGTATCCTATTTTCATTAGGTCCGTTATTTTCCCAGGGGTTCCTTCTCCAACCTTCTAGATTTTGATTGTTCCCTGAAAATGAATCCAATTGGTCCAGCGCTTGCAGAATTGCTTTTACATCTGACTTATATATTCCTATCAATTTTCCTTGTACCCTCAGAGGCAACTTGATCAAAATGATTGATATTAAATCCGTTTCTTTCAGGGGATCATCTAAATACAAGTTCTTTTCCACATACGTCTGGAAGAACTCATTGTAACTCCTGCAACCACAATTACCTACTTAAGTTTCGACAGTGGCATTGTAGTGAGAAGGAACCGACTCTGCCTTACTTCTCTGGTTTATGTATCACTAACCTGGTGTCCTTCTGCTTCGGTAGTCCCTCGTTGCACAGTAGTAACGCTCAGGTACCAGGTTCCATGTAGATGCGATCCTGGCAGTCATTTCTGAATACAGACATGTGCAAATATCTTCACTGCTCTAGGAGAACTCGTCTTTGTTGCATTTTTTCGTACCGTAGTTAGCAAAATAACTTAAGGCTCATTCTGCTTAAGAACTTGATGCCCGCAAGTCCTTAAATAAGAATCTTCGTGCTGTAGTAATGCATGAAGGGAAACAAACTGTTGGACAAAAGAATGGAGAGCTCCCTGCTTTTTGCGTTTCCGATAGATCGTATGACAAGGATCTGGTGTCATATTATACTTCAGAACCCTAAACTGTTTATTTTTTTACTTCATACGAAAACAAAACCTATAATATGAGAAGAGAAAATGGCTTACGTGCCTCTCAGAAACTTCAGCTTTTTGTGTTTATTTCCTCACTTCATACTAAAACAAGGGCGTTGATATGAGAGGAGGAAATGAAGTATACGCTTCCAAGACATAATATTTCCTTGTGTGCAACTACTGCACGCATGAAAGCTCTGCAGTTAATTTTTATGTGTTGGATAAATTTTGATATCATCTCACATTACTTTGTGAGAAGGTTCCGACTTTTGGGATTCAAAGAGCGTGGAAATTTCATCACTGGTTAATAACATGATGACTAATGACGTGATACCAGGTCTAATTGCTCCATGCAACTGTGAGTAGAGTCTCACGTTTGTTGCTATAAGAAAATGCAGGCAGTGATGTCCGCTCACTGCAGTCAGAGCCATGTTTATTTCCTTCTGTTTATGGAGAAGTGTCTGCAGCAGCGTCCACGCTCAGCCAACATAAACAAATCGTGACGGCATTGGGCATTGCTAATCGTTGCACTTGTCGCAGGTCGCGACAACAAGAGCGCACTGTCTCTGGCAACGATATAATGGAGTTTATACGTCTTACTTGCTTACCGTAATTTGCAGGACATGTGTTGGGTAAAAATTCAATTTGTAGTAACTAGCCACTGCATTACAATGGTTAACAGTTACATTTGATGCAATATTTATTGTTGCTTGTCTCTCTCTTATGTTGATGGTATTGATTCAGATCGGGCACGAACATGAAAACACACACACACACACACACACACACACACACACACACAGAGTCACTGATTGAAGTGAGAGTGACGACTGCTGTCTGTTGAACAACACATGCACCAATCAATTACGCAGAGACACTGCGACCGAATGGTGTCTCAATTCTTGGCGACAAATTCCAGCTGTAGTAGTAGTGCAAAACACACTGTTGGAGCTATCAGATGGAAAATATTATGTTCACGCTACTCTTTTGCTAGAGTTTACGTCTTTTGGTAGGACTCAGCCTTTCATTTCTTCTTAGAAACTTAACGATAAAAGCATCATAACACGGCACCAGTAACAGAATTGCATAGGAATGCTCAATGAGCGACCTGATGACGTTCAAGCCAAACTGTAATAATACTCATTGCATTGATTTTTGTTGTTTCGAATTAGAGCACTCAGTACTCCTACACCAGACTTCTGAACCTTGCCTGTTGAATGCAAATGTCGCATGACGGTTAAATGGTAATCCATCACTTATTACAGTAGTCAAGATTTCCTTAACGTGAAAAATCATTAATGCCAGAACGATCTTTGTTGAACCAAGAATATCTGTTTCTGGCGTATTTTTACCAAAAGCACTCGCTCCAGACACAGTTCAAATTTTTCGAGTTGCCTCCTCTGCATTCAGCCCTCTATTATACAAAAAGCAAATATTGTGTTGCTGATGTTATACCTTTTTCCACTTGCGACCCAATTTTACAACGCTTAACTGTAGTTCATGATTTTCAAGTATGCAAAATCCAATGCTTAACTGCAAGATATAACTAGAACTTCAAATTCCAAAATGACGGTTGATACATACACGACAGTATCGCGCCTCGTTCACCTGGGCGGCGCCGGATTCCATGCAGTGGGTGGCGTCTGGGTGCCTATTCTGTATCTTTCCGGCATTGTGCCGATCGTTTCGGTACTCCAGAGCACCGAAAGCTCTAGTACTCGAATTAGAGTCCTTGCATTATTCAGTATGCATTTCGGTAGTGATAACGTTCGGGTCTAGAGAACCGAAACGCTGTTGTCGGTTCGCGTTGCGCAAGCCAATCAAAAGCAAGCAGCTGCAGATCCGCGCATGCACACTGCAGCGCACACAGCACCATGGACACAAAGTTGGTATCACATGACACAGGCGCGCTATTCTTCCAAGTACCGAAAATTGCGCTTCCATAGCCATAACGCATGACGCCACATTCCATCGAGCTGATGTGCCTGCCTTCATCGGTCTTGCCTCCTCCTAAACAGTATCAGGCGCAGTATATCCATTTCCATGTTCCTCAGCTGAAATGCATAGAAATTTTTACAGTTTCCCTGTCGGCATGTTTCCATGCATGCATAATAACGATAGCGTATTTGGCTGTATTCTGCAGATTGTCGTAAAGGCTGCATTATGTCATCTTATTCTCATTGACACTGACATTGGGTTATGGTGGAGTTTACATTTCGGAAAATGAGTTAAGGAATATTGTGAAGTACCACATTGTACTAATATACCTGAAAAACACCAGAAAAATTGATTCTGAGAGTTTCAAAGAATAAGAAGATGAACAGAATGTGGTTATAACTCACTCCTAGAGATTCACATGATTAAGTAGCCCACTTCCCTATATGATAGGTCAACGATTTGGGTCGTAAAAACAAAACTGAAAAAAAAAAACATTTTAGGGAGCTCCTGCAGTTCGTCGAAGTTTATAACATGCATCTTATGAATGAAAACGTTTCGTATATGGTGCTACAGTCCAAAAATATTACGATGGAGACCATTCATCTCTGTCTACTGTGGTTGAGGATTCGATCGCAGATAAACAGTTGCTGCTAGTTACATTCCCAGTAATTTAAGTTGTGCTCTTAGATTCCTGTCTAACCGAAACTAGGAAATCGCTATATATTCGGAAAAAAAATGGAAAATTATTTCTGACAAGAAAAAATATATAGACCACTGTCGGTTGTTTCACCCACAGCAATTTCATCTCCAGCAATTTCGTATTTCGTTTTTTAAACACACACTAATCACGAAATCATTACTGAGGAAGTGCGCTCTTACATGTAAGTAATAACGAATATTGCTCAAAAATCTTAACTTACACGAATAACAATGTCTCACAACGTGCTGGATACATGAGGCGGAAAAAAATTTTTTCACCCATCCATGTGCGAACCCAGATGCTTGTATACAGCATACCCATGCGCTAACCACTATTTTTTTTATACACTCTCATTCGTTCCTTTTCGTTCGTTATATCTGCTTGGCGTGGACGTAGAAAGACATCCATTTCAGTTTGTTTTTGATCCATTAACTCAGCTTTTTTGTTACAGAGGGTAGCTAACCCTCTGACCGAACACGCTGATCTACCGTGCCAGCTACCACTTGGCCACGCCAAACAACAGAAACATAGCGCTCAGTTCTTATACTATTGTGCAGAGTAACGTAGGCTGACTTCGTTGCTAAATGGTGCTCCGTAAGTCATAAATACATGATAGTTTGGAAGGTTTCCAGTATCAGGTTTCAAATAATTGCTTTCCTTTGTTACTTCAAAGTTATAAACACGTTTCGATTATTACTAACTAAACCATTTGTGGGAAAAAGTACAAGAAGTCACTAGTAACGTCAGTTCACACTCATGTAATATACGTAAGCAGAGGCGATGTCTTGATATTTAATGATCTTCAAACTCTTATTTGCATAAAAATAACATGTATTTTGAGAGAATAATGACTGAAAACATTTTTTTATGTACTCGTTACAGAAACAACCTAATCTAACCATATTTCTAACAAAGGAAAATTGTCTATTATGAACTCACTTTCACACTGGATGCATCCTTTGGTGATTCTTTAGTAACACAATCACTAAATCGAAAGCTAAAACCGATAAATATGTTTAAAATAACAAATTATAGGTATACTACCTTTCCTCGTGACACTTCCGCATCTTACTGTGTTGCCAGATTGTGCCGAGCGTCGGACTTAGCGTTGTCAGGGGTAGTCGGTTCTATTGGGAACCTTAAGTGAACAACTCAGGCTTAGTCTCTGTGGTGGCTGGCCGGCGGTCAGGTTTTATGTCTAAGACTGTCCATGTAGCCTGGCAGCTACTGAACATTCCCGATAGCTTAAATGTGTGTAATACTTGGCTTAAACACATGACAGGAATGCACGTGCATTACACCAGTCCAAAGCCAAGAGTGGAAAGCAGAAAGGTGGAAGGAGTATATGGTATGTCTATATAAGGGCGATGTACTTGAAGACAGTATTATGGAAATGGAAGATCAAATGGGAGATATGATGCTGCGTGCAGAGTTTGACAGAGCACTGAAAGAACTAAGTCGAAACAAGGCCCTGGAGTAGACAACTTTCCGTTAGAACTACTGATAGCCTTGGGAGAGCCAGCCCTGACAAACCTCTACCATCTGGTGAGCAAGGTGTATGAGACACGTGAAATATCCTCAGACTTCTAGAAGAATATGATAATCCCAATCTCAAAGAAAGCAGGTGTTGACAAATGTGAAATTACCGAACTATCAATTTAATTAGTCATGGCTGTAAAATACTAACACAAATTTTTTACAGGTGAATGGAAAATATGGTAGAAGCCAAACTACCGAACTATCAATTTAATTAGTTATGGCTGTAAAACACTAACACAAATTCTTCACAGGTGAATGGAAAATCTGGTAGAAGACGACCTCGCAGAAGTTCAGTTTGGATTCCACAGTAACGTTGGAACACGTGAGGCAATACTGACCCTATGACTTATCTTAGAAGATAGATTAAGGAAAGGCAAACCTACGTTTCTAGCATTTGTAGACTTAGAGAAAGCTTTTGACAATGTTGACTGGAATACACTCTTTCAAATTCTGAAGGTGGTAGAGTTCAAATACAGTGAGTCTAAGGCTGTTTCCAATTTGTACAGAAACCAGACGGCAGTTTTAACAGTTGAGGGGCATGGAAGGGAAGCAGTGGTTGAGAAGGGAGTGAGACAGGTTTGTAGACTATCCCCAATGTTATTCAATCTGTATATTGAGCAAGCAGTAAGGAAACAAAAGAAAAATTCGGAGTAGAAATTAAAATCCATGGAGAAGAAATAAAAACTTGAAGATTTCTGATGACATTGCAATTCTGTCAGAGACAGCAAAGGACCTGGAAGAGCAGTTGAGCGGAATGGACAGTGTCTTGAAAGGAAGATACAAGATGAAAGTCAACAAAAGCAAAACAAGGATAATGGACTGTAGTCGAATTAACTTCCTCTAGTGCGTCCCAAATCCGGGTAGCCTCCACATGTGGTGAAAAAGAAGCAAGTTTTCCAGATGTGTTTAAGCACTCTGTGACAGTGTAAATATGTGTTTGCTTGTGCATTACGAATGAAAAAGCATTGCATTCGTTTAAATTTTCTATACATTTCCTTCTGTGCCATAAATTACATAAATAAACAATAATATAAATCAAGAACTATACAAACAAACAATATTGCACGCATTCCATACATTGCAATCGATTTCCCACCAAAATCTATACATAAACAAATAAACTAAATTTCATTCAGAGATTCATATCCCATAAATTGCTTAAATTAACAATATTCCACACATTGTCTAAATTCTTCACATAATATTCCATGAACCAACATCAATTTCCCACTGAATTCTTTAAATAAATAAACTATATTGCCTAAACTGTTTAAACAATGTTCCATACTCTGCAATCGATTTCCCAACTAAGTTCCGTAAATAAATAAACAAATACAAATAACTAAACAATACTCCATACACTGAATTTCACAGTGGGGGAGGGGTTTCCCAGATGGGGTTAATCAGTTGATCGATATCATTAATCAATCATTCAAATAGATATCAAAAGTGTGCTCGTATCAGCGAGGGGTATTCACAGAGGGATGGGGATGGACGTGGGAGGAGGGAAGGGTAGGGTGATGGGTGGGGACACTAGGTTAAAGGCCTGTTAATCGAGGAGAAGGATAATCCCCATGGGGTCATAATCCTATTAGCAGAACAGAAGGTTAATGACCTGTCAATGAAAAGAGAACAATAGGTTGGCCTCTGAATGTATACTTGTCCCTGATGTAGGCTCTGAGCGCCTCTCTGACATTTCCTCAGTCCTCACATTCTGTCGTCTCTCGAAGTTGACTGCTTCCTTCTTGATGGTGTTTTTCTTCCATGCTTCGCCCATTCCTGCTACCATCAGCAAATAGTGGCATCATCCCACTCAGATGTTGAGTGATCTGCCAATTACTCTTACTACCTTCTTTAACCTAACTACACGTCCTCTCTCAAATGTTAACTTCTGCGTATATTGTGCACATGCCTACCTGCCAGGCATACTTACTGCGTAGCTGAGTACATAGAATGAAATTCACAAAGACTTTATACCTTGGTATCGACACATCCCCTGTTTGCTAGCCTTGCCAGTCACGCATTGATATTGCACTGCAGCGTCACATGTTCATCCATCAGGCACCAAAGTTTATAATTTTTTATTTTCTGCCGGTACCTGTATTCGTTTCAGTTTGTGAGCAATCTGCATAAGTTGTTCATTGTGCACCCTTTTTTTCTTTATTCACCTCTCAGACTGTAAAATGTATGTTTCACATCGCTCTATATGCTAAGGTAACTACGAGTTAGATAATTCTCCCATTTACACTCATGTCATGCTTGGGTGCAGAACGGCTGGCTTGTGCCATGTAACGTCCAACTGACCAATTGTCTTTAATAATAGTATGGACATGAAGAATTATTTAGGATTATGTAGTGATTCTGAATTCATGAGGTTAAAAAATCCTTTCTTCTGCAAATGTGCAGAAAAATAAATATATCTGCATGAAAGAAATTTTTTATTCTTCAAGTTAAATAAAAGCAATCTTTTGTGGAGATCTCGTCCGAACATCACGTTTCAAGGCATGCCTGTTATGCTCAATAATGTCTGGGGAATTTGGTGGTCAGTGGAAGTGTTTAAACTAACGTTGCTGGAGCCACTCTGTAGCAATTCTGGATGTGTGGGCTGTCGCATTGTCCTGCTGGAATTGCACAAGTCTGACGGAATGCAAATGGACATGAATGCATGCAGGTATTAAGACAGGATCATTACGTACGTGTCGCCTGTCAGAGTCGTATCTAGACATATCACGGCTCCCAAATCACTCCAACTGCACAAGCCCCACACTATAACAGAGTTCATGAGGTTGTCTCCGTACCTGTACATGTCCGTCCCCTCAATACAATTTTAAATGAGATGCATCCAACCAGCCAACATTTTTTAAGTCATCAACAGTACACTGTCAGTGTTGATGGGCCCAGACGAGGTGTAATGCTTTGTGTTGGCAGTCATCAAGTGTACACTAGCATTCAATTCTGAAGCAATTTGCGAAAGGATTGCATTTAAGTCCCATTAGACGATTCTCATGAGTCTTAGTTGATCCCATTCTTACAGGATTTTTTTCCGGCCCCATCGATATCGGAGATTTGATGTTTTGCCGATTCCTGATATTCACGATACATTTTGAAATACCCCTATGGGATAGTCCCGATTTCATTGCTATCTCGAAGATTCTGTATCGCATCCCTCGAGCACCGTCTGTAACACCACGCCCAAATGCACTGAAATCTTGATAACCTGCCACTGTAGCGGCAGTAACTGATCTAACAACTGCGCCAGCCACTTGTTGTCTTATATAGGCGTTGCCAACTGCATCGCCTTATTCTTCCATATTTCAATACGCAATACCCGTATTAGTTCCTTTGGCGATTCAGTGTATATTGTTGTTGTAGGCGATTTCAGAGAAAGCCAGCAACAGCAGCGGTAGCGGCAGGAACACCATTGTAAGTAGTCCATATATTTTTTTCGTCGTACCGTCTATGATCCGGTAAATGCAGGGCCTAGCTATATACCACCATGCATTAATGTTCAAAATGAAAAGCATAAGGCTTGTTTTGTATGGTCAGTCCTGGCTCGTGAGAGAAATTATGAGAAAAAACCACAGCGTTCATCTCGATATGGTAGGTACTTCGATTTTCGTAATTGTTATAACTTTCATGCTATCGAGTTCTCCATCAAGATACAGGACACCCCTAAATTTGCGGCGTAGAATACCAGACTACTGGTCCATGTTTATGGCGTAGAGAAGAAAGCAAGTCAGATGAGCAGGACAAGCAAAATGTTGTCCAGTTTATAGTACTTGTGCCACAACATAACCTGGCAGGTTTTGTCACCAGCATGAAGCTGGAAACAGGTGTGGAACACACTCCACCCCTCCGCCTCTTCCTCAAAGACCCGTTAACTATCTGAATAAGTACTGTTATCTCATCGTACAGTGATTCAATCTGTTCATCTGTGGTGTTGACAGGCATGTTCACTTGTACCACTGTGGTGGGTGGATTTTGGATTTATGTTTATTTTTCATATAATGTTAATGGCAGGTTAGCGATGGAGCTGAGTATTGTGATACTGCTTCACTGATTGTTTCAATAACAAAGGGGTTAACACATATCTTCTTCATATACAATAAGGATCAACTGCCACACATTTTCAGTTATAGATACCTACTCGACAAGAGGTGATGTGCAATAATTATGGTGAACTGCACTTCGGTACTGCAACTGTCAATACTAAAAGTTGTTATGAGAGTCACAGCAAGTTTTAGTTCTGGGGCGATCGGTTTCCTAAATATTGTCCACTACATAATGAGACAGGGGACAGTCATGAACAGTAATTCGTCCAGTCTCTTTATGATGAAGTAAGAAAACATGAATAATGAAAGATGTGGATGAATATTTCGCAAAGAAAATGAAAACTTCGTATGTCTTCACGCAACTCCGTCTTTCTTTCGTGTAGGGTCGTGGTATAGTTAATGAAATTCATCACGTGTCTGAGTGGGTCCCCACCTGCACAGTCATTCTCTGTTGCTAGCGTCTGCCGCTTCCAGCTGGGACTGCCAATTCCTCAAACAGCCGCGTCACCGCGGAAAGCATTTGTCGCCGCTGTTGCTGGGAAACGACTTTAATGGGTACGTCGCTAGTCAGTTGTGTTATCTGGCGAACACATTGTAGACACAAATTCACACATTTGACTCGCTCTTTCTTCGAAACTAGCGTCAAATACTGTGGGGAAACGGACCGACACTGCAGCAAAGTCAAGTGCGGCTACTGCCCTGTCATCTGTTAGTGGCGCCAAGCGACAGCCGCATGGCCCGATTTTCCATACCAGCCCAAAGTTTTTTATGGTTTTTTTCTTTATTGATATTTCACTCCCCAAAATGGGGTCGCTTGACAGTGGCACAATACGCCGCTTTTCAGCCAAGAGAGTTACAGAAAAATCATAGTCAAATGAGAAAAGAACACATAACATAGAATGGTATAAAGTGATGAAGAAACGAGAACAAAAATAGATGAGTATAAATGGTAGATTTAAAAACAACATAGACGGGAGCCACACACACATGTGGAGAATGAGCACTGTAATTTGACACAAAAATAAAGAAATGCCACAGTGTGAACACAAATGAGTGATTCTGGGGACACTGCACATGGCACTAGAGTAATGCTGACACCATAACAAAAACGATAAACATCACTGCACCGAAGGCGACCTACCACTGGGTGAAGGGATGAGAGGGGAAGAAAAGAGGGTAGAGATGGTAGGAGGAAACAAGGAGGGGTTAAAGGGGACAAAGGAGGGGAGAAGGAAAGGAGGGGGCAGGTTAAAAGGAAAAGAAGGTGTTTGGCATGGGAAAACGAAGAAGATGGGAAGGGGGAGAGGGTGGGAGCCCTGAGGATGGGGAAAAAGTAGGGATTAGATCTGGTAGGAGGGATAGATGGAAGACATGAGGGCATCATCCAGAAGGGGGAGTTGGCGGAAGCCACCTTGGGTGAGGGTATGGAGCGTGTGGACATGGAGACCAGGCGGTACAATGTAGTGCAGGTGTGGCAGTGGGCTAAGGTAGGAGAGGAAGGGAGAAACCAAAGGATGGGGGGGATTCAGTTTGTGGTAGACGTATAGGATCCGTATCCATTCTAGAAACAGGAAAGATGGGGGAAAGGAATCAGATCATAAAGGATCTGCATGGGGGACAAGAGACAGATGCAATAAGTGTGGTGGAGTGTATGGCGCTCAATGAATTGGAGGGATTTGTAATAGATGGGGGAGGTGGAGATCGTGGGGTGGGCATAACATAGGAGGGCGCAGATGAGCGACTTATAGGTATGTAGGATAGTGGGTCTAATCCCCATGTTCGACCAAGGAGGAGACAGAGTCGGATATGTGCCTTGGCTTGGACTGTGAGGAGATAGGGGGTCCTAGAAAGGTGGCAGTCGAGGGTGATACCAAGGTAGTTGAGGGTGGGAGTGAGGGCAATGGGGCAACCAGAGATGGTAAGGTAGAAATCTAGAGGGCGGAAGGAGGGGGTGGTGTGGCCTACGATGATTACCTGGGTCTTGGAGGGATTGATCTTAAGGAGCCATTGGTTGCACCATGTGGTGAACAAGTCAAGGTGGGACTGGAGTAGGGGCTGGGAGTGTTGGAGGGAGGGGCAAGAGCAAGGAAGGCAGTGTCATCGGCATTTTCCAAGAGATGGGCAGGTAGTGGAGGCTGCGGCATGTCCGCCGTGTATAACAGGTGGAGGAGAGGGGAAAGGATGGAGCCTTGGGGCATGCCTGTGGAGGAGCAGAAGGTGTAAGAATTGGAGTTGCGGATGGTAACATAGGAGGGGCAGTGAGAGCAGAAGGAGGCTATCACGCGAACATAGTTGATGGGGAAGGTGTAGGTCTGGAGTTCGAAGAGGAGCCTGGGATGCCATACACGGTTATAGGCACGTTCTAGGTAAAGGGACACAAAGATGGCGGAGCAATGGGAATTCAGATGAGTGGAAAGGAGGTGTGTCAGGTGGAGGAGGAGATCGTCAACAGAGAAGGAAGGTTGGAAGCGACATTGGGTCAAGGGAAGGAGACGGTGCTGGTGGAAGTGGTGGTGAATGCGGCAGGTAATGATGTACTCCAGGACCTTGCTGAACACCAACGTGAGACCTATAGGGCGCTAGGAGGAGGAATTGGAATGGAGTTTGGCAGGTTTGAGAAACATTAAGGATCCGGGAAGACTTCCAAATGTCAGGGTACAAGCCGGTGGAGAGGATATTATTATAGAGGGTGGTTAGGACTGTAAGGAAGGAGAGGGGGGCTTCTTTGAGTTGGCAGTATGTAATACAGTCGTGCCCAGGAGCCATATTACGATTGGTGTGTAGTGTGGTGACGATGTCTTGTGTGACGATGGGGGTGTTGACATAGGATGGTGGTGTGGCCCCCAAGTACTGGAAGCTAGGAGCAAGTGGGGGGGAGAGGTGTCAGTGTGGCCCTGGATGTCAGGCAGACAGCCTGCCCACCTGCCCGTTCACCGTCATCCATCGCCTATGCTAACTGCCGTCCAGCTGTCCGTCCCTCTGTCCATTTGTCCATCCATTGTCCATCGTTGCCACTGCCTGCTGTCCGTCTGTCTGTCGCCATCCGTCCATCATAAACCTTCCCCCCTCCACTGTCATCTACACCTCCCCCTGCCCCTCTTCCACTGTCCCTTCCTGGAGTGCTGCTTCTCGCCTCCCTCCTTATACCTCGTTTCCCCTCCCCCAACAACAGCTCCTGCCCCCACCTTCAAGTACACCTCTGCTGCCGCCTCCGCTGCCACCTCTCAGGTTGTCGGTTTGCTCCCTTTGCTCCCTCTCACCCCCCTGTCACTTCATCACCTGCATCCACCGCATTCACCACGCCATGCCATGCGACAATCACCGCCACTGAACCAGCTGCTTCTCCCACCATGTCCACCACGCCTACAGGATCTGCCACTCGCCACCTCTCTCTCTCCTCCTCCCAGCCTACGGTCTCCAAAAAACCCCACAAACACGTCATTGCCGACTCTACCCCTCCAGCAAAAAGGCACCACCTCCTCCCCGTCCCCCATTGACTCCATGGACACTACCACTCCTCCTGACAACCGTACCCCACACCCCACCCTCCATACCTTCGTCCTGTCCACCCCAGACACTGGTGCTCGCATCTCCCAGCTGATTTCTCGCAGCCGGCCACTGTGACCCAGTGGTACTGTGCGATTCAGTCTGGAACTACGCAACTGTTACTGTCGCAGGTTCGAATCCTGTCTCGGGCATGGATGTGTGTGATGTCCTTAGATTAGTTAGGTTTAAGTAGTTCTGTAGTGTCATGGAATAATAAAGAGTTGGAGATGTGGAATATTGTCAAAGTTTCGTTGCCTATGCCGAAAGCCAGAGGCAGTAGGTTGACCAAGAAGTAAGAGGATTGCATATGTATGGAATGTGTCGTCACGCAGGGGCAATGTTCTGGTTCCACACAACAAGCGAGAGAGAATTGCTTTGCACGTGGGTTTGTGTTAGACGGAGACTTTCGTAGAGTGCAAGACAGAGGTATAGCGTCAGTTGTACTGCATTTCACAACTTCGCGTAAGTCTGCCGATACAACACGTAACTCTGTGGCAAGAACACCTAAGGGGCGAGTACGACAGATAAGTCAGCACTATAAGTGGAACGAATGTGGTCATTACAAACGACAATGACGTCAGGACGTCTCTCGTGCTTCCTTTAAATACGCCAGCTTTGATAGCAACAGGGCACTCGCACTCGCAGTTAGACTTGCAGTTAGATGTGTACTGGGTTGCTGCGTAGCGCTCAGGTCGGTGATCGACATGTTAATCTTTATTAAGGAGATGTTGCAGTAAGGGCGGCCCGTCCAGCAATAGACGTGAGGGGACAGTACCAGCTCTGGTCCACTCCGCTGCCACTGTCAGTCATCGACCCAGGATTAGCAGACATCGCGGCAGAGTCGCTCGCCGCCAATGCTGACCACATCAGTGAACCGTCGTCGAGATCGTGCAGGGCCTAGGCCCTGTGCATCCGCCGTCACAACCGGGTGAGCCCACGACGCTGGGGGTCTGCAGCCTGTTCCGCCCGTCTACCGCGGACGAGCCACCAGGAGGAGCAGGGAAGGAGATGGGGTGGGATAGAGTACACTCCGCACTACGAGAACGCTTCTGGTGCCGACACCGCCGGGGACTCCAACCCGGAGCCTCTACATGCAGCAGCCTGCTGTCTGCCGCGAGCTGGCTGACCAGAGGGGCGCCGGCAACCACGCGCCGCCGAAGTGAGGACATTCCTCCGCTACGTCACTGCACGCAGCGCTGCGCTAGCAAGACTGATGCGGCCCGGATCTGGTGTCATCGCTACGAGTCAGCGAGGACTCGGGGAAGGTCGTTGATATCACCAAGCCACATTGTACCGGCACGAATTAATAATGTTTCTTTGGCGTTTCTGATGCTTTTACAGCCATTTCCTAGCATCCTGACAGCTGGGGAGGTCACCGCTCGGCCATCCAGTCCACTGTAGGCGACCGGGACCACTGGTTGTAGGGGACTGATGACCACAGACGTTAAGTCCCATAGTGTTCAGAGCTATTTGAACCATTTTTCGATTCCTTGCAGGGACTCAGTCCTCATCGAGACCCCTTCTTTCACTCAGATTTCCTCCGTAAACTACTGCACATTATGTTTGGCCCCCACACATCCCTGACTCCCTTCCTCTCCTCTTCTTCTCCCTGTCAGCCACAGCCTCCCAATCGTCCCCCCACCTACACCCCATGTCCCCAGCTGTCCCCATTGCAAGGTCTCCCACTTTCTTAAAAACTGCCCCAATCTGGCCACCCCTCCTTCCCGCAACACCTGCAACACCCCCATCCCACCTACTGCCACATGTGTAAAGCTAAACCCCCTCATACCACCCTGAGGATACTGTCCCTGTTTGTCCTATTGTCCCCCATCCATCCCAACAATTCCCACGTTGACCACACCTTCTGCACATTTGTAATAGCCATCGACATAAACATCCATAGCTGCTCCCCTGCCGCCCTTCAGTAGTGACATCAGTTCCTCTCCACTCCAATCACAGCACAAGACATTAAACTTCTCTGGTCCAAATGCAACAAGGCCCACTGTCTCATGACTATGTCATCTACTGCCACCTTATAGAAAGCCCCATCTCCTTCTTGACTGTCCTTGCTCATTTCTATAACGTCATCCTCTCTACCCCCATCCTTTTATTCCTCAAACCCAACAAACCACCTTCCGTCGCCTCTTCCTATCGTCCCATCTGCCTCACCTCCACCTTCAGTAAGATCTTCGAATCGATCCTGTCCCGTCATATCTGTCAGCACCTTAATCAACACCACCTCCTCCCCCTTACCCAGTGTGGCTTCCAACACTGCTTCTCAGCAGAAAACCAACTCCTTAACGTAGTTCACCTTCATCTCCACTAGCTTAACTCCGTTTGCTCCACCATTTTTGTTTCCTTCGACCTCCAAAATTCCTATGGCCATGTATGGCATCCCAGTCTCCTCCACCTACACCTACCTACACCCTGCCTATCAATTTTGTACATCTGATCGCTTCCTTCCTCTCACGCTGTCCTTCCTATGTCATCCTCCACAACACCAACCTTTTATCCCATTGCTGCTGTGCCCCAGGGTCCATCCTCTCCCCTATCCTCTATCTCCTGTACACTGCTGATATGCCCAAGCATTCTCCACCTGTCCACCTTCTCCAATATGCTGATTACACCACCTTCCTGGCTTTCTATCCTACCCTTCAATGGTCTCAACACACCCTCCAAAACCACCTTGACCTGTTCACCACTTGGTGTAACCAGTGGTCCCTTCATCTAAACCACTCCAAAACCCAGGCAATCATCATAGATCGCATCACCTGCTTCTTCCATGACTTCTACCTCACACTTTATGGTCGTCTCATCCAGCTCACCCCCACCCTGAGATACCTTGGCCTCACCCTCAACCCTCACATCGCCTGGACCCCTCACCTCTTGACGATCCAGCAGAAAGCCCATTCATGCCTCCGCCTCCTGAAACTCCTGTCTGGCCGGACACGGGGTTACATCCTTCCAACATCCTCCACACCTACAAATCCCTCATCTGTCCCATCCTTTGTTATGCCAGTGTTGCCTGGATCTCCGCACCCACCAGCTTTTACAAGACCCTCAAAATCTTCAAATGGCATGTGCTGTGCCTTACCCTCCATATCCACCTTCCTTCCACCACACACCTCCTGTATGACCTCATCCCCTTCCCCCACCTCCTCCTTTTCCTCCAACATATCTGCATCCTTTACACTGTCTGCAGGCTAGATCCTCCCCACCCCCTGGTTTCCATAATTTGCCTGGTGCCATTTAATCTAGTGTGTGTTTTTTGATTTTTTGTTTCTATATTCCGCCATGTTTCCTTCGTTATATTGTTTTACATGTCTTCCTGCTTCAGCTGCTGCCAGCCTGTCCCTAATCGTGAATGGAAATTACAATAAAGGAAAAAGAAACTATTGAAAACTGTTAGGCCAGATCCCCCCCCCCCCCACACACATACACATCTCCCTAACTCACTGTCCCCGTCTGACCTATTTACGATCCCACCCCTTCTGGAAACAGCCTTTGCCCTCTCCCCACACTCGAGGACATCGTTAGATTGGTAACCATCATCCTACTAGATATCCGCCATTTTCAACGCCCCCGTACCATCCAACAGATCTCCCTAGCTGCCGTTCAATCTTTCACCCTAACACCTTCGCCACCTACTCCCATAACCAAGCCCATTTTACCTTCTCCCATCTCGACACCCTAGTTTAAACCCCACCATGGCGCGGCAGCCTCGTATTTTGTTCAATAACATCCGTTCTCTACCTACCAACAAACAACTCTTCATGCACATCCTTACAACCCACCGTGTGGATGCCTCCCTCCTCAATGAAACATTTCTCCAGCTCCCATGTATCATCAGCACATCACCATACCCCCTTCAACAATCCAATAATCCCCACCTGGTTGTGCATGGTGGAGTTGCTATTGGCTACCTTCACCAGACCTCTGTTGGGCTCCAAACCCTCCTTCCTGAGCCCACTGAACACCTTATCCTCAGCTTCTTGTTCTCTGGCCTTACCATAAACAGCACCACCATCTATGTCCGTGCCACTGCCCTCATCCCGTTTGACTTCCTTTGCCACATTGACCACTCCTTCTCCTCCTATGTGATTGCCACTGACCTAAACATCCACTGTCGTACTGATGCACAGCTACAATGGTGGCATCGGTTCCTCACCTCACTGCAAGATGAGCTCCTCCACTCCCCTGCCACACCTGTCCTGATTCCAAAACCACTCACGATGTAGTCCTGGCCTCCAGTGACCTCCTTCGACACATTATGGCGAACGTACTAGAATCCACTGGTAGCGACCATCTCTGTGTCCTCCTTACCATGACAGACCGACAGAACCCACGCCTCATTCCTCACACCAATCCTCCACCAAATTTCGTCCATAACTACTCCCGTGCTGACTGGAATGGCTACTGGGCAGCCCTAGATACCCAGGTCAGTGGCCATCTTCTGACCATCCAGCATCTGGATGATATCAGCATGCTGCCTCCTTTCTCCAACAGGCCCTGTCTGAGGCCATTGAGGCTCACATCCCCACTACCACCATTTGCGCACACCACCACACTTTACCCCCACATGCCATCCTCCTTTGTGAATCCCATCATCTCCACCATGCCTTTCTCCACACACAGGACCAGGATACACTCCGATGCCACCGGAAACTCCAAAGACATGCCCGTAATTTCCTCGCAGCCAAAAAACGCTGGGACTGGCGCCAGGCTTGCACCTGCCTAAATGATACCCTAACTATAAACTCATCCAAGTACTGGTCAGCCTTCCATCACCTTACTGTATCTCAACCCTCCCCACAGTATCCCCTCCTCCATTGAACCTGATTTATTTTCAAAGAAAATCCATAAGAATTTATTTTATTTACTAGCGATTCATGAAGAACATTAACACATTTAATTGGCCTATGCGAGCGTGAAAGTAGTTACCAATGGTAACTGAAAAAACAAATTAAAAATTTTATTTTCAATAAATGGAAATTTTATTCCGAAAAGCCTTTTTTTTAAACAGATTTAAAATTATAATCAGAAAGCACCCTCTAAATATCAAGTTACAATCTATTCAGAGGCAGAAATAACAATTTTTTTTTTTGTGGTATGAGCTTTTGGGCTGAGAACCTTGATACTTCCTTTTAACATGGCTGTAGACACGACCGCTCACAACACCTCTTAAAGACTACACTGGTGCAAATCTGCAACACACCAGATTACCCTAAATTAAAATTTTTAACAACTCACACAAACACATAAACTATGCGCCCTGTAAGAGGGTTGTAAATGGTACAAAACACTCACATTAAAAATTATTTGCCACCGAAAGTGTAACTTGTTTTGAAAGAACCCTTACGGTGGAAGGGTGGCAACTTTATATGATTAATTGACCATTTAAATAAAATCCATGAAATGCAATTTTACATAAAATGTACCAACATGCTCTACATTACACATATACCACCTCGCAAGATGATAGACAAGATAAAAACATATTTCAGGAATTCGGCCTTTACACCTTAAGCAGTAAATTCATTAACACCAAATCCAACAAACATGACAGAGGCAGCTATTAACGTATGGCAGATTGACAGGGGGATTACTGAACAACCTGAACTGCAGATTGCTCTAAGTTGCCCCCACTCCACAAGGGAAAATGGACCACCCAATTCATAAATAACCAAGCGGAGAAGAATGGTGGGACGATTACAAAACAAAGCAGCTGGTGACCTCACCAAGAAAACTAGTATAATTTAACAAGTAAATGAAACAATATATCTCCAATCACTCAACTTCTAATGAACTGCGATTTCTGGCGAAGACCTGGCGCAGTACCTCCACCACTATCACTTTTCAGTGTCAGTGAAAATCTGAGTAGGCAATGTAACAGATGATGTCATTAATGTAAACAAGAAAAAGCAATGGACCCAAGGTGGAACCTTTAACACCACATGTAATTACTTCCCAATCGGATGAAGGCTGACTGCTTAGGTTTTTCACAACACCCTTTCTTTCCTGTTAGATAAGAGACTAACAATTTCACAGCACTGCCAGTGACACCATAATATTGTAACTTACTTAAGAGACTGGTGTGGTTCACATAGTCAAAGGATTTTGACAGGTCAAAAAAAATCCCAGTAGCCTCTAATAGCTTTCACTATATCAGAACATTTAAGTAACACACACTGTGACTTTGACAGTATATTATTTGCAGTCAGGTGCTTGAGGATTACAGAAACAACTTAAGATAGAACTCAAATCGCATGAGCACTCTTTGATTAACTTCAAAAAAATGGTTCAAATGTGTTTGAGCACTATGGGACTTAACATCTTAGGCCATCAGTCCCCTAGAACTTAGAACTACTTAAACCTAACTAACCTAAAGACATCACACACATCCATGCCCGAGGCAGGATTCGAACCTGTGACCGTAGCAATCCCATGGTTCTGGACTGCAGCACCTAGTACCGCACGGCCACCGCGGCCGGCCTGATTAACTTCTTTTGATATATTATCATACCCACTAGAATACTTACATTTGAAGGATTTTATGATGGATGCTACTTCTCTGGGAGATCTGAGCACCATTTCTATTTTAGTGAAGTTATTTATAAAGACTTGTCTTGGATACACAATTGCACTGCCCACCGAACCTGATGACACCAAGCTGTCTGTAACAGAAATGAAGTACTTGTTTAAGAGGTTTGCAACACTACATGCACTTGTTACTGAAGTCTCATTTATTTTTAGAGCTATCTGTTCCCCTTCCTTTTTGGCCCCATCGGTCTGTCTTCACTATATCCCATACAGTTTTTGGTTTGTTGTTCGATGTAATTATCTTTTTCTCATAATAAGCCTGCTTCGATTTCCGGATTACTTGCTTCAATATTTTGCAGTACTCATTGTAATACATTACAGTGTTAACATCAGAGTTGTTCCTAGATGGTAGATACAGTCTCCTTCTTGTCCCACATGATATCTTTATTCCCTGTGTAATCCTTGGTTTATTGTTTTACTTCTGTGTGATTTCAGTTACCTTTAGAGAACAAAAATTTTCAAAAGTGGAGGTAACTTTATTAGTGAATGCTTTGTATTTTCCATTTGAGTCATAAGTGTTGTAAGCATATATCCAGTTCATGTTTTTGAGCAATATAAAAATTTTTACTTATGTATTATCCTCCTGTACTCAGATTTTATAGATTTTTTTATCCTGAGAAGTTTCAAAATATAACACAAGATGCTGCATGTCATGATCAGATAGCCCATTTACTATTGGTTTTGTGATATGCCTTTTTTCCCCTTGATTTGTATACAAAGATATTATGAATGGCAATCTTTGAGTATTTACATATCCTAGCTGCAAAGTTCACAGTGGGAACTAAATTGAAAGATAGTGTTCCTGAGTGCCATAATTGTTCTCTGACAAGAGCTTTTCAATAAATTTACCTTAATATCACCAGTAACCACTATATCCATTTTTTTTTTTTACTGTGAGAAGGGACAATAGAGCTTTCATAATTCTTAAGAAGAGGTTAAAATTTCCTGAAGGTGATCTGTAAATACCTCTATTATAAAGGACTTATTATAAAACACTAATTCTGTTGCACAAGCTTCTAAGTGCCACTCTGATCAAAATTTATTAACATCAATATTATTGAAATCAAAACAGTTTCTGACAAACTGGCAACTCCTCCTTTGTCTATGTTTTCTCTACAGAAGTAAGAAGCTAACTTTAATCGTGCAACATATCACATATTTAGAACAGTGGTCACATAACAGACTGAACAGGAACCTGGAGAGTTCCCAATACGACACAAGGCCAAACAAAGTTAGAAGATTAGTTCCCCATACAACTAAACTGTATAGTAATGTTGAAACTGTAAGGGAGTAGAGCTGAAAAACCATATCCTGAAAAGTAAAAAATATTCAAGAACCAACAAAATAATTTAAAAAACTTGATCATTTCAAACAAACCTTTACTGCTGTAGAATATAGGACTTCCTTGAATGTGATTTCTTGTTAATTATACTAAACATATTTTGGGTTGGCATACAAAACTAAACGGTTTCATTAGAAATAAAAATGTTTGATTATGACCAGCATTACTACTCGAACTTACTCTTACCCTTTTAGCATTATGAATTCATGTTCAATATATTTTCAGTGTGGTGTAAACTACATGAAACAATGTTCTTTTATCATCTGTTTGAGTTGTATCATATGCTGTTGTACAATGGATGACAGAGGTCACTTGAGATACAATATGATACAACCTTGAAATTACAACAAAGTATCTGTACCTCTCTTACTTTCCTTTTTTCACCATCAGCCAACAGTCCAATTGAGCCCCTTCGTACTGCGAACTGTATAGTAATGTTATCTGCCTGTAAATTGCAACAAATGTTTAACATTCCTTCAAATAACAAAATTTGGAAATAGGTTATGAACAAAGACACAGAACATGGAGAGAAACAGTCCACATTGAGCCACAGACTTGTTTAACTTAAACAGTTGTATCAACACAGCGTAGAATATTAAACCTTATCTGGATGAAACAAGAGCAGCAACAGCACATATTTGTGAGGGGTTTTCGGAGGTTTTGCTACAACAAAACCTGCACTGAGTTAATGCAGTTATCAGCTGTGTAAGCAAAGTCCTGAGGGCAATTGCTTTTGACTGAAACGAAGACTTACATCCAAGCCATGCCTGTTGCTCCAGTTGGGAGATAGGAATAAGCTAATTAGTGCCTGCACCTGGACAGGAGGGAGAAGGGCAGATTATCTGAGCATCTTACAGGTAGTGTAAGAAGGAACATATTTAAGATGGAGTGAGATTACAGAGAGACAGTCGAATCAAATTAGAAATGAAAAGTACCAAAATCTTTTCTTTACTGCTTGCTCAATATACAGATTGAATAATGTTGGGGATAGGCTACAACCCTGCCTCAATCCCTTCCCATCCACTGCTTCCCTTTGATGTCCCTCTACTCTTATAACTGCCATCTGGTTTCTGTACAAATTGAAAATAGCCTTTCGCTCCCTGTATTTTACCCCTGCTACCTTTAGAATTTGAAAGAGAGTATTCCAGTCAACATTGTCAAAAGCTTTCTCTAAGTCTACAAATGCTAGAAACCTAGGTTTGCCTTTCCTTAATCTTTCTTCTAAGATAAGTTGTAAGGTCAGTATCGCTATACATGTTCCAACATTTCTACGGAATCCAAAGTGATCTTCCCCGAGGTTGGCTTCTGTCAGTTTTTCCATTCGTCTGTAAAGAATTCAAGTGAGTATTTTGCAGCTGTGACTTATTAAACTGATAGTTCGGTAATTTTCACTTTTGTGAACACCGGCTTTCTTTTGGATTGGAATTATTACATTCTTCTTGAAGTCTGAGGGTATTTCGCCTGTGTCATACATCTTGCTCACCAGATGGTGTAGTTTTGTAAGGACTGGCTCTCCAAAGGCTATCAGTAGCTCTAATGGAATGTTTTCTACTCCCGGGGACTTGTTTTGACTCAGGTCTTTCAGTGCTCAGTCAAACTCTTTACACAATATTGTATCACCCATTTCATCTTCATCTACATCCTCTTCCACTTCCATAATATCGTCCTCCAGTACATTGCCCTTGTATAGACCCTCTAGATACTCCTTCCACCTTTCTGCTTTCCCTTCTTTGCTTAGAATATTGTCCTCAAGTACATTGCCCTTGTATAGACCCGCTATATAATCCTTCCACCTTTCTGATTTCCCTTCTTTGCTTAGAATTGGGATTCCATCTGAGCTCTTGATATTCATACAAGTGGCTCTCTTTTCTCCAAAGGTCTCTTTAATTTTCCTGTAGGCAGTATCTATCGTACCCCTAGTGAGATAAGCCTCTGCATCCTTACATTTGTTCTCTACCCATCCCTGCTTAGCCATTTTGCACTTCCTATCGATCTCATTTTTGAGACGTTTGTATTCCTTTTTACCTGCTTCATTTACTGCATTTTTATATTTTCTCCTTTCATCAATTAAATTCAATATTTCTTCTGTTACCCAAGGATTTCAACTAGTCCTTATCTTTTTACCTACTTGATCCTCTGCTGCCTGCACTACTTCATCCCCCAGAGCTACCCATTCTTCTTCTACTGTATTTATTTCCCTCATTCCTGTAAATTGTTCCCTTATGCTCTCCCTGAAACTCTGTACAACCTCTGGTTCTTTCAGTTTATCCAGAGTCCATCTCCTTAAATTCCTACTTTTTTGCAGTTTCTTCAGGTTTAATCTACAATTCTTCCATGTATACAACCTTCTTTCATGATTCTTGAACCATGTGTTAGCTATGATTAAGTTATGCTCTGTGCAAAATTATAGCATACGGCCTCCTCTTGCATTTCTTAGCCCCAATCCATATTCACCTACTATGTTTCCTTCAATACCTTTTCCTACACTCGAATTCCAGTCACCAATGACTATTAGATTTTCGTCTCCCTTCACTACCTGAATAATTTCTTTTATCTCATCATACATTTCATCAATTTCTTCATTATCTGCTGAGCTAGTTGGCATATAAACTTGTACTACTGTAGTAGGCATGGGCTTCGTGTCTATCTTGACCACAATAATGCGTTCACTATGCTGTTTGTAGTACCTTACCTGCACTCCTATTTTCCTATTCATTATTAAAGCTACTCCTGCATTACCCCTATTTGATTTTGTATTTATGATCCTGTATTCGCCTGACCAAAAGTCTTGTTCCTCCTGCCACCGAACTTCACTAATTCCCACTATATCTAACTTTAACCTATTCATTTCCCTTTTTAAATTTTCTAACCTACCTGCCCGATTAAGGGATCTGACATTCCACGCTCTGATCCGTAGAACGTCAGTTTTCTTTCTCCTCATAATGATGTCCTCATGAGTAGTCCATGCCTGGAGATCCAAATGGGGGACTATTTTACCTCCGGAATATTTAACCAAAAGGATGCCATCATCATTTAATCATACAGTAAAGCTGCATGCCCTCGGGAAAAATTATGGCTGTAGTTTCCCCTTGCTTCAGCTGTTCACAGTGCCAGCACAGCAAGGCCATTTTGGTTAGCGTTACAAGGCCAAATCAATAAATCATCCAGGGTCTTGCCCCTGCACTACTAAAAATGATGCCGCCCCTCTTCAGGAACCACATGTTTGTCTGGCCTCTCAACAGATAACCCTCTGTTGTGGTTGCACCTACAGTATGGCCATCTGCATCGCTGAGGCACACAAACCTCCCCACCAATGGCAAGATCCATGGTTCATGTTTGATTTTATGGCTATTATTTATTTCAGTTTATCTGCTTTCCTTTCCCGAGTTTCCTCAGCTGCCATATGTTGCACAGCTGTTTCTGCCAGAATGATGGATTTCCATTTCCTTACAATGCAAATGAAGGTGGAAAATATACTGCTTAAATTAAACAAACTAAAAAAAATATAGAAATTCCATGTAACTGCAAAAGAATGAAATACTGCGTAACTGGAGCTTCAGTAGTTATGTGAGGCTATTTGTCTGTATGGAGGCTGAGAAGCTGGAAGGCAGCATTGAAGTGCAAGAAGGCTTGCAGAAGTCCAAATAATAATATTATTTTCAGTGTGTGGAAATTTAATTATGAATGACATTTTAGTTAATTAATTTTCACAAATAATAAAATGTTTACTGATAGAGTGAAATGAGGGCTTTCAAATAATTTATGTCATTCTGGAAATAAACAATTGTTAGCTCACAATATGGTCCTGAGCATATGGCTTCTGAATAAAGCAAATTACAGATTTCTCTTAAAAAAACAATGTTTACATTAGCAGAACTCAGTTAAACTGACAGATAATGAATTTTACTGAAACAGCACTTAAATAGGAATTTTTGTACTTTGTGCAAATGTGGTACATCCACAACCAGTAGAATATAAAAAAAAGAAATAAGAAAGTTATTTAAGTAGTAGATTTATACAAAATGCAGTTACTCCAACTTTCCAAGTATCAAGTTCGTCAACTGTAAAATAGAAGTATGTATTCTACTGTTCCCCCCTTAAAAAAGTGAGTCTACAGTTCTCAAATCCAAAATGGTGCATGCATGTCAATCAGTGTTTCTGAAGCTACTGTTGATTGCTTTAGCACTGCAGATAAATCTAGCTACATTATGAAAACCTACCAAATTTGGGATAGCTTTAACCCAGCACACAGCTGCAAGATCATGAAGGGAACATGGCATTAAAAAAAATGCTGTCAAATAATAATAGAGTACTTGTGTACGTAGTACACAAGCTACAAAAGCAAACTTAAGAGAGTGGCATACAAGGGCAGTCAAATACGAAAAATGTGGAAAAATGTAAGTAAACTACTCATTAATACTGAAGTACTTGCCATAGTTGTTAACACATTTATTCCACTATAATTGCCTTACAATGGTCAACGCCTTTGTGGAAAAATGTTGCCAGACACACACCTCTTTATCTGAAGCAAAGGGACAGCCATGAATGCCTTTCTTCAGCACTTTAAAAATATGGAAATCACATGGAGAGACATTGGGACTTTATGGAGAATATGTTTTTCCCAGCAAAACTTCTGCAACATACTCTATACAGTCTTGGCAGGTATTTTACTGGCAGGTTGCTTAAACTATGATGCAGAGTTTTGTCTGGGAAGCTTTCACACAACCTCCATACAGTCCCAATCTCTCCTCATGTGATTTCCATATTTTTGGAGCCCTAAAGAACCATTCTTGGTCATTCGTTTGGTTCACACCAAGAGTTCGTAGTACACCACAAACATTTTTCCATGAAGCGATTGACCATCTTGTCTCACAGGGGCATAAATGTATTCACAGCTATGGTGATTAGTTTTGAAATACTAAACAGTTAACTTCCTTTTTTCCATCAATCTTGTTTTATGGAGTTTTCATCTTGTGTACTCTTTCTGAAGTTTTGCATCAGTGTAACCATATATATTACAACAAGAAGAGATGAATGTGACAGGGATCAGATCCCATACAGAGCCAATCACAAAATATTCTGATTTCATTCATCACTTTCAAATTATGGTTTAATTCTGGTATGTTAACACAATGCTAAATCTATAGTGGCAGATTCATGATTAGGTTGGGATTTCTTAATTAACACATACTAAGATAGATTTTTGCATGTGAGCAGTGCAAACTTTCCCCTCTGTCTCCAACCCCTTCACCACACAAAAATTCATAAGACCTATTTTGTTTATCAGTTTCTTTGAGTGGCAGCGACAGTGTGCGTAAACACAAACACACATACCTGACCACAGAGACTGGCTGCCAAGGCCAGAATGTGAGCAGCAGTGCAAGACGCTCAAAGTCTTCCCTTGGCAGCCAGAGACTGTGGCCGCATCTGCGAATGTTGTGTTTGTGTGTTGTGTTGTGTGCTGTTTAAATCTAATGAAGACCTGTTTAGCTGAAAGCTGTGTTTGACAGTCTTTTTGTTGTGCCTATCTGCAAATCAGCGACTCCACTATGTGGTGGGTAGCAACTATCCTTTTCATAAAACTGTCTAACACATATCTTCATTTTTCATTGCTGTGGCAAGACGAAGCAATACAGGTACAGTTACTGGCATTACTATTCTAAACCAAACAACTGCTTTGGTTGTTATAACCAGTGCTCGATTTGTGATGGTATGCCATACTGATACCTCTCACAAGTCACAGTACTGGTACCTCTTCTTTTTTATAAATCAAGCACTGGTCATAACTGTTACTACTTCTACTTGTTTTATTCGAGATCATGTCACATCCAGAAGGTCAAACCAAACTGAACTTATCTAGTAGGAACTGTTGTAAATAAGTGTTCATTTTCATAGCCCATTATGTACTCTCACAGACTGATCAATCTGAAGTTACAAGCAGAGGAGAGGTGATTCGTGGAACGAATCAAAGAAAAAGAACTGAACACATGCCAAATAAGAAGCTGTGTATCACTGGCCGAATGGCTACAATTAGCTCATTATACCTTATTTTAAACATATTCACATTGAATCTTTGATGAGGCTCAAGTTGCACTCCGGCACAAATTTTCACATGTCACTAATATACCTAATACAGATGATGTCTAATAGTTCACAGTAAGCAAAAAAATTTTGAATAATTGAATATATTATAACAACATTCCATGCAGAACCAATCACAACACAGATTCATGATTCTGTAATTACTTTCTGTGGGTGGGGACGGGAGCAGGGATTGTGAACAACACATGTATAAGATGGGACAATACAACATATGTAAATGACATACCGGTAACTCCTTTTGCAATAAACAAATTTATTTTACTGCTGTTGCTTTTAACATGTCATACTAAAAAATCACATTCACTGCAACAGTAACTCCAACACAAGAGATACACATGTCATCCACGTCAATAAACATTTTATGACATGGGTTTTCACAGTGGAGTGTAAACCATTTCATTTTCTTAAAGTGTATCTATGATACTACTACAGAGATTATTAATATATTACCAGACACATTAATTTGACACAGATGGTAAAATAAAAATAATGATCCTGGGTACTGGCTGTTGCCTATCCTTAGTAACCATCCCAGAAAATATAGGGTGTTGGCAGAGAACGTTTGGTTGTGCAATCCTGTAGTCACTCTTTTGTGGAACTGGATTTGCAATGTGTTTCTGAAAATACATCAAAGATATATTGAATGAATTATTGCATATTTTAAGACAGAACCTGGCCGTAATGGAAAGAACAAACATGAGTAGAATAACATCATTAGATGTCAAATTAGAATAACATCAATACATGTCAATTTAGAAAAGAATTATGTATGTACTTATTAGCAATATGAATTTTGTACGTAGAATACACCACTCTGTGGCCAATTAGGTGCAAATCATTTTCAAAAAACTCCCACATTTAACTACATATTAAGTTGTTAAATGGTGGCACATTTAATCAGCTAATCTGATCATGTATTGCATTCACACTGCAACTGGACAGCTGAAGCTAGTGATGCTACGGATTTACCGACACTCATTATATAGGTACATGTTCTAATATCACCTTCACATTATATACATTTACTAACATTTCTTGACATAAATAAACCATCACAATTTCAAAAGAATAGAAATTTATTCTATTCATTCATCATATTCTGTACATCCCACCAAGAAGGTGAAAAAGAATAGAAATTTCTTCTACTCTACCGCCAAGGAGGTGAACCTACAGGGAGTAAGTGAAGGTAAACATTAACAAAAGACAACCAAAAATTGCTTAAGCTGTACACTATATTAACAAGAAACTATCACAATACTGCTTAATGCTAGTTCTTTTTATGCCAGTTAAACGTGTTCTAGTGAATTAGAAAGAAAGCTGCTGCTACTTCAGTTACATTAGTTACCTTCAGGATGCCTTATAAGAAACTTGATATTTAGTTCATTAATCAAGTATTTTTTAGAAAAAACAGTAACCTACATAAGTAATTACATAGGACAGTTTACAACACACTACCTGCCATCCACCTAAAGTAGGAATAAAATCCTTGCACTAAGATAATCAATGGAAGGAGTCACTACTGACGTATTTTTTTAATTTTCCTTTGAATTTCCTGAGATAACTAATTTCTTGTTGTATGTTAGATGGGAGCGTCTCAAATATCTTCATACCAGAATACATAACTTTGTTAAATCTTAGTTAAGGATGCAAAGTTTACACAAAAGTTATATTTCTGTCTTGTATTGATAGTGCAGATCAAATTTCAGCATGAACTGATTTTCTCACAACCACACTATGCCTTGATTAAAGTAACTGTGATTGTGGGAGTGACTAAGAGTCAGCCAACTGCTGTTCTTTCTTGACACCTATGTGCCCACTATAATGACTGATTTTTAGGCACCACACAGCTTTCTCAGCTGCAGTACGATGCACAGGAAGGTGAGAGCCAACTGTTGCTCTATCCACCACCCCATTGATGTACTTCCCACTGCTGCTGACAATGACAACAATAAAAGTAATCTGAATGTATGTTTTGCTCTATTTGCATTGCATGCACAGCTCTTGCTCATTCTATGTGGAATGTTGTATATAATGAATGACCCTGCACCACCATAGCTGTCTGAAAGCCGTGAGGTTATTTTAATGAAAATTTAGAAGAAAACATAACAATTGTTTATCACTAAGTCCGCCAAAGGTTCACAAAAGCGTTCAACAACAACCACAAAAGTTTTCTTATATAATTCACTAATATAATATGAGAGGGGACGACAGAAGTGTCCGATCCCACGCGTCGGCTTTGACCCGTGACGTACGGGTGTTGTCGTGTGACGTCATGACGGCGCGGAGTTTGCCTTGTGAGTGTGGCGTGTTTGTAGATGTCGTCGTGTTGTGGTTTGTTGTGCTCTCTTGTGGTGTGTTCAGGGTTTTCATTTGTGTGGTGTAATGGGCTCAGTTTGCTTTTGCTCATTATCCAGAATTGTTCGAGTGTCGGCTGTGTTTGTAGTGGAATTCGTTTCAGTGAGTTAACGATTTTGTGTGAAGCTTAATATAGTGTTGTTTATTGTAGATGGTGTGGTAATTTTAGTAAAATTAATCAGTTGTTGTTTTTTGTTCAGGTATGGATATGACGGATGCCACTACAACAGTAGTAAGTTGCATACAATACAGCTATGAAACTAAATCTGCCGTTTATAACGTTAATGAGTACAACACTACACGTGCAGCTTAAGTACATACGTCACACTCTAAACAGATCCTATACATTTATATTCTGTGGGAAAATACGATATTCTAGCCACAATCATTTTGACCGATCAGCCTGTTTGCATCCCAGAATCCGAATGTACATTACATTTCCTGTTTTCTCTCTAACAATTTTGTGTTCCGCTTTTCGTCCCTTAGAACTCACAATACCACAAAGCCCATTACTAAATAGGATCTACTTGCCTGGATTTCCAAAGCTGTGTGCCGTCGACGAAAGAAAAGCTTACTGTAATTTAAATACTGGAGCGAGGGACGCGAAAGTACCCTTGGAATTTCATACAAAAAACTAAACTATCATGCAACCATTAAATCGATGAAAGTTGCAGATTGGGCAGACAAGGAAGATAAACACAAAAATAAAAGAAAGGTGGTTGCTTTACTGTAAACTCGATGTCGGTTTAAAACTACACTCCTGGAAATTGAAATAAGAACACCGTGAATTCATTGTCCCAGGAAGGGGAAACTTTATTGACACATTCCTGGGGTCAGATACATCACATGATCACACTGACAGAACCACAGGCACATAGACACAGGCAACAGAGCATGCACAATGTCGGCACTAGTACAGTGTATATCCACCTTTCGCAGCAATGCAGGCTGCTATTCTCCCATGGAGACGATCGTAGAGATGCTGGATGTAGTCCTGTGGAACGGCTTGCCATGCCATTTCCACCTGGCGCCTCAGTTGGACCAGCGTTCGTGCTGGACGTGCAGACCGCGTGAAACGACGCTTCATCCAGTCCCAAACATGCTCAATGGGGGACAGATCCGGAGATCTTGCTGGCCAGGGTAGTTGACTTACACCTTCTAGAGCACGTTGGGTGGCACGAGATACATGCGGACGTGCATTGTCCTGTTGGAACAGCAAGTTCCCTTGCCGGTCTAGGAATGGTAGAACGATGGGTTCGATGACGGTTTGGATGTACCGTGCACTATTCAGTGTCCCCTCGACGATCACCAGTGGTGTACGGCCAGTGTAGGAGATCGCTCCCCACACCATGATGCCGGGTGTTGGCCCTGTGTGCCTCGGTCGTATGCAGTCCTGATTGTGGCGCTCACCTGCACGGCGCCAAACACGCATACGACCATCATTGGCACCAAGGCAGAAGCGACTCTCATCGCTGAAGACGACACGTCTCCATTCGTCCCTCCATTCACGCCTGTCGCGACACCACTGGAGGCGGGCTGCACGATGTTGGGGCGTGACCGGAAGACGGCCTAACGGTGTGCGGGACCGTAGCCCAGCTTCATGGAGATGGTTGCGAATGGTCCTCGCCGATACCCCAGGAGCAACAGTGTCCCTAATTTGCTGGGAAGTGGCGGTGCGGTCCCCTACGGCACTGCATAGGATCCTACGGTCTTGGCGTGCATCCGTGCGTCGCTGCGGTCCGGTCCCAGGTCGACGGGCACGTGCACCTTCCGCCGACCACTGGCGACAACATCGATGTACTGTGGAGACCTCACGCCCCACGTGTTGAGCAATTCGGCGGTACGTACACCCGGCCTCCCGCATGCCCACTATACGCCCTCGATCAAAGTCCGTCAACTGCACATATGGTTCACGTCCACGCTGTCGCGGCATGCTACCAGTGTTAAAGACTGCGATGGAGCTCCGTATGCCACTGCAAACTGGCTGACACTGACGGCGGCGGTGCACAAATGCTGCGCACCTAGCGCCATTCGACGGCCAACACCGCGGTTCCTGGTGTGTCCGCTGTGCCGTGCGTGTGATCATTGCTTGTACAGCCCTCTCGCAGTGTCCGGAGCAAGTATGGTGGGTCTGACACACCGGTGTCAGTGTGTTCTTTTTTCCATTTCCAGGAGTGTAAGTTTCCGACTTCTTCGAAAGTCGAAGTTTGGAAATACTACCAGTCTACCCGATTTGACCCTTAGCTTGAGGAGTTGCTTGTTGGGAATTACTGGGGGTGAAAGGGATATATACAAATACGTCAGGCCCCATAACGCACTAGCAAACCATATTGCAGTTGAGACGAGAAATGTTGTAAGGAGAAGATATGTTTCACGTATAGTAAAGCACTGAAGAGATACCGATACTCAATTTGTGCATCATATATAGGGACGGAATATACAATCCGTACCTTACAAAAATTGAAAGAATAAAAGTTAAGTATAACATGTTACAGCTTTTTTTTTTCCTTTATTGTAATTTTAATCACCTATACAGGTGGGCTGGCAGCAGCACATTACGCTGCTCTTCAGCCTTAAGTGGAACAATAACATGACATAGAGGTGATACAGACAATACAAAAAACGGCGGGCAAAAAAATGGAGATACAAAAGATACAATAAACATGAAGCCGTTCACGTTGGACGAAAAAAACACTAACACTTGTTGACACGGCGCACAAAACACGGAGAACTGCGACGGCACATGTGAACAGTTGAGTTGTAATGGCACGAAACACAAAACGAAGCACACACACTAGACACTGATGGCGATGATCTCCGGCGCGCGAATGTTCACTGTGCGTGTGCGAGTCCGGGGACCTGCCAAGAGAGGAGGAGGAGGAAGGGGAGTGGGAGAGGGAGAGGGTAGAGCAGAGATGCCACGGGCAGGGGAGAAAGGGGGGAGGGAGGAAGGAGGAGGGGAAGCCCGGGGGGAAGAGTGGTGGAGGGAGGGGATGGGGGAAAAGGAAAGAGAAGGGGAGGGAAGGGAAGAGAAGGGAGGGAGGGAGGGTGCCGAAAGGAAAGGACACCGGAAGTGGGAGGTGGGGCAGGGTCAAAATTGATAGGAGGGGTAGATGGAGGGGAGGAGGGCATCATCAGGGAGGGGGAGCTGGCGGAAACCACCTTGGGAGAGAGTAAGGAGGGTGGAGGGATGGAGACCGGGCGGGACGTGGGAATACAGGCGCGGCAGCGGGCGGGGATGGGGGAGGATCGGGGAGACAAGCGGGTGAGGAGGATCAAGTTTACGGGAGGTGTACAGGATCCGTATCCTTTCAAGGAAAAGGAGGAGGTGGGGGAAGGGGATGAGATCATACAGGATCCGCGTGGGGGAGGGGAGACGGATGCGATAGGCGAGGTGGAGAGCATGGCGTTCAAGGATTTGGAGGGATTTATAAAAGGTAGGGGGGGTGGAGATCCAGGCTGGATGGGCATAACAAAGGATAGGGCGGATGAGGGATTTATAGGTGTGGAGGATTGTGGAAGGGTCCAGACCCCACGTACGGCCAGAAAGGAGCTTGAGGAGACGGAGTCGGGAACGTGCCTTGGCTTGGATTGTCTGGAGATGGGGAGTCCAGGAGAGGCGACGGTTGAGGGTGACGCCAAGGTACTTAAGGGTGGGAGTGAGGGCGATGGGACGGCCATAGACGGTGAGATAGAAATCAAGGAGGCGGACGGAAGGGGTGGTTGTGCCTACAATGATCGCCTGGGTTTTCCAAGGATTGACCTTGAGCAACCACTGGTTACACCAAGCGGTGAATCGGTCAGGATGGGATTGGAGAAGGCGTTGGGAGCGTTGCAGGGTGGGGGCAAGGGCAAGGAAGGCGGTGTCACCGGCAAACTGGAGAAGGTGGACGGGGGGTGACGGCGGCGGCATGTCCGCCGTGTACAAAAGATACAGGAGGGGGGAGAGGACGGAGCCTTGGGGCACACCGGCAGATGGGAAAAAGGTGTAGGAATCCGTGTTACGGATGGCGACATAGGAAGGACGGCGGGAGAGAAAGGAGCCGATCAGACGGACGTAGTTAATGGGAAGGGCAAAGGTTTGGAGCTTGAAGAGGAGACCGGAATGCCATACGCGGTCATATGCACGTTCGAGGTCCAGGGAGAGGAAGGTTGCGGAGCGACGGGAATTAAGCTGTTCAGAAAGGAGATGAGTGAGGTGAAGGAGAAGGTCGTCGGAAGAGAAGGACGGCCGAAAGCCACACGGGGTAACGGGAAGGAGGCGGTGTTGGCGGAGATGCTGGTGGATGCATCGGGTGAGGATAGATTCCAGGACCTTGCTGAAGACTGAGGTAAGGCAGATGGGACGGTAGGAGGAGACGGCGGACGGCGGTTTGCCAGGTTTAAGGAACATGAGGATACAGGAGGTTTTCCACAGGTCGGGGTAGTAACCGGTGGACAGGACTACAGTGTAGAGCCTGGCCAGGGTGGAGAGGAAAGAGACAGGAGCTTCACGAAGGTGACGGTAGGTGACACGATCATGACCAGGAGTCGTGTTGCGTTTTGTGTGGAGTGTAGCAATGAGATCCTGTGTAGTGATAGGGGCATTGAGTTCCGTGTGTGCAATGTTGTCCAAGTACTGGGAACCCGGGGCAAGGGGAGGGACGGAGGTGTCAGTTCGATCGCGGACATCCGGGAAGAGGGAGTAATCGAACTGGGGATCATCGTGGATGGAAAAGACATCGGAGAGGTAGGAGGTAAAGTGATTGGTCTTACTAAGAGTGTCAGGGAAAGGGTGATCGTCATGGAGAAGAGGATAATAGGGGGAGGGTTTAGTTCCGGTAAGGCGACGGAAGGCCGACCAGAACTTGGACGAGTTGATTGGCAGGGTAGCATTTAAACGGGTGCATGTCTGTCGCCAGTCCCGGCGTTTCTTAGCCGCGAGCAAATTACGAACGTGTCCCTGGAGTTGCCGGTGGCGTCGTAGTGTGTCCGGGTCACGCGTGCGGAGGAAGGCACGGTAGAGACGACGGGATTCACGGAGGACGAGAACAGCCTGTGGGGATAAGGTAGGACGGTGGGGGTGGATGGCGACAGTAGGGACGTGGGCCTCCACGGCCTCATACAAGGTCTGCTGGAGGAAGGAGGCGGCATGGGTGACATCGTCAGGGTGGTGGTAGGGGAAGGGGTGGCTATCGACCTGGGTGGAAAGGGTAGCCTGGTAGGCATTCCAGTCGGCACGGGAATAGTCGTGGACAAACTTAGGGGGAGGGTCAGCACGAGGGTCGGGGCGAGGGCGACGACCGTCTGAAACAGTGAGGAGGACAGGGAGATGGTCGCTACCAATAGGCTCCAGGATATCCACCGTTATGCGGCCAAGGAGGTTGGAGGAGGAGAGGATAACATCAGGAGTGGAGTTGGATTCGGGACGGGTATGCTGGGGGATGGGGACCAGGTCGCCTTGAAGGGTGGAGAGGAACCGATGCCACCGCCGTAACTGGGCAGCGGAACGACTATGGATGTTGAGGTCGGCGGCGATCACGTAGGAGGAAAAGGTACGATCGACATGGGAGAGGAAGTCGAAGGGAATAGGAGCGTTGGGGCGGACATAGATGGTGGCGCAGGTAACGGTAAGGCAAGGGAAGAAGAGGCTAAGGATCAGGTGTTCGGTGGGGTCGGGAAGGAGAGGTTGGAGCCGAATGGGGATCTGGCAGTGGTGACCAATGGCAACGCCGCCACGCGCAATTGGGAGGGGATTATCGGAGCGGTGGAGGAGGTAGGGCGAAGTGTCATGTTACAGCTTTTTTTTTTTCTTTATTGTTATTTTCAAACCCGTACAAACAGGCAGGCTGTCAGCAGCATGGTACGCCGCTCTTCAGCCGTAGAGGAGATAAAGAAAGAACAGAAAGAATACACAAATGTGACATAACGGTGGGTAATAAAACAGTAGACACATAAAGACAAACAGGGAGCCGTTCACACTCGACGATAATTCACTACAAACTGTTGTCACGATGCACTAACACTGAAGATGGCGATGGCACAGGTGAACGATGGAGTATGACGAGAACACTGAACACTAAACATGACGGCACTCACGAGACACTGATGGCAATGATCTCCGGCGCGCGAATGTCGACTCAGCGTGTACGAGTCCGGGGACCTGGCAAGAGAGGAGGTGGAGGAGGAGGAAGGGGAAATGGGAGAGGGGAGAGCAGAGATGCCATGGGCAAAGGAAGGAGAGGGGGAGGAAGGGGGAGGGAAGCCCGGAGGAGAGGTTAGGAGAGAGGGGGGAAAGGAAAGAGAAGGGAAGGGTTAGGGAGGAGGGAGGGTGCCTGAAGGAAAGGACACAGGAGGTGGGGGGGGAGGATCAAAGTTGATAGGAGGGGTAGATGCAGGGGAGGAGGACATCATCAGGGAGGGGGAGCTGGCGGAAGCCACCTTGGGAGAGGGTAAGGAGGGTGGAGAGATGGAGACCAGGTGGGACGTGGGAATACAGGCGCGGCAGTGGGCGGGGGAGGGAGAGGATCGGGGACACGAGTGGGTGAGGAGGATCAAGTTTACGGGAGGTGTACAGGATCTGTATCCTTTCAAGGAAAAGGAGGAGGTGGGGGAAGGGGATGAGATCATACAGGATCCGCGTGGGGGAGGGGAGACGGATGCGATAGGCAAGGCGGAGAACATGGCGTTCAAGGTTTGGAGGCATTTATAGAAGGTAGGGGGGCGGCGGAGATCCAGGCTGCATGGGCGTAACAAAGGATAGGGCGGATGAGGGTTTATAGGTTGTGAGGATTGTGGAGGGTTCCAGACCCCATGTGCGGCCGGAAAGGAGCTTGAGGAGACGGAGTCGGGAACGTGCCTTGGCTTGGATCGTCTGGAGATGGGGAGTCCAGGAGAGGCGACGGTCGAGGGTGACGCCAAGGTACTTAAGGGTGGGAGTGAGGGCGGTAGGACTGCCATAGATGGTGAGATAGAAATCAAGGAGGCGGAAGGAAGGGGTGGTTTTGCCCACAATGATCGCCTGGGTTTTGGAGGGATTGACCTTGAGCAACCACTGGTTGCACCAAGTGGTGAACCGGTGAAGATGGGATTGGAGAAGGCGTTGGGAGCGTTACAGGGTGGGGGCAAGGGCGAGGAAGGCGGTGTCATCGTCAAACTGGAGGAGGTGGACAGGGGGCGACGGCGGCGGCATGTCCGCCGTGTACAAAAGGTACAGAAGGGGGACGAGGACGGAGCCTTGGGGCACACCGGCGGAGGGGAAAAAGGTGTAGGAATCTGTGTTATGGATGGTGACATAGGAAGGACGGCGGGAGAGAAAGGAACCGACCTGACGGACGTACATGTTACAGTATTCTTTTTTTTTTCCTTTATTGTAATTTTAATCACCTATACAGGTGGGCTGGCAGCAGCACATTACGCTGCTCTTCAGCCTTAAGTGGAACAATAACATGACATAGAGGTGATACAGACAATACAAAAAACGGCGGGCAAAAAAATGGAGATACAAAAGATACAATAAACATGAAGCCGTTCACGTTGGACGAAAAAAACACTAACACTTGTTGACACGGCGCAAAAAACACGGAGAACTGCGACGGCACATGTGAACAATTGAGTTGTAATGGCACGAAACACAAAATGAAGCACACACACTAGATTGGCCTTACTAAGGGTGTCAGGGAAGGGGTGATCATCGTGGAGAAGAGGATAGTAGGGGGAGGGTTTAGTTCCGGTAAGGCGACGGAAAGCCGACCAGAACTTGGACGAGTTGATTGGTAGGGTTGCATTTAAACGGGTGCATGTCTGTCGCCAGTCCCGGCGTTTCTTAGCCGCGAGCAAATTACGAACGTGTCGCTGGAGTTGCCGGTGGCGTCGTAGTGTGTCCGGGTCACGCGTGCGGAGGAAGGCACGGTAGAGACGACGGGATTCACGGAGGAGGAGAACGGCCTGTGGGGGTAAGGTAGGACGGTGGGGGTGGATGGCGACAGTAGGAACGTGGGCCTCCACGGCCTCTGACAAGGTCTGCTGGAGAAAGGAGGCGGCATGGGTGACATCGTCAGGGTGGTGATAGGTGAGAGGGTGGCTATCGACCTGGGTGGAAAGGGTATCCCGGTAGCCATTCCAGTCGGCTCGGGAATAGTCGTGGACATACTTAGGGGGAGGATTCGTACGAGGGTCGGGGCGAGGGCGACGACCGTCTGAAATGGTGAGGAGGACAGGGAGATGGTCGCTACCAATAGGCTCCAGGACATCCACCGTTATGCGGCCAAGGAGGTTGGGGGAGGATAGGATAACATCAGGAGTGGTGTTGGATTCGGGACGGGTGTGCTGGGGGATGGGAATGAGGTCGCCTTGAAGGGAGGAGAGGAACCGATGCCACCGCCGTAACTGGGCGGCGGAACGACTATGGATGTTGAGGTCGGCGGCGATCACATAGGAGGAAAAGGTACGATCGACGTGGGAGAGGAAGTCGAAGGGAATAGGAGCGTTGGGGCGGACATAGATGGTGGCGCAGGTAACAGTAAGGCCGGGGAAGAAGAGACTAAGGATCAGGTGTTCGGTGGGGTCGGGAAGGAGAGGTTGGAGCCGAACGGGGATCTGGCGGTGGTGACCAATGGCAACTCCGCCACGCGCAATTGGGAGGGGATTATCGGAGCGGTGGAGGAGGTAGGGAGAAGTGTGAATGATGTGGTGGGGTTTGAGGAAGGTTTCATTGAGGAGGAAGGCATCCACGCGGTGGGTGGCAAGGGTGTGCAGGAAGAGGTTCCTGTTGGCGGGTAGGGAGCAGATGTTGTTGAAAAGGATACGTTGCTGTCGCGCCATGATCGGGATTTAGACGAGGGTGTCAAGGTGGGAGAAGGTGAAATGGGCCTGGTTGTTGGAGTAGGTGGCGTACATCTTGAGTTGGAATATGGAACGGGCGGCAAGGGAGATCTGCTGGAGGGTGTGGGGGCGCTGAAAGGGAAGAACTTTCTGGAGGACGATGGTAAGGAACCTGATGATGTCCTCAGCGGTGGGGGGGGGGGACGAAGGGAATTGCCAGGAGGGGTGGGGGCATCCAGGGGATGGACAGGGATGGTGAGTTCAGGAGTGGTTGGAGGGGGTCGGGCTTTACACTTTTGGGAGTAGGTGGGATGGGGGAGATTGCAGGTATTGCAGGAAGGAGGGGACTGGAGGTTAGGGCACTGCCTGAGGAAGTGCACTTGCCGACAATGCGGGCAGGTGGGGGCCTCGCGGCACTCAGCTGTGGGGTGCGCGTTATAGTGCAGACACCTCTGGCACCGCAGTGATTGAGGAGGGGAATGGGAGGGGTCGACCTTGTACCGCTGGTTAAAAAGGAGGGCACCCTCCTTCAGGAGACGGTCAATGGAGGGGGCGTGCTCAGAGAAAACCCGCATAAGGCAGGTGGGGCCGGCAGCGTTATGTATGTGGCGAACCGCACGCACCTCCAAATGGGGATGCGCCTTGAGCTCCGCCAACACCTTCTCCTCCGTGATCACTGGACTAAGCCGAGTGATCACGGCGGTGAGAGTTGGCGGGCGACGCGGAGGTTGGGGTTGGTGGGAGGGAGGTGGTGAAGGAGCAGGGGTGAGAGAGGCATGAGGGCCAAAGCGGGTGACAATGATGCGGGAAAGGAGGTACGTGTGGAGGGTTGGGCTGGGGGAGGAGATGAGGGCAATCACGGCGAGGAGTGAGGAGGGAGATGGGGGCACCAGGACAATGCTGGCGAAGGAAGAGGCTGAGGTTCCGGGCTTCAAGGAGAGAGGGATCATGACGGGAGAGGAGGTAGCGGTAGGAGGAGGGGGTAGAGGAGGAGGAGGAGGGGGCAGGGACAGGCGGGGAGACATCCATGGCATCATGGGTGGGGGAAGGAGGACGAGGCGGAGCCTTTTTGGAAGCAGAGGAAGCAGGGGTGCCACTGGGGCGCTTGACGGCGGTGGAGGAGGTGTGGGGGACGGGAACAACGGGAATGTGGCAGGGAGGGGCAGGTCCCGGGGCCGGAGTCGGCGCCGGAGATGGTGATGGTGGCGGTGAAGGTGAAGGTGAAGGTGAAGGCGAAGGCGACGGCAACGGCGACGATGACGATGATGGTGGCAGTGGCGGCGGTGATGGCGAAGGTGACGGGGAGAGCTGGACGTGGACAGTGGCCCGACAGGCGGGTGGGGCCGGCAGCATTATGTATGCGGCGAACCGCACGCACCTCCAAATGGGGATGCACCTTGAGCTCCGCCAACACCTCCTCCTCCGTGATCACTGGACTAAGCTGAGTGATCACGGCGGTGAGAGTTGGCAGGCGACGCGGAGGTTGGGATTGGCGGGAGGGAGGTGGTGAAGGAGCAGGGGTGAGAGAGGCATGAGGGCCAAAGCGGGTGACAGGGATGCGGGAAAGGAGGTATGTGTGGAGGGTTGGGCTGGGGGAGGAGATGAGGACTGAATCACGGCGAGGAGTGAGGAGGGAGATGGGGGCACCAGGACAATGCTGGCGAAGGAAGAGGGTGAGGTTCCGGGCTTCAAGGAGAGAGGGATCATGACGGGAGAGGAGGTAGCGGTAGGAGGAGGGGGTAGAGGAGGAGGAGGAGGGGGCAGGGACAGGCGGGGAGACATCCATGGCATCATGGGTGGGGGAAGGAGGACGAGGCGGAGCCTTTTTGGAAGCAGAGGAAGCAGGGGTGCCACTGGGGCGCTTGACGGCGGTGGAGGAGGTGTGGGGGACGGCAACAACGGGAATGTGGCGGGGAGGGGCAGGTCCCGGGGCCGGAGTCGGCGCCGGAGATGGTGATGGTGACGGTGAAGGTGAAGGTGAAGGTGAAGGTGAAGGCGAAGGCGACGGCGACGATGATGGTGGCAGTGGCGGCGGTGATGGCGAAGGTGACGGGGAGAGCTGGTCGTGGACAGTGGCCCGACGGGCCACCACCTGAGCCGGAGCTTCAGTGACAGGCTGGGGTAGTGGGGGGAAAGGATCAGAACGGGAGGAAGAATCGGGAGAGGGGGCGACAAAGATAGAGGGTGAAGGGAGAGTGAGGAGAGGTGGGATGGAAGGAGGGGGTGGGACTGGGCACACCAAGTTATAGTGGTGGAGGCGGCGGAAGGGGAAGTATAAACTATGGCGGTGGTGGTAGCGGTGGCAGTGGTGGTGGGGGCGGACATGACGGTAGAGAGAAACAAGAACGAACAGAACGAAGAGGAAAGGACAGAAACTGGGGACAGACAATGACGAAGACGGATGAATACGGCCATAGACCAGGGTCAGGACGGCGGCGACCAGGCGGCGACGGCGGCGACCAGGCGGCGGCGGCGGCGGGCGCCGGCTGGCGGCACCGGCGGCGGCGGCGAACAGACGGCGGCGAACAGGCAGGCGGGCGGACGGACGGACGGACAGACAGCGAGCAGGCAGGCGGACAGACGGACGAACAGCGACAGCAGGAAGCGACAGGCAAGCAGACAGACAGATGGACAGACAGACAGACAGACACAACCGCCGAAGACGGAGATTACAACCTGAGAGTAGCCCAGGCGTTGCAACCTCACGTCGTCGACTAAGGGGATCCAACCCTCTGATGCATGTTACAGTATTTTTTTTCGTTTCTTTACTTTATTGTTATTTTAAAACCTGTACAACAGGCAGGCTGTCAGCAGCACACTACGCTGCTCTTCAGCCATAGAAGACACAAGCAGCAAAAACAGTGAGAAGACACATAAGTCACAGAGCGGTGGGCAATAAAACAGGAGACACATAGAGACAATCACGGAGCCGTTCACACTCGTCGATAATCCACACTGCTAGCTGATGAGACGACGCACAACCACTGAAGATGATGATGGCACTGGTGAACGATGGAGGGGACGGTGAACACTAAACACTAAACACTAAACACACAAAACACTGATGGCGGCGACCTACAGCGCGCGAATGTCCACGTAACGTGTGCGAGTCCGGGGGCCTGCCAAGAGGGGTAGAAGGGGGAGGGGGGGGAGAGGGGAGAAAAAGGATGCCAATGGCTGAGGAGTCGGGGGCAGGAGGAGAGGAACAGGGGAGGGGAGGCCCGGGGGAGGAGGGGGGGAGAAAAGGAGGAGGGAGGGAAAAGGGAGAGGAGGGAGGGAGGGTGCACGGAGGAATAAGTACAGGAGGAGGGCGGGAGGATCAAAGTTGGTAGGACGGGTAGATGGAAGGGAGGAGGGCATCATCAGGGAGGGGGAGCTGGCGGAAGCCACCTTGGGAGAGGGTATGGAGGGTGGAGAGGTGGAGACCGGGTGGGACGTGCGAATACAGGCGCGGCAGCGGGCGGGGGTGGGAGAGGATCGGGGAGACGAGCGGGTGAGGAGGATCGAGTTTGCGGGAGGTGTACAGGATCCGTATCCTTTCAAGGAAAAGGAGAAGGTGGGGGAATGGGATGAGATAGTAGAGGATCCGCATGGGGGAGGGGAGACGGATGCGATAGGCGAGGCGGAGAGCATGGCGTTCAAGGATTTGGAGGGATTTATAAAAGGTAGGGGGAGCGGAGATCCATGCTGGATGGGCATAACAAAGGATAGGGCGGATGAGGGATTTATAGGTGTGGAGGATGGTGGAGGGGTCCAGACCCCAAGTACGGCCAGAAAGGAGCTTGAGGAGACGGAGGCGGGAACGTGCATTGGCTTGGATTGTCTGGAGATGGGGAGTCCAGGAGAGGCGACGATCGAGGGTGACGCCAAGGTATTTAAGGGTGGGAGTGAGGGCGATGGGACGGCCATAGACGGTGAGATAGAAATCAAGGAGGCGGAAGGAAGGGGTGGTTTTGCCTACAATGATCGCCTGGGTTTTGGAAGGATTGACCTTGAGCAACCACTGGTTGCACCAAGCGGTGAACCGGTCAAGATGGGATTGGAGAAGGCGCTGGGAGCGCTGTAGGGTGGGGGCAAGGGCAAGGAAGGCGGTGTCATCGGCAAACTGGAGAAGGTGGACGGGGGGTGACGGCGGCGGCATGTCCGCCGTGTACAACAGGTACAGAAGGGGTGAGAGGACGGAGCCTTGAGGCACACCGGCGGAGGGGAAAAAGGTGTAGGAATCGGTGTTATGGATGGTGACAGAGGAAGGACGGCGGGAGAGAAAGGAGCCGATCAGACGGACGTAGTTAATTGGAAGGGCGAAGGTTTGGAGCTTGAAGAGGAGACCGGAATGCCATACGCGGTCATATGCACGTTCGAGGTCCAGGGAGAGGAAGATTGCGGAGCGACGGAAATTAAGCTGTTCGGAAAGGAGATGAGTGAGGTGAAGGAGAAGGTCGTCGGAAGAGGACGGCCGAAAGCCACACTGGGTGACAGGAAGGAGGCGGTGCTGGCGGAGATCCTGGTGGATGCGACGGGTGACGATAGATTCCAGGACCTTGCTGAAGACCGAGGTAAGGCTGATGGGACGGTAGGAGGAGACGGCGGACGGCGGTTTGCCAGGTTTAAGGAACATGAGGATACGGGACGTTTTCCACAGGTCGGGGTAGTAACCGGTGGACAGGACTACATTGTAGAGCCTGGCCAGGATGGAGAGGAAAGAGACAGGAGCTTCACGAAGGTGACGGTAGGTGACACGATCGTGACCAGGAGCGGTGTTGCGTTTTGTGCGGAGTGTAACAATGAGATCCTGTGTAGTGATAGGGGCATTGAGTACCGTGTGTGTAATGTTGTCCAAGTACTGGAAATCAGGAGCGAGGGGAGGGACAGAGGTGTCAGTTCGATCGCGGATATCCGGGAAGAGGGAGTAATCGAACTGGGGATCGTCGGGGATGGAGAAGACATCGGAGAGGTAGGAGGCAAAGTGATTGGCCTTACTAAGGGTGTCAGGGAAGGGGTGATCATCGTGAAGAAGAGGATAGTAGGGGGAGGGTTTAGTTCCGGTAAGGCGACGGAAGGCCGACCAGAACTTGGACGAGTTGATTGGCAGGGTAGCATTTAAACCGGGGCATGTCTGTCGCCAATCCCGGCGTTTCTTAGCCGCGAGCCAATTACGAACGTGTCGCTGGAGTTGCCGGTGGCGTCGTAGTGTGTCCGGGTCACGCGTGCAGAGGAAGGCACGGTAGAGACGACGGGATTCACGGAGGAGGAGAACGGCCTGTGGGGGTAAGGTAGGACGGTGGGGGTGGATGGCGACAGTAGGAACGTGGGCCTCCACGGCCTCAGACAAGGTCTGCTGGAGAAAGGAGGCGGCATGGGTGACATCGTCAGGGTGGTGGTAGGTGAGAGGGTGGCTATCGACCTGGGTGGAAAGGGTATCCCGGTAGGCATTCCAGTCGGCTTGGGAATAGTCGTGGACATACTTAGGGGGAGGGTCAGTACGAGGGTCGGGGCGAGGGCGACGACCGTCTGAAACGGTGAGGAGGACAGGGAGATGGTCGCTACCAATAGGCTCCAGGACATCCACCGTTATGCGGCCAAGGAGGTTGGGGGAGGATAGGATAACATCAGGAGTGGAGTTGGATTCAGGACAGGTATGCCGGGGGATGGGGACGAGGTCACCTCGAAGGGTGGAGAGGAAGCGATGCCATCGCCGTAACTGGGCAGCGGAACGACTATGGATGTTGAGGTCGGCGGCGATCACGTAGGAGGAAAAGGTACGATCGACGTGGGAGAGGAAGTCGAAGGGAATAGGAGCGTTGGGGCGGTTATAGTTGGTGGCGCAGGTAACAGTAAGGCCGGGGAAGAAGAGACTAAGGATCAGGTGTTCGGTGGGGTCGGGAAGGAGAGGTTGGAGCCGAACGGGGATCTGGCGGTGGTGACCAATGGCAACTCCGCCACGCGCAATTGGGAGGGCATTATCGGAGCGGTGGAGGAGGTAGGGCGAAGTGTGAATGGTGTGGTGGGGTTGGAGGAAGGTTTCATTAAGGAGGAGGGCATCCACGCGGAGGGTGGCAAGGGTGTGCAGGAAGAGGTTCCTGTTGGTGGGTAGGGAGCGGATGTTGTTGAAAAGGATACGTTGCTGTCGCGCCATGATAGGGCTTTAGACGAGGGAGTCGAGGCGGGAGAAGGTGAAATGGGCCTGGTTGTTGGAGTAGGTGGCGTACATCTTGAGTTGGAATATGGAACGGGCGGCGAGGGAGATCTGTTGGAGGGTGTGTGGGCGCTGAAAGGGATGAACATTCTGGAGGACGATGGTAAGGAACCTGATGATGTCCTCAGCGGTGGGGGGGGGACGAAGGGAATTGCCAGGAGGGGTGGGGGCGTCCAGGGGACGGACAGGGATGGTGAGTTCAGGAGTGGTTGGAGGGGGTTGGGCTTTACACTTTTGGGAGTAGGTGGGATGGGGGAGATTGCAGGTATTGCAGGAAGGAGGGGATTGGAGGTTAGGGCACTGCCTGAGGAAGTGCGCTTGCCGACAATGCGGGCAGGTGGGGGCCTCGCGGCACTCAGCTGTGGGGTGCGCGTTATAGCGCAGACACCTCTGGCAGCGCAGGGATTGAGGAGGGGAACGGGAGGGGTCGACCTTGTACCGCTGGTTAAAAAGGAGGGCACCCTCCTTCAGGAGACGGTCAATGGAGGGGGCGTGCTCAGAAAAAAGCTGCATAAGGCAGGTGGGGCTGGCAGCGTTATGTATGCGGCGAACCGCACGCACCTCCAAATGGGGATGCGCCTGGAGCTCTGCCAACACCTCCTCCTCCGTGATCACTGGACTAAGCCTAGTGATCACGGCGGTGAGAGTTGGCGGGCGACGCGGAGGTTGGGGTTGGTGGGAGGGAGGTGGTGAAGGAGCTGGGGTGAGAGAGGCATGAGGGCCAAAGCGGGTTACAGGGATGCGGGAAAGGAGGTAGGTGTGGAGGGTTGGGCTGGGGGAGGAGATGAGGACCGAATCTCGGCGAGGAGTGAGGAGGGAGATGGGGGCACCAGGACAATGCTGGCGAAGGAAGAGGGTGAGGGTCCGGGCTTCAAGGAGAGAGGGATCAGGACGGGAGAGGAGGTAGCGGTAGGAGGAAGGGAGAGAGGAGGAGGATGAGGGGGCAGGGACAGGCGGGGAGACTTCCATGGCATCATGGGTGGGGGAAGGAGGACGAGGCGCAGCCTTTTTGGAAGCAGAGGAAGCAGGAGTGCCACAGGGGCGCTTGACGGCGGAGGAGGAGGTGTGGGGGACGGGAATAACGGGAATGTGGCGGCGAGGGGCAGGTCCCGGGGCCGGAGTCGGCGCCGGAGATGGTGACGGTGACGGTGAAGGCGAAGGCGACGGCGGCGATGACGATGATGGTGGCAGTGGCGGCGGTGATGGCTAAGGTGACGGGGAGAGCTGGGCGTGGGCAGTGGCCCGACGGGCCACCACCCGAGCCGGAGCTGCAGTGACAGGCTGGGGGAGTGGGGGGAAGGGATCAGAACGAGAGGAGCGGGAGGAAGAAGCGGGAGAGGGGGCGACAAAGATAGAGGGTGAAGGGAGAGTGAGGAGAGGCGGAATGGAAGGAGGGGGGTGGGACTGGGCACACCAAGTTATAGTGGTGGAGGCGGCGGAAGGGGAGGTATAGACAATGGCGGTGGTGGTAGTAGTGACAGTGGTGGTGGGGGCGGACATGGCGGAAGAGAGAAACAAGAGCGAACAGAACGAAGAGGAAAGGACAGAAACTGGGGACAGACAAAGACGAAGACGGATGAAGACGAAGACGGCCGTAGACCAGGGTCAGGACGGCGGCGATGGCGGGCACCGGCGGCGGCGGCGGCGGCGGCGGCGGCGGGCACCGGCGGCGGCGGCGAGCCCCGGCAGGCGGCGACGGCGGCGGCGGCGGCGGCGGCGGCGGCGGCGGCGGCGACCAGGCGGGGGCGGCGAGCCCCGGCAGGCGGCGACGGCGGCGGCGAGCACCGGGAGGCAGTATGGACGGCAAGCAGACGACACGGCAGGGAAACGGCGGGGATCTTCCACGTCGAAGGTGCACCCTGAGAGTAGCCCAGGCAGTGAAACTCTTCGATGAAGAAGAGAGGGAATCCAACCTTCGAATGCATGTTACAGTATTTTTTTTTTTTTTTACTTTATTGTTATTTTAAAGCCTGTACAGCAGGCAGGCTGTCAGCAGCATACTACGCTGCTCTTCAGCCATAGAAGATACAATCAGCAAAAACAGGAGAAAAGCATAAAAGTTACAAAATGGTGGGCAATAAAACAGGAGACACAGAGAAACAAACACGGAGCCGTTCACACTTGACGATAAGCCACACTGCAAACGGTTGAGACGACGCACAAACACTGAGGGAGACGATGGCACTGGTGAACGATGGAGTGTGACGGTGAACACTGAACACTAAACACGACGGCACACACAAGACACTGATGGCGGTGATCTCCGGCGCGCGAAAGTCCACGTAGCGTGTGCGAGTCCGGGGACCTGCCAAGAGGGGAACAGGTGTGAGGTGGGGGAGAGGGGAGAAAAGGATGCCAATGGCGGAGGAGACGGGGGCAGGAAGGAGAGGGACAGGGGAGGGGAGGCCCAGGGGAAGAGGGGAGAGAAAAGGAGGAGGGGAAAAGGGAGAGAGGGGAGGGAGGGTGCCCTGAGGAGCAAGCACAGGAGGAGGGCGGGAGGATCAAAGTTGGTAGGAGGGGTAGACGGAGGGGAGGAGGGCATCATCAGGGAGGGGGAGCTGGCGGAAGCCACCTTGGGAGAGGGTAAGGAGGGTGGAGAGATGGAGACCGGGTGGGACATGGGAGTACAGGCGCGGCAGCGGGCGGGGGTGGGAGAGGATCGGGGAGACGAGCGGGTGAGTTGGATCGAGTTTACGGGAGGTGTATAGGATTCGTATCCTTTCGAGGAAGAGGAGGAGGTGGGGGAAGGGGATAAGCTCATACAGGATCCGCGTGGGGGAGGGGAGACGGATGCGATAGGCAAGGCAGAGAGCATGGCGTTCAAGGATTTGGAGGGATTTATAAAAGGAAGGGGGGGCGGAGATCCAGGGTGGATGGGCGTAACAGAGGATGAGGGACTTATAGGTGTGGAGGATGGTGGAGGGGTCCAGACCCCACGTGCGGCCGGAAAGGAGCTTGAGGAGACGGAGTCGGGAACATGCCTTGGCTTGGATTGTCTGGAGATGAGGAGTCCAGGAGAGGCAACGGTCGAGGGTGACGCCAAGGTACTTAAGGGTGGGGGTGAGAGCGATGGGACGGCCATAAACGGTGAGATAGAAATCAAGGAGGCGGAAGGAGGGAGTGGTTTTGCCTACAATGATCGCCTGGGTTTTGGAAGGATTGACCTTGAGCAACCACTGGTTGCACCAAGCGGTGAACCGGTCAAGATGGGATTGGAGAAGGTGTTGGGAGAGTTGCAGCGTGGGGGCAAGGGCAAGGAAGGCGGTGTCATCGGCAAACTGGAGAAGGTGGACAGGGCATATTACAGCTTTTTTTTTTTTTTACTTTATTGTAATTTTGAAACCTGAACAACCAGGTAGGCTGGCAGCAGCACAATACGCCGCTCTTCAGCCGAAGAGAGTACATGGAGATAAACAAAGAAGAGACATTACATAGAAAAACGGCGGGAAAAAACAGGAGACACAAGAATATAAAAGCACAAGAAGCCGTTCACACTTGATGACAAACCACACTATGAACTGGAGACCCGACGCACAAACACTGAAGAAAACGATGTCACTGGTGAACAATGGAGCGTGACGGCGAAACTGAACACTAAACATGACGGCACACACGATACACTGATGGCGGTGATCTGTGGCGCGCGAATGTCCACTGAGCGTGTGCGAGTCCGGGGACCTGCCAAGAGGGCAACAGGGATGAGGAGGGGGAGAGGGGAGGAAAAGAGGATGCCACGGCTTAGGAGACGGGGACAGGTGGATAGGGACAGGGGAGGGGGGGCCCAGGGGAAGAGGGACGAGAAAAGGAGGAGGGAGGGAAAAGGGACAGAAGGGAGGGAGGGTGCCCTGAGGAGCAAGCACAGGAGGAGGGCGGGAGGATCAAAGTTGGTAGGAGGGGTAGATGGAGGGGAGGAGGGCATCATCAGGGAGGGGGAGCTGGCGGAAGCCACCTTGGGAGAGGGTAAGGAGGGTGGAGAGATGGAGACCGGGTGGGACATGGGAGTACAGGCGCGGCAGCGGGCGAGGGTGGGAGAGGATTGGGGAGACGAGCGGGTGAGGTGGATCGAGTTTACAGGAGGTGTATAGGATTCGTATCCTTTCGAGGAAGAGGAGGAGGTGGGGGAAGGGGATAAGGTCATACAGGATCCGCGTGGGGGAGGGGAGACGGATGCGATAGGCAAGGCGGAGAGCATGGCGTTCAAGGATTTGGAGGGATTTATAAAAGGAAGGGGGGCGGAGATCCAGGCTGGATGGGCGTAACAGAGGATAGGGCGGATGAGGGACTTATAGGTGTGGAGGGGTCCAGACCCCACGTTCGGCCAGAAAGGAGCTTGAGGAGACGGAGTCGGGAACGTGCCTTGGCTTGGATTGTCTGGAGATGGGGAGTCCAGCAGAGGCGACGGTCGAGGGTGACGCCAAGGTACTTAAGGGTGGGGGTGAGAGCGATGGGACGGCCATAAACGGTGAGATAGAAATCAAGGAGGCGGAAGGAGGGAGTGGTTTTGCCTACAATGATCGCCTGGGTTTTGGAAGGATTGACCGTGAGCAACCACTGGTTGCACCAAGCGGTGAACCGGTCAAGATGGGATTGGAGAAGGTGTTGGGAGCGTTGCAGGGTGGGGGCAAGGGCAAGGAAGGCGGTGTCATCGGCAAACTGGAGAAGGTGGACGGGGGGTGACGGCGGCGGCATGTCCGCCGTGTACAACAAGTACAGAAGGGGGGAGAGGACGGAGCCTTGGGGCACACCGGCGGAGGGGAAAAAGGTGTAGGAATCGGTGTGATGGATGGTGACATGGGAAGGACGGCGGGAGAGAAAGGAACCGATCAGACGAACGTAGTTAATGGGAAGGGCGAAGGTTTGGAGCTTGAAGAGGAGACCGGAATGCCATACGCGGTCATATGCGCGTTCGAGGTCAAGAGAGAGGAAGATTGCGGAGCGACGGGAATTGAGCTGTTCGGAAAGGAGATGAGTGAGGTGAAGGAGATGATCGTCGGAAGAGAAGGACGGTCGAAAGCCACACTGGGTAACGGGGAGGAGGCGGTGCTGGCGGAGATGCTGGTGGATGCGGCGGGTGAGGATAGATTCCAGGACCTTGCTGAAGACCGAGGTAAGGCTGATGGGACGGTAGGAGGAGACGGCGGACGGCGGTTTGCCAGGTTTGAGGAACATGAGGATACGGGAGGTTTTCCACAGGTCGGGGTAGTAACCGGTGGACAGGACTACATTGTAGAGCCTGGCCAGGGTGGAGAGAAAAGAGACAGGAGCTTCACGAAGGTGACGGTAGGTGACACGATCGTGACCAGGAGCGGTGTTGCGTTTGGTGCGGAGTGTAGTGATGAGATCCTGTGTGGTGATGGGGGCATTAAGGTCCGTGTGTGGAATGTTGTTCAAGTACTGGAAACCAGGAGCGAGGGGAGGGACAGAGGTGTCAGTTCAATCGCGGTTATCTGGGAAGAGGGAGTAATCGAACTGGGGATCATCAGGGATGGAAAACACATCGGACAGGTAGGAGGCAAAGTGATTGGCCTTACTAAGGGCGTCAGGGAAGGGGTGATCATCGTGGAGAAGAGGATAGTAGGGGGAGGGTTTAGTTCCGGTAAGGCGACGGAAGGCGGTCCGGAACTTGGACGAGTTTATAGGGAGGGTAGCAGTTAAACGGGTGCATGTCTGTCGCCAGTCCCGGCGTTTCTTAGCCGCGAGCAAATTTCGAATGTGTCGCTGTAGTTGCCGGTGGCGTCGTAGGGTGTCCGGGTCACGCGTGCGGAGGAAGGCACGGTAGAGACGACGGGATTCACGGAGGAGGAGGACGGCCTGTGGTGGTAAGGTAGGACGGTGGGGGTGGATGGCAACAGTAGGGACGTGGGCCTCCACGGCCTCAGACAAGGTCTGCTGGAGAAAGGAGGCGGCATGGGTGACATCATCGGGACGGCGGTCGGCGAGAGGGTGGCTATCGACCTGAGTGGAGAGGGTCCGCCTCCTCCCCGTTACCCAGTGTGGCTTTCGGCCGTCCTTCTCTTCCGACGATCTTTTCCTTCACCTCACTCATCTCCTTTCCGAACAGCTCAATTCCCGTCGCTCCGCAATCTTCCTCTCTCTTGACCTCGAACGCGCATATGACCGCGTATGGCATTCCGGTCTCCTCTTCAAGCTCCAAACCTTCGCCCTTCCCATTAACTACGTTCGTCTGATCGGTTCCTTTCTCTCCCGCCGTCCTTCCTATGTCACCATCCATAACACCGATTCCTACACCTTTTTCCCCTCCGCCGGTGTGCCCCAAGGCTCCGTCCTCTCCCCCCTTCTGTACTTGTTGTACACGGCGGACATGCCGCCGCCGTCACCCCCCGTCCACCTTCTCCAGTTTGCCGATGACACCGCCTTCCTTGCCCTTGCCCCCACCCTGCGACGCTCCCAACACCTTCTCCAATCCCATCTTGACCGGTTCACCGCTTGGTGCAACCAGTGGTTGCTCACGGTCAATCCTTCCAAAACCCAGGCGATCATTGTAGGCAAAACCACTCCCTCCTTCCGCCTCCTTGATTTCTATCTCACCATTTATGGCCGTCCCATCGCTCTCACCCCCACCCTTAAGTACCTTGGCGTCACCCTCGACCGTCGCCTCTCCTGGACTCCCCATCTCCAGACAATCCAAGCCAAGGCACGTTCCCGACTCCGTCTCCTCAAGCTCCTTTCCGGCCGAACGTGGGGTCTGGACCCCTCCACCATCCTCCACACCTATAAGTCCCTCATCCGCCCTATCCTCTGTTACGCCCATCCCGCCTGGATCTCCGCCCCCCCTTCCTTTTATAAATCCCTCCAAATCCTTGAACGCCATGCTCTCCGCCTTGCCTATCGCATCCGTCTCCCTTCCCCCACGCGGATCCTGTATGACCTTATCCCCTTCCCCCACCTCCTCCTCTTCCTTGAAAGGATACGAATCCTATACACCTCCCGTAAACTCGATCCTCCTCACCCGCTCGTCTCCCCGATCCTCTCCCACCCCCGCCCGCTGCCGCGCCTGTACTCCCACGTCCCACCTGGTCTCCATCTCTCCACCCTCCTTACCCTCTCCCAAGGTGGTTTCCGCCAGCTCCCTCTCCCTGATGATGTCCTCGTCCCCTCCATCTACCCCTCCTATCAACTTTGACCCTGCCCCCCTTCCCTCCTGGTGTCCTTTCCCTTCGGCACCCTCCCTCCTTTCTCTTCCCTTCCCTTCTCTTTCCTTTTCCCCCATCCCCTCCCTCCCCCCTCTTCTTCCGGGCTTCCCCTCCCCCTTCCTCTCTCCCCCCTCTTTCCCCTGCCCGTGGCATCCCTGCTCTCCCCTCTCGCTTTCCCACTCCCCCTCCTCCTCCTCCTCCTCCTCCTCTCTTGGCAGGTCCCCGGACTCGCACACGCCTCGTGAACTTTCGCGCGCCGGAGATCATCGCCCTCGTTTTAGTGTCTGTGCCGTCGTGTCTGTGCCTCAGTGTTTTTCGCCGTCCACGCTCCTTCGTTCACGTGTGTCATCTACCTCGTCAGTGTTTGTGCCCAGTGCCGACGGTTTTTCTTGTTTGTTTCATCAAGTGTGAACGGCTTCATGTTTTTTAACTATTGTATCTCCTGTTTTTTAAACCGCCATTCTGTTACTTGTCTGTCTCCCTTTCTTTTTTATTGTACTGCTTATGGCTGAAGAGCGGAGTACACTGTTCCGCTGCCAGCCCACCTTGTATGGGGTGTCCAAATTACAATAAAGAAAAAAAAAAAAAAAATCGTAACATTTGTGGGGAAATCTTGTTCTCACTGTCATATGCGATTCGGATTGTTATTGAGCATCTGCTCAAAATGCCACGCAAGTGCTGTATGCCCTATTGTAGGGGAAACTACGATAACGGTTTAAAAGTTAGCGTCTTTTCATTCCCGTCTGATGAAGCATTAAGATTGAAACGGATCGCTGCAGTTCATAGGAAAGACTGGGAACCCAGTAAACAGTTCGTTGTAAGTATCTGTAATTTAACTTTATTTCTATATTGTTACCCTTTTTAATACTGTTATGTCACAGAACTGAAAATTCAAATCAATAGCCTATCTATAACGAAGCATTATACTTTTAAGCTCACTTTATGCAGTCCTCAGTTAGATTTCATTTGTCAGTTTACATTCTGCCTTTACATTAACAGTGAAATATATGCTTCTTTTCAGATATGTGAACTGCATTTCACTGCAGACGACATTGAGAAAATTACCAGTGCTTACGACCCAAAACTGGCAAACTCTTTACAGTTTACAGCACCTTTGGACCGTCCACGTTTAAAGAAACGTTCGTGAAAATTTATCGTAAAGGGTACTTGTAATCAGTTTACAGATTAAAGTACAGGTTCCTTAATTTTCTTACGATATTGTTAAATATCTAATATCAATAAACATTGCTATACGAATCTCATGTTTATATCTCTCTATTTCCAGATGCTGTACCATCAAAGTTGCCAGGATAACCTACGTATTTATCTTCAAAACAAGCACCAGCTCGAGAAGATCCAGAGGGTCGCGAACGTTTGGAGAACGAAGCACTTGGGAAAGTCATTGAGCAGAGTGTGGAATCACACAAAAAATGATGGAAGAGAGTTCATTTGCTAGTTTAGAAGATTTCAAATCAAAATTATCTGATTGTGAAAAGCACAGTGATTGGGTCACGGTAACCGAATCAAATAATTTGTGTCTTGTGTTAAAGGATGCTCCTTATCTAAGTGTTCTGTGTCATGTCGTTATAAATAGTGATTTAGTGTTAAGTGCATTTGTGAAGGAAGCTGAGCTAAATTGTGCTGGTAAGATTAAATTATCAAACCAAGTAAGTGATACTGGTACAGTTAGCAATATTTTGAAAGAGTTGTATGTGATGTTTCATATAAATGAGGCTCCATTTGAGGCAAGTTTGTCTTGCATTGAAGACATTTTGGAAAACTTGTAAGAAAAATTACCAGAAAGTGAGCATAAAATTAAATTTTTGAAGGAACAAGTTTCATTTCCAAGATTTAATAGTCCAACAGAGATTAGGTACGGGAGTGTTTCAATGATTTTATGGTCATTAGCCTATTCTATCAGTCCACATGCATATTGGTTTTTGACGAGTGCTCGTAATTTTTCCATTCCAAGTCCCAGTACTTTGTCAAAACTTTGCAGTAAACTTCCAACTAACCCAATCATTGAGCATCAGAGTGAGCAGTTTCTCAGTTATATACCACAAAAAGTTGGTGCTTTATCTGTGAATGATAAAACTGTCCTGTTGATGGATGAGATTTATTTAAAGTCACAACTTGACTATAAAGGTGGCAATGTTGTAGGTGGTGCTTTTAACACAGATGTGGTTTTGTGTGCAACTAGTGCTTATGTTTTTATGATCCAGAGTATGGATTCAGTGTACAAAGATGTGGTGGATGTTCTCCCAGTTCACACAATTCAATTAAACTAGAAGCAGTGGGATTTCAGGTAATAGTAGTAGCTGACAATAATGCTATTAATAAGAAAGCTATTTCATACTTTTCTTCCCCCTCTCCCTCCCTCCTAGTGTACAGATAAAATAGGTTCATCCTGAGCAGACTTCTGCAGACCGCCCAATTTACTATTTTGTGGATACTGTACACATTTTAAAATGTAAACAGAACAACTGGGGTAACGAAAGGGACCAAATTTTGTGCTTTCCTTCTTTTAGTGATAGCTTGAAGGGAGGTCTTGCTTCTGTTACAGCACTGAAGGAACTACATTTGCTAGAAAAAGGTGAACTATTGCAGTATGGCAGCACTTTAACGCTTAAGTCACCATATCCAAATTCTTTTGAATGGCAAAATGTGAAATTAGCATTGCGTATTTTTAATAACACGACAGTTGTTGCAATGCAACAACTAGGTGCAAGAAAGAATTTGAAAACTGGGAGAGTACTGCCACATTTGTAAAAATAATAAGTCAGTGGTTTGATATTAAATGTTGAAACGCTGCTGAAGGGTAAAAGGCTAAGAAATGTTTACCAAGAACAGATTACTCTCAATTCAAAACATATTCATGACTTTTTGAGAAACTTTCTCTCGTGGTTGTGTTCATGGGAAGATTGCAATGGAGGAAAGAAATTGACCAGAGAAACACACTTTGCTCTCAAACATACTACTGCAGCCTTTATTGATTTTAGTGAATACTGGCTGTGTGAGAAGAAGCGAACATATTTGCTCTTTGGGAAAATACAGACAGACAGTTTGAAGGACAGGTTTGGGAAATACCGCCAACTTAATGGGGGCAGTTACCATGTATCGCTAAGGCAGGTATTTGGAACAAGGAAAATTAAGGGCCCAGAGTATGTTTCCTCTTGTATTAAAGTCCAAAGTGTTTGGTGATGTTGTTGTAAGACCTAATTATGTTGATGCCGCTTGTTGTAGAATCCCAGGCTTTCAAGATATCGACAACCCAGAGCTATTAAATGTAGAAGTTGATGATAGTGATGTTGATGAAATAGAGGAAAACACTTGGCTATTACTCCATTATATTGCTCACACCAAGTGCATTTAAAATAAATTGTCGATATTGTGAAGGGTTTTTAACATCCGAAGAAACAAGACAAGCAGATGATTTGATAATGGCAAATGACAGGGTAGGTTTAACATACCCTAGCAGTGATGTAGTTACATGTGTTTCCTATGTATACTTAACACTACAAAAAATTCTTAAAGAAAAGGAAAAATTTGTTCCTGCAACAAGTAAATCAAAGAAATGTGCTTGTGAAAGAAGCAGCCATTAATGTGCCAAAAGACTTACTTCTTGGTTTCCAGTGTTTAAAAGGTCACACTCTTGAATCTATCATACATTGTATATTGACTTGCAGTGCGAATATTTTACCAAACAACTTTGTAAAACGAAAAAATGATGTGTGTGTGACAAAAGATGTAAGTATTTATAAAAGAATGAAAAAGTCTTGACATCTGACTCCTTGTCACAAAAAATTGTGAAATAAATGTTTTCTGGAAACTTACTTATTAAAGTGAAGCTTGTTAAGTATCACATGCCCCTTTTTAATAAGTTATTAAATGAGAAAACTTTTAAAAAATGATTTACATTATTTGCGGTGAATTTTTAAGGTCCTAGTGTAATTTTATTAACAATCAAGGAAAATCATTAGTACGTATGTAGTCTAAACTATCATGTGGAAGGTTACCTAATTATAAAATCGAATATGCAGCAAGGCAATGCTGTAAGTGCTTAAAATTTTACATCGCATAAAAAGTAGGTAGTGGTGACTGAAAAAATAGGATAAATGATTTATATTATTTGTAGGCGAATTTTGAAGGACCTAGTGTTTTTTTTTTTTTTTTTTTTTTTTTTTTTTTTTTATTCGAGGAAAATCATTATTCCTTAGGTAGTCGAAATATTGCGTTGGTTACCTAATTGTAAGATCTAATCAGCAGCAAGGTGACGCTATAAGTGCTTAAAATTCTAAAAAGTAGGTAGTTGTGACTATATGATCTGCCTTTGAAGATACAGGATCCAATATTTATATAAATCTTTTTCACTCGATCGTGTTTCGCCACAGTTCATCATTTACAATCTAGGTGATACAGTATGCAGTGCTCTCTTAGTTGAAGGTTTCATTGTTTTCGTTACTTCTATCATTAGTCAAATAGCGAACGTGCTTTCCCTTCCGCTACTTCAGTGCTAGTTTCTGAACTCAGTCGCAGAGCTGTGATGTCACAGCAGGCATAGCGAGGTTTTGTTCCTTGGTGGTGTTGATAGGAGAACTACGATTAGGTTTGTTGAAACAGTCGCCGGTGGGCTCACACACATGGTTGTTGCAAACAGAAAACGTACCGTTGCCATATTTTTTAAATTTTGCCTCTGTACTTTCTGTATGCCTTCATTAGCGTCATCAACCCCATATTTTCTCTGTTTTAACTTCTGCAACTTTTCCGCCACCTTACCGTTTTTAACAAAGTCACCGTTTTATTGCCTTTTTATATCGTTTGTTATCTTCCCATAATGTGTTTTTTTTCTGTTTTCTTATTTGGGCTTTACGCGTCTATCGCCAGGGGGGATTGAATTCCGTAAGGGAATAAAATTAACATCTCGAGGGTTGGATCCCCTCACTTCCAAATCGGAGGATTATGCCACCCGGGCTACTCTCAAGGTGCCTTTGCCATGTGTCTGCCGACTGCCGCCGCCGCCGGCGCCCCCCCCCCCCCCCCCATCCTCGTCACAGCCACCCTCCATATTTGTCTATTTTCCCATTTGAGTGACTCCTATTGCCAGTGGACAACGAATTTCATCATGGACACACCCACTAGCACCATCATTTACACTTCTACTTGCCCTGCATTCACCATTACCTCGTGGAGTGCCTCCCACGACCTTAAACAATGTCCTAACCTTGGTCTCCTCCTTCCTGCAACACCTGCTACGAATTCCACCCTACGCACTCCTCCAAATGCAAAGCCAAACCCCCTCTCACCAATCCTGAGCTCACTGTCCCCATTCACCACAATGACCAGCCCATCCATCCCATCAATTTCCTCCACCCTCCCCCTACAGCTGAAGACATCTGGTTCCTGACCATTGTTCTGCAGAATATCCACCCACTGCAACATCCCCATACAATCCAGCAGATCTCCCTTGATGCTGCTCCGTCCTCCATTTCAATTGCTACGCCACTTACTCTCACAACCAGGCCCACTTTATCTTCATATGCCTAGACACTTGTTTAAGCTCCTCTCTGCTCTTCCCCTCCCACTCTGCTGAGCTACTGATGGACAAAACAACAAAACTATCGTCTGAAGAACACGTGTCTGATTTCTACCAACCACATACAGGCCCATTCTGAGTGCTCCACAGATTGCCAAAAGTCTACGTGATAGATTGGAATGGAAAGCCGGGTTTTTCTTAGTACGAAAACACACAGCAATCGCAGACAATTCTAGCTACTTAATCCATGGCAGCAAATGGATAAATGTATGTACAATGATGCTGGGAGTGGAATGACAAATCGACATGATTGGGCTGAGCGCCCTTTATTTGACAAAATAATACTAATCTGGAATCTAGATTTCTAATTTTTATGATGGTTTTTATGCACTCAGGCCCCAAAGAAACTGGTATAGGCATTCAGATCCACAGATACCATTCACCACATCAACCAGCTCTGTGCTGCATTGTGCAGCTACCTACTGCCAGGTACTCCATATCAATGACATCATGAGAGAGCAGAATGGGACGCTCCGTGGAACTCAGAGACTTTGAACATGGTCAAGAATTCACAGACTTTGAACATGGTCAAGTGATTGGGTATCACCTGTGTCATACGTCTGTATGCGAAATTTCCCCACTCCTAAACATACCTAGGTGCACTGTTTCCGATGTGATAGTGGAGTGGAAACTATAAGTAACATATACAGCACAAAAGCGTACAGACCGACCTCGTCTGTTGACTTGCAGAGACCGCCGTCAATTGGAGAGGATCGTTATGTGTGGTAGGCAGACATCTATCCTGACTGTCACACAGGAATTCAAAACTGCATCAGGATCCACTGCAAGTACTATGAAAGTCAGGCAGCAGGTCAGAAAACTTGGATTTCATGGTCGAGCAGCTGTTCATAAGCCACACATCACGCCGGAAATGTCAAACGACGCCCCGCTCGGTGTAAGGAGAGTAAACATTGGACGATTGAACAGTGGAAAAACGTTGTGTGGAGTGACGAATCACGGTACACAATCTAGAGATCCAATGAACAGGGTGCGGGTATGGCGAATGACCGGTGAACGTCATCTGCTAGCGTATGTAATGCCAACAGTAATCTTCGGAGGTGGTGGTGTTATGGAGTGGTCGTGTTTTTCATGGAGGAGGCTTGCACCCCTTGTTGTTTCGTGTTGCACTATCACAGCACGGACCTACATTGATGTTTTAACCACCTTCTTGCTCCCACTGTTGAAGATGAAGTCGGGGGTGGTGTGTGCACCTTTCAACACCATCGAACACCTATTCGTAATGCATGGCCTGTGGGGGAGTGGTTACACGACAATAACATCCCTCTAAAGGACTGGCCTGAACAGAGTCTTGACCTGAATCCTGTAGAACACCTTTGGGATATTTTGGAATGGCAACTTCGTGCCAGGCCTCGCCGACCGACATCAATACCTCTCCTCAGTGCAGCACGCCGTGAAGAATGGGCTGTCATTCCCGAAAAAACCTTCCAGCACCTGATTGAACGTATCCTTGAAATAGTGGAAGCTGTGATCAAGGCTAAAGGTGGGCCAACACTGCACTGAATTCCAGCATTACCAATGGAGGGCGCCACGAACTTGTAAGTCATTTTCAGCCATGTTTCCGGATGCTTTTGATCACATAGTGTATATTTCGTAGGGGGATACTGCTGTTAATTTTCAAGCTTTTACGTGAATATACTTGGCGCATCCTTTTGCAAGCAAGAAGATATCGTGAAGTACGATTGGGAAAGGCTGTAAATAACCATCTATGTCCCTTTATTGAGTCCAGATGTTGAACAGAGAGAATGTCAAATACGCTGACAGAAGAAAAAATCGCACCAACAAATAATAATTACTGTGGAGTAATGAAATTTCTTGGCTAAACTTGCTTTGGTGACATATTTCAGTGATTAACACTGCAAGGTCATAGGTTAATTTAAGTGCAAGATAAGCTGTCGCAAATCAAACGGATAGTACACTATTAACCAGCGTAAGTTCCAAAATGTTGACTAAAACCATGAAAACGTAGATGTATTGTGTTGTGCAGGTCTCAGGTGTCAGTTTGTGGGGTGGAGTTCCATGTCTGTTGCACTGGGTTGGTCAATAACGGTATGGTTAATGCTGGTTGTGGATAGCACTGGATCTGTCGTCCGATGATGTCTCATATGTGCTCGATCAGACAGATCGGTGGTGGAGCACGCTAAAGCAACATGTCGATTCTCTGAAGAGTGTATTGAGCTACAATAGCTGTATGCAGTCGAGTGTTATCCTGTTGGAAAACACCCACTGGAATGTTCTTCATGAATGGCACCACAACAGATCGAATCACCAGACTTACATACAAATTTGCGGCCGGAATGCGTGGGATAACCACGAGAGTGCTCCTGCTGTGATACGAAGTCGCACTCCAGACAATAGCTCCAAGTATAGGTGTATTGTGCCTACCACACAGACAGGTTGGTTGCAGGTCTTCAGCTGGCCGAGTCCTAAACAACACACGGCGATCACTGGCACTGACCAACACAAGAAGCTCTCATGAGTAAACACAGCAGACTGCACCCTGCCGTCCAATGAGCTCTCGCTTGACACTAATTAAGTCGGAAATGGCGGTGGTTTGGGTTCAGTGGGGTGCACATTACAAGGCGCCTGGCTTGGAGCTGTTCTTGAGGCAACTAGTTTCTAAGAGTTCGTTGTGTCACTATAGTGCCAACTGCTGCTTAGACTCCTGGGGCAGACGCAATACGCTGCGCCATAACCATACGCCAAACACTATGGTCGTCCCTCTTGAAAGTGCCACGTGCCGGTCTGGAGCTCATTTTTCTTGTGACTACATTTTCGTGACCACTGCTGACAGCAATAATGTACAGTGAGTACTTTCCAGCTAAGTCTTTTTGCAGTATCACAGACAGAACATCCAGCTTTGCGTAACCCTATCATACAGCCTCATTGAAACTGAGTGAGACATTGATAATGGCATCTTTGTCTCCTTAAAGGCATTGTTGTTGGCCGCTGCGACCGAGCGGTTCCAGGCGCTTTAAGTCCGGAACCACGCTGCTGCTACGGTAGCAGGTTCGAATCCTGCCTCGGGAATGGATGTGTGTGATGTCCTTAGGTTAGTTAGATTTAAGTAGTTCTGAGTCTAGGGGACTGATGACCTCAGATGTTAAGTCCTATAGTGCTTACAGCCATTTGAACCATTTTTGAAAGGCATTCTTGACTAACATCAATTAAGCACACCCCATAGCAGAGGTAACTGAAGCTACTAGCACCGCCCTTATGCGACTGTGACGCAATCTGAAAAGACATAGAAACACACCTGTCGTCTTTCGTTTATAATGCACAACTCCTTCTTGGTGTTGGTATTTTCTTTCCTGTCTGTGTATTGGTGATCCTTTTACTTCACTATATTATCTGCCTTCCGTATACAGAAACATATGAGCTAACATGTACCAAATGCAAACTCGTAGCTACTCCAAGTTTCCAATGCAAACTTTTGGAAATTCTTGCAGTAGGTTAGTTAATTCTGAACTAGCACAATAACTACGACCATAAGTAAAATCAACAGTTATACTCTGCAAATGACTGTGAGATGCATGGCAGGGGGTACGTCCCATTGTACCTGTTATTAGGGCTTTTTCCTGCTCGATTCGCGCATGGGGTGCGGGAAGCAGGATTGTTTGAATGCGTGCAACAATTATTCTAATCTTATCCTCACTATGCCCCTGTCAGCAATACGTAGCGAGCTGTGTTATTTCCCCAAGCCGGTCTCCCGTATCAACATCCTAGCTTAAACCTCACCATGTCATGGCAGCATCGTGTCTTGTTCAGTAACATCCATTCTCTAGCTACCAACAATCATCTCCTCATGCACACCCTTCTGACACACTCCTCAATAAAACTTTGCTGCAGCCTCCGCGTATCATAAGCACTTCGCCCTACTTCATTCACTGCTCCGATAATCCCTTCCTGATTGCACGTGGCAGAGTTGCCATCAGCCACCTACGCCAGGTCCCTGTTTGGCTCCAAATCCTCTTTCGTGACCCCACTGAACATTTTAACCTCAGTCTCTTTTTCCCTGGCCTCACCATAACCTGTGCCACCATCTATGTCCGTGCCACTGACCCCATACCATTTAACATCCTTTACCACGTTGACTGCACCTTCTCCTCCTACGTGATTGCCACCAACCTAAACATCCGCAGTTGTACCACCGCCAAGCTAGGATGGTGGCATCAGTTCCTCACCTCACTTCAAGCTGATTTCCTTTCCATCCCCCACCACACCTTCCCCGAATCCAATACCACTTCCAACATAGTCCTGGCCTTACAGTGGATGTTCTCGACCATATTGGTAGCATCCATCTCCCTGTCCTTATCGTGACAGATGGGTGAAACCCATGCCTTGCTCCATGCACTGACCCTCCCCAAAAGTTCGTCCACGACTACTCTCGTGCTAAATAGAATGCCTACCGGGCGACCCTAGATACCCGGTTTGATGACCACCCTCTGGCCTTCCAGCATCCTGATGATGTCACCCATGCCACCTGCTTTCTCCACCAAACCCTGTCTGAGGCTGTTGAAGCTCATTTCCCCACTACCTTCATTCACCTGCACTGCCCCACTTAACCCCCACAGGCCATCCTTCTCCTTCATGAATCCTGCCATCTCTACCACGACTTTCTCCACACATGGGACTGGGACACACTCCATCGCCACCGGCAACTGTACAGTGGGATCTGAAATTTGCTCACTGCCAGAAAACGCTGGGACTGGCACCAGCACCCACCTAAGTGATACTCTACCTATCATCTCATCCAAGTACTGGTCAGCCTTCCATCGCCTTACTGGATCTAATCCCTCCCCGCAGTATCCCCTCCTCCATAATGATCAACCTTTTCCTGACAACCTCAGTAAGGCCAATCATTTTGCTTCCTACCTGTCCAATATCCTTACTATTCCTGATGATCCCATCTTTGATTACTCCCTCTTCCCAGATGTCTGTGATTGTACTGGACCACATCCCACACACACCTCTTAACATTCCCATCACCACACAAGACACCATAGCCACACTTCACACTAAACGTTACACCATTCCTGGTCACGACCCTGTCACCTACCACAATCTCTGTGAGGCACCCGTATCTTTCCTCACCATCCTGGCTGTGCTCAATAATGTGGTCCTCATGACCGGCTACTACTATGACCTGTGGAAAACCTCCCGGATCCTGATGTTCGTCAATCCTACCAAACCACCCACTGATGGCTCCTCCTACCATCCCCTCACTCTTCAGCAATGTCTTGGAGTCCATCTTCACCTGAAGAATTCATCAGCACTTCCATCTGCAGTGTCTCCTTCCCTCTATCCAATGTGGCTTCCAACCCTCCTTCTCTGTTGATGACCTCCTCCTCCATCTCACCCACCTCCTCTCCAGCCAACTAAATTCCCATTGCTCCACCATCTTCATGTCCCTTGACCTCAAACGTGCGTACAACCGTGTCTGGCATTTGCACCTCCTCGACAGCCAACTAAATTCCCATCGCTCCAGCATCTTCATGTTCCTTGACCTTAAACTTGCGTACTACCATGTCTGGCATTCCGGTCTCCTTTTCAAGCTCCAAACCTTCGCCCTTCCCATCAGTTATGCCTGTCTGGTCGCCTCATTCGTCTCCCACCACCCTCCTATGTTACCATCCACAATACTGACTCTTATATCTTCTACCCTTTCGCCAGTGTGACCCAGGGCTCCATCATCTCTCCTCTTCTTTACCTCCTCTATAAGGCGAACATGCCATCACCCCACCCCATCCAACTTCTCCAATTTGCTGAGGAGACTGCCTTCCTTGCCCTCGGCCTCACCCTCCAATGCTCCCAATGCCTTCTTCAATCCCACCTTGACCAATTCACCGCTTGATGCAACCAGTGGTTGCTCATGATCAATCCTTCCAAAACCCAGGCAATCATGGTAGGGAACACCACCCCTATCTTCCGTCTCCTAGATTTTTTCCTAACCATATATTGCCACCCCATCAACCTCACCCCAAACTCTCAAGTATCTTGGTGTCACCCTCAACTGCCGCCTTTCCTGGACCCCCATCTCTGGGCAGTCCAAGCTGAGGCCTGTACCTGACTCTGTCTCCTTAAACTCTTCTCCACCCAAACATGGGGTTACAACTTCTCCACTCTCTTCCACACTTATCAATCCCTCATCTGTCCCATCCTCTGCTATGCCTATCCCACCTGGGTTTCCGCCCCTCCCACATATTATAAGTCCATCCAAATCTTTGAATGCCATGTGGTCTGCCCTGCCTATTGCATCCGCCTCCCATCCCTCATGTGGATCCTTTCTGACTTGATTCCCTTCCCGCACCTTCTCCTTTTCCTCAAACAAATTCTTTACACCCCCTGTGGACTCGATCCTCCACACCCACTTGTCTCTCGCCTCTGCGCCCACCCTGGCCCACTGCCATGCCTGTATTCTAGCGTCTTGCCTGATCTTCATCTTCACACTCTCCATACTCTCGCCCAGTGTGGTTTCTGCCGACTTCCCCTCCCTGTGATGTCTTTGTTCCCCCATCTAGCCCTCCTACCAGCTCTAAACCCCTCTCTCTCTCCCCCTTTTTTCCTCCTGGTCTCCCTCTCTTCTCCCAACCTTCCTTTCTCCCCTCTCCCCTCTCCCCTCTCCCTTGTCTCCCTCTTCCTCCACTTCCCCTCCCAGGGCTTCCAACACCTACCCTCTCCCCTCACCCCACCCTTCTTTCTCGCACTGGCTCCTTCCCCTTCTCCTTCCCTCATGCCTTTTCCTTACACTCAGTGGCAGCCCCCCCTTCTTCAGTGTGTTGGTTACCTTTTCGCTGATGATCCTCACCACAGTGGTTCAGTGCACCACTGTTTCTTCAACAGTGCTTTTCGGTGTCCTTCTACGTTTGTGTCTCCAACTGGATGTCTTCCTTTTTTTTTAACTGTTGACCTCATTTGTGTATACCAAGCCTACAGTCGAACGACTTCATTTCTATCGTGTTACGTATTGTCACCATGTTTTTCCCTACATATATTTTCTATTGTTTTCTATTGTATCTAATGTTGTACCATTTGGCTGAAGAACCACATATGTAGGCCGCTGCAGGCCCATCTCGTGTGAGGAATGAAATAAGAATAAAGGAACAAAAAAGGAAAAAAGTTATTGAGGGGTAATGAAAGTTTTGGATATGACCTCATCCTCTTCCCGCACCTCTTCCTTCTCCTCTAACATTTACACATCCTTTACACTGTCCACAGGCTTTTCCTTCTCACCCCCTGGTTTCCTCCTTCCTCTCCACCCCTCGGCCATTGCCGCGACTTTATCGCTATATCCCTCCCTCTCTTAACCACCACATCCTCCATCTCCATCAGGGCAATTTCTAGCACCTCCCCCTCCCAGATTTTGAACTTTGCTGTGACATCTATGCTTCCTTCCAACTGTAACCCCCATGTCCTCCCCTCACTCCCTTCTCTGCTCTCTTTTCCCCTCCCTCCCTTCATCCCTTCTTCTTCCCTCCTTCCTCATATGTATGCCCCTGGCAGATGCTCTCTGTCGTCGTCATCAGTGTAGTGCATCAGTGTTGTGTTTGCTGCTGTTCTCCTGTAGGTCAAGAGGTGTGATTTTGATTGTGTGCTGGACTTGTACATAGTGTTATTGTCAGTGATTGTTATGTGCTACGCTGTCCGTCCATACATTTATGATCCAGCATGTTGTTTTGTTTTCTGTGCGCTGATTTGTTACGGTTTTTATCTCCATTTTTCAGTCGACCCCCTTTCGTCTGTACTCTTCCATGATGTTCCCCCTTATTGTATGTATGTACGCCATATTCTCTCCTTTATGTCATTTTAAATGTCTTCTGTTGTATGATTAATGTCTTTCGGCTGAAGAGCAGCGCAAACGCTGCTGCCAGCCCGCCCCAGATGGGACATTGAAATACAACAAAGAAAAAAAAATAGTTTTGGACGGCTCAGCGTAATTTTGTGGTCTGGGCCTATTGGTGCAGAGAAGAACTTGGTACGCATGAATAAATAGAAACTGGAGAATCGCCATAGGTAGAAACGCAGTTGACGAATTCACGGGTTGCATCCTTCAGCACTGTAATAAGGCAATTATGAGATCCGCTACATTAAATATTACACTTTAATTAATTACAAGTGGCAACTAACAGGTGCTGGCAGCTATGTGTGCCATCCGCTGCTTCTGCTCAGGTGACTTGTCTCATTCAACCGAAATACCATGTTATCGCCTGTAAAATGTGCAAGCTGATTGTTTCTTCGCTGTGTCTCTCAACTCGTTACGCGTTTTTCAAAGGAATGATAAGTAAATGTAAAGCAAACTGAAAGCAGGCAATGAAAAGTCCATCGTACCTTTGTCAAAACCGTTCCATAGCCCTAAATTTTCCGTCATGTTGTTGATAAAGATTCGGTCAAGTGTTTTAGGGTTGATGATAGGGAAACGAAAACAGTGGGATGTACAGGTATACTAGTTAAAAGCTGACATCGGGAATTCTTTTAAGTGCGGTACTTGGAGACACACACAAATAGCTTACCTGTATATCGTAGTATTGAAAAAACAATCCATAAGTTACGTAGTCGACACGTGTTCCATCTCTCAGTATATATCCCTCCATCGCTCCTATATATGAGCGTGTAATACACATCAAAATTCTCGTCGGAATCTTGTCCATTATTTAATATACATTTTATCAATTTTCTTTGCACTTTTACTTCTTGTGATGGAAAATGTGTTGTGTATATTTAAATATGGCACGAACATTAACGTAAAGTTAACTATAGGTCCATATGTTACCACCACATTTATTAGGTATTTGTAAAGTCAACCGAATTATCATCTTTTACCCTAACGTATACCTTAGGATACGTTACTGATCAGTGTGTCGTCACAATCAAGATTTCAAGGGGGTAGGGTGAGGGGAGGGTGTCTGATATCAGTCTTCCCAACCGTTGTACAGCGCTAAGTAGCTTCTTCCACGCACTTGACAGTAGTTTGAAAAATAAGCACATCTGTATCTACGTGAACACTCTGCAGTTCACATTTAAGAGCATGGCGGAGGATTGATCGAACCACTTTCAGACTATTTGTCTACCGTTGCATTCTCGAAAAGTTCGCGGGAAAAACGAACACTTAAATCTATGTGTGCGAGCACTGATTTATCTTATTTTACTAAGATGATAATTTCCTGCTAACAAAATAATTTCCGGTTCAGAGGAGAAAGGTGGCGTTTGGATTTCAGTGAAAACCACTCGGCGAAAAGGAAAACCACTTGCTTTTAATAACTGTCGCCTCATCATACTGATGACACTTTGTCCCTCATTTCGCGATAATAGAATAGGCGCAGCCCGTCTTTTAACTTCTTCGATGTCCTCTGTCAAGCCTGTCTCTTAAGGATCCGAAATAGCACAGTAATATAAGCAGAAGAGAACCAACAAGCGTAATGTAGTCGATACACACTGCAAAACCATGGAAAGTGTATCACATCGTTTCCTAATTTTAGGACCCAGGAATCTGGCTAAAACCTCAGAGATGGAATTTTGAATGACTGTAAAATGTTTAGTGGACAATAATCATGAGATTTCTGAAGATCGTATTCTCGCAGAAATTACGCACATGAGAAGATTTCTGCAAGCTGGCAAAGTTCAGAAAGAAGAATCCATTTTTGGACGTCTTTAAGGTTCTTATAGTTCGTTTTTGAATACGGATTTTTCGAATCTGTTCACATCCTCATTTTGGTGCTAAAGTTTTTCTGAACTTGGTGTGTTTCAGTAGTGTCACATCAAAGGGGTTATTTAAAATTCAAACTAATTAATATTATCTTTTGTCTACCATGAGTCAAGCACGACAAAAGTCATTAACATATCCAGATGCCGATAGTATCGCGTACACACGGCATAAAAGGGCAGTGCATGGGCAGAGCTGTCATTTGTAAACACGTAATTCATGTGAAATGGTTTCCGACATGATTATGGCCGCGCGACCAGAAGTAACAGGCTTTGAACGCTGAACGGTAGTTGGAGCTAGACGCGTGGGGCATTCCATTTCGGAAATGGTTAGGGAATCCAGTGTTCTGACTTCCACAATTTCAAGATTGTGCCGAAAATACCGAGTTTCAGGCGTTCTCCTCATCACGCACAACGCAGTGGCTGACGGCCTTCACGTAACGACCGAGAGCAGGCGTGTTTGTGTAGAGCTGTCAGTGCTAACAGAAAGATACACTGCGTGGTATAATAACAGAAATCAGTGTGGGACGGAAGACGAAAGTATCCGTTAGGACAGTGCCGCGGGTTTGACTGTGGTGCAGACCCCACAAAGCTATGGACTCAAGTTGTCAACAAGGCTCTGTGCAAGGTGATGATGCATCCTTAATGGCTTGGGCTGTGTTGATACGGAATGGACTGTATCCTCTGGTTCAACTGAACCGATCATTAACTGGAAATGGCTACATTCGGCTACTTGGAGATCGTTTGGCTTAATTCATGGACTTCATGCTACCAAAAATATCACTGGGCCAGAACTGTTCGAGATTGGTAAGAAGAACATTATGAAGTATTCCGGCAAATTATGTGGTAGCCAAGACCGCTCGACATTATTCCCACCGAACATCTATGGCACATAATTCGGAGGTCAGTTCGTTTACAAAATGTTGCTCTAGCAACACTTTCACTATTACGGATGGCTGTAGAGGCAGCAAGGCTCAGTACTTCTGCATGGGACTTCCAGCGACTTCCTGAGTCCATCTCACGTCGTGTTGCTGCACTACGTCGTGTAATCGGAGATCCGATATGATATTAGGGGATATCCCATGACTTTTGTCACCACAGTGTACTATGACAATTTTGTCGATCCAAAATAGTGGTGCTAAAGATATCGATTCTGATGGAGCAATAACAAATTTGCGACGTAAGAAGTTACAAAAACTCTAAATTACATATTAAACTTACCCACCACTAAGAAGATAGCTTGTTATTTGTACTGATTCATTAATAACTAATTAAAACTATGTTATTTACAAGAATGAGTTTTACATATTTCTATGCATTCATAATAACTGTTTATAAAATTGTAAACACTATATTTTGTTTACTTGAACACTTGTTCCGAAAAATTTGTCCCTACCTCTTCCAGAAGTACTTGTTTAGTTTTTTGTGGGGTTCGCGAGGGGGGCGGGAGGAGAGATTGTGTCTGACAAGTTCAAACACCGTGCTTGCTGCCGAACTCCATAACTACGCCAGTGCCTCAGGCATGAAATATAGTTTCTTAACACTATCTCCCAGCTTCATCTCAAACTGATCAGGTGTAAAAGAATGCTAAGATATGAAACTACGTATTAAAATGTAATGTGATTCAGAATTTAAAATCCTTACACAATTCTATTATGAATAACATAAACTTCACAAGACAGCAGTAGTAATCGGAGACAGGAGGAAGAAAAAAAAAATTTTTTTCACTCATTGTGGACTAGTTTTGTGAAATTTACATCTGAAATCCATCACGTTGCTAGATGCACTTAAAAAAAAAAAAAAAAAAAAAAAAAAAAAAAAAAAAAAAAAAAAAAGAGAGCACTTGATTCTTCTCCCAAATTATTTTACATACGATTTCTATGTTAAGTAATCCACTATGAGGGAAATATATATTTACTTCATGTAGTCTAGCAGACTCGTTTGAAAAATGTATCTTTCGTTCCAGTTCCAATTCGATGTAGTCATATTTTGCGTAATTCCGAATTTGTATCACTATTTGTAACTAAGAGAAACGTACTACTGCGCTCTGCTTTCGAATAGCATTTTGCTGTAGAACACTGTGGCCATATTCACCACAGAAAAGTTGACACTTTTTTTTTTTTTGCTCTTAATTTTGTGTACACTCTGAGACAAAAACAACGACATACCACGAAGGAATTAGAATGGGACGGATATCGGTGGATGTAATGTACATATACAGACAAACAAATGATTACAATTTCAGGAAAAGTAGATGATTTATTCAAGAGAAAGAGCTCTGTAAACTGAGCAAGCCAATGATTCGACGGTCCACCTCTGCCCCTTATGCAAGCAGTTATTCGACTTGTCATTGGTTGATTGAGTTGTTGGATGTCTTACTGAAGGATAACTTACCAAATTCTGTGGAACTGGCGTGTTAGATCATCAATACACCATACCGACAGAAGGGCCCTGCTAATAGTGCTCGAAACGTTGACAGAGCTCTGGCGACCTTGCTGGTCAAGGTGGGGCATGGAAAGCAGTAGAAACTCTCGTCGTTTGCCGTCGGGCATTATCCTGCTGAAAAGTATGACCAGGCCATGGTGGGGCTACAAAATGGGGCATAGAATATCGTCGACTTACCGCTGCGCTGTAAGTAAGGGTTCCACAGAAGTCAACTAAAGAGGTCTTACTGGAAAATGTAGTAGCACCGCAGACGATAACACCTGATTGTCCTCCCGTATGGTGGGACTGTCTGTTTGATATCCCACCACTGTCTACAGCATCTCCAGACAAGTGTTCGTTGGTATTCGGGGCTCAGTTCGAAGTGGGACTCATCACTGAAGACAATTCTACTCGACTCAATGGGATTCCAGGCCGAATGTGCCTGACACCACTGAATACGAGCTTGATGCTGTACAGAGGCGACGTGAACACAGCCCCTTTCAGTGAGCCGCCTGTTAATGGTCCGTGCAGTAACTGAAGTACCAGTTGCAAGTCAGCTCGACAATAATGATGAATCCGGCGCTCTGAGTGTCTCTCTGATGACTGCTCCGACCTCACGTTCTGTCATCTCCCAAGGTCAAGCACTTCCTTCTTGATGCTATGTTGGCCACTGTTTACCCATTCCTGCTAACATAGGAAAATAGTGCCATCACTCCCCCTCAGATGTCGAGCGATTCGTCTATTACTCCAACTGCCTTCTTTCAGCCCAACAAGTCTCCCAAATGATGACATCTGCATGTAGTGTCTACATACCTGTCTGCCAGGCATAGTTGCTGTCCAGAAGAGTACACAGAATGAAATTCGTAAAGATTGTATTTTTTCCTGCCGACATGTCCCTCATTTACTAACTTCGCTAGTTGTGCGTTGAAATTGCTCTGCAGCGTCAATGGAATGAGGTCATACAGGATCTGCATGGGGGTTGGGAGGCGTATACAGAAGGCGAGGGGGATTGCATGACACTCAAGGATCTGGAGGGACTTATAGAATTTGGGGGGAGCAGATATCCAGGCGGGACTGGCATAACAGAGGATGGGACGGATTAAGGATTTGTAGGTGTGGATGATGGTAGAGGGGTGCAACCACCATGTCCGGCCAGAGAGGAGTTTGATGAGTGGGTGGCAGTTGTGGGCCTTGGATTGGATGGAGTGGAGATGAGGGATCCAAGTGAGGTGACGGTCAATTGTGAGGCCAAGGTAGGCGAGGGTGGGGTTGAGGTGGAAAGGATGGGCGCAGATGGTAAGGGAGAAATCCAGGAGCCAGTACGACCTAGGATGATTGCCTGGGTCTCGGAGGGATTGATTTTCACGAGCCACTGGTACCACCATGCGGCAAAAAGGATAAGGTTATTCTGGAGAAGTCTTAGGGACCGTTGGTGGGTAGGAGTGAGGGCGAGGAATGTGGTGTCATCGTCATATTGCAAGAGGTGTACAGGAGGGGGGTTGGGGCAAATCTGCCGTGTACAGGAGGTAAAGGAGAGGGGAGAGGACAGAACCCTGGGGCACACTGGCAGAGGGGTAGAAGGTGTGGGAATTGGGATTATGGATGATAACATAGGAGGGGCGGTGGGAGAGGAAGGAGGCCATCAGTCGGATGTAGTTGACAGGAACGGCGTAGGTTTGGAGTTTAAACAGGCGACCGGGATGCCAGGCACGGTCATAGGCCTTTTCGAGGTCAATGGAGACAAAAATGGCGGAGCGATGGGAGTTAAGCTGGAGGGAGATGAAATGAGTGAGGTGGAGGAGTTGGTCATCGGTGGAGAAGGAAGGTCGAAAGCCACATTGGGTGTCAGGGAGGAGGTGGTTTTGGTGGAGGTGTTGATGGATGCGCCGGGAAAGGATGGATTCCAAGAGTTTGCTGAACACCGATGTGAGACAGATAGGATGGTAGGAAGAGGAATCAGATGGAGGCTTGTTTGGTTTGGAGAACATCAGGATACAGGAGGTTGCCACTTTCAGGTGACAACGCCAATTTCCTGAAGCAGCTGCATCACAGCGGAAAGCGTTTGTCACGCAATTGCTGGGAACTGCCCTAATACATATGGCGGTAGTCTGTTGTCTTTATCTGGCGAACACGTTCAGACCCTAATTAATACATTCAACTCGGTCTTTCTTCTAAACTGGAGTCAAAACTGAAGGGAGAAAGAATCGGCACTGCAGCAACTGCAAGAGTGGCTACTGTGCGTCCATCTGTTCATGACAGCAGGAGTGGTGCCGTTCTTCGATACCTGCCTAACGTAAAAGTCGGGTTTACGGCCCCTGCTCGGATATTCGTGGACAATTCGTTTAAGGAAAGCTTATTTATAAAAAAAAGATATTTATTCATTCATGATAATCATGTGAGTGAGAATTAGACTGAATGGTTCCTGACGACGGCTTCATACTCGTTTCTACTATTTATGGCAAATGCTATTCATAAATGCAATCGCAAATAGTAGTGTCATCTCCGGCGGTAATTCGTTTGAATACCGCCCTTCGATTTGTGCTATTCTGGTACCGATCGAAGTGATAGGTGTTGCAGGTGCCAGCCAGCCAGCCAGCCAGCCAGCCAGCCTGTCAGCCAGCCCGTCGGCGTGCGTCAGTCCAGCCAGCAGCCAGCAGCCAGCAGCCAGCAGCGGTCTCTGCCAGCGGCGGTCCTCGCCAGCAGCGGTCCCCGCCGGCAGCCAGCAGTGGTCCCCACCGGTAGCCAGCAGCGGTCTACGCCAGCAGCCAGCAGCGGGCCTCGCCTGCGCTGGCAGCAGCCAGCAGCCAGCAGCCAGCAGCCAGCAGCAGTCCCCGCCACCAGCAGTCGCAGCCAGTGGCCAGCGGTGGTCCTAGCTGCCCCCACCATCCGCCAGAAGCAGCAGCAGCAGTAGCAGCAGAGCCCACCAGCCAGCCAGCCAGCCGGGTCGCCTCCCCCCCCCCTCCCCAGTGTCAGTAGAGTGGGTCTTAGGCCCCAGTCTCCTTCGTCATTCTCCGTCCCTTTCTCCTCTGTGTCTCTCGTTGCCCTGCCCATCTCTCGTTTGCTCGTTTGTCTAGTACTGTGTTTTTCCCCCTTATCATAATGTCAACCCGCACCACCACTTCTACAGCCACCACCACTGCCATTATATACACTCCCCCTCTGCTGCTGCCACCACTGTCACGTTGTGTGCTGCTTCACTCCCCCCTCAGTCCATCCCCCCACTCCTCACTCTCTCATCTCCCTCCCTATTTGTCGCCCCGTCCCCGGCTCCTCCCTCCCGTGCCTCCTCTGATCCCTTCCCTCCACTCCCTCCCTCTGCTCCTCCCGTTTCTGCAGCCCCTGCCAGGGTGGTAGCCCGGCGGGCTACGGCCCATGCTCCGCTCTCCCCTTCACCTTCATCTTCACCGTCCTCGTCATCGTCTTCACCATTGCCTTCGCCATCACCCTCACCATCTCCGGCGCCGACTCCCGCCCCGGGACCTGCCACTACCCGCCACATTCCAGTTGTTCCCATCCCCCCCCCCCACTTCCTCCACCGCCGTCAAGCGCCCCAGTGGCACCCCTGCCTCATCTGTTTCCCAAAAGGCTCCGCCTCATCCCCCTTCCCCCACCCCTGATGCCATGGATGTCTCTCCACCCGTCCCTGCCCCCTCCTCCTCTTCCCCTACCCCCTCCTCCTACCGCTACCTCATCTCCCGTCCTGATCCCTCCCTCCTTGAAACCCGGAACCTCAACCTCTTCCTTCGCCAGAATTGTACTGGTGCCCCCATCTCCCTCCTCACTCCTCACCGTGATTCGGTACTCATCTCCTCCCCCAGCCCTACCCTCCACACCGACCTCCATTCCCGCATACCTGTCACCTGCTTTGGCCCTCATGCCTCCCTCCCCCCGCAGTCCGCCGACTCCTCCTACCGCCCCATCAGCCTTACCTCAGTCTTCAGCAAGGTCCTGGAATCCATCCTCACCCGATGCATCCACCCGCATCTCCGCATGCACCGCTTCCTCCCCGTTACCCAGTGTGGCTTTCGGCCGTCCTTCTCTTCCGACGACCTTCTCCTTCACCTCACTCATCTCCTTTCCAACAGCTTAATTCCCGTCGCTCCACAATCTTCCTCTCCCTGGACCTCGAAGGTGCTTATGACCACGTATGGCATTCCGGTCTCCTCTTCAAGCTCCAAATCTTCGCCCTTCCCATTAACTACGTCCGTCCGATCGGCTCCTTTCCCTCCCGCCGTCCTTCCTATGTCACCATCCATAACACGGATTCCTACACCTTTTACCCCTCTGCCGGTGTGCCCCAAGGCTCCGTCCTCTCCCCCCTTCTGTACTTATTGTACACGGCGGACATGCCGCCGCCGTCACCCCCCGTCCACCTTCTCCAGTTTGCCGACTACACTGCCTTCCTTGCCCTTGCCCACACCCTGCAGCGCTCCCAATACCTTCTCCAATCCCATCTTGACCAGTTCACTGCTTGGTGCAACCAGTGGCTGATCAAGGTCAATCCCTCCAAAACCCAGGCGATCATTGTAGGCAAAACCACCCCTGCCTTCCACCTCCTTGATTTCTATCTCACCATCTATGGCCGTCCTATCGCCCTCACTCCCACCCTTAAGTACCTTGGCTTCACCCTCGACCATCGCCTTTCCTGGACTCCCCATCTTCAGACAATCCTAGCCAAGGCACACTCCCGACTCCGTCTCCTCAAGCTCCTTTCCGGCCGTACGTGGGGTCTGGACCCCTCCTCCATCCTCCACACTTATAAATCCCTCATCCGCCCTATCCTTTGTTATGCCCATCCGGCCTGGATTTTCGCCCCCCCTACCTTTTATAAATCCCTCCAAATCCTTGAACGCCATGCTCTCCGCCTCGCCTATCGCATCCGTCTCCCCTCCCCCACGCGGATCCTGTATGATCTCATCCCCTTCCCCCACCTACTACTCTTCCTTGAAAGGATACGGATCCTGTACACCTCCCACAAACTCGATCCTCCTCATCCCGCTTGTCTCACCCATCCTCTCCCGCCCCCGCCCACTGCCGCACCTGTATTCCCACATCCCACCCGGTCTCCATCTCTCCACCCTCCTACCCTCTCACAAGGTGGCTTCCGCCAGCTCCCCCTCCCTGATGATGTCCTCCTCCCCTCCATCTACCCCTCATATCAACTTTGATCCTCCACCCTACTTCCTGTGTCCTTTCCTTTAGGCACCCTCCCTCCCTTCTCTTTCCTTTTCCCCTGTACCCTCCCTCCACCACTCTTCCCCCGGGATTCCCCTCCCCCTTCCTCCCTTCCCCCTATCTCCCCTGCCCAGGGCATCTGCTCTCCCCTCTCCCTCTCCCACCCCCCCTCCTCCTCTCTTGGCAGGTCCCCAGACTCGCACACACTCGGTGAACATTCGCGCTCCTTAGATCATCACCACCAGTGTCTCGTGTGGGTGCCTTCGTCTGCGGTTAGTGTTCTTTCGTCGGCATGCCTCCACTGTTCACGTGTGCCATCGCAGTCGTCCTTATTCTGTGCTCCGTGTCAACAAGTGTTCGTGTTTTTTCGTCCAGCGCGAATGGCTTCATGTTTATTGTTTTTGTATCTACATTTTTTTGCCCGCCGTTTTTCTTGTATTGTTTGTGTCACCTCTATGTCATGTTATTGTACCCCTTAAGGCTGAAGAGCGGCGTAATATGCTGCTGACAGCCCGCCTTGTATGAGGTGCTTAAAATTACAGTAAAGAACGGTCTCAAGGTACCCTCCAAACCCACCTTAACCAGTTCACCACTTGGTGTAACCAGTGGTTCCTCCGTCTCAACCCCACCAAAACCCAGGCAATCATCATAGGCCGCACCACTCGCTTCTTTCGCCTCCATGATTTCTACCACACCCTTTATGGGCGTCCTATCCTGCTCACCCCCACCCTGAAATACCTTGGCCTCACCCTCGACCGACACCTCACCTGCACCCCTCATCTCCAGACTGTCCAGCAGAAAACCCATTCCCGCCTCCGCCTTCTGAAACTCCTGTCTGGCCGGACATAGGGATTGCATCCTTCTACCACCCTCCACGCCTACAAATCCCTCATCCGTCCTATCCTCTGATATGCCAGCGTTGCCTGGATCTCCGCCCCCACTCGCTTTTACAAGGCCCTCCAAATCCTTGAACGCCATACACTCCGCCTTTCCTTCCGTATCTGCCTTCCTTCCCCCACACGGCTCCTGTATGAACTGATCCCCTTCCCCCACATCCTCCTGTTCATCCAACATCTCCGCATCCTTTACATTGTTTGCAGGCTTGATCCTCCCCACCCTCTGGTTTCCTCCTTCCTCTCCACCCCCGCCCGTTTGCCGCACCTGTATCACTGTATCCCCCCCTCTCTCCACCTCCGCACCCTCCATCTTCTTCATCAGCGCAATTTCCAACGCCTCCCCCTCCCAGATGACGAACTTCGCCGTGACATCTACCCTTCCTTCCAACTATAACCTGGCCTTGTTCCCCCCCCCTCCCCAGGGCCCCCTTTTTCCTCTTCCCTCCTTTTCCCAGAGCGGATTTTCCTCCATCCTCCCCTCCCCTGAGACCCTGCACCCCATACTTGCCTCTTTCCCTCCCACATCCCTCCCTACCTGGCCCTCTTCAGCGCGCCCCCCGCTCATCTCCCCCATCTCTTCCCCTCCCTCCCTTCTTCAGGTCTCCCTCATCTCCTAGCGCCTGGCAGATCCTTTGTATTGATCATCATCAGTGTGCCACATCAGTGTTGTGTTTAGTGCTGTTTCTCCTGTGTGTCAAGAGGTGTGATTTTAATTGTGTACTGCCTTGAGGTTCACTGTCAGTGTTACATTATGTGCTATGCCATCCGTCGATACCTTTATGCTCCAGTCATACTGTGCCTTGTGTTCTTTTAATCGTCGCAGTGTGTGGATTTTTGTGTGTGCTACTTTTAAACAGTTTTTTATCTCCATTTTACAGTCACCCCGTTTTTTGTCTATTGGCTTCCATGATGTTCCAACTTTTTTATATCTATGTTCACCTTATTCTCTCCTTTGCTGTTTTTAAATGTCTTCTATTGTTTTGTTATATGTCTTTTGGCTGAAGAGCAGCATATATGCTGCTGCCAGCCCACCCCGAAGGGGAATTGAAATACAATAAAGAAAAGAAAAAAGTAGTAGTGTTATTTCATTGGTCTTTTTTCAAGCAGTAAATTTTTGAGCGGCTCTGATTGTGATGTTGTGGTCTGGGCCCGTTCGAGACTTGAGAGTATGTAAACTTAAATGGACTAATTGTGCTGGTTAGTAGTAAGTAAAACGGTTGTTCTGGAGTAACGTTTATCACAGTTCTGTTAGTCTTTGATAACCGTTATTTTTAACGGCTATTAATAACTGTCAAGTTATATTTCGCTAGCGAATACCGAATGCTCCGATGGGGCTACAGTTAAATAATGACATAGTTGGAATCCATCAGTTTTGTTATCAGTATAACTGCGAGTAGTGTGAAATGGCAGGAATGTTGTATGAATCGTGTCATATCCTTAGCTAATTAACTCAGGGAACATTTTAGTTGACGTTAGAACGATTATTAGTGTTTCATATTATATGTATGTAGGTTATCGGTCTCTATTAGAAATATTATCATCACAGCTGCAACAGAAAGTAAGCCGAACTTCGCCACAGCACTGTTTGAGTAAAATGTTAACAACGTGCGTGTTTAAGTATGAAGTAATATGTAATCTGAATAGTGTAGATTAAATTCGAAGCTTAATTTCTTGTGCTGCTCACTTAATAGAATAAGTATACAGCCTTGTAATACAACAAAAAATATACATAATGTATCAGATTTGTTTACTCCTGTCCTGTACAAGATAGTCCTATTGGGGAAAGTGTAAGTACGCTAATCCAAGTTTTATGTGCAATTTGGAAACTGCTCAATTTCTTCAGCTACAGCATCTTTACAACATATGAAGACATGCAGATCGAAAAGGTTGAGAGTGTTACATTTCTGGGACTACAACTCGAAAATAAATTCAGTTGGAAAGGGCATACAACAGAATAGATGAAGCGCCTAAACAGGTCTGTATTTAAAGTGTGAATGATGTTAAATGTAGGAGACATAGGTATAGGAAAGCTTACATATTTTCATTCTATTATTTCATAAGGGATCATATTCTGTGGTAACTCATCAAACGGAGCAAAAGTTTTTCGCATGTAAAAGCGTGTAATAAAGATAGATTGTGGTATAAATTCACGAACATCATGTAGGAACCTGTTCAAGGAACTTTGTAGTCTAACCACTGCTTCCTAATATATTTATTCCTTAATGAAATGTATTACAAGTATTTCCAACCAATAGCTCAATACATAATATCAGTACTAGAAATAGGAACAGCAATCTACATAAAGACCTAAAATCACTTACCTTGCTCCAAAAGGGGTCCAATATTCAGGAACATGCATTTTCAATAAACTGCTAACAAGTCAGCAACCATTAAAACTTGGTTTAGATAAAGCACGGTTTACAGACTGTTTGAAAGAGTTTTTGATACACGCGTGTGCTTTGCCCCAGGACGACATCAATATGCCGGAAATGGCTATTTTAAGTGTTTCACGTCACTATATACACATGGCAACAAACACTAAGATACATATAAATAATACAATAACATCTCCCACCAAAAAAAAAAAATCAAACCAATGGGACAACTACGGGATGTTGGTGGTTTTAGGGTGAGGACAAGGTAGTAAAAAAAAAAAAAATCCATGATCCAAAAACACAAAATGAAGAACATAAGGAAATACGGAAAACAAAAATACAGCATTCTGTTACACTAACAAAATCGGCAGGAATCGGACACTTCTCTTTAACAAAATAGGTCAACCATAGGTGACCATACCAAAACACTAATATCCACAACTAAAAGTACGAAAATTGGAATCAGACATTTCCCTTGACCTACATAGGTCAATCTCAGATGACGATACCAACACATCAACGCATACAACTATGAAAATGGGAATCGGTCATTTCCAGTGACCTATATACATCCACCACAACTACTGATGCCAAAAAACCAACAACTACAACTGCGAAAAATAAAACCAAAACCACAACCTCAAAAATCCACAAATCAAACATCCCTACATAAATTAAAACACTTTCAATACCCCATAAATACACAAAACATCACAACTAGAAAAAAAATTAATTAGCACCAGCAAATACTGCCACTGCAAACTAGATCAGCCAGCCCCCCTCCTTCCCCCCCCCCCCCACACACACACAAAACAACACATAAACACCGTGCCATAATGACATTCACACACCACAACATCTTTACATCAAAGCAGACGGGTGGAATCGGACGCTTCCGTTGACCCCTCCTTCTACTCTGTAGATGAATGTCTTAACAGAGACAGTCCAGCTTAAATAAAAATCCTGCTATATTTCAGTTTCGGCAGCACTTGGTCGCAACAGTCAAGATTGGGTATTCTGTGTATGATAAATTTATTAAAAGTGCGTAACTGTGTTTTATTCTGACAGTGTATCAATTCTGCAAATATTAGCAGTTACTCACAAGCAGTAAATATTAGCAGTTATTCACATATTTTGACAAATGATGAGGATAATAATTATTATATTCAAATCTATTATGTTATACTTTCTGAACCGGCCGGTGTGGCCGTGCGGTTCTAGGCGCTTTAGTCTGGAACCGCGTGACCACTACAGTCGCAGGTTCAAACCCTGCCTCGGGCATGGATGTGTGTGATGTCCTTAGGTTAGTTAGGTTTAAGTAGTTCTAAGTTCTAGGGGACTGATGACCACAGATGTTAAGTCCCATAGTGCTCAGAGCCATTTGAACCATTTATACTTTCTGACATGTTATTTGTCATTCGCGATGGCCAGTGGCTATTTTCGAAGAAGTACGAAAATATTAGTTCGCTCCAGTAACTATCCTTTCTGAAATATCAGCGGCTTCCAAGACTGGAGTCACTGTGTCAGGAACACAGACACACAGACACATTACCAACTTCCAGGTTACCTTTAGTGGTAGCCCGATGACTGCCAGAGAACGAGAACTGTGAGCCAAAACGATCACCAGAGGAAATTATTTTTTTTTCTTTATTGTCATTTCACACCTTAGACAAGGTGGGCTGGCAGTGGCCACAGTATGCCGCTCTTCAGCCACAGGTATTACAAGAGAAAAAAAACATTGGAGACACAGAAAGAACATAGCATAACGGGGGACAAAAAAACAGTAGATACAGATTTTAACCTTGACATCTACATATTTTTATTAAGTATTTTAATATGAAGAAAGATCTAGTGAATACAGTATGTGCAAATGGAATGTAACAGATGTACCAGACATCACCTGTCGGTAATAGTGTTATAATTATTATAAATGGCAGGCACTCTGCCAACCAATTTTATGTGATGTAGCACGTGAAAGTTACTGGATTTGGATGGGTTACTCCTGTAACTGAAATATCAGTTACGTTCTGGTACATTTGATGTTGATTAGATAGGATGAAAAAGATTTGCTTCCGTGAAATAGTAAATTAGTATCATTATTTTTACAGATCTGAAGATGGTTCTGAATGAACCGAAACCGGTCATATGAATAAAAAATTTGCAATCAAGACGGATTTTAAGTAACATTATAAAATCACTGATTGCTGTTATCCCATAAGACATTATGTCTGTTTTTGCAAAGTTTGTGCCACGTCAGGCTTCGGGATACATTACAAAGTTCTTACGTATTAGGACAAAGATAATGAAAGAAAACCTGAAAATAAAATTTAACAAAACATGCTTAGACGCAGGGATTACTCCTAATTACGCAAAAGTAAAAATCAGGAATATGTCAAACATAGCACAAATAGTAAAACGTAAAAGTGAAGTATTATGGGTTACAACTCAAATTCGAGAAGCATATAAAATGAAAGACAATTTAAATAGAGAAGCTTTTAATCTTCACTTGATTTTAGGTGACATTTTATCTCCATTACAGTTCACATACGCAAGCAGAGAGATTGAAAATAGAATTGTCAGGGAGCGAGAACTAACTCTAAACAGACATCAGAAGAAGCTTTTTAACCTAGGTGTAGATTTTAATATTGATAACGAAACGGCGTATAAAAAGTTGCATACTTTTCGTGAGAGGGTCGTGAACTTAACTGAGATAGAATTAATAAAGGATGAGCAGAACCTTTTAAATAAAGGGCTGCAATATAACCTAAATCCCGCAATTAACTCAAATACAATAAAAAAAGACTGTCGCAGAAGTGAAAATTGCATGTGATATCGCAAATATGAATAGATACGAACAGACCAACACGGCAGTTAAAGTAAAGAAGTCGATTATAGATGAAATGCACTCTGCTCACAAGAACAGAAACGAACTACTAACTCTTAAGGGCTTGAATAAGAATTTAAAATCACATAAGGCTATCTATCATCACAAAGGCAGTTGAGGGCGGCACTATGGTTTTAATACATGATACAGACTATATAGAGAAAACTGAAAAGTTCTTTATGGAAAACGGTATAGTAGAAGTCAAGAAAGATCCAACCAAGAAATTTCAAACAGAAATAAGGAAACAAATAGATAACAGTGTGTTTCTATTCACAGAGGAGGAAAAGTTTGAACTGAAAGTAACGAATCCGCGAATCCCCGAATTACGGTCACAAATAAAGCTCCATAAAGTTGAAAAATCGATTCACCCAATAGTTAATAACACTAGCAGCCCAAGTTATAAATTAAATAAAGAGCTAAATAACAGATCGAAGGCGGCATATACATATCGTCGGACTTTCAACATTAGCAACAGCTACGAATTTGCCGAGCAAATTAAAGACGTACTTATACCTCAGAGTGCGTCACTAGCTTCATTGGATATCACCAATCTGTACAAAAACATTCCCGTAAAAGAGACGATTGCGATCATTAAGAACAATCTCCTCACTCATGGTAAATTGGCACTGGGGGAAGTGATTGAACTAGTGGAAATGTTGGAACAAGTCTTGTCGTTCAATTACTTTACTTTCAATGGTAAAATTTATCAACAAAGATGGGCTGGCAATGGGGAATAGTTTAGCTGGGACGCTGGCTGACATTTTTGTAAATCACTTAGAAAACAAATTCTTTGATGAAAATCCTAATATCGATGAGAAAATTGTATATTACAGGAGATATATTGACGACTCCATTTTATTATACAAAGGAGATAAAAATGATATCGAAAACTTAGCACAAAAAATGAGCTCCCAACACCCGAAAATTAGATTCACCATGGAATTTGAAGAAAACAAGATTACTTAGATTTAACACTAATAAAGAAAGATGGGAAGTATGATTTTAGCATATTCAGAAAACCTACATGTACGGATCTAGTTATCAATGAGCGCTCTTGTCACCCACCGCGATACAAATGGGCATATTTTACTTGGATGGTATACACGCTACTAAGATTGCCACTAAGCCAACAGGAAGTAGAAAAGGAGTTAAGTATTTTAAAAGAAGTAACTGTAGCGAACGGATATACGTGTAAGCAGGTGATGAATATTTATAGGAAGACAAAGAAGAGGAAAATGGAACAAATAGAAGGAAGTCAAGTAGCAGTTAAGAGGAACAACAAGAAAAAATATGTAGCTCTCACTTACAATGGAAGAATTACAGATAAAATTGAAAGATGCTTTCGTAAATCCGACGTTAAAATAGGGTTCCGAACAAATAACACGTTAAAATTGAAGCTCCGGCATAGAATATGTAATAGTAGGAATAAATTTCAGGATTCAGGGGTATATAAGATCAAATGGAATGACTGCTGTAAACAATGTATAGGGCAGGCTGGTAGGAACTTTGAAACCAGATTCAGGGAGCACACCTACTCTCAAAACAAAACAGCTTTTGGGGCGCATATGGCTGCGACAAAGCACTCAGTCACAAACATTGAACGCAAGTTAGACATACTGCATAGAGCTCATAAGGGACGGTTTCTTAACATTTTGGAAGAAATTCAAATATACACCCACAAAAATAAAGATCCGGATTTAATCCTCAACAAACAAAGCGAATTCAATGAGTAACGCCTATTTTAGCACTTATGATGACATTAGATAGGATGAAAAAGATTTGCTTCCGTGAAATAGTAAATTAGTATCATTATATTTACAGATCTGAAGATGGTTCTGAATGAACCGAAACCAGTCATATGAATAAAAAATTTGCAATCAAGACGGATTTTAAGTAACATTAGAAGGTTTGGGGGTACGGGAAGCCTGGGGGAGGGAGGAGGGACAGAAGGGAGGGAGGGTGCCCTGAGGAAAAAACACTGGAAGTGGAAGAGGAGGATCAAAGTTGATAGGAGGGGTAGACGGAGGGTTGGAGGGCATCATCAGGGTAGGGGAGCTCGTGGAAGCCACCTTGGGAGAGGGTAAGGAGAGTGGAGAGATGGAGAGGAGGTGGGATGTGGGAATACAGGTGCAACAGCGGACAGCGGTGGGAGAGGATGGGAGAGACAAGTGAGTGAGGTGGATCTAGTTTACAGGAGGTGTAGAGGATCTGTATCCGTTCGAGGAAAAGGAGGAGGTATGGGAATGGATTAATATCGTACAGGATGCATGTGGGGGAGGGGAAACGGATGCAATAGGTGAGGCGGAGAGCATGGCGTTCGAGGATTTGAAGGGATTTGCAGAAGGTAGGAGGGACGGAGATCTGGGCAGGGTGGGCGTAGCAGAAGATAGGGTGGATGAGGGATTTATAGGTGTGGAGAATGGTGGAGGGGTCCAGACCTGAAGTGCGACCATAAAGGAGCTTGAGGAGATGGAGTCACGGGTGTGCCTTGGCTTGAATTGTCTGGAGATGGGGGTCCAGGAGAGGCAATGGTCAAGGGTGACGCCAAGGTACTTAAGGGTGCGGGTGAGGGCGATAGGACGGCCATAGATGGTAACATAGAAGTCGAGGAGGAGGAAGAAAGGGGTGGATTTGCCTACAATGATCACCTGGGTCTTGGACAGATTGACCTTGAGCAACCAATGGTAGCACCAAGTGGTGAATTGGTCAAGATGGGATTAGAGAAAGTGTTGGGAGCGCTGCAGGGTGCGGGTGGGGGCAAGGAAGGCGGTGTTACCGGCGTACTGGAGAAGGTGGACGGGGTGGGTGAAGGTGTATACTAAAGGTACAGAAGAGAGGAGAGGACGGAACCTAGGGGCACACCAGTGGAGGGGAAAAAGGTGTAGGAATCCGTGTTATGGACGGTGACCTAGGTAGGACACTGGGAAAGAAAGGACCCAATCAGACGGATGTAGTTAAGAGGAAGGGCAAAGGTTCGGAGAGGAGATGAGTGAGGTGAAGGAAAAGGTTATCGGTAGAGAAGGACAGCCGAAAGCCACACTGGGTAACGGGAAGGAGGCGGTGCTGGCGGAGATGCTGGTGGATGAGTCGGGTGACGATGGATTCCAGGACCTTGCTGAAGACCGAGGTAAGGCTGCTGGGACTGTAGGAGGAGACAGCAGACGGTGGTTTGTCAGGTTTGGCAGAGGTGTCAGTTCGACTGTGGACATCTGGGAAGAGGGAGTAATGGAAGTGGGTACCATCTGGGATGGTAAAGACATCGGAGAGGTAGGAGGCAAAGTGATTGGCCTTACTATGGTTGTCAGGGAAGGATTGATTATCATGAAGGAGAGGGTAGTAGGGAGGGGGTTTAGATCCGGTAAGGCGGCAGAAGGCTGACCAGTACTTGGACGAGTTGATAGGAAGTGTAGCATTAAGATGGGTGCATGTCTGTCGCCAGTCCCAGCATTTCTTAGCTGTGAGCAAGTTTCTGATGTGTCGTTGTAGTTGCCGGTGGCGTTGTAGTGTGTCCGGGTCACACGTGTGAAGGAAGGAACGGTAGGGACGGCGTGATTAACGGAAATGGAAGTGATGGTAAAGTAGGAGAATGGGGGTGGATGGCGATGGAAGGGACCGGGCCTTCACAACCTCAGACAAGGTCTGGAGAAGAAAGGAGTCGGCACAGGTAATATCATCAGGGTGGTGGTAGGTGAACGGGTGGCTATCGACCTGGATAGAGAGGGTATCCTGGTAGGGATTCCAGTTGGCCGAGAGGAAATTATTATTTTTTTCTTTATTGTTATTTTTCACCTTATACAAATGTGGGCTAGCAGCGGATAAATCTACTGTGTTCTTCAGCCACAAGCATTACAATAAAAGAGACAATGAAGACAGGAATGTAACAGATTGGTGGTTAAAAAAACAGTAGATACAAAAATTAAAAACACGAAGGCATTCACACTCGACGAAAAACACAAGAAACTGTCAGCACTGCGCAGAGACACTGATGACTTAGACGGTACAAGTGAATGAAGGAACGTGGTGGCGAAAAACACTAAATTGCAAACACAGTGGCACACACACAAGAAACTGATGGCGATGATATCTGGCGTGCAAATGTCCACTGAACTTGTGCGAGTCCAGGGACCTGCCAAGAGGGGAAGAAGGTGGTGGTGGAGGGAGAGGGGAGAGCGAAGATGCCAATGGCAGAGGAGATGGTGGGAGGAATGAAGGTATGGGTGCAGGGGAAGCTGGTGAGGAGGGGGGAAAAGGAGGAGGGAGGGAAGGGGGAAAGAAGGGAGAGAGGGTGCCCATAGGAACAAATACAGGAAGAGGGAGAGGAGTATCACTGTTGGTAGGAGGGGTAGATGGAGGGGAGGAGGTCATCATCAGGGAGGGGGAGCTGGTGGAAGCCTCCTTGAGAGAGGGTAAGGAGAGTGGAGAGATGGAGAGCTTGTGGGAAGTGGAAATACAGGCACGGCAGCGGGCGGGGTTGGGAGAGGATGGGAGAGACAAGCGAGTGAGGAGGATCGAGGTTATGGAAAGTGTAGAGGACCCGTATCTGTTTGAGGAAAAGGAGGGATTGACCTTGAGCAACCACTGGTTGCACCAAGCAGTGAACCGGTCAAGATGGGATTGGAGAAGGTGTTGGGAGCGCTGCAGGTTGGGTTCAAGTGCAAGGAAGGCGGTGTCATTGGCTAACTGGAGAAGGTGGATGGGGGGAGACGGCGGCGGCATGTCCGCCGTATACAAAAGGTACAGAAGGGGGGAGAGGATGGAGCCTCGGAGCACACTGGTGGAGGGAAAAAAGGTGTAGGAATCCGTGTTATGGATGGTGACGTAGGAAGGACGGTGAGAGAAAAAGGGGCCGATCAGACGGACGTTGAGGAAATTATGGATTGCTGACAGATGTTTCCATAGTCGCTCGAATTCCTTATGGTAACTCTCTTTATACTACCCATCCACGCTAAATTGACATATAAGGCGGTGGCTCAAGGGAACGACCGTACTTCTTAATGCCTGTACTGCAGCTCCTATCAGCCACCGCTCGGACATTAACTTTATTTAATTGTTTATGCTAAAAGTAACGATGGCACACAAAATAGTACACAGCTCTTGTCAATAGATGGCGCGCAGTCACACAGTTATTCCCATGGCCTATAGAACGCCTTCCAAATGGTGTATCCCTCTCTTTCGTTCGTAGCCTGATCTCTGATGAGTTGACGGGAAAGCATAGTATGATCTTTAGTCAACAGATGGCGTGAGGCACTGTTACACTAGACAGTTATTGAAATAACTGCCTGTATCAGAGGAACGGTTATAGAAGTAACCATTACTTCTCAGTAACTGGTTATTTCTATCAGTTACGTTATTTTTAGCCACCTCTAGTACTGGTACTGGGAATCGCTGGAACCAAGGGGAAACTACAGTCTTAATTTTTCCCGAGGGCGTGTGGTTTCAGTGTATGGTAAAATGATGATGGTGTCCTCTAGGGTAAAATATTCCAGAGGTAAAGTAGCCGCCATTCGGATCTCTGGGCGGGGACTACTGAGGAGGGCGTCGCAATCAGGAGAAAAAAAATTGGTGTTCTGTGTATGGGAGTGTGGAATGTCAGATCCCTTAATCAGGCAGGCAGGTTAGAAAATTTATAAAGGGAAATGGATAGGTTAAAGTTACATATAGTGGGAATTAGTCAAGTTCAGTGGCAGGAGGTACAAGATTTCTGGTCAGGTGAATACAGGGTTATAAATAAAAAATCAAATAGAGTGATGCAGGAGAGGGTCTAATAATGAATATAAAAAATAGCAGTGCGGGTGAGCTACAGTGAACAGCATAGTTAACACCTTATTGTAACGAAGATAGACACGAAGCCAACACGTGCCACAATAGAACAAGTTTATGTGCCAACTAGATCCGCACATGGACTCGACCATGTAGATCAAAAATGAAGAAAGTGCAAAAAGGTGGGAAATTTAAGAACTTGGTACCTGGATATACTGGGAGAACGAGAGGTTGTAGAGTGTTTCAGGGTGACCATTAGGGAACGCTTGACAAGAATGGGGGAAATAAATGCTGTAGAGGAAGAATAAGTAGCTTTGATACATGGAATAGTGAAGGCAGCGGAGGATCAAGTAGGTAAAATGATAAGGGCTATTAGAAATCCTTGGATAACAGAAGAAATATTGAATTTAATTGATGAAAGGAGAAAATTTAGAAATGCAGTAAATGAAGCAGGCAAAAAGGAATACAAACGTCCCAAAAATGAGATCCACGGGAAGTGCAAAATGGCTAAGCAGGGATGGCTTAAGGACAAAAGAAAGGAGGTACAGACATATATCTCCAGGGAAGAAATAGATACTACCTACAGTAAAATTAAAGAGACCTTTGGAGAAAAGAGAACCACTTGTTTGAATATCAAGAGCTCAGATGGAAACCCAGTACAATGCCCTCAGTGACAATGTAGCGAGAAGGAAGCGACTCTGCCTTACTTCTCTGGTTTATGTATCACTAACCTGGTGTCTTGCTGCTTCGGTAGTCCCTCATCCCAAGTATTAGCACTGAGGCACTAGGTTCAATGAAGGGGCCATCTTGCTGAAGTGGAGTGTTTCTGGATGCCAGTAGTTAAATGTCAACAACGCTTTGTACTATACCCATTTTAATAAAGAAAATACTTTGAAACACGCTTCACCGAACTTCGAATATGGCGGCTCTTGGCTACGCCGTTATTCAACCCTTTACAACCCATTAACACTTTTCTAACTTTCCATAAGCGTAATACACACTGCCCACGACACGTGGCGTTCACTGATAACTAACTTTCACTATCTCATGTTTAACAGCTGGAACATTTATTCGTCATCGTTCTTTTGGAGCCACCCCCAGTTACTCGAACGTGCTTTTTCAGTGGCGCCTCGCTACTAACTCGCCCTCTCTTCCCGACGGACAAGAGAAACCCCACCTTTCTCTCTCAGCCAGTGAGGACACTTCGCTCATTTCCTACACACACGCATATATATATATATATATATATATATATATATATATATATATATATATATATATACTCCTGGAAATGGAAAAAACAACACATTGACACCGGTGTGTCAGACCCACCATACTTGCTCCGGACACTGCAAGAGGGCTGTACAAGCAATGATCACACGCACGGCACAGCGGACACACCAGGAACCGCGGTGTTGGCCGTCGAATGGCGCTAGCTGCGCAGCATTTGTACACCGCCGCCGTCAGTGTCAGCCAGTTTGCCGTGGCATACGAAGCTCCATCGCAGTCTTTAACTCTGGTAGCATGCCGCGACAGCGTGGACGTGAACCGTATGTGCAGTTGACGGACTTTGAGCGAGGGCGTATAGTGGGCATGCGGAAGGCCGGGTGGACGTACCGCCGAATTGCTCAACACGTGGGGCGTGAGGTCTCCACAGTACATCGATGTTGTCGCCAGTGGTCGGCGGAAGGTGCACGTGCCCGTCGACCTGGGACCGGACCGCAGCGACGCACGGATGCAAGCCAAGACCGTAGGATCCTACGCAGTACCGTAGGGAACCGCACCGCCACTTCCCAGCAAATTAGGGACACTGTTGCTCCTGGGGTATCGGCGAGGACCATTCGCAACCGTCTCCATGAAGCTGGGCTATGGTCCCGCACACCGTTAGGCCGTCTTCTGCTCACGCCCCAACATCGTGCAGCCCACCTCCAGTGGTGTCGCGACAGGCGTGAATGGAGGGACGAATGGAGACGTGTCGTCTTCAGCGATGAGAGTCGCTTCTGCCTTGGTGCCAATGATGGTCGTATGCGTGTTTGGCGCCGTGCAGGTGAGCGCCACAATCAGGACTGCATATGACCGAGGCACACAGGGCCAACACCCGGCATCATGGTGTGGGGAGCGATCTCTTACACTAGCCGTACACCACTGGTGATCGTCGAGGGGACACTGAATAGTGCACGGTACATCCAAACCGTCATCGAACCCATCGTTCTACCATTCCTAGACCGGCAAGGGAACTTGCTGTTCCAACAGGACAATGCACGTCCGCATGCATCCCGTGCCACCCAACGTGCTCTAGAAGGTGTAAGTCAACTACCCTGGCCAGCAAGATCTCCGGATCTGTCCCCCATTGAGCATGTTTGGGACTGGATGAAGCCTCGTCTCACGCGGTCTGCACGTCCAGCACGAAGGCTGGTCCAACTGAGGCGCCAGGTGGAAATGGCATGGCAAGCCGTTCCACAGGACTATATCCAGCATCTCTACGATCGTCTCCATGGGAGAATAGCAGTCTGCATTGCTGCGAAAGGTGGGTATACACTGTACTAGTGCCGACATTGTGCATGCTCTGTTGCCTGTGTCTATGTGCCTGTGGTTCTGTCAGTGTGATCATGTGATGTATCTGACCCCAAGAATGTGTCAATAAAGTTTCCCCTTCCTGGGACAATGAATTCACGGTGTTCTTATTTCAATTTCCAGGAGTATATATATATATATATATATATATATATATATATATATATATATATATATATATATATATCCAAACTTTCAGCCAATGGGCGTTCAGATCGCTGTTGCTAGGCGGATCTGACGTCATGTTTGCGGAAATTGTGACCGAAGTTTGCCTCGTAACACTGTCTCAGATTGTAAGATCCTACTCCCGAATAGACAGATCTCGTCCATACTAAGGTTGCAGAACATTGCCTCCTATGGTTTCATCACTAATGCTCCTTGTTGACGCTTAATTGTCAAATGGACATGTAACCTGGCTGCTACTGAGCGTAATACTTGGCTTAAACATGTGAAGGGATTGCACGTGCATTACACATTCGCCCCCTCTTCTTTTATTTTCAAAATTCAATATGCTCGAAGACCCTGTTTAATTTTGAAATATTGTCGGTTGGGTGTCTCTTGCCCTCGGTTTACATCTTTAATCATTGGTATTACTTCATCTTACACATACTCTACAATCATTGCTTATCGGCTACTGTTCTTATTATTACACTATCCTTAACACGATATAGCTATACAGATACATGTCCCATTGAAGTGTGTATATATCTTTAAAATTACTTCTGATCGTTATCTGATCCGATCTTTATCTGATGCCTTGAGAGTGGCACTATTTTAGCTTTAAATCATTTCTGAATATACCATGAACACTATATAATACATACCTTAATTAAAATCGAATACTTATTCTGATGCACTTCTGTTTTATCTGAGATGGAACATATACTCATATGCCCCTTACTTTTAGCTCATCTAAACATTTACATATTAATTATTTCTACATCCAATACAGAACAAGTTAATCAAAAATTTATAAAACTCGCATTTGGCTAATCTTACTTTATAATGCCCATTTTCTACTACATACAAGAACATGTTCCATAATCATCGGCTAAGTAATTGCCGTCCTATTAGTCACTGGTTCACTATTTTTTGTTTCTTTTTCGCCAGCGAATACCGTCCTTCTCACTCTTGCAACTATAAAGCATTCCCTCTAACTTATTTCAATATTTCTTATCTTTACTCAAGGTACCTCTCGGGTTACCATTACCCATTGTTGGATGTGGGGTCACCTTTGTATGACCCTCATCATCTTTATACTTCATAGTGTATAGTGATACCATCCTCGGCCACTCATTAACTAATACCTTTTCTTTCTTTTATTCTATGGGGTTTGGACCCAGTTCCCATACTTACATAACTTCAATTCTTCATCTTATTCTGCTGCACTTACCTCTTTATCCTTTGGTCACGATTTACCTTGTCAGTTGGCTAAACATATGTTTCGAATTTTGTTACCATTCGATCTCTTTACTGTTCTCTTATCTAAGCACAATTGCAGAATGATACCCACTTATATCTATTTTTCCTGTTTTCGCTAAGTTGTTTGTTCACTGTCTCCATGGTGTCTTTTTAGAATTTGTTAAATTTGTAACCAACAGGATAATATTCTTTGTGTCTGTATACCTTGTTTACTCTAATCATAGCTTTTTCCATGTTGTACCGACTGTCTTTTAGGGTTGTTACATGTTATAATCACATAATTTCAGATTTTGCTAAACATTTTCCGACAGGATAACACAATTTTACAAATAGCTTTTCCTTTTTTGTACCGTCTCTTTTTCTCACTTACCAATGTTACTCACTATTCCCATGTTCCTATATTCTAAGATAAAGCAGGGACTGATGATACAGCATCATTTTGACAGAAACAAGGGAATATTGGCAATATGACGAGAATTGGAATATTTTGCCAATGCCTGAGCACCTGGTGTGTGTCACGCACCTTACCTTGCAAAGCAGTTGTACACTCTGAAGTTGGATAGCGATGAATTAAAGATGATAGTAAATAGTTCTGACTGAAAGAAGATGAAGATTGACAATATGAAGGGAAACTGAAATAATATTTACTTCAGTCGCAGGTTCGAATCCTGCCTTGAGCATGGATGTGTGTGATGTCCTTAGGTTAGTTAGGTTTAAGTAGTTCTAAGTTCTAAGGGACTGATGACCACATATGTTAAGTCCCATAGCGCTCAGAGCCATTTGAACCTTTTTTTGAAATAAAATTGTCAATAACTTGAGTGCCAGGTGTTTGTTAAACACCTTGTGTTGTACAGAACACTACGCCCTCTGAGGTTAAAAAAAATGGCTCTGAACACTATGGGACTGAACTTCTGAGGTCATCAGTCCCCTAGAACATAGAACTGCTTAAACCTAACTAACCTAAGGACATCACACACATCCATGTCTGAGGCAGGACTCGAACCTGCGACCGAAGCAGTCGCTCGGTTCCAGACTGTAGCGCCTAGAACCGCTCGGCCACCCGAGCCAACCGAGGTTTTCAGTTGATCCTTTGACCAGTTGTGTGTGTGCTGTCAATCATTGTCTCCTGCTGAGTTATTCCATTATCTGTGTGTTGAGGATATTGTATCTGTCTGTTTGTCAGTTCTCCTTGTATCCTATCTTCATTAGGTCCGTTATTTTCCCAAGAGTTCCTTCTCCAACCTTCTAGATTTTGATTGTTCCCTGAAAATGAATCCAATTGGTCCAGCGCTTCCACAATTGCGTTTACATCTGACTTATATATTCCTATCAATTTTCCTTGTACCCTCAGAGGCAACTTGATCAAAATGATTGATATTAAATCCGTTTCTTTCAGGGGATCATCTAAATACAAGTTCTTTTCCACATACTTCTGGAAGAACTCTTTGTAACTCCTGCAACCACAATTACTTAAGTTTAGACAGTGGCATTGTAGTGAGAAGGAAGCAACTCTGCCTTACTTCTCTGGTTTAGTATCACTAACCTGGTGTCCTGCTGCTTCAGTAGTCCCTCGTTGCACAGTAGTAACGCTCAGGTACCAGGTTCCATGTAGGTGCGATCCTGGCAGTCATTTCTGAATACAGACATGTGCAAATATCTTCACTGCTCTAGGAGAACTCGTCTTTGTTGCATTTTTTCGTACCGTGATCAGCAAAATAACTTAAGGCTCATTCTGCTTAAGAACTTGATGCCCGCAAGTCCTTAAATAAGTCTCCGTGGGTTAGTAATGCATGAAAGGAAACGAACTGTTGGACAAAAGAATGGAGAGCTCCCTGCTTTTTGCGTTTCCGATAGATCGTATGACAAGGATCTGGTGTCATATTATACTTCAGAACCCTAAACTGTTTATTTTTTTACTTCCTACGAAAACAAAACCTATAATATGAGAAGGGAAAATGGCTTACGTGCCTCTCAGAAACTTCAGCTTTTTGTGTTTATTTCCTCACTTCATACTAAAACAAGGGCGTTGATATGAGAGGAGGAAATGAAGTATACGCTTCCAAGACATAATATTTCCTTGTGTGCAACTACTGCATGCATGAAAGCTCTGCAGTTAATTTTTGTGTGTTGGATAAATTTTGATATCATCTCACATTACTTTGTGAGAAGGTTCCGACTTTTGGGATTCAAAGAGCGTGGAAATTTCATCACTGGTTAATAACATGATGACTAATGACGTGATACCAGGTCTAATTGCTCCATGCAACTGTGAGTAGAGTCTCACGTTTGTTGCTATAAGAAAATGCAGGCAGTGATGTCCGCTCACTGCAGTCAGAGCCATGTTTATTTCCTTCTGTTTATGAAGAAGCGTCTGCAGCAGCGTCCACGCTCAGCCAACATAAACAAATCGTGACGGCATTGGGCATTGCTAATCGTTGCACTTGTCGCAGGTCGCGACAACAAGAGCGCATTGTCTCTGGCAACGATATAATGGAGTTTATACATCTTACTTGCTTACCGTAATTTGCAGGATATGGGTTGGGTAAAAATTCAATTTGTAGTAACTAGCCACTGCATTACAATGGTTAACAGTTACATTTGATGCAATATTTATTGTTGCTTGTCTCTCTCTTATGTTGATAGTATTGATTCAGATGGGGCACGAACATGAAAACACACACACACACACACACACACACACACAGAGTCACTGATTGCAGTGAGAGTGACGACTGCTGTCTGTTGAACAACACATGCACCAATCAATTACGCAGAGACACTGCGACCGAATGGTGTCTCAATTGTTGGCAACAAATTCCAGCTGTAGTAGTAGTGCAAAACACACTGTTGGAGCTATCAGATGGAAAATATTATGTTCACACTACTCTTTGCTCGAGTTTACGTCTTTTGGTAGGACTCAGCCTTTCATTTCTTCTTAGAAAGTTAACGATAAAAGCATCATAACACGGCACCAGTAACAGAATTGCATAGGAATGCTCAATGAGCAACCTGATGACGTTCAAGCCAAACTGTAATAATACTCATTCCATTGATTTTTGTTGTTTCGAATTAGAGCACTCAGTACTCCTACACCAGACTTCTGAACCTTGCCTGTTGAATGCAAATGTCGCATGACGGTTAAATGGTAATCCATCACTTATTACAGTAGTCAAGATTTCCTTAACGTGAAAAATCATTAATGCCAGAACGATCTTTGTTGAACCAAAAATATCTGTTTCTGGCGTATTTTTACCAAAAGCACTCTCTCCAGACACAGTTCAAATTTTTCGAGTTGCCTCCTCTGCATTCAGCCCTCTATTATACAAAAAGCAAATATTGTGTTGCTGATGTTATACCTTTTTCCACTTGCGACCCAATTTTACAACGCTTAACTGTAGTTCATGATTTTCAAGTATGCAAAATCCAATGCTTAACTGCAAGATATAACTAGAACTTCAAATTCTAAAATGACGGTTGTTACATACACGACAGTATCGCGCCTCGTTCACCTGGGCGGCGCCGGATTCCATGCAGTGGGTGGCGTCTGGGTGCCTATTCTGTATCTTTCCGGCATTGTGCCGATCGTTTCGGTACTCCAGAGCACCGAAAGCTCTAGTACTCGAATTAGAGTCCCTGCATTATTCAGTATGCATTTCGGTAGTGATAACGTTCGGGTCTAGAGAACCGAAACGCTGTTGTTGGTTCGCGTTGCGCAAGCCAATCAAAAGCAAGCAGCTGCAGATCCGCACATGCACACTGCAACACACACAGCACCATGGACACAAAGTTGGTAGCACATGACACAGGCGCGCTATTCTTCCAAGTACCGAAAATTGCGCTTCCGTTACCATAACGCATGACACCACATTCCATCAAGCTGGATATTCGGGAAAAAATGGAAAATTATTTCTGACAGGAAAAAATATAAAGGCCACTGTCGGTTGTTTCACCCACAGCAATTTCATCTCCAGCAATTTCTTATTTCGTTTTTTAAACACACACAAATCACGAAATCATTACTGAGGAAGTGCGCTCTTACATATAAATAATAACGAATATTGCTCAAAAATCTTAACTTACACGAATAACAATGTTTCACAACGTGCTGGATACATGAAGCGGAAAAAAATTTTTCACCCATCCATGTGCGAACCCAGATGCTTGTATACAGCATACCCATGGGCTAACCACTATTTTTTTTTATACACTCTCATTTCGTTCGTTTTCGTTCGTTATATCTGCTCGGTGCGGACGTAGAAAGACATCCATTTCAGTTTGTTTTTGATCCATTAACTCAGTTTTTTTGTTACAGAGGGTAGCTAACCCTCTAACCGAACACGCTGATCTACCGTGCCAGCTACCACTTGGCCACGCCAAACAACAGAAACATAGCGCTTAGTTCTTGTACTATTGTGCAGAGTAACGTAGGCTGACTTTGTTGCCAAATGGTGCTCCGTAAGTCATAAATACATGATAGTTTGGAAGGTTTCCAGTATCAGGTTTCAAATAATTGCTTTCCTTTGTTACTTCAAAGTTATAAACACGTTTCGATTATTACTAACTAAACCATTTGTGGGAAAAAGTACAAGAAGTCACTAGTAACGTCAGTTCACACTCATGTAATATACGTAAGCAGAGGCGATGTCTTGATATTTAATGACCTTCAAACTCTTATTTGCATAAAAATAACATGTATTTTGAGAGAATAATGACACAAAACTTTTTTTATGTACTCATTAACAGAAACAACCTAACCTAAGCATATCTCTAACAAAGGAAAATTGTCTATTAAGAACTCACTTTCACACTGGATACATCCTTTGCTGATTCTTTAGTAACACAATCACTAAATCGAAAGCTAAAACCGATAAATATGTTTAAAATAACAAATTATAGGTATACATAAACCACAGCTCACCGATCAACAGGGCCACCCGAAATCCAAAACCTTTCGTTACAATTGTCGTAAAATCGTTGGAAGTCCATTCGGTAACAGGTCTCAGAAGCTTACTGAATAGGATGTTTCGGTAAAGAACTCAAAATGACGTCACTACCGAGACAAATCTACTACACCAATCGGTATGAACAATACAGAATGGGGCCCCTGGCCAGTGGCTGGTAGCCGCCACAGCACTAGGAAACGCTGAAGCGCAAGCTGTTCTGATTGCGACGTAGCCACGATCTGTCTTGCGGAATTGTTTCTTGAAGTATTTTTTATTATTGGTGGGTTCAATCATACTCATAACTTTACATGAGGGCCGATACGTCGGGGAAAAAGTTTATATGGTTGGACACAAACACACGACAATAAGTTTAGAATGCACTATAAATACCACTAGGTCACGGGATCACACTTCACAAGAACACCTAGAAAGCAGACAACCTTTCCTCGTGACACTTCCGCATCTTACTGTGTTGCCAGATTGTGCCGAGCGTCGGACTTAGCGTTGTCAGGGGTGGTCGGTTCTATTGGGAACCTTAAGTGAGCAACTCAGGCTTAGTGTCTGTGGTGCCTGGCTGGCGGTCAGGTTTTATGTCTAAGACTGTCCATGTAGCCGGGCAGCTACTGAACATTCCCGATCGCTTAAATGTGTGTAATACTTGGCTTAAACACGTGAGAGGAATGCACGTGCATTACACCAGTCCAAAGCCAAGAGTGGAAAGCAGAAAGGTGGAAGGAGTATATGGTATGTCTATATAAGGGCGATGTACTTGAAGACAATATTATGGAAATGGAAGATCAAATGGGAGATATGATGCAGCGTGCAGAGTTTGAGAGAGCACTGAAAGAACTAAGTCGAAACAAGGCCCTGGAGTAGACAACATTCCGTTAGAACTACTGATAGCCTTGGGAGAGCTAGCCCTGACAAACCTCTACCATCTGGTGAGCAAGATGTATGAGACACGTGAAATATCCTCAGACTTCAAGAAGAATATGATAATCCCAATCTCAAAGAAAGCAGGTGTTGACAAATGTGAAAATTACCAAACTATCAATTTAATTAGTCATGGCTGTAAAATACTAAAACGAATTTTTTACAGGTGAATGGAAAATATGGTAGAAGCCAAACTACCGAACTATCAACTTAATTAGTCATGGCTGTAAAATACTAACACGAATTCTTTACAGGTGAATGGAAAATCTGGTAGAAGATGACCTCGCAGAAGTTCAGTTTGGATTCCACAGTAACGTTGGAACACGTGAGGCAATACTGACCCTATGACTTATAAGATAGATTAAAGAAAGGCAAACCTACGTTTCTAGCATTTGTAGACTTAGAGAAAGCTTTTGACAATGTTGACTGGAAAACACTCTTTCAAATTCTGAAGGTGGTAGAGTTCAAATACAGTGAGTCTAAGGCTGTTTCCAATTCGTACAGAAACCAGATGGCAGTTTTAACAGTTGAGGGGCCTGGAAGGGAAGCAGTGGTTGAGAAGGGAGTGAGACAGGTTTGTAGACTATCCCCAATGTTATTCAATCTGTATATTGAGCAGGCAGTAAGGAAACAAAAGAAAAATTCGGAGTAGAAATTAAAATCCATGGAGAAGAAATAAAAACTTGAAGGTTTCTGATGACATTGCAATTCTGTCAGAGACAGCAAAGGACCTGGAAGAGCAGTTGAACGGAATGGACAGTGTCTTGAAAGGAAGATACAAGATGAAAGTCAACAAAAGCAAAACAAGGATAATGGACTGTAGTCGAATTAAATTCCTCTAGTGCGTCCCAAATCCGGGTAGACTGCACATGTGGTGAAAAGGAAGCAAGTTTTCCAGATGTGTTTAAGCACTCTGTGACAGTGTAAATATGTGTTTGCTTGTGCATTATGAATGAAAAAGCATTGCAATCGTTTAAATTTTCTATACATTTCCTTCTGTGCCATAAATTACATAAATAAACAATAATATAAATAAAGAACTATACAAACAAACAATATTGCACGCATTCCATACATTGCAATCGATTTCCCACCAAAATCTATACATAAACAAATAAACTAAATTTCATTCAGAGATTCATATCTCATAAATTGCTTAAATTAACAATATTCCACACATTGTCTAAATTCTTCACATAATATTCCATAAACCAACATCAATTTCCCACCGAATTCTTTAAATAAATAAACTATATTGCCTAAACTGTTTAAACAATGTTCCATCCTCTGCAATCGATTTCCCAACTAAAGTCCGTAAATAAATAAACAAATACAAATAATTAAACAATACTCCATACACTGAATTTCACAGTGGGGGAGGGGTTTCCCAGATGGGATTAATCAGTTGATCGATATCATTAATCAATCATTCAAATAGATATCAAAAGTGTGCTCGTATCAGCGAGGGGAGTTCACAGAGGGATGGGGATGGACGTGGGAGGAGGGAAGGGTAGGGTGATGGGTGGGGACACTAGGTTAAAGGCCTGTTAATCGAAGAGAAGGATAATCCCCATGGGGTCATAATCCTATTAGCAGAACAGAAGGTTAATGACCTGTCAATCAAAAGAGAACAATAGGTTGGCCTCTGAATGTATACTTGTCCCTGATGTAGGCTCTGAGCGCCTCTCTGACATTTCCTCAGTCCTCACATTCTGTCGTCTCTCGAAGTTGACTGCTTCCTTCTTGATGGTGTTTTTCTTCCATGCTTCACCCATTCCTGCTACCATCAGCAAATAGTGGCATCATCCCACTCAGATGTTGAGTGATCTGCCAATTACTCTGACTACCTTCTTTAACCCAACTACACGACCTCTCTCAAATGTTAACTTCTGCGTATATTGTGTACATGCCTACCTGCCAGGCGTACTTACTGCGTAGCTGAGTACATAGAATGAAATTCACAAAGACTTTATACCTTGGTATCGACACATCCCCTGTTTGCTAGCCTTGCCAGTCACGCGTTGATATTGCACTGCAGCGTCACATGTTCATCCATCAGGCACCAAAGTTTATAATTTTGTATTTTCTGCCGATTCCTATATTCGTTTCAGTTTGTGACCAATCTGCATAAGTTGTTCATTGTGCACCCTTTTTTTTCTTTATTCACCTCTCAGACTGTAAAATGTATGTTTCACATCGCTCTATATGCTAAGGTAACTACGAGTTAGATAATTCTCCCATTTACACTCATGTCACGCTTGGGTGCAGAACGGCTGGCTTGTGCCATGTGACGTCCAACTGACCAATTGTCTTTAATAATAGTATGGAAATGAAGAATTATTTAGGATTATGTAGTGATTCTGAATTCATGAGGTTAAAAAATCTGCATGAAAGAAGTTGTTTATTCTTCGAGTTAAATAAAAGCAATCTTTTGTGGAGATCTCGTCCGAACATCACGTTTCAAGCCATGCCTGTTATGCTCAATAATGTCTGGGGAATTTGGTGGCCAGTGGAAGTGTTTAAACTAACGTTGCTGGAGCCACTCTGTAGCAATTCTGGATGTGTGGGCTGTCGCATTGTCCTGCTGGAATTGCCCAAGTCTGACGGAATGCAAATGGACGTGAATGCATGCAGGTATTAAGACAGGATCATTATGTACGTGTCACCTGTCAGAGTCGTATCTAGACATATCACGGCTCCCAAATCACTCCAACTGCACAAGCCCCACACCATAACAGAGTTCATGAGGTTGTCTCCGCACCTGTACATGTCCGTCCCCTCAATACAATTTTAAACGAGATGCATCCAACCAGCCAACATTTTTTAAGTCATCAACAGTACACTGTGAGTGTTGATGGGCCCAGACGAGGCGTAATGCTTTGTGTTGGCAGTCATCAAGTGTACACCAGTGGACTTCACCTCCAAAAGAGTGTATCGATGATGTTCCGTACAATGGTTCGCATGCTGACCCTTTTTGATGGCACAGCATTCAATTCTGAAGCAATTTGCGAAAGGATTGCATTTATGTCCCATTAGACGATTCTCATGAGTCTTAGTTGATCCCATTCTTACAGGATTTTTTTCCGGCCCCATCGATATCGGAGATTTGATGTTTTACCGATTCCTGATATTCACAACACACTCTGAAATACCCCTATGGGATAGTCCCGATTTCATTGCTATCTCGAAGATTCTGTATCGCATCCCTCGAGCACCGTCTGTAACACCACGCCCAACTGCACTGAAATCTTGATAACCTGCCACTGTAGCGGCAGTAACTGATCTAACAACTGCGCCAGCCACTTGTTGTCTTATATAGGCGTTGCCAACTGCATCGCCTTATTCTTCCTTAATTATCTCTGTATTTCAATACGCAATACCCGTATTAGTTTCTTTGGCGATTCAGTGTATATTGTTGTTGTAGGCGATTTCAGAGATCGATTAAGCGTTACTTCTTTTCTTTTCATTAAGAATTTCGTTTTCTTTCAGTATATGTCCACCGGATAATTGACAACCTGGCTCTTGAAAGCCAGCAACAGCAGCGGCAGCGGCAGGAACGCCATTGTAACCAGACCATATATTTTTTTCGTCGTACCACTGCATATCCGTCTACGATCCGGTAAATGCAGGGCCTAGCTATATAGCACCATGCATTAATGTTCAAAATGAAAAGCATAAGGCTTGTTTTGTATGCTCAGTCCAGGCTCGTGAGAAAATTATGAGGAAAAACCACAGCGTTCATCTCGATATGGTAGGTACTTCGATTTTAGTAATTGTTATAACTTTCATGCTATCGAGTTCTCCGTCAAGATACAGGACACACCTAAATTTGCGGCGCAGAATACCAGACTATTGGTCCATGTTTATGGCGTAGAGAAGAAAGCAAGTCAGATGAGCAGGACAAGCAAAATGTTGTCCAGTTTATAGTACTTGTGCCACAACATAACCTGGCAGGTTTTGTCACCACCATGAAGCTGGAAACAGGTGTGGAACACACTCCACCCCTCCGCCTCTTCCTCAAAGACCCGTTAACTATCTGAATAAGTACTGTTATCTCATCGTACAGTGATTCAATCTGTTCATCTGTGGTGTTGACAGGCATGTTCACTTGTACCACTGTGGTGGGTGGATTTTGGATTTATGTTTATTTTTCATATAAAGTTAATGGCAGGTTAGCGATGGAGCCAAGTATTGTGATACTGCTTCACTGATTGTTTCAATAACAAAGGGGTTAACACATATCTTCTTCATATACAGTAAGGATCAACTGCCACACATTTTCGGTTATAGATATTACTCCACAAGAGGTGATGTGCAATAATTATGGTGAACTGCACTTCGGTACTGCAAGTGTCAATACTAAAAGTTGTTATGAGAGTCACAGCAAGTTTTAGTTCTGGGGTGATCGGTTTCCTAAATATTGTCCACTACATAATGAGACAGGGGACAGTCATGAACAGTAATTCGTCCAGTCTCTTTATGATGAAGTAAGAAAACATGAATAATGAAAGATGTGGGAGAATATTTTGCAAAGAAAATGAAAACTTCGTATGTCTTCACGCAACTCCGTCTTTCTTTCGTGTAGGTTCGTGGTATAGTTAATGAAATTCATCACGCGTCTGAGTGGGTCCCCACCTGCACAGTCATTCTCTCGCTCTTTCTTCGAAACTAGCGTCAAATACTGTGGGGAAACGGACCGACACTGCAGCAAAGTCAAGTGCGGCTACTGCCCTGTCATCTGTTAGTGGCGCCAAGCGACAGCCGCATGGCCCGATTTTCCATACCAGCCCAAAGTTTTTTATGGTTTTTTTCTTTATTGCTATTTCACTCCCCAAAATGGGGTCGCTTGACAGTGGCACAATACGCCGCTTTTCAGCCAAGAGAGTTACAGAAAAATCATAGTCAAATGAGAAAGGAACACATAACATAGAATGGTATAAAGTGATGAAGAAACGAGAACAAAAATAGATGAGTATAAATGGTAGATTTAAAAACAACATAGACGGGAGCCACACACACATGTGGAGAATGAACACTGTAATTTGACACAAAAATAAAGAAATACCACAGTGTGAACACAAATGAGTGATTCTGGCGACACTGCACATGGCACTAGAGTAATGCTGACACCATAACAAAAACGATAAATATCACTGCACCGAAGGCGACCTACCACTGGGTGAAGGGATGAGAGGGGAAGAGAAGGGGGTAGAGATGGTAGGACGAAACAAGGAGGGGTTAGAGGGGACAAAGGAGGGGAGAACGAAAGGAGGGGGCAGGTTAAAAGGAAAAGAAGGTGTTTGGCATGGGAAAACGAAGAAGATGGGAAGGGGGAGAGGGTGGGAGCCATGAGGAGAGGGAAAAAGTAGGGATTAGATCTGGTAGGAGGGATAGATGGAAGACATGAGGGCATCATCCAGAAGGGGGAGTTGGCGGAAGCCACCTTGGGCGAGGGTATGGAGCGTGTTGACATGGAGACCAGGCGGTACAATGTAGTGCAGGTGTGGCAGTGGGCTAAGGTAGGAGAGGAAGGGAGAAACCAAAGGATGGGGGGGATCCAGTTTGTGGTAGATTTATAGGATCCGTATCCATTCTAGGAACAGGAAAGATGGGGGAAAGGAATCAGATCATAAACGATCCGCATGGGGGACAAGAGACAGATGCAATAAGTGAGGTGGAGTGCATGGCGCTCAATGAATTGGAGGGATTTGTAATAGGTGGGGGAGGTGGAGATCGTGGGGTGTGCATAACATAGGAGGGCGCAGATGAGCGACTTATAGGTATGTAGGATAGTGGGTCTAATCCCCATGTTCGACCAAGGAGGAGACAGAGTCGGATATGTGCCTTGGCTTGGACTGTGAGGAGATAGGGGGTCCTAGAAAGGTGGCAGTCGAGGGTGATACCAAGGTAGTTGAGGGTGGGAGTGAGGACAATGGGACAACCAGTGATGGTAAGGTGGAAATCTAGGAGGCGGAAGGAGGGGGTGGCGTGGCCTACGATGATTACCTGGGTCTTGGAGGGATTGATCTTAAGGAGCCATTGGTTGCACCATGTGGTGAACAAGTCAAGGTGGGACTGGAGGAGGGGCTGGGAGTGTTGGAGGGAGGGGCAAGAGCAAGGAAGGCAGTGTCATCGGCATTTTCCAAGAGATGGGCAGGTGGTGGAGGCTGCGGCATGTCTGCCGTGTATAACAGGTGGAGGAGAGGGGAAAGGATGGAGCCTTGGGGCATGCCTGTGGAGGAGTTGAAGGTGTAAGAATTGGAGTTGCGGATGGTAACATAGGAGGGGCAGTGAGAGCAGAACTAGGCTATCACGCGAACATAGTTGATGGGGAAGGTGTAAGTCTGGAGTTCGAAGAGGAGCCTGGGATGCCATACACGGTTATAGGCACGTTCTAGGTAAAGGGACACAAAGATGGCGGAGCAATGGGAATTCAGATGAGTGGAAAGGAGGTGTGTCAGGTGGAGGAGGAGATCGTCAACAGAGAAGGAAGGTTGGAAGCGACATTGGGTCAAGGGAAGGAGACGGTGCTGGTGGAAGTGGTGGTGAATGCGGCAGGTAATGATGTACTCCAGGACCTTGCTGAAAACCGACGTGAGACCCATAGGGCGCTAGGAGGAGGAATTGGAATGGAGTTTGGCAGGTTTGAGAAACATTAAGGATCCGGGAAGACTTCCAAATGTCAGGGTACAAGCCAGTGGAGAGGATAACATTATAGAGGGTGGTTAGGACTGTAAGGAAGAAGAGGGGGGCTTCTTTGATTTGGCAGTATGTAATACGGTCGTGCCCGGGAGCCATATTACGATTGGTGTGTAGTGTGGTGACGATGTCTTGTGTGATGATGGGGGTGTTGACATAGGATGGTGGTGTGGCCCCCAAGTACTGGAAGCTAGGAGCAAGTGGGGGGGAGAGGTGTCAGTGCGGCCCTGGATGTCAGGCAGACAGCCTGCCCACCAGCCCGTTCACCGACATCCATCGCCTATGCTAACTGCTGTCCAGCTGTCCGTCCCTCTGTCCATTTGTCCATCCATTGTCCATCGTCGACGCTGCCTGCTGTCCGTCTGTCCATCGCCATCCGTCCATCATAAACCTTCCCCCCTCCACTGTCATCTACACGTCCCCCTACCCCTCTTCCACTGTCCCTTCCTGGAGTGCTGCTTCTCGCCTCCCTCCTTATACCTCGTTTCCCCTCCCCCAACAACAGCTCCTGCCCCCACCCTCAAGTACACCTCTGCTGCCGCCTCCGCTGCCACCTCTCAGGTTGTCGGTTTGCTCCCTTTGCTCCCTCTCACCCCCCTGTCACTTCATCATCTGCATCCACCGCATTCACCACGCCATGCCATGGGACAATCACCGCCACTGAACCAGCTGCTTCTCCCACCATGTCCACCACACCTACAGGATCTGCCACTCGCTACCTTCCTCTCTCCTCCTCCCAGCCTACGGTCTCCAAAAAACCCCCCAAACACGTCATTGCCGACTCTACCCCTCCAGCAAAAAGGCACCACCTCCTCCCCCTCCCCCATTGACTCCATGGGCACTACCACTCCTCCTGACAACCGTACCCCACACCCCACCATCCAAACCTTCGTCCTGTCCACCCCAGACACTGGTGCTCGCATCTCTTAGCTGATTTCTTGCAGCCGGCCACTGTGACCCAGTGGTACTGCGCGATTCAGTCTGGAACTGCGCAACTGTTACTGTCGCAGGTTCGAATCCTGTCTCGGCCATGGATGTGTGTGATGTCCTTAGATTAGTTAGGTTTAAGTAGTTCTGTAGTGTCACGGAATAATAAAGAGTTGGAGATGTGGAATATTGTCAAGGTTTCGTTGCCTATGCCGAAAGCCAGAGGCAGTAGGTTGGCGAAGAAGTAAGAGGATTGCATATGTATGGAATGTGTCGTCATGCAGGGGCAATGTCCTGGTTCCACACAACAGGTGAGAGAGAATTGCTTTGCACGTGGGTTTGTGTTAGACGTAGACTTTCGTAGAGTGCAAGACAGAGGTATAGTGTCAGCTGTACTGCATTTCACAACTTCGCGTAAGTCTGTCGAAACAACACGTAGGCCTAACTCTGTGGCAAGAACACCTAAGGGGCGAGTACGACAGATACGTCAGCACTATAAGTGGAACAAATGTGGTCATTACAAACGAGCATGACGTCAGGACGTCTCTCGTGCTTCCTTTAAATACGCCAGCTTTGATAGCAACAGGGCACTTGCACTCGCAGTTAGACTTGCAGTTAGATGTGTACTGGGTCGCTGCATAACGCTCACGTCGGTGATCGACATGTTAATCTTTATTAAGGAGATGTTGCAGTAAGAGCGGCCCATCCGGCAGCAGACGTGATGGGACAGTACCAGCTCTGGTCATCTCTGCTGCCGCTGTCAGTCATCGACCCAGGGTTAGCAGACATCGCGGCAGACTCGCTCGCCGCCAATGCTGACCACATCAGTGAACCGTCATCGATCGTGCGGGGCCTAGGCCCTGTGCATCCGCCATCACAACCGGGTGAGCCAACGAAGCTGGGGGACTGCAGCCTGTTCCGCCCGTCCACCGCAGACGAGCCCCCAGGAGGAACAGGGAAGGAGATGGGGTGGGATAGAGTACACTCCGCACTACGAGAACGCTTCTGGTGCCGACACCGCCGGGGACTCCAACCCGGAGCTTCAACATGCAGCAGCCTGCTGTCTGCCGCGAGCTGGCTGACCAGAGGGGCGCCAGCAACCACGCGCCGCCGAAGTGAGGACATTCCTCCGCTACGTCACTGCACGCAGCGCTGCGCTAACAAGACTGTTGCGGCCCGGATCTGGTGTCATCGCTACGAGTCAGCGAGGACTCGGGGAAGGTCGTTGATATCACCAAGCCACATTGTACCGGCACGAACTATAATGTTTCTTTGGCGTTTCTGAGGCTTTTACAGCCATTTCCTAGCATCCTGACAGCTGGGGAGGTCACCGCTCGGCCATCCAGCCCACTGTAGGCGACCGGGACCACCGGTTGTACGGAACTGATGACCACAGATGTTAAGTCCCATAGTGTTCAGAGCTATTTGAACCATTTTTCGATTCCTTGTAGGGACTCAGTCCTCATCGAGACCCCTTCTTTCACTCAGATCTCCTCCGTAAACTACTGCACATTATGTTTGGCCCCCACACATCTCTGACTCCCTTCCTCTCCTCTTCTTCTCTCTGTCAGCCACAGCCTCCCAATCGTCCCCCAACCTACACCCCACGTCCCCAGCTGTCCCCATTGCAAGGTCTCCCACTTTCTTAAAAACTGCCCCAATCTAGCCACCCCTCCTTCCCGTAACACCTGCAACACCCCCATCCCACCTACTGCCACATGTGTAAAGCTAAACCCCCTCATACCACCCTGAGGTTACTGTCCCTGTTTGTCCTATTGTCCCCCATCCATCCCAACAATTCCCACGTTGACCACACCTTCTGCACATTTGTAATAGCCATCGACATAAACATCCATAGCTGCTCCCCTGCCGCCCTTCAGTAGTGACATCAGTTTCTCTCCACTCCAATCACAGCACAAGACATTAAACTTCTCTGGTCAAAATGCAACAAGGCCCACTGTCTCATTACTGTGTCATCTACTGCCACCTTATAGAAAGCCCCATCTCCTTCTTGACTGTCCTTGCCCATTTCTATAACGTCATCCTCTCTACCCCCATCCTTTTATTCCTCAAACCCAACAAACCACCTTCCGTCGCCTCTTCCTATCGTCCCATCTGCCTCACCTCCATCTTCAGTAAGATCTTCGAATCGATCCTCTCCCGTCATATCTGTCAGCACCTTAATCAACACCACCTCCTCCCCCTTACCCAGTGTGGCTTCCAACACTGCTTCTCAGCAGAAAACCAACTCCTTAACGTAGTTCACCTTCATCTCCACTAGCTTAACTCCATTTGCTCCACCATTTTTGTTTCCTTCGACCTCCAAAATTCCTATGGCCATGTATGGCATCCCGGTCTCCTCCACCTACACCTACCTACACCCTGCCTATCAATTTTGTACATCTGATCGCTTCCTTCCTCTCACACTGTCCTTCCTATGTCATCCTCCACAACACCAACCTTTTATCCCATTGGTGCTGTGCCCCAGGGTCCATCCTCTCCCCTATCCTCTATCTCCTGTACACTGCTGATATGCCCAAGCATTCCCCACCTGTCCACCTTCTCCAATATGCTGATTACACCACCTTCCTGGCTTTCTGTCCTACCCTTCAATGGTCTCAACACACCCTCCAAAACCACCTTGACCTGTTCACCACTTGGTGTAACCAGTGGTCCCTTCATCTCAACCACTCCAAAACCCAAGCAATCATCATAGATCGCACCACCTGCTCCTTCCATGACTTCTACCTCACCCTTTATGGTCGTCTCATCCAGCTCACCCCCACCCTGAGATACCTTGGCCTCACCCTCAATCCTCACATCACCTGGACCCCTCACCTCTTGACCATCCAGCAGAAAGCCCATTCATGCCTCTGCCTCCTGAAACTCCTGTCTGGCCGGACATGGGGTTACATCCTTCCAACATCCTCCACACCTACAAATCCCTCATCTGTCCCATCCTTTGTTATGCCAGTGTTGCCTGGATCTCCGCACCCACCAGTTTTTACAAGACCCTCCAAATCTTCAAATGGCATGTGCTGTGCCTTACCCTCCATATCCTCCTTCCTTCCACCACACACCTCCTGTACGACCTCATCCCCTTCCCCCACCTCCTCCTTTTCCTCCAACATATCTGCATTCTTTACACTGTCTGCAGGCTTGATCCTCCCCACCCCCTGGTTTCCATAATTTGCCTGGTGCCATTTAATCTAGTGTGTGTTTTTTGATTTTTTGTTTCTATATTCCGCCATGTTTCCTTTGTTATATTGTTTTACATGTCTTCCTGCTTAAGCTGCTGCCAGCCTGTCCCTAATCGTGAATGGAAATTACAATAAAGGAAAAAGAAACTATTGAAAACTGTAAGGCCAGATCCCCCCCCCCCCCCACACGCATACACATCTCCCTAACTCACTGTCCCCGTCTGACCTATTTACGATCCCACACCTCCTGGAAACAGCCTTTGCCCTCTCCCCACAGTTGAGGACATCGTTAGATTCGTAACCATCATCCTACAAAATATCCGCCATTTTCAACACCCCCGTACCATCCAACAGATCTCCCTAGCTGCCGTTCAATCTTTCACCCTAACACCTTCGTCACCTACTCCCATAACCAAGCCCATTTTACCTTCTCCCATCTCGACACCCTAGTTTAAACCCCACCATGGCGCAGCAGCCTCGTATCTTGTTCAATAACATACGTTCTCTACCTACCAACAAACAACTCTTCATGCACATCCTTACAACCCACCGTGTGGATGCCTCCCTCCTCAGTGAAACATTTCTCCAGCCCCCATGTATCATCAGCACATCACCATACCCCCTTCAACAATCCAATAATCCCCACCTGATTGCGCATGGTGGAGTTGCCATCGGCTAACTTCACCAGACCTCTGTTGGGCTCCAAACCCTCCTTCCTGAGCCCACTGAACACCTTATCCTCAGCTTCTTGTTCTCTGGCCTTACCATAAACAGCACCACCATCTATGTCTGTGCCACTGCCCTCATCCTGTTTGACTTCCTTTGCCACATTGACCACTCCTTCTCCTCCTATGTGATTGCCACTGACCTAAACATCCACCGTCGTACTGATGCACAGCTACAATGGTGGCATCGGTTCCTCGCCTCACTGCAAGATGAGCTCCTCCACTCCCCCGCCACACCTGCCCCGATTCCAATACCACTCACGATGTAGTCCTGGCCTCCAGTTACCTCCTTCGACACATTATGGCGAACGTACTAGACCCCACTGGTAGCGACCATCTCTGTGTCCTCCTTACCGTGACAGACCGACAGAACCCATGCCTCACTCCTCACAACAATCCTCCCCCAAATTTCGTCCATAACTACTCCCGTGCTGACTGGAATGGCTACTGGGCAGCCCTAGATACCCAGGTCAGTGGCCATCTTCTGACCATCCAGCATCTGGATGATATCAGCATGCTGCCTCCTTTCTTCAACAGGCCCTGTCTGAGGCCATTGAGGCTCACATCCCCACTACCACCATTTGCGCACACCACCACACTTTACCCCCACATGCCATCCTCCTTTGTGAATCCCATCATCTCCACCATGCCTTTCTCTACACACAGGACCGGGATACACTCCGATGCCACCGGAAACTCCAAAGACATGCCCGTAATTTCCTCGCAGCCAAAAAACGCTGGGACTGGCGGCAGGCTTGCACCTGCCTAAATGATACGCTAACTATAAACTCATCCACGTACCGGTCAGCCTTCCATCACCTTACTGTATCTCAACCCTCCCCACAGTATCCCCTCCTCCATTGAACCTGATTTATTTTCAAAGAAAATCCATAAGAATTTATTTTATTTACTAGTGATTCATGAAGAACATTAACACATTTAATTGGACTATGCGAGCATGAAAGTAGTTACCAATAGTAACTGAAAAAACAAATTAAAAATTTTATTGTCAATAAATGGAAATTTTATTCCTAAAAGCCTGTTTTTTAAACAGATTTAAAATTATAATCAGAAAGCACCCTGTAAATATAAAGTTACAATCTATTCAGAGGCAGAAATAACAATTTTTTTTTTGTGGTATGAGCTTTTGGGCTGAGAACCTTGCCACTCCCTTTTAACATGGCTGTAGACACGACCGCTCGCAACACCTCTTAAAGACTACACTGGTGCAAATCTGCAACACACCAGATTACCCTAAATTAAAATTTTTAACAACTCACACAAACACATAAACTATGCGCCCTGTAAGAGGGTTGTAAATGGTACAAAACACTCACATTAAAAATTATTTGCCACCAAAAGTGTAACTTGTTTTAAAAGAACCCTTACGGTGGAAGGGTGGCAACTTTATATGATTAATTGACCATTTAAATAAAATCCATGAAATGCAATTTTACATAAAATGTACCAACATGCTCTACATTACACATATACCACCTCGCAAGATGATAGACAAGATAAAAACATATTTCAGGAATTCGGCCTTTACACCTTAAGCAATAAATTCATTAACACCAAATCCAACAAACATGACACAGGCAGCTATTAACGTATGGCAGATTGACAGGGGGATTACTGAACAACCTGAACTGCAGATTGCTCTAAGTTGCCCCCACTCCACAAGGGAAAATGGACCACCCAATTCATAAATAACCAATTTCCCACGGGTGGGCAAGCGGAGAAGAATGGTGGGACGATTACAAAACAAAGCAGCTGGTAACCTCACCAAGAAAACTAGTATAATTTAACAAGTAAATGAAACAACATATCTCCAATCACTCAACTTCTAATGAACTGCGATTTCTGGCGAAGACCTGGCGCAGTACCTCCAACACTATCACTTTTCAATGTCAGTGAAAATCTGAGTAGGCAATGTAACAGATGAGGTCATTAATGTAAACAAGAAAAAACCAGTGGACCCAAGATGGAACCTTTAACACCACATGTAATTACTTCCCAATCAGATGAAGGCTGACTGCTTAGGTTTTTCACAACAACACCCTTTCTTTCCTGTTAGATAAGAGACTAACAATTTCACAGCACTGCCAGTGACACCATAATATTGTAACTTACTTAAGAGAATGGTGTGGTTCACATAGTCAAAGGATTTTGACAGGTCAAAGAAAATGCCAGTAGCCTCTAATAGCTTTCACTATATCAGAACATTTAAGTAACACACACTGTGACTTTGACAGTATATTATTTGCAGTCAGGTGCTTGAGTATTACAGAAACAACTTAAGATAGAACTCAACTCGCACGAGCACTCTTTGATTAACTTCAAAAAAATGGTTCAAATGTGTTTGAGCACTATGGGACTTGACATCTTAGGCCATCAGGCCCCTAGAACTTAGAACTACTTAAATCTAACTAACCTAAGGACATCACACACATCCATGCCCGAGGCAGGATTCGAACCTGTGACCGTAGCAGTCCCATGGTTCTGGACTGCAGCGCCTAGAACCGCACGGCCACCGCGGCCGGCCTGATTAACTTATTTTGATATATTATCATACCCACTAGAATACTTACATTTGAAGGACTTTATGATGGATGCTACTTCTCTGGGAGACCTGAGCACCATTTCTATTTTAGTGAAGTTATTTTTAAAGACTTGTCTTGGATACACAATTGCACTGCCCACCGAACCTGATGACACCAAGCTGTCTGTAACAGAAATGAAGTACTTGTTTAAGAGGTTTGCAACACTACATGCACTTGTTACTGAAGTCTCATTTATTTTTAGAGATATCTGTTCCCCTTCCTTTTTGGCCTCACTGGTCTGTCTTCACTATATCCCATACAGTTTTTGGTTTGTTGTTCGATGTAATTATCTTTTTCTCATAATAAGCCTGCTTCGATTTCTGGATTACTTGCTTCAATATTTTGCAGTACTCTTTGTAATACATTACAGTGTTAACATCAGAGTTGTTCCTAGATGGTAGATACAGTCTCCTTTTTGTCCCACATGATATCTTTATTCCTTGTGTAATCGTGGTTTATTGTTTTACTTCTGTGTGATTTGAGTTACCTTTAGAGAACAACAATTTTCAAAAGTGGAGGTAACTTTATTAGTGAATGCTTTGTATTTTCCATTTGAGTCAGAAGTGTTGTAAGCATATATCCAGTTCATGTTTTTGAGCAATATAAAAATTTTTACTTATGTATTATCCTCCTGTACTCAGATTTAAAAGATTTTTTTTATCCTGAGAAGTTTCAAAATATAACACAAGATGCTGCATGTCATGATCAGATAGCCCATTTACTATTGGTTTTGTGATATGCCTTTTTTCCCCTTGATTTGTATACAAAGATATTATGAATGGCAATCTTTGAGCATTTACATATCCTAGCTGCAAAGTTCACAGTGGGAACTAAATTGAAAGATAGTGTTACTGAGTGCCATAATTGTTCTCTGACAAGAGCTTTTCAATAAACTTACATTGATATTACCAGTAATCACTATATCCATTTTTTTTACTGTGAGAAGGGACAATAGACCTTTCATAATTCTTAAGAAGAGGTTAAAATTTCCTGAAGGTGATCTGTAAATACCTCTATTATAAAGGACTTATTGTAAAACACTAATTTTGTTGCACAAGCTTCTAAGTGCCACTCTGATCAAAATTTATTAATATCAATATTCTTGAAATCAAAACAGTTTATGACAAACTGGCAACTCCTCCTTTGTCTATGTTTTCTCTACAGAAGTAAGAAGCTAACTTTAATCCTGCAACATTTCACATATCTAGAACAGTGGTCACATAACAGACTGAACAGGTACCTGGACAGTCCCCAACACGACACAAGGCCAAACAAAGTTAGAAGATTAGTTCCCCATACAACTAAACTGTATAGTAATGGTGAAACTGTAAGGGAGTAGAGCTGAAAAACCGTATCCTGAAAAGTAAAAAATATTCAAGAACCAAAAAAGTAATTTAAAAAACTTGATCATTTCCAACAAACCTTTACTGCTGTACGATAGAGGACTTCCTTGAATGTGATTTCTTGTGAATTATACTAAACATATTTTGGGTTGGCATACAAAACTAAACGGTTTCATTAGAAATAAAAATGTTTGATTATGAGCAGCATTACTACTCGAACTTACTCTTACCCTTTTAGCATTATGAATTCATGTTTCATATATTTTCAGTGTGGTGTAAACTACATGAAACAATGTTCTTTTATCATCTGTTTGAGTTGTATCATATGCTGCTGTACAATGGATGACAGAGGTCACTTGAGATACAATATGATACCACCTTGGAATTACAACAAAGTATCTGTACCTCTCTTACTTTCCTTTTTTCACCATCAGTCAACAGTCCAATTGAGCCTTTTAGTACTGCGAACTGTATAGTCATGTTATCCACCTGTAAATTGCAACAAATGTTTAACATTCCTTCAAATAACAAAATTTGGAAATAGGTTATGAACAAAGACACAGAACATGGAGGGAAACAGTCCACATTGAGCCACAGACTTGTTTAACTTAAACAGTTGTATCAACACAGCGTAGAATATTAAACCTTATCTGGATGAAACAAGAGCAGCAACAGCACATATTTGTGAGGGGTTTCGGAGGTTTTGCTACAACACAACCTGCACTGAGTTAATGCAGTTATCAGCTGTGTAAGCAAAGTCCTGAGGGCAATTGCTTTTGACTGAAACGAAGACTTACATCCAAGCCATGCCTGTTGCTCCAGTTGGGAGATAGGAATAAGCTAATTAGTGCCTGCACCTGGACAGGAGGGAGAAGGGCAGATTATCTGAGCATCTTACAGGTAGTGTAAGAAGGGACATATTTAAGATGGAGTGAGATTACAGAGAGACAGTTGAATCAAATTAGAAATGAAAAGGACCAGAACTTTTCTTTACTGCTTGCTCAATATACAGGATAGGCTACAACCCTGCCTCAATCCCTTCCCATCCACTGCTTCCCTTTGATGTCCCTCTAGTCTTATAACTGCCATCTGGTTTCTGTACAAATTGAAAATAGCCTTTCGCTCCCTGTATTTTACCCCTGCTACCTTTAGAATTTGAAAGAGAGTATTCCAGTCAACATTGTCAAAACATTTTTTCTAAGTCTACAAATGCTAAAAACCTAGGTTTGCCTTTCCTTAATCTTTCTTCTAAGATAAGTTGTAAGGTCAGTATTGCTATACATGTTCCAATATTTCTACGGAATCCAAAGTAATCTTCCCCGGGGTTGGCTTCTTTCAGTTTTTCCATTCGTCTGTATAGAATTCAAGTGAGTATTTTGCAGCTGTGACTTATTAAACTGATAGTTCGGTAATTTTCACTTTTGTGAACACCTGCTTTCTTTCGGTTTGGAATTATTATATTCTTCTTGAAGTCTGAGGGTATTTCGCCTGTCTCATACATCTTGCTCACCAGATGGTATAGTTTTGTAAGGACTGGCTCTCCAAAGGCTATCAGTAGCTCTAATGGAATGTTTTCTACTCCCGGGGACTTGTTTTGACTCAGGTCTTTCAGTGCTCAGTCAAACTCTTTTTTATACAATATTGTATCACCCATTTCATCTTCATCTACGTCCTCTTCCATTTCCATAATATCGTCCTCCAGTACATTGCCCTTGTATAGACCCTCTAGATACTCCTTCCACCTTTCTGCTTTCCCTTCTTTGCTTAGAATATTGTCCTCAAGTACATCCCCCTTGTATAGACCCGCTATATATTCCTTCCACCTTTCTGATTTCCCTTCTTTGCTTAGAATTGGGATTCCATCTGAGCTCTTGATATTCATACAAGTGGCTCTCTTTTCTCCAAAGGTCTCTTTAATTTTCCTGTAGGCAGTATCTATCGTACCCCTAGTGAGATAAGCCTCTGCATCCTTACATTTGTTCTCTACCCATCCCTGCTTAGCCATTTTGCACTTCCTATCGATCTCATTTTTGAGACGTTTGTATTCCTTTTTACCTGCTTCATTTACTGCATTTTTATATTTTCTCCTTTCATCAATTAAATTCAATATTTCTTCTGTTACCCATGGATTTCAACTAGTCCTTATCTTTTTACCTACTTGATCCTCTGCTGCCTTCACTACTTCATCCCTCCGAGCTACCCATTCTTCTTCTACTGTATTTATTTCCCTCGTTCCTGTAAATTGTTCCCTTATGCTCTCCCTGAAACTCTGTACAACCTCTGGTTCTTTCAGTTTATCCAGAGCCCATCTCCTTAAATTCCTACCTCTTTGCAGTTTTTTCAGGTTTAATCTACAATTCTTCCATGTATACAACCTTCTTTCATGATTCTTGAACCATGTGTTAGCTATGATTGAGTTATGCTCTGTGCAAAATTCTACCATACGGCCTCCTCTTTCATTTCTTAGCCCCAATCCATATTCACCTACTATGTTTCCTTCCATACCTTTTTCTACACTTGAATTCCAGTCACCAATGACTATTAAATTTTCGTCTCCCTTCACTACCTGAATAATTTCTTTTATCTCATCATATATTTCATCAATTTCTTCATCATCTGCTGAGCTAGTTGGCATATAAACTTGTACTACTGTAGTAGGCATGGGCTTCGTGTCTATCTTGACCACAATAATGCGTTCACTATGCTGTTTGTAGTACCTTACCTGCACTCCTATTTTCCTATTCATTATTAAAGCTACTCCTGCATTACCCCTATTTGATTTTGTATTTATGATCCTGTATTCGCCTGACCAAAAGCCTTGTTCCTCCTGCCACCGAACTTCACTAATTCCCGCTATATCTAACTTTAACCTATCTATTTCCCTTTTTAAATTTTCTAACCTACCTGCCCGGTTAAGGGATCTGACATTCCACGCTCTGATCCGTAGAATGTCAGTTTTCTTTCTCCTCATAATGATGTCCTCATGCGTAGTCCACGCCTGGAGATCCGAATGGGGGACTATTTTATCTCCGGAATATTTAACCAAAAGGATGCCATCATCATTTAATCATACAGTAAAGCTGCATGCCCTCGGGAAAAATTATGGCTGTAGTTTCCCCTTGCTTCAGCTGTCCACAGTGCCAGCACAGCAAGGCCATTTTGGTTAGTGTTACAAGGCCAAATCAATCAATCATCCAGAGTCTTGCCCCTGCAACTACCAAAAATGATGCCGCCCCTCTTCAGGAACCACATGTTTGTCTGGCCTCTCAACAGATAACCCTCTGTTGTGGTTGCACCTATGGTACGGCCATCTGTATCGCTGAGGCCCAAAAACCTCCCCACCAATGGCAAGATCCATGGTTCATGTTTGATTTTATGGCTATTATTTATTTCAGTTTATCTGCTTTCCTTTCCCGAGTTTCCTCAGCTGCCATATGTGGCACAGCTGTTTCTGCCAGAATGATGGATTTCCATTTCCTTACAATGCAAATGAAGGTGGAAAATATACTGCTTAAATTAAACAAACTAAAAAAAAAATATAGAAATTCCATGTAACTGCAAAAGAATGAAATACTGCGTAACTGGAGCTTCAGTAGTTATGTGAGGCTATTTGTCTGTATGGAGGCTGAGAAGCTGGAAGGCAGCATTGAAGTGCAGGAAGGCTTGCAGAGGTCCAAATAATAATATTATTTTCAGTGTGTGGAAATTTAATTGTGAATGACATTTTAGTTAATTAATTTTCACAAATAATAAAATGTTTACTGATAGAGTGAAATGAGGTCTTTCAAATAATTTATGTCATTCTGGAAATAAACAATTGTTAGCTCACAATATGCAAATTACAGATTTCTCTTAAAAGAACACATGCAATGATTACATTAGCAGAACTCAGTTAAACTGACAGATAATGAATTTTACTGAAACATCACTTAAATAGGAATTTTTGTGCTTTGTGCAAATGTGGTACATCCACAACCAGCAGAATATAAAAAAAAGAAATAAGAAAGTTATTTAAGTAGTAGATTTATACAAAATGCAGTTACTCCAACTTTACAAGTATCAAGTTCATCAACTGTAAAGTAGAAGTACGTATTCTACTGTTCCCACCTTAAAAAAGTGAGTCTACAGTTCTCAAATCCAAAATGGTGCATGCATGTCAATCAGTGTTTCTGAAGCTACTGTTGATTGCTTTAGCACTGCAGATAAATCTAGCTACATTATGAAAACCTACCAAATTTGGGATAGCTTTAACCCAGCACACAGCTGCAAGATCATGAAGGGAACATGGCATTAGAAAAAATGCTGTAAAATAATAATAGAGTACTTGTGTACGTAGTACACAGAGCTACAAAAGCAAACTTATGAGAGTGGCATACAAGGGCAGTCAAATATGAAAAATGTGGAAAAATGTAAGTAAACTACTCATTAATACTGAAGTACTTGCCATAGTTGTTAACACATTTATTCCACTGTAATTGCCTTACAATGGTCAATGCCTTTGTGGAAAAATGTTGCCAGACACACACCTCTTTATCTGAAGCAAAGGGACAGCCATGAATGCCTTTCTTCAGCACTTTAAAAATATGGAAATCACATGGAGAGACATTGGGGCTTTATGGAGAATATGTGTTTCCCAGCAAAACTTCTGCAACATACTCTATACAGTCTTGGCAGGCATTTTACTGGCAGGTTGCTTAAACTATGATGCAGAGTTTTGTCTGGGAAGCTTTCACACAACCTCCATACAGTCCCAATCTCTCCTCATGTGATTTCCATATTTTTGGAGCCCTAAAGAACCATTCTTGGTCATTCGTTTGGTTCACACCAAGAGTTCGTAGTACACCACAAACATTTTTCCATGAAGCGATTGACCATCTTGTCTCACAGGGGCATAAATGTATTCACAGCTATGGTGATTATTTTTGAAATACTAAACAGTTAACTTCCTTTTTTCCATCAGTCTTGTTTTATGGAGTATTCATCTTGTGTACTCTTTCTGAAGTTTTGCATCAGTGTAACCATATATATTACAACAAAAAAAGATGAATGTGACAGGGATCAGATCCCATACAGAGCCAATCACAAAATGTTCTGATTTCATTCATCACTTTCAAATAATTGTTTAATTCTGGTATGTTAACGCAATGCTAAATCCATAGTGGCAGATTCATGATTAGGTTGGGATTTCTTAATTAATACATACTAAGATAGATTTTTGCATGTGAGCAGTGCAAACTTTCCCCTCTGCCTCCAACCCCTCCACCACACAAAAATTCATAAGACCTATTTTGTATATCAGTTTCTTTGAGTGGCAGCAGCAGTGTGCGTAAACACAAACACACATACCTGGCCTCAGCATCTGGCTGCCAAGGCCAGAATGTGAGCAGCAGTGCAAGACGCTAAAAGTCTTCCCTTGGCAGCCAGAGACTGTGGCCGCGTCTGCGAATGTTGTGTTTGTGTGTTGTGTTGTGTGCTGTTTAAATCTAATGAAGACCTGTTTAGCTGAAAGCTGTGTTTGACAGTCTTTTTGTTGTGCCTATCTGCGAATCAGCGACTCCACTTTGTGGTGGGTAGCAACTATCCTTTTCATAAAACTGTCTAACACATATCTTCATGTTTCATTGCTGTGACAAGACGAAGCAATCCAGGTACAGTTACTGGCATCACTATTCTAAACCAAACAACTGCTTTGGTTGTTATAACCAGTGCTCGATTTGTGATGGTATGCCATACTGATACCTCTGACAAGCCAAAGTACTGGTACCTCTTCTTTTTTATAAATCAAGCACTGGTCATAACTGTTACTACTTCAACTTGTTTTATTCGAGATCATGTCACATCCAGAAGATCAAACCAAACTGAACTTATCTAGTAGGAACTGTTGTAAATAAGTGTTCATTTTCATAGCCCATTATGTACTCTCACAGACTGATCAATCTGAAGTTACAAGCAGAGGAGAGGTGATGCGTGGAATGAATCAATGAAAAAGAACTGAACACATGCCATATAAGAAGCTGTGTATCACTGGCCGAATGTGTTACAATTAGCTCATTATACCTTCTTTTAAATATATACACAGTGAATCTTTGATGAGGCTCAAGTTGCACTCTGGCACAAATTTTCACATGTCACTAATATACCTAATACAGCTGATGTCTAATAGTTCACAGTAAGCAAACAAATTTTGAATAATTTAATATATTATAACAACATTCCACGCAGAACCAATCACAACACAGATTCATGATTCTGTAATTACTTTCTGTGGGTGGGTACGGGAGCAGGGATTGTGAACAACACATGTATAAGATGGGACAATACAACATATGTAAAAGACATACCGGTAACTCCTTTTGCAATAAACAAATTTATTTTACTGCTGTTGCTTTTAACATGTCATACTAAAAAATCACATTCACTGCAACAGTAACGCCAACACAAGAGATACACGTGTCATCCACGGCAGTAAACATTTTGTGACATGGGTTTTCACAGTGGAATGTAAACCATTTCATTTTCTTAAAGTGTATCTATGATACTACTACAGACAGTGATATAACATTATTAATATATTACCAGACACATTAATTTGACACAGATGGTAAAATAAAAATAATGATCTTGGGTACTGGCTGTTGCCTATCTCTAGTAACCATCCCAGAAAATATAGGGTGTTGGCAGAGAACGTTTGGTTGTGAAATCCTGTAGTCACTCTGTTGGGGTACTGGAATTGCAATGTGTTTCTGAAAATACATCAGAGATATATTGAATGAATTATTGCATATTTTAAGATAGAACCTGGCAGTAACGGAAAGAACAAACGTGAGTAGAATAACATCATTAGATGTCAAATTAGAATAACATTAATACATGTCAAATTAGAAAAGAATTATGTATGTACTGATCAGCAATATCAATTTTGTATGTAGAATACACCACTCTGTGGCCAATTAGGTGCAAATCATTTTCAAAAAACTCCTACATTTAACTACATATTAAGTTGTTAAATGGTGGCACATTTAGTCTGCTAATCTGATCATGTATTGCATTCACACTGCAACTGGACAGCTGAAGATAGTCATGCTATGGATTTACCGACACTCATTATATAGGTACATGTTCTAATATCACCTTCACATTATATACATTTACTAACATTTCTTGACATAAATAAACCATCACAATTTCAAAAGAATAGAAATTTATTCTACTCATTCATCATCCGACCAAGAAGGTGAAAAAGAATAGAAATTTCTTCTACTCTACCACCAAGGAAGTGAACCTACAGGGAGTAAGTGAAGGTAAACATTAACAAAAGACAACCAAACATTGTTTAAGCTGTACACTATATTAACAAGAAAATATCACAATACTGCTTAATGCTAGTTCTTTTTATGCCAGTTAAATGTGTTCTAGTGAATTAGAAAGAAAGCTGCTGCTACTTCAGTCACATTAGTTACCTTCAGGATGCCTTATAAGAAACATGATATTTAGTTCATTAATCAAGTATTTTTTAGAAAAAACAGTAACCTACATATGTAATTACATAGGACAGTTTACAGCACACTACCTGCCATCCACCTAAAGTAGGAATGAAATCCTTGCACTAAGATAAGCAATGGAAGGAGTCACTACTGACGTATTTTTTAAATTTTCCTTTGAATTTCCTGAGATAACTAATTTCTTGTTGTATGTTAGATGGGAGCTTCTCAAATATCTTCATACCATAATACATAACTTTGTTAAATCTTAGTTAAGGACGCAAAGTTTACACAAAAGTTATATTTCTGTCTTGTATTGATAGTGCAGATCAAATTTCAGCATGAAATGATTTTTTCACAACCACACTACGCCTTGATTAAAGTAACTGTGATTGTGGGAGTGACTAAGAGTCAGCCAACTGCTGTTCTTTCTTGACACCTATGTGCCCACTATAATGACTGATTTTTAGGCACCACACAGCAATCTCAGCTGCAGTACGATGCACAGGAAGGCGAGAGCCAACTGTTGCTCTATCCACAATCCCCACTGATGTACTTCCCACTGCTGCTGACAATGACAACAATAAATCTGAATGTATGTTTTGCTCTATTTGCATTGCATGCGCAGCTATTGCTCATTCCGTGTGGAATGATGTAAATAATGAATGACCCTTCACCACCATAGCTGTCTGCCAGCCATGAGGTTATTTTAATCAAAACTTAGAAGAAAACATAACAATTGTTTATCACTAAGTCTGCCAAAGGTTCACAAAAGCGTTCAACAACAACCACAAAAGTTTTCTAATATAATTCACTAACATAATCTGAGAGGGGACGACAGAAGCGTCCGATCCCACGCGTCGGCTTTGACCCGTGACGTACGGGTGTTGTCGTGTGACGTCATGACGGCGCGGAGTTTGCCTTGTGAGTGTGGCGTGTTTGTAGATTTCGTCGTGTTGTGGTTTGTTGTGCTCTCTTGTGGTGTGTTCAGGGTTTTCGTTTGTGTGCTGTAATGGGCGCAGTTTGCTTTTGCTCATTATCCAGAATTGTTCGAGTGTCGGCTGTGTTTGTAGTGGAATTCGTTTCATTGAGTTAACGATTTTGTGTTAAGCTTAATATAGTGTTGTTTATTGTAGATAGTGTGGTAATTTTAGTAAAATTAATCAGTTGTTGTTTTTTGTTCAGTAATGGATATGACGGATGCCACTACAACGGTAGTAAGTTGCTTACAACACAGCTATGAAACTAAATCTGCCGTTTATAACGTTCATGAGTACAACACTTCACGTGCAGCTTAAGTACATACGTCACAGTCTAAACAGATCCTATACATTTATATGCTATGGGAAAATACGATATTCTAGCCACAATCATATTAACCGATCAGCCTGTTTGCATCCCAGAATCCGAATGTACATTACATTTCCTGTTTTCTCTCTAACAATTTTGTGTTCCGCTTTTCGTCCCTTAGAACTCACAAAGCCCATTACCAAATAGGATCTACTTGCCTGGATTTCCAAAGCTGTGCGCCGTCGACGAAAGAAAAGCTTACTGTAATTTAAATACTGGAGCGAGGGAAGGCGATAGTACCCTTGGAATTTCATACAAAAAACTAATCTATCATGCAACCATTAAATCGATGAAATTTACGGACTGGGCAGACAAGGAAGATAAACACGAAAATAAAAGAAAGGTGGTTGCTTTACTGTAAACTCGATATAGGTTTAAAACTAAGTTTCCGACTTCTTCGAAAGTCGAAGTTTGGAAATACTACCAGTCTACCCGATTTGACCCTTAGCTTGAGGAGTTACTTGTTGGGAATTACTGGGAGAGACAGGGATATATACAAATACGTCAGCCCCATAACGCACTAGCATACCATATTGCAGTTGATAAGACATATGATGCAAAAAGAAGATATATTTCACGCATAGTAAGCACTGAAGAATTACCGATACTCAATTTGGGCTTCATATACAGGAACGGAATATACAATCCGTACCTTACAAAAATTGTTCGTCAATAAAGATAAGTACAACTCGTTACATCAGAAAGTTGCTATATCTAAAGAATACCTTACCAAGAAATTTTGTGGGTATGAAATATATTCTTGACAGACAAACCAAGAGCGAGGGTGGTTATTGTTATTTTGTTAGCAGTATAGAAATAAATACTTGATATAACTACGGAATTGTTTCTCACTCTCAATATTTTCGTGCTGAACTTGTAAATTAAATAAGCAGCGCTTGAATACTTCAGTGTTGCTGGGCGCTGCCAACAGATGTCACTGCGAGGCGCCACCTCAGAAAATATGGCTATCATTTTAGCTCCGTCTGCAATTCGTGACTGGCCGAAAACGAGTCGCATTGTAGCAACTACACCTAAAAACAAAGCTTACGCACACAATTCTGTGGGAGCTGTGACGTTAGCGTTCTGCAGTTGAGCAGTGCTATCTGTGGTAGAAGCGGTGTTTCATGTTTGGAAGCGTGGTCACTGCATTCAGCATTGGTTTGTTTTCGTAGCAATGACTGAAAGCATGGCTTTGTTTTTGTAACATTTGTGGCGGAAATCTTGTTCTCACTGTCATATGCGATTCGGATTGTTATTGAGCATCTGCTCAAAATGCCATGCAAGTGCTGTATGCCCTATTGTAGGGGAAACTACGACAACGGTTTAAAAGTTAGCGTCTTTTCATTCCCGTCTGATGAAGCATTAAGATTGAAACGGATCGCTGCAGTTCGTAGGAATGACTGGGAACCCAGTAAACAGTTCGTTGTAAGTATCTGTAATTTAAATTTATTTCTATATTGTTACCCTTTTTAATACTGTTATGTCACAAAACTGAATATTCAAATCAATAGCCTATCTATAACGAAGCATAATACTTTTAAGCTCACTTTATGCAGTCCTCAGTTAGATTTCATTTGTCAGTTTACATTCTGCCTTACGTTAACAGTGAAATATATGCTTCTTTTCTGATATGTGAACTGCATTTCACTGCAGACGTCATTGAGAAAATTACCAGTGCTTACGACCCAAAACTGGCAAACTCTTTACAGTTTACAGCACCTTTGGACAGTCCACGTTTAAAGAAACGTTCGTGAAAATTTATCGTAAAGGGTACTTGTAATCAGTTTACAGATTAAAGTACAGGTTCCTTAATTTTCTTACAATATTGTTAAATATCTAAGATCATTAAACATTGCTATACGAATCTCATGTTTATCTCTCTCTATTTGCAGATGCTGTACCATCAAAGTTGCCAGGAAGACCTACGTATTTATCTTCAAAACAAGCACTAGCTCGAGAACATCCAGAGGGTCGCGAACGTTTGGGGAACCAAGCACTTGAGAAAGTCATTGAGCAGAGTGTGGGATCACACAAAAAATGATGGAGAAGAGTTCATTTGCTAGTTTAGAAGATTTTAAATCAAAATTATCTGATTGTGAAAAGCACAGTGACTGGGTCACAGGTGTTAAAGGATGCTCCTTATCTAAGTGTTGTGTGTCATGTCGTTATAAATAGTGATTTAGTGTTAAGTGCATTTGGGAAGGAAGCTGAGCTAAATTGTGCTGGTAAGATTAAATTATCAAACCAAGTAAGTGATACTGGTACAGTTAGCAATATTTTGAAAGAGTTGTATGTGATGTTTCATATAAATGAGGCTCCATTTGAGGCAAGTTTGCCTTGCATTGAAGACATTTTGGAAAACTTGTAAGAAAAATTACCAGAAAGTGAGCATAAAATTAAATTTTTGAAGGAACAAGTTTCATTTCCAGGATTTAATAGTCCAACAGAGATTAGGTAGGGAGTGTTTCAATGATTTTATGGTCATTAGCTTATTCTATCAGGCCACATGCATACAGGTTTTTGACGAGTGCTCGTAAATTTTCCATTCCAAGTCCCAGTACTTTGTCAAAACTTTGCAGTAAACTTCCAAGTAACCCAATCATTGAGCTTCAGAGTGAGCAGTTTCTCAGTTACATACCACAAAAAGTTGGTGCTTTATCTGTGAATGATAAAACTGTCCTGTTGATGGATGAGATTTATTTAAAGTCACAACTTGACTATAAAGGTGGCAATGTTGTAGGTGGTGCTTTTAACACAGATTTGGTTTTGTGTGCAACTAGTACTTATGTTTTTATGATCCAGAGTATGGATTCAGTGTACAAAGATGTGGTGCATATTCTCCCAGTTCACACAATTCAATTAAACTAGAAGCAGTGGGATTTCAGGTAATAGTAGTAGCTGACAATAATGCTATTAATAAGAAAGCTATTTCATACTTTTCTTCCCCCCCCCCCCCTCCCTCCTAGTGTACAGATAAAATAGGTTCATCCTGAGCAGACTTCTGCAGACCGCCCAATTTACTATTTTGTAGATACTGTACACATTTTAAAATGTAAACGGAACAACTGGGGTAACGAAAAGGACCAAATTTTGTGCTTTCCTTCTTTTAGTGATAGCTTGAAGGGAGGTCTTGCTTCTGTTACAGCACTGAAGGAACTACATTTACTAGAAAAAGGTGAACTATTGCAGTATGGCAGCACTTTAACACTTAAGTCACCATATCCAAATTCTTTTGAATGGCAAAATGTGAAATTAGCATTGCGTATTTTTAATAACACGACAGTTGTTGCAATGCAACAACTAGGTGCAAGAAAGAATTTGAAAACTGGGAGAGTATTGCCACATTTGTAAAAATAATAAGTCAGTGGTTTGATATTAAATGTTGAAACGCTGCTGAAGGGTAAAAGGCTAAGAAATGTTTACCAAGAACAGATTACTCTCAATTCAAAACATATTCATGACTTTTTGAGAAACTTTCTCTTGTGGTTGTGTTCATGGGAAGATTGCAATGGAGGAAAGAAATTGACCAGAGAAACACACTTTGCTCTCAAACATACTACTGCAGCCTTTATTGATTTTAGTGAATACTGGCTGTGTGAGAAGAAGCGAACATATTTGCTCTTTGGGAAAATACAGACAGACAGTTTGAAGGACAGGTTTGGGAAATACCGCCAACTTAATGGGGGAAGTTACCATGTATCGCTAAGGCAGGTATTTGGAACAAGGAAAATTAAGGGAACAGAGTATGTTTCCTCTTGTATTAAAGTCCAAAGTGTTTGGTGATGTTGTAAGACCTAATTATGTTGATGCTGCTTGTTGTAGCATCCCAGGCTTTCAAGATATCGACAACCCAGAGCTGTTAAATGTAGTAGTTGATGATAGTGATGTTGATGAAATAGACGAAAACACTTGGCCATTACTCCATTATATTGCTCACACCAAGTGCATCTAAAATAAATTGTCCATATTGTGAAGGGTTTGTAACATCTGAAGAAACAAGACAAGCAGATGATTTGATAATGGCAAATGACAGGGGAGGTTTAACATACCCTAGCAGTGATGTAGTCACATGTGTTTCCTATGTATACTTAACACTATAAAAAATTCTTAAAGAAAAGGAAAAATTTGTTCCTGCAACAAGTAAATCAAAGAAATGTGCTTGTGAAAGAAGCAGCCATTAATGTGCCAAAAGACTTACTTCTTGGTTTCCATTGTTTAAAAGGTCACTCTCTTGAATCTATCATACATTGTATATTGACTTGCAGAGCAAATATTTTACTAAACAACTTTGTAAAACGAAAAAATGATGTGTGTGTGACAAAAGATGTAAGTATTTATAAAAGAATGAAAAAGTCTTGACAGCTGACTCCTTGTCACAAAAAATTGTCAAATAAATGTTTTCTGGAAATTTACTTATTAAAGTGAAGCTTGTTAAGTATCACATGCCCCTTTTTCATAAGTTACTAAATGAAAAAACTTTTAATAAATGATTTACATTATTTGCGGTGAATTTTTAAGGTCCTAGTGTAATGTTACTAACAATCAAGGAAAATCATTATTACTTATGTAGTCTAACCTATCATGTGGAAGGTTACCTAATTATAAAATCGAATATGCAGCAAGGCAATGCTGTAAGTGCTTAAAATTTTACGTACATCGCATAAAAAGTAGGTAGTGGTGACTGAAAAAATAGGATAAATGATTTATATTATTTGTAGGCGAATTTTGAAGGACCTAGTGTTTTTTTTTTGTTTTTTTTTTTTTTAATTCGAGGAAAATCATTATTCCTTAGGTAGTCGAAATATTGCGTTGGTTACCTAATTGTAAGATCTAATCAGCAGCAAGGTGACGCTATAAGTGCTTAAAATTCTAAGAAGTAGGTAGTGGTGACTATATGAACTGCCTTTCAAGATACAGGATCCAATATTTATATAAATCTTTTTCACTCAATCGTGTTACGCCACAGTTCATCATTTACAATCTAGGTGATACAGTATGCACTACTCTCTTAGTTGAAGGTTTCATTGTTTTCGTTACTTCTATCATTAGTCAAATAGCGAATGTGCATTCCCTTCCGCTACTTCAGTGCTAGTTTCTGAACTCAGTCGCAGAGCTGTGATGTCACAGCAGGCGTAGCGAGGCTTTGTTCCTTGGTGGTGTTGATAGGAGAACTACGATTAGGTTTGTTGAAACAGTCGCCGGTGGGCCCTCACGCATGGTTGTTGCAAACAGAAAACGTAACGTCGCAATGTTTTTTAAATTTTGCCTCTGTACTTTCTGTATGCCTTCATTAGCGTCATCAATCCCATATTTTCTCTAACTTCTGCAACTTTTCCGCCACTTTACCGTTTTTAACAAAGTCACCGTTTTATTGCCTTTTTATATCGTTTGTTATCTTCCCATAATGTGTTTTTTTTTCTCTTTTCTTATTTGGGCTTTACGCGTCCATCGCCAGGGGGGATTGAATTCAGTAAGGGAATAAAATTAACATCTCGAGGGTTGGATCCCCTCACTTCCAAATCGGAGGATTATTCCACCCGGGCTACTCTCAAGGTGCCTTTGCCATCTGCCTGCCGGCTGCAGCCGCCGCCGGCGCCCCCCCCCCCCCTCCCCCCCCGTCCTCGTCACAGCCAGCCTCCATATTTGTCTATTTTCCCATTTGAGTGACTCCTATTGCCAGTGGACAACGAATTTCATCATGGACACACCCACTAGCACCATCATTTACACTTCTACTTGCCCTGCATTCACCATTACCTCGTGGAGTTCCTCCCACAACCTTAAACAATGTCCTAACCTTGGTCTCCTCCTTCCTGCAACACCTGCTACGAATTCCACCCCACCCACTCCTCCAAATGCAAAGCCAAACCCCCTCTCACCAATCCTGAGCTCACTGTCCCCATTCACCACATTGACCAGCCCATCCATCCCATCAATTTCCTCCACCCTCCCCCTACAGCTGAAGACATCTGGTTCCTGACCATTGTTCTGCAGAATATCCACCCACTGCAACATCCCCATACAATCCAGCAGATCTCCCTTGCTGCTGCTCAGTCTTCCATTTCAATTGCTACGCCACTTACTCTCACAACCAGGCCCACTTTATCTTCATGTGCCTAGACACTTGTTTAAGCTCCTCTCTGCTCTTCCCCTCCCACTCTGCTGAGCTACTGATGGACAAAACAACGAAACTATCGTCTGAAGAACACGTGTCTGATTTCTACCAAACACTTACAGGCCCATTCTGAGTGCTCCGCAGATTGCCAAAAGACTACGTGATAGATTGGAACGGAAAGCCGGGTTTTTCTTAGTACGTAAACACACAGCAATCGCAGACAATTCTAGCTACTTAATCCATGGCAGCAAATGGATAAATGTATGTACAATGATGCTGGGAGTGGAATGACAAATCGACATGATTGGGCTGAGCGCCCTTTATTTGACAAAATAATACTAATCTGGAATCTAGATTTCTAATTTTTATGATGGTTTTTATGCACTCAGGCCCCAAAGAAACTGGTATAGGCATTCAGATCCACAGATACCATTCACCACATCAACCAGCTCTGTGCTGCATTGTGCAGCTACCTACTGCCAGGTACTCCACATCAGTGACATCATGAGAGAGCAGAATGGGACGCTCCGCGGAACTCACAGACTTTGAACATGGTCAAGAATTCGCAGACTTTGAACATGGTCAAGTGATTGGGTATCACCTGTGTCATAAGTCTGTATGCGAAATTTCCCCACTCCTAAACATACCTAGGTGCACTGTTTCCGATGTGATAGTGGAGTGGAAACTAGAAGTAACATATACAGCACAAAAGCGTACAGACCGACCTCGTCTGTTGATTCGCAGAGTCCACCGTCAATTGGAGAGGATCATTATGTGTGGTAGGCAGACATCTATCCTGACTGTCACACAGGAATTCAAAACTGCATCAGGATCCACTGCAAGTACTATGAAAGTCAGGCAGCAGGTCAGAAAACTTGGATTTCATGGTCGAGCAGCTGTTCATAAGCCACACATCACGCCGGTAAATGTCAAACGATGCCCCGCTCGGTGTAAGGAGAGTAAACATTGGACGATTGAACAGTGGAAAAACGTTGTGTGGAGTGACAAATCACGGTACACAATCTGGCGATTCAATGAACAGGGTGCGGGTATGGCGAATGTCCGGTGAACGTCATCTGCTAGTGTATGTAATGCCAACAGTAATCTTCGGAGGTGGTGGTGTTATGGAGTGGTCGTGTTTTTCATGGAGGAGGCTTGCACCCCTTGTTGTTTTGTGTTGCACTATCACAGCACGGACCTACATTGATGTTTTAACCACCTTCTTGCTCCCACTGTTGAAGATCAAGTCGGGGGTGGCGATTGCACCTTACAACATGATCGAACACCTATTCGTAATGCACGGCCTGTGGGGGAGTGGTTACACGACAATAACATCCCTCTAAAGGACTGGCCTGAACAGAGTCTTGACCTGAATCCTATAGAACACCTTTGGGATATTTTGGAATGGTAACTTCGTGCCAGGCCTCACCGACCGACATCAATACCTCTCCTCAGTGCAGCACGCCGTGAAGAATGGGCTGTCATTCCCGAAATAACCTTCCAGCTCCTGATTGAACGTATGCCTGCAATAGTGGAAGCTGTGATCGAAGCTAAAGGTGGGCCAACACTGTACTGAATTCCAGCATTACCGATGGAGGGCGCCACGAACTTGTAAGTCATTTTCAGCAATGTTTCCGGATACTTTTGATCACATAGTGTATGCTTCGTAGGGGGAAACTGCTGTTAATTTTCAAGCTTTTACGTGAATATACTTTGCGCATCCTTTTGCAAGCGAGAAGATGTCGTGAAGTACGATTGGGAAAGGCTGTAAATTAACCATCTATGTCCCTTTATTGAGTCCAGATGTTGAACAGAGAGAATGTTAAATAGCTGACAGAAGAAAAAATCGCACCAACAAATAATAATTACTGTGGAGTAATGAAATTTCTTGGCTAAACTTGCTTTGGTGACATATTTCAGTGATTAACACTGCAAGGTCATAGGTTAATTTAAGTGCAAGATAAGCTGCCGCAAATCAAAGGGATAGTACACTATTAACCAGCGTAAGTTCCAAAATGTTGATTGAAACCATGAAAACGTAGATGTATTGTGTTGTGCAGGTCTCAGGTGTCAGTTTATAGTTTATGGGGTGGAGTTCCATGTCTGTTGCACTGGGTCGGTCAATAACGGTATGGTTAATGCTGGTTGTGGATAGCACTGGATCTGTCGTCCGATGATGTCTCATATGTGCTCGATCAGACAGATCGGTGGTGGAACACGCTAAAGCAACATGTCGATTCTCTGAACAGTGTATTGAGCTACAATAGCTGTGTGCGGTCGAGTGTTATCTTGTTGGAAAACACCCACTGGAATGTTCTTCATGAATGGCACCACAACAGATCGAATCACCGGACTTACATACAAATTTGCGGCCGGAATGCGTGGGATAACCACGAGAGTGCTCCTGCTGTGATACGAAGTCGCACTCCAGACAAAAGCTCCAAGTATAGGTCTATTGTGCCTATCACACTGACAGGTTGGTTGCTGGTCGTCAGCTGGCCGAGTCCTAAACAACACACGGCCATCACTGGCACCGACCGACACAAGAAACTCTCATGAGGAAACACAGCAAACTGCACCCTGCCATCCAATGAGCTCTTGCTTGACACTAATTAAGTCGCAAATGGCGATGGTTTGGGTTCAGTGGAGTGCACATTACAAGGCGCCTGGCTCGGAGCTGTTCTTGAGGCAACTGGTTTCTAACAGTTCGTTGTGTCACTATAGTGCCAACTGCTCCTTACACTCCTGGGGCAGACGCAATACGCTGCGCCATAACCATACGCCAAACACGATGGTCATCCCTCTAGAAAGTGCCAATGTGCCTGTCTGGAGCTCATTTTTCTTGTGACTACATTTTCGTGACCACTGCTGACAGCAATAATGTACAGTGAGCACTTTCCAGCTTAGTCTTTTTGCAGTATCACAGACAGAACATCCAGCTTTGCGTAGCCCTATAATACAGCCTCATTGAAACTCAGTGAGACATTGATAATGGCATCTTTGTCTCCTTAAAGGCATTGTTGTTGGCCGCTGCGGCCGAGCGGTTCCAGGCGCTTAAGTCCAGAACCACGCTGCTGCTATGGTCGCAGATTCGAATCCTGCCTCGGGAATGGATGTGTGTGATGTCCTTAGGTTAGTTAGATTTAAGTAGTTCTGAGTCTAGGGGACTGATGGCCTCAGATGTTAAGTCCTATAGTGCTTACAGCCATTTGAACCAGTTTTGAAAGGCATTCTTGACTAACATCAATTCAGCACACCCAATAGCAGAGGTAACTGAAGCTACTAGCACCACCCTTATGCGACTGTGACGCAATCTGAAAAGACATAATCTTTCAGACGTAGAAACACACCTGTCAGCTTTTGTTTATAATGCACAACGCCTTCTTGGTGTTGGTATTTTCTTTCCTGTCTATGTATTGGTGATCCTTCTACTTCACTATATTATCTGCCTTCCGTATACAGAAACATATGAGCTAACATGTACCAAATGCAAACTCGTAGCTACTCCAAGTTTTCAATGCAAACTTTTGGAAATTCTTGCAGTAGGTTAGTTAATTCTGAACTAGTACAATAACTACGACCATAAGTAAAATCAACAGTTATACTCTACAAATGACTGTGAGATGCATGTCAGGGGGTACGTCCCATTGTACCTGTTGTTAGGGCTTTTTCCTGCTCGATTCACACATGGGGTGCGGGAAGATGGATTTTTTGAATGTGTGGAGCAATTATTCTAATCTTATCCTCACTATGCCCCTGTGAGCAATACGTAGCGAGCTGTGTTATTTCCCCAAGCCGGTCTCCCGTCTCAACATCCTAGCTTAAACCTCACCATGTCATGGCAGCATCGTATCTTGTTCAGTAACATCCATTCTCTAGCTACCAACAACCATCTCCTCATGCACACCCTCCTGACCCCCTACGTGGATGCCTTCCTCATCAATAAAACTTTTCTCCAGTCCCCGCGTATCATAAGCACTTCACCCTACTTCATTCACTGCTCCGATAATCCCTTCCTGATTGCACGTGGCAGAGTTGCCATCAGCCACCTACGCCAGGTCCCTGTTTGGCTCCAAATCCTCCTTCGTGACCCCACTGAACATTTTAACCTCAGCCTCTTTTTCCCTGGCCTCACCATAACCTGTGCCACCATCTATGTCCGTGCCACTGGCCCCATACCATTTAACATCCTTTCCCACATTGACTGCACCTTCTCCTCCTACGTGATTGCCGCCAACATAAACATCTGCAGTTGTACCACCGCCGAGCTGGGATGGTGGCATCAGTTCCTCACCTCACTTCAAGCTGATTTCCTTCCCATCCCCCACCACACCTTCCCCGAATCTAATACCACTCCCAACATAGTCCTGGCCTTACAGTGGATGTTCTCGACCCTATTGGTAGCATCCATCTCCCTGTCCTTATCGTGACAGATGGGTGAAACCCACGCCTCGCTCCATGCACCGACCCTCCCCAAAAGTTCGTCCACGACTACTCTCGTGCTAAATAGAATGCCTACCGGGCGACCCTAGGTACCCGGTTTGATGACCACCCTCTGGCCTTCCAGCATCCTGATGATGTCACCCATGCTACCTGCTTTCTCCACCAAACCCTGTCTGAGGCTGTTGAAGCTCATTTCCCCATTACCTTCATTCACCTGCACTGCCCCACTTAACCCCCACAGGCCATCCTTCTCCTTCATGAACCCTGCCGTCTCTACCATGACTTTCTCCACACATGGGACTGGGACACACTCCATCGCCACTGGCAACTCTAGGGTGGGATCCGAAATTTGCTCGCTGCCAAAAAACGCTGGGACTGGCACCAGCACCCACCTAAGTGATACTCTCCCTATCACATCATCCAAGTACTGGTCAGCCTTCCATCGCCTTACTGGATCTAATCCCTCCCCGCAGTATCCCCTCCTCCATGATGATCAACCTTTTCCTGACAACCTCAGTAAGGCCAATCATTTTGCTTCCTACCTGTCCAATATCCTTACTATTCCTGATGATCCCATCTTTGATTACTCCCTCATCCCAGATGTCTGTGATTGTACTGACACCTCTGGTCCCCCGCATGCCCTTAGCTTCCAGTACTTGGACCACATCCCACACACACCTCTTAACATTCCCATCACCACACAAGACACCATAGCCACACTTCACACTAAACGTTACACCATTCCTGGTCACGACCCTGTCACCTACCACTATCTCTGTGAGGCACCCATATCTTTCCTCACCATCCTGGCTGTGCTCAATAATGTGGTCCTCATGATCGGCTACTACCGCAACTTGTAGAAAACCTCCCGGATCCTGATGTTCGTCAATCCTACCAAACCACCCACTGATGGCTCCTCCTACCATCCCCTCACTCTTCAGCAATAACTTGGAGTCCATCTTCACTTGAAGAATTCACCAGCACTTCCACCTGCATTGTCTCCTTCCCTCTATCCAATGTGGCTTCCAAACCTCCTTCTCTGTTGATGACCTCCTCCTCCATCTCACCCACCTCCTCTCCGGCCAACTAAATTCCCATCGCTCCACTGTCTTCATGTCCCTTGACCTCAAACGTGCGTACAACCGTGTCTGGCATTCGCACCTCCTCGACAGCCTACTAAATTCCCATCGCTCCAGCACCTTCATGTTCCTTGACCTTAAACTTGCATATACCATGTCTGGCATTCCGGTCTCCTTTTCAAGCTCCAAACCTTCGCCCTTCACATCAGTTATGCCTGTCTGGTCGCCTCCTTCGTCTCCCACCACCCTCCTATGTTACCATCCACAATACTGACTCTTATATCTTCTACCCTTTCGCCAGTGTGACCCAGGGCTCCATCATCTCTCCTCTTCTTTACCTCCTCTATAAGGCGAACATGCCATCACCCCACCCCATCCAACTTCTCCAATTTGCTGAGGAGACTGCCTTCCTTGCCCTCGGCCTCACCCTCCAATGCTCCCAATGCCTTCTTCAATCCCACCTTGACCAATTCACCGCTTGATGTAACCAGTGGTTGCTTATGATCAATCCTTCCAAAACCCGGGCAATCATGGTAGGGAACACCACCCCTATCTTCCGTCTCCTAGATTTTTTCCTAACCATATATTGCCACCCCATCAACCTCACCCCAAACTCTCAAGTATCTCGGTGTCACCCTCAACTGCCGCCATTCCTGGACTCCCATCTCTGGGCAGTCCAAGATGAGGCCCGTACCTGCCTCTGTCTCCTTAAACTCTTCTCCACCCAAACATGGGGTTACAACTTCTCCACTCTCTTCCACACTTATCAATCCCTCATCTGCCCCATCCTCTGCTATGCCTATCCCACCTGGGTTTCCGCCCCTCCCACATACTATAAGTCCATCCAAATCCTTGAATGCCATGTGCTCTGCCCTGCCTATTGCATCCGCCTCCCATCCCCCATGTGGATCCTTTCTGACTTGATTCCCTTCCCGCACCTTCTCCTTTTCCTCAAACAAATTCTTTACACCCCCTGCGGACTCGATCCTCCACACCCACTTGTCTCTCGCCTCTGCGCCCACCCTGTCCCACTGCCATGCCTGTATTCTTGCGTCCTGCCTGCTCTTCATCTTCACACTCTCCACACTCTCGCCCAGTGTGGTTTCTGCCGACTTCCCCTCCCTGTGATGTCTTTGTTCCCCCATCTAGCCATCCTACCAGCTCTAACCCCCTCTCCGTCTCCCCCTTTTTTCCTCCTGGTCTCCCTCTCTTCTATCAACCTTCCTTTCTCCCCTCTCCCTTGTCTCCCTCTTCCTCCACTTCTCCTCCCAGGGCTTCCAACACCTACCCTCTCCCCTCACCCCACCCTTCTCTCTCGCACTGGCTCCTTCCCCTTCTCCTTCCCTCATGCCTTTTCCCTACATTCAGTGGCAGCCCCCCCCTTCTTCAGTGTGTTGGTTACCTTTTCGCTGATGATCCTCACCACAGTGGTTCAGTGCACCACTGTTTCTTCAACAGTGTTTTTCGGTGTCCTTCTACGTTTGTGTCTCCAACTGGATGTCTACATTTTTTTTAACTGTTGACCTCATTTGTGTATACCAAGCCTACAGACGAACGACTTCATTTCTATAGTGTTACATATTGTCACCATGTTTTTCCCTACATATATTTTCTATTGTTTTCTATTGTATCTAATGTTGTACCATTTGGCTGAAGAACCACATATGTAGGCCGCTGCAGGCCCATCTCGTGTGAGGAATGAAATAAGAATAAAGGAACCAAAAAGGAAAAAAGTTATTGAGGGGTAATGAAAGTTTTGGATATGACCTCATCCTCTTCCCCCACCTCCTCCTTCTCCTCCAACATTTACACATCCTTTACACTGTCCACAGGCTTGTTCCTTCTCACCCCCTGGTTTCCTCCTTCCTCTCCACCCCTCGCCCATTGCCGCGACTTTATCGCTATATCCCTCCCTCTCTTAACCATCACATCCTCCATCTCCTTCATCAGGGCAATTTCTAGCACCTCCCAGATTTTGAACTTTGCTGTGACATCTACGCTTCCTTCCAACTGTAACCCCCATGTCCTCCCCTCACTCCCTTCTCTGCTCTCTTTTCCCCTCCCTCCCTTCTTCCCTTCTTCGTCCGTCCTTCCTCATATGTATGCCCCTGGCAGATGCTCTCTGTCGTCGTCATCAGTGTAGTGCATCAGTGTTGTGTTTGCTGCTGTTCTCCTGTAGGTCAAGAGGTGTGATTTTGATTGTGTGCTGGACTTGTACATAGTGTCATTGTCAGTGATTGTTATGTGCTACATGGTCCGTCCATACATTTATGATCCAGCATGTTGTTTTGTTTTCTGTGCGCTAATTTGTTACGGTTTTTATCTCCATTTTTCAGTCGACCCCCTTTCCTCTGTTATCTTCCATGATGTTCCCCCTTATTATATGTATGTACGCCATATTCTCTCCTTTATGTTATTTTAAATGTGTTCTGTTGTATGATTAATGTCTTTTGGCTGGAGAGCAGCGCAAACGCTGCTGCCAGCCCGCCCCAGATGGGGCATTGAAATACAATAGAAAAAAAAATTGTTTTGGACGGCTCAGTGTAATTTTGTGGTCTGGGCCTATTGGTGCAGAGAAGAACTTGGTACGCATGAATAAACAGAAACTGGAGAATCGCCATAGGTAGAAACGCAGATGACGAATTCACGGGTTGCATCCTTCAGCACTGTAATAAGGCAATTATGAGATCCGTTACATTAAATATTACAATTTAATTAATTACAAGTGGCAACTAACAGGTGCTGGCAGCTATGTGTGCCACCCGCTGCTTCTGCCCAGGTGACTTGTCTCATTCAACCGAAATACCATGTTATCGCCTGTAAAATGTGCAAGCTGATTGTTTCTTCGCTGTGTCTCTCAACTCGTTACGCGTTTTTCAAAGGAATGATAAGTAAATGTAAAGCAAACTGAAAGCAGGCAATGAAAAGTCCATCGTCCCTTTGTCAAAACCGTTCCATAGCCCTAAATTTTCCGTCATGTTGTTGATAAAGATTCGGTTAAGTGTTTTAGGGTTGATGATGGGGAAACGAAAACAGTGGGATGTACAGGTATACTAGTTAAAAGCTGACGTCGGGAATTCTTTTAAGTGCGGTACTTGGAGACACACACAAATAGCTTACCTGTATATCGTAGTATTGAAAAAACAATCCATAAGTTACGTAGTCGACACGTGTTCCATCTCTCAGTATAATATCCCTCCATCGCTGCTATATATGAGCGTGTAATACACATCAAAATTCTCGTCGGAACCTTGTCCATTATTTAATATACATTTTATCAATTTTCTTTGCACTTTTACTTCTTGTGAGGGAAAATGTGTTGTGTATATTTAAATATGGCACGAACATTAACGTAAGGTTAACTATAGGTCCATATGTTACCACCACATTTATCAGGTATTTGTAAAGTCAACCGAATTATCATCTTTTACCCTAACGTATACCTTAGGATACGTTACTGATCAGTGTGTCGTCACAATCAAGATTTCAAGGGGGTAGGGTGAGGGGAGGGTGTCTGATATCAGTCTTCCCAACCGTTGTACAGCGCTAAGTAGCTTCTTCCACGCACTTGACAGTAGTTTGAAAAATAAGCACACCTGTATCTACGTGAATACTCTGCAGTTCACATTTAAGAGCATGGCGGAAGATTGCTCGAACCACTTTCAGACTATTTGACTACCGTTCCATTCTCGAAAAGCTCGCGGGAAAAACGAACACTTAAATCTATTTGTGCGAGCACTGATTTATCTTATTTTACTAAGATGATAATTTCCTGCTAACAAAATAATTTCCGGTTCAGAGGAGAAAGGTGGCGTTTGGATTTCAGTGAAAACCACTCGGCGAAAAGGAAAACACTTGGTTTTAATAACTGTCAGCCCATCTCGCATATCATACCGATGACACTTTGTCCCTCATTTCGCGATAACAGAATAGGAGCAGCTTGTCTTTGAACTTTTTCGATGTCCTCTGTCAATCCTATCTCGTAAGGATCCGAAATAGCACAGCAATATAAGCAGAAGAGAACCAACAAGCGTAATGTAGTCGATACCCATTGCAAAACCATGGAAAGTGTATCACATCGTTTCCTACTTTTAGGACCCAGGAATCTGGCTAAAACCTCAGAGATGGAATTTTGAATGACTGTAAAAAGTTTAGTGGACAATTATGATGAGATTTCTGAAGATCGTATCCTCGCAGAAATTTCCCACATGAGAAGATTTCTGCAAACTGGCAAAGTTCAGAAAGAAGAATCCATTTTTGGACATCTTTAGGGTTCTTATAGTTCGTTTTTGAATATGGATTTGTCGAATCTGTTCCCATCCTCATTTTGGTGCTAAAGTTTTTCTGAACTTGGTGTGTTTCAGTGGTGTTCACATCAAAGGAGTTATTTAAAATTCAAACTAATTAATATTATCATTGGTCTACCATGAGTCAAGCACGACAAAAGTCATTAACATATCCAGATGCCGATAGTATCGCGTACACACGGCATAAAAGGGCAGTTCATGGGCAGAGCTGTCATTTGTAAACACGTGATTCATGTGAAATGGTTTCCGACATGATTATGGCCGCGCGACCAGAAGTAACAGGCTTTGAACTCTGAACGGTAGTTGGAGCTAGACGCGTGGGGCATTCCATTTCGGAAATGGTTAGGGAGTCCAGTGTTCTGACTTCCACAATTTCAAGATTGTGCCGAAAATATCGAGTTTCAGGCGTTCTCCTCATCACGCACAACGCAGTGGCTGACGGCCCTCACGTAACGACCGAGAGCAGGAGTGTTTGTGTAGAGCTGTCAGTGCTAACAGAAAGATACACTGCGTGGAATAATAACAGAAATCAGTGTGGGACGGACGACGAAAGTATCCGTTATGACAGTGCCGCGGGTTCAAGTGTGGTGCAGACCCCACAAAGCCATGGACTCAAGTTGTCAACAAGGCTCTGTGCAAGGTGATGATGCATCCTTAATGGCTTGGGCTGTGTTGATACGGAATGGACTGTATCCTCTGGTTCAACTGAACCGATCATTAACTGGAAATGGCTACGTTCGGCTACTTGGAGACCGTTTGGCTTAATTCATGGACTTCATGCTACCAAAAATATCACTGGGCCAGAACTGTTCGAGATTGGTTAGAAGAACATTATGAAGTATTCCGGCAAATGATTTGGTAGCCAAGACCGCTCGACATTTTTCCCACCAAACATCTATGGCACAGAATTCGGAGGTCAGTTCGTTTACAAAATGTTGCTCTAGCAACACTTTCACTATTATGGATGGCTGTAGAGGCAGCAAGGCTCAGTACGTCTGCATGGGACTTCCAGCGACTTCCTGAGTCCATCTCACGTCGTGTTGCTGCACTACGTCGTGTAATCGGAGATCCGATACGATATTAGGGGATATCCCATGACTTTTGTCACCACAGTGTAGTATGACAATTTTGTCGATGCAAAATAGTGGTGCTAAAGATATCGATTCTGATGGAGCAATAAAAAATTTGCGACATAAGAAGTTACAATAACTCTAAATTACATATTGAACATACCCACCAATAAGAAGATCACTTGTTATTTAAACTGATTCATCAATAACTAGTTAAAACTATGTTATTTACAAGAATGAGTTTTACATATTCCTATCCATTCATAATAACTGTTTACAAAATTGTAAACACTATATTTTGTTTACTTAAACACTTGTTCCGAAAAATTTGTCCCTACCTCTCCCAGAAGTACTTGTTCAGCTTTTTGTGCGGTTGTCGAGGGGGGCGGGAGGAGAGATTGTGTCTGTCAAGTTAAAACACCGTGCTTGCTACCGAACTCCGTAACTACGCCAGTGCCTCAGGCGTGAAATATAGTTTATTAACAAGATCCCCCAGCTTCATCTGAAACTGATCAGGTGTAAAAGTATGCTAAGATATGAAACTACATATAAAAATGTAATGTGATTTAGAATTTAAAACCCTTACACAACTCTATTATGAATAACATAAACTTCACAAGACAGCAGTATTAATCGGAGACAGGACGAAGAAAAAAAAAAAATTTATTTTGCACTGAGTGTGGATTAGTTTTGTGAAGTTTACATCTGAAATCCATCACGTTGCTAGATGCACTACAAAAAAAAAACACTTGCTTCTTTTCCCACATAATTTTACATACGATTTCTATGTTAAGTAATCCACTATGAGGGAAATATATATTTACTTCATGTAGTCTAGCAGACTCTGAAAAATGTATCTTTCGCTCCAATTCGCTGTAGCCATATTTTGCGTAATTCCGAATTTGTATAACTTTTTGTAATTAAGAGAAACGTACTACTGCGCTCTGCTCTCGAATAGCATTTTGCTGTAGAACACTGTGGCGTTATTCACCACAGAAAAGTTGACACTTTTTTTTTTGCTCTTAATTTAGTGTACACTCTGAGACAAAAACAACGACATACCACGAAGGAATTAGAATGGGACGGATAATGGTGGATGTAATGTACGTATACATACAAACAAATGATATCAATTTCAGGAAAAGTAGATGATTTATTCAAGAGAAAGAGCTCTGTAAACTGAGCAAGCCAATGATTCGACGGTCCACCTCTGCCCCTTATGCAAGCAGTTATTCGACTTGTCATTGGTTGATTGAGTTGTTGGATGTCTTACTGACGAATAACTTTCCAAATTATGTGGAACTTGCGTGTTAGATCATCAATGCATCATACCGACAGAAGGGCCCTGCTAATAGTGCTCGAAACGTTGACAGAGCTCTGGCGACCTTGCTGGTCAAGGTGGGGCATGGAAAGCAGTAGAAACTCTCGTCGTTTGCCGTCGAGCATTATCCTGCTGAAAAGTATGACCAGGCCATGGTGTGGCAACAAAACGGGGCATAGAATATCGTCGACTTACCGCTGCGCTGTAAGGGTTCCACAGAAGTCAACTAAAGAGGTCTTACTGGGAAATGTAGTAGCACCCCAGACGATAACACCTGATTGTCCTCCCGTATGGCGGGACTGTCTGTTTGATATCCCACCACTGTCTGCAGCATCTCAGGACAAGTGTTTGTTGGTATTCGGGGCTCAGTTCGAAGTGGGACTCATCACTGAAGACAATTCTACTCGACTCAATGGGATTCCAGGCCGAATGTGCCTGACACCACTGAATACGAGCTTGATGCTGTACAGGGGTGACGTGAACACAGCCCCTTTCTGTGAGCCGCCTGTTAATGGTCCCTGCAGTAAATGAAGTACCAGTTGCACGTCAGCTCGACAATAATGATGAATCCGGCTCTCTGAGTGTCTCTCTGATGACTGCTCCGACCTCACGTTCTGTAATCTCCCGAGGTCAAGCACTTCCTTCTTGATGCTATGTTTGGCCACTGTTTACCCATCCCTGCTAACATAGGAAAATAGTGGCATCACTCCCCCTCAGATGTCGAGCGATTCGTCTATTACTCCATCTGCCTTCTTTTAGCCCAACAAGTCTCCCAAATGATGACATCTGCATATAGTGACGCACACAGAGGGAGCGATAATGCGGGACAACAGCTATACCGGAGCATCAAACTTGGACAGCACTGGCCAGCCAGCGGTCCAACTTACCTGCATTGATGTGAACAGTTGCAGTTCGGATGTAAAAAGAGACGAGGAAAGAAACAAGACAGCTTCGAATGTCATTTAATTTTTAAAGAGAATGAAACTATATTTGGAGAAACTCCACCACTACCGCTCACTTCTTCAGTGACCAGACGGAAAGCATGAAATGCAAAAATTGTTGTCACCTGACATGGTGTTCTAATTACAAACAAGAGTGATGAAAATTTCCAACTTAAACATAGCGAGCTGTGTGTAAAGTAAAAGCATACTGCAGGGATTTCAGCGTACTGTTGAACACTGAAGCCACTAATGTATTTATTACAGTCAGTCATCTGGTTAACTCGTAGCTCCTGCGTTTCGGAGTCGGAGAAATACATTTCAGTTCTGGAAGTGTCACCTGCTACGTTGATAACGACCATATCGACATCAGAATACACGAAGCCAACCAGCCGCCCCATTTTCCCCTTTTTTGACGAGCCGTTCTGTATCCCGCCAGCGTTCGGCGTGACGTGTGAAAAAGCTGCGTGCGTTTGTACCAGTAGTCTACGTCTGGCAGTTGGCAAGTCTTGTTATTTCTTGGGCCAATTCCCTTAATTTGGCAGCAGATCAGTTCTGCTGAGTTCCTATTGTAATGGTACAGTGGCAAATGTAAAAATGCAGAATTTGTATGCCATGCTCGATGCTGTGAAAAGAATTGTTTTCATGTTTCTACGAGGCTTATCTACATCTGTGGTATAAAACGACGAAGATAGTTCAAATAAAGAGTGTTTGGTTTTTCATTTTTGTATTAAAACTTATATTGTTATGTTTTCTTAATTTAAGCAACTTTTGTTAACAGTCATTCATAAAAATCGATAATTCAGAATTTATATACCCAATAAAAACGGGAATTTCGCATGCAATATGTAATTAGAAACAAGAATTCGTACATTATTCTTAAAAATTTACGATGAGTTCTACAATTACGAGATGTAGCTATTTCAAATTGAATGAGAAAAAAAATGACTATGTGGAAATTGTAACCAGGGAACCACCGCCCACAGCAGGCTACCGATTCAGCGAAACCTGCAGTTTAGATGCGTAACGGCACTGTGTCCAATACAGTCCCTCAGAAAAGTTCAAAGCCGATTACCTCTGTAAACTTATGAAAAACATTAAGAACAATCTATTTTTCGGCCCTTTTTTTAACCCTGTTTCACTATGGAACAGTCTGCAACCTCAGGTATTTTCATTCCGCGTATTAACAGCGCGACAATCAGAGCTCAACAATAAAGAGGCTGTGACTGTAGAGCATTTTTGAAATTAAATTAAAATACGTAGCTAAAGCGTTATTAAGAAAAAGCTTGGTGGCTCTTAATAGATTTGAACATCATAAAGTTTTATTTAATGTAGCTAATACATAAGTAGGACCTACTTCCAAGAACGTAATAACACCAGTGTACGTCTGCTAGTGCTTCTGACCTATCATCGCGATTGTGTTTTCTTACACCAGGTTTATTCTTATGACGAACTCCATATCCCTAACGCCATGTCTACCGCTAGCGTCTGCCACTTCCATTCCTTTTTTCTTTCCTTTATTGAATTTCGATTCCCCCCTAAGGGGGCGGGCTGGCAGCAGCTTAGTACGCTGCTCTGCAGCCTACAGACTTTTTAAAACGTAAGAAGAAGATAAAAAACAATAAAAGCAGGGGATAAAACGGTGACTAAATTGTAAAACGGTGGAAAATTGTGGAAAGCTAAAACATAAAGCAAACCGTTGGCAAGGCTAATAAAACACACAGGAAGCAAACAGGTAACATAGTAGACAGACAATTAAAAAACACGGCCACAGTCTGGTTTCTGTTCGCAAGAGATATAAAAACCACACCCAGCGAAAGGATGATGTCCGTTCGCAACACTTCGGAAAAGACACACAACACTGAATACTCACTGTAAACGCTGCACTAAAATATCGGCACAAAGATAACACACCATAACTGATGGCATTTGGGGGGGGCAGGGGGGAACTGGACAGATGGAGGGGGGGGGGGGTAAAACAAGGAGGGAGGAGAGGAAAAACGAAAGGGGGAGGAACCAAACGAGGGAGAGGACTCATAAGGGGCAGGGCAGACGCGAGAGGGAATGGGAAAAGGCAGAGGATGGAAATACAAAAGGACTCAGGGGAGAGAAGGGAGGCGGAGAGATGGTAGGTGGGAAAAAAAAGAGGATGGAAGGGGGGAGAGGGAGCCCAGGAAAAGGACGGAGGTAAGGAGGGGGTGAGGATCAGAATTGATAGGAGGGATAAATGGCAGGAGAGAGGGCATCATCATTGAGGGGGAGTTGATGGAAGCCACCTTTGGAAAGGAGATGAAGGGTGTAGAGATGGAGGGTAGGGGCACACAACAGTAACGAGGTGGCAGGGGGCGGGGATGGGAGAGGAGAGGAGCAACCAGGGGGTGAGGGGGATCAAGGCGGCGGTAGGTGTAGAGTATGCGGATATGTTTGAGGAATACGAGCAGATGGGGGAAAGGAATGAGGTCATAGAGGATCCGTGTGGGGGATGGGTGGCGTATACGGAAGGCGAGGCGGAGTACATGACGCTCAAGGATCTGTAGGGACTTATAGAATTTGGGGGGAGCAGATATCCAGGTGGGACTGGCATAACAGAGGATGGGACGGATTAAGGATTTGTAAGTGTGGAGGATGGTAGAGGGGTGCAACCCCCATGTCCGGAAAGAGGGGAGTTTGAGGAGTGGGTGGCGGTTGTGGGCTTTGGATTGGAAAGAGCGGAGATGAGGGATCCAGGTGAGGTGACGGTCAATTGTGAGGCCAAGGTAGGTGAGGGTGGGGGTGAGGCGGAAAGGACAGGCGCAGATGGTAAGGGAGAAATCCAGGAGCCGGAAGGAACGAGTGGTATGACCTACGATGATTCCCTGGGTCTCGGAAGGGTTGATTTTCTGGAGCCACTGGTTACACCATGCGGCAAAAAGGACAAGGTGATTCTGGAGAAAGCATTGGGACTGTAGGATGGTAGGAGCGAGCGCGAGGAATGTGGTGTCATTGTCACATTTCAAGAGGTGTACTGGAGGGGGGGTTGGGGCATATCTGCCGTGTACAGGAGGTGTAGGGGAGGGGAGAGGACAGAACCTGGGGCACATTGGCAGAGGGGTAGAAGGTGTGGGAATTGGGATTATGGATGGTAACATAGGAGGGGCGGCGGGAGAGGAAGGAGGCCATCAGACAGATGTAGTTGACAGGAAGGGGGTAGGTTTGGAGTTTAAACAGGAGACAGGGATGCCAGACACGGTCATAGGCCTTTTCGAGGTCGAAGGAGACAAAAATGGTGGAGCGACGGGAGTTAAGCTGGAGGGAGATTAGATGAGTGAGGTGGAGGAGTTGGTCATTGGCGGAGAAGGAAGGTCGAAAGCCACATTGGGTGTCAGGGTGGAGGTGGTTTTGGGGGAGGTGGTGATGGATGCGCCGGGTAAGGATGGATTCCAAGAGTTTGCTGAACACTGATGTGAGACACATAGGACGGTAGGAAGAGGCATCAGATGGAGGTTTGTTCGGTTTGGAGAACATCAGGATACAGGAGTTTGCCACTTCCGGGTGACAACGCCATTTCCTGAAGCAGCTGCATCATAGCAGAAAGCGTTTGTCACGCAATTGCTGGGAACTGCCTTAATACATACGGCGGTAGTCTGTTATCTTTATCTGGCGAACATGTTCAGACATTAAAACATTAAACAAGCTCTTTCTTCTAAACTGGCGTCAAAACTGAAGGGAGAAAGAATCGGCACTGCAGAAATTGCAAGAGTGGCTACTGTGCTGACATCTGTTGATGACGGCAGGAGCGGGGCCGTTCTTCAATACCTGCCGAACGTAAAAGTCGGGTTTACGGCTCCTGTTTGGATATTCGTGGACGATTCGTTTAAGGAAAGCTTATTCTATAAAAAAAAATATATTTATTCTTTAATGATAATCATGTGAGTGAGAATTAGACTGAATAGTTCCTGACGATGGCTTCATACTCGTTCCTACTATTTATGGCAAATGCTATATATAAATGCAATCGCAAGTAGTAGTAGTAGTCCGGCGGTACACCGCAAGGTTACCGCCCTTCGATAGTGCCATTTTCGCGCTAATCGAAGTGCTAGGGGTTCCAGGTGCCAGCCAGCCAGCCAGCCAGCCAGCCAGCCAGCCAGCCAGCCAGCCAGCCAGCAGTTCCCGGTCCCGGCCTGCAGCAGTGGTCCCGCAGCCAGCCAGCCAGCCAGCCAGCCAGCCAGCCCTCCGGTGGCAGCAGCAGTCCAGCCAGCAGCTGTCCAGCCAGCAGCAGTCCAGCCAGCAGCAGTCCAGCCAGCAGCAGCAGCAGCAGCAGCAGCAGCAGCCGCCGCCGCCGCCGCCGCCCCGGCCCCGTCCGCGGCAGCAGCGTCCCTGCCTCTCGCCGTCGCCGTCGCCGTCGCCGTCGCCGTCGCCGTCGCCGTCGCCGTCGCCGTCGCCGTCGCCGTCGCCGTCGCCGTCGCCGTCGCCGTCGCCGTCGCCGTCGCCGTCGCCGTCGCCGTCCGTCGTCCCCCAGTGTGTGTCCTGTCCTTTTAGTGCTGTGTTTTTCCTTCTTCTTCTTGTCGTCATGTCCGCCCCCACCACCACCGTCACTACTACCACCACCGCCATCGTGTATACGTCCCCTTCCGCCGCCTCCACCACTATCACTTGGTGTGCCCAGTCCCACCCCCCTCCTTCCATCCCTCCCCTCCTCTCTATCCCTTCGCCTTCGCTCTTTGTCTCCCCATCTCCCGCCTCTTCCTCTCGTTCTGATCCTTTCCCCCCACTCCCCCAGCCTGTCACAGCAGCTCCGGCTAGGGTGGTGGCCCGTCGGGCCACTGCCCACGCCCAGCTCTCCCCATCGCCATCGCCATCGCCGCCACCACCGTCATCATCGTCACCATCACCATCACTGCCACATTCGCCTGCACCGTCACAGTCACTATCTCCGGCGCCGACTGCTGCGTCCGTGCCGGGACCTGTCCCTTCCCACCACCTCCCCATCGTTCCCGTCCCTCCTGTCACCACCCGCCCATCTGCCGCTGTCAAACGCCCTAGTGGCGCCTCCACTTCCTCTGCTCCTAAAAAGGCTCCACCCCGCCCGCCATCCCCACCCCAAAATGCCATGGACGTCTCCCCACCAGGCCCCGCTCCCTCCTCCTCCTCCTCCTCCCCACCCGGTCTCTACAAATATCTCCTGTCCCGTCCTGATCCTTCCTTCCTCGAGGCCCGGAATCTCTCCCTCCTCCTCCGCCAACATTTCCCTGGCGCCCCCATCTCTCTCCTTACTCCCAGACGGGATTCTGTTCTTATCTCCTCCCCCAGCCCAACCCTCCATACTGACATCCTCTCCCGCCTCCCCATCACCCGTTTTGGTCCTCACGCCTCCCTCACCCCTGCTCCCTCCCCATCTCCTACCCGCCAACCCCAACCCCCGCGTCGCCCGCCGACCCTCACCGCCGTGATCACTCGGCTTAGCCCGTCGATCACGGAGCAGGAGGTGCTGGCGGAGCTGAAGGCCCATCCCACCCTGGAGGTGCGGGCGGTCCGCCGCATTTTCAACGCGACCGGCCCCACCCGCCTTATGCGGGTTTTCTCTGAGGACGCCCCCTCCATTGACCGTCTCCTGAAGGAGGGTGCCCTCCTCTTCAATCAGCGGTACAAGGTCGACCCCTCCCGTTCCCCCCCTCAATCCCTGCGCTGCCAGAGATGTCTGCGCTACAATGCACATCCAACAGCAGAGTGCCGCGAGGCCCCCACCTGCCCGCATTGTCGGCAAGCGCACTTCCTCCGGCAGTGCCCCAACCTCCAATCCCCTCCCTCCTGTAATACCTGCAGCCTCCCCCACCCCACCTACTCCCAAAAGTGCAAAGCCCGACCCCCTCCCACCACTCCTGAACTCACCGTACCGGTCCGTCCCCTGGACGCCCCCACCCCTCCTGACAATTCCCTTCGTCCCCCCCCCACTGCTGAGGACATCATCCGGTTCCTCACCATTGTCCTTCAAAACGTCCATCCCTTTCAGCGCCCCCACACCTTACAACAGATCTCCCTCGCCGCCCGTTCCATATTCCACCTTAAAATGTACGCCACCTTTTCCAATAACCAGGCCCATTTCACCTTCTCCCGCCTTGACACCCTCGTATAAGTCCTTATCATGGCGCGACAGCATCGTATCCTTTTCAACAATATCCGCTCCCTTCCCGCCAACAAGAACCTCTTCCTGCACACCCTTGCTACCCACCGTGTGGATGCCTTCCTCCTCAATGAAACCTTCCTCCAACCCCACCACTCCATCCACACCTCCCCCTATCTCCTCCACCGCTCCGATAATCCCCTCCCAGTTGCGCGTGGCGGAGTTGCCATTGGCCACCACCGCCAGATCCCCGTTCGGCTCCAGCCTCTCCTTCCCGACCCCACCGAACACCTGATCCTTAGTCTCTTCTTCCCCGGCCTTACCATTACCTGTGCCACCATCTATGTCCGCCCCAACGCCCCTCTTCCTTTCGACTTCCTCTCCCACATCGACCGTACCTTCTCCTCCTATGTGATCGCCGCCGACCTCAACATCCATAGTCGCTCCGCTGCCCAGTTACGGCGGTGGCATCGGTTCCTCTCCTCCCTTCAAGGCGACCTCATCCCCATCCCCCAGCACACTCGTCCCGAATCCAACTCCACTCCCGATGTTATCCTCTCCTCCCCCAACCTCCTTGGTCGCATTACGGTGGATGTCCTGGAGCCTATTGGTAGCGACCATCTCCCTGTCCTCCTCACCGTTTCAGACGGCCGTCGCCCCCGCCCCGACCCTCGTCATGACCCTCCCCCTAAGTACATCCATGACTATTCCCGTGCCAACTGGAATGCCTACCGGGATACCCTCTCCACTCAGGTCGATAGCCACCCTCTCGCCTACCGCCGTCCCGATGATGTCACCCATGCTGCCTCCTTTCTCCAGCAGACCTTGTCTGAGGCCGTGGAGGCCCACGTCCCTACTGTTGCCATCCACCCCCACCGTCCTACCCTACCTCCACAGGCCGTCCTCCTCCTCCGTGAATCCCGTCGCCTCTACCGTGCCTTCCTCCGCACGCGTGACCCGGACACACTACGACGCCACCGGCAACTACAGCGACACATTCGAAATTTGCTCGCGGCCAAGAAACGCCGGGACTGGCGACAGACATGCACCCGTTTAACTGCTACCCTCCCTATAAACTCGTCCAAGTTCTGGACCGCTTTCCGTCGCCTTACCGGAACTAAACCCACCCCCTACTATCCTCTTCTCCATGATGATCATCCCTTCCCTGACGCCCTTAGTAAGGCCAATCACTTTGCCTCCTACCTGTCCGATGTGTTTTCCATCCCTGATGATCCCCAGTTCGATTACTCCCTCTTCCCAGATATCCGCGATCGAACTGACACCTCTGTCCCTCCCCTCGCTCCTGGTTTCCAGTACTTGGACAACATTCCACACACGGACCTTAATGCCCCAATCACCACACAAGATCTCATCAATACACTCCGCACCAAACGCAACACCGCTCCTGGTCACGATCGTGTCACCTACCGTCACCTTCGTGAAGCTCCTGTCTCTTTTCTCTCCACCCTGGCCAGGCTCTACAATGTAGTCCTGTCCACCGGTTACTACCCCGACCTGTGGAAAACCTCCCGTATCCTCATGTTCCTCAAACCTGGCAAACCGCCGTCCGCCGTCTCCTCCTACCGTCCCATCAGCCTTACCTCGGTCTTCAGCAAGGTCCTGGAATCTATCCTCACCCGCCGCATCCACCAGCATCTCCGCCAGCACCGCCTCCTCCCCGTTACCCAGTGTGGCTTTCGGCCGTCCTTCTCTTCCGACGATCTTCTCCTTCACCTCACTCATCTCCTTTCCGAACAGCTCAATTCCCGTCGCTCCGCAATCTTCCTCTCTCTTGACCTCGAACGCGCATATGACCGCGTATGGCATTCCGGTCTCCTCTTCAAGCTCCAAACCTTCGCCCTTCCCATTAACTACGTTCGTCTGATCGGTTCCTTTCTCTCCCGCCGTCCTTCCTATGTCACCATCCATAACACCGATTCCTACACCTTTTTCCCCTCCGCCGGTGTGCCCCAAGGCTCAGTCCTCTCCCCCCTTCTGTACTTGTTGTACACGGCGGACATGCCGCCGCCGTCACCCCCCGTCCACCTTCTCCAGTTTGCCGATGACACCGCCTTCCTCGCCCTTGCCCCCACCCTGCGACGCTCCCAACACCTTCTCCAATCCCATCTTGACCGGTTCACCGCTTGGTGCAACCAGTGGTTGCTCAAGGTCAATCCTTCCAAAACCCAGGCGATCATTGTAGGCAAAACCACTCCCTCCTTCCGCCTCCTTGATTTCTATCTCACCGTTTATGGCCGTCCCATCGCTCTCACCCCCACCCTTCAGTACCTTGGCGTCACCCTCGACCGTCGCCTCTCCTGGACTCCCCATCTCCAGACAATCCAAGCCAAGGCTCGTTCCCGACTCCGTCTCCTCAAGCTCCTTTCCGGCCGAACGTGGGGTCTGGACCCCTCCACCATCCTCCACACCTATAAGTCCCTCATCCGCCCTATCCTCTGTTACGCCCATCCCGCCTGGATCTCCGCCCCCCCTTCCTTTTATAAATCCCTCCAAATCCTTGAACGCCATGCTCTCCGCCTTGCCTATCGCATCCGTCTCCCTTCCCCCACGCGGATCCTATATGACCTTATCCCCTTCCCCCACCTCCTCCTCTTCCTCGAAAGGATACGAATCCTATACACCTCCCGTAAACTCGATCCTCCTCACCCGCTCGTCTCCCCGATCCTCTCCCACCCCCGCCCGCTGCCGCGCCTGTACTCCCACGTCCCACCCGGTCTCCATCTCTCCACCCTCCTTACCCTCTACCAAGGTGGCTTCCGCCAGCTCCCCCTCCCTGATGATGTCCTCCTCCCCTGCATCTACCCCTCCTATCAACTTTGATCCTCCCCCCCCCTCCTGTGTCCTTTCCTTCAGGCACCCTCCCTACCCCCTTTCCCTTCCCTTCTCTTTCCTTTCCCCCCTCCCTCCTACCCTCTCCTCCGGGCTTCCCTCCCCCTTCCTCCCTCCCCCTCTCTCCTTTGCCCATGGCATCTCTGCTCTCCCCTCTCCCATTTCCCCTTCCTCCTCCTCCACCTCCACTATTGGCAGGTCCCCGGACTCGTACACGCTGAGTGGACATTCGCGCGCCGGAGATCATCGCCATCAGTGTCTCGTGAGTGCCGTCGTGTTTCGTGTTCAGTGTTCCCGTCATACTCCATCGTTCACCTGTGCCATCGCCATCTTCAGTGTTAGTGCGTCGTGACTCCAGTTTGTAGTGAATTATCGTCGAGTGTGAACGGCTCCGTGTTTGTCTTTATGTGTCTACTGTTTTATTACCCACCGTTATGTCACATTTGTGTATTCTTTCTGTTCTTTCTTTATCTCCTCTGCGGCTGAAGAGCGGCGTACCATGCTGCTGACAGCCTGCCTGTTTGTACGGGTTTGAAAATAACAATAAAGGAAAAAAAAAAAAAAAAAAAAAAAAAAAAAAAAAAGTAGTAGTAGTAGGCATCTCCGGCGGTACACCGCAAGGTTACCGCCCTTCGATAGTGCCATTTTCGCGCTAATCGAAGTGCTAGGGGTTCCAGGTGCCAGCCAGCCAGCAGCAGCAGCAGCAGCAGCAGCAGCAGCAGCAGTTCCCGGTCCCGGCCTGCAGCAGTGGTCCCGCAGCCAGCCAGCCAGCCAGCCAGCCAGCCAGCCAGCCAGCCAGCCAGCCCTCCGGTGGCAGCAGCAGTCCAGCCAGCAGCAGCAGCAGCAGCAGCAGCAGCCGCCGCCGCCCCGGCACCGTCCGCGGCAGCAGCGTCCCTGCCTCTCGCCGTCGCCGTCGCCGTCGCCGTCGCCGTCGCCGTCGCCGTCGCCGTCGCCATCGCCGTCGCCGTCCGTCGTCTCCCAGTGTGTGTCCTGTCCTTTTAGTGCTGTGTTTTTTCTTTCTTCTTCTTGTCATCATGTCCGCCCCCACCACCACCGTCACTACTACCACCACCGCCATCGTGTATACGTCCCCTTCCGCCGCCTCCACCACTATCACTTGGTGTGCCCAGTCCCACCCCCCTCCTTCCATCCCTCCCCTCCTCTCTATCCCTTCGCCCTCGCTCTTTGTCGCCCCCTCTCCCGCATTTTCCTCTCGTTCTGATCCTTTCCCCCCACTCCCCCAGCCTGTCACTGCAGCTCCGGCTAGGGTGGTGGCCCGCCGGGCCACTGCCCACGCCCAGCTCTCCCCATCGCCATCGCCATCACCGCCGCCACCGCCACCACCGTCATCATCGTCACCATCACCATCACTGCCACATTCGCCTGCACCGTCACAGTCACTATCTCCGGCGCCGACTGCTGCGTCCGTGCCGGGACCTGTCCCTTCCCACCACCTCCCCATCGTTCCCGTCCCTCCTGTCACCACCCGCCCATCTGCCGCTGTCAAACGCCCTAGTGGCGCCTCCACTTCCTCTGCTCCTAAAAAGGCTCCACCCCGCCCCCCATCCCCACCCCAAAATGCCATGGACGTCTCCCCACCAGGCCCCGCTCCCTCCTCCTCCTCCTCCTCCTCCTCCCCCCCACCCGGCCTCTACAAATATCTCCTGTCCCGTCCCGATCCTTCCTTCCTCGAGGCCCGGAATCTCTCCCTCCTCCTCCGCCAACATTTCCCTGGCGCCCCCATCTCTCTCCTTACTCCCAGACGGGATTCTGTTCTTATCTCCTCCCCCAGCCCAACCCTCCATACTGACATCCTCTCCCGCCTCCCCATCACCCGTTTTGGTCCTCACGCCTCCCTCACCCCTGCTCCCTCCCCATCTCCTACCCGCCAACCCCAACCCCCGCGTCGCCCGCCGACCCTCACCGCCGTGATCACTCGGCTTAGCCCGTCGATCACGGAGGAGGAGGTGCTGGCGGAGCTGAAGGCCCATCCCACCCTGGAGGTGCGGGCAGTCCGCCGCATTTTCAACGCGACTGGCCCCACCCGCCTTATGCGGGTTTTCTCCGAGGACGCCCCCTCCATTGACCGTCTCCTGAAGGAGGGTGCCCTCCTCTTCAATCAGCGGTACAAGGTCGACCCCTCCCGTTCCCCCCCTCAATCCCTGCGCTGCCAGAGATGTCTGCGCTACAATGCACATCCAACAGCAGAGTGCCGCGAGGCCCCCACCTGCCCGCATTGTCGGTAAGCGCACTTCCTCCGGCAGTGCCCCAACCTCCAATCCCCTCCCTCCTGTAATACCTGCAGCCTCCCCCACCCCACCTACTCCCAAAAGTGTAAAGCCCGACCCCCTCCCACCACTCCTGAACTCACCGTACCTGTCCGTCCCCTGGACGCCCCCACCCCTCCTGGCAATTCCCTTCGTCCCCCCCCCCACTGCTGAGGACATCATCAGGTTCCTCACCATTGTCCTCCAAAACGTCCATCCCTTTCAGCGCCCCCACACCTTACAACAGATCTCCCTCGCCGCCCGTTCCATATTCCACCTTAAAATGTACGCCACCTTTTCCAATAACCAGGCCCATTTCACCTTCTCCCGCCTTGACACCCTCGTATAAGTCCTTATCATGGCGCGACAGCATCATATCCTTTTCAACAATATCCGCTCCCTTCCCGCCAACAACAACCTCTTCCTGCACACCCTTGCTACCCACCGTGTAGATGCCTTCCTCCTCAATGAAACCTTCCTCCAACCCCACCACTCCATCCACACCTCCCCCTATCTCCTCCACCGCTCCGATAATCCCCTCCCAGTTGCGCGTGGCGGAGTTGCCATTGGCCACCACCGCCAGATCCCCGTTCGGCTCCAGCCTCTCCTTCCCGACCCCACCGAACACCTGATCCTTAGTCTCTTCTTCCCCGGCCTTACCATTACCTGTGCCACCATCTATGTCCGCCCCAACGCCCCTCTTCCTTTCGACTTCCTCTCCCACATCGACCGTACCTTCTCCTCCTATGTGATCGCCGCTGACCTCAACATCCATAGTCGCTCCGCTGCCCAGTTACGGCGGTGGCATCGGTTCCTCTCCTCCCTTCAAGGCGACCTCATCCCCATCCCCCAGCACACTCGTCCCGAATCCAACTCCACTCCCGATGTTATCCTCTCCTCCCCCAACCTCCTTGGTCGCATTACGGTGGATGTCCTGGAGCCTCTTGGTAGCGACCATCTCCCTGTCCTCCTCACCGTTTCAGACGGCCGTCGCCCCCGCCCCGACCCTCGTCATGACCCTCCCCCTAAGTACATCCATGACTATTCCCGTGCCAACTGGAATGCCTACCGGGATACCCTCTCCACTCAGGTCGATAGCCACCCTCTCGCCTACCGCCGTCCCGATGATGTCACCCATGCCGCCTCCTTTCTCCAGCAGACCTTGTCTGAGGCCGTGGAGGCCCACGTCCCTACTGTTGCCATCCACCCCCACCGTCCTACCTTACCACCACAGGCCGTCCTCCTCCTCCGTGAATCCCGTCGTCTCTACCGTGCCTTCCTCCGCACGCGTGACCCGGACACCCTACGACGCCACCGGCAACTCCAGCGACACATTCGAAATTTGCTCGCGGCCAAGAAACGCCGGGACTGGCGACAGACATGCACCCGTTTAAATGCTACCCTCCCTATAAACTCGTCCAAGTTCTGGACCGCCTTCCGTCGCCTTATCGGAACTAAACCCTCCCCCTACTATCCTCTTCTCCACGATGATCACCCCTTCCCTGACGCCCTTAGTAAGGCCAATCACTTTGCCTCCTACCTGTCCGATGTGTTTTCCATCCCTGATGATCCCCAGTTCGATTACTCCCTCTTCCCAGATATCCGCGATCGAACTGACACCTCTGTCCCTCCCCTCGCTCCTGGTTTCCAGTACTTGGACAACATTCCACACACGGACCTTAATGCCCCCATCACCACACATGATCTCATCAATACACTCCGCACCAAACGCAACACCGCTCCTGGTCACGATCGTGTCACCTACCGTCACCTTCGTGAAGCTCCTGTCTCTTTTCTCTCCACCCTGGCCAGGCTCTACAATGTAGTCCTGTCCACCGGTTACTACCCCGACCTGTGGAAAACCTCCCGTATCCTCATGTTCCTCAAACCTGGCAAACCGCCGTCCGCCGTCTCCTCCTACCGTCCCATCAGCCTTACCTCGGTCTTCAGCAAGGTCCTGGAATCTATCCTCACCCGCCGCATCCACCAGCATCTCCGCCAGCACCGCCTCCTCCCCGTTACCCAGTGTGGCTTTCGGCCGTCCTTCTCTTCCGACGATCTTCTCCTTCACCTCACTCATCTCCTTTCCGAACAGCTCAATTCCCGTCGCTCCGCAATCTTCCTCTCTCTTGACCTCGAACGCGCATATGACCGCGTATGGCATTCCGGTCTCCTCTTCAAGCTCCAAACCTTCGCCCTTCCCATTAACTACGTTCGTCTGATCGGTTCCTTTCTCTCCCGCCGTCCTTCCTATGTCACCATCCATAACACCGATTCCTACACCTTTTTCCCCTCCGCCGGTGTGCCCCAAGGCTCCGTCCTCTCCCCCCTTCTGTACTTGTTGTACACGGCGGACATGCCGCCGCCGTCACCCCCCGTCCACCTTCTCCAGTTTGCCGATGACACCGCCTTCCTTGCCCTTGCCCCCACCCTGCGACGCTCCCAACACCTTCTCCAATCCCATCTTGACCGGTTCACCGCTTGGTGCAACCAGTGGTTGCTCAAGGTCAATCCTTCCAAAACCCAGGCGATCATTGTAGGCAAAACCACTCCCTCCTTCCGCCTCCTTGATTTCTATCTCACCGTTTATGGCCGTCCCATCGCTCTCACCCCCACCCTTAAGTACCTTGGAGTCATCCTCAACCGTCGCCTCTCCTGGACTCCCCATCTCCAGACAATCCAAGCCAAGGCACGTTCCCGACTCTGTCTCCTCAAGCTCCTTTCCGGCCGAACGTGGGGTCTGGACCCCTCCACCATCCTCCACACCTATAAGTCCCTCATCCGCCCTATCCTCTGTTACGCCCATCCAGCCTGGATCTCCGCCCCCCCTTCCTTTTATAAATCCCTCCAAATCCTTGAACGCCATGCTCTCCGCCTTGCCTATCGCATCCGTCTCCCTTCCCCCACGCGGATCCTGTATGACCTTATCCCCTTCCCCCACCTCCTCCTCTTCCTCGAAAGGATACGAATCCTATACACCTCCCGTAAACTCGATCCTCCTCACCCGCTCGTCTCCCCGATCCTCTCCCACCCCCGCCCGCTGCCGCGCCTGTACTCCCATGTCCCACCCGGTCTCCATCTCTCCACCCTCCTTACCCTCTCCCAAGGTGGCTTCCGCCAGCTACCCCTCCCTGATGATGTCCTCCTCCCCTGCATCTACCCCTCCTATCAACTTTGATCCTCCCCCACCTCCTGTGTCCTTTCCTTCAGGCACCCTCCCTCCCCCCTTCCCCTTCCCTTCTCTTTCCTTTCCCCCCTCCCTCCTACCCTCTCCTCCGGGCTTCCCTCCCCCTTCCTCCCTCCCCCTCTCTCCTTTGCCCATGGCATCTCTGGTCTCCCCTCTCCCATTTCCCCTTCCTCCTCCTCCACCTCCACTCTTGGCAGGTCCCCGGACTCGTACACACTGAGTGGACATTCGCGCGCCGGAGATCATCGCCATCAGTGTCTCGTGAGTGCCGTCGTGTTTCGTGTTCAGTGTTCCCGTCATACTCCATCGTTCACCTGTGCCATCACCATCTTCAGTGATAGTGCGTCGTGACAACAGTTTGTAGTGAATTATCGTCGAGTGTGAACGGCTCCGTGTTTGTCTTTATGTGTCTACTGTTTTATTACCCACCGTTATGTCACATTTGTGTATTCTTTCTGTTCTTTCTTTATCTCCTCTCCGGCTGAAGAGCGGCGTACCATGCTGCTGACAGCCTGCCTGTTTGTACGGGTTTGAAAATAACAATAAAGAAAAAAAAAAAAAGAAAAAAAAGTAGTAGTAGGCACTCTCCGGCGGTACACCGCAAGGTTACCGCCCTTCGATAGTGCCATTTTCGCGCTAATCGAAGTGCTAGGGGTTCCAGGTGCCAGCCAGCCAGCCAGCCAGCCAGCAGCAGCAGCAGCAGCAGCAGCAGTTCCCGGTCCCGGCCTGCAGCAGTGGTCCCGCAGCCAGCCAGAGAGCCAGCCAGCCAGCCAGCCAGCCAGCCAGCCAGGCAGCCAGCCCTCCGGTGGCAGCAGCAGTCCAGCCAGCAGCAGTCCAGCCAGCAGCCAGCAGCCAGCAGCAGCAGCAGCAGCAGCAGCCGCCGCCGCCGCCGCCGCCGCCGCCACCGCCGCCGCCCCGTCCGCGGCAGCAGCGTCCCTGCCCTCGCCGTCGCCGTCGCCGTCGCCATCGCCGTCGCCTCCCAGTGTGTGTCCTGTCCTTTTAGTGCTGTGTTTTTTCTTTCTTCTTCTTGTCATCATGTCCGCCCCCACCACCACCGTCACTACTACCACCACCGCCATCGTGTATACGTCCCCTTCCGCCGCCTCCACCACTATCACTTGGTGTGCCCAGTCCCACCCCCCTCCTTCCATCCCTCCCCTCCTCTCTATCCCTTCGCCCTCGCTCTTTGTCGCCCCCTCTCCCGCATCTTCCTCTCGTTCTGATCCTTTCCCCCCACTCCCTCAGCCTGTCACTGCAGCTCCGGCTAGGGTGGTGGCCCGTCGGGCCACTGCCCACGCCCAGCTCTCCCCGTCGCCATCGCCATCGCCATCACCGCCGCCACCGCCACCACCGTCATCATCGTCACCATAACTGCCACATTCGCCTGCACCGTCACAGTCACTATCTCCGGCGCCGACTGCTGCGTCCGTGCCGGGACCTGTCCCTTCCCACCACCTCCTCATCGTTCCCGTCCCTCCTGTCACCACCCGCCCATCTGCCGCTGTCAAACGCCCTAGTGGCACCTCCACTTCCTCTGCTCCTAAAAAGGCTCCACCCCGCCCCCCATCCCCACCCCAAAATGCCATGGACGTCTCCTTACCAGGCCCCGCTCCCTCCTCCTCCTCCTCCTCCTCCTCCCCCCCACCCGGCCTCTACAAATATCTCCTGTCCCGTCCCGATCCTTCCTTCCTCGAGGCCCGGAATCTCTCCCTCCTCCTCCGCCAACATTTCCCTGGCGCCCCCATCTCTCTCCTTACTCCCAGACAGGATTCTGTTCTTATCTCCTCCCCCAGCCCAACCCTCCATACTGACATCCTCTCCCGCCTCCCCATCACCCGTTTTGGTCCTCACGCCTCCCTCACCCCTGCTCCCTCCCCATCTCCTACCCGCCAACCCCAACCCCCGCGTCGCCCGCCGACCCTCACCGCCGTGATCACTCGGCTTAGCCCGTCGATCACGGAGGAGGGGGTGCTGGCGGAGCTGAAGGCCCATCCCACCCTGGAGGTGCGGGCGGTCCGCCGCATTTTCAACGCGACCGGCCCCACCCGCCTTATGCGGGTTTTCTCTGAGGACGCCCCCTCCATTGACCGTCTCCTGAAGGAGGGTGCCCTCCTCTTCAATCAGCGGTACAAGGTCGACCCCTCCCGTTCCCCCCCTCAATCCCTGCGCTGCCAGAGATGTCTGCGCTACAATGCACATCCAACAGCAGAGTGCCGCGAGGCCCCCACCTGCCCGCATTGTCGGCAAGCGCACTTCCTCCGGCAGTGCCCCAACCTCCAATCCCCTCCCTCCTGTAATACCTGCAGCCTCCCCCACCCCACCTAGTCCCAAAAGTGTAAAGCCCGACCCCCTCCCACCACTCCTGAACTCACCGTACCTGTCCGTCCCCTGGACGCCCCCACCCCTCCTGGCAATTCCCTTCGTCCCCCCCCCCCCCCACTGCTGAGGACATCATCAGGTTCCTCACTATTGTCCTCCAAAACGTCCATCCCTTTCAGCGCCCCCACACCTTACAACAGATCTCCCTCGCCACCCGTTCCATATTCCACCTTAAAATGTACGCCACCTTTTCCAATAACCAGGCCCATTTCACCTTCTCCCGCCTTGACACCCTCGTATAAGTCCTTATCATGGCGCGACAGCATCGTATCCTTTTCAACAATATCCGCTCCCTTCCCGCCAACAAGAACCTCTTCCTGCACACCCTTGCTACCCACCGTGTGCATGCCTTCCTCCTCAATGAAACCTTCCTCCAACCCCACCACTCCATCCACACCTCCCCCTATCTCCTCCACCGCTCCGATAATCCCCTCCCAGTTGCGCGTGGCGGAGTTGCCATTGGCCACCACCGCCAGATCCCCGTTCGGCTCCAACCTCTCCTTCCCGACCCCACCGAACACCTGATCCTTAGTCTCTTCTTCCCCGGCCTTACCATTACCTGTGCCACCATCTATGTCCGCCCCAACGCCCCTCTTCCTTTCGACTTCCTCTCCCACATCGACCGTACCTTCTCCTCCTATGTGATCGCCGCTGACCTCAACATCCATAGTCGCTCCGATGCCCAGTTACGGCGGTGGCATCGGTTCCTCTCCTCCCTTCAAGGCGACCTCATCCCCATCCCCCAGCACACCCGTCCCGAATCCAACTCCACTCCCGATGTTATTCTCTCCTCCCCCAACCTCCTTGGTCGCATTATGGTGGATGTCCTGGAGCCTATTGGTAGCGACCATCTCCCTGTCCTCCTCACCATTTCAGACGGCCGTCGCCCCCGCCCCGACCCTCGTCATGACCCTCCCCCTAAGTACATCCATGACTATTCCTGTGCCAACTGGAATGCCTACCGGGATACCCTCTCCACTCAGGTCGATAGCCACCCTCTCGCCTACCGCCGTCCCGATGATGTCACCCATGCCGCCTCCTTTCTCCAGCAGACCTTGTCTGAGGCCGTGGAGGCCCACGTCCCTACTGTTGCCATCCACCCCCACCGTCCTACCTTACCGCCACAGGCCATCCTCCTCCTCCGTGAATCCCGTCGTCTCTACCGTGCCTTCCTCCGCATGCGTGACCCGGACACCCTACGACGCCACCGGCAACTACAGCGACACATTCGAAATTTGCTTGCGGCTAAGAAACGCCGGGACTGGCGACAGACATGCACCCGTTTAAATGCTACCCTCCCTGTAAACTCGTCCAAGTTCTGGACCGCCTTCCGTCGCCTTACCAGAACTAAACCCTCCCCCTACTATCCTCTTCTCCACGATGATCACACCTTCCCTGATGCCCTTAGTAAGGCCATTCACTTTGCCTCCTACCTGTCCGATGTGTTTTCCATCCCTGATGATCCCCAGTTCGATTACTCCCTCTTCCCAGATATCCGCGATCGAACTGACACCTCTGTCACTCCCCTCGCTCCTGGTTTCCAGTACTTGGACAACATTCCACACACGGACCTTAATGCCCCCATCACCACACAGGATCTCATCACTACACTCCGCACCAAACGCAACACCGCTCCTGGTCACGATCGTGTCACCTACCGTCACCTTCGTGAAGCTCCTGTCTCTTTTCTCTCCACCCTGGCCAGGCTCTACAATGTAGTCCTGTCCACCGGTTACTACCCCGACCTGTGGAAAACCTCCCGTATCCTCATGTTCCTCAAACCTGGCAAACCGCCGTCCGCCGTCTCCTCCTACCGTCCCATCAGCCTTACCTCGGTCTTCAGCAAGGTCCTGGAATCTATCCTCACCCGCCGCATCCACCAGCATCTCCGCCAGCACCGCCTCCTCCCCGTTACCCAGTGTGGTTTCGGCTGTCCTTCTCTTCCGACGATCTTCTCCTTCACCTCACTCATCTCCTTTCCGAACAGCTCAATTCCCGTCGCTCCGCAATCTTCCTCTCTCTTGACCTCGAACGCGCATATGACCGCGTATGGCATTCCGGTCTCCTCTTCAAGCTCCAAACCTTCGCCCTTCCCATTAACTACGTTCGTCTGATCGGTTCCTTTCTCTCCCGCCGTCCTTCCCATGTCACCAACCATAACACCGATTCCTACACCTTTTTCCCCTCCGCCGGTGTGCCCCAAGGCTCCGTCCTCTCCCCCCTTATGTATTTGTTGTACACGGCGGACATGCCGCCGCCGTCACCCCCCGTCCACCTTCTCCAGTTTGCCGATGACACCGCCTTCCTTGCCCTTGCCCCCACCCTGCGACGCTCCCAACACCTTCTCCAATCCCATCTTTACCGGTTCACCGCTTGGTGCAACCAGTGGTTGCTCAAGGTCAATCCTTCCAAAACCCAGGCGATCATTGTAGGCAAAACCACTCCCTCCTTCCGCCTCCTTGATTTCTATCTCACTGTTTATGGCCGTCCCATCGCTCTCACCCCCACCCTTAAGTACCTTGGCGTCACCCTCGACCGTCGCCTCTCCTGGACTCCCCATCTCCAGACAATCCAAGCCAAGGAACGTTCCCGACTCCATCTCCTCAAGCTCCTTTCCGGCCGCACGTGGGGTCTGGACCCCTCCACCATCCTCCACACCTATAAGTCCCTCATCCGCCCTATCCTCTGTTACGCCCATCCAGCCTGGATCTCCGCCCCCCCTTCCTTTTATAAATCCCACCAAATCCTTGAACGCCATGCTCTCCGCCTTGCCTATCGCATCCGTCTCCCTTCCCCCACGCGGATCCTGTATGACCTTATCCCCTTCCCCCACCTCCTCCTCTTCCTCGAAAGGATATGAATCCTATACACCTCCCGTAAACTCGATCCTCCTCACCCGCTCGTCTCCCCGATCCTCTCCCACCCCCGCCCGCTGCCGCGCCTGCACTCCCATGTCCCACCCGGTCTCCATCTCTCCACCCTCCTTACCCTCTCCCAAGGTGGTTTTCCGCCAGCTCCCTCTCCCTGTTGATGTCCTCGTCCCCTCCATCTACCCCTCCTATCAACTTTGACCCTGCCCCCCCTCCCTCCTGGTGTCCTTTCGCTTCCGTACCCTCCCTCTTTCTCTTCCCTTCCCTTCTCTTTCCTTTTCCCCCATCCCCTCCCCCCACCCCTCTTCTTCCGGGCTTCCCCTCCCCCTTCCTCTCTCCCCCCTCTTTCCCCTGCCCGTGGCGTCCCTGCTCTCCCCTCTCGCTTTCCCTTTCCCCCTCCTCCTCCTCCTCCTCCTCTCTTGGCAGGTCCCCGGACTCGCACACGCCTCGTGAACTTTCGCGGGCCGGAGATCATCGCCCTCGTTTTAGTGTCTGTGCCGTCGTGTCTGTGCCTCAGTGTTTTTCGCCGTCCACCCTCCTTCGTTCACGTGTGTCATCTACCTCGTCAGTGTTTGTGCCCAGTGCCGACGGTTTTTCTTGTTTGTTTCGTCAAGTGTGAACGGCTTCATGTTTTTTAACTATTGTATCTCCTGTTTTTTAAACCGCCATTCTGTTACTTGTCTGTCTCCCTTTCTTTTTTATTGTACTGCTTATGGCTGAAGAGCGGAGTACACTGTTCCGCTGCCAGCCCACCTTGTATGGGGTGTCCAAATTACAATAAAGAAAAAAAAAAAGTAGTAGTAGGCAATTCGAGGGTTGGATTCCCTCTCTTCTTCATCAAAGAGTTTCAGTGCCTGGGCTACTCTCAGGGTGCACCTTCGACGTGGAAGATCCCCGCCGGTTCCCTGCTGTGTCGTCAGCTTGCCAGCCGTAGTGCCTGCCGGTGCTCGCCGCCGCCGCAGCTGCCGCCTTCCGGTCCTCGCCGCCGCCGCCGCCGCCGCCGCCGCCGTCGCCGCCTGCCAGGGCTCGCCGCCGCCGCCAGCCGGTGCTCGCCGCCGCCGCCATCGCCGCCAGCCGGTGCTCGCCGCCGCCGCCGTCGCCGTCGCCGCCAGCCGCCGCCGCCGCCGCCGCCGCCGCCGCCGCCGTCGCCGTCGCCATCCGCCCTGGTCGTCCGACCCTGTTCTTCGTCCGTCTGCGTCTTCGCCTGTTCCCAGTTTGTGTCTTTTCCTTTTAGTGCTGTGCGTTTTTTCTTCCTATCGTCATGTCCGCGCCCCCCACCACCACCGCCACCGCTACCACCACCGCCATCGTATATACCTCACCTTCCGCCGCTTCCACTACTATAACTTGGTGTGCCCAATCCCACCCCCCTCCTTCCATCCCACCTCTCCTCACTCTCCCTTCGCCCTCGCTGTTTGTCGCCCACTCTCCCCCTTCTTCATCGCGCTCTGATCCTTTCCCCCCACTCCCCCAGCCTGTCACTGCAGCTCCGGCTAGGGTGGTGGCCCGTCGGGCCACTGTCCACGCCCAGATCTCCCCGTCGCCTTCGCCATCACCGCCACCGCCGTCATCATCGTCGCAGTCACCGTCGCCTTCACCGTCACCGTCTCCGGCGCCGACTGCTGCGTCCACGCCGGGACCTGTCCCTTCCCGCCACCTCCCAATCGCTCCCATCCCTCATGTCACCACCTGCCCTTCTGCCGCCGTCAAACGCCCTAGTGGCACCCCCACCTCCTCCGCTCCCAAAAAGGCCCCGCCCTGACCTCCTTCCCCCCCCCCCCCAGGGTGCCATGGATGTCTCCCTGCCTGGCCCTGCTCCCACCTCCTCCTCCTCCTCCTCCTCCTCCCCCCCCAGTCTATACAAGTATCTCCTGTCCCATCCCGATCCTTCCTTTCTCGAGGCCCGGAACCTCTCCCTCCTCCTCCGCCAACATTTCCCTGGTGCCCCCATCTCTCTCCTTACTCCCAGATGGGATTCTGTTCTCATCTCCTCCCCCAGCCCAACCCTCCATACTGACATCCTCTCCCGTCTCCCCATCTCCTGTTTTGGTCCCAACGCCTCCCTTACCCCTGCTCCTTCTCCATCTCCTACCCGCCAACCCCAACCCCCGCGTCGCCCGCCAACTCTCACCGCCGTGATCACTCGGCTTAGTCCAGTGATCACGGAGGAGGAGGTGTTGGCGGAGCTCAAGGCGCATCCCCATTTGGAGGTGCGTGCGGTTCGCCGCATACATAACGCTGCCGGCCCCACCCGCCTTATGCGGGTTTTTTCTGAGCACGCCCCCTCCATTGACCGTCTCCTGAAGGAGGGTGCCCTCCTCTTCCACCAGCGGTACAAGGTCGACCCCTCCCGTTCCCCTCCTCAATCCCTGCCCTGCCAGAGGTGTCTGCGCTATAATGCGCACCCCACAGCTGAGTGCCGCGAGGCCCCCACCTGCCCGCATTGTCGGCAAGCGCACTTCCTCCGGCAGTGCCCTAACCTCCAATCCCCTCCCTCCTGTAATACCTGCAATCTCCCTCATCCCACCTACTCCCAAAAGTGTAAAGCCCGACCCCCTCCAACCACTCCTGAACTCACCGTACCTGTCCGTCCCCTGGACGCCCCCACCCCTCCTGGCAATTCCCTTCGTCCCCCACCTACCGCTGAGGACATCATCAGGTTCCTCACCATTGTCCTCCAGAATGTTCATCCCTTTCAGCGCCCCCACACCCTCCAACAAATCTCCCTCGCCGCCCGTTCCATTTTTCACCTTAAAATGTACGCCACCTATTCCAACAACCAGGCCCATTTCACCTTCTCCCGTCTTGACACCCTCGTCTAAATCCCTGTCATGGCGCGACAGCACCGTATCCTTTTCAACAACATCCGCTCCCTTCCCGCCAACAAGAACCTCTTCCTGCACACCCTTGCTACCCACCGTGTGGATGCCTTCCTCCTCAATGAAACCTTCCTGCAACCCCACCACTCCATCCACACATCCCCCTATCTCCTCCACCGCTCCGATAATCCCCTCCCAGTTGCGCGTGGCGGTGTGGCCATTGGTCACCACCGCCAGATCCCCGTTCGGCTCCAACCTCTCCTTCCCGACCCCACCGAACACCTGATCCTTAGTCTCTTCTTCCCCGGCCTTACCATTACCTGTGCCACCATCTATGTCCGCCCCAGCGCCCCTCTTCCTTTCGACTTCCTATCCCACATCGACCGTACCTTCTCCTCCTACGTGATCGCCGCCGACCTCAACATCCATAGTCGCTCCGCTGCCCAGTTATGGCGGTGGCATCGGTTCCTCTCCTCCCTTCAAAGCGACCTCATTCCCATCCCCCAGCACACCCATCCCGAATCCAACTCCACTCCTGATGTTATCCTCTCGTCCCCCAACCTCCTTGGCCGCATAACGGTGGATGTCCTGGAGCCTATTGGTAGCGACCATCTCCCTGTCCTCCTCACCGTTTCAGACGGTCGTCGCCCCCACCCTGACCCTCGTACTGACCCTCCCCCTAAGTACATCCATAACTATTCCCGTGCCAACTGGAATGCCTACCGGGATGCCCTCTCCACCCAGGTCGATAGCCACTCTCTCACCTATCGCCTTCCCGATGATGTCACCCGTGCCGCCTCCTTTCTCCAGCAGACCTTGTCTGAGGCCGTGGAGGCTCACGTCCCTACTGTTGCCATCCACCCCCACCGTCCTACCTTACCCCCACAGGCCGTCCTCCTCCTTCGTGAATCCCGTCGTCTCTACCGTGCCTTCCTCCGCACGCGTGACCCGGACACACTACGACGCCACCGGCAACTCCAGCGACACATTCGTAATTTGCTCGCGGCTAAGAAACGCCAGGACTGGCGACAGACATGCACCCATTTAAATGCTACCCTCCCTATAAACTCGTCCAAGTTCTGGTCCGCCTTCCGTCGCCTTACCGTCACTAAGCCCTCCCCCTACTATCCTCTTCTCCATGATGATCACCCCTTCCCTGACGCCCTTAGTAAGGCTAACCACTTTGCCTCCTACCTGTCCGATGTGTTTTCCATCCCCGATGATCCCCAGTTCGACTACTCCCTCTTCCCGGATATCCGCGATCGAACTGACACCTCTGTCCCTCCCCTCGCTCCTGGTTTCCAGTACTCGGACAACATTGCACACACGGACCTCAATACTCCTATCACTACACAGGATCTCATTGCTGCACTCCGCACAAAACGCAACACCGCTCCTGGTCACGATCGTGTCACCTACCGTCACCTTCGTGAAGCTCCTGTCTCTTTTCTCTCCACCCTGGCCAGGCTCTACAATATAGTCCTGTCCACCGGTTACTACCCCGACCTGTGGAAAACCTCTCGTATCCTCATGTTCCTTAAACCAGGCAAACCGTCGTCCGCCGTCTCCTCCTACCGTCCCATCAGCCTTACCTCAGTCTTCAGCAAGGTCCTGGAATCTATCCTCATCCACCAGCATCTCCGCCAGCACCGTCTCCTTCCCCTTACCCAGTGTGGCTTTCGGCCGTCCTTCTCTTCCGACGATCTTCTCCTTCACCTCACTCATCTCCTTTCCGACCAGCTCAATTCCCGTCGCTCCGCAATCTTCCTCTCTCTTGACCTCGAACGCGCTTATGACCGCGTATGGCATTCCGGTCTCCTCTTCAAGCTCCAAAGCTTCGCCCTTCCCATTAACTACGTCCGTCTGATCGGTTCCTTTCTCTCCCGCCGTCCTTCCTATGTCACCATCCATAACACTGATTCCTACACCTTTTTCCCCTCCGCCGGTGTGCCCCAAGGCTCCGTCCTCTCCCCCCTTCTGTACCTGTTATACACGGCGGACATGCCACCGCCGTCAGCCCCCATCCACCTTCTCCAGTTTGCTGATGACACCGCCTTCCTTGCCCTTGCCCCCGCCCTGCAACGCTCTCAACGCCTTCTCCAATCCCATCTTGACCGGTTCACCGCTTGGTGCAACCAGTGGTTGCTCGAGGTCAATCCTTCCAAAACCCAGGCGATCATTGTAGGCAAAACCACCCCTTCCTTCCGCCTCCTTGATTTCTATCTCACCGTCTATGGCCGTCCCATCGCCCTCACTCCCACCCTTAAGTACCTTGGCGTCACCCTCGACCGTCGCCTCTCCTGGACTCCCCATCTCCAGAGAATCCAAGCCAAGGCACATTCCCGCCTCCATCTCCTCAAGCTCCTTTCCGGCCGCACGTGGGGTCTGGACCCCTCCACCAGCCTCCATACCTATAAATCCCTCATCCGCCCTATCCTTTGTTATGCCCATCCAGTTTGGATCTCCGCTCCCCCTACCTTTTATAAATCCCTCCAAATCCTGGAATGCCATGCTCTCCGCCTCGCCTACCGCATCCGTCTCCCCTCCCCCACACGGATCCTGTATGATCTCATCCCCTTCCCGCACCTCCTCCTTTTCCTTGAAAGGATACGTATCCTGTACACCTCCCGTAAACTTGATCCTCCTCACCCACTCGTCTCGCCACTCCTCTCCCACCCCCACCCGCTGCCGCGCCTGTATTCCCACGTCCCGCCCGGTCTCCATCTCTCCACCCTCCTTACCCTCTCCCAAGGTGGCTTCCGCCAGCTCCCTCTCCCTGATGATGCCCTCCTCCCCTCCATCTACCCCTCCTACCAACTTTGATCCTCCCAACCTCCTCCTGTACTTACTCCCCTGGGCACCCTCCCTCCCTTCTCCCCCTTTTCCCTCCCTCCTCCTTTTCTCGTCCCTCGTCCTCCGGGCCTCCCCTCCCCTGTCCCTATCCTCCCGTCCCCGTCTCCTAAGCCGTGGCATCCTCTTTTCCTCCCCTCTCCCCCTCCTCATCCCTGTTGCCCTCTTGGTAGGTCCCCGGACTCGCAGACGCTCAGTGGACATTCGCGCGCCGGAGATCACCGCCATCAGTGTATCGTGTGTGCCGTCATGTTTAGTGTTCAGTTTCGCCGTCACGCTCCATTGTTCACCAGTGCCATCGTCTTCTTCAGTGTTTGTGCGTCGGGTCTCCAGTTCATAGTGTGGATTGTCATCAAGTGTGAGCGGCTTCTTGTGCTTTTATATTCTTGTGTCTCCTATTTTTTCCGCCGTTTTTCTATGTAATGTCTCTTCTTTGTTTATCTCCATGTACTCTCTTCGGCTGAAGAGCGGCGTATTGTGCTGCTGCCAGCCTACCTGGTTGTTCAGGTATCAAAATTACAATAAAGTAAAAAAAAAAAAAAGAGTAGTAGTAGGGGCAGTTGCCCCCCTCTGACGTCAACACTCCCATCACAGCACAAGACATTAAACTTCTCCTCCAGTCCAAACGCAACACGGCCCCTGGTCACGACTGTGTCACCTACCGTCACCTTCGAGAAAGCCCCTATTCCTTCCTAACTGTCCTCGCCCATCTCTATAATGTCATCCTCTCTACTGGCTTCTACCCTGACCTGTGGAAGACCTCCTGCGTCCTCCTATTCCTCAAACCCAACAAACCCCCTTCTGCCGCCTCTTCCTATCGTCCCATCTGCCTCACCTCCGTCTTCAGTAAGGTCTTTGAATCCATCCTCTCCCACTGTATCCATCGGCACCTTGCTCAACACCACCTCCTCCCCCTTACCCAGTGTGGCTTCCGACCCTCCTTCTCTGCTGACGACCAACTCCTCAACCTTGTTCACCTTCTGTCCCTCCAGCTCAACTCCCGTCGCTCCGCCATTTTTGTTTCCCTTGACCTCCAAAATGCCTATGACCATGTATGGCATCCCGGTCTCCTCTTTAAACTCCAAACCTACGCCCTGCCTATCAATTTTGTCCGTCTGGTCGCTTCCTTCCTCTCGCACCATCCTTCCTATGTCACCCTCCACAACACCAACTCCCGTATCTTTTATCCCACGGCTGGCGTCCCCCAGGGTTCTGTCCTCTCCCCTCTCCTTTATCTCTTGTATACAGCTGATATGCCCAAGCCACCCCTACCAGTCCACCTTCTCCAATATGCTGATGACACCGCCTTCCTGGCTCTCTATCCTACCCTTCAACGGTCTCAACGTACCCTCCAAACCCACCTTAACCAGTTCACCACTTGGTGTAACCAGTGGCTCCTCCGTCTCAACCCCTCCAAAACCCAGGCAATCATCATAGGCCGCACCACTCGCTCCTTTCGCCTCCAAGATTTCTACCTCACCCTTTATGGTCGTCCTCTCCAACTCACCCCCACCCTGAAATACCTTGGCCTCACCCTTGACCGACACTTCACCTGGACCCCTCATCTCCTGACCATCCAGCAGAAAGCCCATTCCCGCTTCCGCCTGCTGAAACTCCTGTCTGGCCGGACATGGGGATTGCATCCTTCTACCATCCTCCACACCTACAAATCCCTCATCCGTCCTATCCTCTGTTATGCCAGCGTCACCTGGATCTCCGCCCCCACCCGCTTTTACAAGGCTCTCCAAATCCTTGAACGCCACGCGCTCCGCCTTGCCTTCCGTATCCGCCTTCCTTCCCCCACACGGCTCCTGTATGAACTGATCCCCTTCCCCCACCTCCTCTTGTTCCTCCAACATCTCCACATCCTTTACATTGTTCGCAGGGTTGATCCCCCCCACCCTCTTGTTTCCTCCTTCCTCTCCACCCCCCGCCCATTGCCGCGCCTCTATCGCTGTATCCCTCCCTCTCTCCACCTCCACACCCTCCATCTCCTTCATCAGGGCAATTTCCAACGCCTCCCCCTCCCGGATGACGAACTTCGCCGTGACATATACCCTTCCTTCCAACTATAACCCGGCCTTGTTCCCCCCCCCCTCCCCAGGGCCCCCTTCTCCTCTTTCCTCCTCCTCCCAGAGCGGATTTTCCTCCATCCCCCCCTCCCCTGAGACCCTGCACCCCATACTTGCCTCTCTCCTTCCCACATCCCTCCCTACCTGGCCCTCTTCCGAGCGCCCCCCATTCCCCTCCCCCATCTCTTCCCCTCCCTCCCTTCTTCAGGTCTCCCTCATCTCCTTGAACCTGGCAGATCCTCTGTATTGATCATCATCAGTGTGCCACGTCAGTGTTGTGTTTCGCGCTGTTTCTCGTGTGCATCAAGAGGTGTGATTTTAAGTGTGTACTGCCTTGAGGTTCGCCGTCAGTGTTACGTTGTGTGCTATGCCATCTGTCAACACGTTTATGCTCCAGTCATACTGTGCCTTGTGTTCTTTTAATCGTCGCAGTGTGTGGTTTTTTGTGTGTGCTACTTTTAAACAGTCTTTTATCTCCATTTTACAGTCACCCCGTTTTTTGTATATTGCCTTCCATGATGTTCTCCCTTTTTTATATCTATGTTCGCCTTCTTCTCTACTTTGCTGTTTTTAAATGTCTTCTATTGTTTTGTTCTATGTCTTTCGGCTGAAGAGCAGCGCATATGCTGCTGCCAGCCCGCCCCGATGAGGAATTGAAATACAATAAAGAGAAAAAAAAACAAAGTAGTAGTACTCCAAAACCCAGGCGATCATTGTAGGCAAAACCACCCCTTCCTTCCGCCTCCTTGATTTCTGTCTCACCGTCTATGGCCGTCCTATCGCCCTCACTCCCACCCTTAAGTACCTTGGCGTCACCCTCGACCGTCGCCTCTCCTGGACTCCCCATCTCCAGACGATCCAAGCCAAGGCACGTTCCCGACTCCGTCTCCTCAAGCTCCTTTCCGGCCGCATGTGGGGTCTGGACCCCTCCACAATCCTCACAACCTATAAATCCCTCATCCGCCCTATCCTTTGTTACGCCCATCCAGCCTGGATCTCCGCCCCCCCCCTACCTTCTATAAATCCCTCCAAATCCTTGAACGCCATGCTCTCTGCCTTGCCTATCGCATCCGTCTCCCCTCCCCCACGCGGATCCTGTATGATCTCATCCCCTTCCCCCACCTCCTCCTTTTCCTTGAAAGGATACGGATACTGTACACCTCCCGTAAACTTGATCCTCCTCATCCGCTCATGTCCCCGATCCTCTCCCACCCCCGCCCGCTGCTGCGCCTGTATTCCCACGTCCCACCCGTTCTCCATCTCTCCACTCTCCTTACCCTCTCCCAAGGTGGCTTCCGGCAGCTCCCCCTCCCTGATGATGTCCTCCTCCCCTGCATCTACCCCTCCTATCAACTTTGATCCTCCCCCCCACCTCCTGTGTCCTTTCCTTCTGGCACCCTCCCTCCCCCCCTTTCCCTTCCCTTCTCTTTCCTTCCCCCCCTCCCTGCTACCCTCTCCTCCGGGCTTCCCTCCCCCTTCCTCCCTCCCCCTCTCTCCTTTGCCCATGGCATCTCTGCTCTCCCCTCTCCCATTTCCCCTTCCTCCTCCTCCACCTCCTCTCTTGGCAGGTCCCCGGACTTGTACACGCTGAGTGGACATTCGCGCGCCGGAGATCATCGCCATCAGTGTCTAGTGTGTGTGCTTCGTTTTGTGTTTCGTGCCATTACAATTCAACTGTTCACATGTGCCGTCACAGTTCTCCGTGTTTTGTGCGCCGTGTCAACAAGTGTTAGTGTTTTTTTTTTTTTCGTCCAACGTGAACAGCTTCATGTTTATTGTATTTTTTGTATCTCCATTTTTTGCCCGCCGTTTTTTTGTATTGTCTGTATCACCTCTATGTCATGTTATTGTTCCACTTAAGGCTGAAGAGCAGCGTAATGTGCTGCTGCCAGCCCACCTGTATAGGTGATTAAAATTACAATAAAGGAAAAAAAAAAACTAGTAGTACATCTAGAGGGTTGGATCCCCTCCTTCGAAAGCGTCAGATTGCAAAGCCTGGGAAACTCTCAGGGTGGAATATCCGTCTTCGAAGATTGTGTGTGTTTGTCTGTCTGTCTGCCCGCCGCTTGCTGCTGTCGCAGTTCGTTCGTCCGTCCGTCCGTCCGTCCGTCCGCCCGCCTGCCTGCTGGCTGTCCATCGCCGTCGTCGTAACCGCTGCCGCCGCCGCCGCCGCCTGCTGTTCGTCCGTCTCTTCGCCGCCGACGCCGCCTGCTGTTCGTCCGTCTGTTCGCCGCTGCCCATCGCCGACGCCGACGCCGACGCCGACGCCGCTTGCTGCACGTCCGTCTGTCCGTCGCCGTTCGTCTGCAATGAGTACTCCCACCTCCACCGTCATCTACACCTCCCCCTCCCCCTCTCCCACAGTCATTTCCTGGAGTGCCGCCTCTGGCCTCCCTCCTTCCACCTCTCCTTCCCTTCCCCCACTTACCCACCCCTATCTCCTCCCCTGCTGTATACCCACACCTCTACACCCTTCCTCCAGCCTCCACACCCTCAACAGCTTCCACTACTACCCCCACTCTCACGTACGCCTCTGTTGCCGCCTCTGCTGCCGCCCCTCAGGTGGTTGGCTTCCCCTCTCTCACCGACCCCGTCGCTTCGTCTTCTGCATCTCCCGCACGCATCACGTCGCGCCGAGCCACCATCGCCACCACTGAACCAGCTGCTTCTCCCGGTGCCTCCACTACGCCACAGGGATCTGCCACCCGCCACCTCCCTCTCCTCCCCGTCCCTCTCCCCTCCTCCCAGCCTCCGGTCTCCAAAAAACCCCAAAAGCGCGTCCTTACCGACTCTGCTCCCGCCACTTCCCACAAAAAATCAACACCACCTCCCCCTCCCCCTGCCGTCACCATGGACACCACCCCTCCTCCTGCCACCCCTACCTTGGCCCCCACCCTCCACACCTTTGTCCTGTCAACTCCAGATCCTAAGTTCCTCGACGCTCGTACCCTCACCAAGGAAATATGAAAGTACTTACCTGGTGCTCCCATCTCCCAACTCATTCCCCGCAGGGACTCAGTCCTTATCAAGTCCCCGTCCCCATCCTTTCACACAGACCTCCTGCGAAAACTCCCACGAGTTATGTTTGGCCCCCACGCCTCTCTGACACCCTTCCTTTCCGCTTCCACTCCTCATCAGCCCCAGCCTCCCCGTCGCCCCCCCCCACCTACACCGCTATGATCACCAAGCTCAGCCCGGTGATCACAGAGGATGAAGTGTTGGTAGAACTGAACTCCCACCTGGACTTGGAAATCCGCTCTGCCCGCCGTATCCACAATGCCTCTGGTCCCACCTACCTCATGCGGGTATTCTCAGAGTCCGCCCCATCCATAGACCATCTCCTCACCCAGGGTGCCCTGATGTACCACCGTCGCCACCCTGTTGAATCCTCCAAATCCCCTCCCCAATCCTACCGTTGCCAGCGGTGCCTGATGTACAATGACCACCTGACTCCCAACTGCAAAAACCCCCCCACCTGTCCCCATTGCAAGGCCTCCCACTTTCTCAAGAACTGCCCCGACCTCGCTGCTCCTCCTTCCTGTAATACCTGCAATGGCCCCCATGCCACATACTCCCACAAGTGTAAAGCTAAACCCCCTCCAGCCACCCCTGAACTTACAGTCCCAGTTCGTCCTGTCGATCCTCCTGTCCATCCTAACAATTCCCTCCGTCCACCCCACACGGCCGAGGACATCATCCGGTTCCTTACCGTTGTACTCCAAAACATTCACCCTTTTCAGCACCCACACACCTTCCAACAAATATCCCTTGCTGCTCGCTCTGTTTTCCACTGAACACCTTCGCCACTTACTCCCACAACCAAGCCCACTTCACCTTCACCCGCCTCGACACCCTAGTTTAAGTCTCTTCCCTTCCCTCTCTTCCCCCCCTCCTTCCCGTCATGGCGCGGCACGAATCTCGCATCCTCTTCCAGAACATTCGCTCCTTCCGCTCCAACAAATACCTCCTCATGCACACCCTCTCCCACCAGCAGGTCGACACCTTCCTCTTGAACGAAACCTTTCTCCAGCCCCACCATTCTATCCGCACCTCCCCCTATATCCTCCACCGCACTGATGCTCCTGGTCCTCGTGCGCAGGGTGGAGTTGCGATTGGCCACCTTAAGCATATCCCCGTCCGGCCACAACCTCTCCTCAATGACCCCACTGAACACCTTATCCTTAGCATCTTCTTCCCCTCCCTCACCATTACCTGTGCCACCATCTATGTCCGCTCCACTGCTCCTCTTCCTTATGACTTCATCTCACACATTGACCACACCTTCTCCACCTATGTGATTGCCGCCGACCTCAACATCCATAGCCGCACTCCTGCTGCCCTTCCGCGGTGGCATCAGTTCCTCTCCACAATCCAGGGTGACCTTGTTCCCATTCCCCAGCACACCCGACCCGAAAGTAACACCACCCCCGATGTTGTCATTGCCTCCGCCAACCTCCTTGGGCATATCACTGTCGCTGTCCTTGACCCCACAGGTAGCGATCACCTCCCTGTCCTTCTCACCATAACGTCTGCAAACCGCCCCCCTCCGGCTCCGCAACCTGCACCCCCTCCCAAGGTCGTCCATGACTATCGCCGTGCCAACTGGGATGCCTACCGGGACTCCATCTCCACCCAGGTCGAAAGCCACCCTCTTACCTATCACCATCCTGACGACATCATCCACGCCTCGTCCTTCCTTCAGACGGTAATTGCTGACACCGTGGAGGCCCATGTTCCTACTAAAACCATCCACCCACACCGTCCCACTCTCCCTCCGCGGGCTGTCCTCCTCCTCCGTGAATCCCGCCGCCTCTATCGCTCCTTCCTGCGCACTCGTGACAGGGATACACTCCAACGCCACCGGCAAATACAGCGACACGTACGGAACCTTATTACAGCAACGAAACGCCGGGACTGGCGCCAGACCTGCACACGACTCAATGCCACCCTCCCTATCAACTCCTCCAAGTACTGGTCCGCCTTCCATCGTCTTACTGGTTCCCTTTCCGCTCCCCACTACCCCCTTCTCCATAACGATCGCCCCCTTCCAGACAACCTCAGTAAGGCCAACGACTTCGCTTCCCACCTTTCCGAGGTCTTCTCCATCCCCGATGATCCCCACTTTGATTATTCTCTTTTCCCCACCGTCATGGAACGTGCTAATACCTCGATCGCTCCACTTGCTCCTAGTCTCCAGTACTTGGGGCAGTTGCCCCCCTCCGACGTCAACACTCCCATCACAGCACAAGACATTAAACTTCTCCTCCAGTCCAAACGCAACACGGCCTCTGGTCACGACTGTGTCACCTACCGTCACCTTCGAGAAAGCCCCTATTCCTTCCTAACTGTCCTCGCCCATCTCTATAATGTCATCCTCTCTACTGGCTTCTACCCTGACCTGTGGAAGACCTCCCGCGTCCTCCTATTCTTCAAACCCAACAAACCCCATTCTGCTGCCTCTTCCTATCGTCCCATCTGCCTCACCTCCGTCTTCAGTAAGGTCTTTGAATCCATCCTCTCCCACCGTATCCATCGCACCTTGCTCAACACCTCCTCCTCCCCCTTACCCAGTGTGGCTTCCGACCCTCCTTCTCTGCTGACGACCAGCTCCTCAACCTTGTTTACCTTCTGTCCCTCCAGCTCAACTCCCGTCGCTCCGCCATTTTTGTTTCCCTTGACCTCCAAAATGCCTATGACCATGTATGGCATCCTGGTCTCCTCTTTAAACTCCAAACCTACTCCCTGCCTCTCAATTTTGTCCGTCTGGTCGCTTCCTTCCTCTCGCACCGTCCTTCCTATGTCACCCTCCACAACACCAACTCCCGTATCTTTTACCCCACGGCTGGCGTCCCCCAGGGTTCTGTCCTCTCCCCTCTCCTTTACCTCTTGTATACAGCTGATATGCCCAAGCCACCCCCACCAGTCCACCTTCTCCAGTATGCTGATGACACCGCCTTCCTGGCTCTCTATCCTACCCTTCAACGGTCTCAACGTACCCTCCAAACCCACCTTAACCAGTTCACCATTTGGTGTAACCAGTGGCTCCTCCGTCTCAACCCCTCCAAAACCCAGGCAATCATCATAGGCCGCACCACTCGCTCCTTTCGCCTCCATGATTTCTACCTCTCCCTTTATGGGAGCCTTATGCGGGTTTTTTCTGAGCACGCCCCCTCCATTGACCGTCTCCTGAAGGAGGGTGCCCTCCTCTTCCACCAGCGGTACAAGGTCGACCCCTCCCGTTCCCCTCCTCAATCCCTGCCCTGCCAGAGGTGTCTGCGCTATAATGCGCACCCCACAGCTGAGTGCCGCGAGGCCCCCACCTGCCCGCATTGTCGGCAAGCGCACTTCCTCCGGCAGTGCCCTAACCTCCAATCCCCTCCCTCCTGTAATACCTGCAATCTCCCTCATCCCACCTACTCCCAAAAGTGTAAAGCCCGACCCCCTCCAACCACTCCTGAACTCACCGTACCTGTCCGTCCTCTGGACGCCCCCACCCCTCCTGGCAATTCCCTTCGTCCCCCACCTACCGCTGAGGACATCATCAGGTTCCTCACCATTGTCCTCCAGAATGTTCATCCCTTTCAGCGCCCCCACACCCTCCAACAAATCTCCCTCGCCGCCCGTTCCATTTTTCACCTTAAAATGTACACCACCTATTCCAACAACCAGGCCCATTTCACCTTCTCCCGTCTTGACACCCTCGTCTAAATCCCTGTCATGGCGCGACAACACCGTATCCTTTTCAACAACATCCGCTCCCTTCCCGCCAACAAGAACCTCTTCCTGCACACCCTTGCTACCCACCGTGTGGATGCCCTACTCCTCAATGAAACCTTCCTGCAACCCCACCACTCCATCCACACATCCCCCTATCTCCTCCACCGCTCCGATAATCCCCTCCCAGTTGCGCGTGGCGGTGTGGCCATTGGTCACCACCGCCAGATCCCCGTTCGGCTCCAACCTCTCCTTCCCGACCCCACCGAACACCTGATCCTTAGTCTCTTCTTCCCTGGCCTTACCGTTACCTGCGCCACCACCTATGTCCGCCCTAACGCCCCTATTCCCTTCGACTTCCTCTCCCACATTGACCGTACCTTCTCCTCCTACGTGATCGCCGCCGACCTCAACATCCATAGTCGTTCCGCCGCCCAGTTACGGCGGTGGCATCGGTTCCTCTCCTCCCTTCAAAGCGACCTCATTCCCATCCCCCAGCACACCCATCCCGAATCCAACTCCACTCCTGATGTTATCCTCTCGTCCCCCAACCTCCTTGGCCGCATAACGGTGGATGTCCTGGAGCCTATTGGTAGCGACCATCTCCCTGTCCTCCTCACTGTTTAAGACAGTCGTCGCCCTCACGCCGACCCTCGTACTGACCCTCCCCCTAAGTATGTCCACGACTATTCCCGAGCCGACTGGAATGCCTACCGGGATACCCTTTCCACCCAGGTCGATAGCCACCCTCTCACCTACCACCACCCTGACGATGTCACCCATGCCACCTCCTTTCTCCAGCAGACCTTGTCTGAGGCCGTGGAGGCCCACGTCCCTACTGTCGCCATCCACCCCCACCGTCCTACCTTACCCCCACAGGCGGTTCTCCTCCACCGTGAATCCCGTTGTCTCTACCGTGCCTTCCTCCGCACGCGTGACCCGGACACACTAGGACGCCACCAGCAACTCCAGCGACACATTCGTAATTTGCTCGCGGCTAAGAAACGCCGGGACTGGCGACAGACATGCACCCGTTTAAATGCTACCCTACCAATCAACTCGTCCAAGTTCTGGTCGGCCTTCCGTCGCCTTACCGGAACTAAACCCTCCCCCTATTATCCTCTTCTCCATGATGATCACCCTTTCCCTGACTCCCTTAGTAAGGCCAATCACTTTGCCTCCTACCTCTCCGATGTATTTTCCATCCCCGATGATCCCCAGTTCGATTACTCCCTCTTCCCTGATATCCGCGATCGAACTGACACCTCCCACATCCTGATGTTCCTTAAACCCGGCAAACCACCGTCCGCCGTCTCGTCCTACCGCCCCATCAGCCTTACCTCGGGTTTCAGCAAGGTCCTGGAATCTATCCTCACCCGCCGCATCCACCCGCATCTCCGCCAGCACTGCCTCCTTCCCGTCACCCAGTGTGGCTTTCGGCCGTCCTTGTCTTCCGACGACCTTGTCCTTCACCTCACTCATCTACTTTCCGAACAGCTTAATTCCCGTCGCTCCGCAATCTTCCTCTCCCTGGACCTCGAACGTGCCTATGACCGCGTATGGCATTCCGGTCTCCTCTTCAAGCTCCAAACCTTCGCCCTTACCATTAACTACGTCCGTCTGATCGGCTCCTTTCTCTCCCACCGTCCTTCCTATGTCACCGTCCATAACTCAGATTCCTACACCTTTTTCCCCCCTGCCGGTGTGCCCCAAGGCTCCGTCCTCTCCGTCCTTCTGTACCTTTTGTACACGGCGGACATGCCGCCGCCGTCAGCCCCCGTCCACCTTCTCCAGTTTGCCGATGACACCGCCTTCCTTGCTCTTGCCCCCACCCTACAGCGCTCCCAACACCTTCTCCAATCCCATCTTGACCGGTTCACCGCTTGGTGCAACCAGTGGTTGCTCAAGGTCAATCCCTCCAAAACCCAGGCGATCATTGTAGGTAAAACCACCCCTTCCTTCCGCCTCCTTGATTTCTACATCACCATCTATGGCCGTCCTATCGCCCTCACTCACACCCTTAAGTACCTTGGCGTCAGCCTCGACCGTCGCCTCTCCTGGACTCCCCACCTCCGGACAATCCAGGCCAAGGCACGCTCCCGACTCAGTCTCCTCAAGCTCCTCTCCGGCCGTACGTGGGGTCTGGACCCCTCCACCATCCTCCACACCTATAAATCCCTCATCCGCCCTATCCTTTGTTATGCCCATCCAGCTTGGATCTCCGACCCCCCCTCCCTTTTATAAATCCCTCCAAATCCTTGAACGCCATGCTCTCCGCCTCGCCTATCGCATCCATCTCCCTTCCCCCACGTGGATACTGTATGATCTCATCCCCTTCCCCCACCTCCTCCTTTTCCTTGAAAGGATACGGATCCTGTACACCTCCCGTAAACTCGACCCTCCTCACCCGCTCGTCTCACCGATCCTCACCCACCTCCGCCCGCTGCCACGCCTGTATTCCCATGTCCCACCCGGTCTCCATCTCTCAACCCTCCTTACCCTCTCCCAAGGTGGCTTCCGCCAGCTCCCCCTCCCTGATGATGTCCTCCTCCCCTGCATCTACCGCTCCTATCAACTTTGATCCTCCCTCCCCCACCTCCTGTGTCCTTTCCTTTAGGCACCCTCCCTCCCCCCCTTTCCCTTCCCTTCTCTTTCCTTTCCCCCTCCCTCCTACCCTCTCCCCCGGGCTTCCCCTCCCACTTCCTCCCTCCCCCTCTCACCTTTGCCCATGGCATCTCTGCTCTCCCCTCTCCCATTTCCCCTTCCTCCTCCTCCACCTCCTCTCTTGGCAGGTCCCCAGACTCGTACACGCTCAGATCATCGCCATCAGTGTTTAGTGTGTGTCCATCGTTTTGTGTTTCGTGCAGTTACAACTCAACTGTTCACATGTGCCGTTGCTGTTCTCCGTGTTTTGTGCGCTGTGTCTCCAAGTGTTAGTGTTTTTTTCGTCCAACGTGAACGGCTTCTTGTTTATTGTTTTTTTTGTATCACCATTTTTTGCCCGCCGTTTTTTGTATTGTATATATCACCTCTGTCATGTTTTATTGTTCCACTTAAGGCTGAAGAGCAGCATACTATGCTGCTGACAGCCCGCCTGTATAGGTGTATAAAATTACAATAAAGGAAAAAAAAAGTAGTAGTACAGCAACGAAACTCTGGGACTGGCGCCAGACCTGCACACGACTCAACGCCACCCTCCCTATCAACTCCTCCAACTACTGTTCCGCCTTCCATCGCCTTACTGGTTCCCCTTCTGCTCCCCAGTACCCCCTTCTCCATAACCATCGCCCCCTTCCTGACTACCTCAGTAAGGCCAAACACTTCGCTTCCCACCTTTCCGAAGTGTTCTCCATCCCAGATGAGCCCCACTTTATAATGTTACTTAAAATCCGTCTTGATTGCAAATTTTTTTTATTTTTTTTTATTATTCATATGACCGGTTTCGGTTCTGAATGAACCGAAACCGGTCATATGAATAATAAAAAAAATTTGCAATCAAGACGGATTTTAAGTAACATTATAAAATCACTGATTGCGGTTGTCCCATAAGACATTATGTCTGTTTTTGCAGAGCCCCACTATGATTATTCTCTTTTCCCCCTCTTTATGGAACGTGCCGACACCTCGGTCACTCCACTTGCTCCTAATTTCCAGTACTAGGGGCAGTTGACCCCTCCGACATAAACACTCCCATCACAGCACAAGACATTAAACTTATCCTCCGGACCAAACGCAACACGGCACCTGGTCACAACTGTGTCACCTACCGCCACCTTCGAGAAAGCCCCTATTCCTTCCTGACTGTCCTCGCCGTCTCTATAATGTCATCCTCTCTACTGGCTTTTACCCTGACCTGTGGAGGACCTCCCGCATCCTCTTATCCTCAAACACAACAAACCACCTTCTGCCGCCTCTTCCTATCGTCCCATCTGCCTCACCTCCGTCTTCAGTAAGGTCTTTGAATCCATCCTCTCCCACTGTATACATCAGCACCTTACTCAACACCACCTCCTCCCCCTTACCCAGTGTGGCTTCCGACCCTCCTTCTCTGCTGAAGACCAACTCCTAAACCTCGTTCACCTTCTGTGCCTCCAGCTCAACTCCCGTCGCTCCACCATTTTTGTTTCCCTTGACCTCCAAAATGCCTATGACCGTGTATGGCATCCTAGTCTCCTCTTTAAACTCCAAACCTATGCCCTGCCTATCAATTTTGTCCGTCTGGTTGCTTCCTTCCTCTCGCACCGTCCTTCCTATGTCACCCTCCACAACACCAACTCCCATATCTTTTATCACACGGCAGGCGTCCCCCAGGGTTCAGTCCTCTCCCCTTTATCTCTTGTATACGGCTGATATGCCCAAGCCACCTCCACCAGTCCACCTTCTCCAGTACGCTGATGACACCGCCTTCCTGGCTCTCTATCCTACCCTTCAATGGCTCCAACGTACCCTCCAATCCCACCTTAACCAGTTCACCACTTGGTGTAACTAGTGGTTTCTCCGTCTCAACCCCTCTAAAACCCAGGCAATCATCATAGGCCGCACCACTCGCTCCTTTCGCCTCCATAATCTACCTCATCCTTTATGGTCGTCCCATCCAGCTCACCCCACCCTGAGATACCTTGGCCTCACCCTCGACCGACACCTCACCTGGACCCCTCATCTCCAGACCGTCCAGCAGAAAGCCCATTCCTGCCTCTGCCTTCTGAAACTTCTGTCTGGCCACATGGGGATTACATGCTTCTACCATCCTCCACACCTACAAATCCCTCATCCGTCCTGTCCTCAATTATGCCAGCATTGCCTGGATCTCCGCACCCATCAACTTTTACAAGGCCCTCCAAATCCTTGAATGCCATGCGCTCTGCCTTGCCTTCCACATCTGCCTTCCTTCCCCTACACGGTTCCTGTATGAACTGATCCCCTTCCCCACCTCCTCCTGTTCCTCCAAGATCTCCGCATCCTTTACATTGTCCGCAGGCTTGATCCCCCCACCCTCTGGTTTCCTCCTTCCTCTCCACACCCCGCCCGTTGGCGCCTCTATCGCTGTATCCCTCGCTCTCTCCACTTCCAGACCCTCCTTCTCCTTCATCAGGGCAATTTCCAGCACCTCCCCCTCCAGGATGATGAGCTTCGCCGTGACATCTACCCTTCCTTCCAACTATAACCTGACCTTGTCCCCTCCCCCCTCCCCAGGGCCCCTTTCTTCCTCTCCCCTCCTTCTCCCAGAGCGGATTTTCCTCCTTCCCCCCACCCCCTGAGACCCTGCACCCCCTACTTGCCTCTTTCCTTCCCACATCCCTCCCTACCTTGCCCTCTTCATTGCGCACCCTGCCCATCTCGCCCTCTCTTCCCCTCCCTCCATTCTTCCGGTCTCCCTCATCTCCTTGCACAGATCCTCCATTTTGATCATTGTCAGTGTGCCATGTCAGTGTTGTGATTAGTGCTGTTTCTCCTGTGCGTCAAGATGTGTGATTTTAATTGTGTACTGCCTTGAGGTTCGACGTCAGTGTTTGTTATGTGCTATGCCATCTGTCGATACCTTTTATGCTCCAGTCATACTGTGCCTTGTGTTCTTTTAATTGTCCCAGTGTGTGGCTTTTTGTGTGTGCTACTTTTAAACAGTTTTTTATCTCCATTTTACAGTCACCAGGTTTTTTGTTTATTGCCTTCCATGATGTTCCCCCTTTTTTATATCTATGTTCACCATATTCTCTCCTTTGTTATTTTTAAATGTTTTCTATTGTTTGTTCTATGTCTTTTGGCTGAACAGCAGCGCATATGCTGCTGCCAGCCCACCCCGATGGGGAATTGAAATACAATAAAGAAAAAAAAAGTAGTAGTATTATATAATTTCTTGTGCTGCTCACTTAATAGAATAAGTGTACAGCCTTGTAATACAAAAAAATATATACGTAATGTGTCAGATTCGTTTACTCCTGTCCTGAAGAAGATAGTCCTATTGGGGAAAGTGTGAGTACGCTAATCCAAGTTTTATGTGAGATTTGGAAACTGCTCAATTTCTCCAGCTACAGCATCTTTACAACATAAGATCGAAAAGGTTGACAGTGTTACATTTCTGGGACTACAGCTCGATAATAAATTCAGTTGGGAAGGGCATACCATAGAATTGATGAAGCACCTAAACAAGTCTGTATTTACAGTGAGAATGACGTTAGATGTAGGAGACATAGATATAGAAAATCTTACATATTTTCATTCTATTATTTGATAAGGGTTCATATTCTGTGGTAACTCATCAAATGGAGAAAAAGTTTTTCGCATGTAAAAGCGTGTAATAAAGATCGTTTGTGGTATAAATTCAAGAACATCATGTAGGAACCTGTTCAATGAACTTTGTATTCTAACCACTGCTTCCTAATATATTTATTCCTTAATGAAATTTAAAATGGCTCTGAGCACTATGCGACTTAACTTCTGAGGTCATTAGTCGCCGAGAACTTAGAACTAATTCAACCTAACTAACCTAAGGACATCACACACATCCACGCCCGAGACAGGATTCGAACCTGCGACCGTAGCATCCACGCGGTTCCGGACTGAAGTGCCTAGAACCGCACGGCCACTGCGGCCGGCTTAATGAAATTTATTACAAGTATTTCCAACCAATAGCTCAATACATAATATCAGTAGTAGAAATAGGAACAGCAATCTACATAAAGACCTAAAATCACTTACCTTGGTCCAAAAGGGTTCCAATATTCAGGAACATGCATTTCCAATAAACTACCAATAAGTCAGCAACCATTAAAAACTTGGTTTTAGATAAAGCACGGTATACAGAGTATTTGAAAGAGATTCTGGTACAGAAGTGTCCGATTCCACATTCGTACTTTGCCCCAGGACGACATCAATATGCCGGAAATGGCTATTTTAAGTGTTTCTATGACGTCACTACATACACATGGCAACAAAAGCGAAGATACATGTAAATGATACAATAACATCTACCACCAAAAATACAATCAAACCAACGCCACGACTGCGGGAAGTAGGGGTTTTTAGGGTGAGGACAAGAAAGCTAGTAAAAAAAAAAAAACACACCATGAGCCAAAAACACAAAATGAGGAACATAAAGAAAAAAAATACTGCACTCCGCTACACTAACAAAAACTGCAGGAATCGGACACTTCTCTTTAACAAAATAGTTCAACCATAGGTGACCATACCAAAACACCAATACCCACAACTAAAAGTACGAAAATTGGAATCAGACATTTCCCTTGACCTACATAGGTGAACTTCAAATGAGGATACCAAAACATCAATACGTACAACTATGAAAATGGGAATCGGTCATTTCCAGTGACCAATATACGTTCACTACAACTACTGATGGAGGTTGGTGGGGGGTCCAGACCGCAAGTGCGACCATAAAGGAGCTTGAGGAGATGGAGTCGCGGGCGTGCCTTGGCTTCGATTGTCTGGAGATGGGGCGTCCAGGAGAGGCAACGGTCAAGGGTCATGCCAAGGTACTTAAGGGTAGGGGTGAGGGCGATAGGACAGCCATAGATGGTGACATAGAAGTTGAGGAGGCGGAAGGAATGGGTGGTGTTGCCTACAATGATCACCTGGGTCTTGGAAGGATTGCCCTTGAGCAACCACTGGTAGCAAGTGGTGAATCAGTGAAGATGGGATTGGAGAAGGTGTTGGGAGCGCTGCAGGGTGGGGGCTGGGGCAAGGAAGGCGGCGGTGTCATCGGCGTACTGGAGAAGGTGGATGGGGGGTGGGGGTGAAGGTGGCGGCATGTCCACCGTATACAAAAGGTACAGAAGAGGGGAGAGGACGGAACCTTGGGGTACACCAGTGGAGGGAAAAAGGTGTAGGAATCCGTGTTATAGATGGTGACCTAGGTAGGACATTGGGAAAGAGAGGACCCGCTGAGACGGACGTAGTTAAGAGGAAGGGCAAAGGTTTGGAGAGGAGATGAGTCAGGTGAAGGAAAAGGTGATCGGTAGAGAAGGACGGCCGAAAGCTACACTGGGTAACGGGGAGGATGCAGTGCTGGCGGAGATGCTGGTGCATGCGACGGGTGAGGATGGATTCCAGGACCTTGCTGAAGACTGAGGTAAGACTGATGGGACTGTAGGAGGAGACAGCGGGCAGCGGTTTGTCGGGTTTAAGGAACATCAGGATGTGGGAGGTTTTCCACAGGTCGGGGTAGTAGTTGGTGGAAAGGACTAGATTGTAGAGCCTGGCCAGAGTGGAGAGGAAGGAGGCAGGAGCTTCACGAAGTTGGCGATAGGTGACACGATCGTGACCTTGAGCGGTGTTGCTTTTCATGCAGAGTGTAGTGATGAGATCCTGAGTAGTGACGGGGGCATTGAGTTCGTACCGTGCAGTGTTGTCCAAGTACTGAAAGCCTGCAGCGAGGGGAGGGACAGAGGTGTCAATTCGACTGCAAACATCTGGGAAGAGGGAATAATGGGACTGGGGATCATCTGGAATGGTAAAGACATTGGAGAGATAGGAGGCAAAATGATTGGCCTTACTATGGTTGTCCTGGAAGGGTTGATTATCATGAAGGAGAGGGTAGTAGAGAGGGCAGAAGGCTGACCAGTACTTGGACGAGTTGATAGGAAGTGTAGCATTAAGACGAGTGCAAGTCTGTCACCAGTCCCGGCATTTCCTAGCTGCGAGCAAGTTTATGATGTGTCGTTGTAGTTACCGGTGGCGTCGTAGTGTGTCCGGGTCACACGTGTGAAAGAAGGAACGGTAGAGATGGCGGGATACACGGAAATGGAGGACAGCCTGTGGGGGTAAAGTAGGATGATAGGGGTGGAAGGCGACGGAAGGGACTGGGCTTCCATGACCTCAGACAAGGTCTGCAGGAGAAAGGAGGCGGCATGGGTAATATCATCAGGGTGGTGGTGGGTGAGGCGGTGGCTATCGACCTGGATAGAGAGGGTATCCTAGTAGGCATTCCAGTCGGCCGTGAGGAAATTATTTTTTTTTTATTGTTATTTTTCACCTTGTTCAAATGTGGGCTGGCAGCAGATAAATCTACTCTGCTATTCAGCCACAAGCATAACAATAGAAGAGAATATGAATACAGGAAAGTAAGAGATTGGTGTTTACAAAAAACAGTAGCTAATAAAATTTAAAACACAAAGCCATTCGCACTCGACGAAAAAACACGAGAAACAGTCGGAACTGCGCACCAGCACTGTCTTAGATGGTACAAGTGAACGAATGAACGTGGCGGCGAAAAACACTAAATCACAAACATGATGGCACACACACAAGAAACTGATGGCGATGATATCCAGAGCGCAAATGTCCACTGAACATGTACGAGTCTGGGGACCTGCCAAGAGGGGAAGAAGGTGGTGGGGGAGGGAGAGGGGAGAGCAAAGATGCCAATGGGAGGGGAGATGGTGGGAGGAATGAAGGTATGTGGGTAGGGGAAGCTGGGGGAAGAGGGGGGAAGAAGGGAGGTGGGAGGGAAGGGGAAGAGAAGGGAGAGAGGGTGCCCATAGGAACAAACACAGGAAGAGGGAGAGGAGTATCAATGTTGGTAGGAGGGGTAGATGGAGGAGGGCGTCATCGGGGAGGGGGAGCTTGTGGAAACCTCCTTGGGAGACGGTAAGTAGAGTGAAGAGATGGAGAGCTGGTGGGAAGTGGAAATACAGGCACAGCAGCAGGCGGGGTCAGGAGAGGATGGGAGAGACAAGTGGGTGGGGAGTTTCGAGGTTATGGGAGGTGTAGAGGACCCGTATCCATTCGAGGAAAAAGGAGGTGGTGTGGGGGAACAGAATAAGGTCATACAAGATCTGCATGGGGGAGGGGAGACAGATGTGATAGGCGAGGTGAAGAGCATGGTGTTCAAGGATCTGAAGGGATTTGGAAAAGGTAGGAGGAGCGGAGATCCAGGCAGGGTGGGCGTAGCAGAGGATAGGGCAGATGAGGGATTTATAGGTGTGGAGGATGGTGGTGGGGTCCAGACTGCAAGTGCGACCATAAAGGAGCTTGTGGAGATGGAGTTGGGAGTGTGCCTTGGCTTGGATGGTCCAGAGGTGGGGGGTCCAGGAGAGACGACAGTCAAGGGTGACGCCAAGGTACTTAAGGGTGGAGGTGAGGGCGATAGGGCAGCCATAGATGGTGGCATAGAAGTCGAGGAGGCGGGAGGAAGGGGTGGTTTTGCCTACAATGGTCGCCTAGGTTTTGGAAGGTTTGACCTTAAGCAACCACTGGTTGCACCATGTGGTGAATCGGTCAAGATGTGACTGGAGAAGATGTTGGGAGTGCTGCAGGGTGGGGCCAAGGGCAAGGAAGGCGGTGTCATCGGCGTACTGGAGAAGGTGGATGGGAGGTGAAGGCGGCGGCATGTCCAATGTATACAAAAGGTACAGAAGAGGGGAGAGGATGGAACCTTGGGGCACATTGGCGGAGGGGAAAAGGGTGTAGGAACCTGTGTTATGGTTGGTGTGGTAGGAAGCACATTGGGAAAGAAAGGACCCGATCAGACGGATGTAGTTAATAGGAAGTGCGAAGGTTTGGAGCTTGAAGAGGAAACTGGAATGCCACAACTGGTCAAGGGTCTTGCTTCGAGGTCAAGGGAGAGGAAGATAGCAGAGTGACGGGAATTAAGCTGTTGGGAGAGGAGATGAGTGAGGTGAAGGAGAAGGACATCGGTAGAGAAGGACGGCCGAAAGCCACACTGCGTAACGGGAAGGAGGTGGTGCTGGTTGAGATGCTAGTGGATGTGTAGGTTAAGGATGGATTCCAGGACCTTGCTGAAGACCGATGTAAGGCTAATGGGACTGTAGGAGGAGACAGCGGACGGCGGTTTGTCAGGTTTAAGGAACATCAGGATGCAGGAGGTTTTCCACATGTTGGGGCAGTAGCTGGTGGAGAGGACTACATTGTAGAGCCTGGCCAGGGTGTAGAGGAAAGAGACAGGAGCTTCACAAAGGTGACACGATCGTGACCGGGAGCGGTGTTGCTTTTGTGTGGAGTGTAGCGATGATATCCTGAGTAGTGATGGGGGCATTGAGTTCGTTGTGTGCAATGTTGTCCAAGTAACAGAAATCAGGAGCGAGGGGAGGGCCAGAGGTGTCAGTTCGATCGTGGACATCCGGGAAGAGGGAGTAATCGAACTGGGGATCGTCAGGGGCGATAAAGATATCGGAGAGATAGTCTAGAATGGTAAAGACAACCGAAAGGGAGGAGACAAAGTGATTGGCCTTACTAAGGCTGTCAGGGAAGGGTTGATTATCATGAAGGGTAGACAGTTATTGAAATAACTGCCTGTATCAGAGGAACGGTTATAGCAGTAACCGTTACTTCTCAGTAACCGGTTATTTCTATCAGTTACGTTATTTTTTGCCACCTCTAGTGCTGGTATTGGGAACGGCTGAAAGTAAGGGGAAACTACAGTTGTAATTTTTCCCAAGTGTGTGTGGTTTCGCTGTATGGGAAAATGATGATGTTGTCCTCTAGGGTAAAATATTCCAGAGGTAAAGTAGCCGCCATTCGGATCTCTAGGCGGGGACTACTGAGGAGGGCGTCGTAATCAGGAGAAAAAAAAAATATAGTGCTCTATGTATGGGAGTGTGGAATGTCAGATCCCTTAATCAGGCAGGCAGGTTAGAAAATTTAAAAAGGGAAATGGATAGGTTAAAGTTACATATAGTGGGAATTAGTCAATTTCAGTGGCAGGAGGTACAAGATTTCTGGTCAGGTGAAACGGGAATATATATAAAAAATCAAATAGAGTAATGCAGGAGAAGGTCTAATACTGAATTTAAAAAAATAGGAGTGCGGGTGAGCTACAGTGAACAGCATATTTAACACCTTACTGTAACGAAGATAGACACGAAGCCCACTCCTACCACAATAGAACAAGTTTATGTGCCAACTAGCTCCGCACATGGACTCTGACCACAATCTGTTGGTTATGAACTGTAGATCAAAACTGAAGAAGCTGAAAAAAGGTGGGAAATTTGAGAACTTGGGACCTGGATAAACTGAGAGAACGAGGGGTTATAGAGAGTTTCAGGGAGACCATTAGGGAACGATTGACAAGAATGGGGGAAATAAATGCTGTAGAAGAAGAATCAGTAGCTTTGATACATGGAGTAGTGAAGGCAGCGGAGGATCCAGTAGGTAAGAAGATGAGGGCTATTGAAATCCTTGGGCAACAGAAGAAATATTGAATTTAATTGATGAAAGGAGAAAATTTAGAAATGCAGTAAATGAAGCAGGCAAAAAGGAATACAAACGTCCCAAAAATGAGATCCACAGGAAGTGTAAAATGGCTAAGCAGGGGTGGCTAGAGGACAAAAGAAAGGAGGTACAGACATATATCACCAGGTGTGAAACAGATACTGCCTACAGTAAAATTAAAGAGACCTTTGGTGAAAAGAGAACCACTTGTTTGAATATCAAGAGCTCAGATGGAAACCCAGTACAATACCCTCAGTGACAATGTAGCAAGAAGGAAGCGACTTACTTCTCTGGTATAAGTATCACTAACCTGGTGTCTTGCTGCTTCGGTAGTCCCTCATCCCAAGTATTAGCACTCAGCCACCAGGTTCAATGAAGGGGCGATCTTGCTGAAGTGGAGTGTTTCTGGATGCCAGTAGTTAAATGTCAACAACACTTTGTACTATACTCATTTTAATAAAGAAAATACTTTGAAACACACTTCACCGAATTTCCAATATGGCGGCTCTTGGCTACGCCGTTATTCAACCCTTTACAACACATTAACACTTTTCTAACTTTCCATAATCGTAATACACACTGCCCACGACACGTGGCGTTCACTGATAACTAACTTTCACTATATCATGTTTAACAGCTGGAACATTTATTCGTCATCGTTTGTTTGGAGCCACCCCCACAGTTACTCGAACGTGCTTTTTCAGTGGCGCCTCGCTACTAACTCGCCTTCTCTTCCCGACGGACAAGAGAAACCCCACCTTTCTCTCTCAGCCAATAAGGACACTTCGCTCATTTCCTACACACACGCATATATATATATATAACACGCATATATATATATATATATATATATATATATATATATATATATATATATATATATATCCAAACTTTCAGTCAATGGGCGTTCAGATCGCTGTTGCTAGGCGGATCTGACATCATGTTTGCGGAAATTGTGACGGAAGTTTGACTCGTAACACTGTCTCAGATTGTAAGATCCTACTCCCGAATAGACGGATCTCGTCCCTACTAAGGTTGCACAACATTGCCTCCTATGGTTTCATCACTAATGCTCCTTGTTGACGCTTAATTGTCAAATGAACATGTAGCCTGGCTGCTACATAGCATTCCTGATCGCTTAAATGTGCGTAATACTTGGCTTAAACACGTGAAGGGATTGCATGTGCATTACACATTCCCCCCTCTTCTTCTATTTTCAAAATTCAATATACTCGAAGACCTTGTTTAATTTTGAAATATTCTCGGTTGGGTGTCTCTTGCCCTCGGTTTACATCTTTAATCATTGGTATTACTTAATCTTACGCATACTCTACAATCATTGCTTATCGACTACTGTTCTTATTATTACACTATCCTTAACACGATATAGCTATACAGATACATGTCCCATTGAAGTGAGTATGTATTCTATCTTTAAAATTACTTCTGATCATTATCTGATGCGATCTTTATCTGATGCCTTGAGAGTGGAACCATTTTAGCTTTAAATCATTTCTGAATGTACCATGAACACTATATAATACATACCTTAAATAAAATTGAATACTTATTCTGATGCACTTCTGTTTTATCTGAGATGGAACATATACTCATATGCCCCTTCCTTTTAGCTCATCTACATATTAATTACTTCTATATCCAATACAGAACAAGCTAATCAAAAATTTATAAAACTCGCATTTGGCTAATCTTACTTTATAATGCCCATTTTCTACTACATACAAGAACATGTTCCATAATCATCGGCTATGTAATTGCCGTCCTATTAGTCACTGATTCACTACTTTTTTCTCTTTTTCGTCATGAATGACGTCCTTCTCACTCTTATAACTATAAAGCATTCCCTCTAATTTATCTCAATAATTCTTATCTTTACTCAAGGTACCTCTCAGGTTACCATTACCCATTATTGGATGTGGGGACACCTTTGTATGACCCTCATCATCTTTATACTTCATAACTTATAGGGATACCGTCTCTCTTATGTTGATAGTATTGATTCAGATCGGGCACGAGCAGACACACACACACACACACACACACACACATACACACACACACAGAGTCACTGATTGCAGTGAGAGTGACGACTGCTGTCTGTTGAACAACACATGCACCAATCAATTACGCAGAGACACTGCCACCGAATGGTGTCTCAATTGTTGGCAACAAATTCCAGCTGTAGTAGTAGTACAAAACACACTGTTGGAGCTATCAGATGGAAAATATTATGTTCACACTACTCTTTGCTTGAGTTTACGTCTTTTGGTAGGACTCAGCCTTTCATTTCTTCCTAGAAAGTTAACGATAAAAGCATCATAACACGTCACTAGTAACAGAATTGCATAGGAATGCTCAATGAGCGACCTGATGACGTTCAAGCCAAACTGCAATAATACTCATTCCATTGATTTTTGTTGTTTCGAATTAGAGCACTCAGTACTCCTACACCAGACTTCTGAACCTTGCCTGTTGAATGCAAATGTCGCATGACGGTTAAATGGTAATCCACCACTTAAGTCAGTAGTCGAGACTTCCTTAATGTGGAAAATCATTAATGCCAGAACGATCTTTGTTGAAACAAGAATATCTTTTTATGGCGTATTTTTCCCAAAAGCACTAGCCCCAGACACAGTTCAAATCTATCGAGTTTCCTCCTCTGCATTCAGCCCTCTATTATACAAAAAGTAAATATTGTGTTGCTGATGTTATACCTTTTTCCACTTGTGACCCAATTTTACAACGCTTAACTGTAGTTCATGATTTTCAAGTATGCAAAATCCAATGCTTAACTGCAAGATATAACTAGAACTTCAAATTCGAAAATGTGGTTATAACTCGCTCCTAGAGATTCAGATGATTAAGTAGCCCACTTCCCTATATTATACGTCAACGATTTGGGTCTTAAAAACAAAACTGAAAAAAAAAAGATTTTGGGGAGCTCCTGCAGTTCGTCGAAGTTTATAACATTCATCTTATGAATGAAAATATTTCGTAAATGGTGCTACAGTCCAAAAATATTATGGCAGAGACTTTCATCTCTTTCTACTGTGGATGAGGATTCGATCGCAGATAAACAGTTGTGACAAGCAAGCTTATGAAGATGACTGCTGCTAGTTACATTCCCAGTAATTTAAGTTGTGCTCTTAGATTCCTGTCTAACCGAAACTAGGAAATCGCTACATATTCGGAAAAAAATGGAAAATAATTTCTGACAAGAAAAAATATAAAGGTCACTGTCGGTTGTTTCACTCACAGCAATTTCATCTACAGCAATTTCGTATTTCATTTTTTAAACACACACAAGTCACGAAATCATTAGTGAGGAAGTGCGCTCTTACATGTAAGTAATAACGAATATTGCAGAAAAATCTTAACTTACACGAATAACAGTGTATCATACATGAAGTGGAAAAAAATTTTTTTCACCCATCCGTGTGCGAACCCAGGTGCTTGTATACAGAATACCCACGCGCTAACCACTTGGCCACGCCAAACAACAGAAACATAGCGCTCAATTCTTGTACTATTGTGCAGAGGAACTTCGTTGCAAAACGGTGCTGCGTAAGTCATAAATACATAATAGTTTTGAAGGTTTCCAGTATCAGGTTTCACATAATTGCTTTCCTTTGTTACTTGAAAGTTATAAACACGTTTCGATTATTACTAACTGAACCATTTTGGGAAAAAGTACACGAAGTCACTAGTAACATCAGTTCACACTCATGTAATATACGTAAGCAGAGGTGATGTCCTGATATTTAATGATCTTTAAACTCTTATTTGCATAAAAATAATATTTATTTTGAGAGAATAATGACACAAAACATTTTTTTATGTAATCATTCACAGAAACAACCTAACCTAACCATATCTCCAACAAAGGAAAATTGTCTAATATGAACTCACTTTCACACTGAATGCATCCTTTGGTGATTCTTTAGTAACACAATCACTAAATTCAAAGCTACAACCCATAAATATGTTTAAAATAACAAATTATAGGTGTACATAAACCACAGCTCACCGATCAACAGGGCCACACTGAAATCCAAAACCTTTCGTTACAATTGTCGTAAAATCGTTGGGAGGACCGTTCGGTAACAGGTCTCAGAAGCTTACTGAATAGGATATTTCGGTAAAGAACCCAAAATGACGTCACTACCGTGACAAACCTACTACACCAATCGGTATGAACGATACAGAATAGGGCCCCTGGCCAGTGGCTGGTAGCTGCCACAGCACGAAGAAACGCTCAAGCGCAAGCTGCTCTGATCGCGATGTAGCCACGAGCTGTCTTGCGGAATTGTTTCTTGAAGTATTTTTTATTATTGGTGGGTTCAATCATACTCATAACTTTAGATGAGGGCCAATATGTGGGGAAAAAAGTTAATATGGTTGGACACAAACACGCGACAATAAGTTTAGAATGCACTATGATTACCACTAGATCACAGCCTCACACTACACAAGAACACCTAGGAAGCAGACTACCTTTCCTCGTGACACTTCCGCATCTTACAGTGTTGCCAGATTGTGCCGAGGTCGGACTTAGCGTTGTCAGGGGTGGTCGGTTTTATTGGGCACCTTAAGTGAACAACTCAGGCTTAGTCTCTGTGGTGGCCGGCCGGCGGTCAGGTTTTATGTCTAAGACTGTCCATGTAGCCTGGCAGCTACTGAACATTCCAGATAGCTTAAATGTGTGTAATACTTGGCTTAAACACATGAAAGGAATGCACGTGCATTACACCAGTGCAAAGCCAAGAGCGGAAAGCTGAAAGATGGAAGGAGTACTGCGTGCAGAGCTTGACAGAGCACTGAAAGACCTAATTCGAAACAAGACCGCTGGAGTAGACAACATTCCGTTAGAACTACTGATAGCCTTGGAAGAGCCAGCCCTGGCAAACCTCTACCATCTGGTGAGCAAGATGTATGAGACAGGTGAAATACCCTCAGACTTCAAGAAGAATATGATAATCCGAATCTCAAAGAAAGCAGGTGTTGACAAATGTGAAAATTACCGAACTATCAATTGAATTAGTCATGGCTGTAAAATACTAACACGAATTCTTTACGGGTGAATGGAAAATCTGATAGAAGCTGACCTCGCAGAAGTTCAGTTTGGATTCCACAGTAACGTTGGAACACGTGAGGCAATACTGACCCTCTGACTTATCTTAGAAGATAGATTAAGGAAAGGCAAACATACGTTTCTAGCATTTGTAGACTTAGAGAAAACTTTCGACAATGTTGACTGGAATGCTCTCTTTCAAATTCTGAAGGTGGTAGAGTTCAAATACAGCGAGCTAAAGGATGTTTCCAATTTGTACATAAACCAGATGGTAGTTTTACAGTTGATGGGCATGGAAGGGAAGCAGTGGTTGAGAAGGGAGTGAGACAGGGTTGTAGACCATCCCCGTTGTTATTCAATCTGTATATTGAGCAAGCAGTAAGGAAACAAAAGAAAAATTCGGAGTAGGAATTAAAATCCATGGAGAAGAAATAAAAACTTGAGGGTTTCTGATGACATTGCAATTCTGTCAGAGACAGCAAAGGACCTGGAAGAGCAGTTGAACGGAATGGGCAGTGTCTTGAAAGGAGGATACAAGATGAAAGTTAACAAAAGCAAAACAAGGATAATGGACTGTAGTCGCCTTAAATCCCTCTAGTGCGTCCCAAATCCGGGTATCCTACACAGGTGATGAAAAGGAAGCAAGTTTTCCAGATATGTTTAAGCACTCTGTGACAGTGTAAATATGTGTTTTCTTATGCATTATGAATGAAAAAGCATTGCAATTGTTTAAATTTTTTATACATTACATTCTATCCCATAAATTACATAAATAAACAATAATATAAATAAAGAATTATATAAACAAACAATATTGCACGCATTCCATACATTGCAATCGATTTCCCACCGAAATCTATACATAAACATATAAACTAAATTTTATTCAGAGATTCATATCCAATAAATTGCTTAAATTAACAATATTCCACACACTGTCTGAATTCTTCACATAATATTCCATGAACCACCATCAATTTCCCACTGAATTCTTTAAATAAATAAACTATATTGCCTAAACTATTTAAGCAATGTTCCATACTCTACAATGGATTTCCCAACAAATTCCGTAATTAGATAAACAAATAAATGAATGAACGATTTTCATACAGAGTCATATATCCTATAAATAGTTTAAATAAACTATATTCCACACATTGTCTAATTGTTCAAACAATACTCCATACACTGAATTTCACAGTTGGGGAGCGGAGAGGGAGACCTGGGGGTTTTCCCAGATGGGATTAATCAGTTGATCGATATCATTAATCAATCATTCAAACTGATATCAAAAGTGTGCTCGTATCGGCGAGGGGAGTTCACAGAGGGATGGGGATGGACGTGGGGGAAGGGAAGGGTAGGGTGATGGGTGTGGACACTAGGTTAAAGGCCTGTTAATCAAAGAGAAGGATAATCCCCATGGGGTCATAATCCTCTTAGCAGAACATTAGGTTAAGGACCTGTCAATCAAAAGAGAACAATAGGTTGGCCTCTGAATGTATACTTGTCCCTGATGTAGGTTCTGAGCACCTCTCTGACATTTCCTCAGTCCTCACATTCTGTCGTCTCTCGAAGTTGACCGCTTCCTTCTGGATGGTGTTTTTTTCCTTGCTTCACCCATTACTGCTACCATCAGCAAATAGTGGCATCATCCTCTCTCAAATGTTAACTTCTACGTATATTGTGCACATGCCTACCTGCCAAGCATACTTACTGCGTAGCTGAGTACATAGAATGAAATTCACAAAGACTTTATACCTTGGTATCGACACATCCCCTGTTCGCTAGCCTTGCCAGTCACGCATTGATATTGCACTGCAGCATCACATGTTCATCCATCGGGCACCAAAGTTTATAATTTTGTCTTTTCTGCCGATACCTATATTCGTTTCACTTTGTGACCAATCTGCGTAAGTTGTTCACTGTGCACCTTTTTTTTCTTTATTCACCTCTCAGACTGTAAAATGTATGTATCACATCGCTCTATATGCTAAGGTAACTACGAGTTAGATAATTCTCCCATTTACACTCATGTCATGCTTGGGTGCAAATCGGCTGGCTTGTGCCATGTGACGTCCAACTGACCAATTGTCTTTAATAATAGTATGGAAATGAAGAATTATTTAGGATTATGTAGTGATTCTGAATTCATGAGGTTAAAAAATCCTTTCTTCTGCAAATGTGCAGAAAAATAACTATATCTGCATGAAAGAAATTTTTTGTTCTTCGAGTTAAATAAAAGCAATCTTTTGTGGAGATCTCGTCCGAACATCACGTTTCAAGGCATGCCTGTTATGCTCAATAATGTCTGGGACATTTGGTGGCCAGTGGAAAAGTTTAAACTAACGTTGCTGGAGCCACTCTGTAGCAATTCTTGATATGTGGGTTGTTGCATTGTCCTGCTGGAATTGTCCAAGTCTGACGGAATGCAAATGGACATGAATGCATGCAGGTATTAAGACAGGATCATTATGTACGTGTCACCTGTCAGAGTCGTATCTAGATATATCAGGGCCCCCAAATCACTCCAACTGCACAAGCCCCTCATTATTACAGAGCCTCCACTACCTTGAACGTTCCCCTACTGACATGCAGGGTCCATGGGTTCATGAGGTTGTCTCCATACCTGTACATGTCCGTCCCCTCAACCGCATCGCCTTATTCTTCCTTAATTATCTCCGTATTTCAATACGCAATACCCGTACTAGTTTATTTGGCGATTCAGTGTATGTTGTTGTTGTAGGTGATTTCAAAGATTGATTAAGCGTTACTTCTTTTCTTTTCGTTAAGGATTTCGTTTTGTTTCTGTATATGTCCAGCGCATAATTGACAACCTGGCTGGTGAAAGCCAGCGACAGCAGCGGCAGTGGCAGAAACGCCATTGTAAGTAGTCCATATATTTTTTTCGTCGTACCACTGCATATCCGTCTATGATCCGGTAAATGCATTAATGTTCAACATGAAAAGCATAAGGCTTGTTTTGTATGGTCGGTCCTAGCTCGTGAGAGAAATTATGAGAAAAAACCACAGCGTTCATCTCGATATGGTAGATACTTCGATTTTCGTAATTGTTATAACTTTGATGCTATCGAGTTCTCCGTCAAGATAGAGGACATACCTAAATTTGCTGCGCAGAATACCAGACTATTGGTCCATGTTTATGGCGTCGAGAAGAAAGCAAGTCAGATGAGCAGGACAAGCAAAATGTTGTCCAGTTTTTAGTACTTGTGCCACAACAGAACGTGGCAGGTTTTGTCACCACCACGAAGCTGGAAACAGGTGTGGAACACACTCCACCCCTCCGCCTCTTCCTCAAAGACCCCCCTCTATCGCCACTGGTAATATAACACATTTTAAGTATTTGTCCCCGTTAACTACCTGAATAAATTCTTTTATCTCATCGTACAGTGATTCAATCTGTTCATCTGTGGTGTTGAAAGGCATGTAAACTTGTACCACTGTGGTGGGTGGATTTTGGATTTATGTTTATTTTTCATATAAAGTTAATGGCAGGTTAGCGATGGAGCTGAGTATTGTGATACTGCTTCACTGATTGTTTCAATAACAAAGGGGTTAACACATATCTTCTTCATATACAGTAAGGATCAACTGCCACACATTTTCGGTTATAGATACATACTCCACAAGAGGTGATGTGCAATAATTATGGTAAACTGCACTTTGGTACTGCAACTGTCAATACTAAAAGTAGTTATGAGAGTCACAGCAAGTTTTAGTTCTGGGGCGGTCAGTTTCCTAAATATTGTCCACTACATAATGAGACAGGGGACAGTCATGAACAGTAATTCGTCCAGTCTCTTTATGATGAAGTAAGAAAACATGAATAATGAAAGATGTGGAAGAATATTTTGCAAAGAAAATATAAACTTAGTATGTCTTCACCCAACTCTGTCTTTCTTTCGTGTAGGTTCGTGATGTAGTTAATGAAATTCATCGCATGTCTGAGTGGGTCCCCACCTGCACCGTCATTCTCTGTTGCTTACATCTGCTGCTTCCAGCTGGGAATGCCATTTCCTCAAACAGCCGTGTCACCGCGGAAAGCGTTTGTCACCGCCGTTGCTGGGAAATGACCTTATTAGATACGTCGCTAGTCAGATGTTTTATCTGGCGAACACATTGTAGACACAAATTCACACATTTCACTCGCTCTTTCTTCGAAACTAGCGTAAAAAACCGCGGGGAAATGGACCGACACTGCAGCAAAGGCAACTGCGGCTACTGCCCTGACATCTGTTAGTGGCGCCAAGCGACAGCCGCGTGGCCCGATTTTCCATACCAGCCCAAACTTTTTTATGTTTTTTTTCTTTATTGTTATTTCACTCCCCAAAATGGAGAGGGCTGGCAGCAGCACAATACGCCGCTCTTCAGCCAAGAGAGTTACAGAAAAATCATAGTCAAATGAGAAAAGAACACATAACATAGAATGGTATAAAGTGATGAAGAAACGAGAACAAAAATAGATGAGCATAAATGGTAGATTTAAAAAGAACATAGACGAGAGCCACACACACATGTGGAGAATGAACACTGTAATTCGACACGAAAATAAAGAAATACCACAGTGTGAACACAAATGAGTGATTCTGGCGACACTACACATGGCACTAGAGTAATGCTGACACCATAACAAAAACGATAAACATCACAGCACTGAAGGGGACCTACCACTGGGTGAAGGGATGAGGGGGAAAGAAAAGGGGGTAGAGATGGTAGGAGGAAACAAGGAGGGGGTAGGGGGACAGTGGAGGGGAGAAGGAAAGGAGGGGGCAGGTTAAAAGGAAAAAGAAGGTTTTCGGCGTTGGAAAAGGAAGAAAATGGGAAGAGGGAGAGGGTGGGAGCCCTGAGGAGGGGGAAAAAGGAGGGATTAGATCTGGTAGGAGGGGTAGATGGAAGACATGAGGACATCATCCAGAAGGGGGAGTTGGTGGAAGCCACCTTGGGCGAGGGTATGGACCGTGTGGACATGGAGACCAGGCGGGACACTGTGGTGCGGGTGTGGCTGTGGGCTAAGGTGGGAGAGGATGGGAGAAACCAAAAATCGGGGGGGGGGGTCCAGTTTGTGGTAGACATATAGGATCCATATTCATTCTAGGAACAGGAAAGATGGGGGAAAGGAATCAGATCATAAAGGATTCGCATGGGGGACGGGAGACGGATGCAATAAGTGAGGTGGAGTGCATGGCGCTCAATGAATTGGAGGGATTTGTAATAGGTCGGGTAAGTGGACATCGTGGGGTGGGCGTAACATAGGAGGGCGCAGATGAGGGACTTATAGGTATGTAGGATGGTGGAAGGGTCTAATCCCCATGTTCGACTAGAGAGGAGACAGAGACAGATATGTGCCTTGGCTTGGACTGTGAGGGGATGGGGGGTCCTAGAATGGCGGCAGTCGAGGGTGATAGCAAGGTAGTTGGGATTGAGGGCAATGGGACAACCAGTGATGGTAAGGTGGAAATGTAGGAGGCGGAAGTAGGGGGTGGTGTGGCCTACGATGATTACCTGGGTCTTGGAGGGATTCATCTTAAGGAGCCATTGGTTGCACCATGTGGTGAACAGGTCAATGTGGGACTGGAGGAGGCGCTGGGAGTGTTGGAGGGAGGGGAAAGAGCAAGGAAGGCAGTGTCATCGGAATATTCCAAGAGATGGGCAGGTGGTGGAGGCTGCGGCATGTCCGCTGTGTATAGCAGGTAGAGGAGAGGGCAAAGGACGGAGCCTTGGGGCATGCTTGTGGAGGGGTAGAAGGTGCAAGAATTGGAGTTGCGGATGGTAACATAGGAGGGGCAGTGAGAGCAGAAGGAGGCCATAATGCCAACATAGTTGATGGGGAAGGTGTAAGTCTGGAGTTCGAAGAGGAGCCCGGGATGCCATACGCGGTTATAGGCACGTTCAAGGTAAAGGGACGCAAAGATGGCGGAGCAATGGGAATGGAGATGAGTGGAAAGGAGGTGTGTCAGGTGGAGGAGGAGATCGTCAGGAGAGAAGGAAGGTTGGAAGTGACATTGGGTCAAGGGAAGGAGAGGGTGCTGGTGGAAGTGGTGGTGAATGCGGCAGGTAATGATGTACCCCAGGACCTTACTGAACACCGACGTGAGACTCATAGGGCACTAGGAGGAGGTATCGGAATGGAGTCTGGCAGGCTTGAGAAACATAAGGATCCGGGAAGACTTCTACAGGTCAGGGTAGAAGCCGGTGGAGAGGATAACATTATAGAGGGTGGTTAGGACTGTAAGGAAGGAGAGGGGGGCTTCTTTGAGTTGGCGGTATGTAACACGGTCGTGACCGGGAGCCATATTACGATTGGTGTGTAGTGTGGTGACGATGTCTTGTGTGACAATGGGGGTGTTGAGAAAGGATGCTGGTGTGGCCCCCAAGTACTGGAAGCTAGGAGCAAGTGGGGGGAGAGAGGTGTCAGTGCGGCCCTGGATGTCAGGCAGACAGCCTGCCCACCTGCCCGTTCCCCGACATCCATCACTTTGCCGCCTGCTGTCCATCTGTCCATCTGTCGGTCCATTTGTCCATCCATTGTCCATCGTCGATGCTGCCTGCTGTCCGTCTGTCCGTCGCCATCCGTCCATCATGAACCTTCTCACCTCCACTGTCATCTACTCCTTCCCCTCCCCCTCTTCCACTGTCCCTTCCTGGAGTGCTGCTTCTCGCTTCCCTCCTTATACTTCGTCCTCCCTCCCCCCCTCACCCATTCCCCCATCTCCTCCTCTGCTGTGTACCCCCCCCCCCCCCACATCTACACTCTTCCCCTAGCCTCCACACCCACACCAGCTCCTGCCCCCACCCTCAAGTACACCTCTGCTGCCACCTTCGCTGCCACCTCTCAGGTTGTCGGTTTGCTCCCTCTCACCCCCCTGTCACTTCATCATCTGCATCCACCGCATTCGCCACGCCATGTCAGGCCACAATCACCGCCACTGAACCAGCTGCTTCCCCCAGCACCTCCACCACGCCTACAGGATCTGCCACCCACCACCTCCCTCTCCTCCCCATCCCTCTCTCCTCCTCCCAGCCTATGGTCTCCAAAAAACTCCACAAACACGTCATTTCCGACTCTTCCCCTCCAGCAAAAAGGCACCACCTACTCCCCCTCCCCCCTTTGTCTCCATGGACACTACCCCTCCTCCTGACAACTGTACCCCAGACCCCACCCTCCAAACGTTTCTCCTGTCCACCCCAGACACTGGTGCTCCCATCCCCCAGCTGACTTCTCGCAGCCGGCCGCCGTGGCCGGGCGATTCTGCGCGATTCAGTTTGGAACCGCGCAGCTGTTACTGTCGCAGGATCGAATCCTGTCTCGGGCATGGATGTGTGTGATGTCCTTAGATTATTTAGGTTTAAGTAGTTCTGTAGTGTCGCAGAATTGTAAAGAGGTGGAGACGTGGACTATTGTCAAGTTTCGTTGCCTATGCCGAAAGCCAGAAGCAGTAGGTCGGACAAGAAGTAAGAGGATTGCACATGTATGGAATGTGACGTCACACAGGGGCCATGGCCTGGTTCCACACAACAGGCGAGAGAGAATTGCTTAGCACGCGGGTTTGTGTTAGACGGAGACTTTCATAGAGTGCAAGACAGAGGTATAGTGTCAGCTGTACTGCATTTCACAACTTCGCGTAAGTCTGTCGAAACAACACCTAACTCTGTTGCAAGAACACCTAAGGGGCGAGTACGACAGATAAGTCAGCACTATAAGTGGAACGAATGTGGTCATTACAAACGAGAATGACGTCAGGACGTCGCTCGTGCTTCCTTTAAATACGCCAGCTTTGATAGCAACAGGGCACTCGCACTCGCAGTTAGACTTGCAGTTAGATGTGTACTGGGTTGCTGCATAGCACTCAGGTCGGTGATCGACATGTTAATCTTTATTAAGGAGATGTTGCAGTAAGAGTGGCCCATCCAGCAGCAGACGTGAGGGGTCTCTGCTGCCGCTATCAGTCATCAACCCAGGATTAGCAGACATCGCGGCAGACTCGCTCGCCGCCAATGTTGCCCACATCAGTGAGCCGTTGTCGAGATGGTGTGGGGCCTAGGCCCTGTGCACCCGCCATCACAGCCGGGTGAGCCAACGATGCTAGGGGACTGCAGCTTGTTCCGCCCGTCCACTGCGGACGAGCCACCAGGAGGAGCACGGAAGAAGATGGGGTGGGATAGAGTACACTCCGCACTACGAGAAAGCTTCTGGTGCCAACAGCGCCGGGGACTCCAACCCAAAGCCTCTACGTGCAGCAGCCTGCTGTATGCCTCGAGCCAGCTCACCAGCCGGGCGCCGCCAGCCACGCGCGACTGAAGTAAGAGCATTCCTCCGCTACATCACTGCACGCGGCGTTGCGCTAGCAAGACTGGTGCGGCCCAGATCTGGTGTCATCGCTATGAGTCAGCGAGGAATCGGGGAAGGTCACTTTGTACTCGGCACGAGTAAAGGTGTTATGAATTAATAATGTTTCTTTGGCGTTTCTGACGCTTCTACAGCCATTTCATAGCATCCTGAGAGCTGGAGAGGTCACCGCTCGGTCATCCAGTCCACCGTAGGAGACCGGGACCACCGGGGCGCATACAGTTCTAAGTTGTAGGGGACTGATGACCGCAGATGTTAAGTCCCATAGTGCTCAGAGCTATTCGAGCCATTTTTCGATTCCTTGCAGGGACTCAGTCCTCATCGAGTCCCCTTCTTTCACACACACCTCCTCTGTAAACTACTGTGCATTATGTTTGGCCCCAACGCATCCCTGACTCCCTTCCTCTCATCTTCCTCTCCCCATCAGCGTCAGCCTCCCGATCGTCCCCCCACCTACACCACCATGATGACCAAACTCAGCCCGGTGATCACGGAGGATGAGGTGTTGGTGGAACTGAGCTCACACCCTAACCTGCAAATCCACTCAGCCCAACGTATCCACAATGCTGCTGGTCCCACCTATCTCATGAGGGTCTTTTCGGAGTCCACCCCCTCCACTGACCACCTCCACTCCCAGGGTGCTCAGATTTACCACCATCACCATCCAGTTGAATCCTCCAAATCCCTCCCCAATCCTACCAATTCCAGCACCGCCTCATGTACAATGATCACCTGACCCCCAACTGCAAAAGCCTCCCCAACTGTCCCCATTGCAAGGTCTCCCACTTTCTTAAAAACTGCCCCAATCTAGCCACCCCTCTCTCCTGTAACACCTGCAACAGCCCCCATTCTACCTACTGCCACATGTGTAAACCTAAACCCCCTCATGCCACCCCTGAGCTTACTGTCCCTGTTTGTCCTATTGTCTCCCATCCACCCCAACAATTCCCACGTTGACTGCACCTTCTGCACCTTTGTAATATCCATCGACATAAACATCCACAGCTGCTCCCCTGCCACCCTTCATTGGTGGCATCAGTTCCTCTCCACGATCCAAGATGACTTTGTTCCACATCCAAAACACATCCATCCCGAAAGCGACACCACTCACAATGTTGTCATTACCTCCACCAACCTTCTTGGGTGTTTCACCTTCGACATCCTTGACCCCACATGTACTCACCACTTCCCCGTCCTCTCACCATAATGTCTGCTCATCACGCCCCTTCAGCTCTCTGCCCTGCACCACCTCCCAAGGTCATCCATGTCTACCATTGTGCCAACTGGGATGCCTACTGGGAATCCATCACCACCCAGGTCGAAAGCCATCCTCTTACTTATCACCATCCTGACGACATCATTCATGCCTCGTCCTTCCTTCAGAAGGTAATTACTGACGCCTTGGAGGTCCATGTTCCCACTAAAACCATCCATCCCCACCGTCCCACTCTCCCTCTGCAGGCTGTCCTCCTCTTCTGTGAATCCCGCCGCCTCTATCACTCCTTCCTGCGCACTCATGACAGGGATACTCTTCAACACCACTGGCAAATACAGCGAAACGTACAGAACCTTATTACAGAAAAGAAACGCCAAGACTGGCGCCAGACATGTACACGACTGAATTCCACCCTGCCTATCAACTCCTCCAAGTACTGGTCCGCCTCCCATCGCCTTACTGGTTCCCATTCCGCACCGAATTACCCCCTTCTCCATAACGACTGCCCCCTTCCTGACAACCTCAGTAAAGCCAACCCCGCCCGCATCTCGTGGTCGTGCAGTAGCGTTCTCGCTTCCCATGCCCGGGTTCCCGGGTTCGATTCCCGGCGGGGTCAGGGATTTTCTCTGCCTCGTGATGGCTGGGTGTTGTGTGCTGTCCTTAGGTTGGTTAGGTTTAAGTACTTCTAAGTTCTAGGGGACTGATGACCATAGATGTTAAGTCCCATAGTGCTCAGAGCCATTTGAACCATTTGAACCAAAGCCAACCCCTTTGCTTCCCACCTTTCTGAGGTCTTCTCCACCCCAGATGATCCCCACTTTGATTATTCTCTCTTCCCCATCGTCATGGAATGCGCCGATACCTCGGTCACTCCACTTGCCCCTAGTCTCCAGTACTTGGAGCACTTGTCCCCTTCTGAAATGAACACTCCAATCACAGCACAAGACTAAACTTCTCTGGTCCAAATGCAACAAGGCCCACTGTCTCATGACTGTGTCATCTACTGCCACCTTAGAGAAAGCCCCATCTCCTTCTTGACTGTCCTTGCCCATCTCTATAACGTCATCCTATCTTTAACTATATATGACGGTAGTATCTGTTCCCGAAAGAACAGTTACCATCGATGACCATGCAGCTTTGTTAGAAATGAAATGATAATTAAATAGACACCCTAGCTGCAAGCAGGCGTTGATACACTTGATTGGGGACATGTTGAAAATGTGTGCCCCGACCGGGACTCGTGCCCGGGATCTCCTGCTTACATGGCAGACGCTCTATCCATCTGAGCCACCGCGGGCACAGAGGATAGTGCGTCTGCAGGGACTTATCCCTAGCACGCTCCCCGTGAGATCCACATTCCCAACATGTCCACAACACTACATTCGTAGTATTAGGCAAAGCTGCATGGTCATCGACCTACAAATCGCTCATCTGTCCCATCCTTTGTTATGCCAGTGTTGCCTGGATCTCCGCACCCACCAGCTTTTACAAGACCCTCAAATCTTCAAATGGCATGTGCTGTGCCTTACCTTCCATATCCACCTTCCCTCTACCACACAGTTCCTGTACGACCTCATCCCCTTCCCCCACCTGCTCCTTTTCCTCCAACATCTCTTCATCCTTTACACTGCCTGCAGGCTAGATCCTTCCCACACCCTGGCTTCCATAATTTGCCTGGTGCCTTTTAATCTAGTGTGTGTTTTTGTGTAGCATAATTTTTTCTGATTTTTATTTCTCATTTAATGTCAGTGCTTCGTATGCTTTCTTTTCTTCTATTTCGCCTTTTTTGTTTCTATATTCCGCCATGTTTCCTTCGTTATATTGTTTTACATGTCTTCCTGTTTATTTATGTCTCTTAGCTGTAGAGCAGCGCTTATGCTGGTGCCAGCCTGCCCCTGATCGTGAATGGAAATTACAATAAAGGAAAAAGAAACTATTGAAAAATGTAAGGCCAGATACCCCCCACATCTCCCGATCTCACTGTCCCCGTCCAACCTATTTACGATCCCACCCCTCCTGGAAACAGCCTTTGCCCTCTCCCCACAGTCGAGGATATCGATAGATTTGTAACCATCGTCCTACAAAATATCCACCACTTTCAACGCCCCCATAACCTCCAGTAGATCTCCCTAGCTGCTGTTCAAACATCCACCCTAACACCTTCGACACCTACTCCCATAACCAAGCCAATTTTACCTTCTCCCGTCTCAACACCCTAGTTTAAACTCCACCATGGTGCAGCAGCATCGTATCTTGTTCAGTAACATCCGTTCTCTGCCTACCAACAAGCAACTCTTCATGCACATCCGTACAACCCACCGTGTGGATGCCTCCCTCCTCAGTGAAACATTTCTCCAGCCCCCACGTATCATCAGCACATCACCCTACCCCCTTCAACAATCCAATAATCCCCACCTGATTGCGCATGGTGGAGTTGCCATCGGCTACCTTCGCCAGATCCCTATTGGGCTCCAAACCCTCTTTCCTGACCCCTCTGAACACCTTATCCTCAGCTTCTTTTTCCCCAGCCTTATCATAAACAGCGCCACCATCTATGCCCGTGCCACTGCCCTCATCCCGTTTGACTTCCTTTGCCACATTGATCACACCTTCTCCTCCTATGTGATTGCCACTGACCTAAACATCCACCGTCGTACCGATGCACAGCTACAATGGTGGCATCGGCTCCTCGCCTCACTGCAAGGGGAGCTCCTCCACTCCCCCGCCACACCTGCCCTGATTCCAATACCACTCACCATGTAGTCCTGACCTCCAGTGACCTCCTTCGACACATTATGGCGAACATCCTAGATCCCACTGGTAGCGACAAGCTGTGTATCCTCCTTACCGTGACAGACCTACAAAACACACGCCTCACTCCTCACACCAATCCTCCCCAAAATTTCGTCCATAACTACTCCCATGCTGATGGGAATGGCTACTGGGCAGCCCTAGATACCCAGGTCAGTGGCCATCATCTGACCATCCAGCATCCAGCATGATATCAGCCATGCTGCCTCCTTTCTCCAACAGGTCCTGTCTGAGGCCACTGAGGCTCACATCCCCACTACCACCATTCACCCACACCACCACACATTACCCCCACAGGCCATCTTCCTTTGTGAATCCCATCATCTCCGCACACGGGACCGGGATACACTCCGATGCCACTGGCAACTCCAACGACATGCCTGTAATTTCCTCGCAGCCAAAAAACGCTGGGACTGGCGCCAGGCCTGCATCTGCCTAAATGATACCCTAACTATAAACTCATCCAAGTACTGGTCAGCCTTCCATCACCTTACTGGATCTAAACCCTCCCCACAGTATCCCCTCCTCCATTGAACCTGATTTATTTTCAAAGAATATCCATAATAATTTATTTTATTTACTAGCGATTCATGAAGAACATTAACACATTTAATCAGACTATGTGAGCGTGAGAGTAGTTGCCAATGGTAACTGAAGAAACAAATTAAAAATTTTATTTTCAATAAATGGAAATTTTATTCCGAAAAGCCTTTTTTTAAAAAGATTTAAAATTATAATCAGAAAGCTCCCTTTTAACATGGCTGTAGACACGACCGCTCACAACACCTTTTAAAGACTGCACTGATGCAAATCTGCAACACACCAGATTACCCCAAATTAAAATTTTTAACACCTCACACAAACACATAATCTATGCGCCCTGTAAGAGGATTGTAAATGGTACAAAACACTCACATTAAAAATTATTTGCCACCAAAAGTGTAACTTGTTTTAAAAGAACTCTTACGGTGGAAGGGTGGCAACTTTATATGATAAATTGACCATTTAAATTAAATCCATGAAATGCAATTTTACATAAAATATACCAACATACTCTACATTACACATATACCACCTCACAAGATGATAGGCAAGATAAAAACATATTTCAGGAATTCAGCCTTTACACCTTAAGCAATAAATTCGTTAACACCGAATCTGACAAACATGACATAGGCAGCTATTAACGTATGGCAGATTGACGGGGGGATAACTGAACAACCTAAACTGCAGATTGCTCTAAGTTGCCCCCATTCCACAAGGGAAAATGGGCCACCCAATTCATAAATAACCAATTTCCCACAGGTGGGCAAGTAGAGAAGAATTGTGGGACGATCCCAAAACAAAGCAGCTGGTGACCTCACCAAGAAAACAAGTATAATTTAACAAGTAAATGAAACAACATATCTCCAATCACTTAATTTCTAATAAACTGTGATTTCCGGCGAAGACCTGCCGCAGCACCTCCAACGCTATCACTTATCAATGTCAGTGAAAATCTGAGTAGGGCAATGTAACAGATGAGATCATTAATGTAAACAAAAAAAAAACAATGGAACCTTTAACACCACAGGTAATTAATTCCCAATCGGATGAAGGCTGCCTGCTTAGGTTTTTCACAACAACACCCTTTGTTTCCTGTTAGATAAGAGACAAACAATTTCATAGCACTGCCAGTGACACCATACTATTGTAACTTACTTAAGAGAATGATGTGGTTCACACAGTCAAAGGCTTTTGACAGGAACAGAAAATGCCAGTAGCCTCTAATAGCTTTCGCTATATTACAACATTTAAGTAACCCAAACTGTGACTTTGACAATATATTATTTGCAGTCAGGTGCTTGAGGATTACAGAAACAACTTAAGATAGAAATCAACTTGCACGAGCAGTCTTTGATTAAATTCAAAAAAATGGTTCAAATGGCTCTGAGCACTATGAGACTTAACATCTTAGGTCATCGGTCCCCGAGAACTTAGAACTACTTAAACCTAACTAACCTAAGGACATCACACACATCCATGCCCAAGGCAGGATTCGAACCTGTGACCATAGCAGTCCCGCGGTTCTGGACTGCAGCGCCTAGAACCGCACAGCCACCGCAGCCGGCCTGATTAACTTCTTTTGATATATTATCATACCCACTAGAATACTTGCATTTGAAGGACTTTATGATGGATGCTACTTCTCTGGAAGACCTGAGCGCCATTTCTATTTTAGTGAAGTTATTTTTAAAGACTTGTCTTGGATACACAATTGCACTGCCCACCGAACCTGATGACACCAAGCTGTCTGTAACAAAAATGAAGTACTTGTTTACGAGGTTTGCAACACTACATGCACTTGTTACCAAAGTCTCATTTATTTTTAGAACTATCTGTTCCCCTTCCTTTTTGGCCCCACCTGTCTGTCTTCACTATATCCCATACAGATTTTGGTTTGTTGTTCGATGTAATTATCTTTTTCTCATAATAAACCTGCTTCGATTTCTGGATTACTTGCTTCAATATTTTGCAGTATTCTTTGTAATACATTACAGTGTTAACATCAGAGTTGTTCCTAGATGGTAGATACAGTCTCCTTTTTGTCCCACATGTTATCTTTATTCCTTGTGTAATCCTTGGTTTATTGTTTGAGTTCTGTGTGATTTGAGTTACCTTTAGGGAACAACAATTTTCAAAAGTGGAGGTAACTTTATTAGTGAATGCTTTGTATTTTCCATTTGAGTCAGAAGTGTTGTAAGCATATTTCCAGTTCATGTTTTTGAGCAATATCTAAATTTTCTACTTATGTATTATCCTCCTGTACTCAGATTTAATAGATTTTTTTTTATCCTGAGAAGTTTCAAAATATAACACAAGATGCTGTATGTCATGATCAGATAGCCCATTTACTATTGGTTTTGTGATATGCCTTTTTTCCCCTTGATTTGTATACAAAGATATTATGAATGGCAATCTCAGAGCATTTACATATCCTAGCTGCAAATTCCACAGTGGGAACTAAATTGAAAGATGGTGTTACTGAGTGCCATAATTGTTCTCTGACAAGAGCTTTTCAATAAACTCACATTAATATCACCAGTAACCACTATTTCCTTTTTTTTTTACTGTGAGAAGGGACAACGGAGCTTCCATATTTCTTATGAAGAGGTTAAAATTTCCTGAAGGTGATCTGTACATACCTCTATTATAAAGGACTTAATTATAAAACACTACTTCTGTTGCACAAGCTTCTAAGTGCCGCGCTGTTCAAAATTTATTAATATCAATATTCTTGAAATCAAAACAGTTTCTGACAAACTGTCAACCCCTCCTTTGTCTATGTTATCTCTACAGAAGTAAGAAGCTAACTTTAATCCTGCAACATTTAACATATATAGAACAGTGGTAACATAACAGACTGTATAGGAACCTGGAGAGTCCCCAACATGACGCAAGGCCAAACAAAGTTAGGAGATTAGTTCCCCATACATCTAAACTGTATAGTAATGGTGAAACTGAAAGGGAATTGAGCTGAAAAACCATATCTTGAAAAGTAAAAAAATATTCAAGAACCAACAAAATAATTTAAAAAACTTGATCATTTCAAACAAACCATTACTGCTGTAGAATATAGGACTTCCTTGAATGTGATTTCTTGTGAATTATACTAAACATATTTTGGGTTGGCATACAAAACTAAACGGTTTCTTTAGAAATAAAAATGTTTGATTACGACCAGCAATTATACTCGAACTTACTCTTATCCTTTTAGCATTTTGAATTCATGTTTAATATATTTTCAGTGAGGTATAAACTACATGAAACAATGTTCTTTTATCATGTGTTTGAGTTGTATCATATGCTGTTGTACAATGGATGACAGAGGTCACTTGAGATACAATATGATACCACTTTGGAATTACAACAAAGTATCTGTACTTCTCTTACTTTCCTTTTTTTCACCATCAGTCAAGAGTCCAACTGAGCCCCTTGGTACTGCAAACTGTATAGTCATGTTTTTTGCTTGTAAATTTCAACAAATGTTTAACATTCCTACAAATAACAAAATTAGGAAATAGGTCATGAACAAAGACACAGAACATGGAGAGAAACAGTCCACAATGAGCCACAGACGTGTTTAACTTAAACAGTTGTATCAACATAGGGTAGAATATTAAACCTTATCTGGATGAGACAAGAGCAGCAACAGCACATATTTGTGAGGGGTTTTTGGAGGTTTTGCTGCAACACAACCTGCACTGAGTTAATGCAGTTATCAGCTGTGTAAGCAAAGTCTTGAGGGCAATTGCTTTTGACTGAAATGAAGACTTACATCTAAGCCATGCCTGTTGCTCCAGTTGGGAGATAGGAATAAGCTAATTAGTGCCTGCACCTGGACAGGAGGGAGACAGGCAGATTATCTGAGCATCTTACAGGTAGTGTAAGAAGGAACATATTTAAGATGGAGTGAGATTACAGGGAGACAGTTGAATCAAATTAGAAATGAAAAGGACCAAAACTTTTCTTTACTGCTTGCTCAATATACAGATTGGATAACGTTGGGGATAGGCTACAACCCTGCCTCAATCCCTGCCCATCCACTGCTTCCCTTTGATGTCCCTCTACTCTTATAACTGCCATCTGGTTTCTGTACAAATTGTAAATAGCCTTTCGCTCCCTGTATTTTACCCCTGCCACCTTTAGAATTTGAAAGAGAGTATTCCAGACAACATTGCCAAAAGCTTTCTCTAAGTCTACAAATGCTAGAAACCTAGGTTTGCCTTTCCTTAATCATTCCTCTAAGATAACTCGTAAAGTCAGTATTGCCTCACATGTTCCAACATTTCTATGGAATCCAAAGTGATCTTCCCTGAGGTTGGCTTCTACCAGTTTTTCCATTCGTCTGTAAAGAATTCAAGTGGGTATTTTGCAGCTGTGACTTATTAAACTGATAGTTCGGTAATTTTCACATCTGTCAACACCTGCTTTCTTTGGAATTATTATATTCTTCTTGAAGTCTGAGGGTATTTCGCCTGTCTCATATGTCTTGCTCACCAGATGGTAGAGTTTTGTCAGGACTGGCTCTCCCAAGGTTATCAGTAGTTCTAATGGAATGTTGTGTACTCCTTGTTTCGACTCTCCCTGAAACTCTGTACAACCTAAGGTTCTTTCAGTTTATCCAGGTCCCATCTCCTTAAATTCCCACCTTTTTGCAGTTTCTTCAGTTTTAATCTACAGTTCATACCCAATAGCTTGTGGTCAGAGGCTACATCTGTCCCTGGAAATGTCTTACAATTTAAAACCTTGTTCCTAAATCTCTGTCTTACTATTATATAATCTATCTGATACCTTTTAGTATCTCCAGGGTTGTTCCATGTATACAACCTTCTTTCATGATTCTTGAACCAAGTGTTAGCTATGATTAAGTTAAGCTCTGTGCAAAATTCTACAAGGTGGCTTCCTCTTTCAATTCTTAGCCCCAATCCATTTTCACCTACTACATTTCCTTCTCTTCCTTTTCCTACTGTCGAATTCCAGTCACCAATGACTATTCAATTTTCGCCTCCATTCACTACCTGAATAATTTCTTACATCTCATCATACATTTAATCAATTTCTTCATCATCTGCAGAGCTAGTTGGCCTATATACTTGTACTACTGTAGTAGGCATGGGCTTCGTGTGTATCTTGGCCACAATAATGAGTTCATTATGCTGTTTGTAGTAGCTTACCTGCACTCCTATTTTCCTATTCATTACTGAAGCTACTCCTGCATTACCCCTATTTGATTTTGTATTTATGATCCTGTATTCGCCTGACCAAAAGTCTTGTTCCTCCTGCCACCAAAGTTCACTAATTCCCACTATATCTAACTTTAACCTATCCATTTCCCTTTTTAAATTTTCTAACCTACCTGCCCGATTAAGGGATCTGACATTCCATGCTCTGATCCGTAGAACGCCAGTTTTCTTTCTCCTGATAACGACGTCCTCCTGAGTAGTCCCTACCTGGAGATCCGAATAGTGGGCTATTTTACCTCCGGAATATTTTACCCAAAAGGACGCCATCATCATTTAATCATACAGTAAAGCTGCATGCCCTTGGGAAAAATTACTGCTGTAGTTTCCCCTTGCTTTCAGCCGTTCGCAGTACCAGAACAGCAAGGCCATTTTGGTTAGTGTTACAAGGTCAGATCAATCACCCAGACTGTTGCCCCTGCAACTATTGAAACGGCTACTGCCACTCTTCAGGAACCACACGTTCATCTGGCCTCTCAACAGATACCCCTCCATTGTGGTTGCACCTACGGTACAGCTATCTGTATCGTTGAGGCATGCAAGCCTCCCCACCAACAGCAAGGTCCATGGTTCATGGGGGGGGGGGATTTCAGTTACTGCTCTTAAAATATCTTGGCAGGCTGTTCTACCACTTGTGTTTATTCATAAGTTTTTGTTTGTCTGAAGTAATGGTATTGTGATCAGGTATCTTATTACACATATTTGATTAATCTTAATGGTACACAGAAAATAAAAAGTAACTGTGGAAGTAAATATGTCTTTTTATGTTTTCTTGTATCATGTCCTGACATGAGGTCCTTCCTACACAAGATTATACCTACTTAACCCAGTCCTTTTTTTGTAGCTCTTTGTCTTGGGTACGCATAACAAAATATTTATACTGGATAGCACCTTCGCGGATGTACATCTGGTGCAAGCGTTGCTGCTCTCATTTACAACAGCAGTGTTCTGTTACTGTGTGTACTAAACCAAAGAAATACTATTATTACCACATGCTACCATTTTGTCAAAAGGAAGGAATTATGTTTGAACCAAGAGCTCTAATGCTTATCCCCGAATTAATTAACATTTTGGTGATTAACACAACCTGAATTCAATATTATTCATCTGTGATAGATAATTTTAATCCAGAAAGTTACGCATATGCAGTGAAAGGTATCATGTACTTTTTATAATATTCTATTTAGCCTTCATCAGCATAACACTATTTAGCCAAGGTTTCCTGTACTTGGAATGTGTTAATTGTTTATGGATTCATCGCCTCAACAAATTCATTGTTTTAGTATGTAGACTACTCCATAATTTCATTGTAAGATGTGCACATTAACACTTTGACTGTACAGTATAACATTTAGTATTGCAGTTTTGGGCAACCTGTTTTCCCAGTTGGAAAGGAAGTTGCTTACAAAATGCTTGTTTTAGTGTGCCCTCCTCTCATTCTTAGTTGTATGGGTAGCCACATTTTATGTTTAGTGCATCATTAGGAAGCTTTTCATCATCATTAGGGACTCTACAGTTCCATGGTGAAAAGCTAAACACACTATGTAACATTACTGACCTGGTTATATTGCTGGTATTCTTTTATACTGCTAAACTTTTGAAGTATCATTATCTGAAAGTGGTTGAAGATGTAGTCTAGTTCAGTGATGGGCATGATATCATTGATTTAAACTTGTCATTACTTCACATTTCTTAGTGCCAAAACACACAATGATGAAGATTAACATTTTGTATAACTATTTTTATAGTTCAAATAGACCAAGTCAGCTACTACAATTGATGAACTCTAAACAGTGATGGGTTCTTTCCATGGCAAAGTCGTCATCCTAGTCTACAAAAAAGTAAACCTTCAGAAAATAGCATTTGAAGGAACTAAGTCACTGAAACTTTACTAACACTTTAACACAGAGAAGTTATGTGGATGACTACAGACAGATTTTTCAAACAAGTTCATTAAATAATCACACTGAGTGACTGTAACAGTAAGATTTGCTCATATTAGTGACTTTGACATTGAAATGTGGAGTACATACGGATTTTTACATTGAGATATTAAGATGAAAATAGCTAATCGTGACTCTGCCATGGAGAAGTTACTGTAACAATTACTAGAACCTAAATTCCTATTGCTATATTAAGAGAACATTTCTGAAATTAGTGGCAATGACAATATTGGGAAGCCACTAATAATTTGGTTTATCTGAAAAGTTTGGTGGATTATTTTACTCATATCATGCACACTGCCATGGGAATTTACCAAGCCTCTTGTAAATTTAACAGGATAGTAGTTTCCTCCATTTCTTAATTGTCAAATTACTCTGATAATCAAAGCTATTTTCTAGTTCAGAAAAATTACAGCAAGAAAATTATAACTACATCTATGATTTAATAAACATACTTAAAGGTCCAAATAATAATATTATTTTCTGGGTGTGGAAATTTAATTATGAATGACATTTTAGTTAATTAATTTTCACAAATAATAAAATGTTTACTGATAGAGTGAAATGAGGGCTTTCAAATAATTGATGTCATTCTGGAAATAAACAATTGTTAGCTCACAATATGTTCTTGAGCATACGGCTTCTGAATAAAGCAAATTACAGATTTCTCTTAAAAGAACACATACAATGTTTACATTAGCAGAACTCAGTTAAACTGACAGATAATGAATTTTACTGAAACATCACTTAAATAGCAATTTTGGTGCTTTGTGTAAATGTGGTACATCTACAACCAGCAGAATATAAAAAAAGAAATAAGAAAGTTATCTAAGGAGTAGATTTATAGCAAATGCAGTTACTCCAACTTTCCAAGTTTCAAGTTCCTTATCTCTACAATGGAAGTATCTATTATACTGTCCCAACCTAAGAAAAGTGAGTCTACAGTTCTCAAATCCAAAATGGTGCATGTATGTCAATCAGTGTTTCTGAAGTTACTGTTGATTGCTTTAGTACTGCAGATAAATCTAGCTACATTATGAAAACCTACCAAATTTGGGATAGCTTTAACCCAGCACACAGCTGCAAGCTCATGAAGGGAACATGGCATTAAAAAAATGCTGTAAAATAATAATAGAGTACTTGTGTACATAGTACACAGAGCTACAAAAGCAAACTTAAGAGTGTGGCATACAAGGGCAGTCAAATACGAAAAAGATGGAAAAATGTAAGTAAATTACTCATTAATACTGAAGTACTTGCCATAGTTGTTAACACATTTATTCCACTGTAATTGCCTTACAATGGTCAATGCCTTTGTGGAAAAATGTTGCCAGACACACACCTCTTTATCTGAAGCAAAGGGACAGCCATGAATGCCTTTCTTCAGCACTTTAAAAATATGGAAATCACATGGAGAGAGATTGGGACTTTATTGAGAATATGTGTTTCCCAGCAAAACTTCTTCAACCTACTCTATACAGTCTTGGCAGGCATTTTACTGGCAGGTTGCTTAAACTATTATGCAGAGTTTTGTCTGGGAAGCTTTCACACAACCTCCATACAGTCCCAATCTTTCCTTATGTGATTTCCATATTTTTGGAGCCCTAAATAAACATTCTTGGTCATTCGTTTGGTTCACACCAAGAGTTCGTACAACACCACAAACATTTTTCCATGAAGCGATTGACCATCTAGTCTCACAGGGTCATAAATGTATTCACAGCTATGGTGATTAGTTTTGAAATACTTAACAGTTAACTTACTTTTTTCTATCAATCTTGTTTTATGGAGCTTTCCCCTTCGTGTATTCTTTCTGAAGTTTTGCATCAGTGTAACCAAATACATTACAACAAAAAAAGATGAATGTGACAGGGTTCAGATCCCATACAGAGCCAATCACAAAATATTTTGATTTCATTCATCACTTTCAAATTATTGTTTAATTCTGGTATGTTAACGCAATGCTAAATCTATAGTGGCAGATCCATGATTAGGTTGGGATTTCCTAATTAACGCATAGTAAGATAGAATTTTGCATGTGGGCAGTGCAAACCTTCCCCTCTGACTCCAACCCCTCCCATCCCCCTCCCCCCCTCCACCACACAAAAATTCATAAGACCTATTTTGTTTATCAGTTTCTTTGAGTGGCAATGGCAGTGTGCGTAAACACAAACACACATACCTGACCTAAGCGTCTCGCTGCCAAGGCCAGAATGTGAGCAGCAGTGCAAAACGCTCAAACTCTTGCCTTGGCAGCCAGAGACTGTGGCCGAGTCTCCACATGTTGTGTTTGTGTGTTGTGTTGTGTGCTGTTTAAATCTAATGAAGACCTGTTTAGCCAAAAGCTGTGTTTGACAGTCTTTTTGTTGTGCCTATCTGTGAATCAGCGACTCCACTATATGGTGGGTAGCAACTATCCTTTTCATAAAACTGTCGAACATATATCTTCATTTTTCATTGCTGTGACAAGACGAAGCAATCCAGGTAGTTACTGGCATCACTATACTAAACCAAAAAACTGCTTTGGTTGTTATAACCAGTGCTCGATTTGTAATGGTATGCCATACTGATACCTCCGACAAGTCACAGTACTGGTACCTGTTCTTTTTTATAAATCAAGCACTGGTCATAACTGTTACTACTTCTACTTGTTTTATTCGAGATCATGTCACATTCAGAAGGTCAAACCAAACTGAACATATCTAGAAGGAACTGTTGTAAATAAGTGTTCATTTTCATAGCCCATTATATACTCTCACAGACTGATCAATCTGAAGTTACAAGCAGAGGAGAGGTGATTCGTGGAATGAATCAAAGAAAAAGAACTGAACACATGCCATATAAGAAGCTGTGTATCACTGGCCGAATGTGCTACAATTAGCTCATTATACCTTATTTTAAACATATACACAGTGAATCTTTGATGAGGCTCAAGTTGCACTCCGGCACAAATTTTCACATGTCACTAATATACCTAATACAGATGATGTCCAATAGTTCACAGTAAGCAAAAAAATTTTGAATAATTGAATATATTATAACAACATTCCATGCAGAACCAATCACAACACAGATTCTTGATTCTGTAATTACTTTCTGTGGGTGGGGATGGGAGCAGGGAATGTGAACAACACATGTATAAGATGGGAGAATACAACATATGTAAAAGACATACCGGTAACTCCTTTTGCAATAAACAAATTTATTTTACTGCTGTTGTTTTTAACATGTCATACTAAAAAATCACATTCACTGCAACAGTAACTCCAACACAAGAGATACACGTGTCATCCACGTCAATAAACATTTTATGACATGTGTTTTCACAGTGGAATGTAAACCATTTCATTTTCTTAAAGTGTATCTATGATACTACTACAGACAGTGATATAACATTATTAATATATTACCAGACACATTAATTTGACACAGATGGTAAAATAAAAATAATGATCTTGGGTACTGGCTGTTGCCTATCCCTAGTAGCCATCCCAGAAAATATAGGGTGGTGGCAGAGAACGTTTGGTTGTGCAATCCTGTAGTCACTCTGTTGTGGTACTGGATTTGCAATGCGTTTCTGAAAATACATAAAAGATATATTGAATGAATTATTGCATATTTTAAGATAGAACCTGGCAGTAACGGAAAGAACAAACGTACATAGAATAACATCATTAGATGTCAAATTAGAATAACATCAATAAATGTCAAATAAGAAAAGAATTATGTATGTACTGATCAGCAATATGAATTTTGTATGTAGAATACACCACTCTGTGGCCAATTAGGTCCAAATCATTTTCATAAAACTCCCTCATTTAACTACATATTAAGTTGTTAAATGGTGGCACATTTAATCAGCTAATCTGATCATGTATTGCATTCACATGGCAACTGGACAGCTGAAGATAGTGATGCTACGGATTTACCGACACTCATTATATAGGTACGTGTTCAAGGCATTAAGCATTCTAGTATCACCTTCACATTATATACATTTACTAACATTTCTTGACATAAATAAACCATCACAATTTCAAAAGAATAGAAATTTATTCTACTCATTCATCATATTCTGTACATCCCACCAAGAAGGTGAAAAAGAATAGAAATTTCTTCTACTCTACCGCCAAGGGGGTGAACCTACAGGGAGTAAGTGAAGGTAAACATTAACAAAAGACAACCAAACATTGCTTAAGCTGTACACTATATTAACAAGAAAATATCACAATACTGCTTAATGCTAGTTCTTTTTATGCCAGTTAAATGTGTTCTAGAGAATTAGAAGAAAAGCTGCTGCTACTTCAGTTACATTAGGTACCTTCAGGATGTCTTATAAGAAACTTGATATTTAGTTCATTAATCAAGTATTTTTTAGAAAAAAACAGTAACCTACATATGTAATTACATAGGACAGTTTACAACACACTACCTGCCATCGATCTAAAGAAGGAATGAAATCCTTACATTAAGATAATCAATGGAAGGAGTCACTACTGATGTATTTTTTAAATTTTCCTTTGAATTTCCTAAGATAACTAATTTCTTGTTGTATGTTAGATGGGAGCTTCTCAAATATCTTCATACCATAATACATAACTTTGTTAAATCTTAGTTAAGGATGCAAAGTTTACACAAAAGTTATATTTCTGTCTTGTATTGATAGTGCAGATCAAATTTCAGCATGGAATGATTTTTTCACAACCACACTACGACTTGATTAAAGTAACTGTGATTGTGGGAGTGACTAAGAGTCAGCCAACTGCTGTTCTTTCTTGACACCTATGTGCCCACTATAATGACTGATTTTTAGGCACCACACAGCTTTCTCAGCTGCAGTACGATGCACAGGAAGGCAAGAGCCAACTGTTGTTCTATCCACCATCCCCACTGATGTACTTCCCATTGCTGCTGACAATGACAACAATAAAAGTAATCTGAATGTAAGTTTTGCTCTATTTGCATTGCATGTGCAGCTCTTGCTCATTCCATGTGGAATTATGTAAATAAAGAATGACCCTTCACCACCATAGCTGTCTGCCAGCCATGAGGTTATTTTAATCAAAATTTAGAAGAAAACATAACAATTGTTTATCACTAAGTCTGCCAAAGATTCACAAAAGCGTTCAACAATAACCACAAAAGTTTTCTTATAAAATTCACTAATATAATCTGAGAGGGAACGACAGAAGCGTCCGATCCCACGCGTCGGTTTGACCCGTGACGTACGGGTGTTGTCGTGTGTGACGTCATGACGGCGTGGAGTTTGCCGTGTGAGTGTGGCGTGTTTGTAGATGTCGTCGTGTTGTGGTTTGTTGTGCTCTCTTGTGGTGTGTTCAGGGTTTTCGTTTGTGTGGTGTAATGGGTTCAGTTTGGTTTTGCTCATTATCCAGAATTGTTCAAGTGTCGGCTGTGTTTGTAGTGGAACTCGTTTTAGTGAGTGTGAAGCTTAATTTGGTGTTGTTCATTGTAGATCGTGTGGTAATTTTAGTAAAATTAATCGGTTGTTGTTTTTTGTTCAGGAATGGATATGAAGGCTGCGACTACAACAGTAGTAAGTTGCATACAACACAGCTATGAAACTAAATCTGCCGTTTATAACGTTCACGAGTACAACACTACACGTGCAGCTTTAGTACATACAGTCCAAATAGATCCTATACATTTATAATCTATGGGAAAATACGATATTCTAGCCACAATCATTTTAACCGATCAGCCTGTTTGCATCCCAGAATCCGAATGTACATTACATTTCCTGTTTTCTCTCCAACAACTTTGTGTTCCGCTTTTCGTCTCTTAGAACTCACAATACCACAAAGCCCATTACTAACTACAATCTACTTGCCTAGATTTCCAAAGCTGAGCGCCGGCGACGAAAGAAAAACTTACTGTCATTTCAATACTGGAGCGAGGGAAGGCGAAAGTACGCTTGGAATTTCATACAAAAAACTAAACTATCATGCAATCATTAAATCGATGAAAGTTACAGATTGGCGGACAAGGAAGATAAACACGAAAATAAAAGTAAGGTGGGTGCTTTACTGTAAACTCGATATAGGTTTAAAACTAAGTTTCCGACTTCTTCGAAAGTCGAAGTTTGGAAATACTACCAGTCTACACGATTTGACCTTTAGCTTGAGGAGTTGCTTGTTGGGAATTACTGGGGGAAACAGGGATATATACAAATACGTCAGGCCCCATAAAGCACTAGCAAACCATACTTAAGTTGTTGGAAGTAGAAGATATATTTCACGTATAGTAAGGCACTGAAGAGATACCGACACACATATTACGCTTGTTACATAGGGACGGAATATACAATCCGTACCCTGCAAAAATTGTTTTTTTTTTTTTTTTTACTTTATTGTTATTTTGACACCTGAACAATCAGGTAGGATGGCAGCAGCACAATACGCCGCTCTTCAGCCGAAGAGCGTACAATGAGATAAACAGAGAAGAGACATCACAGAAAAACGACGGGAAAAAACAGTAGACACATGAACATAAAAACACAAGAAGCCGTTCACACTCGATGACAATCCACACGACGAACTGTTGACACGAGGCACAAACACTGAAGAAGACGATGGCACTGGTGAACGATGGAGTGTGACGGTGAAACACTGAACACTAGATATGACGGCACACACGATACACTGACGGCGGTGATCTCCGGCGCGCGAATGTCCACTGAGCGTGTGCGAGTCCGGGGACCTGCCAATAGAGGAGGAGGAGGAGGAAGGGGAGTGGGAGAGCGAGATGGGATAGCAGAGATGCCACAGGCAGGGGAGAAAGGGGGGAGGGAGGAAGGGGGAAAGGAAGCCCGGGGGAAGAGGGGTGGAGGGAGGGGACAGGGGAAAAGGAAAGAGAAGGGAAGGGAAGAGAAGAGAAGGGAGGGAGGGCGCCGAAAGGAAAGGACACCGGGAGAGGGGGGCGGGGCAGGGTCAAAGTTGATAGGAGGGGTAGATGGAGGGGACGAGGACATCATCAGGGAGAGGGAGCTGGCGGAAGCCACCTTGGGAGAGGGTAAGGAGGGTGGAGAGATGGAGACCGGGTGGGACATGGGAATACAGGCGCGGCAGCGGGCGGGGATGGGAGAGGAGCGGAGAGACGAGCGGGTGAGGAGGGTCGAGTTTACGGGAGGTGTACAGGATCCGTATCCTTTCAAGGAAAAGGAGGAGGTGGGGGAAGGGGATGAGATCATACAGGATCCGCGTGGGGGAGGGGAGACGGATGCGATAGGCGAGGCAGAGAGCATGGCGTTCAAGGATTTGGAGGGATTTATAAAAGGTTGGGGGGGCGGAGATCCAGGCTGAATTGGCATAACAAAGGATAGGGCGGATGAGGGATTTATAGGTGTGGAGAATTGTGGAGAGGTCCAGACCCCACGTACGGCCGGAAAGGAGCTTGAATAGACGGAGGCGGGAACGCGCCTTGGCTTGGATTGTCTGGAGATGGGGAGTCCAGTAGAGGCGACGGTCGAGGGTGACGCCAAGGTACTTAAGGGTGGGAGTGAGGGCGATGGGACGGCCATAGACGGTGAGATAGAAATCAAGGAGGCGGAAGGAAGGGGTGGTTTCGCCTACAATGATCGCCTGGGTTTTGGAAGGATTGACCTTGAGCAACCACTGGTTGCACCAAGCGGTGAACCGGTCAAGATGGGATTGGAGAAGGCGTTGGGAGCGCTGTAGGGTGGGGGCAAGGGCAAGGAAGGCGGTGTCATCGGCAAACTGGAGAAGGGGGACGGGGGGTGACAGCGGCGGCATGTCCACCGTGTACAACAGGTACAGAAGGGGGGAGAGGACGGAGCCTTGGGGCACACCGGTGGAGGGGAAAAAGGTGTAGGAATCGGTGTTATGCATGGTGACATAGGAAGGACGGCGGGAGAGAAAGGAGCCGATCAGACGGACGTAGTTAATGGGAAGGGCGAAGGTTTGGAGCTTGAAGAGGAGACCGGAATGCCATACGCGGTCATATGCACGTTCGAGGTCCAGGGAGAGGAAGATTGCGGAGCGACGGGAATTAAGCTGTTCAGAAAGGAGATGAGTGAGGTGAAGGAGAAGGTCGTCGGAAGAGAAGGACGGCCGAAAGCCACACTGGGTAACGGGAAGGAGGCGGTGCTGGCGGAGATGCGGGTGGATGCGGCGGGTGAGGATAGATTCCAGGACCTTGCTGAAAACCGAGGTAAGGCTGATGGGGCGGTAGGACGAGACGGCGGACGGCGGTTTGCCAGGTTTAAGGAACATGAGGATACGGGAGGTTTTCCACAGGTCGGGGTCGTAACCGGTGGACAGGACTACATTGTAGAGGCTGGCCAGGACGGAGAGGAAAGAGACAGGAGCTTCACGAAGGTGACGATAGCTGACACGATCGTGACCAGGAGTGGTGTTGCATTTTGTGCGGAGTGTAGCAATGAGATCCTGTGTACTGATAGGGGCATTGAGTTCCGTGTGTGCAATGTTGTCCAAGTACTGGAAACCAGGAGCAAGGGGAGGGACAGAGATGTCAGTTCGATCGCAGACATCCGGGAAGAGGGAGTAATCGAACTGGGGATCATCGGGGATGGAAAAGACATCGGAGAGGTAGGAGGCAAAGTGATTGGCCTTACTAAGGGTGTCAGGGAAAGGGTGATCATCATGGGGAAGAGGATAATAGGGGGAGGGTTTAGTTCCGGTAAGGCGACGGAAGGCACTGTAGAGACGACGGGATTCACGGAGGTGGAGAACGGCCTGTGGGGGTAAGGTAGGACGGTGGGGGTGGATGGCGACAGTAGGAACGTGGGCCTCCACGGCCTCAGACAAGGTCTGCTGGAGAAAGGAGGCGGCATGGGTGACATCGTCAGGGTGGTGGTAGGTGAGAGGGTGGCTATCGACCTGGGTGGAAAGGGTATCCCGGTAGGCATTCCAGTCGGCTCGGGAATAGTCGTGGACATACTTAGGGGGAGGATTCGTACGAGGGTCGGGGCGAGGGCGACGACCGTCTGAAATGGTGAGGAGGACAGGGAGATGGTCGCTACCAAACTCTCCAGGACATCCACCGTTATGCGGCCAAGGAGGTTGGGGGAGGATAGGATAACATCAGGAGTGGAGTTGGATTCGGGACGGGTGTGCTGGGGGATGGTAATGAGGTCGCCTTGAAGGGAGGAGAGGAACCGATGCCACCGCCGTAACTGGGCGGCGGAACGACTATGGATGTTGAGGTCGGCGGCGATCACGTAGGAGGAAAAGGTACGATCGATGTGGGAGAGGAAGTCGAAGGGAATAGGAGCGTTGGGGCGGACAGAGATGGTGGCGCAGGTAACGGTAAGGCCGGGGAAGAAGAGTCTAAGGATCAGGTGTTCGGTGGGGTCGGGAAGGAGAGGTTGGAGCCGAACGGGGATCTGGCGGTGGTGACCAATGGCAACTCCGCCACGCGCAATTGGGAGGGGATTATCGGAGCAGTGGAGGAGGTAGGGCGAAGTGTGAATGGTGTGGTGGGGTTGGAGGAAGGTTTCATTAAGGAGGAAGGCATCTACGCGGTGGGTGGCAAGGGTGTGCAGGAAGAGGTTCCTGTGGGCGGGTAGGGAGCGGATGTTGTTGAAAAGGATACGTTGCTGTCGCGCCATGATCGGGATTTAGACGAGGGTGTCAAGGCGGGAGAAGGTGAAATGGGCCTGGTTGTTGGAGTAGGTGGCGTACATCTTGAGTTGGAATATGGAATGGGCGGCAAGGGAGATCTGCTGGAGGGTGTGGGGGTGCTGAAAGGGATGAACATTCTGGAGGACGATGGTAAGGAACCTGATGATGTCCTCAGCAGGGGGGGGACGAAGGGAATTGCCAGGAGGGGTGGGGGCGTCCAGGGGACGGACAGGGACGGTGAGTTCAGGAGTGGTTGGAGGGGGTCGGGCTTTACACTTTTGGGAGTAGGTGGGATGGGGGAGATTGCAGGTATTGCAGGAAGGAGGGGATTGGAGGTTAGGGCACTGCCTGAGGAAGTGCGCTTGCCGACAATGCGGGCAGGTGGGGGCCTCGCGGCACTCAGCTGTGGGGTGCGCGTTATAGCGCAGACACCTCTAGCAGCGCAGGGATTGAGGAGGGGAACGGGAGGGGTCGACCTTGTACCGCTGGTTAAAAAGGAGGGCACCCTCCTTCAGGAGACGGTCAATGGAGGGGGCGTGCTCAGAAAAAACCCGCATAAGGCGGGTGGGGCCGGCAGCGTTATGTATGCGGCGAACCGCACGCACCTCCAAATGGGGATGCGCCTTGAGCTCCGCCAACACCTCCTCCTCCGTGATCACTGGACTAAGCCGAGTGATCACGGCGGTGAGGGTCGGCGGTCGTCGTGGGGGTTGGGGTTGGCGGGTAGGAGATGGAGAAGGAGCAGGTGTATGGGAGGTGTTGGGACCTAAACGGGAGATGGGGAGACGGGAGAGGATGTCAGTATGGAGGGTTGGGCTGGGGGAGGAGATGAGAACAGAATCCCGTCTGGGAGTAAGGAGAGAGATGGGGGCACCAGGGAAAGGTTGGCGGAGGAGGAGGGATAGGTTCCGGGCCACGAGAAAGGAAGGATCGGGACGGGACAGGAGATACTTGTATAGACCGGGGGGGAGGAGGAGGAGGAGGAGGAGGAGGTGGGAGCAGGGCCAGGCGGGGAGACATCCATGGCACCCTGGGGGGGGGAAGGAGGTCGGTGCGGGGCCTTTTTGGGAGCGGAGGAGGTGGGGGTGCCACTAGGGCGTTTGACGGCGGCAGAAGGGCGGGTGGTGACATGAGGGATGGGAGCGATTGGGAGGTGGCGGGAAGGGACAGGTCCCGGCGTGGACGCAGCAGTCGGCGCCGGAGATGGTGACGGTGACGGTGACGGTGAAGGCGACGGTGACTGCGACGATGATGACGGTGGTGGCGGTGATGGCGAAGGCGACGGGGAGATCTGGGCGTGGACAGTGGCCCGACGGGCCACCACCCTAGCCGGAGCTGCAGTGACAGGCTGGGGGAGTGGGGGGAAAGGATCAGAACGAGATGAAGAAGGGGGAGAGGGGGCGACAAACAGCGAGGGCGAAGGGAGAGTGAGGAGAGGTGGGATGGAAGGAGGGGGGTGGGATTGGGCACACCAAGTTATAGTAGTGGAAGCGGCGGAAGGGGAGGTATTGACGACGGCGGTGGTGGTAGTGGTGGCTTTGGTGGTGGGAGCGGACATGACGACAGGAAGAAAAAACGCACAGCACTAAAAGGAAAAGACACAAACTGGGAACAGGCGAAGACGCAGACGGACGAAGACCAGGGTCGGACGACCAGGGCGGACGGCGATGGCGGCGGCGAGCACCGGCTGGCGGCGACGGCGACGGCGGCGAGCACCGGCGGGCGGCGGCGGCGGCGAACAGACGAACGGACGGACGCAGGCAGCAGCAGAGACGGACAGTGAGCAGGCAGGCGGACGGACGGACGGACGGACGGACGGACGGGCAGGCAGCAGCGAAGAGCGAAAACGGACAGCGAGCAGGCAGGCGGACGGACGGACGGACGAACAGCTACAACAGTAAGCGGCGGGTGGGGGGGGGGCAGACAGACAGACAGACAGACAGACAGATAGATAGATGGACGGACGGACGGACACAACCGTCGAAGACGGAGATTACAATCTGAGAGCAGTCCAGGCGTTGTAACCTGACGTCGTCGACTGAGGGGATCCAACCCTCAGAATGCTACAAAAATCGATCATGTTCAAACTAAGTATTCATAGCAACTAGCAGCTTTTTTTTTTTTTTCATTTATTGAATTTCAATTCCCCCCGAAGGGGGCGGGCTGGCAGCAGCTTAGTACGCCGCTCTTCAGCCGACAGATTTTGTGACAAAGAGCAAGAGAACAAATAAGAAAAACAACAGGCGATAAAATCGGAGACTTAGAGAGTAACAAGGCGAAAAGAAATCGTGGAACTTAAAACAACAACACAGGGATGATGACGCTGATAAAAATACATACGAAGTAGACAGGGAAAACAATAGACAATTAAAAAACACGGCGACAGTCTGGATTCTGTTCGCAAAGGAAATAAAATTCACACCGAGCGACAGCATGGTGTCTGTCCGCAACACGAGAAAGACAAACAACACTGAATAGTCACTGGAACACTGCACTAAAAAGTTGCCAAATGTGACACCACAGTCGAGAGCAGGTGGGGGGAAACTGGACAGAAGATGGGAAAACGAAAAAGGGGGGAAAGGAGAGTAAAAGCGAAGGGGGGAGCCGGGAAAGGAGCTGAAGGAGGATGAGGACCCAGAAGAGGGGGGGGGGCAGACGCGACAGGGAGTGGGGTAGGCCGAGGAGGGGAATACAAAAGGACTGGGGGGGAAGGGAGGTAGGGAGAGGTTTAGTGGGGGGAAGAACAGGACAGAAGTGGGGGGGGAGAGGGAGCCCAGGGAAAGGACAGAGGAAAGGAGGGGGATGGAGGATCAGAGTTGATAGGAAGGGTAAATGGAGGGAGAGAGGGCATCATCCGGGAGGGGGAGTTGACGGAAGCCACCTCGGGAAAGGAGATGGAGGGTGCAGAGATGGAGGGTAGGGGGGACACAACGGTGAAGACGTGGCAGGGGGCGGGGATGGGAGAGGAGAGGAGCAACCAGGGGGTGAGGGGGTTCAAGACGGCGGGAGGTGTAGAGGATGCGGATATGTTCGAGGAATAGGAGCAGATGGGGGAAAGGAATGAGATCATAGAGGATCCGCGTGGGGGACGGGAGGCGGATACGGAAGGCGAGGCGGAGTGCATGACGCTCAAGGATCTGGAGGGACTGATAGAATTTGGGGGGGGGGCAGATATCCAGGCAGGACTGGCATAACAGAGGATGGGACTGATTAAGGATTTGTAGGTGTAGAGGATGGTAGAGGGGTGCAACCCCCATGTCCGGCCAGAGAGGAGTTTGAGGAGGCGGAGGCGGTTGTGGGCTTTGGATTGGATGGATCGGAGATGAGGGATCCAGGTGAGGTGACGGTCAATGGTGAGGCCAAGGTAGGTGAGGGTGGGGGTGAGACGGACAGGACGTGCGCAGACAGTAAGGGAGAAATCCAGGAGCCGGAAGGAGCGAGTGGTACGACCTACGATGATTGCCTGGGTCTTGGAGGGATTTAGTTTCAGGAGCCATTGGTTACACCATGCAGCAAAAAGGTCAAGGTGATTCTGGAGAAGGCGTTGGGACCGTTGGAGGGTAGGAGCGAGGGCGAGGAATGCGGTGTCATCAGCATATTGCAAGAGGTGCACTGGAGGGGGGGTTGGGGCATATCTGCCGTGTACAGGAGGTAGAGGAGAGGGGAGAGGACAGAGCCCTGGGGCACACCGGCAGAGGGGTAGAAGGTGCGGGAATTGGCATGATGGATGGTAACGTAGGAGGGGCGGCGGGAGAGGAAGGAGGCCACCAGACAGATGTAGTTGATAGGAAGGGCGTAGGTTTGGAGTTTAAACAGGAGACCGGGATGCCAGACACGGTCGTAGGCCTTTTCAAGGTCAAGTGAGACAAAAATGGCGGAGCGACGGGAGTTAAGCTGGAGGGAGAGGAGATGAGTGAGGCGGAGGAGTTGGTCATCAGCAGAGAAGGAAGGTCGAAAGCCACATTGGGTGTTTGGGAGGAGGTGGTTTTGGTGGAGGTGGAGATGGACGCGCCGGGAAAGGATGGATTCCAAGAGCTTGCTGAACACCGACGTGAGACAGGACGATAGGAAGAGGCATCAGATGGAGGCTTATTGGGTTTGGAGAACATCAGGATACGGGAGGTTTTCCACAGGTCGGGATAGAAGCCAGTGGCAAGGATGACATTGTAGAGGGCGGCAAGGAGGGAAAGGAAGGAGGGAGGGCAGTGTTTGAGGTGGCGGTAGGTAACGCAGTCGTGGCCGGGAGCAGTGTTGCGTTTAGTGCGGAGTGTGAGGCTGATGTCCTGTGTAGTGATGGGAGTGTTAAGTGCAGATGGTGGGGTGTGGCCCAAGTACTGGAAGCTAGGAGCAAGGGGAGGAACAGAGGTATCCGTACGGTCCATGACATCAGGGAAGAGGGAATAATCAAAGTGGGGATCATCTGGGATGGAAAAAACATCAGAGAGGTGGGAGGCAAAGTGGTTGGCCTTACTGAGGTTGTCAGGAAAGGGACGGTCATTAAGGAGGAGAGGGTACTGGGGGGTGGGGCGGTTCCCAGTAAGGCAGTGGAAAGCAGACCAATACTTGGAAGAGTTGATGGGGAGCGTGGTGTTGAGGTGTGTACATGTCTGGCGCCAGGCTCGGCGTTTCTTCGCAACAAGCAGGTTGCGGATGTGTCGCTGTAATTGCCGGTGGCGGGTAAGTGTATCCCGGTCACGAGTGCGGAGAAAAGAGCGGTAGAGGCGGCGGGACTCCCGAAGGAGAAGGACGGCCTGTGGAGGCAGGGCAGGGCGGTGAGGGTTGATGGCTTTGGTGGGGATATGGGTGGCGACGGCGTCAGACAAGGTCTGGTGCAGGAAGGCAGCAGTGCGAGAGATGTCATCAGGAGACTGGAGGGTAAGGTCGTGACTGTCAACCTGGGTGTGAATGGAATCCCGGTAGGCATCCCAGTTGGCACGGGAGTAATCATGGACAAGTTTAGGAGGGACGTCAGGGCGAGGAGTGTGGCGGGGATGGCGACCGGTAGAGATAGTGAGGAGGACAGGAGCATGGTCACTGCCAATGAGGTCAAGGACATCCGCGGTGATGCGCCCAAGAAGGTTGGGAGAGGCAAGGACTACATCAGGAGTGGTGTTGGATTCGGGCCGGGTGTGCTGGGGCAGGGGAACCAGGTCTCCTTGGAGAGTGGTGAGAAACTGATGCCACCGCCGGAGGTCGGCAGGATCACGGCTGTGGATATTGAGGTCGGCGGCAATCACGTAGGTGGAGAAGGTGCGGTCAATGTGGGCCAGGAAATCGTATGAGATGGGGGTGCGAGGGCGGACATAAATGGTGGCACAGGTGATGGTAAGGGCGGGGAAGAACTGGCTGAGGGTGAGATGCTCGGCAGGATTGTTAAGGAGAGGTTGGGGCCGGACTGGGAGGTGCTTGAGGTGGCCTATAGCAACTCCGCCACGTGCCAGAGGGTACGGGTTATCGGTGCGATGTAGGGTGTAAGGGGCAGTGGAGACGGAGATACAGGGCTGAAGGAAAGTTTCATTGAGGACGAAGGCATCCACACGGTGCTGACGTAGGGTGTGGAGGAAGAGGAGTTTGTGGGTGGGCAGGGAGCGAACGTTGTGGTACAGGATACGGTACGGTTGTTGTACCATGGGAAGGGAGAGTTAGACGAGGGTGGTGAGGGGGGTGAAGGTGAAGTGGGCCTGGTTGTGGGAGTAAGTGGCATAGGTGGTAAGATGGAAGATGGAACGGGCAGCGATGGCGATTTGGGAAAGAGTGTGGGAGCGCTGGAAGGGGTGGATGTTTTGGAGCACAATGGTGGTGAAACGGATGATGTCCTCAGCAGTAGGGGGAGGGCGGAGCGAGTTGTTGGGGTGGATGGGGTCATCAACAGGACGGACAGGGACGGTGAGCTCAGGGGTTACTGGTGGAGGTTTCGCTTTACACTTCGAGGAGTAGGTAGGATGTGGTTCATTACAAGTGTTGCAGGAGGGGGGAGAGGTGAGGTTGGGGCAATGCTTGAGGAAGTGGGAAGCTTTGCAGTGGGGACAAGTAGGGGGGTTCTTGCAGGCAGAGGTAACGTGGTCGTTGTAGGTGAGACAGCGTTGGCAGCGGTAGGATTGGACTGGGGAACGGGAGGGGTCCACCTTACGGCACTGATTGTAGATGAGGGCTCCCTCGGTGAGGAGGCGGTCAATGGAGGAGGAGGATTCAGTGAATATCCGCATGAGAAAAGTCGGCCCGGCATCATTGAAGATGCGACGGGCCGAGCGGATTTCGATGTCGGGCCGGGAGTTGAGTTCCGCCAACACCTCAGCCTCCGTGATCACGGGGCTAAGCTTCGTGATCACAGCGGTGAAGGTCGGCGGACGTCGGGGAGGTTGAGGCTGACGGGGAGAGGACGGGGTGTGGTAGGGGGTGAGGGTTGCACGTTGGCCAAATTGGATACGAGGGATGCGGGAGAGGAGGTCGGTGTGGAAGGAAGCATTGGGGGATTTTATGAGGACCGAGTCCTTGCGAGGAATCAGTTGGGAGATGGGAGCATTGGGGCAGTATTTCCGGATGGCGAGAGTGAGGGAGCGGGCATCAAGGAATTGAGGGTCAGGATTGGAGAGGACAAAGGTGTGGGTGGCAGGCGTGGCGGGGGCGGGGGTCGGGGCCGCGTCCATGGGAGTGGGTGGGTCACGGGGATTGGGGGTTTTTTTGGAGGAGACTTCGGGGGAAGGGTCAGCATTCGGGCGCTTGGAAGGTTTCGTGGACACCACTGGGTGGGGAGGGGGCAGGGGGACGGGTTGCAGGGGGAGATGGCGGGGGGCAGGACCACCCTGAGCAGCGGAAGACGCAGACGGTGGGGGTGTGGGTGTCACTGAGACTGTGGAACGTCGAGCAGAGATCCGTGCTGGCTTGGAGCCTGTCGGAGGCGGTGTGGGGAGCGGCGGAAAGTCAGTAGCTGTCGATGGGGCGACAGTGATAGGGGAAGAGGAGTTGGGGGTGGGTACAGCCGAAAGTGGCGCAGGGGTGGGGTGGACAGGGAGAGAAGGAAGGACGGGAAGTGGGGTGGAGGATGAGCTCCATGTGATGGTGGTTGGAGCAGCGGAGGGAGAGATGAAAATGATAGTGGTAGTGGTGGTGGGTTGGGACATGGTGGCGGCGCGCGAGAAGGGCGGCGGCGGCGGCGACCAGACGGCGGCGGCGGTGACCAGGCGGCGGCGGCGGCGGCGAGCACCGGTAGGCGGCGACCAGGCGGCGGCGGCGAGCAGTACTGACGACGAGCAGACGGCAAGGCAAGGGTGGGGATCTTCCACGTCGAGGGTGCACCCTGAGAGTAGCCCAGGCAGTGAAACTCTTCGACGAAGAAGTGAGGGAATCCAACCCTCGAATGTGGCAACTAGCAGCTCTTTTTTTTTTTTTTTTTTTTTTTTTTTTGTTTTTTTTTTCGTTATTGTAATTTGGACACCCCATACAAGGTGGGCTGGCAGCGGAACAGTGTACTCCGCTCTTCAGCCATAAGCAGTACAATAAAAAAGAAAGGGAGACAGACAAGTAACAGAATGGCGGTTTAAAAAACAGGAGATACAATAGTTAAAAAAACATGAAGCCGTTCACACTTGACGAAACAAACAAGAAAAACCGTCGGCACTGGGCACAAACACTGACGAGGTAGATGACACACGTGAACGAAGGAGCGTGGACGGCGAAAAAACACTGAGGCACAGACACGACGGCACAGACACTAAAACGAGGACGAAGATCTCAGCGCGCGAAAGTTCACGAGGCGTGTGCGAGTCCGGGGACCTGCCAAGACAGGAGGAGGAGGAGGAGGAGGAGGGGGAGTGGGAAAGCGAGAGGGGAGAGCAGGGACGCCACGGGCAGGGGAAAAAGGGGGGAGAGAGGAAGGGGGAGGGGAAGCCCGGAAGAAGAGGGGGGAGGGAGGGGATGGGGGAAAAGGAAAGAGAAGGGAAGGGAAGAGAAAGGAGGGAGGGTGCCGAAGGGAAAGGACACCAGGAGGGAGGGGGGGCAGGGTCAAAGTTGATAGGAGGGGTAGATGGAGGGGACGAGGACATCATCAGGGAGAGGGAGCTGGCGGAAACCACCTTGGGAGAGGGTAAGGAGGGTGGAGAGATGGAGACCAGGTGGGACGTGGGAGTACAGGCGCGGCAGCGGGCGGGGGTGGGAGAGGATCGGGGAGACGAGCGGGTGAGGAGGATCGAGTTTACGGGAGGTGTATAGGATTCGTATCCTTTCGAGGAAGAGGAGGAGGTGGGGGAAGGGGATAAGGTCATACAGGATCCGCGTGGGGAAAGGGAGACAGATGCGATAGGCAAGGCGGAGAGCATGGCGTTCAAAGATTTGGTGGGATTTATAAAAGGAAGGGGGGGCGGAGATCCAGGCTGGATGGGCGTAACAGAGGATAGGGCGGATGAGGGACTTATAGGTGTGGAGGATGGTGGAGGGGTCCAGACCCCACGTTCGGCCGGAAAGGAGCTTGAGGAGACGCAACTAGCAGCTTTTTTTTTTTTTTTTTTTTCTTTATTGTAATTTGGACACCCCATACAAGGTGGGCTGGCAGCGGAACAGTGTACTCCGCTCTTCAGCCATAAGCAGTACAATAAAAAGAAAGGGAGACAGACAAGTAACAGAATGGCGGTTTAAAAAACAGGAGATACAATAGTTAAAAAACATGAAGCCGTTCACACTTGACGAAACAAACAAGAAAAACCGTCGGCACTGGGCACAAACACTGACGAGGTAGATGACACACGTGAACGAAGGAGCGTGGACGGCGAAAAACACTGAGGCACAGACACGACGGCACAGACACTAAAACGAGGGCGATGATCTCCGGCGCGCGAAAGTTCACGAGGCGTGTGCGAGTCCGGGGACCTGCCAAGAGAGGAGGAGGAGGAGGAGGAGGAGGGGGAGTGGGAAAGCGAGAGGGGAGAGCAGGGACGCCACGGGCAGGGGAAAGAGGGGGGAGAGAGGAAGGGGGAGGGGAAGCCCGGAAGAAGAGTGGGGAGGGAGGGGATGGGGGAAAAGGAAAGAGAAGGGAAGGGAAGAGAAAGGAGGGAGGGTGCCGAAGGGAAAGGACACCAGGAGGGAGGGGGGGCAGGGTCAAAGTTGATAGGAGGGGTAGATGGAGGGGACGAGGACATCATCAGGGAGAGGGAGCTGGCGGAAACCACCTTGGGAGAGGGTAAGGAGGGTGGAGAGATGGAGACCAGGTGGGACGTGGGAGTACAGGCGCGGCAGCGGGCGGGGGTGGGAGAGGATCGGGGAGACGAGCGGGTGAGGAGGATCGAGTTTACGGGAGGTGTATAGGATTCGTATCCTTTCGAGGTAGAGGAGGAGGTGGGGGAAGGGGATAAGGTCATACAGGATCCGCGTGGGGGAAGGGAGACGGATGCGATAGGCAAGGCGGAGAGCATGGCGTTCAAGGATTTGGAGGGATTTATAAAAGGAAGGGGGGGCGGAGATCCAGGCTGGATGGGCGTAACAGAGGATAGGGCGGATGAGGGACTTATAGGTGTGGAGGATGGTGGAGGGGTCCAGACCCCACGTTCGGCCGGAAAGGAGCTTGAGGAGACGGAGTCGGGAACGTGCCTTGGCTTGGATTGTCTGGAGATGGGTAGTCCAGGAGAGGCGACGGTCGAGGGTGACGCCAAGGTACTTAAGGGTGGGGGTGAGAGCGATGGGACGGCCATAAACGGTGAGATAGAAATCAAGGAGGCGGAAGGAGGGAGTGGTTTTGCCTACAATGATCGCCTGGGTTTTGGAAGGATTGACCTTGAGCAACCACTGGTTGCACCAAGCGGTGAACCGGTCAAGATGGGATTGGAGAAGGTGTTGGGAGCGTCGCAGGGTGGGGGCAAGGGCAAGGAAGGCGGTGTCATCGGCAAACTGGAGAAGGTGGACGGGGGGGTGACGGCGGCGGCATGTCCGCCGTGTACAACAAGTACAGAAGGGGGGAGAGGACGGAGCCTTGGGGCACACCGGCGGAGGGGAAAAAGGTGTAGGAATCGGTGTTATGGATGGTGACATGGGAAGGACGGCGGGAGAGAAAGGAACCGATCAGACGAACGTAGTTAATGGGAAGGGCGAAGGTTTGGAGCTTGAAGAGGAGACCGGAATGCCATACACGGTCATATGCGCGTTCGAGGTCAAGAGAGAGGAAGATTGCGGAGCGACGGGAATTGAGCTGTTCGGAAAGGAGATGAGTGAGGTGAAGGAGAAGATCGTCGGAAGAGAAGGACGGCCGAAAGCCACACTGGGTAACGGGGAGGAGGCGGTGCTGGCGGAGATGCTGGTGGATGCGGCGGGTGAGGATAGATTCCAGGACCTTGCTGAAGACCGAGGTAAGGCTGATGGGACGGTAGGAGGAGACGGCGGACGGCGGTTTGCCAGGTTTGAGGAACATGAGGATATGGGAGGTTTTCCACAGGTCGGGGTAGTAACCGGTGGACAGGACTACATTGTAGAGCCTGGCCAGGGTGGAGAGAAAAGGGACAGGAGCTTCACGAAGGTGACGGTAGGTGACACGATCGTGACCAGGAGCGGTGTTGCGTTTGGTGCGGAGGGTATTGATGAGATCCTGTGTGGTGATGGGGGCATTAAGGTCCGTGTGTGGAATATTGTCCAAGTACTGGAAACCAGGAGCGAGGGGAGGGACAGAGGTGTCAGTTCGATCGCGGATATCTGGGAAGAGGGAGTAATCGAACTGGGGATCATCAGGGATGGAAAACACATCGGACAGGTAGGAGGCAAAGTGATTGGCCTTACTAAGGGCGTCAGGGAAGGGGTGATCATCGTGGAGAAGAGGATAGTAGGGGGAGGGTTTAGTTCCGGTAAGGCGACGGAAGGCACGGTAGAGACGACGGGATTCACAGAGGAGGAGGACGGCCTGTGGTGGTAAGGTAGGACGGTGGGGGTGGATGGCAACAGTAGGGACGTGGGCCTCCACGGCCTCAGACAAGGTCTGCTGGAGAAAGGAGGCGGCATGGGTGACATCATCGGGATGGCGGTAGGCGAGAGGGTGGCTATCGACCTGAGTGGAGAGGGTATCCCGGTAGGCATTCCAGTTGGCACGGGAATAGTCATGGATGTACTTAGGGGGAGGGTCATGACGAGGGTCGGGGCGGGGGCGACGGCCGTCTGAAATGGTGAGGAGGACAGGGAGATGGTCGCTACCAATAGGCTCCAGGACATCCACCGTAATGCGCCCAAGGAGGTTGGGGGAGGAGAGGATAACATCGGGAGTGGAGTTGGATTCGGGACGAGTGTGCTGGGGGATGGGGATGAGGTCGCCTTGAAGGGAGGAGAGGAACCGATGCCACCGCCGTAACTGGGCAGCGGAGCGACTATGGATGTTGAGGTCGGCGGCGATCACATAGGAGGAGAAGGTACGGTCGATGTGGGAGAGGAAGTCGAAAGGAAGAGGGGCGTTGGGGCGGACATAGATGGTGGCACAGGTAATGGTAAGGCCGGGGAAGAAGAGACTAAGGATCAGGTGTTCGGTGGGGTCGGGAAGGAGAGGCTGGAGCCGAACGGGGATCTGGCGGTGGTGGCCAATGGCAACTCCGCCACGCGCAACTGGGAGGGGATTATCGGAGCGGTGGAGGAGATAGGGGGAGGTGTGGATGGAGTGGTGGGGTTGGAGGAAGGTTTCATTGAGGAGGAAGGCATCCACACGGTGGGTAGCAAGGGTGTGCAGGAAGAGGTTCTTGTTGGCGGGAAGGGAGCGGATATTGTTGAAAAGGATACGATGCTGTCGCGCCATGATAAGGACTTATACGAGGGTGTCAAGGCGGGAGAAGGTGAAATGGGCCTGGTTATTGGAAAAGGTGGCATACATTTTAAGGTGGAATATGGAACGGGCGGCGAGGGAGATCTGTTGTAAGGTGTGGGGGCGCTGAAAGGGATGGACGTTTTGGAGGACAATGGTGAGGAACCTGATGATGTCCTCAGCAGTGGGGGGGGGGGACGAAGGGAATTGCCAGGAGGGGTGGGGGCGTCCAGGGGACGGACAGGTACGGTGAGTTCAGGAGTGGTGGGAGGGTGTCGGGCTTTACACTTTTGGGAGTAGGTGGGGTGGGGGAGGCTGCAGGTATTACAGGAGGGAGGGGATTGGAGGTTGGGGCACTGCCGGAGGAAGTGCGCTTGCCGACAATGCGGGCAGGTGGGGGCCTCGCGGCACTCTGCTGTTGGATGTGCATTGTAGCGCGGACATCTCTGGCAGCACAGGGATTGAGGGGGGGAACGGGAGGGGTCGACCTTGTACCGCTGATTGAAGAGGAGGGCACCCTCCTTCAGGAGACGGTCAATGGAGGGGGCGTCCTCAGAGAAAACCCGCATAAGGCGGGTGGGGCCGGTCGCGTTGAAAATGCGGCGGACTGCCCGCACCTCCAGGGTGGGATGGGCCTTCAGCTCCGCCAGCACCTCCTCCTCCGTGATCGACGGGCTAAGCCGAGTGATCACGGCGGTGAGGGTCGGCGGGCGACGCAGGGGTTGGGGTTGGTGGGTAGGAGATGGGGAGGGGGAGGGAGCAGGGGTGAGGGAGGCGTGAGGACCAAAACGGGTGATGGGGAGGCGGGAAAGGATGTCAGTACGGAGGGTTGGGCTGGGGGAGGAGATAAGAACAGAATCCCGTCTGGGAGTAAGGAGAGAGATGGGGGCGCCAGGGAAATGTTGGTGGAGGAGGAGGGAGAGATTCCGGGCCTCGAGGAAGGAAGGATCGGGACGGGACAGGAGATATTTGTAGAGACCGGGTGGGGAGGAGGAGGAGGAGGGAGCGGGGCCTGGTGGGGAGACGTCCATGGCATTTTGGGGTGGGGATGGGGGGCGGGGTGGAGCCTTTTTAGGAGCAGAGGAAGTGGAGGCGCCACTAGGGCGTTTGACAGCGGCAGATGGGCGGGTGGTGACAGGAGGGACGGGAACGATGGGGAGGTGGTGGGAAGGGACAGGTCCCGGCACGGACGCAGCAGTCGGCGCCGGAGATAGTGACTGTGACGGTGCAGGCGAATGTGGCAGTGATGGTGATGGTGACGATGATGACGGTGGTGGCGGTGGCGGCGGTGATGGCGATGGCGATGGCGATGGCGACGGGGAGAGCTGGGCGTGGGCAGTGGCCCGGCGGGCCACCACCCTAGCCGGAGCTGCAGTGACAGGCTGGGGGAGTGGGGGGAAAGGATCAGAACGAGAGGAGGATGCGGGAGAGGGGGCGACAAAGAGCGAGGGCGAAGGGATAGAGAGGAGGGGATTGATGGAAGGAGGGGGGGTGGGACTGGGCACACCAAGTGATAGTGGTGGAGGCGGCGGAAGGGGACGTATACACGATGGCGGTGGTGGTAGTAGTGAAGGTGGTGGTGGGGGCGGACATGATGACAAGAAGAAGAAAGAAAAAACACAGCACTAAAAGGACAGGACACACACTGGGAGACGACGGACGGCGACGGCGACGGCGACGGCGACGGCGACGGCGACGGCGAGAGGCAGGGACACTCGACGGCGACGGCGAGAGGCAGGGACGCTGCTGCCGCGGACGGGGCCGGGGCCGGGGCCGGGGCGGCGGCGGCGGCGGCTGCTGCTGCTGCCACCGGAGGGCTGGCTGGCTGGCTGGCTGGCTGGCTGGCTGGCTGGCTGCGGGACCACTGCTGCAGGCCGAGGCCGGGACCGGGAACTACTGCTGCTGCTGCTGCTGCTGCTGCTGCTGCTGGCTGGCACCTGGAACCCCTAGCACTTCGATTAGCGAGAAAATGGCACTATCGAAGGGCAGTAACCTTGCGGTGTACCGCCGGAGATGCAACTAGCAGCTTTTTTTTTTTTTTTTACTTTATTGTCATTTTAATGCCTATACAATAAGCAGGCTGGCAGCAGCACACTACGCTGCTCTTCAGCCAAATGCGACAGAAGCACAAGAAACAGGAGAAAAACAGAAAAGTCACAAAATGGTGGGCGATAAAATAGGAGACACAAAGAGACAAACACGGAGCCGTTCACACTTGACGATAAACCACACTTCAAACTGTGGAGACGACGCACAGACACTGAAGAAGACGATGGCACTGGTGAACAACGGAGCGTGACGGGAAACACTGAACACGAAACACGACGGCACACACAAGACACTGATGGCGGCGATCTCCGGCGCGCGAAAGTCCACGTAGCGTGTGCGAGTCCGGGGACCTGCCAAGAGTGGAACAGGGGGGAGGTGGGGGGAGAGGGGAGAATAGGATGCCAACGGCGGGGGAGACGGGGGCAAGAGGGAGAGGTACAGGGGAGGGGAGGCCCGGGGGAGAAGGGGAGAGAAAAGGAGGAGGGAGGAAAAAGGAAGAGAAGGGAGGGAGGGTGCCCGGAGGAGCAAGCACGGGAGGAGGGCGGGAGGATCAAAGTTGGTAGGAGGGGTAGATGGAGGGGAGGAGGGCATCATCAGGGAGGGGGAGCTGGCGGAAGCCACCTTGGGAGAGGGTAAGGAGGGTGGAGAGATGGAGACCGGGTGGGACATGAGAGTACAGGCGCGGCAGCGGGCGGGGGTGGGAGAGGATCGGGGAGACGAGCGGGTGGGGAGGATCGAGTTTACGGGAGGTGTAGAGGATTCGTATCCTTTCGAGGAAGAGGAGGAGGTGAGGGAAGGGGATAAGATCATACAGGATCCGCGTGGGGGAGGGGAGACGGATGCGATAGGCAAGGCGGAGAGCATGGCGTTCAAGGATTTGGAGGGATTTATAAAAGGAAGGGGGGGCGGAGATCCAGGCTGGATGGGCGTAACAGAGGATAGGGCGGATGAGGGACTTATAGGTGTGGAGGATGGTGGAGGGGTCCAGACCCCACGTTCGGCCGGAAAGGAGCTTGAGGAGACGGAGTCGGGAACGTGCCTTGGCTTGGATTGTCCGGAGATGGGGAGTCCAGGAGAGTCGACGGTCGAGGGTGACGCCAAGGTACTGAAGGGTGGGAGTGAGGGCGATAGGACGGCCATAGACGGTGAGATAAAAATCAAGGAGGCGGAAGGAAGGAGTGGTTTAGCCGACAATGATCGCCTGGGTTGCAACTAGCAGCAGAAAGTTGCCATATGTAAATAATACCTTACCAAGAAATTTTGTGGGTATGAAATATATTCTTCACAGACAAACCAAGGGCGAGGGTGGTTATTGCTATTTTATTAGCAGTATAGAAATAAATACTTGATATAACTACGAAATTGTTTCTTACTCTCAATATGTTCCTGCTGAACTTGCAAAGTAAAATAAGCAGCGCTTGAATACTTCCGTGTTGCTGGGTGCTGCCAACAGATGTCAGTGCGAGACGCCACCTCAGAAAATATGGCTATCATTTTAGCTCCGTCTGTAATTCGTGACTGACCGAAAAATGAGTCGCATTGGAGCAACTACACCTAAAAACAAAGCTTACGCACACAATTCTGTGGGAGCTGTGACGTTGGCGTTCTGCGGTTGAGCAGTGCTATCTGTGGTAGAAGCGGTGTTTCATGTTTGGAAGCGTGGTCATTGCATGGGTTTGTTTTCATAGCAGTGACTGAAAGCTTGGCTTTGTTTTCGTAACATTTGTGGCGGAAATCTTGTTCTCACTGCCATATGCGATTCGGATTGTTATTGAGCATCTGCTCAAAATGCCACACAAGTGCTGTATGCCCTATTGTAGGGGAAACTGCGACAACGGTTTAAAAGTTAGCGTCTTTTCATTCCCGTCTGATGAAGCATTAAGATTGAAACGGATAGCTGCAGTTCATAGGAATGACTGGGAACCCAGTAAACAGTTCATTGTAAGTATCTGTAATTTAACTTTATTTCTATATTGTTACTCTTTAATACTGTTATGTTACAGAACTGAAAATTCAAATCAATAGCCTATCTATAACGAAGCATTATACTTTTAAGCTCACTTTATGCAGTCCTCAGATTTCATTTGTCGGTTTACATTCTGCCTTTACGTTAACAGTAAAATATATGCTTCTTTTCAGATATGTGAACTGCATTTCACTGCAGACGACATTGAGAAAATTACCAATGCTTACGACCCAAAACTGGCAAACTCTTTACAGTTTACAGCACCTTTGGACCGTCCACGTTTAAAGAAACGTTCGTAATAATTGATCGTAAAGGGTACTTGTAATCAGTTTTCAGATTAATGTACAGGTCCCTAATTTTCTTACGATATTGTTAAATATCTAAGATCATGAAACATTGCTATACGGATCTCATGTTTATCTCTCTCTATTTGCAGATGCTGTACCATCAAAGTTGCCAGGATGACCTACGTCTTTATCTTCAAAACAAGCACCAGCTCGAGAAGATCCAGAGAGTCGCGAATGTTTGGAGAACCAAGCACTTGAGAAAGTCATTGAGCACAGTGTGGAATCACACAAAAAATGATGGAGAAGAGTTCATTTGCTAGTTTAGAAGATTTTAAATCAAAATTATCTGATTGTGAAAAGCACAGTGACTGGGTCACGGTAACCAAATCAAATAATTTGTGTCTTGTGTTAATGGATGCTCCTTATCTAAGTGTTGTGTGTCATGTCGTTATAAATAGTGATTTAGTGTTAAGTGCATTTGTGAAGGAAGCTTAGCTAAATTGTGCTGGTAAGATTAAATTATCAAACCAAGTAAGTGATACTGGTACAGTTAGCAATATTTTGAAAGAGTTGTATGTGATGTTTCATATAAATGAGGCTCCATTTGAGGCAAGTTTGTCTTGCATTGAAGACATTTTGGAAAACTTGTAATAAAAATTACCAGAAAGTGAGCATAAAATTAAATTTTTGAAGGAACAAGTTTCATTTCCAAGATTTAATAGTCCAACAGAGATTAGGTACGGGAGTGTTTCAATGATTTTATGGTCATTAGCTTATTCTATCAGGCCACATGCATATAGGTTTTTGATGAGTGCTCGTAATTTTTCCATTCCTAGTCCCAGTACTTTGTCAAAACTTTGCAGTAAACTTCCAAGTAACCCAATCATTGAGCTTCAGAGTGAGCAGTTTCTCAGTTACATACCACAAAAAGTTGGTGCTTTAGCTGTGAATGATAAAACTGTCCTGTTGATGGATGAGATTTATTTAAAGTCACAACTTGACTATAAAGGTGGCAATGTTGTAGGTGGTGCTTTTAACACAGATGTGGTTTTGTGTGCAACTTGTGCTTATGTTTTTATGATCCAGAGTATGGATTCAGTGTACAAAGATGTGGTGCATATTCTCCCAGTTCACACAATTCAATTAAACTAGAAGCAGTGGGATTTCAGGTAATAGGAGTAGTAGCTGACAATAATGCTATTAATAAGAAAGCTATTTCGTACTTTTCTTCCCCCCCCCCCCCTCCCTCCTAGTGTACAGATAAAATATGTTCATCCTGAGCAGACTTCTGCAGACCGCCCACTTTACTATTTTGTGGATACTGTACACATTTTAAAATGTAAACGGAACAACTGGGGTAATGAAAAGGACCAAATTATATGCTTTCCTTCTTTTAGTGATAGCTTGAAGGTAGGTCTTGCTTCTGTTACAGCACTGAAGGGACTATATTTACTAGAAAAAGTTGAACTGTTGCAGTATGGCAGCACTTTAACACTTAAGTCACTATATCCAGATTCTTTTGAACGGCAAAAATGTGAAATTAGCATTGCGTATTTTTAATAACATGACAGTTGTTGCAATGCAACAACTAGGTGCATGAAAGAAAGTGAAAACTGGGAGAGTACTGCCACATTTGTAAAAATAATAAGTCAGTGGTTTGATATTAAATGTTGAAACGCTGATGAAGGGTAAAAGGCTAAGAAATGTTTACCAAGAACAGATTACTCTCAATTCAAAACATATTCATGTCTTTTTGAGAAACTTTCTCTCGTGGTTGTGTTCATGGGAAGATTGCAATGGAGGAAAGAAATTGACCAGAGAAACACACTTTGCTCTCAAACATACTACTGCAGCCTTTATTGATTTTAGTGAATACTGGCTGTGTGAGAAGAAGCGAACATATTTGCTCTTTGGGAAAATACAGACAGACAGTTTGAAGGACAGGTTTGGGAAATACCGCCAACTTAATGGGGGAAGTTACCATGTATCGCTAAGGCAGGTATTTGAAACAGAAGGAAAATTAAGGGCCCAGAGTATGTTTTCTCTTGTATTAAAGTCCAAAGTGTTTGGTGATGTTGTTGTTAGACCTAATAATGTTGATGCTGCTTGTTGTAGTATCCCAGGCTTTCAAGATATCGACATCCCAGAGCTGTTAAATGTAGTAGTTGATGATAGTGATGTTGATGAAATAGACGAAAACACTTGGCCATTACTCCATTATATTGCTCACACCAAGTGCATCTAAAATAAATTGTCCATATTGTGAAGACTTTGTAACATCCGAAGAAACAAGACAAGCAGATGATTTGATAATGGCAAGTGACAGGGGAGGTTTAACATACCCTAGCAGTGATGTAGTCACATGTGTTTCCTATGTATACTTAACACTACAAAAAATTCTTAAAGAAAAGGAAAAATTTGTTCCTGCAACAAGTAAATCAAAGAAATGTGCTTGTGAAAGAAGCAGCCATTAATGTGCCAAAAGACTTACTTCTTGGTTTCCATTGTTTAAAAGGTCACACTCTTGAATCTATCATACATTGTATATTGACTTGCAGTGCAAATATTTTACTAAACAACTTTGTAAAACGAAAAAATGATGTGTGTGTGACAAAAGATGTAATTATTTACAAAAGAATGAAAAAGTCTTGACATCGGACTCCTTGTCACAAAAAATTGTGAAATAAATGTTTTCTAAACGTCTACTTATTAAAGTGAAGCTTGTTAAGTATCACATGCCCCTTTTTCATAAATTATTAAATGAAAAATCTTGTAATAAATGATTTACATTATTTGCGGTGAATTTTTAAGGTCCTAACGTAATTTTATTAACAATCAAGGAAAATCATTATTACTTATGTAGTCTAAACTATCATGTGGAAGGTTACCTAATTATAAAATCGAATATGCAGCAAGGCAATGCTGTAAGTGCTTAAAATTTTGCATCGCATAAAAAGTAGGTAGTGGTGACTAAAAAAATAGGACAAAATGATTTATTTTATTTGTAGGCGAATTTTGAAGGTCCTAGTGTATTTTTTTTAATTTATTTTTTTATTTTTATTTATTTATTTATTTATTTATTTATTTACTTTTTTTTGTATTCAAGGAAAATCATTATTCCTTAGGTAGTCGAAATATTGCGTTGGTTGCCTAATTGTAAGATCTAATCAGCAGCAAGGTGACGCTATAAGTGCTTAAAATTCTAAAAAGTAGGTAGTTGTGACTATATGAACTGCCTTTGAAGATATAGGATCCAATATTTATATAAATCTTTTTCACACGATCGTGTTACGCCACAATTCATCATTTACAAACTAGGTGATACAGCATGCACTACTCTCTTAGTTGAAGGTTTCATTGTTTTCGTTACTTCTATCATTAGTTAAATAGCGAATGTGCATTCCCTTGCGCTACTTCAGTGCTAGTTTCTGAACTCAGTCGCAGAGCTGTGACGTCACAGCAGGCGTTGTGCAGCTTTGTTTCTTGGTGGTGTTGATAGGAGAAGTACGAATAGGTTTGTTGAAACAGTCGCCGGCGGGCTCACACGCATGCGCTTTGCAAACAGAAAACGTACCGTCACCATGTTTTTTAAATTTTGCCTGTGTACTTTCTGTATGTCTTCGCTAGCAACATCAACCCCATTTTTTCTCTGTTTTAACTTCTGCAACTTTTCCGCCACTTTACTGTTTTTAACAAAGTCACTGTTTTATTGCCTCTTTACATCGTTTGTTATCTTCCCATAATGTGTTTTTTTTTTCCTCTTTTCTTATTTCGGCTTTACGCATCTATCGCCAGGGGGGATTGACATTCAGTAAGGGGAAAAAATTAACATCTCGAGGGTTGGATCTCCTCACTTCCAAATCGGAGGATTATGCCACCTGGGCTGCTCTCAAGGTGCCTTTGCCATCTGTCTGCCGGCTGCCGCCCGGTGCTCCCCACCACCACCGCCGCCGCCGGCGTCCCCCTGTCCTCATCACAGCCACCCTCCATATTTGTCTATTTCCCCATTTCAGTGACTCCTATTGCCAGTGGAGAACGAATTCCATCATGGACATACCCACTAGCACCATCATTTACACCTCTACTTGCCCCGCATCCACCATTACCTCATGAAGTGCCTCCCACTACCTTAAACAATGTCCTAACCTTGGCCTCGTCCTTCCTGCAACACCTGCTACGAACTCCACCCCACCCACTCCTCCAAATGCAAATCCTGAGCTCACTGTCCCCATTCACCACATTGACCAGCCCATCCATTCCATCAATTTCCTCCACCCTCCCCCTACAGCTGAAGACATCTGGTTCCTGACCATTGTTCTGCAGAATATCCACCCACTGCAACATCCCCACACAATCCAGCAGATCTCCCTTGCTGCTGCTCTGTCTTCCATTTCAATAGCTACGCCACTTACTCTCACAACCAGGCCCACTTTATCTTCATATGCCTAGACACTTGTTTAAGCTCCTCTCTGCTCTTCCCCTCCCACTCTGCTGAGCTTCTGACAGACAAAACAACGAAACTATCGTCTGAAGAACACGTGTCTGATTTCTACCAACCACATACAGGCCCATTCTGAGTGCTGCGCAGAGTGCCAAAAGACTACGTGATAGATTGGAACGGAAAGCCGGGCTTTCCTTAGTGCGAAAACACACAGCAATCACAGACAATTCTAGCTACTTAATCCATGGCAGCAAATGGATAAATGTATGTACAATGATGCTGGGAGTAGAATGACAAATCGACATGATTGGGCTGAGCGCCCTTTATTTGACAAAATAATACTAATCTGGAATCTAAATTTCTAATTTTTACGATGGCATTCAGATCCACAGATACCATTCACCACATCAACCAGCTCTTTGCTGCATTGTGCAGCTACCTACTGCCAGGTACTCCATATCAATGACATCATGAGAGAGCAGAATGGGACGCTCCGTGGAACTCACAGACTTTGAACATGGTCAAGTGATTGGGTATCACCTGTGTCATATGTCTGTATGCGAAATTTTCACACTCCTAAACATACCTAGGTGCACTGTTTCCGATGTGATAGTGGAGTGGAAACTAGAAGTAACATATACAGCACAAAAGCGTACAGACCGACCTCGTCTGTTGACTCGCAGAGACCGCCGTCAATTGGAGAGGATCGTTATGTGTAGTAGGCAGACATCTATCCTGTCACACAGGAATTCAAAACTGCATCAGGATCCACTGCAAGTACTATGAAAGTCAGGCAGCAGGTGAGAAAACTTGGATTTCATGGTCGAGCAGCTGTTCATAAGCCACACATCACGCCGGTAAATGCCAAATGACGCCCCGTTCGGTGTAAGGAGAGTAAACATTGGACGATTGAACAGTGGAAAAACGTTGTGTGGAGTGACGTATCGCGGTACACAATCTGGCATCCAATGATGGGGGTGCGGGTATGGCGAATGTCTGGTGAACGTCATCTGCTAGTGTATGTAATGCCAACAGCAATCTTCGGATGTGGTGGTGTTATGGAGTGGTCGTGTTTTTCATGGAGGAGGCTTGCACCCCTTGTTGTTTTGTGTTGCACTATCACAGCACGGGCCTACATTGATGTTTTAAACACCTTCTTGCTCCCACTGTTGAAGATCAAGTCGGGGGTGGCGATTGCACCTTTCAACACGATCGAGCACCTATTCGTAATGCACGGCCTGTGGGGGAGTGGTTACACGACAATAACATCCCTCTAAAGGACTGGCCTGCACAGAGTCTTGACCTGAATCTTACAGAACACCTTTGGGATATTTTGGAATGGCAACTTCGTGCCAGGCCTCATCGACCGACATCAATACCTCTCCTCAGTGCAGCACGCCGTGAAGAATGGGCTGTCATTCCCGAAATAACCTTCCAGCACCTGATTGAACGTATGCCTGCAATAGTGGAAGCTGTGATCAAGGCTAAAGGTGGGCCAACACTGTACTGAATTCCAGCATTACCGATGGAGGGCGCCACGAACTTGTAAGTCATTTTCAGCCAGGTTTCCGGATACTTTTGATCACATAGTGTATGTTTCGTAGGGGGAAACTGCTGTTTATTTTCAAGCTTTTACGTGAATATACAGTGCTATTACAAATGATTGAAGCGATTCATAAATTCACTGTGGCTCCATTCATTGGCATATGGTCACGACACACTACAGATACGTAGAAAAACTCATAAAATTTTGTTCGGCTAAAGCCGCACTTCAGGTTTCTGCCGCCAAAGCGCTCGAGAGCGCAGTGAGACAAAATAGCGACAGGTGCCGAGAAAGCGTATGTCGTGCTTGAAATGCACTCACATCAGTCACTCATAACAGTGCAACGACACTTCAGGACGAAGTTCAACAAAGATCCACCAACTGCTAACTCCATTCGGCGTTGGTATGCGCAGTTTAAAGCTTCTGGATGCCTCTGTAAGGGGAAATCAACGGGTCGGCCTGCAGTGAGCGAAGAAATGGTTGAACGCGTGCGGGCAAGTTTCACGCGTAGCCCCTGGAAGTCAACGAATAAAGCAAGCACGGAGCTAAACGTACCACAGCCGACGGTTTGGAAAATCTTACGGAAAAGGCTAAACCAGAAGACATACCGTTTACAATTGCTACAAGCCCTGACACCCGATAACAAAGTCAAACGCTTTTAATTTTCGGCGCGGTTGCAACGGCTCATGGAAGAGGATGAGTTCAGTGCGAAACTCGTTTTCAGTGATGAAGCAACATTTTTTCTTAATGGTGAAGTGAACAGACACAATGCGCAAATCTGGGCGGTAGAGAATCCTCACGTATTCGTGCAGCAAATTCGCAATTCACCAAAAGTTAACGTGTTTTGTGCAGTCTCACGGTTTAAAGTTTACGGGCCCTTTTTCTTCTGCGAAAAAAACGTTACAGGACACGTGTATCTGGACATGCTGGAAAATTGGCTCACGCCACAACTGGAGACCGACAGCGCCGACTTCATCTTTCAACAGGATGGTGCTCCACCGCACTTCCATCATGATGTTCGGCATCTCTTAAACAGGAGATTGGAAAACCGATGTATCGGTAGTGGTGGAGATCATGATTAGCAATTCGTGTCATGGCCTCCACGCTCTCCTTACTTAACCCCATGCGATTTCTTTTTGTGGGGTTATGTGAAAGATTCAGTGTTTAAACCTCCTCTACCAAGAAACGTGCCAGAACTGCGAGCTCGCATCAACGGTGCTTTCTAACTCAATGATGGGGACATGCTGCGCCGAGTGTGGGAGGAACTTGATTATCGGCTTGATGTCTGCCGAATCACTACAGGGGCACATATCGAACATTTGTGAATGCCTAAAAAAACTTATTGAGTTTTTGTATGTGTGTGCAAAGCATTGTGAAAATATCGCAAATAATAAAGTTATTGTAGAGCTGTGAAATCGCTTCAATCATTTGTAATAACCCTGTACTTTGCGCATCCTTTTGCAAGCGAGAAGATATCGTGAAGTACGATTGGGAAAGGCCGTAAATTAACCATCTATGTCCCTTTATTGAGTCCAGATGTGTGAGAACTGGTTGAACAGAGAGATTGTCAAATACCCTGGGAAATGTAGTAGCACCCCAGACAATAACACCTGATTGTGTTCCCGTATGGCGGGACTGTCTGTCTGATATCCCACCACTGTCTGCAGCGTCTCAGGACAAGTGTTTGTTGGTATTCGGGGCTCAGTTTGAAGTGTGACTAATCACTGGCCACAGCCCCTTTCTGTGAGCCGCCTGTTAATGGTCCCTGCAGTAAATGAAGTACCAGTTGCACGTCAGCTCGACAATAATGATAAATCCGGCGCTCTGAGTGTCTCTCTGATGACTGCTCCGACCTCACGTTCTGTCATCTCCCGAGGTCAAGCCCTTCCTTCTTGATGCTATGTTTGGCCACTGTTTACCCATTCCTGCTAACATAGGAAAATAGTGCCATCACTCCCCTCAGATGACGAGCGATTCGTCTATTACTCCAACTGCCTTCTTTCAGCCCAACAAGTCTCCCAAATGATGACATCTGCATATAGTGTCTACGTACCTGTCTGCCAGGCATAGTTGCTGTCCAGAAGAGTACACAGAATGAAATTCGTAAAGATTGTATTTTTTCCTGCCGACAAGTCCCTCGTTTACTAACTTCGCAGGTTGCGCGTTGAAATTGCTCTGCAGCGTCACACATTCATTCATCGACCACCAAAGTTTACAAATTTGCATTTTCTGTCGATATCTGCATTCATTTCAATTTTTGACCAATCTGCACAAGTTGTTTGTGGTGCACCTTTTTCTTCTTTTTCCCCTGTCACAGTGTAAAATGTATCTGCATGTTTCGCACCACTCTATATAATAAAGTAACTACTAATTAGATAAATTCTCCCATATACACAAATGTAGTGCTTGGGCAGCCTTTTGCCAACTGCCCAATTTTTTAAAATAATGATATGGAAATGAAGAAATAGATAGGACTTCGTCGTTCTTCTGGCTTGGTAAGTAACAAAATTCCTTAGTTGAAGACAAATAGCGGATTGAATTTAATCATCATGAGAAAAAAGTCTTTCGCAACGGCATTTATATGTAAAACGTTCTCGGTTTTCTTGCCGCATCAATTCGGGATAAAATCGCGAGCTTTCGACAATAGCCCCCATCGTCATCGTCAGGATGACATGAATTTAAGCATATGTCACGTTTGATTTGTTTCTATTTTTAATGAAGTGCCTTTGGTCCATGTGCTTGTTTCCCTCGTGCTGCCCACTTCTACAACTAATCTCGCACCTGTATCACCCACATGAACAGGCTATAGCATTGTACGGAATTCTTCTATAGCGTGTCGGTTATGGGTTAAGTGCAGCAATCGAGAGTACTTGCGCGGATTCCATGGTCATGATATGCAGCATGTTGCCAAATGTTTTCCGATGATTGTCATCGCGCGCCAACCGAAAATATTCCCCTTCAACGTAGGACAGATATTCGAAGGATGTAGCATCGCTGTTCTCAACAATATAGGTAGTTGTATGTCCGAACATCCATAGTGCTACATTTTCTTTCATAACTGGTCATCACATGCGGTCCCGCCACGTCCCTTCACGAACGTTCAGATAGCGTGCTGAAATGTTACGTTATAAATGTATAAAGAAGTAGCTCTGGTCTTAATTATCGCCTGAAAATATCGTAAATAATTTTGCATATAAAAATAAATTTGTATATAATTGAAAGAAACGATGTACTAATGAGATGATGTATTTCTAGTTATTTATGGATTATTTTGTAAAGAAGTATCTTTGAGTTAAAATGTTGAAACAAAATGTAGTAGGTACGCTCGTTTGTCTAACGATATGACAAAAAAGCGGAAGGCGACTTGTTTTCCCCTCTCTCTTTTCTCCTGCGGTACCGAGATAAGCTGTGTAGTGTCACATGTGTGCTTTTGTGAAATAATTATGTCAATTTCATCTTAAGTAGCCGTGTTTCATTTGAAGATCCCTTTCCTTGCTGTTCACGTTACACATGAGTTTAGTATGGATTTCTTAGTGCAGTTTCGGGCTGTATTGGAGAGAAGTTGTTTCTGGGATTGTTTGGGGGTCATGGCCGAACACTGTTAGCGGTCATTCGCAGTTTAATCAATCACATTCTGATTCATACGTCCCTGAGATTATTTTTATGTATGTTTTTCTCTCAAAATCGGGGCAATGTTATAACGCGAACCGTGTAGTATTCAGATCGGTCGTTTGCCTCCAAAGAATGTCGTCTATCAATGCACTCGCCGGTCTGATATAATGACGATGCTGGAAGACAGCACAGCTTAATTATGCTCTGTTCGTAATAAGAATAAAACTGATGTAATCACTACACCATGTAATCTTGCACGTTTGCTTGAATCTAATTGGATTTCGTTTCACGTGGAGCGGAAACCAATCTGAGACCAGTACAGTCAAGTAAGATCATAAGGATACGTTTTGTGCTGTGTTACACGCACACAGAGGGAGCGATAATGCGGGACAACAGCTATACCGGAGCATCAAACTTGGACAGCACTGGCCAGCCAGCGGTCCAATTTACCTGCAATGATGTGAACAGTTGCAGTTCAGATGTAAAACGAGACGAGGAAAGAAACAAGATAGCTTCGAATGTCATTTAATTTTTAAACAGAATGAAACTATATTTGGAGAAACTCCACCACTACCGCTCACTTCTCAGTCACCAGACGGCAAGCATGAAATGCAATTGTTGTCACCTGATATGGTGTTCTAATTACAAACAAGAGTGATGAAAATTTCCAACTTAAACATAGCCAGCTGTGTGTAATGTAAAAGCATACTGCAGGGATTTCATCGTACTGTTGAACACTGAAGCCACTAATGTATTTATTACAGTCAGTCATTTGGTGATCTCTTACCTCCCGCCTTATCGGAGTCCGAGAAATACGTTTCAGTTCTGTAAGTGTCACCTGCTACGTTGATGACGACCCTACCGACATCAGAATACACGAAGCCAACCAGCCGCCCCATTTTCTCTTCTTCTTTCGTTCTGTATCCCGCTAGCGTTCGCCGTGACGTGTGAAAAAGCTGCGTGCGTTTGTACCAGTAGTCTACGTCTGGCAGTTGGCAAGTCTTGTTATTTCTTGGGCCAATTCCCTTAATTTGGCAGCAGATCAGTTCTGCTGAGTTCCTATTGTAATGGTACAGTGGCAAAAATAAAATGCCGAATTTGTATGCCGTGCTCGATGCTGTGAAAATATTTGTTTTTCATGTTTCTACGAGGCTTATCTACATCTGCGGTATAAAGCGATGAAGATAGTTCAAATAAAAAGTGTTTGATTTTTCATTTTTGTCTTAAAAATTATGTTGTTATGTTTTCTTAATTTAAACAACTTTTGTTAATAGTTATTCATAAAATATCGATAATTCAGACTTTATATACCCAATAAAAACGGGAATTTCGCATGCAATATGTAACTAGAAACAAGAATTCGTACATTATTCATAAAAAGTTATGATGAATTCTACAATTACGAGATGTAGCTATTTCAAATTGAATGAGAAAAAAAAAATGACTATGGGGAAATTGTAACCAGGGAACCACCGCCCACAGCAGGCTACCGATTCAGCAAAACCTGCAATTTTGATGTGTAACTGCACTGTGTCTAATACAGTCCCTCAGAAAAGTTCAAAGCCGATTGATTACCTCTGTAAACTTATGAAAAACATTAAGAACAATCTATTTTTCGGCCCTTTTTTTAACCCTGTTTCACTATGGAACAGTCTGCAGCCTCAGGTATTTTCATTCCGCGTATTAACAGCGCGACAATCAGAGCTCAACAATAAAGAGGCTGTGACTGTAGAGCATTTTTGAAATTAAATTAAAATACGTAGCTAAAGCGTTATTAAGAAAAAGGTTGGTGCCTGTTAATAGATTTGAACATCATAAAGTTTTATTTAAAGTAGCTAATACATAAGTATGACCTACTTCCAAGAACGTAATAACACCAGTGTACGTCTGCTAGTGCTTCTGACCTATCATCGCGATTGTGTTTTTTTACACCAGGTTTATTCTTATGACGAACTCCATATCCATAACGCCATGTCTACCGCTAGTGTCTGCCACTTCCATTCCTTTTTTCTTTCCTTTATTGAATTTCGATTCCCCCCTAAGGGGGCGGGCTGGCAGCAGCTTAGTACACTGCTCTGCACCCTACAGACTTTTTAAAACGTAAGAAGAAGATAAGAAACAATAAAAGCAAGGGATAAAACGGTGACTTAAATTGTGAAACGGTGGAAAATTGTGGAAAGCTAAAACATAAAGTAAACCGTTGGCAAAGCTAATAAAATACACAGGAAGCAAACAGGTAACATAGTAGACAGACAAGAAACACGGCCACAGTCTGGTTTCTGTACGCAAGAGATATAAAAATCACATCCAGCGACAGTATGATGTCTGTTCACAACACTTCGGAAAAGACACAACACTGAACACTCACTGTAAACACTGCACTAAAATGTCGGCACAAAGATGACACAACATAGCTGAGGGCAGATGGGGGAGGGGTCTGGACAGATGGGAGGGTAAAACAAGGAGGGAGGAGAGGAAAAACGAAAGGGGGAGGAACCAAAGGAGGGAGAGGACTCATAATGGGGGGGAGGAGCAGGGCAGACGCGATAGGGATAGGGAAAAGGCAGAGGATGGAAATGCAAAAGGACTTGGGGGTGAGAAGGGAGGCAGAGAGATGGTAGGTGGGGAAAACAGAGGATGGAAGGGGGAGAGGGAGCCCACGAAAAGGACAGAGGTAAGGAAGGGGTCGAGGATCAGAGTTGATAGGAGGGATAAATGGAGAGAGAGAGGGCATCATCAGGGAGGGGGAGTTGATGGAAGCCACCTTGGTAAAGGAGATGAAGGGTGTAGAGATGGAGTGTAGGGGGTCACAAAAGTGATGAGGTGGCAGGGGGCAGGGATGGGAGAGGAGAGGAGCAACCAGGGTGTGAGGGGGATCAAGGCGGTGGGAGGTGTAGAGTATGCGGATGTGTTCGAGGAATAGGAGCAGATGGGGGAAAGGAATGAGATCATAGAGGATCCACGTGGGGGACGGGAGGCGTATACAGAAGGCGAGGGGGAGTGCAAGACGCTCAAGGATCTGGAGGGACTTATAGAATTTGGGGGTAGCAGATATCCAGGTGGGACTTGCATAACAGAGGATGAGACGGATTAAGGATTTGTAGGTGTGGAGGATGGTAGAGGGGTACAACCCCCATGTCTGGCCAGAGAGGAGTTTGATGAGTGGGTGGCGGTTGTGGGCTTTGGATTGGATGGAGTGGATATGAGGGATCAAGGTTAGGTGACAGTCAATGGTGAGGCCAAGGTAGGTGAGGGTGGGGGTGAGGCGGACAGGACGTGTGCAGACGGTAAGGGAGAAATCCAGGAGCCAGAAGGAGTGAGTGGTATGACCTACGATGATTGCCTGGGTCTTGGAAGGATTGATTTTCAGGAGCCACTGGTTACACCATGCGGCAAAAAGGACAAGGTGATTCTGGAGAAGGCATTGGGACCGTTGGAGGGTATGAGCGAGGGCGAGGAATGTGGCGTCATCGTCATATTGCAAGAGGTGTACTGGAGAGGGGGGTTGGGGCATATCTGCCATGTACAGGAGGTTGAGGAGGGGAGAGAGGACAGAACCCTGGGGCACACTGGCAGAGAGGTAGAAGGTGTGTGGATTGGGATTATGGATGGTAAGATAGGAGGGGCGGCGGGAGAGGAAGGAGGCCATCAGACGGATGTAGCTGACAGGAATGGCATAGATTTGGTTTCAACAGGAGACCGGGATGCCTGACACGGTTGTAGGCCTTTTCAAGGTCGAGGGAGACAAAAATGGCGGAGCGATGGAAGTTTAGCTGGAGGGAGAGGAAATGAGTGAGGTGGAGGACTTGGTCATCAGCGGAGAAGGAAGGTCGAAAGCCACGTGGGTGTCAGGAAGGAGGTGATTTTGGTGGGGGTGGTGATGAATGCGCCGGGTAAGGAGAGGTGAGAGGACAGAACCCTGGGGCACACCGGCAGAGGGGTAGAAGGTGCGTGGATTGGGATTATGGATGGTAACATAGGAGGGGCGGTGGGAGAGTAAGGAGGCCATCAGACGGATGTAGTTGACAGGAATGGCATAATTTGGAGTTTAAACAGGAGACCGGGATGCCTGACACGGTTGTAGGCCTTTTCAAGGTCGAGGGAGCCAAAAATGGCGGAGCGATGGAAGTTTAGCTGGAGGGAGAGGAAATGAGTGAGGTGGAGGACTTGGTCATCAGCGGAGAAGAGAGGTCGAAAGTCACGTGGGTGTCAGGAAGGAGGTGATTTTGGTGGGGGTGGTGATGAATGCGCCGGGTAAGGAGAGGTGAGAGGACAGAACCCTGGGGCACACCGGCAGAGGGGTAGAAGGTGCGTGGATTGGGATTATGGATGGTAACTTAGGAGGGGCGGTGGGAGAGTAAGGAGGCCATCAGACGGATGTAGTTGACAGGAATGGCATAATTTGGAGTTTAAACAGGAGACCGGGATGCCTGACACGGTTGTAGGCCTTTTCGAGGTCAAGAGAGACAAAAACGGCGGAGCGATGGGAGTTTAGCTGGAGGCAGAGGAAATGAGTGAGGTGGAGGATTTGGTCATCGGCGGAGAAGGAACGTCTAAAGCCACATTGGGTGTCAGGAAGGAGGTGATTTTGGTGGAGGTGGTGATGAATGCGCCGGGTAAGGATGGATTCCAAGAGTTTGCTGAACACTGATTTAAGACAGATAGGACGGTAGGAAGAGGCATCAGATGGAGGCTTGTTCGTTTGGAGAACATCAGGATACAGGAGGTTGCCACTTTCAGGTGACAATGCCATTTCCTCAAGCAGCTGCATCACAGCAGAAAGCGTTTTTCATGCAATTGCTTTGAACTGCCTTAATGCATATGCCGGTATTCTGTTATCTTTATCTGGCGAACACGTTCAGACCCTAATTATAACATTCAACTCGCTCTTTCTTCTAAACTGGAGTCAAAACTGAAGGGAGAAAGAATCGACACTGCAGCAATTGCAAGAGTGGCTACTGTGCTGCCATCTGTTGATGATGGCAGGAGCAGGGCCGTTCTTCGATACCTGCCTAACGTAAAAGTCGGGTTTCCGGCCCCTGTTCGGATATTCGTGGGCGATTCGTTTAAGGAAAGCTTATTTATAAAAAAATATATTTATTCTTTAATGATAATCACGTGAGTGAGAATTAGACTGAATGGTTCCTGACGACAGCTTCATACTCGTTTCTACTATTTACGGCAAATGCTATATATAAGTGCAATCGCAAGTAGTAGTGCTCCCACATCTCCGGCGGTACACCGCAAGGTTACCGCCCTTCGGTAGTGCCATTTTCGCGCTAATCGAAGTGCTAGGGGTTCCAGGTGCCAGCCAGCCAGCCAGCCAGCCAGCCAGCCAGCCAGCCAGCCAGCCAGCCAGCAAGCAGTTCCCGGTCCCGGCCTGCAGCAGTGGTCCCGCAGCCAGCCAGCCAGCCAGCCAGCCAGCCAGCCAGCCAGCCAGCCAGCCCTCCGGTGGCAGCAGCAGTCCAGCCAGCAGCAGCAGCAGCCGCCGCCGCCGCCCCGGCCCCGTCCGCGGCAGCAGCGTCCCTGCCTCTCGCCGTCGCCGTCGCCGTCGCCGTCGCCGTCGCCGTCGCCGTCGCCGTCGCCGTCGCCGTCGCCGTCGCCGTCCGTCGTCCCCCAGTGTGTGTCCTGTCCTTTTAGTGCTGTGTTTTTCTTTCTTCTTCTTGTCGTCATGTCCGCCCCCACCACCACCATCACTACTACCACCACCGCCATCGTGTATACGTCCCCTTCCGCCGCCTCCACCACTATCACTTGGTGTGCCCAGTCCCACCCCCCTCCTTCCATCCCTCCCCTCCTCTCTATCCCTTCGCCCTCGCTCTTTGTCTCCCCATCTCCCGCCTCTTCCTCTCGTTCTGATCCTTTCCCCCCACTCCCCCAGCCTGTCACTGCAGCTCCGGCTAGGGTGGTGGCCCGTCGGGCCACTGCCCACGCCCAGCTCTCCCCGTCGCCATCGCCATCGCCATCACCGCCACCACCGTCATCATCGTCACCATCACCATCACTGCCACATTCGCCTGCACCGTCACAGTCACTATCTCCGGCGCCGACTGCTGCGTCCGTGCCGGGACCTGTCCCTTCCCACCACCTCCCCATCGTTCCCGTCCCTCCTGTCACTACCCGCCCATCTGCCGCTGTCAAACGCCCTAGTGGCGCCTCCACTTCCTCTGCTCCTAAAAAGGCTCCACCCCGCCCGCCATCCCCACCCCAAAATGCCATGGACGTCTCCCCACCAGGCCCCGCTCCCTCCTCCTCCTCCTCCTCCTCCTCCTCCTCCCCACCCGGTCTCTACAAATATCTCCTGTCCCGTCCCGATCCTTCCTTCCTCGAGGCCCGGAATCTCTCCCTCCTCCTCCGCCAACATTTCCCTGGCGTCCCCATCTCTCTCCTTACTCCCAGACGGGATTCTGTTCTTATCTCCTCCCCCAGCCCAACCCTCCATACTGACATCCTCTCCCGCCTCCCCATCACCCGTTTTGGTCCTCACGCCTCCCTCACCCCTGCTCCCTCCCCATCTCCTACCCGCCAACCCCAACCCCCGCGTCGCCCGCCGACCCTCACCGCCGTGATCACTCGGCTTAGCCCGTCGATCACGGAGGAGGAGGTGCTGGCGGAGCTGAAGGCCCATCCCACCCTGGAGGTGCGGGCGGTCCGCCGCATTTTCAACGCGACCGGCCCCACCCGCCTTATGCGGGTTTTCTCTGAGGACGCCCTCTCCATTGACCGTCTCCTGAAGGAGGGTGCCCTCCTCTTCAATCAGCGGTACAAGGTCGACCCCTCCCGTTCCCCCCCTCAATCCCTGCGCTGCCAGAGATGTCTGCGCTACAATGCACATCCAACAGCAGAGTGCCGCGAGGCCCCCACCTGCCCGCATTGTCGGCAAGCGCACTTCCTCCGGCAGTGCCCCAACCTCCAATCCCCTCCCTCCTGTAATACCTGCAGCCTCCCCCACCCCACCTACTCCCAAAAGTGCAAAGCCCGACCCCCTCCCACCACTCCTGAACTCACCGTACCTGTCCGTCCCCTGGACGCCCCCACCCCTCCTGGCAATTCCCTTCGTCCCCCCCCCACTGCTGAGGACATCATCAGGTTCCTCACCATTGTCCTTCAAAACGTCCATCCCTTTCAGCGCCCCCACACCTTACAACAGATCTCCCTCGCCGCCCGTTCCATATTCCACCTTAAAATGTACGCCACCTTTTCCAATAACCAGGCCCATTTCACCTTCTCCCGCCTTGACACCCTCGTATAAGTCCTTATCATGGCGCGACAGCATCGTATCCTTTTCAACAATATCCGCTCCCTTCCCGCCAACAAGAACCTCTTCCTGCACACCCTTGCTACCCACCGTGTGGATGCCTTCCTCCTCAATGAAACCTTCCTCCAACCCCACCACTCCATCCACACCTCCCCCTACCTCCTCCACCGCTCCGATAATCCCCTCCCAGTTGCGCGTGGCGGAGTTGCCATTGGCCACCACCGCCAGATCCCCGTTCGGCTCCAGCCTCTCCTTCCCGACCCCACCGAACACCTGATCCTTAGTCTCTTCTTCCCCGGCCTTACCATTACCTGTGCCACCATCTATGTCCGCCCCAACGCCCCTCTTCCTTTCGACTTCCTCTCCCACATCGACCGTACCTTCTCCTCCTATGTGATCGCCGCCGACCTCAACATCCATAGTCGCTCCGCTGCCCAGTTACGGCGGTGGCATCGGTTCCTCTCCTCCCTTCAAGGCGACCTCATCCCCATCCCCCAGCACACTCGTCCCGAATCCAACTCCACTCCCGATGTTATCCTCTCCTCCCCCAACCTCCTTGGTCGCATTACGGTGGATGTCCTGGAGCCTATTGGTAGCGACCATCTCCCTGTCCTCCTCACCGTTTCAGACGGCCGTCGCCCCCGCCCCGACCCTCGTCATGACCCTCCCCCTAAGTACATCCATGACTATTCCCGTGCCAACTGGAATGCCTACCGGGATACCCTCTCCACTCAGGTCGATAGCCACCCTCTCGCCTACCGCCGTCCCGATGATGTCACCCATGCCGCCTCCTTTCTCCAGCAGACCTTGTCTGAGGCCGTGGAGGCCCACGTCCCTACTGTTGCCATCCACCTCCACCGTCCTACCCTACCACCACAGGCCGTCCTCCTCCTCCGTGAATCCCGTCGTCTCTACCGTGCCTTCCTCCGCACGCGTGACCCGGACACCCTACGACGCCACCGGCAACTACAGCGACACATTCGAAATTTGCTCGCGGCCAAGAAACGCCGGGACTGGCGACAGACATGCACCCGTTTAACTGCTACCCTCCCTATAAACTCGTCCAAGTTCTGGACAGCTTTCCGTCGCCTTACCGGAACTAAACCCTCCCCCTACTATCCTCTTCTCCACGATGATCACCCCTTCCCTGACGCCCTTAGTAAGGCCAATCACTTTGCCTCCTACCTGTCCGATGTGTTTTCCATCCCTGATGATCCCCAGTTCGATTACTCCCTCTTCCCAGATATCCGCGATCGAACTGACACCTCTATCCCTCCCCTCGCTCCTGGTTTCCAGTACTTGGACAACATTCCACACACGGACCTTAATGCCCCCATCACCACACAGGATCTCATCAATACACTCCGCACCAAACGCAACACCGCTCCTGGTCACGATCGTGTCACCTACCGTCACCTTCGTGAAGCTCCTGTCTCTTTTCTCTCCACCCTGGCCAGGCTCTACAATGTAGTCCTGTCCACCGGTTACTACCCCGACCTGTGGAAAACCTCCCGTATCCTCATGTTCCTCAAACCTGGCAAACCGCCGTCCGCCGTCTCCTCCTACCGTCCCATCAGCCTTACCTCGGTCTTCAGCAAGGTCCTGGAATCTATCCTCACCCGCCGCATCCACCAGCATCTCCGCCAGCACCGCCTCCTCCCCGTTACCCAGTGTGGCTTTCGGCCGTCCTTCTCTTCCGACGATCTTCTCCTTCACCTCACTCATCTCCTTTCCGAACAGCTCAATTCCCGTCGCTCCGCAATCTTCCTCTCTCTTGACCTCGAACGCGCATATGACCGCGTATGGCATTCCGGTCTCCTCTTCAAGCTCCAAACCTTCGCCCTTCCCATTAACTACGTTCGTCTGATCGGTTCCTTTCTCTCCCGCCGTCCTTCCTATGTCACCATCCATAACACCGATTCCTACACCTTTTTCCCCTCCGCCGGTGTGCCCCAAGGCTCCGTCCTCTCCCCCCTTCTGTACTTGTTGTACACGGCGGACATGCCGCCGCCGTCACCCCCCGTCCACCTTCTCCAGTTTGCCGATGACACCGCCTTCCTCGCCCTTGCCCCCACCCTGCGACGCTCCCAACACCTTCTCCAATCCCATCTTGACCGGTTCACCGCTTGGTGCAACCAGTGGTTGCTCAAGGTCAATCCTTCCAAAACCCAGGCGATCATTGTAGGCAAAACCACTCCCTCCTTCCGCCTCCTTGATTTCTATCTCACCGTTTATGGCCGTCCCATCGCTCTCACCCCCACCCTCAAGTACCTTGGCGTCACCCTCGACCGTCGCCTCTCCTGGACTCCCCATCTCCAGACAATCCAAGCCAAGGCACGTTCCCGACTCCGTCTCCTCAAGCTCCTTTCCGGCAGAACGTGGGGTCTGGACCCCTCCACCATCCTCCACACCTATAAGTCCCTCATCCGCCCTATCCTCTGTTACGCCCATCCCGCCTGGATCTCCGCCCCCCCTTCCTTTTATAAATCCCTCCAAATCCTTGAACGCCATGCTCTCCGCCTTGCCTATCGCATCCGTCTCCCTTCCCCCACGCGGATCCTGTATGACCTTATCCCCTTCCCCCACCTCCTCCTCTTCCTCGAAAGGATACGAATCCTATCCACCTCCCGTAAACTCGATCCTCCTCACCCGCTCGTCTCCCCGATCCTCTCCCACCCCCGCCCGCTGCCGCGCCTGTACTCCCACGTCCCACCTGGTCTCCATCTCTCCACCCTCCTTACCCTCTCCCAAGGTGGTTTCCGCCAGCTCCCTCTCCCTGATGATGTCCTCGTCCCCTCCATCTACCCCTCCTATCAACTTTGACCCTGCCCCCCCTCCCTCCTGGTGTCCTTTCCCTTCGGCACCCTCCCTCCTTTCTCTTCCCTTCCCTTCTCTTTCCTTTTCCCCCATCCCCTCCCTCCCCCCTCTTCTTCCGGGCTTCCCCTCCCCCTTCCTCTCTCCCCCCTCTTTCCCCTGCCCGTGGCGTCCCTGCTCTCCCCTCTCGCTTTCCCACTCCCCCTCCTCCTCCTCCTCCTCCTCCTCTCTTGGCAGGTCCCCGGACTCGCACACGCCTCGTGAACTTTCGCGCGCCGGAGATCATCGCCCTCGTTTTAGTGTCTGTGCCGTCGTGTCTGTGCCTCAGTGTTTTTCGCCGTCCACGCTCCTTCGTTCACGTGTGTCATCTACATCGTCAGTGTTTGTGCCCAGTGCCGACGGTTTTTCTTGTTTGTTTCATCAAGTGTGAACGGCTTCATGTTTTTTAACTATTGTATCTCCTGTTTTTTAAACCGCCATTCTGTTACTTGTCTGTCTCCCTTTCTTTTTTATTGTACTGCTTATGGCTGAAGAGCGGAGTACACTGTTCCGCTGCCAGCCCACCTTGTATGGGGTGTCCAAATTACAATAAAGAAAAAAAAAAAAAAAAAAAAAAAAAAAAGTAGTAGTGCTCACCGTCTATGGCCGTCCCATCGCCCTCACTCCCACCCTTAAGTACCTTGGCGTCACCCTCGACCGTCGCCTCTCCTGGACTCCCCATCTCCAGACAATCCAAGCCAAGGCACGTTCCCGACTCAGTCTCCTCAAGCTCCTTTCCGGCCGAACGTGGGGTCTGGACCCCTCCACCATCCTCCACACCTATAAGTCCCTCATCCGCCCTATCCTCTGTTACGCCCATCCAGCCTGGATCTCCGCCCCCCCTTCCTTTTATCAATCCCTCCAAATCCTTGAACGCCATGCTCTCCGCCTTGCCTGTCGCATCCGTCTCCCTTCCCCCACGCGGATCCTGTATGACCTTATCCCCTTCCCCCACCTCCTCCTCTTCCTCGAAAGGATACGCATCCTATACACCTCCCGTAAACTCGATCCTCCTCACCCGCTCGTCTCCCCGATCCTCTCCCACCCCCGCCCGCTGCCGCGCCTGTACTCCCATGTCCCACCTGGTCTCCATCTCTCCACCCTCCTTACCCTCTCCCAAGGTGGCTTCCGCCAGCTCCCCCTCCCTGATGATGTCCTCCTCCCCTGTATCTACCCCTCCTATCAACTATGATCCTCCCCCCCCCTCCTGTGTCCTTTCCTTCAGGCACCCTCCCTCCCCCCCTTTCCCTTCCCTTCTCTTTCCTTTCCCCCCTCCCTCCTACCCTCTCCTCCAGGCTTCACCCCCCCTTCCTCCCTCCCCCTCACTCCTTTGCCCATGGCATCTCTACTCTCCCCTCTCCCATTTCCCCTTCCTCCTCCTCCACCTCCTCTCTTGGCAGGTCCCCGGACTCGTACACGCTGAGTGAACATTCGCGCGCCGGAGATCCTCGCCATCAGTGTCTCGTGAGTGCCGTCGTGTTTCGTGTTCAGTGTTCCCGTCATACTCCATCGTTCACCTGTGCCATCGCCGTCTTCAGTGTTAGTGCGTCGTGACACCAGTTTGTAGTGAATTCTCGTCAAGTGTGAACGGCTCCGTGTTTGTCTTTATGTGTCTACTGTTTTATTACCCACCGTTATGTCACATTTGTGTATTCTTTCTGTTCTTTCTATATCTCCTCTACGGCTGAAGAGCGGCGTACCATGCTGCTGACAGCCTGCCTGTTTGTACGGGTTTGAAAATAACAATAAAGAAAAAAAAAAAAAAAAAAACAAAGTAGTAGTGCTCACCGTCTATGGCCGTCCCATCGCCCTCACTCCCACCCTTAAGTACCTTGGCGTCACCCTCGACCGTCGCCTCTCCTGGACTCCCCATCTCCAGACAATCCAAGCCAAGGCACGTTCCCGCCTCCGTCTCCTCAAGCTCCTTTCCTGCCGCACGTGGGGTCTGGACCCCTCCACCATCCTCCATACCTATAAATCCCTCATCCGCCCTATCCTTTGTTATGCCCATCCAGCATGGATCTCCGCTCCCCCTACCTTTTATAAATCCCTCCAAATCCTGGAACGCCTGGAACGCCTCGCCTACCGCATCCGTCTCCCCTCCCTCACACGGATCCTGTATGATCTCATCCCCTTCCCCCACCTCCTCCTTTTCCTTGAAAGGATACGGATCCTATACACCTCCCGTAAACTTGATCCTCCTCACCCACTCGTCTCCCCGCTCCTCTCCCACCCCTGCCCACTGCCGCGCCTGTATTCCCACGTCCCGCCCGGTCTCCATCTCTCCACCCTCCTTACCCTCGACCAAGGTGGCTTCCGCCAGCTCCCTCTCCCTGATGACGCCCTCCTCCCCTCCATCTACCCCTCCTACCAACTTTGATCCTCCCAACCTCCTCCTGTACTTACTCCTCTGGGCACCCTCCCTCCCTTCTCTCCCTTTTCCCTCCCTCCTCCTTTTCTCGTCCCTCGTCCCCCGAGCCTCCCCTCCCCTGTCCCTATCCTCCTGTCCCCGTCTCCTAAGCCGTGGCATCCTCTTTTCCTCCCCTCTCCCCCTCCTCACCCCTGTTCCCCTCTTGGCAGGTCCCCGGACTCGCACACGCTCAGTGGACATTCGCGCGCCGGAGATCACCGCCATCAGTGTATCGTGTGTGCCGTCATGTTTAGTGTTCAGTTTCGCCGTCACGCTCCATTGTTCACCAGTGACATCGTCTTCTTCAGTGTTTGTGCGTCGGGTCTCCAGTTCATAGTGTGGATTGTCATCAAGTGTGAACGGCTTCTTGTGCTTTTATATTCTTGTGTCTCCTATTTTTTCCCGCCGTTTTTCTATGTAATGTCTCTTCTTTGTTTATCTCCATGTACTCTCTTCGGCTGAAGGGCGGCGTATTGTGCTGCTGCCAGCCTACCTGGTTGTTCAGGTATCAAAATTACAATAAAGTAAAAAAAAAAAGTAGTAGTGTCGGTCTTCAGCAAGGTCCTGGAATCTATCCTCACTCGACGCTTCCACCAGCATCTCCGCCAGCACCGCCTCCTTCCCGTTACCCAGTGTGGCTTTCGGCCGTCCTTCTCTTCCGACGACCTTCTCCTTCACCTCACTCATCTCCTTTCTGAACAGCTTAATTCCCGTCGCTCCGCAATCTTCCTCTCCCTGGACCTCGAACGTGCCTATGACCGCGTATGGCATTCCGGTGGTCTCCTCCTCAAGCTCCAAACCTTCGCCCTTCCCATTATCTACGTCCGTCTGATCGACTCCTTTCTCTCCCGCCGTCCTTCCTATGTCACCATCCATAACACAGATTCCTACACCTTCTTCCCCTCCGCCGGTGTGCCCCAAGGCTCCGTCCTCTCCCCCCTTCTGTACCTTTTGTACACGGCGGACATGCCGCCGCCGTCACCCCCCATCCACCTTCTCCAGTTTGCCGATGACACCGCCTTCCTTGCCCTTTCCCCCATCCTGCAGCGCTCCCAACACCTTCTCCAATCCCATCTTGACCGGTTCACTGCTTGGTGCAACCAGTGGTTGCTCAAGGTCAATCCCTCCAAAACCCAGGCGATCATTGTAGGGAAAACCACCCCTTCCTTCCGCCTCCTTGATTTCTACATCACCACTATGGCCGTCCTATCGCCCTCACTCCCACCCTTAAGTACCTTGGCGTCACCCTCGACCGTCGCCTCTCCTGGACTCCCCACCTCCGGACAATCCGAGCCAAGGCACGCTCCCGACTCAGTCTCCTCAAGCTCCTCTCCGGCCGTACGTGGGGGCTGGATCCCTCCACCATCCTCCACACCTATAAATCCCTCATCCGCCCTATCCTTTGTTATGCCCATCTGGCTTGGATCTCCGCCCCCCCCTACCTTTTATAAATCCCTCCAAATCCTTGAACGCCATGCTCTCCGCCTCGCCTATCGCATCCGTCTCCCCTCCCCTACGTGGATCCTGTACGATCTCATCCCCTTCCCCCACCTCCTCCTTTTCCTTGAAAGGATACGGATCCTGTACACCTCCCGTAAACTCGATCCTCCTCACCCACTCATCTCCCCGATCCTCTCTCAACCCCGCCCGCTGCCGCACCTGTATTCCCACGTCCCACCTTGTCTCCATCTCTCCACCCTCCTTACCCTCTCCCAAGGTGGCTTCCGCCAGCTCCCTCTCCCTGATGATGTCCTCGTCCCCTCCATCTACCCCTCCTATCAACTTTGACCCTGCCCCGCCCCCCTCTCCCGGTGTCCTTTCCTTTCGGCGCCCTCCCTCCCTTCTCTTCTCTTCCCTTCCCTTCTCTTTCCTTTTCCCCTGTCCCCTCCCTCCACCCCTCTTCCCCCGGGCTTCCTTTCCCCCTTCCTCCCTCCCCCCTTTCTCCCCTGCCTGTGGCATCTCTGCTATCCCATCTCGCTCTCCCACTCCCCTTCCTCCTCCTCTCTTGGCAGGTCCCCGGACTCGCACACGCATAGTGAACATTGGCGCGCCGGAGATCATCGCCGTCAGTGTCTCGTGTGTGTGCTTCGTTTTGTGTTTTGTGCAGTTACAACTCCACTGTTCACATGTGCCGTCGCCGTTCTCCGTGTTTTGTGCGCCGCGTCAACATGTGTTAGTGTTTTTATCGTCCAGCGTGAACGGCTTCATGTTTACTGTTTTTTGTATCTCCATTTTTTGCCCGCCGTTTTTTGTATTGTCTGTATCACCTCTATGTCATGTTATTGTTCCACTTAAGGCCGAAGAGCAGCGTAATATGCTGCTGACAGCCCGCCTGTATAGGTGATTAAAATTACAACAAAGGAAAAAAAAGTAGTAGTGTTATTTAATTGGTCATTTTTCAAACAGTAAATATTTGAGCGGCCCTGATTGCGATGTTGCGGTCTGGGCCCGTTCGAGACTTGAGAGTATGTTGGAAAAAAAAACCACCATGATCCAAAAACACAAACTGAAGAACATAAAGAAAAAAACACAGCATTCCGCTACACTAACAAAATCTGCCTGAATCGGACACTTCTCTTTAACAAAATAGGTCAACCATAGGTGACCATACCAAAACACCAATATCCACAACTAAAAGTACGAAAATTGGAATTAGACATTTCCCTTGACCTACATATGTCAACCACAGATGACGATACCAGAACATCATCACGTACAACTACGAAAATGGGAATTGGTCATTTCCGGTGACCAATATATGTCCACCACAGCTGCTGATGCCAAAAATCCAACAACTACAACTGCGAAAAACAAAACCAAAACCACAACCCCAAAAATCCACAAATCGAACATCCCTACATAAATTAAAACACATTCAATATTCCATAAATACAGAAAACATCACAACTAGAAAAAAATTAATTACCACCAGCTAATCCCGGCACTGCAAGCTAGACCAGCCAGCCCCCTCCTCCCCACCCCCCCACACACACACACAAACCAACACATAAACACCATGTCATAATGACATTCACACACCACAACATCTTTACGTCAAAGCAGACGGGGGGAAGCGGACGCTTCCATTGACCCCTCCTTCTACTCTGTAGATGAATATCTTAACAGAGAGAAATAGACCAGCTTAAGAAGAATTTTGTTATATTTCAATTTTGACAGCACTTGGTCGCAACAGCCAAGATCGGGTATTCTGTGTATGATAAATTTATTAAAAGTGCATAACTGTGTTTTATTCTGACAGTGTATCAATTCTGTAAATATTAGCAGTTACTCACAAGCACTGAATATTAGCAGTTATTCACATATTTTGACAATCTCTGGACAAATGATGAGGATAATAATTATTATGTTCAAATCTATTATGTTATACTTTCTGAGCTGGCCAGTGTCGCCGTGCAGTTCTAGGCACTTCAGTATGGAACCGCGTGGCCGCTGCGGTCGCAGGTTCGAACCCTGCCTCGAGCATGGATGTGTGTGATGTCCTTAGGTTAGTTAGGTTTAAGTAGTTCTAAGTCCTAGGGGGCTGATGACCACAGATGTTAAGTCCCATAGTGCTCAGAGCCATTTCAACCATTTATACTTTCTGACATGTTATTTGTCATTCACGATGGCCAGTGGCTATTTACAAAGAAGTACGAAAATATTTGTTCGCTCTAGTAACTATCCTTTCTGGAAATATCACTGGGGTCCAAGACTGGAGTCACTGTGTCAGGAACAGAGACACACAGTTATTCCATTACCAACTTCCAGGTTACCTTTAGTGATAGCCCGATGACTGCCAGAGAACGAGAACCGTGAGCCAATAACGATAACCAGAGGAAATTATTTTTCTTTCTTTATTGTTATTTCACACCTTACACAAGGTGGGCTGGCAGCGGCAACAGTACGCCGCTCTTCAGCCACAGGTATTACAAGAGGAAAAAACATTGGAGACACAGAAAAAAAATGGTTCAAATGGCTCTGAGCACTATGGGACTCAACTGCTGTGGTCGTAAGTCCCCTAGAACTTAGAACTACTTAAACCTAACTAACCTAAAGACATCACACACATCCATGCCCGAGGCAGAATTCGAACCTGCGACCGTAGCAGTCGCAAGGTTCCGGACTGCGCGCCTAGAACCACGAGACCAGGAGACACAGAAAGAACATAGCATAATAGGGGGCAAAACAACAGTAGACACAGTAACGAAGAAACATGAAGCCATTCACAAGGGAAGAAAACCAAAGAAACTGTTAGCACTGTACCCTAACACTGATGATGGAGACGATACACGTGAACGGTGGAGTGTGCACGGCGAAAACACTGAAGCACAAACACGATGGCACACACACAAAACCAATGGCGATGATGTCTGGCGCACTAATGTTCACTGAACGTGTTCGAGTCCAGAGACCTGCCCAAAGGGGAAAAAGGTGGGGGAGGTGGAAGGTGGAGGGCAGAGATGCCAGGGGCAGAGGAGATGGGGAAGGAAAGAAGGTATGTGGGTAGGGGACGCCTGGGGTGGGGAGGGAGGTGGGACAGAAGGGAGGGAGGGTGCCCTGAGGAAAAAACGCAGGAAGTGGAAGAGGAGGATCAAAGTTGATAGGAGGGGTGGAGGGCATCATCAGGGAAGGGGAGCTGGTGGAAGCCACCTTGGGAGAGGGTAAGGTGAGTGGAGAGATGGAGAGGAGGTGGGACGTGGGAATACAGGCGCGGCAGTGGACAGGGGTGGGAGAGGATGGGAGAGACAAGTGGGTGAGGGGGATCTAGTTTACAGGAGGTGTAGAGGATCTGTATCCGTTCTTGGAAAAGGAGGAGGTGTGGGAATGGATTAGTGTCGTACAGGATGCACGTGGGGGAGGGGAAACGGATGCGATAGGCGAGGCGGAGAGCATGGCGTTCGAGAATTTGAAGGGATTTGTAAACGATAGGAGGGGCGGAGATCCAGGCAGGGTGGGCATAGCAGAAGATAGGGCGGATGAGGGATTTATAGGTGTGGAGGATGGTGGAGGGGTCCAGACCCCAAGTGCGACCATAAAGGAGCTTGAGGAGACAGAGTCGCGGGTGTGCCTTGGCTTGGATTGTCTGGAGATGGGAGGTCCAGGAGAGGCGACAGTCAAGGGTGGCGCCAAAGTACTTAAGGGTGGGAGTGAGGGCGATAGGATGGCCATAGATGGTGACATAGAAGTCGACAAGGCGGAAGGAAGGGGTGGTTTTGCCTACATTGATCGACTGAGTCTTGGAAGGATTGACCTTGAGCAACCACCAAGTGGTGAATCGGTCAAGATGGGATTGGAGAAGGTGTCAGGAGCGCTGCAGGGTGCGGGTGGGGGCAAGGAGGGCGGTGTCATCGGCGTAGTGGAGAAAGTGGATGGGGGGGGGGGTGAAGGTGCTGGCATGTCCGCCTTATACAACAGGTACGGAAGAGAGGAGAGGACGGAACCTTGGGGCACACCAGTGGAGGGGAAAAAGGTGTAGGAATCCGTGTTATGGGTGGTGACCTTGGTAGGACGTTGGGAAGGAAAGGACCTGATCAGATGGACGTTGTAATTGCCAGTGGCGTTGTAGTGTGTCCGGGTCACACGTGTGAATGAAGGAACGGTAGAGACGGCGAGATTCACAGAAATGGACGACGGCCTGTGGGGGTAAAGTAGGATGATGGGGGTGAATGGCGACGGAAGGAACTGGGCCTCCACGACCTCAGACAAGATCTGCAGGAGAAAGGAGGTGGCACAGGTAATATCATCAGGGTGGTGGTAGGTGAGCAGGTGGCTATCGACCTGGATAGAGAGGGTATCCCGGTAGGCATCCCAGTCGGCCAAGAGGAAATTATTACTTCTTTATTGTTATTTTTCACCTTATACAAATGTGGGCATGCAGCAGGTAAATCTACTCTGCTCTTCAACCACAAGCATTACAGTAAAAGAGAAAACGAAGACAGGAAAGTAACAGATTGGTGGTTAAAAAAAACAGTAGATACAAAAATTAAAAACACGAAGGCATTCACACTCGACGAAAAAACACAAGAAATGGTCGGCGCTGCGCACAAACACTGATGACTTAGATGGTACAAGTGAACGAAGGAGCGTGGCGGGAAAAAACACTAAATCACAAACACGATGGCACACACACGAGAAACTGATGGCGATAATATCTGGCGTGCGAATGTCCACTGAACGTGTGCGAGTCCCGGGACCTGCCAAGAGGGGAAGAAGGTGGTGGGGGAGGGAGAGGGGAGAGCAAAGATGGTAATGGCAGAGGAGATGGTGGGAGGAATGAAGGTATGGGGGTAGGGGAAGCTGGGGGAGGAGGGGGGGAAAGGAGGAGGGAGGGAAGGGGGAGAGAAGGGAGAGAGGGTGCCCATAGGAACAAACACAGGAAGAGGGAGAGGAGTATCAATGTTGGTAGGAGGGGTAGATTGAGGGGAGGACTGCATCATCAGGGAGGGGGAGCTGGTGGAAGCCTCCTTGGGAGAGGCTAACGAGAGTGGAGAGATGGAGAGCTGGTGGGAAGCAGAAATACAGGCATGGCAGCGGGTGGGGTCGGGAGAGGATGGGAGAGACAAGCGGGTGAGGAGGATCCAGGTTACAGTAAGTGTAGAGGACCCGTATCCGTTGGAGGAAAAGGAGGAGGTGGGGGAACGAAATAAGGTCATGCAGCATCCACGTGGGGGAGGGGAGACGGATGTGATAGGCGAGGTGAAGAGCATGGCGTTCAAGGATCTGAGGGATTTGGAAAAGGTAGGAGGGTCGGAGATCCAGGCAGGGTGGGCATAGCAGAAGATAGGGCAGATGAGGGATTTATAGATGTGGAGGATGGTGGACGGGGGTCCAGACCCCATGTACGGCCAGAAAGGAGCTTGAGGAGACAGATTTGGGAGTGTGCCTTGGCTGGGAGAGTCCGGAGGTGGGGGGTCCAGGAGAGGCGACAGTCAAGGGTGACGCCTAGGTACTTAAGGGTCCGGGTGAGGGTGATAGGGCGGCCATAGATGGTGACATAGAAGTCGAGGAGGCGAGAGGAAGGGGTGGTTTTGCCTACAATGATCGCCTAGGTTTTGGAAGGTTGGACCTTAAGCAACCACTGGTTGCACCATGTGGTGAACCGGTCAAGATGTGATTGGAGAAGGTATTGGGAGCGTTGCAGGGTGGGGGCGAGGGCAAGGAAGGTGGTGTCATCGGCGCATTGGAGAAGGTGGATGGGAGGTGAAGGCGACGGCATGTCCACCGTACACAAAAGGTACAGAAGAGGGGAGAGGACGCAGCCTTGGGGCACACTGGCGCCGGGGAAAAAGGTGTAGGAATCCATGTTATGGATGGTGAGGTAGGAAGGACGTTGGGAAAGAAATGACCCAATCAGACAGACGTAGTTAATAGGAAGGGCGTAGGTTTGGAGCTTGAAGAGGAAACTGGAATGCCACTACTGGTCATAGGTGCGTTCGAGATCAAGGAAGGGGAAGATAGCAGATAGACGGGAATTGAGCTGTTGGGAGAGGAGATGAGTGAGGTGAAGGAGAAGGTCATCGTTAGAGAAGGACGGCCGAAAGCCATACTCGGTAACGGGATGGAGGCGGTGCTGGTGGTGATGCTAGAGGATGTGTCAGGTAAGGATGGATTCCAGGACCTTGCTGAAGACCGAGGTAAGGCTGATGGGACTGTCGGAAGAGACAGCGGACGGCGGTTTGTCGGGTTTAAGGAACATCAGGATGCAGGTTTTCCACAGGTCAGGGTACTAGCCGATGGAGAGGACTACAATGTAGAGCCTGGCCAGAGTGGAGAGGAGGGAGGCAGGAATTTCACGAAGGTGGCGATAGGTGACATGATCTTGACCAGGAGTGGTGTTACATTTCGTGCAGAGTGTAGCGATGATATCCTGAGTAGTGACGCGGTCATTGAGTTTGGTGTGTGCAATGTTGTCCAAGTACTGGAAACCATGGGCTAGGGGAGGGACAGAGGTGTCAGTTCGATCGTGGACATCTGGGAAGAGGGGGTAATCGATCTGGGGATCATCGGGGATGATAAAGACGTTGGACAGGTAGGAGGCAAAGTGATTGGCCTTACTAAGGTTGTCAGGGAAGGGTTGATCATCGTGAAGGAGAGGGTAGTAGGGAGGGTGTTTAGATCCGGTAAGGCAGCTGAAAGCTGACCAGTACTTGGACGAGTTGATAGGAAGCGTAGCACTAAGACGGGTGCATGTCTGTCGCCAGTCCCAGCATCTCTTAGCCGCGAGCAAGTTTCAGAGGTGTTGTAGTTGCGTGTGGCCGGTGTCCGGTTCACGCATGTGAAGGAGGGCACAGTAGAGACGACGGCATACACGGAGAAGGAGGACGGCCTGTGGGGCTAAAGTAGGACGGTGGGGGTGGATGGCGACGGAAGCCATGTGGATCTCCACGGCCTCAGACAAGGTCTGCAGGAGAAAGGAGGGGGCACGGGTAAAATCATCAGGGTGGTGGTAGGCGAGAGGGTATCCCGGTAGCTATTCCAGTCGGCCTTGAGTAAATTATGGATCGCTGACAGATATTTCCATAGTCGCTCGAATTCCTTATGGTAACTCTCTTCATACTACCCATCCACGCTAAATTGACATATAAGGCGGTGGCTCAAGGGAACAACAGTACTTGTTAATTCCTGTACTGCAGCTCCTATCAGCCACCGCTTGGACATTAACTTTATTTAATTGTTTGTGCTAAAAGTAACGACGGCACATGAAATAGTACCCAGTTCTTGTCAACAGATGGCGCGCAGTCTCACAGTTATTCCCATGGTCTATAGAACGCTTTCCAAATGGTCTATCCCTCTCTTTCGTTCGTAACCTGATCTCCGATGAGTTGATGGGATAGCATAGTATGATCTTCGGTCAACAGATGGCATGAGTCACTGTTGACACTAGATTGTTATTGAAATAACTGTCTGTATCAGAGGAATGGTTATAGCAGTAACCGTTACTTCTCAGTAACCAGTTATTTCTATCAGTTACGTTATTTTTTGCCACCTCTAGTACTGGTACTGGGAATGGCTGGAACCAAGGGGAAACTACAGTCGTAATTTCTCCCGAGGGCGTGTGGTTTCAGTGTATGGTAAAATGATGATGGTGTCCTCTAGGGTAAAATATTCCAGAGGTAAAGTAGCCGCCATTCGGATCTCTGGGTGGGGACTGCTGAGGAGGGCGTCGTAATCAGGAGAAAAAAAATTGGCGTTCTATGTATGGGAGTGTGGAATGTCAGATCCCTTAATCAGGCAGGCAGGTTAGATAAGTTATTAAGGGAAATGGATAGGTTAAAGTTACATATAGTGGGAATTAGTCAAGTTCAGTGGCAGGAGGTACAAGATTTCTGGTCAGGTGAATACAGGGTTATAAATAAAAAATCAAATAGAGTAATGCAGGAGAAGGTCTAATAATGAATTTAAAAAATAGGAGTGCGGGTGAGCTACAGTGAACAGCATAGTTAACACCTTATTGTAACCAAGATAGACACGAAGCCCACACCTGCCACAATAGAACAAGTTTATGTGCCAGCTAGATCCGCACATGGACTGTGACCACAATCTATTGGTTATGAACTGTAGATCAAAAATGAAGAAAGTGCAAAAAGGTGGGAAATTTAAGAACTTGGTACCTGGATATACTGGGAGAACGAGGGGTTGTAGAGAGTTTCAGGGAGACCATTAGGGAACGATTGACAAGAATGGGGGAAATAAATGCTGTAGAAGAAGAATCAGTAGCTTTGATACATGGAATAGTGAAGGCAGGGGAGGATCAAGTAGGTAAAAAGATGAGGGCTATTAGAAATCCTTGGGTAACAGAAGAAATATTGAATTTAATTGATGAAAGAAGAAAATTTAGAAATGTAGTAAATGAAGCATGCAAAAAGGAATACAAACTTCCCAAAAATGAGATCCACAGGAAGTGCAAAATGGCTAAGCAGCAATGGCTAGAGGACAAAAGAAAGGAGGTACAGACATATATCACCTGGGGTGAAATAGATACTACCTTTAGTAAAATTAAAGAGACCTTTGGAGAAAAGAGAACCACTTGTTTGAATATCAAGAGCTCAGATAGAAACCCAGTACAATGCCCTTAGTGACACTGTAGCGAGAAGGAAACGACTCTGCCTTACTTCTCTGGTATAAGTATCACTAACCTGGTGTCTTGCTGCTTCGGTAGTCCCTCACCCCAAGTATTAGCACTCAGCCACCAGGTTCAATGTAGGGGCGATCTTGCTGAAGTGGAGTGTTTCTGGATGCCAGTAGTTAAATGCCAACAACGCTTTGTACTATACTCATTTTAATAAAGAAAATACTTTGAAACACTCTTCACCGAATTTCCAATATGGCGGCTCTTGGCTACGCCGTTATTCAACCCTTTACAACACATTAACACTTTTCTAACTTTCCATAATCGTAATACACACTGCCCACGACACGTGGCGTTCACTGATAACTAACTTTCACTATCTCATGTTTAACAGCTGGAACATTTATTCGTCATCGTTCGTTTGGAGCCTCCCCCAGTTACTCGAACGTGCTTTTTCAGTGGCGCCTCGCTACTAACTCGCCTTCTCTTCCCGACGGACAAGAGAAACCCCACCTTTCTCTCTCAGCCTATAAGGACACTTCGCTCATTTCCTACACACACGCATATATATATATATATATATATATATATATATATATATATATATATATATATATTATATATATATATATATATATCCAAACTTTCAGTCAATGGGCGTTCAGATCGCTGTTGCTAGGCGGATCTGACATCATGTTTGCGGAAACTATGACGGAAGTTTGTCTCGTAAAACTGTCTCAGATTGTAAGATCCCACTCCGAATAGACGGATCTCGTCCCTACTAAGGTTGCACAACATTGCCTCCTATGGTTTCATCACTAATGCTCCTTGTTGACGCTTAATTGTCAAATGAACATGTAGCCTGGCTGCTGCTGAGCATTCCTCATCGCTTAAATGTGCGTAATACTTGGCTTAAACACGTGAAAGGATTGAAAGTGCATTACACATTCCTCCCTCTTCTTTTATTTTCAAAATTCAATATGCTCGAAGACCTTGTTTGATTTTGAAATATTCTCGGTTGGGTGTCTCTTGCCCTCGGTTAACTTCTTTAATCACTGGTATTACTTAATCTTACGCATACTCTACAATCATTGCTTATCGACTACTGTTCTTATTATTACACTATCCTTAACACGATATAGCTATACAGATATATGTCCCATTAAAGTGAGTATGTATTCTATCTTTAAAATTACTTCTGATCATTATCCGATGCGATCTTTATCTGATGCCTTGAGAGTGGCACCATTTTAGCTTCAAATCATTTCTGAATATACCATGAACACTATATAATACATACCTTAATTACAATTGAATACTTATTCTGATGCACTACTGTTTTATCTGAGATGGAATATATACTCACACGCCCTTTCCTTTTAGCTCATCTAAACATTTACATATTAATTATTTCTATATCCAATACAGAACAAGCTAATCAAAAATTTATAAAACTCGCATTTGGCTAATCTTACTTTATAATGCCCATTTTCTACTACATACAAGAACATGTTCCATAATCATCGGCTATGTAATTGCCGTCCTATTAGTCACTGGTTCACTACTTTTTTTTCCTTTTTCGTCGTGAATGACGTCCTTCTCACTCTTATAACTATAAAGCATTCCCTCTAACTTATCTCAATACTTCTTATCTTTACTCAAGGTAGCTCTCGGGTTACCATTACCCATTATTAGATGTGGGAACACCTTTGTATGACCCTCATCATCTTTATACTACATAACTTATAGGGATATCGTCCTCAGCCGCTCATTAACTTATACCATCATCTTTATACTTCATAACGTATAGTGATGCCGTCCTCGGCCACTCATTAACTTATACCTTTTCTTTCTTTTATTCTATGGTGTTTGGACCCAGTTCCCATACTTACATAACTTCAATTCTTCATCATATTCTGCTGCACTTACCTCTTTATCCTTTGGTCACGATTTACCTTGTCAGTTGGCTAAACATATGTTTCGCATTTTGTTACCATTCAGTCTCGTTACTGTTCACTTATCTAAGCACAATTGCAGAATGATACCCACTCATATCTATTTTTCCTGTTTTCGCTAAGTTGTTTGTTCACTGTCTCCACGGTGTCTTTTTAGAATTTGTTAAATTTGTTTCCAACAGGATAATATTCTTTGTCTCTATACCTTGTTTACTCTAATCATAGCTTTTTCCTTGTTGTACTGACTGTCTTTTAGGGTCGTTACATGTTATAATCATATAATTTCAGATTTTTCTAAACATTTTCCAACAGGATAACACAATTTTATAAATAGCTTTTCCTTTTTTGTACCGTCTCTTTTTCTCACTTACCAGTGTCACTTGCTATTCCCATGTTCCTATATTCGAAGATGAGCAGCGACTGATGATAGAGTATCGTTTTGACAGAAACAAGGGAATATTGCCAATATGACGAGAATTGGAATACTTTGACAATGCCTGAGCACCTGGTGTGTGTCACGCACCTTACCTTGCAAAGCAGTTGTATACTCTGAAGTTGGATAGCGAAGAATTAAATATGATAGTAAATAGTTCTGACTGAAAGAAGAGGAAGATTGACAATATGAAGGGAAACTGAAATAATATTCGCTACAGTCGCAGGTTCGAATCCTGCCTTGGGCATGGATGTGTGTGATGTCCTTAGGTTAGTCAGGTTTAAGTAGTTCTAAGTTCTAAGGGACTGATGACCACAGATGTTAAGTCCCATGGTGTTCAGAGCCATGTGAACCATTTTTTGAAATAATATTTTCAATAACTTGAGTGCCAGGTGTTTGTTAAACACCTTGTGTTGTACAGAACACAACGCCCTCTGAGGTTAAAAAAATGGCTCTGAGCACTACTGAGGTCATCAGTCCCCTAGAACATAGAACTGCTTAAATCTAACATCCATGCCTGAGGCAGGATTCGCACCTGCGACCGAAGCGGTCGCTCGGTTCCAAACTGTAGCGCCTAGAACCGCTCGGCCACCTCAGCCGGCTGAGGTTTTCCGTTGATCCTTTGACCAGTTGTGTGTATCCAGTCTATCATTGTCTCCTGCTGATTTATTCCATTATCTGTGTGTTGAGGATATTGTATCTGTCTGTTTGTCAGTTCTCCTTCTATCCTATTTTCATTAGGTCCTTTATTTCCCCAGGGGTTCCTTCTCCAACCTTCTAGATTCTGATTGTTCCCTGAAAATGAATCCAATTGGTCCAACGCTTGCACAATTGCGTTTACATCTGACTTATATATTCCTATCAATTTTCCTTGTACCCTCGGAGGTAACTTGATCAAAATGATTGATATTAAATCCGTTTCTTTCAGGGGATCATCTAAATACAAGTTCTTTTCCACACACGTCTGGAAGAACTCTTTGTAACTCCTGCAACCACAATTACTTAAGTTTCGACAGTGGCATTGTAGTGACAAGGAAGCTACTCTGCCTTACTTCTCTGGTTTAGTATCACTAACCTGGTGTCCTGCTGCTTCGGTAGTCCCTCGTTGCACAGTAGTAGCGCTCAGGTACCAGGTTCCATGTAGGTGCGATCCTGGCAGTCATTTCTGAATACAGACATGTGCAAATATCTTCACTGCTCTAGGAGAACTCGTCTTTGTTGCATTTTTTCGTACCGTAATTAGTAAAATAACATAAGGCTCATTCTGCTTAAGAACTTGATGCCCGCAAATCCTTAAATAAGAATCTGCGAGCGGTAGTAATGCATGAAAGTCAACAAACTGTTCGACAAAAGAATGGAGAGCTCCCTGCTTTTTGCGTTTCCGATAGATCGTATGACAAGAATCTGGTGTCACATTCTACTTCAGAACCCTAAACTGTTTATTTTTTTACTTCATACGAAAACAAAACCTATAATAAGAGAAGAGGAAATGGCTTACCTGCCTCTCAGAAACTTCAGTTTTTTTGTGTTTATTTCCTCACTTCATACTAAAACAAGGGCGTTGATACGAGAGGAGGAAATGAAGTATACGCTTGCAAGACATAATATTTCCTTGTGTGCAACTACTGCATGCATGGGGTTCAAATAGCGTGGAAATTTCATCAGTGGTTAATATTCTGATGACTAATGACATGATACCCGTTGCAATTCCTCCATGGCACCTGTGAGTAGACTCTCACGTTGGTTACTATGAGAACACGCAGGTAGTGATATCCGCCCACTGCAGTCAGAGCCAAGGTGATTTCTTTCTGTTTATGGAGAAGCGTCTGCAGCAGCGTCCACGCTCAGCCAACATAAACAAATCGTGGCGGCTTTGGGCACTGCTAATCGTTGCACTTGTCGCGGGTCACGACAACAAGAGCGCACTGTCGCTGGTATCGATATAATGGAGTTTATACATCATACTTGCTTAACGTAATATGCAGGACATTGGTTCAGTAAAAATTCAATTTGTAGTAACTAGCCACTGCATTACAATGGTTAACAGTTATATTTGATGCGATATTTATTGTTGCTTGTCTCTCTTATGTTGATAGTATTGATTCAGATCGGGCACGAACATGAAAACACACACACACACACACACTGTCACATATTCCAGTGAGAGTGACGACTGCTGTCTGTTGAACAACATATGGACCAATCAGTTACCCAGAGACACTGCAACCGAATGCTGTCTCAATTGTTGGCAACAAATTCCAGCTGTAGTAGTAGTGCAAAACACACTGTTGGAGCTATCAGATGGAAAATATTATGTTCACACTACTCTTTGCTGGAGTTTACGTCTTTTGGTAGGACTCAGCCTTTTGTTTCTTCCTAGAAAGTTAACGATAAAAGCATCATAACATGTCACCAGTAACAGAACTGCATAGGAATGCTCAATGAGCGACCTGATGACGTTCAAGCCAAACTGCAATAATAGTCATTCCATTGATTTTTGTTGTTTCGAACTGGAGAACTCAGTACTCCTAAACCAGACTTCTGAACTTGCCTGTTGAATACAAATGTCGCATGATGGTTAAATGGTAATTCATCACTTATGTCAGTAGTCGAGACTTCCTTAACGTGGAAAATCATTAATGCCAGAACGATCTTTGTTGAACCAAGAATATCTTTTTCTGGCGTATTTTTCGCAAAAGCACTCGCTCCAGACACAGTTCAAATCTATCGAGTTGCCTCCTCTGCATTCAGCCCTCTATTGTACAAAAAGTAAATATTGTGTTGCTGATGTTATACCTTTTTCCACTTGCGACCCAATTTTACAACGCTTAACTGTAGTTCATGATTTTCCAGTATGCAAAATCCAATGCTTAACTGCAAGATATAACTAGAACTTCAAATTCGAAAATGACGGTTGATACATACACGACAGTATCGCGCCTCGTTCACCTGGGCGGCCCCGGATTTCATGCGGTGGGTGGTGTCTGGGTGCCTATTCTGTATCTTTCCGCCATTATGCCGATCGTTTCGGTACTCCAGAACACTGAACGGTCTAGTACTCGAATTAGAGTCCCTGCATTATTAAGTATGCATTTCGGTAGCGATACCGTTTGGGTATAGAGAACCGAAATTCTGTTGTCGGTTCGCGTTGCACAAGCCAATCAAAAGCAAGTGGCCGCAGATCCGGGCATGCGCACTGCAGCGCGCACAGCACCACGACACAAAGTTGGTATCACATGACATAGGCGCGCTATTCTTCCAAGTACCGAAATTTGCGTCTACGTTGCGATAACGCATGACGCCGCATTCCATCGAGCTGATGTGCCTGCCTTCATCGGTCTTGCCTCCTCCTAAACAGTATCAGGCGCAGTATATCCATTTCCATGTTCCTCAGCTGAAATGCATAGAAATTTTTACAGTTTCCCTGCCCGCATGTTTCCATGCATGCATAATAACGATAGCGTATTTGACTGTATTCTGCAGATTGTCGTAAAGGCCGCATTATGTCATCTTATTCTCATTGACACTGACATTGGGTTATGGTAGAGTTTACATTTCGGAAAATGAGTTAGGAAAGTGTGTAGTACCACATTGTACTAATATACCTATAAAAACACCAGAAAAATTGATTATGAGAGTTTCAAAGAATAAGAAGATAAACAGAATGTGGTTATAACTCGCTCCTAGAGATTCAAATGATTAAGTAGCCCGCTTCCCTATATGATACGTCAACGATTTGGGTCTTAAAAACAAAACTGAAAAAAAAAAAAATTGGGGAGCTCCTGCAGTTTGTCGAAGTTTATAACATTCATCTTATGAATGAAAATATTTCGTAAATGGTGCTACAGTCCAAAAATATTATGGCGGAGACTTTCATCTCTGTCTACTGTTGTTGAGGATTCGATCGCAGATAAACAGTTGTGACAAGCAAGTTTATGAAGATGACTGCTGCTAGTTACATTCCCAGTAATTTAAGTTGTGCTCTTAGATTCCTGTCTAACCGAAACTAGGAAATCGCTACATATTTGGAAAAAAATGGAAAATTATTTCTGACAAGAAAAAATATAAAGGTCACTGTCGGTTGTTTCACTCACAGCAATTTCATCTCCAGCAATTTCGTATTTCATTTTTTAAACACACACAAGTCACGAAATCATTAGTGAGGAAGTGCGCTCTGACATGTAAGTAATAACGAATATTGCAGAAAAATCTTAACTTACACGAATAACAATGTCTCATACATGAAGTGGAAAAAATTTTTTTTCACCCATCCATGTGCAAACCCAGGTGCTTGTATACCCACGCGCTTACCACTTGCCCACGCCAAACAACAGAAACATAGCGCTCAATTACCATGTAAGTCATTCCCTCATGTCTTAGCAGATGTCCTATCATCCTGTCCCTTCTCCTTATCAGTGTTTTCCACATAATCCTTTCCTCTCCGATTCTGCGTAGAACCTCCTCATTCCTTACCTTACCAGTCCACCTAATTTTCAACATTCGTCTATAGCACCAAATCTCAAATGCTTCGATTCTCTTCTGTTCCGGTTTTCCCACAGTCCATGTTTCACTACCATACAATGCTGTACTCCAGACGTACATCCTCAGAAATTTCTTCCTAAAATTAAGGCCGGTATTTGATATTAGTAGACTTCTCTTGGCCAGAAATGCCTTTTTTGACATAGCGAGTCTGCTTTTGATGTCCTCCTTGCTCCGTCCGTCATTGGTTATTTTACTGCCTAGGTAGCAGAATTCCTTAACTTCATTGACTTCGTGACCGTCAATCCTGATGTTAAGTTTCTCACTGTTCTCATTTCTACTACTTCTCATTACCTTCGTCTTTCTCCGATTTACTCTCAAACCATACTGTGTACTCATTAGACTGTTCATTCCGTTCAGCAGATCATTTAATTCTTCTTCACTTTCACTCAGGATAACAATGTCATCAGCGAATTGTATCATTGATATCCTTTCACCTTGTATTTTAATTCCACGCCTGGACCTTTCTTTTATTTCCATCATTGCTTCCTCGGTGTACAGATTGAAGAGTAGGGGTGAAAGGCTACAGCCTTGTCTTACACCCTTCTTAATACGAGCACATCGTTCTTGATCGTCCACTCTTATTATTCCCTCTTGGTTGTTGTACATATTGTATATGACCCGTCTCTCCCTATAGCTTACCCCTACTTTTTTCAGAATCGCGAACAGCTTGCGCCATTTTATATTGTCGAACACTTTTTCCAGATCGACAAATACTATGAAAGTGTCCTGATTTTTCTTTAGCCTTGCTTCCATTATTAGCCGTAACGTCAGAATTGCCTCTCTCGTCCCTTTACTTTTCCTAAAGCCAAACTGATCGTCACCTAGCGCATTCTCAATTTTCTTTTCCATTCTTCTGTATATTATTCTTGTAAGCAGCTTCGATGCATGAGCTGTTAAGCTGATTGTGCGATAATTCTCGCACTTGTCAGCTCTTGCCGTCTTCGGAATTGTGTGGATGATGCTTTTCCGAAAGTCAGATGGTATGTCGCCAGACTCATATATTCTACACACCAACGTGAATAGTCGTTTTGTTGCCACTTCTGATGGAATGTTATCTATCCCTTCTGCCTTACTTGACCGTAAGTGCTCCAAAGCTCTTTTAAATTCCGATTCTAATACTGGATCCCCTATCTCTTCTAAATCGACTCCTGTTTCTTATTCTATCACATCAGACAAATCTTCACCCTCATAGAGGCTTTCAATGTATTCTTTCCACCTATCTGCTCTCTCCTCTGCATTTAACAGTGGAATTCCCGTTGCACTCTTAATGTTGCCACCATTGCTTTTAATGTCACCAAAGGTTGTTTTTTTTAATTTCCTGTATGCTGAGTCTGTCCTTCCGACAATCATATCCTTTTCGATGTCTTCACATTTTTCCTGCAGCCATTTCGCCTTAGCTTCCCTGCACTTCCTATTTATTTCATTCCTCAGCGACTTGTATTTCTGTATTCCTGATTTTCCCGGAACATGTTTGTACTTCCTCCTTTCATCAATCAACTGAAGTATTTCTTCTGTTACCCATGGTTTCTTCACAGCTACCTTCTTTGTACCCATGTTTTCCTTCCCAATTTCTGTGATGGCCAATTTTAGAGATGTCCATTCCTCTTCAACTGTACTGCCTACTGCGCTTTTCCTTATTGCTGTATCTATAGCGTTAGAGAACTTCAAACGTATCTCGTCATTCCTTAGTACTTCCGTGTCCCACTTCTTTGCGTATTGATTCTGTTGTGACAGTGCCACGAGATTTAAAAGTGCCGCTACGTCAGTACGCGAACACGGCGATAGAGGCGCTCCGCAGCTCGGCTGAGCGCGGGAGCGCCACCTAGCTATGAACGGCGCCGGCCGCATGTCACGGCACGGCAGTTGAGTGACAGATGCGGAGTTGGTAGCATGAAACCCACTATTGTTTCTACGTTTGTATATCCACGCAATTTATTAGTGATTAAAGGTTATAACACTTTTTGGCGACGAGGTCGGATATTTTTTTTCCTGCGTTGTGGCATTGTGTGTTCGTGTCGGGGCAGACATGGAACAGCTTATGCATGCGCTCATTGAACAACAAACACAGCTGACGGCTGCTATTCAGGCGTTGTCGACGTCGCTTACTCATCGCCTGTCTTCCTCTTCTCCGCCTCCGTTCCCTCCTTACGACGAGGCCGCTGAAGACTGGGAGGATTATGAGAAGCGTTTGCGTTCGGCGTTGTCGACGCTCCTATGTGTAAGTCGTTATTTCTGTCTTGGATTTCCCCACGGATCTATCAGCTGCTATCTCGGTTAGCCCCTCTGCGGGAACCTGCCTCTCTGCCCTTCCAAGAAATGTGTGACTTATTGGCTAACTATTACCGAAAAAACACCCACGTCGTGGCCGCCCGCATGGCGTTCTACCCGTGTCGCAAACAGCCCCATCAATCTTACCAGGCTTGGGCGGCGGTACTTCACGGACTGAGTAGGAAATGTCAGTTTTTTACGGACACTCATCATGAGTCTTATGCTGATTCAATGGTTAGGGACGCTATTCTACGGCTTGCTCCTGATAAAGAAGTTCGGCAACGTGCCTTACAACTGCCAAACCCGCCGTTGTCGGAAGTTCTAAGCAAGTGTCTCACGCTGCTGGTGCGCAAATAGACGCGTGTTGTGATGTAGGCGCTGTACAGACCACTTTCGACACGGACAATTTGCCTGTTTCACAGGGGAACGACGATGTGGCTGCGGTTCACTCGCGTCAACAACGTCGCGTTGGGCCGCCACGCTCGCAGCGAAAACAGCAACCACCGAAGCAGGTTCGTTCCACACTTCCTTCTTGCCCACGTTGTTTCGTACAGCATGACAGGGCCGCGTGTCCAAAACGTTGGGCCACGTGTAATTCATGTAGGAAAAAAGGCCATATTGCTTCTGTGTGTCAGTCCCCTAAAGTTCCTGTCGGCGAGGACGAGGCATCGGACATGGATGTTAACTGTGTGCTTTCTCAAACAAATAAGTTGTTTGTTATTGTTCGTGTTATGGATAAAGACATTCGCATGCAAGTGGACACTGCAGTAACTCTCATTAATTCTCGCACGTATTTGGAGTTGGGCACCCCTCCCTTGTCTCAGTTACGCGAAATCTGCGAACTTATAATAAGCAGAAAATTCCTATCGTTGGCCAGTTGGATGCTTCCACTGCCTACAAGTCTATTGTTAAGCCCCTCACGTTTTATGTGGTGGATCATGCGGGCACTGAAAACCTGTTCGGTTATGATGCTTTCCAGTTGTTCGGGTTCTCCATTGATGATGATGTGCATCTCATATCTGAGGATATTCCGTATCAACAGCTGAATGGATTGTGTTCTGAATTGTCGTCCGTGTTCTCTGCTGGTCTGGGTCGTGCCAAGGATTTTGAAACCCACATTACTCTTAAACCTACGGCTCGCCCTAAGTTTTTCCGGGCAGGCCCTATTCCAATGGCGTTGCGTGCACCTGTCAAGGCTGAGATAGATAGGTTAACGGCTTCAGGGATTCTCCTTCCTGTTACCTCCAGCGAATGGGCATCGCCAATCGTGGTGGTTTCTAAACCAGACGGGAGTCTGCGATTGTGTGGCGATTTTAAAGCCACTGTCAACGCTCATTGACACTTATCCTCTTCCCTGTCCTGAGGAGTTATTTACCAAGCTCGCTGGGGGCCAGTTCTTTTCCAAACTTGACTTATCGGAGGCGTACCATCAGTTGCCGTTGGATGAGTCTTCCAAGGAATTTCTCGTCATCAACACTCCTTGTGGGTTGTATCAGTACCAGCGGTTACCATTTGGCGTCGCTAGCGCGCCGGCCATTTTTCAGCGGTTTTTGGAACAGCTCACGGCTTCCGTTCCCGACCTCATCAACTACCTGGATGACATTGTTGTCACGGGGGCCTCCACTGAGGAGCACCTTCGCAAAATGTGTTCACTATTTCGGCTTCTGCATTCGGCTGGGTTGAAGTGCAATCTGGACAAGTCACAGTTCTTCCAACCCTCCATTGTGTATCTTGGTTTCCCCTTGTTCCGTGAGGGTATACGTCCTCTACGCCAGCATGTTGCGGCTATTACCGCTCTACCCTGGCTGTCTACGGTCAAAGAACTTCAGGCCTTTCTAGGCAAGATTGCTTATTATCACAAATTCATTCCATCCGCGGCGGCGGTGGCTCATCCTCTGCATCAGCTGTTACGCAAAAATGTTCCTTTCTGCTGGTCCGACGAGTGTGAGCAGACTTTTGTCCGCCTGAAGGCTCATTTGCAGTCGGCGCCTTGTCTTGCCACATTCCGTCCGGCTCAGCACCTGGTTCTGGCGACTGACGCGTCACAGTATGGCCTAGGGGCTGTTCTCGCCCATCGGTATGAGGATGGGTCGGAACGACCCATCACCTATGCTTCCAAGACCCTCAACGATGCCCAACGGCGTTACTCTCACATCGAAAAGGAGGCGCTCGCTATCATTTATGCTCTAAAAAAGTTCAACGTTTTTTTGTATGGTTCTAAGTTTCACCTCATCACCGACCACAAGCCGCTGGTCTCTCTGTTCAGCCCCTCGGCGTCGCTTCCGGATAAGGCAGCTCACCGCCTGCAACGTTGGGCCTTATACTTGTCTCGTTTTCACTATGAGATTCACTATCGCCCCACGGCCCAGCACGCCAACGCTGACGCGTTGTCGCGTTTGCCGATGGGCCCCGACCCGGTTTTATATCGAGATGAACTACTCTGTTTCCACATTGATGAGGAAGAACGTCGTGCGGTCGAGGATTTTCCACTTACAGGTTCGCAGGTCGCGTCGGCTACTGCGCGGGACCTGGTCCTGCGTCAGGTGATCAGTTTTGTTCAACGGGGTTGGCCGGACAGGACCAAGGACCGGGCATCGGATCCCCTTCGCAACTACCATGCCTTGCGCCTTCGTCTGTCTGTTTGTGAGGGTGTTGTTCTTCTGGCCATGGATGGCGCATCTCCACGGGTCGTGGTGCCAGCCTCTCTTTGCAAAGATGTTCTCAAACTATTGCATGAAGGCCATTGAGGGATTTCTCGGACTAAGTCCCTGGCCCGCAGGCATGTTTATTGGCCCGGTATCGATTCAGACATCGCCCACATGGTCGCTGCGTGTGGTCAGTGTGCTCAACAACTGGCTGCACCCCGTAAAATGCCCTCTCCGTGGCCTGATCCGGCGCTGATTTTGCCGGCCCCTTCCTCGGCACTTATTGACTGCTGTTGATTGACGCCTTCTCGAAGTTTCCGTTTGTTGTTCGATGTCCGTCGCCCACCACTGCGGCGACGACGCTGGCTTTGTCCAAAATCTTTGCGCTAGAAGGTCTTCCATCCACGGTTGTCACGGACAACGGCCCTCAGTTCTCTTCGCAGGCCTTCCATGATTTTTGTACTGGACAAGGGATTCATCATGTTACAGCACTGCCCTTCCATCCGCAATCGAATGGGGCGGTCGAGCGCCTTCTCCGCACTTTCAAAAGCCAGATGAAAAAATTCCTTAGTGATTTTTCCACCGATGACGCTCTGTTGCAATTTCTGAGTTCTTATCGCTTCACGCCTCTGGGTGATCACAGCCCTGCTGAACTCTTGCATGGCCGCCAACCGCGCACTCTACTGCACCTGCTTCACCCTGTCAGGCCTTGTACTGTGTCCACTAGTGCGGGAAAATACTCGGTGGGCGCCGACGTGTGGGCACGAGGTTATGGATCTCGCCCTAAATGGATTCCAGGGGTGGTCAAGGATCTTCGCGGCCGCCGGCTTTGTGAAATACGTATGGACGACGGCATGGTTGTTCGCCATTACGACCAGATGCACCCACGAGTGGTGGCAACGCCGGTGCCACCGCCCCTTCTTTCGCCTCCACCAGCCCGAGAAGCCAGTCCTGTCGCTGCTGGCGATCTCCCGTGCGTGTTGCTGCAGCCGCCGTCGCTGCCGCTTCCGAGTACGCCGGAACCGGCCCCAGTCGCGATGCCGCCTTCTCCAGGACGCATCTCGCTGGAGCACACCCCCACGTCCACGACACCTATGGATGCTGCTCCGGAGTTTTCACTCATCATCTCGTCCAGGAGGCACGTTCCACGCACAAGCTTCCGTCCTGTACATTTTCGACCATGTTCTCGTGTTTCTCCACGGGATCTTCTCGGGGCCTCCCAAGAGGCCATGGATGTCTCCGCACTGTCCGTGTCTACAAGGAAGTGAGTGTTTTTTTTTTTTCAAGGGGGGAAAAGTGTTGTGACTCTGCCACGAGATTTAAAAGTGCCGCTACGTCAGTACGCGAACACGGCGATAGAGGCGCTCCGGCCACATGTCACGGCACGGCAGTTGAGTGACAGATATGGAGTTGGTAGCATGAAACGCACTATTGTTTCCACGTTTGTATATCCACGCAATTTATTAGTGATTAAAGGTTATAACAGTTCTTCCTGACTAATGTCTTGAACTTCAGCCTACTCTTCATCACTACTCTATTGTGATCTGAGTCTATATCTGCTCCTGGGTACGCCTTACAATCCAGTATCTAATTTCGGAATCTCTGTCTGACCATGATGTAATCTAATTGAAATCTTCCCATATCTCCCGGCCTTTTCCAAGTATACCTCCTCCTCTTGTGTTTCTTGAACAGGATATTCGCTATTACTAGCTGAAACTTGTTACAGAACTCAATTAGTCTTTCTCCTCTTTCATTCCTTGTCCCAAGCCCATATTCTCCTGTAACCTTTTCTTCTACTCCTTCCCCTACAACTGCATTCCAGTCGCCCATGACTATTAGATTTTCGTCCCCCTTTACATACTGCATTACCCTTTCAATATCCTCATACACTTTCTCTATCTGTTCATCTTCAGCTTGCGACATCGGCATGTATACCAGAACTATCGTTGTCGGTGTTGGTCTGCTGTCGATTCTGATTAGAACAACCCGGTCACTGAACTGTTCACAGTAACACACCCTCTGCCCTACCTTCCTATTCATAACGAATCCTACACCTGTTATACCATTTTCTGCTGCTGATGATATTACCCGATACTCATCTGACCAGAAATACTTTTCTTCCTTCCACTTCACTTCACTGACCCCTACTATATCTAGATTGAGCCTTTGCATTTCCCTTTTCAGATTTTCTAGTTTCCCTACTACGTTCAAGCTTCTGACATTCCATGCCCCGACTCGTAGAACGTTATCCTTTCGTTGATTATTCAATCTTTTTTTCATGGTAACCTCCCCCTTGGCAGTCCCCTCCCGGAGATCCGAATAGGTGACTATTCCGGAATATTTTGCCAATGGAGAGATAATCATGACACTTCTTCAAATACAGGCCACATGTCCTGTGGATACACATTACGTGTCTTTAATGCAGTGGTTTCCATTGCCTTCTGCATCCTCATGTCGTTGATCATTGCTGATTCTTCCGCCTTTAGGGGCAATTTCCCACCCCTAGGACAAGAGAGTGCCCTGAACCTCTATCCGCTCCTCCGCCCTCTTTGACAAGGCCGTTGGCAGAATGAGGCTGACTTCTTATGCCGGAAGTCTTCGGCCGCCAATCCTGATTATTTATAAAAATTTAGGCAGTGGCAGGGATCGAACCCTGGACCGAAGACGTTTTTGATTATGAATCAAAGACGCTAACCCTAGACCACGGGTACTTTTTCATTTCATTATAATTTCATTCTAATGAGCTGCATGGTGACCGATGGTATCTGTTCTTTCGGACATGTCTGAAAGAACAGATACCATCTTAATATATAAATAGATGTCTTGATTTGTGAGGTGATTACTTTTGAATGGAACCATTGCATGGTCCCATTGTGGTGGGCGTTCAGTTTTTATCTGTCAGCCCTCTGTAAGTCGTTGGAAATAAAATTTCTGCTGATTGCTGAAAATTTTTTACCCACTGTTTGTGCTGATGAAGTGTCTTTCTTAAACTGAAGGTCTATTTCCATCCTAACTTCTCTTAAAACTATTTCTTTCTGACTTCCCTGTCCTAAAAAAATGTGCTGCTGTGACGCCAGTAAGCACTGGTGTTTTGCCACTCATGAGAGTAACGCCGCCCCCACTCCCCCCTTTAAGTCCCCTGCTACTAGCCCAGCCAGTTTACCAGCCAGTCTACCATTGAGTTTCTATCTGAGGCGAAGGCTGTACCTAGTATAATCCCATCTGCTAACAGAATCAGTTGGATCCACACCAATATGTGACAGAGCACCTGCCATAAGCAGCTGCTCAAACTCCAAGGATGTTTACTATTTACAGTATACAATCAAGATTTACTGTATAATGCCAGTTGCTCTGTGAGACTGTTTTCAGATGATGCTGTTCTCTGTAAGAAGGTCGAAATGCCAGAAAGCTGTAGTAAAGTGCAAGAAGTTTTGCGATGAATCCGTTATTGGTGTACAGACTTGCAGTTGGTCCAGAATGCAAATAACAACATGCTGTGTGTAAATAGCTAGAGAGATTCACTACTGTCCAATTACACTACTGTTGACAAACCACCGGATAAATCAACAAACTTGACATACCACAGACCAAACATTCACAATGACCTAAACTGGATTGACCATATTAAACTAAATGTAGGAAAGCCTGATGCCAGACTGAAATTCATTCAAAAAATAGTAAGGATATTTGATTGATCCATGAAAGGAGTGGCTTACAGAACATTTGTACGAGCAATTCTGGACTATTTTCTCATGAGTCCCAACAATACGAAAAAACTATTTCAAATTTTTTTCACAAAATTAACCTTTATCGTTGTCATGAGCAACAAATATGACAAGAAATCGGTAAATGCAAACAATGAATTGTTTTCAGGAGGTGGTTTGACTTTGGAATATAATTTTTAAACATTTTTCATATAATTAATCTCTATTATCATAGTAAGCAATGAGTATAAGAAGAAATGGGTAAAAAGTAAATAGTCGATTGTTTTAAGCAGGTGGTTTCACTTTGGAATCAATGGGACATATGGTTTTAATCACCCATTATTTTAAGTGATATATTGAAAGCAATATCACATTTTTCCTAGACACATTCCGACATCCCAAACCTCCAATGATCTCATAATGCCTAAAACAAACTATAGCCCAAAATAACAATAAAATTAGGCATAAAATGTAATAAATTCATTTTGAAACCACTCGTGAAAGCAGTAGCATAAAATTAAATTTACAGTACAACAATATGGAAGGAAAGTTGCTACTCATCACATGGCGGAGATGCAGAGTCGCAGATAGGCACAACAAAAATACTGTCACAAATAAGCTTTCGGCCAGCAAGGGCTTCATTGAAAATAGACCACCCACCCACCCACCCACCCCCCCACCCCCCCCCCCCACACACACACAAATTTCTCATATGACAGTGTGGCTTCAGTTGCCAGGGACTGCAGTCGTGTGTGTGAGTTGCATGAGAGAGACAGAGAGAGAGACAGTGTGTGTGTGTGTGTGTGTGTGTGTGTGTGTGTGTGTGTGTATGTGATAGAGAGAGAAATAATGTTACATTATAATAACTTAAGAGATGCAATCTCATACAGTCCCAAAGCAAAGCACAATCGGTGTGCTGACTGGTGCTCTAAATTCTGTATAATGCACAATTTTCAGTTTCAACATTTTGTTGATACATGACGAGCAACGTTTTTTTCGGTATTTCATTAAGTGTTTATTAACAGATCAGTCACAGTTGCAGTACATAGTTTGAAAACTAGTTTTAAACCAGATGGTTCATACTCAAGCCTGACCTACTGAGACTGTACTGAAAGTGCCTGATCTTCACAACAAACATCGCCTGTAAGTTTGATTCTGACATGCTAAGCAGGGGCGAGTTGAGTGTGACAGTCATCTGCGATCACTTTGTAAAGCACGTACTGCGACTCGGATGTGTCTTATGAAGATCAGGAACTTCAGTGTAGCCTCAGTAGGTCAACCTTGAGAATGAAAAAGTTGGTTGAAACTAGTTGCCAAACATACGAACAGCAAGTTTTGTTAACACAGTGCCTACTCATACTTGGGGAAAAAATCCCTGAGAATTCCAGGTATGGGGGGAAGAATATATACATAAGAAGTTCGTGATAAATCAATGGTGAGCAGGAGGGAGGGAGGGGGGGACACAATAATGATGTTCCTTTCTTCTCAGTTAAAATATATTATCTGTTGTTCAACTGCAGTTTTTAAACATCGATAATTTATACGCAATAATATTCATATAATTAACACATTTAGAAACAACTAAGTATTTTAAGATTTGTTTCATAAAACTCAATAAAATTGAAATTCAGTACTGCATAAAAAAACGAAAAAAGGGCACAGCCAACTTCCTTCCCATAATCTGACGAGACCGATGACATCACTGTTTGGTCTCTTCCCCCAAACGACCTAATCCAACCCAACTAAGCGCTTCTGCTTTTTGGTGATTGGTCTTCTTTAGTCTAAAAGTATGATCAAAATATAATGGTTTTGCAAGAAAATCATGTGCCAAGATCTACAGTGCTTGATAGTAATATGTTGTCACTCTCCTGAACTCAACTTCTCTTTCATCATGGGGGGGTGTTGACTCAATTTTTCCAGGCATACTGAGATTAGGATATGAAGACATGCATGGGGCATACTTGTTTGTTTATGGTCTGGAGCTAGTGCAAGGGGCATAACAGCATTTTCATGGTTCAATGCAGTAACTTCTTTCTTTCTCTGAACTAAATGTATTTTCATCTTGACAAAAAAAAAGAAAAAAAAGATATGAGCTTGCTGCAATTTTAAACTTGATGAAATGTGAACAGCCTGTATGGTGGATGTAACTAGGTTACTTATCTTGTTTTCTTGCTCATTATCCTGGAATTCTTCACAAGAACTGGATTCAGCTCTAAAGTTCATTGAGTGTGCTATGGGGATTAAGTTACAGATGTCCTTTTATGCTTTTCATTACATTTTCATTGCTGAAAGTGGCACAGCTGGTCTGTTACATATCCTCTGATTAACAGTGCTGTCTAGTGAACTAACTCACACTCTGACAGTTGCTTTTGAACAATTACTCCATTGTTAACAGTACAGACTTTAGATATTAAAATTAAAAATTATCACATCAAGTTATTTTGACATATGTACAAAATTGTTTAAAACACTGTTATCAATTTCAGGCATATAATTCAGCCAACAAACAGTTATCACCCCAAATTTATGCCAAACATGCAGAACAAGCAATGAATTTTATACTTAATTTGTTATTGTTATTATTATTATTATTATTATTCACATACGGGCCCAATAAGACTCTGTGAGGTACAATCCATCTCTGGCACTTTTTATGGTTAGCCTTCCTTTATGTCCAAATTCGTTTCATCCTTTCAGAATGATGTTGCTTTCTTTCATCAGACCACGGTGTTCCAGTCTGTTTTCTAATTTCCCTCTGACCAGCTTTCCAATCAAATATCTTTTGTCTGAATGTTTTTCTATCTTTAACATCTGCCTGAATTATACTGGCTTCTTTAAGATCCTTAATTACTGTGATCCATTTAATTGGCTCAGATTTGGCCTTTCTTCTGTTTTCATAGAATTCTGCAATTTGTTTTTTGTCAACCTAGTGTGTGCTATTCTTTTACTGTGCCCATAAAATTTAAGTCTTTGTTTTCTCGTGTAGTCTTGTATTTCCTTATTACTTCTCAGCCTATATGTTTCTCCATCAGTAACTGTGGGCCTAATATTTTCCTAATAATCTATATTTCTTTTTTTCTTTCTTTTGAATTTCTTCAATGTCCCTCTTTCTATTTAAATTTAAAGTTTCTGCTCCATTAAGTAAATGAAGTACTTGAAGCTAGGGGCGAGTGGTGGGAGAGAGATATCAGTTGTGTCAAGGACAGTGGGAAGACCTCAGATAGGTGGGAATCAAAATGGTTAGTCTTACTGAGGTTGTCAGGGAAGGGGTGATAATCATGGAGAATAGGGTAATGTGGGGTGGGATGGCTACCAGTAAGGTGGTGGAAGGCTGACCAGTATTTGAGGACATGACAGGGAGGATGGAGGTATGCACATGTCTGGCGCCAGTCCTGGCGTTTCTTTGCTGTAAGGAGGTTCCAGATGTGTTGCTGTAATTGCCAGTGGTAGATAAGTGTATCCTGGTCATCAGTGTGGAGAAGGAGCGGTAGAGACTGCAGGATTCATAAAGAAGGAGGACAGCTTGTGGAGGAAGTGCAGGACGGTGAGCGTGGGTGAGTTTGGTAGGAACGTGGGCCTCCACAGCATCAGTGATGGTCTTCTGAAGGAAGGAAGAGGCGTGGATGATGTCAGCAGGATGGGGAAAGGTGAAGGGGTTGCTGTCAACCTGTGAGGCAATGGATTCCCAGTAGGCATCCCAGTCAGTGTCGCTGTACTTGTGGATGGACTTTGGAGGGGCAACTTAGCAGTGGGCTGTGAGGGGGGATCATGGGCAGAGGAGACATTGAGAAGGACAGGGAGGTGGTCACTACCAATGGGGTCGAGAACATCTGGGGTGGAGTTACTTTCAGGAGAGGTGTGTTGTATGGATGGAGCAAGGTCACCATGGAGAGTGCCAAGGAACTGATGCCGCTGCCAAAGGATGGCAGGGTCACAGCTGTGGATGTTGACGTCAGCAGCAATCACATAGGTGGAGAAGGTATGATCAATGTGGGAAATGAAGTCGTAAGGGAGGGGGGGAATGCAGATATAGATGGTGGCACAGGTGATGGGGAAGGAGGGAAGAAAAATGTTGGGGAAGAAGGTTTTCAGTTGGGTCACTGAGTGGGGGTTGTGGCTGGCTGGACAGGGAGATGCTTAAGGTGGCCAACAGCAACTCCACCTCAGGTGAGGATTGTCAGTGTGGTGAAGAGGATAGGAAGAGGTGCAGACAACATAGTGAGGTTGGAGGAAGGTTTCATTAATGATGAAGGAGTCGACCTGGTGCTGGGATAGAGTATGCATGAAGAGGTATTTGTTGACAGGGAGGGAGCGAATTTTGACATAGAGGAGATGATACCATTGATGAACCAGGATGTGGGAGGGGGGAGGAGAGAGGGACTTAAACGAGGGTGTCTAGGCAATTGAAGATAAAGCGGACCTGGTTGTGGGCGTAGGTGGCGTAGGTATTCAGATGGAAGACAGAACGGGCGGAAAGGGAAATCTGCTGAAGGGTGTGGGGGCATTGGAAGTGGTGGATGCTCTGCAGGATGATGGTCAGGAACTGGATTATGTCTTCAGGCATAGGAGGAGGGCGTTCGGATTTGTTGGGGAGGATGGGCTGCTCAGTGGGGCGAACGGGGATAGTGAGCTCAGGGTTGGTGGTAGTGGGTTTGGCTTTCCATTTGGAGGAGTAGGTGGGGTGGGGGTTCATTGCAGGTCAAACCGTGAATTTACTTTCAAAACCTTTTCTTAAGAATTTACTTTATTTACTAGCAGTTCATCAAGAACATTAACACATTTAATCACACTATGTGAGTGTGGAAGTAGTTGCCAACGGTAACTGAAGAGACAAATGAATTTTTTTTTTAATCAATGGAAATTTTATTCCTAAATGCCTTTTTCTTTTAAACAGATTTAAAATTATAATCAGAAAGCACCCTGTAAATATCAAGTTACAATTTATTCAGAGGTAGAAATAACATTTTGTTTTTTGGTAGTATGAGCTTTTGGGCTGAAAACTTTGCCGCTCCCTTTTAACACAGCTGTAGTCTCGACCGCTCACAACAACCTTTGAAAGATTACACTGGTGCAAATCTGCAACACACCAGATTACTTTATACTAAAATTTTAACAACTCACACAAACACATAAATTATGCACCTGGTAAGAGGGATGGAAATGGTACAAAACACTAATAAAAATTATTTGCTACCGAAAGTGCAACTTGTTTTTAAAAGAACTCTTACAGTGGAAGGGTGGCAACTTTATATACTAAAATGACCACTTAAATAAAAATCCATGAAATTCAGTTTTACATAAAATGAAGCAACATGCTCTACATTACACATTTCACACATCATCACAAGATGATAGGCAAGATAAAAACATATTTCAGGAATTTTGCCTTTGCACTTTAATTCTATTAATTCTGTTAATCGAATCTGACGAACATGACAGAGGCAGCTATTAACGTATGGCAGATTGATTACTGAACAACCCGAACTGCAGCTTGTTATAACCCGCCTCAACTCTGCAAGGGAAGACGGACCACCAAATTCGTAAATAACCACCTTCCTGCAGGTGGGCAAATGGAGATGAATGGTGGGACAACCCCAAAACAAAACGGCTGGTGACCTCACCGAGAAAACAAGTAGAATTTAACAAGAAAATGAAACAACATATCTCCACTCACTTAATTTCTAATAAACTGTGATTTCTCTCGAAGACCTGGCGCAGCACCCCCAACACTCTCCCGAATCGTCTGCTGCCAGCCGCTTCAACGGACACAGGAAGGCGCACCGATCTCCCGTCTCATGGCATCGCAGCTCGCCCCAGCCAGCTCAATGTCATGGTTTGACTCTTGTTGCTCTCGTGTCGACCACGAAGCCACTACCCCTTTCTATACAGCGCGGCCCACTGGACTCACGTGGGGACATCACATGCACCGGCGCTCAAGGCGGACTAGTCATCTTGTGTCTCAGTGTGTGACCAACCAATCGACTGATCCAACCACCAATAACTGTTGCCCAAGCAACTCGAGCAGACTGGCAGCCTAACACGCAGACTCAGATGCAGGAAAACAGCACCGACCGGGTGACCACTAGCTGAGTTCTGTTACTGATGGAGTGTCAAGACTCTCATTTTCTGGCTTTAAAGTTTGATCCAAAATGCAGCCATACTAGCACTCTGACGACAGACAGACACTGACTGCCCCACACAGACCCGGCTGACCAACTTCAGACTCCTGAGACTAACAGACTGAACGTCTGCCGAGCTCATAGCACCCCTTAAATGCACGTGAACAGGTAACCTTTCCCACCAGAGGGAGACACCAAAGCTGCAATTTCCACAGCGGCGCCACCGCCAGAAATGGAGGCCGACTGCTTCACACTACGCGCTACAGCGTGCTATTCAAAGCAGCAAATTTTACCACAGCTCACAGGTGTTGCAGGAAGGAGGAGAGGCGAGGCTGGGATACTGTTTAAGGAAGTGGCAGGCCTTACAATGGGGACAGGTGGGGATGGGGGTTCTTGCAGTTTTTGGTGAGGTGGTCATTGTACAGGAGACAGCATTGGCAGTGGTAGGATTGAGGAGGGGAATGGGACAGGTCAATGGGGTGGTAGTGATGAAAAGCAGGGCTCCCTGTGTGAGGAGGTGGTTGATGGAGGAGGCGGACTCAGTACAGATATGCCTATGGAAGGTAGTGCCAGAGAAGTTGTTAATACGACAGGCTGAGCGGATTTCCAGGGCGAGATGGGTCTTTAGTTCCGCCAACACCTCCGCCTCGGTGATCACAGGACTGAGTTTTGTGATCACAGTGGTGAGGGTTTGTGGATGATGAGGGGGTTGGGGGCGCTGAGGAGAAGAGGATATAAGGAATGGGGTGAGGGATGTATGGGGGCAAAGGTGATATGGGGAAGGTGCTAGAGGAGATCAGTATGGAAAGAGGAAGAGGAGGATTTGATGAGAACAGAGTCTCTGTGTGGGATAAGTTGAGTAATAGGGGCACTGGGAATGTATTTTCAGATTTCAAGGGTGGGGGTGCGGGCATCTACGGATTTCGGATATCAGTTGGCAAGGATGAAGGTATACAGGGAGGAAGCTCGGGAGGCAGGAGGAGGGGTGGCATCCATGAAGGGATCAGAGGGAAGTGGGGTGGCAGTGGTTTTTTGGATTAGGGGGTGGAGATGAGGTCACCACTTGGGTGCTTGGGAGGTTTTTTGCCGGGTGTGGCCTGGCAGGTGAGGTGAGGGACTGGATGGATGGGGTGGTGGGAGGCAGGCTCGTCTTGTGAGGTGACAGCACTGGGAATGGAGGTGGGGCACTATGTGGTGGCTACTGTGGTGCCGCAGGTGGTGACTCAGGTAGGGGAAGCATGAGTAGGTGGGGGGAGGAAGTCGTTTCGGTTGGCGATAGCAGTGGGAGGGGGGGACAGGAGCAGGAGCAGGAGCAACATACTGATGGTGTTACAGGAACGAGGAGGAGATTGAAGGGGAGGAGACTGAAGAGGGGAGCTGGAGTAGAAGGGTTTGGCCCATGAGGCTACAGTGGGTGCAGGCAAAGGGGAGGTGTAGATGATGGTAGTGGGGGTGTCCATGATTGAAGGCAGTGTCCACTGGCGACAGGAGTCGCCAAAGTGGGGAAAGAACTAAGACAGGGGCCAATGGTGGCGAGCACAGCGCGTCGGCAAGTGTCAGGTGGCAGGTGATGGGTAGCAGCGATGGTGAGCGGACGGACATATGGCAGTGGCCAGCAGACAGATGGCAATGGCAGGGGCTCTTCCAAAGCGACGATTAGACCCTGACTGTAGCCCAAACAGCGTAATTCTACTCTTTGCAACTGAGGGGATCCAACCCTCGTATCCAGTAGGGGATGTTTTTTCATATGTGATATATTACAATACAGCATCATCGGTCTTTCGAGGTCTAACCGTGTTGGTAAGGCAGTAAATTTATCCACACGGCAGTGATGCTGCGTCACTGCAATACACTTTGGAGGTGTGATAGTGGGACTTCCTGTACCACCCTCCAATGGTGACAGTACTACATCAGTCAGGCAGAAAAACATAGCCCGACATTGGTGGGTAGGGTGGGAAAGCATTGGGTTTAGAATTGGGGCTTGTACCACAAAAGGATGTAGCTGCAGTGGATGTGCCAGGTCTATCATTAGCCAAGATCAGTATCTGATTCCTCAAGGATCGTTAGAGGAACCAGATATCGATGCCAGCAGTGTATAAGTGTGGTCCGAACATGGCGTAGCCCATGGACAGCGTACCGCAGGGCATTCACTTTCTCATAGAGTCACTGTGCATTGTTGCATATGGTTGTCTTGAGGGGGACAATATCTTCTTCCTAATGGAGAGTCACAATTCTCTTGAGTGGTGGGGCATGCAGGCTGCACCTGAGAACCTTGTTCTACAAGTGCTGCAACGCCCGCACCCTGGTGACACTAACTGTGGCCTATACAGCGGAGCCATACGTGTGGGCAGGCAGGATAACTGCTCAGTAGATGCGGAGTTTGGTATGCAAGTTAAGTTCCCTAATGCGAAAGAGGGGGTACAAAGCCCTGGTCAAATTTTGCCCCTTGTTGGCTACATACACCACATGTCAGCGGAATAGTAACTTGTGGTCGATCCAGACCCCTAGATAGGGACCAGTGCACCTGCCCACCTGCGACCAAAAGATTGAAGTGGAGCACTGGGTGGCGTTTCATGTAATAGACAGTAATAGTTTTGGTGACATTAAGATCTATTCTGTTTGTCTGACACCAGGTGATGGTGGCATCTATCTGTCACTGGATGCGGGCGATGACGGCATCAGTGATATGGCCAGTGGCATATGGTGCTACGTCGTGAGTATATTGTGCCAGGTGGCACTCAAGGGTGACTGGCACATCATTCACATGAATATTAGAAAGAATGGGAGACAGCACTGATCCTTGTGGAAGGCCTACCGACAATTGGCGAATGCTGGAACGCATTCCCTGTTGAGCCACTGGGGAAGACCTACTGCAGAGGAAGTCATCTACAATCTTGACATAGATATTCGGTGTAGGGGTCTGCGTCACCATATTGTGCACTAGGTTACGCCATTGAGCGAGGTGGTGCAGGGGTTAGCACATTGGACTCCCATTTGGGAGGATGACAGTTGATTCCCGCGTCCGGCCATCCTGATTCAGGTTTTCTGTGATTTCCCTAAATCGCTTCAGGCACATGCTGGGATGGTTCCTTTCACAGGGTAAGGCCAACTTCCTTCCCCATCCTTCCCTAATCCGACGAGACCGATGACCTTGCTGTTTGGTCTCTTGTTGTAGGAGTTCTTCAAGTCGAGAAAAATGGCAGCTGTCGACTTGATGGTGTTGAAACCTTTGGTGACTTGTTCAGTGATTCGTAGGCCCTGAAGTTCGGCAGAGAGGTGCGAAATAAATTCGAACTGTTCAGGTCGGATCGTCCCAAACCCCGCCAGAGATTGGGAAAGTCGATGGGGGATCACAGATAGATGGACCTTCGCCCTGGTATTTAAGATGCTGACGGGCCTTTTGTTAGTGGGGACCACAGGGTCCTTGAACCACTTGGGGATCGCAATCAGCTGGGCATGCTTCCAATGAGGGGGGAAAAAGCCAGACGTGAGACAACCATTTAAAATCTTGGTGAACAAGATGAGAGGTGTATGCAGAAGGCGGCAAATAATGTTCATTGAAAATTCCGTCCAATACAGGGGCTCACCGGCCACATTTCCGTCGTAGGATCCGCTGCCATGGGCGTCAGGGGGCAGACAGAGGTGGACGGTTGCGGAAAGCAGCAACAGCTATCAGGACGTCGTATTCGTTGTGTAGTTCGTCTGGGGAAAGGTCGGGGCAAGAGGGTGATTTTTGAGGCGATCCAAACCTGGAATGTGTGGTAAATGTCTGCTGCGTAAAGCATTATAATTCTCGTAAGTTGTATTTAGGTACTGCAACTGTCAATACTAAAAGTTGTTATAGGGGTCGCAGCAAGTGGCCATTAGTTTTCTGAATGTTATCGACTACATAATGAAACAGGAACAATCATGAGCTATATTTCATCCAGTCTCTTTACGGTGAAAAAAGTGAACATGAATCATGAAACACATGGAAAGATATGTCACGAGCAAAGTAGCCATTGGCTGCCGCTAGCGTCTGCCACTTCCAGGTGGGAACGCAATTCCTCCAGAAGACGCGTCACCACAAAAAAAGGTTGCCGCTATCGTTGCTGGGAACTGGCCTTAATACATACGACGCTAGTCTGTCATCTTTACCTATCGGACACGTTGAAGACCATAATTCACACATTCAGCTCGTTTTTTTTGTCCTTTTAAACTAACGTTAAAAACTTCACTCCCACGAACAAACACCGCAGTAACTGCAAGAGCAGCTACCGCACTGCCATCTATTGGTGGCGCCAAGCAAAAGTGCCGTGGTCGTTCCACCGTTCGATAATAGCCTATTGTGGCAGTCGAGTTTTTTCTGCAGTTCAACGTTTCAAGGGTGAATTGTTGAATTAAAGCTCAGGCCAACAGGTATATATTTTTAAGTATTTGATTACCTTCCTATGAATCATCTTGCACTTGAGCGATTTACGACAAGAATATATCACACTCGTTGATGCATCCTCTGACGAATGCTGCATACAATCAGTAACGGTTGACCAATGTGGCCATCCCCCACTCCTCACTCTCCCATCTCCCTCACTATTTGTCGCCCCATCCCCGGCTTCCCCCTCCCACACATCCTCTGATCACTTCCCTTCACTCCCTCCCTCTGCTCCTTCCGTTTCTGCGGCCCCCGCTAGGGTGGTCACCAGGAGGGCCACGGCCCACGCTCAACTCTCCCCTTCGCCTTAATCATCACCGTCGCCATCGCCCTCACCATCTCCGGCGCCGACTCCAGCACCAGGACCTGCCACTCCCTGCCACATTCCAGTTGCTCCCATCCCCCACACCTCCTCCGCCGCCGTCAAACACCCCTGTGGCACCCCTGCCTCCTCTACTCCTAAAAAGGCTCCGCCTCATCCCCCTTCCCCAGCCCATGATGCCATGGATGTCTCCCCACCTGTTCCTGCCCCTCCCCCTCCTCCTTCCCCTCCTCCACCCCCTCCTCCTCCCCCTCCTCCTACCGCTACCTCCTCTCCCATCCTAATCCCTCCCTTCTTGAGGCCCTGAACCTCACCCTCTTCATTTGCCAGCATTTTCCCGATGCCCCCATCTCCCTCCTCACTCCTCGCTGTGATTCGGTCTTCATCTCCTCCACCAGCCCTACCCTTCACACAGATCTCCTTTCCTGCATCCCTGTCACCCGCTTTGGCCCTAATGCCTCCCTCACCCCTGCCCCTTCCCCGCCTCCCTCCCACCAACCCCAACCTCCACGTTGCCCGCCGATCCTCACCGCCGTGATCACTCAGCTTAGTCCGACGATCACGGAGGAGGAGGTGTTGATGGAGCTCAAGGCCCATCCCCATCTGGAGGTGCGTGCAGTTCGCCGTATACACAACTCCGCTGGCCCCACCCGCCTTATGCAGGTCTTTACTGAACACGCCCCCTTCTCTTTCACTAACGCTACCAAGTTGACCCTTCCTATTCCTCTCCTCAATCTCTCTGCTGCCATAGGTGCTTGCGGTATAATGCCACGAGGCCCCCACCTGCCCGCACTGTAAGCAAGACCACTTCTTACGGCAGTGCCCCGATCTCCAGTCCCCCCTCCTGTAATACCTGTAACCACCCTCATCCTACTTACTCCCAGAAATGTAAGGCCCAACCCCCTCCTGCCATAGGTCACCACCACCAGATCCCAGTTCGGCTCCAACCTCTCCTTCCCGACCCCACAGAACACCTGATCCTTAGTCTCTTCTTCCCCGGCCTTACCGTCACCTGCACCACCATCTATGTCCGCCCTAACGCCCCTATTCCCTTTGACTTCCTCTTCCACATTAACTGTACCTTCTCCTCCTACGTGATCGCCGCCGACCTTAACATCCATAGTCGTTACGCCGCAAAGTTACGGCAGTGGCATCGGTTCCTCTCCTTCCTTCAAGGTGACCTGGTCCCCATTCCCAAGCACACCCGTCCCGAATCCAACTCCACCCCTCATGTTATCCTTTCCTCCCCTAACCTCTTTGGCCGCATAACGGTGGATGTCCTGGAGCTTGTTGGTAGCGACCATCTCCTTGTCCTCCTCACCGTTTCAGACGGTCGTCGCCCCCACCCCGACCCCCGTACGGACCCTCCCCCAAAGTACGTCCATGACTATTCCCATGCCAACTGAAATGCCTACCGGGATACCCTCTCCACCCAGGTCGATAGCCACCCCTTCACCTACCACCACCCTGACAATGTTACCCATGCTGCCTCCTTTCTCCAGCACACCTTGCCTGAGGCCGTGGAGGCCCATGTCCCTACTGTCGCCATTCATCCACACTGTCCTACCTTACCACCACAGACCGTCCTCCTCCTCCGTGAATCCCGCCATCTCTACCATGCCTTCCTCCACACGCGTGGCCCGGACACACTATGACGCCACCGGAAACTCCAGCGACACGTTCGAAATTTGCTCATGGCTAAGAAACGCCAGGACTGGCGACAGACATGCACATGTTTAAATGCTACCCTACCTATAAACTCGTCCAAGTTCTGGTCAGCCTTCCGTTGCCTTACCAGAACAAAACCCTCCCCCTACTATCCTCTTCTCTATGCTGATCACCCCTTCCCTGACACCCTTAGTAAGGCAAATCACTTTGCCTTCTACCTCTCCGATATCTTTTCCATCCCCGATGATCCCCAGTTCGATTACTCCCTCTTCCCGGATGTCTGCGATCGAACAGACACCTCTGTCCCTTTCCTTGCACCTGGTTTCCAGTACTTGGACAACATTGCACACACAGAACTCAATGCCCCTACCACTACACAGGATCTCATTGCCACACTCTGCTTAAAACGCAACACCGCTCCTGGTCACGATCGTGTCACCTGCCGCCACCTTCATGAAGCTCCTGTCTCTTTCCTCTCCACCCTGGTCAGGCTCTACAATTTAGTCCTGTCCACCGGCTACTACCCTGACCTTTGGAAAACTTCCCATATCCTGATGTTCCTTAAACCTGGTAAACCGCCGTCCGCCGTCTCCTCCTACCGTCCCATCAGCCTTACCTCGGTCTTCAGCAAGGTCCTGGAATCCATCCTCACCCGGCGCATCCACCAGCATGTCCGTCAGCACCACCTCCTTCCCGTTACTCAGTGTGGCTTTTGGCCGTCCTTCTCTTCCGATGACCTTCTCCTTCACCTCACTCATCTCCTTTCCGAACAGCTTACTTCCCGTCGCTCCGCAATCTTCCTCTCCCTGGACCTAAAATTTGCCTATGACCATGTATGGCATTCCGGCCTCCTCTTCAAGCTCCAAACCTTCGCCCTTACCATTAACTACGTCCGTCTGCTCTGCTCCTTTCTCTCCCGCCGTCCTTCCTACGTCACCATCCATAACACGGATTCCTACACCTTTTTTCCCTCTGCCAGTGTGCCCCAAGGCTCCGTCCTCTCCCCCCTTCTGTACCTTTTGTATACGACGGACATGCCGCCGCCCCATCGTCTCTCCTGGACCCCCTATGTCTGGACAATCCAAGCCAAGGCATGCTCCTGACTGTGTCTCCTCAAGCTCCTTTCTGGCCGTACATGGGGTCTGGACCCCTCCACCATACTCCACACTTATAAATCCCTCATCCGCCCTATCCTTTGTTACGCCCATCCGGCCTGGATCTCCGCCCACCTTACCTTTTATAAATCCCTTCAGATCCTTGAACGCCATGCTCTCCACCTCGCCTATTGCATCCGTCTCCCCTCCCCCACGCAGATCCTGTACAACCTCATTCCGTTCCCCCACCTCCTCCATTTCCTTGAAAGGATACAGATCCTGTACACCTGCCATAAACTCGATCCTCCTCACCCGCTTGTCTCACCCATCCACTCCCACCCCTGCCTGCTGTCATGCCTGTATTCCCACATCCCACCCCGTCTCCATCTCTCCACCCTCCTGACCCTCTCCCAAGTTGGTTTACGCCAGCTCCCTGATGATGCCCTCCTCCACTCCATCTACCCCTCCTACCAACTTCGATCCTCCCTCCCTCTTCCTGTGTTTGCTCCTTTGGGCACCCTCCCTCCCTTCTCTCCCCTTTCTCTCCCTAATCCATTTCTCCCCACTCCTCCCCTGGGCTTCCCCTACCCTATCTGTCTACTCCTCCTCCCATCTCCATAGCCATTGGCGTCTTTGTTTCTCCCCTCTTCCCCCCTCACCCTTCTTCCCCTCTTGGCAGGTTCCCGGACTCACATGCGCTACATGGATTTCGCGTGCCCGAGATCATCGCCATTAGTGTCTCGTGTGTGTTGTCGTGTTAAGTGTTCAGTGTTCACTGTCACACTCCATCGTTCACCAGTGTCTACTGTTTTTTCCCCGCCGTTTTCTTCCAACTCATATGTCTTCTCTGTTTTATCATTGCACTATCTTTGGCTGAAGGGCGGCGTATTGTGCTGCTGCCAGCCTACCTGTTTTGATACGGGCATTAAAATCACAATAAAGAAAAAAAAATTGACCAATGTGGATTCGAGGTTTGGATTCCCTCACTTCCTCATCGAGGACTCGCACTCCCTGGGCTACTCTCAGGGTGTATCTTCGACGTGGAAGAGCCCCAACCGTGCCTATCGTGTTGTTGCCCGTCTGCACGCCGTCGCTGCTGCCCGCCGTCCGGCCGCCGCCGCCGCCCGCCGGTGCTCGTCTCCCGGTGCTTGCTGCCGCCGCCTGGTCGCCGTCCCTCATGTTCGCCGCCGCCGCCGCCGCCTCCTAGTCGCCGTATCTCGGTGCTCGCCGCCACCGCCGCCTGGTCACTGCCTCTCGGTGCTTGATGTTACTGCTGCCGCCGCCGCCGCCGCCGCCGCCGCTGCCGCTATCTCTCGGTGTTCGCCGCCGCCGCCGCCACCGCCGCCACCGTCGCCTCCCTGTGCTCACCGCCGCCCAGTGCTCGTCGCCACCCCCCGTTTCAATTCCCTTTGTACTTCGGCGTCTCCTGTCGACCTTGAGGACTGCCTGCAATCATGGACACCCCATCTACCACCATCATCTACACCTCCCCTTCACCTGCCCCCACTGTAACATCATGGAGTGCTTCCTCTGGGTTAACCCCCTCATCCACCTCCCCTACACACAGTCTCATCCCCATCTATCTCCTCCTCATCACTGTATCCCCACCTGTAAGTCACTCCTGCTCCTACCCCTGCTCCTGCACCTGCTGCTGCTCCTGCCCCTGCCCCTGCCCCTGCCCCTGCTCCCACCCCACCTTCCGCTCCTGTCTCCCGCCAAGACGTCTTTCCCCCTCTCCCCCCTGCAACTACTTCTGCTTCCCCTGCCTGAGTCACCGCCCGCCGCACCACAGTCGCAGCCACAGAGCGCCCTACCCTCTCATCTGGTGCTACTGCCTCACAGGAGGGCCCTGCCTCCCACCACCTCCCCATCCATCCAGTCCCTCATCCCTCCTCCCTCCTCCCAGGCAACACCTGCAAAAAAATCTTCCAAGCGGCCCAGTAGTGACATCTCCTCTACCCCCTCATACAAAAAACCACTGCCCCACCTTCCGCTGACCCCCACTATGGATACCACCCCACCTCCCTCCTCTCCAGCCCCCTCCCTGTATACCTTCATCCTAGCCAACCCTGATCCGAAATTCCTGTATGCCCGCACCCTCACCCTTGAAATCCGGAAGTACATCTGCAGTGCACCCATCACCCAACTTATCCCTCGAAGAGACTCTGTTCTCATCAAGTCTCCCTCTCCATCTTTCCATACTGATCTCCTCCGGCGCATTCCCCACATCAACTTTGGGCCCCATGCATCCCTCACCCCATTCCTTACATCCTCCTCTCTTCGTCAGCCCCAACCGCCTCGTTGTCTGCCAACCCTCACTGCCATCATCACAAAACTCAGCCCTGTGGTCACGGAGGCTGAGGTGTTGGTGGAACTGAACGCCCACCCCACCCTGGAAGTCCGCTCTGCCCAAAGTATTTACAACTCCTCATGCCCTACTTTCCTCATGCATATATTTACAGAGTCCGCCTCCTCTGTCGACCACTTCCTCATGCAGGGTGGATACCACCCCACCTCCCTCCTCTCCAGCCCCCTCCCTGTATACCTTCGTCCTAGCCAACCCTGATCCGCTGCCACCCTGTTGACCCGCCCATTCCCCTCCTCAATCCTACCGCTGCCAGCACTGTCTTCTGTACAAAGACAACCTCACCCAAAACTGCAAGAACCCACCCACCTGCTCCCATTCTAAAACCTCCCACTTCCTTAAACAGTGTCCCAACCTCGCCTCCCCCCCTTCCTGCAACACTTGCAATGAACCTCACCCCCTTTTCCTCCAAGTGCCAAGCCAAGCCCCCTCCCACCAATACTGAACTCAGTGCCCCCGTTCGCCCCACCGATCCACCCACCCACCCTAAAAATTCCCTCCACTCTCCCCCTATAGCAGAAGACATCATTCAGTTCCTCACCATCGTCCTGCAGAACATCCTTCCCTTCCAGCGCCCCCACACACTCCAGCAGATTTCCCTTGCTGCCCCCTCTGTTTACCACTTAAACACCTACGCCACCTACTCCCGCAGCCAGGCCCACTTTACCTTCACCCACCTCGACACCCTCATTGAAGCCCCTCTCTCCCCTTCCCACACCCTTCCCACCCCAACCTCCTCGCACATCAACTACCTCCACATTCACTCCCTCCCTGCAAACAAATACCTCTTCATACATACCCTCTCCCACGTTCTTTCATCCTTAATGAAACCTTCCTCCAACCCCAACATGTTGTCCGCACCTCCCCCTATCTCCTTCACCACACTGACAATCCCCTTCCCCTAGCCCTGAGGTGCAGTCGCTATACGCCACCTCAGGCATCTCCCTGTCCAGCCACAACCCCTCCTCAACGATCCGACTGAACACCTTCTCCTCAGCCTATTTTCTCCCTCCCTCACCATCACCTGTGCCACTATATATATCCGCCCCGCAGCTCCTCTCCCACTTGACTTCATTTCTCATGTTGACCGTGCCTTCTCCACCTATGTGATTGCTGCTGACCCAACATCCACAGCCGTGACCCCGCCACCCTTCAGCGGTGGTATAAGTTCCTTGCCACCCTACATGCTGACCTTGTTCCTCTCCCACAGCCCACCCATCCTGAAAGTAACTCCACCCCAATGATATCCTCGCTTCCTCCAACCTCTTTGGTTGCATCGCCATTGATGTCCTCGATCCCATCAGTAGTGACCATCTCCCTCTCCTTCTCACAATCACTGCTACCTGTCCCACCCCTGCAGCCACCCGCGCAGCTGCCCCTCCAAAGTTTGTCCATGACTACCACCATGCCAATTGGGATGCCTATCGGGAATCCATTGCCCTACAGGTCGAAAGCCACTCCCTCACCTTTCACCACCCTGATGACATCACCAATGGCTCTTCCTTCCTTCAGAAGACCACATAACTGACGGTGTGGAGACTCATGTCACTACCAAAATCATCCACCCTCACCGCCCTACGCTTCCTCCACAGGCCGTCCTCCTTCTGCGTGAATCCTGCAGGCTCTACCACTCCTTCCTCCGCACCCATGACCGGGATACTCTCACCCACCACCGGCAATTACAGCAACACATCCGGAACCTCCCTTTTTTTTCTTTTTTTTTTTGGTCATCAGTCTACTGACTGGTTTGATGCGGCCCGCCACGAATTCCTTTCCTGTGCTAACCTCTTCACCACAGAGTAGCACTTGCAACCCACGTCCCCAGTCCCCATTATTTGCTTGACGTATTCCAATCTCTGTCTTCCTCTACAGTTTTTGCCCTCTACAGCTCCCTCTAGTACCATGGAAGTCATTCCTTCATGTCTTAGCAGATGTCCTATCATCCTGTCCCTTCTCCTTATCAGTGTTTTCCACATAATCCTTTCCTCTCCGTTCTGTGTAGAACCTCCTCATTCCTTACCTTATCAGTCCACCTAATTTTCAACATTCGTCTATAGCACCACATCTCAAATGCTTCGATTCTCTTCTGTTCCAGTTTTCCCACAGTCCATGTTTCACTACCATACAATGCTGTACTCCAGACGTACATCCTCAGAAATTTCTTCCTCAAATTAAGGCCGGTATTTGATATTAGTAGACTTCTCTTGGCCAGAAATGCCTTTTTTGCCATAGCGAGTCTGCTTTTGATGTCCTCCTTGCTCCGTCCGTCATTGGTTATTTTACTGCCTAGGTAGCAGAATTCCTTAACTTCATTGACTTCGTGACCATCAATCCTGATGTTAAGTTTCTCACTGTTCTCATTTCTACTACTGCTCATTACCTTCGTCTTTCTCCGATTTACTCTCAAACCATACTGTGTACTCATTAGACTGTTCATTCCGTTCAGCAGATCATTTAATTCTTCTTCACTTTCACTCAGGATAACAATGTCATCAGCGAATCGTATCATTGATATCCTTTCACCTTGTATTTTAATTCCACGCCTGGACCTTTCTTTTATTTCCATCATTGCTTCCTCGGTGTACAGATTGAAGAGTAGGGGCGAAAGGCTACAGCCTTGTCTTACACCGTTCTTAATACGAGCACATCGCTCTTGATCGTCCACTCTTATTATTCCCTCTTGGTTGCTGTACATATAATATATGACCCGTCTCTCCCTATAGCTTACCCCTACTTTTTTCAGAATCTCGAACAGCTTGCGCCATTTTATATTGTCGAACGCTTTTTCCAGGTCGACAAATACTATGAAAGTGTCCTGATTTTTCTTTAGGCTTGCTTTCATTATTAGTCGTAACGTCAGAATTGCCTCTCTCGTCCCTTTACTTTTCCTAAAGCCAAACTGATCGTTACCTAGCGCATTCTCAATTTTCTTTTCCATTCTTCTGTATATTGTTCTTGTAAGCAGCTTCGATGCATGAGCTGTTAAGCTGATTGTGCGATAATTCTCGCACTTGTCAGCTCTTGCCATCTTCGGAATTGTGTGGATGATGCTTTTCCGAAAGTCAGATGGTATGTCGCCAGACTCATATATTCTACACACCAACGTGAATAGTCGTTTTGTTGCCACTTCCCCCAATGATTTTAGAAATTCTGATGGAATGTTATCTATCCCTTCTGCCTTACTTGACCGTAGGTCCTCCAAAGCTCTTTTAAATTCCGATTCTAATACTGGATCCCCTATCTCTTCTAAATCGACTCCTGTTTCTTATTCTATCACATCAGACAAATCTTCACCCTCATAGAGGCTTTCAATGTATTCTTTCCACCTATCTGCTCTCTCCTCTGCATTTAACCGCGGAATTCTCGTTGCACTCTTAATGTTACCACTGTTGCTTTTAATGTCACCAAAGGTTGTTTTTTTGAATTTCCTGAATGCTGAGTCTGTCCTTCCGACAATCATATCCTTTTCGATGTCTTCACATTTTTCCTGCAGCCATTTTGCCTTATCTTCCCTGCACTTCCTATTTATTTCATTCCTCAGCGACTTGTATTTCTGTATTCCTGATTTTCCCGGAACATGTTTTTACTTCCTCCTTTCATCAATCAACTGAAGTATTTCTTCTGTTACCCATGGTTTCTTCGCAGCTACCTTCTTTGTACCTGTGTTTTCCTTCCCAACTTCTGTGATGGCCCATTTTAGAGATGTCCATTCCTCTTCAACTGTACTGCTTACTGCACTATTCCTTATTGCTGTATCTATAGCGTTAGAGAACTTCAAACGTATCTCGTCATTCCTTAGTACTTCCGTATCCCACTTCTTTGCGTATTGATTCTTCCTGACTAATGTCTTGAACTTCAGCCTACTCTTCATCACTACTATATTTTGATCTGAGTCTATATCTGCTCCTGGGTACGCCTTACAATCCAGTATCTGATTTCGGAATCTCTGTCTGACCATGATGTAATCTAATTGAAATCTTCCCGTATCTCCCGGCCTTTTCCAAGTATACCTCCTCCTCTTGTGATTCTTGAACAGGGTTTTCGCTGTTACTAGCTGAAACTTGTTACAGAACTCAATTAGTCTTTCTCCTCTTTCATTCCTTGTCCCAAGCCCATATTCTCCTGTAACCTTTTCTTCTACTCCTTCCCCTACAACTGCATTCCAGTCGCCCATGACTATTAGATTTTCGTCCCCCTTTACATACTGCATTACCCTTTGAATATCCTCATACACTTTCTCTATCTGTTCATCTTCAGCTTGCGACATCGGCATGTATACCCGAACTACCGTTGTCGGTGTTGGTCTGCTGTCGATTCTGATTAGAACAACCCGGTCACTGAACGGTTCACAGTAACACACCCTCTGCCCTACCTTCCTATTCATAATGAATCCTACACCTGTTATACCATTTTCTGCTGCTGTTGATATTACCCGATACTCGTCTGACCAGAAATCCTTGTCTTTCTTCCACTTCACTTCACTGACCCGTACTATATCTAGATTGAACCTTTGCGTTTCCTTTTTCAGATTTTCTAGTTTCCCTACTACGTTCAAGCTTCTGACATTCCACGCCCCGACTCGTAGAACGTTATCCTTTCGTTGATTATTCAATCTTTTTCTCATGGTAACCTCCCCCTTGGCAGTCCCCTCCCGGAGATCCGAATGGGGGACTATTCCTGAATATTTTGCCAATGGAGAGATCATCATGACATTTCTTCAATTACAGGCCAAATGTCCTGTGGATACACGTTACGTGTCTTTAATGCAGTGGTTTCCATTGCCTTCTGCATCCTCATGTCGTTGATCATTGCTGATTCTTCCGCCTTTAGGGGCAATTTCCCACCCCTAGGACAAGAGAGTGCCCTGAATCTCTATCCACTCCTCCGCTCTCTTTGACAAGGCCGTTAGCAGAATGAGGCTGACTTCTTATGCCGGAAGTCTTCAGCCGCCAATGCTGATTATTTATCAAAATTTAGGCAGTGGTGGGGATCGAACCTGGGCCGAAGACGTTTTGATTATGAATCAAGGACGCTACCCCTAGACCACGGGAACCTCCTTACAGCAAAGAAACGCCGGGACTGGACTAGACATGCACATGTCTCAACTGCACCCTCCAAGTACTGGTCAGCCTTCCACCGCCTTACTGGTAGCCATCCCACCCTGCATTACCCCATCCCCCATGATGATCGACCCTTTCCTGACAACCTCAGTACGGCTAACCATGTTGCTTCCCACCTATCCAAGGTCTTCTCCATTCCTGACCATCCCCATTTTGATTACTCCCTCTTCCCCACTGTCCTTGACCGCACTGACACCTCTGTCCCCCCACTCACCCCTAGCTTCCAGTACTTGGATCGGTTACCCCCTCAGACATGACACTCGCATCACCGCACAAGACATCACGCTCGTCCTCTGCTCCAAACGCAACACCACCACTGGTCATGATGGCGTCACCTACCACCACCTCAAGGAATCCCCCCCATCCTTCCTGTCTCTCCTTGCTACCCTGTATAATGTCCTCCTCTTGATTTTACCCCGACCTGTGGAAGACTTCCCATGTCTTGCTGTTCCCTAAACCTAACAAACCCCCTTCTGGTACCTCTTCCTATCATCCCATTGCCTCACCTCCATGTTCAGTAAGGTCTTCGAGGCCATCCTCTCTCACCGTATTCAGTGCCACTTTAACCAGCACCACCTCCTTCCCCTTACCCAATGTGGCTTTCGGCCTTCCTTCTCTGCCGACAACCAGCTCCTTAACCTTACCAAACTTCTCTCCGCCTAACTTAACTCCCATCGCTCCGCTGTCCTTGTTTCCCTTGATCTCCAGAACGCCTATGACCGTGTCTGGCATCCCAGGCTTATCTTCAAACTCCAGACCTATGCTCTCCCCATCAACTTCGTCCGTCTCATTGCATCCTTGCTCTTCCATCGTCCCTCCTATGTGACTATCCATGATTCCAACTCCCATACTTTCTATCCCTCTGCTGTCATGTCCCAAGGTTCTGTCCTTTCCCCTCTCCTCTATCTCCTGTACACTGCTCATATGCCATAATCTCCCCCACCTGTTCATCGTCTCCAGTTTGCTGATGACATCGCCTTCGTAGCCCTTTATCCTACCCTTCAACGGTCCCAACGTACCCTCCAAACCCACCTTGACCAATTCACCACTTGGTGCAACCAGTGGTTCCTCCGTATCAATCCCTCCAAGACCCAATCGCAGCACCTGCTCCTTCCGCCTCCATGATTTCTACCTCACTATTTATGGCCGTCCTATCCACCTCACATCTACCCTCAAATACTTTGGCCTCACACTAGACCGCCACCTCACCTGGACTTCCCATCTCCTTACCATTCAAACAAAGCTCACAACCACCTCCACCTCCTGAAACTCTTGTCTGGCCGTACGTGGGGTCTGCATCCTTCCACCATCCTTCACACCTACAAATCCTTGATCCGCCCCATCCTCTGTTATGCCGGTGTAGCTTGGATTTCCGCCCCTCCCCAGTTCTATAAAGCCCTCCAAATCCTCGAATGACATGCGCTCTGCCTCACCTTCCACATCTGCCTTCCATCCCCCATGTACATCCCCTATGACCTCATCCCCTTCCTCCACATTCTCCTTTTCCTTGAACACATCTGCACACTATATATTGTCTGCCGCCTTGATCCCCCTCACCCCCTGGTGTCTCCATTCCTCTCCACCCCCAACCAGTTTCTGTACCCTTACCGTTGTGTCCCATCCTCTCTCCATCTCCACACCATCTATCTCCTTTCCCAACACAACTTCCACCATCTACCCCTCCCGGATGATTATCTTCGCCCTGACATCTACCCTTTCTACCAACTCTAACCCCATCTTCCTGCCTCCTCTTCAGGGAGGAGGCGAGGGACTCCTCCCCCTCTCTCCTCCTGAGTGGCTTCCCCCTCCTACTCCACCTCCCTCTCTTGTGCCCCCTTTCAGTGTATCTGCACTCCCTCCTGCCTGTCTTCCCTCTTCATCTCCCAACCCACGTGTCTCCTGCCTCTCCGTGTACCTGCTGATGCCCCTACTCTCTTCATCCCGCCACTTCCCCTGCTGCCCTTTGCCCTCCCCTCCTTTTCCATCCTCTCTGCCCTTTCCCTCGGCAGGTCCCATCTGGCAGTTTTATTCTTCATCGTGTGAGCTACAAGTGGGTTTTAAGCATGTTGTTCTGGAGCGTTTTTAATACTGTGGCCGACTTTTAACCTGTGCATGTCCATTCAGTGTCTTCTCTGTGTTTTAAGAACAGCCAGCAGTGTTTTTTAACTTTCTGGTGACTTTTTTAACTATCCCCCATGAACGTCTCCATGTCAGTCTATTTTTACCTCCATTTTCTCCCTTTACTCTGTTTTATGTTCCCCTTTTTATATCCCCTTATGTATGTAACATTTTATTCTTATTTTAGTTGCCATGTCACTCGGCTGAAGAGTGGCGGATTGTGTCGCTACAGCCCTCCCCTGCCCATACGGGGCAGGGAAATGAAATCACAATAAAGAAAAAAAATTAGTTTTCCACCATCCATAACATGGATTCCTACACATTCTACCCCTCCGCCAGTGTTTCCCAAAGTTCCATCCTCTCCCCTCTTCTCTACACTCGGTACACGGCGGACATGTCGCCGCCTACACCCCCTGTCCACCTTCTCCAGTACGCTCATGACACCGCCTTCCTCGCCCTCGCCCTCGCCCTGCAACGCTCCCAACACCTTCTCCAATCCCATCTTGACCGGTTCATTACTTGGTGTAACCAGTGGTTGCTCAGGATCAATCCTTCTAAAACGCAGGCGATCATTGTAGGCAAAACCACCCCTTCCTTCCATCTCCTTGATTTCTGTCTCACCATTTGTGGCCGTCCTATCGCCCTCACCCCCACCCTTGAATGTTGCCGCTCCTGGACCCCCCGTCTCTGGACAATCCAAGCCAAGGCACGCTCCTGACTCTGTCTCCTCAAGCTCATTTCTGGCCGCACAAGAGGTCTGGATCCCTGCACCAACCTCCATACCTATAAATCCCTCATCCGCCCTGTCCTCTGCTACACCCACTCTGCCTGGAGCTCTGCCCCTCCTACCTTCTACAAATAACTTCAAATCCAAGAACACCATGCTCTCCGCCTCGCCTATCACATCCGTCTCCCCTCCCCCTTGCGGATCCTGTATGACCTTATTCCGTTCCCACACCTCCTCCTTTTCCTCGAACGGATACAGATCCTCTACATCTCCCTTAAACTTGATCCCCCTCACCCGCTTGGCTCTCCCATCCCCTCCCACTCCCATCCACTGCCACGCCTATATTCCCACGTCCCACCTGCTCTCCATCTCTCCACTCTCCATACGCTCTCCCAAGGTGGCTTCCACCTTGATTCTATTTGTACTGTCTGTGGCCGAAGAGCGGCGTACTATTGCCGCCGCCAGCCCACCTTTATATGTAAGGTGTGAAAATAACAATAAAGAAAAAAAATTAGTTCTACCTAGTCTAGGGTCCCTGCTAGGGTGCAACAGTAGCACCGTATTCTGTTCAACAACATCTGGTCCCTCCCCACCAACAAACAACTCCTACTCCACACCCTCCCCCACCACCATGTGGATGCCTTCATCCTCAATGAAACCTTTCTCCAGCCTACTCACACAATTAACATCTCTCCGTATACCTTTCACCGCACCAACAATCCCCTTCCTGTTCTGCGTGGTGGAGTTGCCATTGGCCACCTCTGCCATCTCCCTGTTCGACCTCAACCTCTCTTCAATCACCCTACTGAACACCTGATCCTTGGTCTCTTCTTCCCTGGCCTTACCGTCACCTATGCCACCATTTATATCTCCCCTAATACCCTGATCCCATATGATTTCCTCGCCGACATAGACCGCACCTTCTCCTCCTACATGACTGCCGCCGACCTCAGCATCCACAGCCGCACATCCACACAGTTATGGCGGTGGCATTGGTTTATTGCCACCCTCCAAGGTGACCTCCCCCCTCTCCTTCAACATACCTGCCCACAACTGGGATGCCTACCGGGATACCATAAATACCCAGGTCAGACGCCACCCTCTCACCTACCAGCACCCTGATGACATCACCCATGCCGCTTCCTTTTTCCACTGGACTTTGTCGGAGGCTGTTGCGGTGCACATCCCCACCAAAACTATCCACTCTCACTGTCCTACCTTACCACCACAGGTCGTACTCCTCCTCCACGAATCCCATCGCTTTTACCGCTCCTTCCTCCATACCTGGAACTGGGACACACTCCTCCACCTCCGACAACTCCAACACCATATTAGAAACATGCTCACGGCCAAAAAACGCCAGGCCTCGTGACAGACATGCACCAGTCTTAAAGCTTCACTGCTTATTAACTCCTCGAAGTACTAGTCAGCCGTCAACCACCTTACTGGCACAAAAGCTTCGCCTCACAATCCTCTCATACACGATAACCACCCTTTCCTGGACAATACCAGTATGGCCAATCATTTTGCCTCCCACCTGTCTGACGTCCTTTCCATCCCTGATGATCCACAATTTGATTATTCCCTCTCCCTGGCATCCAGGACTGCACTGACACTTCTCTCCCCCCACTTGCTCCTAGCTTCCAGTACTTGGGGGCCACACCGTCAACCGACCTCATACCAATACCATCACAAAAGACATCGTCACCACACACACACCAAATGCAACACAGCTCCCAGTCACAATCCTATTACATACCACCACCTCAAAGAAGCCCCCTCTCCTTCGTTACAGGACTAGCCACCATCTATAATGTTATCCTCTCCATTGGCTTCTACCCCGACCTGTGGAAGACTTCCCAGATCCTTATGTTTCCCAAACCTGACAAACCCCCTTCCAACACCGCCTCCTAACACTCTATCAGTTTGACATCATTCTTTAGCAAAGTCCTGGAGTCCATCCTTACCCGCTGCATCCACCACCCCTCCACCAGCACTGTCTCCTTCCATTGACCCCATGTGGCTTCCGACCTTCCTTCTCTGCTGATGATCTCCTCCTCCACCTGACACACTTCCGTTCCACTGACCTCAATTACTGTCGCTCCGCCATCTTTGTGTCCCTTGACCTTGAATGTAGTCTCCTTCCGCTCTCACTGCCCCTCCTATGTTACCATCCACAACTCCACCTCTTATACCTTCTACCCCTTTGCAGGTGTGCCCCAAGTTTCCATCCTTTCCCCTCTCTTCTACCTCTTATATGTGGCAGACATGCTGCAGTCCCCACCACCCATCCATCCTCTGCAATATGCCAATGACACCACCTTCCTTGTTCTTGCCCCCTCCCTCCTACATTCCCAGCGCCTCCTCCAGTCACACCCTGACCTTTTCACCACCTGGTGCAACCAATGGCTCCTTAAGATTAATCCCTCCAAGACCAACGCAATCATCATAGTCCATACCACCCCCTCCTTTTGCCTTCTATATTTCTACCTCACCATCTATTTCCACCCCATTGCCCTCACTCCCACCCTCAAGTACCTTGGCATCATCCTCGACCACTGCCTTCCCTGGACCCCCCCCCCCCCCCCAATCTCACATTCCAAGCCAAGGTATGTAACTGTCTGTCTGCTCAAACTCCTCTCTGGTCGAACATGCGGATTAGACCCTTCCACTACCTACATACCTATAAGTCCCTCATCCGCCCCATCCTATGCTGTGCCCACCCAACTTGGATCTCTGCCCCCACATCTGCTAGAAATCCAAGTCCTTGAGCACTAAGCTCTGTGCCTCACTTACTGCATCCATCTCCTGCCCCCACATGGATACTTTATGATCTGATTCCCTTCCCCCGTCTCCTCCTGTTCCTAGAACAAATACAGATCATATATGTCTCCTGCAAACTGGATCCCTCCATCCTTTGGTTTCACCCATCCTCTCCCACCCTAGCCCACTGCCCTGCCTGTACCACAGTGTCCCGCCTGGTCTCCATCTCCACATGCTCCATACCCTCGCCCAAGGTGGCTTCCACCAACTCCCCCTCCCAAATGATGTCCTTGTGCCTTCCATCTACCCCTCCTGCCAGGTCTAAACCCTCCTTCTTCCTCCTCTTCAGGGCTCCCTCTCTCCCTCCCTCTCCCCCTTCTCTTCTTCCTCCTTTTCCCCAGCCAAACACCTTCTTTTTCCTTTTCACCTTCCCAGGCTTCCAGCTCCTTTCCTTCTCCCCTCCACTGCCCCTTCCTACCCCCCACCGTCTCTCCTTCCTTATCTTCCCCCATCCTCCCTTCACCCAGTGGTAGGTCCCCTTAAATACCATGATTTTTAACGTTTTCGTTGTGGTGTCAGTGTTACTCCAGTGCTGTGTGCGGTGTTATGTTCCACCACCACCAACAGTGTTACCAGCATCATTCATTTGTGTTCCCACAGTGTGGTGTTTCTTTGTTTTTGTGTTTACACTGTGTTGATTCTCTGTATGTGCGTGTGGCTCTCATCTATTTTGTTTCTAAATCTACCGTTTATACTCATTTATTTTTGTTCATGTTTATTCATCACTTTATACCATTCTATGTTATGTTATTTTCTCATTTGACTAGGTTTTTTCTGTAACTCTCTTGGCTGAAGAGCGGCATATTGCGCTGCTGCCAGCCCACCCCATTCTGGGGAGTGAAGTAACAATAAAGAAAAAACAAGTTTAGTTTTAGGAGTAGTAAAGGGCAAGTGAATAGGAGATGAGAAGCTCCTATGAAGAAAGACCCTGTCTGCCTTTATTATAATGTTGAGTTTTGTCCGCTCGATGTCGAACAAAACCAATTCATGAATAAAAAACTCTTGTGGAATGCAGTTAACCACACTGTTTGACATTTCAAATACGCCATCTCAACTGATGATGAAGAGGAGACTGCCACAAACGTTCGACAATCCGTCTAAAGCTGTGAAACACTCCAATGGCACACGAGCAATCGGTTCAACTCTCCATATATCAGTGCCAGATTCATCTGAATCGACAACACAGATGAAATGGTAAAATTAAGTGCAGTTATTCGTGTTTATAAAAAGTGTGTGGAGAATGAGATTGTGCAGATAGCTAGACTTCGCACAAAACTGTTATGGTACAAGGACAGTGCCTGTCATTTTAAATACAGACAGCAACAGAAGCTGTATAAAAAGGATCAAGTGAAGGGCAAACAAATTTTGAAGACTATAGGATCCCAGTGTTTAAAAATAGATGCCATTGGCTTGTTGTTAAACCAGATTAACATGCCATCTGCAAGATGGAAAGACAAAACTAAGCTGTTCGCTCTAAATTTATTATATTACAGCACTCAGGCATACAGGTTTTGTCAGAATGTTTTATCTTTCCATCAGTGTGCACGTTCCACAGGTATATGGAAGGCATACAAATAAAATGTGGGATAAGTGACAATATGTTCCATCTTTTAAAGCAGAAGGTACAGCATTTCTCTGATACTGATAAACTAGTGCATATGTCATTGGATGAAAAGGCAAATTTAATGTATGACAGCACTTCTGACAGTGTTTTTGGCTTTCAGGGCTTGGAGTTTACATTCACAGTATATTTATCCCACTATTTGGCAGTTGATTTCCCCACTTAGAATAATATAAAGCTGAAGGTCGTACTAGTGGCAACAGACGGCAATGACTGAGACACAGTAGACCTACGGAATGACAAACTGGGCGTCGATCCCTTTTGCATGTAGAGGTAGGCGTCTGTGCTTCGTAAGTGTGAATCTATGTGTTTATATTCCGTGAATATAAAGGAGGTAAGCTGCAGTTCTATGCAACGTCAAAAGCGTTTCTTCACGAGCGTGCTGTAGCTTGCCACTGGATTCATGAGTTTTATCCCTACTTGCGCTTATTTTAAAATCATTTTCAGAAACATATATGTCTTCTGATGATGGTAGTAAAAAAAAATAATTCAAATATTTCTTAAATCACGTAGCAAGGGGATGCAAAAGAAGATTATGCTTATGACGCATCTTAAGTTCTGCTTCCTCACCGCTTTGAGTGCTAGTGTCGCTCCACTTGTCAAACGGTAATAACGTTTACAGCAGTGAGTGTTGTGACTGTTATGTTAGACTGTGATAAAGGCCCGAATAAAAAAGTCTCCTTCTTTATTGTGATTTCAACTCCTCCCAAAGTGGGCGCATTGACAGCAGATTAAAACAGCACTTCAGATAGAAGTTACATAAACTGTATTTAAAAGGTAGTTAAAATATGTAAATGGTTCTATACAAAGTCATCCCCGCTGCTGGCTTCTGCCCCAACCCATTGACAACTTCCCGCATCCTCTTACTCCTCAAACCCAACAAACCCCCATCTGTCACCTCTTCCTATAATCCCATCCCAGTAAGGTCTTTGAATCCATCCTCTCCCGTCGTCTCCATCACCACCTCCATCAACACCACCTCCTCCCCATTACCCAGTGTGGCTTCCGACCCTCATTCTCCACCGAAGACTAACTCCTTAACCTCATTCACCTTCTCTCCCTCCAAGTTAACTCCCAACCAACTCCTTAACTTCGTCGACCTTCTCTCCCTCCAGCTTAACTCCCATCGCACGGACATTTTTGTTTCCCTCATCCTCCGAAATGCCTACGACAGCATGTGGCATCCTCATCTACTCTTTAAACGCCAAACCTAGGCCCTGCCAATCGATTTTGTCTGTCTGGTCGGATTCTTCCTCTCATGCTGTCCCTATTTCACTCTCCAAGCGACCAAATCCTATCTCTTTTATCCCACTGCTGGTGTCCCCCAGACCTCCATTCTCTACATACTCCTCTGTCTCCTGTACACTGCCAATACGTCCAAATCACCTCCACCAGTCCACCTCCTCCAATACGCTGATGTCACCACGTTCCTGCCTCTCTATGCTACCCTTCAATGGTCCTAGCACACTCTCCAAACCCACTGTTTTCATTTCTACCTCACTATTTATGGTCATCCCATCCAGATCACCCCCACCCTGAGATTCCTTGCCCTCACCCTCGACCATCACCTCACCTGGCCCCCTCACCTCCTGACCATCCAGCAGAAAGCCCATTCCCTGCCTCCTGAAACACCTGTCTGGCCAGACATTTGGACTGCAACCTTCCACCATCCTTCACACCTACAAATCCCTCATACATCCCATCCTCTGCTATGCTAGTAGTGCCTGGATCACCACCACCTCCCCCACTTATATAAGGCTCTCCAAGTGCTAGAATGCCATGCACTTTGCCTTGCCTTCCGTATCTGCCTTCCTTCCACTACAAGACTTTTGTATGGCTTCATCACCTACCCCAACTTCCTCTTATTCACCCAACATCTTCACATCCTTTACACTGTCCACAGGCTTGGTCCCCCCACCCCCTGGTTTTCTCCTTCATCTCCCCCCCCCCCCCGACCAGTTGCTGCAACTCTATTGCTGTATCCCTCCCTCTCTCCATGGCATGGACCTGGGCGCTGGTGTTTAGTGGAGGAACAGAGCGAGCTGAATTTCGCAAAGTCCCTGTTTGTGGAATCCGTGTGCATTTTTACAGAAGATATTTTCGTTACACAGAAACGTATTAATACGTGCATGCAGAATATCTCTCATAACAGATTGACATCAATAACACAAGTCTATAACTATGTGCATCTTTCATAAGACCCATCTTGGAACTGGAATGACATGTGCTTTTCTCCAACACTACATACCCTTCGTTGCTCCAGCGATCTGCAAAGATAAACTACTTCTAGAAAGGAGACAAGGCAGATGCCAGACTGCGATTTATTGGAAGAATCATCAGGAAATGTAATCCATCAACAAAGGCAGTAGCGTACAAGACAGTCGTTTGACCAATACCTGAGTACTGCTCATCAGTATGGGATCCGTATCACTGAAAGAAAATAGGCACTATAAAATAATAATCTCTCACGGAAACGACACCATGTGGTAAAAAGTATGAATATATGACTTTATGTGTTCTTCAAAAATTTGTAATTATGATTTTAAAACGTAATATTACAAATAGCAGCCATGAAATAAAAGTCCACGGATGATACTGCAATTGTAGTGAAACACGTTTCGGATATGAAACAAAATTGTGTTTTGCTAAAGGCGGACCCCGTCCAAAAACATTTGTATGTTCAGTTTCTAAATATTCACATTTTTCTCTATGAATCGGCAAGCGATTACGTCACTCCCGGTGGTGAGAATACATCAACGTCGTCCAGATTCTAAAACGCATAGGGAGACATAATAGTGAACTTTGGAAATGTGCCATATATATTTTCTTTGATGGCTGCATGTCTCACGCGATTTTACACAATTGTCCCATTAAATTGCCCAGTTACGCGACGTATTTACAAGCACCAAATTCACCGTCACATCTACATTCCCGTACTACACTGAAAACCACTGTGAAGTACATGGCAGAGTACTTGGCACGGTAACAAGTTTCGAAATTTTTTCCCGTTCTGTTCGCGTACGGAGTGCGTTAAGGACGAGTGCTGAGACGACTCGGTGTTGTGGCCGGCCTTCCTCTGCCTTCAGCCTCCTTACGGCAGCGACGCGTAGTGGCTGGAGAGCGCATCTGGACTCCTCGCTTAACAGTCGCCTGCGAAATATCGTAAGCGGCCTCTCGTGGGGTAACTTGCGTCCTCTTCAAGTGTCTGCCGATTGTGTTGTTTTAACACTTGCGTGGCACTCTCACGTGGGTCGACCACACCTGTGATTATTTGTGCTGCCCTTCTCTGTATACGTTCAGTAGCCGCTGTCGGTGCTATCTTGTATGGGAGTCACACACTTGACTATCATACTATGACAGGACGCACAAGTAACCAATATTGACTGCAGTTGGCTCCACTGTCCGAGCAACCTGCCAGAGGTCCGGAGCCATCGTCACTACATGTCACCCCAGCTGACTAGTTTACAGTTCGTCAGGATCGGATAACGGAACAACTAAGATGGCTTGTAACAAAAAAAAGAGTGCCCCAACACAACTCCGGGTTAAAATTTTGTTACAAATGGGAACGGAATTTCGGACATTCACGATCACGGTATGTCTGCTGCGTCAAATCTGAGTAAAAATGCGAGATCAGGACGGAAACCTCCATCGGCTTCTGCTACAACATCTGACTGCAGTCCTACTGTCGATGTCTGCGACTCACTTTCCGCACAGTGAGACATAAATATTTCGAATTCCTGTATAGTCTCTTAACACTGAGACTTATTCCGCCCAGACAGCTAAAATTATTGCTGACCTTACCCCTAATTATTACTCTCTATGACATCAGAGAGTGACAGTATGCAAACTATGATAGTTTATTAATTTGTATATCCTCAAAATGGGCAATTATTCTGACTGCAAAAGTTGCAGAACCTAGTCGCCTTAGAAAATCTAAAATACTTTCCAATTAAGATTTTGATCTATATGTACACTAAAAAATTTAGTATGCTCTACCCTGTCTACTGACTTCTGTTGGTGAGTTATATTTATTGAAGCAACTGTAATTTTTACAGAAGAAAACTAGGTGTATTGGGTTTTTTTCAAAGTTTAAAGTAAGCCCATTTGCAGGAAACCAATTAATGTCTTTTCCAGAGACTTTATTTCTATCATTTTGAATTGGATATTCTTTTACTGGAGTAATAATGATGCTTGTATCGTTAACAAAGAGTGTTAGTTCAGCTTCAGGTTTCAGATAAGAAAGAAGGTCATTCGCATACATCAAAAACAAAAGGCGCCCAAGATTGAACCCCATGGAACACCTAATGGAATTTTACCCCAGTTACATGAAGTGGGACAATTCCATAAATCACTTGACCCATACAAAGAAACTTTTTGTTTGCTGTTCTGTGGGTATCACGACAATTCCATAAATCACTTGACCCATACAAAGAAACTTTTTGTTTGCTGTTCTGTAGGTATCACTTAAACCACTCTTATGCTATTCCATTTACACCATAGTATAGTCTTTCTGTAACATAATGTCATGGTTCACACAATCAGATGCTTTGGACAAGTCACAGAAATTCCTAATGGTGACATTTTACTATTTAAAGACTATTATGTGGACAGTGAAATTGTATATTGCTGTCTCAGTGGAACAGAATTTATGAAATCCGAACTGTGATTTACTAAGTATCCCATCCCCGTTGAGATGGCTAACCACTCTTGAGTACATTAGTTCCTGTTAGATTTTTGAAAATGCTGTAAGCAAGGATACTGGCCAATAATAATTGACATCTGTGGTGTCTCCCTTTCTGCAGAGAGGCCTGAAAAGTGTATATTTTCACCTGTCTTGGAAAATACCTTGAGTTACTAATGCATTACATATGTGACTCAGAACATCAGTTGTAATTGCTCCACATTGTTTTAATATCTTATTTAAGATGTCATCTACTCCAACAGAACATTTATTTTTCAAAAACGTAATAACTTTACTTATTTCAGAAGAGGTTGTTAGGTGAAACTCAATCTGACTAAAATTTTTCAGAACTGACTCTTCTCTGTACTTTAATAGTAATATTACTTCCCCCAGTGGTTACTTTTCCTGTCTCCCTTCTAACAATATTCCACATTGATTTGATTTTATTGCCAGAGTTGTTAATTTCTTCTCTAACATACACATTTCTTGATTTACTTACAACTTTTCTCAGAGTCTTACAATACTTTTTATAGTGTAAAACTACTTCTGGATATTTACTAGTTCTTGCTGTCTCATACGGTTTTCTTTTTCTTTCTGAAGACATTGTAATACCTGTAATAATCCAAGGTTTCTTTGAAAAGTTTGTGGTGTTACATTTAGTAATTTTATTTGTGAAACAATGTTCAAAAATGGATAAAATTTATTAAGAAATATATTGCATTAATCATTACCATTTGGCTCATTATATACATCTCCCCAGATAACATTTCTTAAACTTTCTCTGAAGTACTCTATAGATACCACGTTGAGCAACCTAACACTTTTACTTAATGGCTTCTCAACTGGACACCCTGTTAAGGTTTTGTAAGTTAATCAGTTGTGTGTCATGGTCTGACAATCCATTTACCACAGGGAAAGCATGTGTTTGTTTTATATCCTCTTTCTGTACAAATACATTATCTATTAGAATGCTGTACATGTAGGGAAATTGACCACTGATTCTAAGTTATGTGTTGTTAATAACACTTCTAGTTCACTTTTCCTATCAGAATTACTCAGAAAGTTTAGACTGAAATCACCACAGATTAATAAATTCTCCTTTTGTCTGACAGATAGCAAAATAGGGAGTCAAACTTTATAATGAATAGCTTCCAGTCTCCTAATGGGGACCTGTACACTGTTGCTACTATCAATACTACACTATCTAGGTGAAGTTTACATGCAGAAACCTCAAAGTGCTAATCAACACAAAATTTGCTTACTTCTATAGTTTTATATTTAATGGCTCAAATGGCTCTGAGAACTTAACGTGTGAGGTCATCAGTCCCCTAGATCTTAGAACTACTTAAACCTAACTAACCTAAGAACATCACACACATCCATGCCCAATGCAGGATTCGAACCTGCGACTGTAGCGGTCGCGTGGTTCCAGACTGTAGCGCCTAGAACTGCTCGGCCACTCCGGCTGGCGTTTTGTATTTATACCCTTGTTGTATGAAAGTGGCAACTCCTCCTTTATCCATCCTAGATCTACAAGTCTAAAATGCTAAATTATACCCATTTATACTGTTCACTATCCATCCCCACAGTTACATGGTGTTCAGACAGACAGAGTATATCAATCACATTCTTATTTTTGAGACCATCTAAATACGCTAATAGCTCATCTACTTTATTTTTTATTCCCCTGATATTTTGATGAAGTAACTTGATACTGCCCTTAGCTTTGCCCCTATTTAGTGTACATGAAGTTTCTTTTATTCTATTTATCTTGATTGTTGTCTGTCTGGACTTTGGCTTTAAGCTAAAAAGCCTGTCTACCTGGATCAATTAACCACAGGTATCACCTCTTGTGCGACTGCCTCCCCCCCCCCCCCCCCTCGCCCTTACGGTTTCTGCTAATAGAGAAGCTAACTTATTTTCCCCCTTCCTGTTTAGGTGCAGGCCGTATGTAGTGTATCCCCACCTACCAATAGCATTAACTGGAACAACACATACGTGAGATTTTGTCGGTGTCTGGAGCAGCACATTCAACTCACTGTTAACATACCTTAAAGCAGTGTTTACCCAGGGCTGATCATGGCGCTGAAAGACCTCCACAGACGCCACATTTGTGTGCCCAGTTTCTGCTCCTATTTTATCCAGGTCACTTCTAATACTGTATCTCGGATTCATAGCAAGGGTGTTTCCTGCCCCCACAACTATAATTACCTGATCTTCCTTCTCAAAGTCATTGCGTAGCTGATCTTTCTGTCACCTGCCTAAGGCTAGCACTTCGTTTCACAAAACTTGTTTCCTGGTACCCTGCACCTAATTTCTCACACTCCTCCCATGAGAGCTGCCTATAAGCAGACTTCTTCTTTTCCTGTTCTGGTTTGATCCTGACCTGTCTTTCTTCTTTAAGCTAATATTCTGCTTCAACCTACTTTCGACTACATCTGGATGAGGCCCTTCCTCCACTTCAGATAGCAACCCAAACTGATTTACTATTTGAATTTCAGGAGTCTTTTCAAGTGTTTCCCCTTTTCGCCCTTTGCTTTCTACTTTTTCCCAGTTCCCAGTCTCTTTTTACTCCCTTAAATTACATAATTCCTAGTTCGCGTTTTCTAGTTCAGCCTTAAGGGCACAAATTTTTGCCTCATGTTATGCGATTTTTCTGTTCTTTCTACATAACTTACACTGCCATCGAAGAGCCTCATTGTATTCCCTCCACGAAACCATAACTTACAGTCTACACAGAAGACCCCCCTCGTCAAATTTCTATGGCAAACAACACATTTGTCAAATATGGTTTGATAGACAAACAGCAAACAATAAGTTGGCACAAGACCTGTACTAATCCGTAAATAAACACTAACGTATACAAACTTTTAAACTTATTTCCGAAAGTTTTAACTACATAAACACTGTATGAGAGAAACGAATGAGTTAGGATTTGAAGGGATAACTCTAGTCAAAAACGAAAATCTACACTCGTGCCATATTTACGGCTAAAAAACGTAAACAAACTAGCGACTAACGGCCTTTACGAATTTCTTCCTTTTAGATCGAAATACAGTCAGGAAACCGATACCTTCAATAGATAGACTACAGGAGAAGTAAGTACATTAATCTAAAATTTAATATTAACAAAATTAGCTCTTATTTCAATATTAATCACTTAACTTAGTGACAGCTTTGTTATACTAAATATTGACCAGAATATGCAGTTGGTAAAACTGAAACCACAAAACTTGGTACAAGTAGTTTCCCAGTAACTGTAAACCATTTAAAAGACTTGCTTGACTTTATTGATAACTTGGGAAATTTCACCAGTAAGAATGATGATAGTTCACAACAGACCACTCGCTATTCATAACAAAATATTTGAAAATATGGTAAATTGTTTTGAAGAAACTGAAAGTAGCAACATTAGTTTCTTATGTGAGGAAGTGAATTTAATGGGTGAACAAAAGAAACATTTCAGATATTAGCTAGATTTTATTATATTTTGCAGGATTTTATTTTCAATATCACCAGTGTCTTGTGCTACCCTGTCCTAATACACTGCATAAGATTAGTCCATATTTTGAAACACACCAAACAGGTGAGCATCTAGGTGGCAATTTTCTGTTGTACAAAACAGAAGATACAGTTCCTTTGTGAATCAGATTATGTTGTTTCACTAATGGTTGACAAAATTCACTTGAAACACTATTTGGACTACACAGGAGGTAACATTTTGGAGACTGGATTCAGTTCTAAAAATTGTGGCATCTGGTGCTCAGTTTTTTATATCTCCAGTTAGGAACGTAAATGGTGAAGAACTCTTCACTCAAATTAAGAAAATATTTCATAGACTACACGCAATTTGTTTCAATTAGCCTGTGTTGTTAGTGATAAGATTTTAATTAACACACGTGCCACATCATTCCCCTCCTCAACTGTCAAATTTTTACGAACACCCCTGTGATGACACAAAACCCCTCTTTGTGATTTATGTTCTGTTCACATATTAAAATGTGTCAGAAAGAACTGAATCAGTAAGAAAGATACTGATGAGAAAATAAAGTACCCACAGTTTGAAACAGTTTCAAAAAGTATACAACTGCTAGTGACCAAGTTCTCTGCAGTTAAAAAGCTACATGATGGAGTGCATACAGAGATAATAAAATCTGTCAACAAACTTAATTTAAAGGGTCTTTATAAAAGCAACATTGAGCAACAAAATGCCAAACCTGTGCTTAATAGTTTCAGTGAGATCGCTGATCAAGGTTTGTTAGCCTTGGAGGAACATTATCTTGCTGAAAGTTTTGAGAGCACTGCTAAATTCATCAAAATTAATTTGTACATGGTGGAATATTCTAAATGTTTGATGTCGTGGTACATTATCCCTTTCAAGGATACACTGCAGAAACCACTTTCCGGAACAACCGACAAAAATATCAGATATTTAGAAAGTTTTTCATCGTGGTTGGATATATGGAAATGTCGTCCTGAACACACATTTGAATTATCCAATAGCATACATTTGGCCATATCAGATACCATTCACTGTATAGAGATGACCAAGTACTGTAGCGAGGACATGTATTTTAAATATATTTTGCCATGAAATGTTCAGACAGATGCTGTAGAAGCGAGATTTGGGAAATAGCGAACAGTGGAAGGATCTCAATGATTGGTATCTTTGGTATCTTGAGACAGATTTTGACATTCAATTCAAGGTTAGGATTCAGACGCTGCTGTCCCTGAAAATTCCATCATCTGTTCTTGGAGAAGTTGGAATAGATGTAGATTCTTTTATAACTGACTGTGAAGATGATGTGACCTTACCTCCAACATTTAAGGGATAATCGATTTCAGTGAGGAACAAATTCAGTCTGTTCAGGAATACTTGCCTGTTTTCACACACTCATGAGTGTATTATGCCAGATCTGTTCCTAAGAAGCTGAGATGTGAGACATCTAAAACATATTTAGAGCTAGATAAAAGTCTTTTAGTAATAGAAAATGATGAACATATAAGAAACACGGACAGAAATAGGTCGTATTGTCATAATAATGAGGCTATTAATGCTGTTATTGTTATTTATTTGGTAGCTAAAAACTTAATGTCTAAAGAACATGAGCACAGCTTCATGAGATGCTCCTCCCGGATAAATTTGCTGTTGATGCAATTAAAAGAGACTGCTACCTAAGGGAGTTGTCTTGTAGTAAGGTAGATCACACAGACTACAGAATTATTTACTGTGTACCGGTAGTAAAAGTAGGGTATTATGTTTCTCCATAGCGGTACTAACAGTGCAAAGAGAAAGTTTTCAACTGTAAAGTAGTTTGGAATAAATTCTGTGACACGTTAACAAACATTTACATTTGGCATTTTCCTCTCAGTCCTAATTTTCTATTCTCGATATGCGTAATTGCAGTTTCAACACTGAATGTGTATAACACTAAGCCTATATTTTACTTTCAATGAATCTGTAAAGAGGTCGACGTCTTGAATTCAGGTGTTAATACTACAGAGTCAACCAACACGTACTGCCGTGAGCAAAACACTGACTACCGCGCTGCCAGCTGTTGGCGACGACAGGCCGCCGTTCGCCATCCTGTAGCAGTCGACAGCTGGCAGTCACGTTTATATCGCATTCTGACGCCTTCTCGGAAAGTATTTGAAGTAGAGCTCAAATCAACAACTGTATATCTCTTGTTCTTTAAAGACCTTTATATAAGCGAACGATGGTTGACACTACTTATTCCAAGAATATTTAATACTCGTTCCCATAGTTCGTGACAAATGGATATAGTTCACAACTCTTCCTAGCACTGGGGATTCGAGGGTTGGATTCCCTCACTTCCTCATCGAGGACTCGCACTGCCTGGGCTACTCTCAGGGTGTATCTTCGACGTGGAAAAGCCCCCAACCGTGCCTGTCGTGTTGTTGCCCGTCTGCACGCCGTCACTGCTGCCTGCCGCCGCCGCCGCCGTCTGTTCGCCGCCGCCGCCGACTGTCGGTGCTCGCCGCTTCCTCTTCCGCCGCCGCCGCCACCTGGTCGCCGCCTCTTCAGCCGCCGCCGCCGCCGCCGCCGCCGCCGCCGCCTCTGTCGCCGTCTCTTGGTGCTCGCCGCTGCCGCCGTCTCTCGGTGTTCGCAACCGCCTGCGATCATGGACGTCCCAACTACCACCATCATCTACACCTCTCCTTCACCTGCCCCCACTGTAACGTCATGGAGTGCTTCCTCTGGGATTCACCCGTCTCATGCACCTCCCCTACTCACAGTCTCCTCCCCATCTATCTCCTCTCCATCGATGTATCCCCACCTGTACGTCACTCCTGCTCCTACCCCTGCTACTGCCCCTGCTGCTTCTCCCGCTCCTGCCTCTGTCCCTGCTCCCAACCCCCCCACCCCTCCTGTCGCCCGTCGAGACGACTTTCCCCATCTCCCCCCTGCGACTACCGCTGCTTCCCCTGCCAGAGTCTCCGCTCGCCGCGCCACAGTCGCCGCCGCAGAGCACCCTACCCTCTCATCCGGTGCTACTGCCTCACAGGAGGGCCCTGCCTCCCACCACCTCCCCATCCATCCAGTTCCTCCTCCCTCCTCCCAGGCAACACCCGCCAAAAAATCTTCCAAACGGCCCAGTGGCGACCTCTCCTCTACTCCTTCCTCCAAACAGCCACTGCCCGCCCCACCTCCCACTGACCCCGCTATGGATACCACCCCACCTCCCTCCTCTCCAGCCCCCTCCCTGTATACCTTTGCCCTAGCCAACCCTGATCCGAAATTCCTGGATGCCCACACCCTCACCCTTGAAATCCGGAAGTACATCCCCAGTGCACCCATCACCCAACTTATCCCTTGCAGAGACTCTGTCCTCATCAAGTCTCCCTCTCCGTCCTTCCATACTTATCTCCTCCGGCGCATTCCCCGCATCACCTTTGGGCCCCACGCATCCCACACCCCATTCCTTACATCCTCCTCTCCTCGTCAACCCCAACCGCCTCGTCGTCCGCCGACCCTCACTGCCGTCATCACAAAACTCAGTCCTGTGGTCACGGAGGCTGAGGTGTTGGCGGAACTGAATGCCCACCCCTCCCTGGAAGTCCGCTCTGCCCGCCGTATTTACAACTCCTCTGGCCCTACTTTCCTCATGCGTATCTTTATAGAGTCCGCCTCCTCCATCGACCACCTCCTCACACAGGGAGCCCTGATTTTCAACCGCCGCCACCCTGTTGACCCATCCCGTTCACCTCCTCAATCCTACCGCTGCCAGCGTTGTCTTCTGTACAATGACCACCTCACCCAAAACTGCAAGAACCCACCCACCTGCCCCCATTGTAAAGCCTCCCACTTCCTCAAACAGTGTCCCAACCTCGCCTCCCCCCCATCCTGCAACACCTGCAATGAACCTCACCCCACCTATTCCTCCAAATGCAAAGCCAAGCCCCCTCCCACCAACCCTGAACTCACTGTCCCCGTTCGCCCCATTGATCCACCTATCCACCCTAACAATTCCCTCTGCCCTCCCCCTACAGCAGAAGACATCATCCGGTTCCTCACCGTCGTCCTGCAGAACATCCACCCCTTCCAGCGCCCCCACACACTCCAGCAGATTTCCCTCGCTGCCCGCTCTATTTTCCACTTAAACACCTACGCCACGTACTCCCACAACCAGGCCCACTTTACCTTCACCCGCCTAGACACCCTCGTTTAAGCCCCTCTCCCCTTCCCACACCCTTCCCACACCCAACCCCATGGCTCGTCAACAGTATCGTCTCCTCTACCTCAACATTCGCTCCCTCCCTGCAAACAAATACCTCTTCATGCATACCCTCTCCCAGCACCAGGTTGACTCCTTCATCCTTAATGAAACCTTCCTCCAACCCCACCATGTAGTCTGCATCTCCCCTTATCTCCTTCACTGCACCGACAATCAACTTGCCCTAGCTCAAGGCGGGGTCACTATCGGCCACCTCCGGCATCTCCCTGTCCAGCCACAACCCCTCCTCAATGACCCAACCGAACACCTCCTCCTCAGCCTCTTTTTTCCTTCCCTCACTGTCACCTGTGCCACTATCTATATTCGCCCCGCAGCTCCTCTCCCCTTTGACTTCATTTCCCATACCTTCATTGAGCATACCTTCTCCACCTATGTGATCGCCGCTGACCTCAACATCCACAGCCGTGACCCTGCCACCCTTTGGCGGTGGCATCAGTTCCTTGCCACCCTCCATGGTGACCTTGTTCCTCTCCCACAGCACACCCGTCCTGAAAGTAACTCTACCCCCGATGTTATCCTCGCTTCCCCCAACCTCCTTGGTCGCATTGCCGTTGATGTCCTCGATCCTGTCGGTAGTGACCATCTCCCTGTCCTTCTCACCATCTCCTCTACCCGTCCTGCCCCTGCAGCCACCTGCCCACCTGCCCCTCCGAAATCTGTCCATGGCTACCACCATGCCAATTGTGATGCCTACCGGGAATCCATTGCCTTACAGGTTGAAAGCCACCCCCTCACTTTCCACCACCCTGATGACATCACCCATGCCTCTTCCTTCCTTCCGAAGACCATCACTGACGCTGTGGAGGCTCATGTCCCTACCAAACTCATCCACCCTCACCGCCCTACGCTTCCTCCACAGGCCGTCCTTCTTCTGCGTGAATCCCGCACGCTCTACCGCTCCTTCCTCCGCACTCGTGACCGGGATACTCTCACCCGCCACTGGCTATTACAGCGACATATCCGGAACCTTCCTGTCTGTCCTTACAGCAAAGAAACTCCGGGACTGGCGACAGACATGCACACGCCTCAACTCCACCCTCCCTGTCAACTCCTCCACGTACTGGTCAGCCTTCCACCACCTTACTGGTAGCCATCCCACCCCGCATTACCCCATCCTCCATGACGATCGACCCTTTCCTGACAACCTCAGTAGGGCTAACCATTTTGCTTCTCACCTGTCCGAGGTCTTCTCCATTCCTGACGATCCCCATTTTGATTACTCCCTCTTCCCCACTGTTCTTGACCGCACTGACACCTCTGTCCCCCCACTCACCCCTAGCGTCCAGTACTTGGATCGGCTACCCCCCTCCGATATCAAAACTCCCATCACCATGCAAGACATCACACTCGTCCTCCGCTCCAAACGAAACACCGCCCCTGGTCATGATGGCATCACCTACCGTCACCTCAAGGAATCCCCTCCATCCTTCCTGTCTGTGCTTGCTACGCTGTACAATGTCCTCCTCTCCACTGGATTTTACCCTGACCTGTGGAAGACTTCCCGTGTCCTGCTGTTCCCTAAGCCTAACAAACCCCCCTCTGCTACCTCTTTCTATCGTCCCATCTGTCTCACCTCCATGTTCAGTAAGGTCTTTGAGGCCATCCTCTCTCGCCGTATCCACCGCCACCTTCACCAGCAGCGCCTCCTTCCTCTTACCCAATGTGGCTTCCGGCCTTCCTTCTCTGCTGACGACCAGCTCCTTCACCTTACCCATCTTCTTTCCCTCCAACTTAACTCCCGTCGCTCTGCTATCTTTGTTTCCCTTGATCTCCAGAACGCCTATGACCGTGTCTGACATTCCGGGCTCCTTTTCAAACTCCAGACCTATGCTCTCCCCATCAACTTCGTCCGTCTCGTTGCTTCCTTCCTCTCCCATCGTCCCTCCTATGTGACTATCCACAATTCCAACTCCCGTACTTTCTACCCCTCTGCCGGCGTGCCCCAAGGTTCTGTCCTTTCCCCTCTCCTCTATCTCCTGTACACTGCTGATATGCCCAAACCTCCCCCTCCTGTTCATCTTCTCCAGTTCGCTGATGACACTGCCTTCCTAGCCCTTTATCCTACCCTTCAACGGTCCCAACGTACCCTTCAAACCCACCTTGAACAATTCACCACTTGGTGCAACCAGTGGTTCCTCCGTGTTAATCCCTCCAAGACCCAGGCGATCATCATAGGCCGCACCACCCGCTCCTTCCGCCTCCATGATATCTACCTCACCATTTACGGCCGTCCTATCCACCTCACTCCTACCCTCAAATACCTTGGCCTCACACTCGACCGCCACCTCACCTGGACTCCCCATCTCCTTACCATCCAAAACAAAGCTCACAACCGCCTCCACCTCCTGAAACTCTTGTCCGGCCGGACGTGGGGTCTGCATCCTTCCACCATCCTTCACACCTACAAATCCATGATCCGCCCCATCCTTTGTTATGCCAGCATCGCTTGGATTTCCGCCCCTCCCCGGTTCTATAAAGCCCTCCAAATCCTCGAACTCCATGCACTCCGCCTTGCCTTCCGCATCCGCCTTCCGTCCCCCACGCGCATCCTCTATGACCTCATCCCCTTCCCCCACCTTCTCCTTTTCCTTGAACACATCCGCACACTATATATTGTCCGCCGCCTTGATCCCCCTCACCCCCTGGTGTCTCCCTTCCTCTCCATTCCCAACCAGTTGCCGCGCCTTTACCGTTGTGTCCCTCCCTCTCTCCATCTCCACACCCTCCATCTCCTTTCCCAACACAACTTCCACCGTCTACCACTCCCGGATGATGAGCTTCGCCCTGACATCTACCCTTCCTACCAACTCTAACCCCCTCTTCCTGCCTCCTCCTCAGGGCTCCCTCTCCTCCCCCTCCCTCCTTCTGAGCGGATTTCCCCTCCTCCTCCCCGTCCATCTCTTGTGCCTTCTTTCAGTGTCTCTGCGCTCCCTCCTGCCCTGTCTTCCCTTTCCCTCTCCCGCCCCATGTGTTTCCTGACTCTTCGTGCAACCACAGTTGCCCCTCCTCTCTTCATCCCGCCGCTTCCCCAGCTGCCCCCTGCTCTCCCCTCCTTTTCCATCCTCTCTGCCCTTTCCCTTGGCAGGTCCCACCTGGTAGTTTTACTCTTCGTCGTGTGTGCTCCAAGTGGGTTTTAAGTGTGTTGTTTTCGGAGTGTTTTTTAATACTGTGGCCAACTTTTAAACTGTGCATGCGCATCCAGTGTCTTCTCTGTGTTTTAAGAATCGCAAACTGTGTTTTAAACTTTCTGGTGACTATTTTAACTGTCCCCAATGAACTTCTACATGTCAGTGATTTTTACCTCCATTTTCTCCCCTTACTCTGTTTTATGTTCCCCTTTTTTTACCTCCTTATGTATGTATTATTTTATTCTTGTTTTAGTTGTCATGTCACTCGGCTGAAGAGCGGCGGATTGTGCTGCTGACAGCCCTCCCCTGCCCATATGGGGCACAATAAAGAAAATCACAATAAAGAAAAAAAAAAAGCTAGCACTGGGCACCCCGCCCCCTGCCACGTCTTCACCGTTGTGTCCCCCCTACCCTCCATCTCTACACCCTCCATCTCCTTTCCCAAGGTGGCTTCCGTCAACTCCGCCTCCCGGATGATGCCCTCTCTCCCTCCATTTATCCTTCCTATCAACTCTGATCCTCAATCCCCCTCCTTTCCTCTGTCTTTTCCCTGGGCTCCCTCTTCCCCCCCTTTCCATCCTGTTTTCTCCCCATTAAACCACTCCCTACCTCCCTTCTCCCCCCAGTCCTTTTGTATTCCCCTCCCCCTGCTCCTTCCGTTTCTGCGGTCCCTGCCAGGGTGGTCGCCCGGCGCGCTACTGCCCACCCTCCACTCTCTCCTTCACCTTCATCGGCTTCACCATCGCCATCGCCCTCACCTGTCCCACTCCCCGCCACATTCCAGTTGTTCCCATCCTCCACACCTCCTCCACCGCCCTCAAGCGCCCCAGCGGCACCCCTGCCTCCTCTGCTTCCAAAAAGGCTCCGCCTCGTCCCCCTTCGCCCACCCCTGATGCCATGGATGTCTCCCCGCCCGTCCCTGCCCCCTCCTCCTACCCCTACCTCCTCTCCCGTCCAGATCCCTCCCTCCTTGAAGCCCGGAACCTCACCCTCTTCCTTCGCCAGCATTGTCCTGGTGCCCCCATCTCACTCCTCGCCGTGATTCGGTACTCATCTCCTCCCCCAGCCCTACCCTCCACACCGATCTCCTTTCCTGCATCCCTGTCACCCGCTTTGGCCCTCATGCCTCTCTCAGCCCTGCTCCTTCGCCACCTCCCTCCCACCAACCCCAACCCCCGCGTCGCCCGCCGACCCTCATCGTCATGATCACTCGGCTCAGTCCAGTGATCACGGAGGAGGAGGTGTTGGTGGAGCTTCAGGCCCATCCCAATCTGGAGGTGCGTGCAGTTCGCCGCATCCATAACGCTGCCGGCCCCACCCGCCTTATGCGGGTTTTTTCTGAGCACGCCCCCTCCATAGACCGTCTCCTGAAGAAGGGTGCCCTCCTTTTTAACCAGCGTTATCGAGTTGACCCCTCCCGTTCCCGTCCTCAATCCCTCCGCTGCCAAAGGTGCTTGCGGTATAATGCGCACCCTACATCTGAGTGCCGCGAGGCACCCACCTGCCTGCACTGTAGGCAAGCCCACTTTTTATGGCAGTGCCCCAATCTCCAGTCCCCCCCCCCTCCTGTAATACCTGTAACCTCCCTCACCCCACCTACTCCCAGAAGTGTAAGGCCCGACCCCTCCTACCACTCCTGAACTCACCGTTCCTGTCCGCCCGCTGGACGCCCCCACCCCTCCCGGCAACTCCCTTCGCCCACCCCCTACCGCGGAGGACATCATCAGATTCCTCACCATTGCCTGCAGAATGTTCATCCTTTTCAGCTCCCACACACCCTCCAACAGATCTCCCTCTCCGCCCATTACGTTTTCCACCTCAAAATATACGCCACCACTCGAACAACCAGGCCCATTTCACCTTCTCCCGTCTTGACACCCTCGTTTAAATCCTTGTCATGGCACGGCAGCACTGTATCCTTTTTAACAACATCCACTCCCTACCCGCCAACAAGATCCTCTTCCTACACACCCTTGCCACCCACCGCGTGGACACCTTCCTCCTTAATGAAACCTTCCTCCAACCCCACCACACCATCCACACTTCGCCCTACCTCCTCCACCGCTCCGATAATCCCTTCCCGATTGCGCGTGGCGGAGTTGCCATTGGTCACCACCGCCGGATCCCCGTTCGGCTACAACCTCTCCTTCCCGACCCCACCGAACACCTGATCCTTAGTCTCTTCTTCCCCGGCCATACCATTACCTGCGCCACCATCTATGTCCGCCCTAACGCTCCTATTCCCTTTGACTTCCTCTCCCACATTGACCGTACCTTCTCCTCCTACGTGATTGCCGCCGACCTCAACATCCATAGTCGTTCCGCCGCCCAGTTACGGCGGTGGCATCGGTTCCTCTCCTCCCTTCAAGGTGACCTCATCCCCATCCCCCAGCACACCCGTCCCGAATCCAACTCCACTCCGATGTTATCCTTCCCTCCCCCAACCTCCTTGGCTGCATAACGGTGGATGTCCTGGAGCCTATTGGTAGCGACCATCTCCCTGTCCTCCTTACAGTCGTCGCCCCTGCCCTGCCCCTCGTAATGACTCTCCCCCTAAGTACATCCATAACTATTCCTGTGCCAACTGGAATGCCTACCAGGATACCCTTTCCACCCAGGTCGATCGCCACCCCTTCACCTACCACCACCCTGACGATGTAACCCATGCCGCCTCCTTTCTCCAGCAGACCTTGTCTGAGGCCGTGGAGGCCCACGTCCCTACTGTCGCCATCCACCCCCACCATCCTACCTTACCCCCACAGGCTGTCCTCCTCCTCCGTGAATCCCGCCGTCTCTACCGTGCCTTCCTCCACACGCGTGACCCGGACACCCTACGACGCCACCGGCAACTCCAGCGACACATTCGTAATTTGCTCGCGGCTATGAAATGCCGGGACTGGCGACAGACATGCACCCGTTTAAATACTGCCCTACCTGTCAACTCGTCCAAGTTCTGGTTCAACCTTCCGTCGCCTTACCGGAACTAAACCCTCACCCTACTATCCTCTTCTCCATGATGATCACCCCTTTCCTGACTCCCTTAGTAAGGCCAATCACTTTGCCTCTAACCTCTCCGATGTCTTTTCCATCCCCGATGATCCACAGTTCGATTACTCCCTCTTCCCGGATGTCTGCGATCGAACTGACATCTCTGTCCCTCCCCTTGCTCCTGGTTTCCAGTACTTGGACAACATTGCACACACGGAACTCAATGTCCCTATCAGTACGCAGGATCTCATTGGTACACTCCGCACAAAATTCAACACCACTCCTGGTCACGATCGTGTCTGCTATCGTCACCTTCGTGAAGCTCCTGTCTCTTTCCTCTCCGTCCTGGTCAGCCTCTACAATGTAGTCCTGTCCACCGGTTACTACCCCGACCTGTGGAAAACCTCCCGTATTCTGATGTTCCTTAAACCCGGCAAACCGCTGTCCGCCGTCTCCTCCTACCGTCCCATCAGCCTTACCTCGGTCTTCAGCAAGGTCCTGGAATCTATCCTCATCCGCCGCCTCCACCAGCACCTCAGCCAACACCGCCTCCTTCCCGTTACCCAGTGTGGCTTTCGGCCGTCCTTCTCTTCTGACGATCCTTCTCCTTCACCTCACTCCTCTCCTTTCCGACCTTCTTAATTCCCGTCGCTCTGCAATCTTCCTCTCCCTGGACCCTGAACGAGCTTATGACCGCGTATGGCATTCCGGTCTCCTTTTCAAGCTCCAAACCTTCGCCCTTCCCATTGACTACGTCCGTGTGATTGGCTCCTTTCTCTCCCACCGTCCTTCCTACGTCACCATCCATAACACCGACTCCTACACCTTTTTCCCCTCCGCCGGTGTGCCCCAAGGCTCCGTCCTCTCCCCCCTTCTGTACCTTTTGTATACGGCGGACATGCCGCCGCCATCACCCCCCGTCCACCTCCTCCAGTTTGCCGATGACACTGCCTTCCTTGCCCTTGCCCCCACCCTACAGCGCTCCCAACACCTTCTCCAATCCCATCTTGACCAGTTCACCGCTTGGTGCAACCAGTGGTTGCTCAAGGTCAATCCCTCCAAAACCCAGGCGATCATTGTAGGCAAAACCACCCCTTCCTTCCTCCTCCTTGATTTCTACATCACCATCTATGGCCGTCCTATCGCCCTCACTCCCACCCTTAAGTAGCTTGGCATCACCCTCGACCATCGCCTCTCCTGGACTCCCCACCTCCGGACAATCCAAGCCAAGGCACGCTCCCGACTCAGTCTCCTCAAGCTCCTCTCCGGCCGTACGTGGGGTCTGGACCCCTCCACCATCCTCCACACCTATAAATCCCTCATCCGCCCTATCCTTTGTTATGCCCATCCGGCTTGGATCTCCGCCCCCCCCCCCCTTGCTTTTGTTGATGTTCATCTTATATCCTCCTTTCAAGACACTGTCCATTCCGTTCAACTGCTCTTCCAAGTCCTTTGCTGTCTCTGACAGAATTACAATGTCATCGGCGAACCTCAAAGTTTTTATTTCTTCTCCTCGGATTTTAATACCTACTCCAAATTTTTCTTTTGTTTCCTTCACTGCTTGCTCAATATAGAGATTGAATAACATCGGGGAGAGGTTACAACCCTGTCTCACTCCCTTACCACTGCTTCCCTTTGATTTGCCTCGACTGTTATAACTGCCATCTGGTTTCTGTAAAAATTATAACTAGCTTTCCGCTCCTTGTATTTTACCCCTGCCACCTTCAGAATTTGAAAGAGAGTATTCCAGTCAACATTGTCAAAAGCCTACTCCAAGTCTACAAAAGCTAGAAATGTAGGTTTGCCTTTCCTTAATCTAGCTTCTAAGATAAGTCGTAGGGTCAGTATTGCCTCACATGTTCCGATATTTCTACAGAATCCAAACTGATCTTCCCTGAGGTCGGCTTCTACTAGTTTTTCCATTCGTCTGTAAAGAATTCGCGTTAATATTTTGCAGCAGTGACTTATTAAACTGATAGTTCGGTAATTTTCACATCTGTCAACGCCTGCTTTCTTTGTGATTGGAATTATTATAATCTTCTTGAAGTCTGAGGGTATTTCGCCTGTCTCATACATTTTGCTCACCAGGTGGTAGAGTTTTGTCAGGACTAGCTCTCCCAGTGCTGTCAGTAGTTCTAATGGAATGTTGTCTACTCCCAGAGCTTTGTTTCGACTCAGGTCTTTCAGTGCTCTGTCAAACTCTACACGCAGTATCATATCTCCCATTTCATCTTCATCTACATCCTCTTCCATTTCCATAATATTGTCCTCAAGTACATTGCCCTTGTATAGACCCTTCTTCAGTAAATGAAGAAACGTAGCAACATATTTTATCTCATATATTAGTTGTTACGTGAGCAATAATAAAGCAAAGGGAGCCGGCGAAAACTTGTAAGATGTTGAGCTTACCTTCCAATTCTGTATAACCTGGAAATATTCAAGATGTATTGCAGTCAGCTATACAGTTCTGATTTAGCTCTGTCCATTTAGGACATAATTTCCTCTGCAACGAGGCACACAACACATATATCAGCTGTGTAAATGAAACAAATTAAGTAATGGATGCAACTGTGAGAACTTCAGTTGGTTAAGACAAGTTCCTGCATAATGTTAGAAATCGAAATCAGTTATGGCTGGTGCTGCCATCGAACGGCGCGCCACGCAACTACCCCTTGCTGCAAGCCGTCGCCACAAGATGGCAGCACGGTGGGCAGCCTCACACTTGTCGTGAACGATCGTTAACTCGTGCAGTTTGTAGCGTAAAGCTCGCCGTATTCAGGTAACGCCACCTAGAAACAAAGCCTCACAGCGTGCGAAATAACGTCATACAGTATCGGCGCTTTGGCAGGCCTTGCAACACCGACTGTCCAATTAAGTGAATGTACCATTACTTCCTGCTTCTTGCAAAATCTAGTAGTAGTAGTAGCTTTATTCATCCATAGATTTCTTTTTTCAGGGATATAGGACATGTCAAAGTATTTAGAAATTTAGATCAATTTAAAATAAGTTAGTTAGAGACTGACACACACAGTGGTTACGGTTACTACAATCCACACCACAAGTTGGGAAACGGGGCCAAATTTCTAGTAGTTTACTGTCGAGATTTCCAAAATGTTTTATTCGTATCTTACAGAAACTAGCAGTACGGCAATAAACAGCCTTTTAAAACACGCCACTAACGCAATCAAAGTAATTTATAGCAATACAAAAATTAAAAAAAATTTAAAGAACATTAGTAAATCACCCACTCAGGGATGCTCAGGCTAGACACAATACTGACCAATTTAAATACGCTCGTAAACACAATTGCCACTCTCAGGCTGGTCACTGCACCGACTTTTAGCCAGCGAAAACTTGTAATAAGATGGCTTAACTTGCTGACACAATTAGAGCTAACCTCGTGCAAGGAAACATTACACCACTCAGTCCTGAATGATCAACCAACAAGAAGCATGGATTTACCCATAACCCACAACAGAATAACGAAACAATTAAACTGCCAAAGCTACACCTCCCATCGGACAGTGACGAGAGGAGGAGGAAAGATCACTGTCTTCAGTTATACTAGTGCCAGGGACAGGAAACCCGGTCGCCGGAGGCCACAAGGCCGATGAAACGCTGGTTACGCAGACTTATTACTTAATGATTAAACCTTCCGCGAACTTAACTTGCAGTTATGCTCGAACAGGCCGTACACGACCTCCGATGGCAAGGATCCACACATCCGACCGCGCACGCGTCGCCAGCGTACCCAACACGCCACGGTCACGCGACGACACGCTCTGTCACCAGAGTTCACGTCTTCTCTGCAACATTGACGGGTAGTGACCGCACCTTCATGGTAGGTGTCTCCTTTTAAACTCCAGTGTTGAAACGGAGGATTTAAAGAAGCTTGCTAACGTCCCACCAAGGCGAAATGAACAGCAACTACTCGTGGGGCGATTCTGTATACAACCAACACGCGGGGAGCTCTTCCGTCAACTCGACCCGCTCGTTACACACAACCGACATACATCACGTGGCGATTCGGTTCAACCGACCACACCTGCTTCGCGCTGGAGAGCCACACTGCCCTCCCGTGTCCACCAGACTCTCTGAGCGCACGCCCCTACTTCTCCGCCACCACACGAGGTTACAACTGGTCAAAGATCTCACTTCCTACATAGCAATTTCCCGGAAGCAAAAACGCAGATGTCGAAAGCAGAGGGACAAGACAACCAAGCAGCCACTTAATAACAGGCAACATATCAACAAACATGTCAGGGGAAGAAAAGGAAAACCAATACAATCTAAACACAAGGTGTAGCACAAGTCGATACATGGCATTAGATTTACTCCTGGTATACAATACTTCCTTTACACATAACTTATTAAATAATGTAATGCCACACTTCAATCATATCTCACTATCAGTCACTGCACACACTATACACAGATTGTTTCATAACACTTCACTCACTACACACCCACCCACCCACACACACACACACACACTCTCTGGTGATCTCTGGGCCATGTTCTGTACCGCATCTTCTCGTTTGCTATCCTGAAAAACTGAGTCAGCATCCTTCAATAATGAGTGAGATGTTGAGTGCAGAAAGAGGAAGAGGTGTTAGTATTGTTCTTTGTGTAGTTTGTAAATTGGCTTTTCAAAAAACCTAAGATAAACATGGTCATAATTTCCTTCACTGTTGTCTACTATAACTGCAAATCTCATATTCGCAATATTTCGATTTCTTTGAGGTGCAACGTTGTAATTTTAACATAACTCATAGAGTGACAATACATAAATCGTAATTTGCGCCTTTTTACGTTACAATTAGCGATCCACGTCAACGCTTGTTTTATGTAATATATATATATATATATATATATATATATATATATATATATATATATATATATATATGATCAGAATAAGATATTAACAATTTTTAATGGAAATCAAGCTCAGATGTGAATCACTAATTGTAAAATACAGCAGGAGTATACTATGTTCATTTCCTGTTACTATAAAATTACCAAATTACCTGAAACCTAGCCACCAAAATTTTGTTTCATACAAATACACATTTAAAGAAGCTGCACACAAATAATGCAAATGTATCGAAATCTATTGATTCATGTAATGTCATCAATAAGTAAGGAAACACACTTTCATGACTCTTTAAAATAATTGAGATATTGTGTTACATACAATTTTCACACACACACAGACACACAGACAGACAGACAGAACAAAAAAACCACACACACACATAAAGAAAGCGAGGGTGTGGGAAGAAAAGGAATGTAATTAAATAAAAATATAAAATGACTTTTTACTTCAGCTCATAATATGAAATCCAAACACTGTCTTACATGTCATTAAATAAATTAAAGTACACTTTAGTCACATTTTTTCATTCTTTTAAAACATTTATATTTTCCTTTGTAGTTGTATCACTACTTCTCTTAGTATAATTATTTAATACGATATTTACACAACAGAGCAGTAAGGAAGACCAGATAGATTCAAGTCTATGTCTGTTTGTACTAAACAAATCACTGGGAATATTACAGGGTGCTACCATCAAAAGCACACACCTTCAATTTGCCTGCTGCAGAAACAAAATTTCATTTTCTTATACAATTTTTTGAAAAGTTCAATAATCATAAATTCACATGCCACTACATATTCTTTGGGATATGCCAAACCTCCTCGATCCTTTGCCATTCTAAAATGATAATCCTGCTTTACTTCATCTGAAATGAGAATTACTTTGAAATACTCACAGGAAGATTCTTCAGCACCTGGTGTCTCCTGGATTTCAAAAGTTGTTTCAAAAATATCTGACACCTTAATAACCACATTTCCAACTACATTAAACTGTACTAAAAGAGAAAACCTGCTCTGTACCCTAAGTTTTTGGTTGGTTTAAAAACCTGTCTAAGAGAAATGTGGTAATTTCCCCCACTTAGCTGGCGGTTTTTACCAAACCTTTCTAACTGTCAGTCTGCACTCTTCCAAGAGGCAAATAGGAACTGTTTTTGACAGATAGCCAATAGCTACTGAAATCGATCAAAGTGGCTGTTGTATGTTTTGGAGCAAAGTGTGTCTCTTTAGAAAGTTTCCTGTTATCATTCATCCCATGCCTTAATCTAACCAAGACACAAAGCTCTTTAAAAAATCAAATATCTGATGGGAATTACAAGTTACAGGTTCCTATAAAATATTTCTTAGCCTCTGACACTGGAGTAATGTTTTCACATTTACAATACACCACCAAAGATTTACTCTTTTTATAAATGTCACAGTGCTTTCCCGATTTTGAATTCCTTTCTTTGAGCCTAGTCTGCAGTGCAACTACTGTCATATCATTAAAAATTTTACATTTTGCTTTTCAATTGAAGTTGTAAACAGAGATTTTAAAGTTAGAGAGTTTCCGTATTGTAATAAATCATCTTTTTCAATGATGTGTAGCTCTTTTAGTGCTGTGAATGATGCAACACCTCCCTCCATGCTCTCACTGAAATCAAGAAAACACAGAATCTGCTCCTTTTCATTGAACCAGTTGTTACAGATACACTTTACAACATGAACTGTATCCACAAAATAGTACAGTGGGCAGGGTGACAGTGTTTTACCTTTACTTCTGGCGAAGTACTGAAATTAGATATTGGTTTCTATTAATTGAATTATTGTCTGCCACTAATCCATCACCTTAAATCAAGCTGCTTCTAATTTAAGAATTACTTTTTTTATTTATGAGAAATGTACATCAGCCTCCATTGTTTTAAGTGGGAGAATGTATACCACATCCTTGTAAGGTGAATCTAAAATTTGTATCATAAAAACTTAAGCACTGATTGCACAGAAACATTCGTCAGAGTTGCAGGCACCACATACAATATTCCCACCTTAATAATGAAGCTGGGTTTTCAAATGTATTTCATCAATTAAGAGAAGAACCGTTTTATCCTGTGAGGCAAATGTTCCATATTTCTGTGAGATATAACTCATAAGTTGACCACTTTGTTTTTCAATGACTGGTCTTGTTAAAAGTTTAGTACAAAACCTGGACAGTGTATTTGGATTTGGCATAGAAATGATGCCAGTGCTTCTGGGAAACTTATATCCACGTGGGGTGATAGCATTTACTAGTCACCACATAATTAGAGAGTCAGCATAATAACCAAACTGAGACGAACTTTCACATTTCAGGAATGAAACCTATTCCTTTGAAAAATATATTTCACTTTCTATTTCTGGCAACTTCTGTACTAAATTTGGCAGATTATCTTCAATGGACGAGAGAGCATTACCAACAGGAACCTCGTCGTTACTACACACCAAATACATTTTCCTAAGAGCGTCACTCACCTCTTTTGTGTTGCAGACTTTTTTGGGAAGTTTCATGTTTCCAAGACATTTCACTTCCACATCATTAATAAAAACACTGAGAAATAAATCACTGTTTATACAGAGTAGCAAACAACTCTTGGCTAAGGATTGTGATTATTTAATAATAAGCACACAGTCATGTTAACTACAGTCCAGTCACTACGCTTATCACAGTCACTTATTTTACTTTTTAGTTGCTCTAAACTACAGAAACAAGTCGCTCCTATCAACTTCTCCTGCATTTCTACACTTTCTGGAATGGAATGTGAGGGGCAGTGTTCTCTAGTCGCTCGCTGCGACTTTTGGGGTCCTCTCAGGCTGATGTTGGACAAACATGAAGGGTATCCCAGTAACTGTGAAGGTATAGCATCTGAAAAAGAAAAGTTTAACATCAAACCAGATGCAACTATACAACCAGCTTCCTCCTTATGAAATAGTAATTTGCAAATGTAGGGCTCTGCCTAACATTTGGTTCTTTAACCTACCTTTCCTTGAGCGTCGACGATCCAATGGTGCTGTTAACAGCTTGCCAGTTCTTGGGTGGTACATACTCGTACTGCTTAATATACCTTCTTCGCTGAAATGCAGCTCACAGACCTTAAAAGAAGCGTACAGTTGATTGTTAAAGATGTTATGAAAATGAACGTCAAGATGGGCGGAACTGTGTATTGCTTTCATGCGTAATACTTTTTGGAATAAAAGTTATTATGTGTTACGCTTTATGTAATGTTATTGTAGTAGTTAACAAAAACAACGGTACTTACAACTGAATGTTTGCTGGGCATCCAATCTTGTCTGTGAACAGCCGAGAACCATTTCAGTTTTAGAGATTCATCAGGCGGAAAATAAAACACAGAAACATTAGGCCCATTGCTGCCTGAGACGTGCGCTGTGAGGCTTCGTTTGAAGGTGGCGCTGCGTCAGGTCCCAGACTCCCAGAGCTCTGACGACGCCGTAATTCGCACAGCGCGGAACCGCGGCGCTCCCTGAACACTGCCGGCACTCCACGCAGCAGCGCGACTGGCGACACAGCTCTGCAGGCTGCGTGGCTGAGCGGTCGGCGCCTCCGTTACCCGGGTTTCCCACTCTCCACCTGCAACCAACCCACCACATCGACTGGCAGTGAAATGCTCCGCACTACCGCTCGACACATTACTAACGTGCAACGCACACCTCGTCACCATCCAACAGCCCCCACTGTCCTCGCCTCCAAGTCCCACCTAAACCGTCCCACAGAGCGGTGCGGGGCTGATCCTGTGTCCTTAGCAGGCTACAAGACTTCCGTACGGACAGAACTCTACACGTCGCTCTTAACGGAACAAAATGGACAGATGTAACGGTTATTTCAGCAGTACCACAAGGAAGTGTGATAGGCCTTTGATGTTTACAAAGTATGCAAATGGTGTAGTAGGATGCTTCGTGTAACGTTCATGTCACATCCCTGCCCACGTTTGTCGCATTTTTGTTGCTGTGTTTTAATGCACGCTATAGGAAGATTTTGCTCCAAGAACCGAGTCTTTTATCACCTACATTTACTGCTTAAATATTAACACACAGCTCCAGCGGTGCTGATGACGTTGCTTACAGTTTTGTACTTCTGTCACGTTGAAAGATTCTCTTCAGCCGACGTTGGTCCCGTTCTTGTAGGATCTTTTACTGGCCGTAGCGACGTCAGAGATTTGACGTTTTAATTTTTAATTTTAATAATTAACAGCCTCAGTTGCACCGTTTGCCTAGAATTTACCTAGGTTTGGGTAGGTGTAACGGAACCTTCTTCAGAATAACAGTAACTACCGTCTTTCCATAGTGGACATCGTGAAGCTAAAACTACAAATCCATAAATTAATACACTGAAACCTAGGTAAATTGTAGGTAAACGGTGCAACTGAGGCCGTTAATTATTCAAATTTAAATTAATATTTACACAGTTGCTGACAGGGCCGCGAAATGTTGAAGGTATTTAAATTTGATGTTTAACCGGAATCCTGATATTCACGGCACACTCATGAAATGCTTGTACGGAAAACTCCCCTACCTCGGAGGTGGTTTATCCCATCGCTCGTGCGCCGACTGCAACATCATAACAACGGCGTCAGGCTCTTCTTGTCTTACATACGCGATGCCGACCGCTGCGCCGTATTCTGCCTGTTTACATATGTCTATATTTGAATACGAATGCCTATACCAGTTTCTTTGGAACTGCGGTTATCCCATCAGACATTATGTCTGTTTTTGTAATCGTCAGCTCTCTTAAGAGTTTGGCGCCTACCCTTCGGTCCATCAATTCCATCAATAAGCCCTGACAGCAACTAAAAATTTGTAATTAGCATTTCCTGAAGAATGGGTGATATTGAAATTATTATTAACTTGTTTTCGCTGCAAGTAACGTCATCAGCACAGCTGGAGCTGTGTATTAATATCTATGCAGTAAATGTAGGTGATAAAAGACTCGGTTCTTGGAGCAAAATATTCCTATACTGTGCATTAAAACACAGCAACAAAAATGTAACAAATGTGGGCAGGGATGTTACATGAACATTACACGAAGCATCGTACTACACCATTTACATACTTTGTAAATAGCAGAGGCCTCTCACACTTCAGTGTGGCACTGCAGAAATAACCGTTACATCTGTCCATTTTGTTCCGTTAAGAGCGACGTATTGAGTTCTGTGTACTTTGGAAAAGCGTCGTGTATTTCCGTTGATGGCTGCACGTCTCACGCGATTGTACACAACTGTGCTCTTAAATCGTCCACTTAGGCCACGTCTTCACAAGCTCCCAGTTCACCGTCACCTCCATATCTACATACCCGTATGTACATCTAAATCTACATTGTACTCTGCTATTCACACCTAAGTGCCTGGCAGAGATTCATCGAAACATTTTCCTACTAATTCTCTACCATTCCACTTTCGAATGGCGCGTGGGAAAAAGGAAGACCTAAATCTTTCTGTTCGAGCTCTGATTCCTCTTATTTTATTATGATGATCATTTCTCCCTACGTAGGTAGGTGTCAACAAAATATTTTCGCATTCGGAAGAGAAAGTTGGTGATTGAAATTTCGCAAATAGATATCGCCGCAAAGAAAACCGCCTTTGTTTCAGTGACTGCCACCCCAACTCGCGTACCATATCAATGACACCCCTACAGCGCGATAACACGAAACGAGCTGTCCTTCTTTGCACTTTTTCGATGTCCTCCGTCAATTCTACCTGGTAAAGATCCCATACCGTGCAGCAATATTCCAGCAGAGGATGGACAAGTGTAATGTAGGCTGTCTCTTTAGTGGGTTTGTCGCACCTTCTAAGTGTTCTGCCAACAAAGTGCAGTCTTTGTTTCGCCTTCCTCACAATATTATCTATGTGGTCTTTCCAATTTAAGTTGCTCGTAATTGTAATTCCTAGGTATCTAGCCGCATTGACAGCCCTTAGATTCGTGCGGTTTATCGTATACCCAATATTTATCCGATTTCTTTTAGTACCCATGTGGATAATCCCGCACTTTTTTTTTTTTTGTTTAGTGCCAATTGTCACTTTTCGCACCACCTTAAATTCTCTCTAGATCATTTTGTAATTGGAACTGATCGTCTGATGAATTTACTAGACGGTAAATTACAGCGTCATCTGGTAACAATCTAAGGGGGCTGCTCAGATTGTCACCTACTCGTAGATTATTTATGTAAATCAGGAACAGCAGGGGGCTATATAACTACGTTGCGGAACGCCAGATATCAACTCTGCTTTACTCGATAATTTACCGTCTATCATTACGGACTGTGACCTATCTGAGAGGAAATCACGAATCCAAACTGAGTTAATACTCCATATGCAAGCAATTTGATTAATAGTTCTTGTGAGGAACGGTATCAAAAGCCTTCTGAAAACCTAGGAATATGGAATCGATCTGAGATCCCTTGTCGACAGCACTCATTATATCATAGAAATAAACAGCTAGCTGTGTTGCACAACAATGTTGCTTTCTGAATCCGTGTTTGTTATATATCAATAAGTCATTTTCATCAAGGTGATTCATAATGTTCAAGTACAGTATACGCTCCAAAATCTTACTGCAAATTGAGGTCAGTGATATGGCTCTTTAATTCAATGGGTTACCCCTATTTCCTTTCTTGAATATTGGTGTGACCTGTGCTACTTTCCAGTCTTTAGGAACAGACCTTTCGTCAAGTGAGCGGTTGTATATGATTTCTAAGAAAGGCGTTATTGTGTCTGCGTACTCTGAAAGGAACCTGATTGGTATACCATCTGGACCTGAAGACTTGCCTTTCTTAAGTGATTTGACTTGTTTCGCAACGCCTAAGATATCTTCTTTTATTTCACTCATGCTAACAGCTGTTCTGGTTTAGAATCCTGGAATATTTACTTCGCTTTCTTTCGTGAAGGAATTACGGAAAACTGTATGTAGTAACTCCGCTTTAGTGGCACCATCATCGGTAACATTTCCATCGCGATCGCGCAGTGACGGTATTGACTGTTTTTTGCCACTGGTGTACTTTACATACGACCAGAGTCTCTTTGGGTTTTCTACCATGTTTTGAGACAATATTTCATTGTGGAAACTGTTAAAGGCATCTCGCATTGTTGTCCACAGTAAATTTCGAGCTTCCGTGGAACTTAGCCACTCTCGGGGATTTTGCATTCTTGTGAATTGGCATCCTTTTTTCGTTGTTTCTGCAGCAGTGTTCTGACGTGTTTTGTGTACCATGGTGGATCAGTCCCATCTCTTATTGACTTATGCGGTATGAATTTATCTACTGCGGTCGATACTGTATCTTTGAATTTGAGCCATATCTGGTCTACACTTACGAAATTAGCTTGCGAGGAATGGAGACTCTCTATTACGAAGGCATCAAGCGAATTTTTATCTGCGTTTATTTTTAGAGGTTTTGGTTGATATGGTTCTGAGCCTCGCTACCATGACTTGGTGTTCACTAGTCCCTGTATCATTCATGACCCTCTCTATTAGATCAGGATTATTTGTGGCTAACAGGTCAAATGTGTTTTCGCAACCATTTACGATTCGTGTGGGCTCATCAACTAATTGTTCAAAGTAATTCTCAGAGAAACCATTTAGTACAATTTCTGAAGATGTTTTCTTTCTACCATCGGCTTTCAACATGTATTTTCACCAACAAATCGAGGGTACATTGAAATCTCCACCAATTATAACTGTATGAGTGGGGTACTAATTTGTAATGTGAGTCAAGTTTTCTTTGAAGCGTTCAGCTATTATATCACTTGAGTCGGAGGTCGGTAGAAGGAGTGAATTATTATTTTGGTACAACTGTTGAGTATAACCTCTACCCATAGTAATTCCAGGAACTAGCTATTTCAACTTCACTACAAGATAAACTACTACCAACAGACACAAACAGACCACCACCTACTTTATTTAATCTATACTCTCAGAACACGGTTTGCGCCTCTGTAAAAATTTCGGCAGAATTTATCTCCGGCTTTGGCCAGCTTTTTGTTCCTATAACGATTTCAGCAAACCACTATGAAGTGCATGGTAGAGGATACTTGGCACGGTAACAAGTTTTGAAATTTTTTCCCTTTCCGTTCGCGTACGGAGTGCGTTAAGGGCGAGTGCTGAGACGTCTCCGTGCTGTGGCCGGCCTGACTCTGCCTTCAGCCTCCTTACGGCAGCGACGCGTAGTGGCTGGAGAGCGCCTCTGGACTCCTCGCTTCAGGGGAAATGTAATGGATTTTTGTCCAAAAAATCGATTTTTCAAAAACATTATTTTCTTGATATACGCAGTTTAATCTATGTTGTTTGTGAATTTTATCACGCTAGCAGCTTTAAAAATGCCTTTAAATTGTTAAACTGATTAATTCTTCACTTGGGGCCTCTCCCACCTTTTCTGAGATTTGGGAAACTGCTTGCTTCAGCGAAATTCTTTTCAGTGTGAAGGCTATTTTCTTTCGATATTTTGGATGACATCTATATCTCTGGCTGACATCTACATCTTTGCCTGAAAGCTTTCTTGCAGTGGTTTATTTACGTTTCGACTATACTAACATATATTAGTGGGTGGACGCTTGAATTTGCAAACCTTTACGTGGAAGTTAAGATTTATGCATAATGTTGGTGGAAAAACTGTGTTTGGATGACGGAGATTTAATGGAAATCGGTTTACCAACAAAAAAGAGGAAGCAGCTCGAAATGAAGAACATAAGCTCTCAGCTTCAGCATCGGAACTTGGGACAGGAGAATTGTACAGGTGCGTGAATGATGTTGATATCGATTCCACTGGATTCAGACTTATTGATTTAGAGCTTCTATGCCAGGCTATAAAGTTTCCATGTTCGTGTGTCTGCTGTAAAAATGCGAAGTGCATGATTGTTGTTGAAGAAAGAAGAGTGGGAATAGCTTGTGACTTTAAATTAATTTGTAATTCGTGTGACAATGATTTTCAATTTCCTCCTCCAAAAAACCTGACACTAGTACCTATGAAAGCAATTTCAGGTTAGCATGTGCTCTAAGATGCGTAGGACAGTGCAGGGAAGGAGGTAATTTATTGTGTGGTTTTCTGAACATGCCTCCACCTTGTGCAAGGCGCGAAAATTAAATTAAGAAATGTCTGATGTTGTATGACATACTGCTACAGTTTCTATGAAGACAGCAGTGCAGACACTGGTGGAAACAATCCAGAGAGATCCTTGAGTAGATATTCATGACAGTGAATCTCCTACAAATGTTAATGACCAGTGTGTGTTTGTAGATGGGATATGGATGCACATATCTCTATGGAGTTGCATCTGTTCTTGCTATTGACTCAGGTACAGTTTTAGATGTAGAAATTACGTCTAAATACTGCCATCAGTGTGCAACAAAGAAAATATCCAACAGTGAAAGTGAGAAACTGTGGCACGAAAAGAATGCAGTAGCGTGCTCTAAAAATTATAGTGGCTCAAGTGGGGCATGGAGGCTGCTGCAGTTGTGAGGATGTTTCCAGATCTGAGGACGAGTATGGTGTTAGATACACTAAATACCTTGCTGATGGGGACTCCTCTACGTTCACAGCTGTAACCGATATAAAGCTGTACAATACAACAATAGAAAGGTTGGAATGTGATGACCACATCCAAAACAGGCTTGGTCGCTTGCTGAAACAGAAGAAAGGTGAAGTACTTGAGGATGGAAAACCACTAGGGGGAAAAGGCATGGTTACTCTGAAAGAAACTGATTCTCTACAGTTATATTATGGGAGAGCTATCAGAAAAGGTACACATAATTTAGAGGCAATGTGGCGTGCAGTGTGGGCAATTTTTTTCCACAAACTATCCAGTGACCAAACACCAATGCACACTCTGTATCCGAAAGACGATTAGTGTAAGTTCAACAACAGCAACGAGATGTATTCACATAAACATGTAGTGGTTAATAAAAAAAAAAGAAAATGAGAAGAAAAGAAAAAGAAAGGGTTGAAAATGTGGGAAGAAATGGTGAATAAAAAGGGGGTTTCAAAATCGTTATTGACCGTGAAAAAGGGAAAGAATGAAATGCAAATCGGACTTCGTATTACAGAAAAGTTATCGGACTTCGTGATTCGGAAAAACTATTGTTGAGTGGTCCTTGTGGCGTTTCTGAGCAAAAGTCAAACAATTTCCACTATAAAAATTATTTGAAGGAGAGCAGAGAATAACAAAACGTGATTAACAGGAGGAAAGGGCGTAGATAAGAGTTGATCCTTTACCATGTTAACATGTCTTCTCTTCTGCGGCGTCCAGGTCTTCAAAAATCTCCTACTTAATTTCTGCGTGAAAAGCAGTAGCTGCTCCGAAATCTTGCAATCGTCCAGTAATCACTAATTTATACAAATCAAAATCATCTTGATACTGGATGCAAATTATTTTACGTTGCTACTTCCCTCCTCCGAATTTCATACCAACTTCCACAATACGTCTGCACATCAATGAGTTTTTTCGTCTTAATCCGACCAAGAATAGCTAATAAGTAAGTTAAGCTTCCGCTCTCAAAGACAAAAGCGGGTAGCAAAACAGAAGGAGTTAAAATTTTTTGTACCTTCATATTCTTATTTTCTCTGCCGTCGAGAGCCCATACCGCTGTGACGGTGTAATTTATGTCTGAGGGAACGAGTGTAGCGCGGCGAAATTCAAAGTCCCGCTACAAACACTCACTACCAGAACCAGTTATGAACCCAATGAAGCCCACATTCAGGTTTCTTGCCAACCCTGGTTTATTGAGGAAGTGTCTTCATGGAAAGACACAAAATTTAAACGAAAGCCTCACTAATTTAATTTTGATTGGATGCTCAAAAAGGTCATTCTGCAGACTTGAAGTACTAAAAATAGGTGTCTATGATGCCGTTTTATGTTACAATAACGGAAATAATGGCAGAATTGAAGTACTGAAGAGAGCTGGTTTAGATCCAGGAACGTTTACAACAAAAGCATTCTACACCATCGACGAGAGCAGGGTCAAGAAAGCTAACAGATGAGTGTCTTACCGGCAAATACAGGGCAGTCAGATTCGAGCAGGAGGGAAGAGAAACCTGGAGTATGAGCAGTATCAGTATGGAGAATAAAATTTTCAGATTAATTGCATGATTAGAATTTGAGTTATGGCTTTTTATGAAGAGGACAATAAAAAAATAAAATTCTGTTGAGTGTCAAAATATTAATTTTGCATATTTATTATTTTTCCGTTAAAACAAAGCTCTTTCGCTTTACACATGAAAAATTTTAGGTTTGTACATTAATAAATACGGCTACAATGATTTTTTAAATAAGTGTTTACAGTTTCCGTTACATACCCCCTTAATAGTCACCTGCGAAATGTCGTAAGTGGCCTCTCGTGGGGTAACTTGCGGCTCTCTTCAAGCACCTGCCGACTGAGTTGTCCCAACACTTGCGTGACACTCTCCTGTGGGTCAGCCACACGTGTGACAATACGTGCTGCCCTTCTCTGTATACGTTCAGTAGCCGCTATCGGTGCTGTCTGGTATGGGACCCACCACTTGAGTATCGTGCTATGACGGGACACACAAGTGTTTCCTAACCAACATCGACTGCAGACTGGCTCCACAGTCCGAGTGTCCTGCCAGACGTCTGAAGTCATTGTGACTGCATTTCACCCCAACTCTCTAGTTCTCAGTTCGTCAGTATCAGATAACGGATCAACTAAGATGACATGTAACAAAAAAGAGTGCCACCAAAACAGCTTTCGGTAAAAATTTTGTTGCAACCGCGAACGAAATTTCGGACACTGACGCTCACGGTATTTCTGCTGCGTCAAATTTGAGTAAAAATGGAGTATTAGGACGGAAATCTCCATCGGCTTCTGCCGCACCATCTGACTGCAGTCCTACTGTCGATATCTCTCTGTCCGCACAGTGAGACATCAATATTTCGCATTCCTGTGTGATCTCTTAACGCTGGGACATTACCCGCCGCGACAGATATAGTTATTGCTGATCTTCATACGATGAACGGCCTCTCTGTTCATGAAAACGTAAAGCATGAGTGCCGACCACTGGATCAAGTTGACATAAAGTAAATACCTGTGCCTAAAAGTCAACAGCGAATATGAATGGTCATCTTAAGTACTCAGAGTGCGTCAAGCTGACCAAACATTGGCATATTATAAAGTCGGGGGGGTGCCATTGGTTTGTTCTAATAGAAGCTACAGATATTCCTACACTTTTGCGCTCTGTTGTGATAAATACTGACGAGAGTATGTAGTTAGTAGAAGTGAAACCACAAATCTTGGTACAGGTATGTTCCCATTAACAATAAACCAATGAAAGGTCTTACTTGACGTTATTGATATCTTGGAAAACTTCGCCAGAAAGAACAATGATCGTTCACAGCAGACTACTTGCTACTCATAATCATTTATTTGAAAAATAAGGTAAATTTTTTTTAAGAAACTGAAAGTAGCAACGTTAATTTTTTGTGTGAGGAAGTGAAATAAATGGGTGTGCAAAAGAAACAGTATAGATACTTGCTAGATTCTATTATGTTTTGAAGTATTTTATTTTCAATATCACCAGGAGTTTAAAAGAGCACACACTGTTTTGTGCTACCACATCCTAATACACTGCATAAGATCTCTCCCCATTTTGAAACGCACCCAGCAGGTAAGGAGCTAGGTGGCAATTTTCTGTTGTATACAAAGCAGAAGATTCGTATCCTTTGTGAATGAAATCATGTTGTTTCACTAATAGTTGACGAAATTATCTTGACGCCTTATTTGCACTTCACGGGAGATAACGTTTTGGAAACTGGTTCAGTTCTAAAAATGCACTAGGCTCAGGTTTTTATCCTTACAGCGAGAAACATAAATGGTGAAGAACTCTTCACTCTAATTAAGAAAATAGTTTCTAGACTACATGCAATTGGTTATAACTGTCTTGTGTTGTTAGTGACGAGAATTCAATTGAAGGGGTCACATCATTCTCTGATTCCTTTCCTCAACTGTCAATAGCTTTCAAACACCACTGTGATGAATCACAACCCCTCTTAAAGTTTTATTTTTTTCGCATATTAAAATGTGTCATAAACAACTTAATCGATAAAAAAGATACTGAAGAGGCAATAAAGTAACTACAGCTTTAAACAGATTCAAAAAGTATACAACTGGTTATGGCCAAGTTCTCTGCCGTTAAAAAGCTACATGATGCAGGGTGTATACAGATAATAAAATCTGCCAATCAACTTAAAGTATCATTATATAAGCCACCTAGAGCGACCAAATGTCAAACCGTGCTTAATGGTTACAATGAGATGACTGTTCAAGGTTTCTTAGCCTTGAGGGGACATCATCTTACTAAGTTCTGGGAGCACTGCTAAACTCATCAAAATTAATTTACACATGGCGGAAGATTTTAAATTTTACCTCACCTGGTAGAGATAACCATTTCAATAATGCTCTTCAGTAACCACTTTCTAGCAAAAGTGGCGAAAATGTCAGATATTTAGAAAGATTTTTATCGTGGTTGGATATACAGACATGTTGTACTGATTGCACATTTGGATTATCCAATAACACACATTTGGCCATATCAGATACCATTCACAGTCTAGAAATGACCAAGTATTGCAGTGAGGAAGAGCCAGGAAAGGTTCAGATAGCTACTCTAGAAGCGAGATTTGGAAAACATCGAACAATGGCAGGATCTCAACGTTTGGTTTCTTGAGACAGGGATTTGATATTGAAATTAAAGCTAAGAATTCAGACCTGGCTGCCCTTGAAAATTCTGACATGTGCTCTTGAAGAAGTTGGAACAGATTCAGATTCTTTTTAAACTGACTTTGTAGTTGATGAGGCCTTACCTCCACTCCCACCAACTTTGACAGTGAAATGGATTTCAGTGAGGAACAAATTCAGTCTGTTCAGGAATACTTGACTATTTTCACATACTTGTCAGGGTTTTATGCCAGATCCTTTCTTAAGAAGCTGAGATGTGAGACATCTAAAACGTAATTAGTGCTAGATAAAAGACTTTTAGCAATAGAAAATGATGAACACATAAGAAAGGTGAACAGATTTGTGTCGTGGTGTCCTAATAATGGGTCATTAATGTTGTTATTTTTACTTATTTTGTTGTTAAAATCATGGCATCTAGAGAACATGAACACAGCTTCATGACATGCTCTTCCCGCCGGCCGGTGTGGCCGAGGGGTTCTAGGCGCTTCAGTCTGGAACTGTGCGACCGCTACGGTCGCAGGTTTGAATCCTGCCTCAGGCATGGATTTATGTGATGTCCTTAGTTAGGTTTAACTAGTTCTAAGTTCTAGGGGACTGATGACCTCAGCTGTTAAGTCCCATAGTGCTCAGAGCCATTTTAGATGCTCTTCCCTAAGATATTTACTGTTGTTGTAATTAAAAGAGAAGACTTCTACCTAAGGGACTTTTCTTGTAGTAAGGTAGATCAGACAGACCACAGAATTATTCAGTGTGTAACAAAAGTACCATGTATATTTTTTTCAATAATTATGTTTAAACATTTAACGAGAGCCATAATGGTAATAACAGCAAGATGAGAAAATTTTCAACTGTATATTAGTTTGGAATAAATTTTCTGACAGGTTAACAAACATTTACTTTTGTCATTTTCCCCTCATTCCTAGTTTTCTCTCCTCAATATGCGTAACTGTACTTTTAGCACTGAATGTTCATAAAACTAGGCCTATATATTATTTTTTCATGTGTTGTTTAAAACTTGGTTACATGAGGGTTTAAAATTTAATTAATCCCAGCGACAATATCGATACGATCTTTGGTGAGTCATTTATGTCTCAGTGAACTACATTTTTGTCAAAGTAATTAAACGTAAGGTCATCAGATTAATTACTTCATCCTGTCTTCTAATTTTTACTAAAACTATCTCTATCACAGATACTCTTGTAGGGTAATTTACAGGCTGTGATGTATGTCGGTTTCACTCTCAGCATTTTTCTTAACAAGCAATAAAATTTTGTATATCATCTCAGACACAATGGCAACGCGTTTGTGATAAATTTTCAGCGCCCTTTGACCTTGAAACGGCAAATGATAAAAACGTTAATGTTTAACTTGAAAATGATTGACGAGAACAACTCACTCCTCAAAGAGCACTCCTATACGTAGACATTAACTGCCGATAATCGTTATATGGGTCTTAGTATTGCAATGACTATAATAAATCATTTCAAGGCTGACGTGTTTTTGTAAATATCCCGTATGCGCACATGAAGTCCTGTGAGAGGCCCGTACCGAACGCTGACGAAATTCGCGGTCGTCGACTTTTGCGTGTGGGGTGAAAGTGACGTCACGTTTGCGGGAAGTTGTGCGAAACGAGTGTTACCAAATTGGCTGTGAAGACAGCAATACAGGTAGAGATTTCAGTGCAGTGACCTCCTTCATAATGTTTCATTTTCAAGCAGTCAAATAATTCTTTCAGTTTACAGTGGAGTAATGTTATTTCAAACGATTAGTTACTGTATCGAAATTAACACTGTGACACAGTTAGTTGCAAGTTCATGCCCGTTTTAGAGAAACATTCTGTCTGTGAAAGGTTGCCACTACTATAGTATAACGTTTACTAAATTGAAACTGTAATAATAAATCAAGATACTACTACAATAAAATTGAGAAAGTGACTCGCTTTAGCGTGAATTATCTGCTTTTGATGATGGACCCCGTCAATACTACTATACTACTTATGCATGTAAGGATTGGAAAATTCTTATCCCAATTATAAAAAAAGAACTTCTGGTAGACAGTTGCACAATTTCTGATGTCACTTGAGATGAAGCAAGTTCAGTATACTGGCTCATCTTCTATGTTTTCCAACCCCGATAAATTTTCGAAAGTAACTATAGTAATAATAACTGTAATAATGACAATATGATACTGCACCTAGTACCCAGGGAGTGCATAGTGATTTCAGGTTCTTAAGTAAGCTTAGCCCTACTGACTTTCATTCTCATTACACACTACTTACTAATACAGTTGCAGTTATCTAATTAGTTAACTCAGAAACTTTGTTTATTGTGAATTATTGTTAACTGAAAAAGTTCATACAATACGACCATACAAATGTAGCATGTGGTAGGAAACGTATTTCAGCATGTTAACGAATATCATTTGAAAGTACCTATTAATTCCACAGGGTATCTAAAATTGTCTGAAACTAATTATCTTCTGAATCAATTATTATTAAAGCTAACTACTGTTACAAATTATGTCGAAATTACTGATAGATTCTGAACTTGGATTTTATAATTTTATTAGTAAATTTTTATGTTCCATTTGATATGCAGCATTTGTTGATTACATAGCTAATTATAAAGCTCAGTATTTGGAGGGTTATAAAATATTTTATGCAAGATGATTGCTATCAGTAATGAGTAGAATAGAACATATTGTTCATAGGCGAAACTATATACAGACCTAGTACATCTGAGGTAAGGCAGTCTGTGGCTGAGGGTAAATGGAGCAACATTTGTATCTCTTGTCATGAGCTGTGTGCTGTAGTCTGATAACTAACATTCTGAAATATTCACATATATTGTGTACTGTACGATTCCTTCATTCGTGACTTTTCTGACAGTAATTACTTATTAATTCCGAGTGAGAACTTATTATTCACTCCCATGAACGATGACCTCTTAGCAGGGCAGTGTTGTCGGACTTTCTTATTTTTGTGCACTATCTCAATGGTTTAGAGTTCCTTAAATGTGTATGAGAGCAATGTCATGGATTACTGATACGTTAAATTTTTGTTACATGTGAATCGCTTTCAGTTGCTGGGCTGTGTAGTGTGATTACTAAAACTAGGACAATTTAACAATCTATGAATCAGTGTAGTAGATTTTCTTTGATTCGAACTACATGTGAGACCCAAATCTGGCCTTATCGGTGAATACTTTACACTGCGAGTGTAATTAAAGTGTTTTAAACCTACCTCTGGTGTCGACCACAGTATCCCTTTAGACTATTAGTAGAACCAGAATCTTTCAGCCAGTTCTGGAAGCAGCACAGCTACCGAGAACAACAGTAGAAACTTATGCAAAAGAAAACAGGATTGTTCTATATTCTTCCTTCAAAAGTACTGTAGGTTCAGTTCTAAATAAGCTTAAATATTCATTCTAAGCCTCCAATTAGCCACGAATATAAACCAGTAGGCGTACTATGTTTTTCTTCTACAGACCACTGGATGACAGAAACGTCCATACCCAGGTAATCAGGGATATGACACAAAACTTGTTATTCGAACAAAAATCAAGAAGATATTAAAAGAAATTACTTCTTTACGAATTTGCGAGAGCTGCAGGAAAGTGTGACATTCCAAGACAAGAAACATTTTGAACAAATTGAGAAACAAGAATAATGGGAAAGGCGGAAGGCCCACAGTTCTTACCGGGACTGGAGAAAGATCTTTTGTAAAAGACAGTATCTGTGTCAGTGATGTGGGTCTCTCAATATCAGTCTTTGAATTGAGGTGCATGGTTAAATCATAACTTGTTACCTATAAAAGGAAAGTAGACTGCCTTGCTGATAACATTGTGCAACAATGAAAATGTAAATCGAATGAAAATAGCCGATTCCTATCAGTTCTAATGTACTTATCGCGAATATCACAAAGACAATTCAAAATTAGCTCTAGTTTTCATTTTACACTGTTGAATTACGGTGAGATTATTATATACGGATTTTTATATTAAGTTTAAAACCAAATATTACATTGGTTTGTTAAAGTCATAATTACTAGTAACAATGCATTATATTATTGTCCCTGCCCTTACCTGTGCATTATTTTAGTTATAAACATTTTGATGTAAGTCTTAGTGATCTTTTTGTCTCCCTCATCTTCAACTTCATAGACTTTATGAATGCATGTAATAGTTTTTGCTCATTTGTTTCCAGATTAACTACCAATTGTTCAAGGTGACTTCTACTGAAGTGAACAAAAATGCCACGAGTTTGTGTTAACAGTGCTGACACATTTTTCTGTGTGTGGGGAGAAGTGACATTTGCTTTACAAAAGAGAGTGAACCTCTAGTAGACCCTAAAAGATTCTGCTCCCGCCCTTGCACATCAAGTTGGGTCTCATGAAAAACTTTGTTAAGGGATGAACAAAGATGGTGACGCATTTAAGTATTTAAGGCAAAAATTCCCTTACTTAAGTGATGCCAAAGTAAAGAAGGCCACCTTTGTAGGCCAACAGATTCAAGATCTTTTTGGAGACCATACTTTTGATAGAATCATACAAGGTGATGAGAAGCACACATGGGAATGTTTTAAGGCAATCTATTAACAGTTCTTATGGAACAAATGCACAATAAATTACAAGGAGATTGTAGATAACATGTTGTCATCTTATGAAAAACTAGGTCCATACATGTCACTGAAAATGCATTTCTTACGTAGTCATCTTGACTTCTTCCCCAAAGATTGTGGTGCAGTAAGTGATGAACATGGGGAGCGATTCCATCAAGATACTGCCACATTTGAGAAGATGTATGCCAGAAAGTGGAGCCCTACTATTTTAGCAGATTACTGCTGGACTGTCATAAGGGATGTTCCCTAGTTTATGTATAAACGTAAAGTCAAGCGAAAACGGTCATCTTCTGTATTTATCGCCGAACAAAATATGTAATTGTATGTACTATACATATGGACATTTAACATTTCTAATCCTTTATATATATATTTGTGGCCAGTTACTTTATATATTTTCTTTTGTGCTTTACATAGTTCTGGTACAATGTACACTTACAAAGTATTTTCATTCATGTGATATCATCTTCATTTTTTTCCTTATTACTTTACTTTTGTACTCCCAGAATGGCACTGAAATTCATCAATGCATAACACGTAACATAATTCAAGTAATTATTCAGTTAAAATTTGTTATGCTGAATCTTGGAACATGAATACATATTTAGTTAGTAAGTTATTTATACAAAAATGTAGATTACTTTTTCAAAAACTAGAGCTAAATATTTATCAATATGATGCATTTGTATTATTTATTTTGAAAGAAACATAACTAACTCAAAATCATGCAACTTACACGCTTCTACTTCAGATTTGTTGTTCAGTGTAATATGCTTGGATGGGACTGGGGAAAGGCATTTTTAGAGAGACAAATTCTGAACTGTCTCACATATTTACAGTCAATATTTCAAGGAATTCTGCTAATGTAAATGGGAATGTATAACTTTTTAGGGAAATACCAAGCTGAGGTTGAAGGCGTCCCTATGAAATATCTTCAGTTTTGATAAAACTAAGTTTCAAGACATACCAGCAAAAGAAAGCTCTTGTTTTGCCAGACATGTCGACGTCCTGAGAAAACTTCTCATGTTATTTGGGAATGCACAGGAGAATTCCTTCTCCCTTATCTTATTTAGAAAGAAAAGCCAAAATGGCCTGACTGGATTTACAGGCACCTCCTGGAATGCAAATGAACACTGCAGATCGGCTAGCTAGAACAGAGTTGTTTGGCAATTGGTTTCAAACTCACTCCCTCCTGTTTGCCTTAAAGAGAGAAGGAAGCAGAGTAATTATTGAAGATAATCTCTCTTGTCACATCTCAATGACAACTTCGGAGCCGTATGAGGAAAACATCATAAAGTTCATTTGCATTCCACTGAACGCTACTAGTCTTCTGCAATGTTGTTTCTTTTTGTTTTCTGAAGAGTTTCTCTGGTGGAGGAGGATGACTGCAAATGAAAAGAAGAAACAGCGTTTTCTGTTGTACATTTAGTGGCGCATTGGCGAATATTCTGCATTTAGGTGAACAGACAGCTTCTACAAATTTAGTGAAACAATTGAGAAATGTGGATATTAAATGCGATGTGAGTCTTATAGCATTTCCCTGTTATGCCAGAAATAAGTCTTGTGCTATGAGACATGTGGGAACTGAATTCCACAAACGTTTGGAGACGGTGAGAGAGACAGTCAGTTTTCAATGTGACAAAACGTATATGTTGCCCATTGAACCAGGGATGATATGGACGTTATTTTCGGATAGGATATGTATTAAAAGAACAAACAGCTTTCATAGCCATGTTATTATTTGATTTAAATATCTTTTATTTCCCCTGAACTGTAAAGAGTGGTTTATGTTCCTTTAGCCTTCCCCTTAGTGGGGAATTTGTTTAAGAGTAGAGAAGTCGACTTTCCTGCATACCAACACGTACTGCTGCATGCAATAGAATGACTACCGTACTGCCATCTGTTGGCGACGGCCGGCAACAGTTGCGCGGCCCGTCCTTCGCGTTCCGAAGCGGCCGACAGATGGCAGTCACGTTTATTTCGCTTTTTGACGTCTTAACGGAAAGTATTTGAAGTAGAGTTCATCTCAACAAAAGCATATCTCTTGTTCTTTAAAGACTTTGGTATAAGAGAACATAGATTTGCAGTAACTTATTCTAAAAATATTTAATACTCGTTCCTATATTTTTTGTCATATGTTATATATTTTACAGCACTTTCATTATTGGCATCAGTAATAATTTTTGGCTGGAGCAGATTCAAAATGTGATCCGTTTTCCATGACTTTTATTGAACGTTGGGACGTGTGGGTTGGATCTATGCATTAGTGATTCACGTCATATTTTGGAACCAGCGAAAGCCATTAGGTAATTCATTTCAAAACCCAGAAGCTCTAGAACTGATGCCTTTCGAACAAGCAAAATAAATTTGCTCTGCAAGAAATAATAAAGGTGCTATAAAACAATAATATTCAAAATTGGTGTCACTTCCCTTGTAAACTGTGACTTAATAAAACGTGTTTTCTGTTGTTTGAATATAGCTGGAGGAGAAGATGTTCGGTACTGGAACATATTTCGATGAATAGAGAACTTCCGCCCATTAACATAATTTTTGGACTGAGGACAAGGCTGGAACGACATAACCAGGCAGTTCAACGTCACATTCAACTGTCGAGTCAGGCGCACAGAAGGCTGTAGGGGGTGGAACCCATAGCTTCTGATTTTCAGGCCTCATGGCGCAACTGTGACGTCATCGCTGCTAGGCTGTGGCTGCAAACTTCCATCATACTGCAAGAGTGAAAGCCTAACAAAATCACGAGACTTACATCTCGACTATCAATCTGTACGCCATTTACAGAGAAATAGTGCCGGCCTTTATCATTCATAAAGAAACTATGTGGTTCCTGTATGCTGTAGTGTAAAATCCATATTACGCTGGTTGCAGTACTCTTTGATTTCCTTCTATTGCGTTTCAGATCATACGCAAAATTACGAGTGAAACCAACATACAACACAGCCTGTAATTTACACCACGTGAGAGAGATAGTTTTAGTAAAATTTATCAGCCGAGATGAAGTAATTATTCTGGTAGCAAAATGTCGTGTGACTAGGGCCTCCCGTCGGGTAGACACCACTTCGGCGACTTGCGCATGGACTTATTTTGGTGATCGTAAGCTTAATCACTTGGACAAAAATGTAATTCAGTGAGACATAAAGATCTTATCGATATTGTCGCCGGGATCGGTTTAATAGTAAATCGTCATCTTACCAAGTTTTAACCAACAAATCAAACAGAGTGTTTTCATACATCTGACACCTCCATCTGTCTGTGTCGTCAGAACTGTCAAATATGTACCAGAATAATGCCATTAATTAAATGAAATCTTTTTAAGTTAAATGTAGGCTTAGTATTATGCAGTTTCAGCGTTAACAATGCAATTAAACAGATCAAGAAAAAAAATTATAAATGAGGGGAAAAGAACAAATGTTAATGTCTATTAACCAGTCACGAAATTTATTCCAAACTGCTTTACGGTTCACATTTTTCCCTTTCTGCTGTTATTACTATTATGGCTATTGTTATTTTTTTAACATAATTATTGAGAAGCATATTACACCCTACATTTTATTACAGACCGAAGAAGTCTGTTATCTGTGTGATCTACCTGACTACGACAAAATTACCTTAGGAAGATGTCTTCTTTTTTAATTGCATCAACAGATAATCTTAAAAGTAAATTTCTCTGGAAAGAGCATCTAATGACGCTGTGTAGATGTTCTCCAGAGACCATGTTTTTAACATCGCAATAAGCAGAAATGACAACATTAATAACCTTATTGGCCTTCATCATTTTCTGTTGCTGATAATGTTTTATCTCGCTCAAAATATGTTTTACATGTCTTACGTGTCAGCTTTTTTCGATCCTCACTGAAATCCGTTATATTGTCAATGTCTGATCGTGGTGGTGGTAAGGTGACATCATCTACACAGTCAGCTTCCAAAGAATCTAAATCTGTTCCAACTCCTCCAAGAACAGATGGAATTTTCAAGGGTAGCGGGGCCTGAACTCTTAGCTTGGATTCGATTTCAATTACCTGTCCCAGAGATGTCAAATAGTGACATACTGCCATTGTTAGATATTTTACGATTTTTTTTCTACAGCATCTGTCTGAAACTTTCGTGGCAAAAGATATTCAAAATTCGAGTCCTTAGTGCAATACTTGGTCATTTCTAGATGACCGTGAGTGGCATGAGGTATGTGCAAATGAGTGTATTTGGATAATCCAAATGTGCGATCAGAACAACGTTTCCATTTATCCAGCCATGATAAACTCTTTTCAGAATATCTGACAGTGGCTTCTGCAGTGCATTCTTGAAACAGATTACCTGTTCAGCTAATATATAAAATGTTCCACCATGTCCAAATTAATTTTGCTGCTGTCAAAACCTTCAGTAACGTGATGTTCCCCCAATGACAGGAAACCTTGAACAGTCCTCTCCTTGAAAATATTTAGCACAGATTTGACAGGTAGTTTTTATAATGAGACTTTAAATTCAGTTTTTTTTACAAAAATTGATTATCTGTGGACTTTTCACGTCATGCAGCTTTTTAATTGCAGAGATTTTGGCCGTACTTAGTTGTGTACGTTCTGAAATAGTTTCAAAGTGTGGGTACTTTGTCTGATCTGGATCTTCTTTACTGATCCAATCGTATGTGACACATTTTAATACGTGAACGGAATGTTAAACTAAAAAGAGGGTTGGGTGTCATAACAAGGAAAATTGTAAACAACTGACAGTTGAGAAAGGGAAGCAAAGAATTGCATGGTCCATCAGTTAACTGAATTTTTGTCACTAACAAGGGAACCTCCCCATCGCACCCCCTACAGATTTAGTTATAAGCTGGCTCAGTGGATAGGCCTTGAAAAACTGAACACAGATCGATCGAGAAAACAGGAAGAAGTTGTGTGGAACTATGAAATAATAAGCAAAATATACAAACTGAGTAGTCCATGTGAAAGATATGCAGCATCAAGGATTGTCTGAACTCTAGAGCGCTGTGGTCACGTGGTTACTGTGAGCAACTGCGGAACGTGAGGTCATTGGTTCAAGTCTTTCCTTGAGTAAAAAATTTACTTTCTTTATTTTCGCAAAGTTATGATCTGTCCGTTATCATTGACGTCTCTGTTCACTGTAATAAGTTTAGTGTCTGTGTTTAGCGACCACACCGCAGAACCGTGCGATTAGTAGACGAAAGGATGTGCCTCTCCAATGGGAACCGAAAATATTTGATCGCAAGGTCATAGGTCAACCGACTCCTCCACAGGCAAAACACGTCTGATATATTCCATACGACACTGCTGGTGGCATGTGCGTCACATGACAGGAATATGTTGTCGACCCACCTAATTTGTACACTTGGCGAATGAGTAAAAGCATTCTTCTAAAGAAGACTGGGTGTGCGTCGTGCTTTGGATCTCAGATCGTAGAGCACTTGCCCGCGAAAGGCGAAGGTCCCGAGTTCGAGTCTCGGTCGGGTACACAGTTTTAATCTGCCAGGAAGTTTCATATCAGCGCACACTCCGCTGCAGAGTGAAAATATCATTCTGGGAACATTCTTCTACCTTCCCCGATTTAGGTTTTCTTGTGGATGTGATAATCACTCCCAAGAAAGTGATGAACACGTAAGAGTTTGTCACATAAACTGAAAATGAAAAATTAAAATTTTCACTTGCGGGAATACTTGAACGAAAGACCTCTCGTCCCACAGTTGCTTACGCTAACCACGGGACCACAGTGGTCATGGGGTCGGATGGTTCTTGATGTGAACTATGATGCACATCAACTACTCAGTTTCTATATTTTGCTCATTATTTCATAGTTCCACACGACTTCTTCCTGTTTTCTCGATTGATCTGTGTTCAGTTTTTCAAGGCCTATCGACTGTGGCAACTTATAACTAAATCTGAGGGGGGTGCGACGGGGAGGTTCCCTTGTAAGAACAGAGACTAATTAGTGAAGCAAAATGATCTGCTTCACACAAAAAGATTGGAACTTGTGTTTTGTATACAACAGGTATTTGTCATCGAGCTTCTAACCTGCTGAGTGTGTTTGAAAATGCAGCCAAATCTTATGAAGTGTACTAGGATGGGGTAGCACAAGACAGTGTGTGCTCCTTATATACTGGTAAGTGTGTGGTGATATGGAAAATAAAATACTACAAAACGTAATACAATCTGGCGAGTATCTGTAACCCCTCTTTTGGACACCCATTAATTTCACTTGTTCACATGAAACATTAATGTTGGTTTTTTTTTTTTTTTTTTTTTTTCTTTATTGTTATTTTCAAACCCGTACAAACAGGCAGGCTGTCAGCAGCATGGCACGCCGCTCTTCAGCCGTAGAGGAGATAAAGATAGAACAGAAAGAATACACAAATGTGACATAACGGTGGGTAATAAAACAGTAGACACATAAAGACAAACACGGAGCCGTTCACACTTGACGAAAATTCACTACCAACTGTTGTCACGACGCACTAACACTGAAGATGGCGATGGCACAGGTGAACGATGGAGTATGACGGGAACACTGAACACGAAACACGACGGCACTCACGAGACACTGATGGCGACGATCTCCGGCGCGCGAATGTCCACTCAGCGTGTACGAGTCCGGGGACCTGCCAAGAGAGGAGGTGGAGGAGGAGGAAGGGGAAATGGGAGAGGGGAGAGCAGAGACGCCATGGGCAAAGGAGAGAGGGGGAGGGAGGAAGGGGGAAGGAAGCCCGGAGGAGAGGGTAGGAGGGAGGGGGGGAAAGGAAAGAGAAGGGAAGGGAAAAGGGGGGGGGGAGGGTGCCTGAAGAAAAGGACACAGGAGGGGGGGAGGATCAAAGTTGATAGGAGGGGTAGATGCAGGGGAGGAGGACATCATCAGGGAGGGGGAGCTGGCGGAAGCCACCTTGGGAGAGGGTAAGGAGGGTGGAGAGATGGAGACCGGGTGGGACATGGGAGTACAGGCGCGGCAGCGGGTGGGGGTGGGAGAGGACCGGGGAGACGAGCGGGTGAGGTGGATCGAGTTTACGGGAGGTGTAGAGGATTCGTATCCTTTCGAGGAAGAGGAGGAGGTGGGGGAAGGGGATAAGGTCATACAGGATCCGCGTGGGGGAAGGGAGACGGATGCGGTAGGCAAGGCGGAGAGCATGGCGTTCAAGGATTTGGAGGGATTTATAAAAGGAAGGGGGGGCAGAGATCCAGGCTGGATGGGCGTAACAGAGGATAGGGCGGATAAGGGACTTATAGGTGTGGAGGATGGTGGAGGGGTCCAGACCCCACGTCCGGCCGGAAAGGAGTTTGAGGAGACGGAGTCGGGAACGTGCCTTGGCTTGGATTGTCTGGAGATGGGGAGTCCAGGAGAGGCGACGGTCGAGGGTGACGCCAAGGTACTTAAGGGTGGGGGTGAGAGCGATGGGACGGCCATAAACGGTGAGATAGAAATCAAGGAGGCGGAAGGAGGGAGTGGTTTTGCCTACAATGATCGCCTGGGTTTTGGAAGGATTGACCTTGAGCAACCACTGGTTGCACCAAGCGGTGAACCGGTCAAGATGGGATTGGAGAAGGCGTTGAGAGCGTTGCAGGGTGGGGGCAAGGGCAAGGAAGGCGGTGTCATCGGCAAACTGGAGAAGGTGGACGGGGGGTGACGGCGGCGGCATATCCGCCGTGTACAAAAGGTACAGAAGGGGGGAGAGGACGGAGCCTTGGGGCACACCGGCGGAGGGGAAAAAGGTGTAGGAATCGGTATTATGGATGGTGACATGGGAAGGACGGCGGGAGAGAAAGGAACCGATCAGACGAACGTAGTTAATGGGAAGGGCGAAGGTTTGGAGCTTGAAGAGGAGACCGGAATGCCATACGCGGTCATATGCGCGTTCGAGGTCAAGAGAGAGGAAGATTGCAGAGCGACAGGAATTGAGCTGTTCGGAAAGGAGATGAGTGAGGTGAAGGAGAAGATCGTCGGAAGAGAAGGACGGCCGAAAGCCACACTGGGTAACGGGGAGGAGGCGGTGCTGGCGGAGATGCTGGTGGACGCGGCGGGTGAGGATAGATTCCAGGACCTTGCTGAAGACCGAGGTAAGGCTGATGGGACGGTAGGAGGAGACGGCGGACGGCGGTTTGCCAGGTTTGAGGAACATGAGGATACGGGAGGTTTTCCACAGGTCGGGGTAGTAACCGGTGGACAGGACTACATTGTAGAGCCTGGCCAGGGTGGAGAGAAAAGAGACAGGAGCTTCACGAAGGTGACGGTAGGTAACACGATCGTGACCAGGAGCGGTGTTGCGTTTGGTGCGGAGTGTATTGATGAGATCCTGTGTGGTGATGGGGGCATTAAGGTCCGTGTGTGGAATGTTGTCCAAGTACTGGAAACCAGGAGCGAGGGGAGGGACAGAGGTGTCAGTTCGATCGCGGATATCTGGGAAGAGGGAGTAATCGAACTGGGGATCATCAGGGATGGAAAACACATCGGATAGGTAGGAGGCAAAGTGATTGGCCTTACTAAGGGCGTCAGGGAAGGGGTGATCATCGTGGAGAAGAGGATAGTAGGGGGAGGGTTTAGTTCCGGTAAGGCGACGGAAGGCGGTCCAGAACTTGGACGAGTTTATAGGGAGGGTAGCATTTAAACGGGTGCATGTCTGTCGCCAGTCCCGGCGTTTCTTGGCCGCGAGCAAATTTCGAATGTGTCGCTGTAGTTGCCGGTGGCGTCGTAGGGTGTCCGGGTCACGCGTGCGGAGGAAGGCACGGTAGAGACGACGGGATTCACGGAGGAGGAGGACGGCCTGTGGTGGTAAGGTAGGACGGTGGGGGTGGATGGCAACAGTAGGGACGTGGGAATCCACGGCCTCAGACAAGGTCTGCTGGAGAAAGGAGGCGGCATGGGTGACATCATCGGGACGGCGGTAGGCGAGAGGGTGGCTATCGACCTGAGTGGAGAGGGTATCCCGGTAGGCATTCCAGTTGGCACGGGAATAGTCATGGATGTACTTAGGGGGAGGGTCATGACGAGGGTCGGGGCGGGGGCGACGGCCGTCTGAAACGGTGAGGAGGACAGGGAGATGGTCGCTACCAATAGGCTCCAGGACATCCACCGCAATGCGACCAAGGAGGTTGGGGGAGGAGAGGATAACATCGGGAGTGGAGTTGGATTCGGGACGGGTGTGCTGGGGGATGGGGATGAGGTCGCCTTGAAGGGAGGAGAGGAACCGATGCCACCGCCGTAACTGGGCAGCGGAGCGACTATGGATGTTGAGGTCGGCAGCGATCACATAGGAGGAGAAGGTACGGTCGATGTGGGAGAGGAAGTCGAAAGGAAGAGGGGCGTTGGGGCGGACATAGATGGTGGCACAGGTAATGGTAAGGCCGGGGAAGAAGAGACTAAGGATCAGGTGTTCGGTGGGGTCGGGAAGGAGAGGCTGGAGCCGAACGGGGATCTGGCGGTGGTGGCCAATGGCAACTCCGCCACGCGCAACTGGGAGGGGATTATCGGAGCGGTGGAGGAGATAGGGGGAGGTGTGGATGGAGTGGTGGGGTTGGAGGAAGGTTTCATTGAGGAGGAAGGCATCCACACGGTGGGTAGCAAGGGTGTGCAGGAAGAGGTTCTTGTTGGCGGGAAGGGAGCGGATATTGTTGAAAAGGATACGATGCTGTCGCGCCATGATAAGGACTTATACGAGGGTGTCAAGGCGGGAGAAGGTGAAATGGGCCTGGTTATTGGAAAAGGTGGCGTACATTTTAAGGTGGAATATGGAACGGGCGGCGAGGGAGATCTGTTGTAAGGTGTGGGGGCGCTGAAAGGGATGGACGTTTTGGAGGACAATGGTGAGGAACCTGATGATGTCCTCAGCAGTGGGGGGGGGGACGAAGGGAATTGCCAGGAGGGGTGGGGGCGTCCAGGGGACGGACAGGTACGGTGAGTTCAGGAGTGGTGGGAGGGGGTCGAGCTTTACACTTTTGGGAGTAGGTGGGGTGGGGGAGGCTGCAGGTATTACAGGAGGGAGGGGATTGGAGGTTGGGGCACTGCCGGAGGAAGTGCGCTTGCCGACAATGCGGGCAGGTGGGGGCCTCGCGGCACTCTGCTGTTGGATGTGCATTGTAGCGCAGACATCTCTGGCAGCGCAGGGATTGAGGGGGGGAACGGGAGGGGTCGACCTTGAACCGCTGATTGAAGAGGAGGGCACCCTCCTTCAGGAGACGGTCAATGGAGGGGGCGTCCTCAGAGAAAACCCGCATAAGGCGGGTGGGGCCGGTCGCGTTGAAAATGCGGCGGACTGCCCGCACCTCCAGGGTGGGATGGGCCTTCAGCTCCGCCAGCACCTCCTCCTCCGTGATCGACGGGCTAAGCCGAGTGATCACGGCGGTGAGGGTCGGCGGGCGACGCGGGGGTTGGGGTTGGCGGGTAGGAGATGGGGAGGGAGCAGGGGTGAGGGTGGCGTGAGGACCAAAACGGGTGATGGGGAGGCGGGAGAGGATGTCAGTATGGAGGGTTGGGCTGGGGGAGGAGATAAGAACAGAATCCCGTCTGGGAGTAAGGAGAGAGATGGGGGCGCCAGGGAAATGTTGGCGGAGGAGGAGGGAGAGATTCCGGGCCTCGAGGAAGGAAGGATCGGGACGGGACAGGAGATATTTGTAGAGACCGGGTGGGGAGGAGGAGGAGGAGGGAGCGGGGCCTGGTGGGGAGACGTCCATGGCATTTTGGGGTGGGGATGGGGGGCGGGGTGGAGCCTTTTTAGGAGCAGAGGAAGTGGAGGCGCCACTAGGGCGTTTGACAGCGGCAGATGGGCGGGTGGTGACAGGAGGGACGGGAACGATGGGGAGGTGGTGGGAAGGGACAGGTCCCGGCACAGACGCAGCAGTCGGCGCCGGAGATAGTGACTGTGACGGTGCAGGCGAATGTGATGGTGATGGTGACGATGATGACGGAGGTGGCGGTGATGGCGATGGCGACGGGGAGAGCTGGGCATGGGCAGTGGCCCGACGGGCCACCACCCTAGCCGGAGCTGCAGTGACAGGCTGGAGGAGTGGGGGGAAAGGATCAGAACGAGAGGAAGAGGCGGGAGAGGGGGCGACAAAGAGCGAGGGCGAAGGGATAGAGAGGAGTGGAGGGATGGAAGGAGGGGGGTGGGACTGGGCACACCAAGTGATAGTGGTGGAGGCGGCGGAAGGGGACGTATACACGATGGCGGTGGTGGTAGTAGTGACGGTGGTGGTGGGGGCGGACATGACGACAAGAAGAAGAAAGAAAAACACAGCACTAAAAGGACAGGACACACACTGGGAGACGACGGACGGCGACGGCGACGGCGACGGCGACGGCGAGAGGCAGGGACGCTGCTGCCGCGGACGGGGCCGGGGCGGCGGCGGCGGCGGCTGCTGCTGCTGCTGCTGCTGCTGGCTGGACTGCTGCTGGCTGGACTGCTGCTGCCACCGGAGGGCGGGCGGGCTGGCTGGCTGGCTGGCTGGCTGGCTGGCTGGCTGGCTGGCTGCGGGACCACTGCTGCAGGCCGGGACCGGGAACTGCTGCTGCTGCTGCTGCTGCTGCTGCTGCTGCTTGGCTGGCTGGCTGGCTGGCTGGCTGGCACCTGTAACCCCTAGCACTTCGATTAGCGCGAAAATGGCACTATCGAAGGGCGGTAACCTTGCGGTGTACCGCCGGAGATGTTAATGTTGGTAATTTCAGTTTTACTACTCGTGGCTCATTTTCATAATTTCCTCTGCAACGAGGCACACAACACTTCTACACCATTCCGAACGATTACACTTCACTGCCACATATATCAGCTATGTAAATAAAACAAAGTAAGTAATTGATGCTACTGCGAGAACTTCCGCTGGTTCAGACACGTTCCTGCAAAACGCAAGAAAACGAAATCAGCGACAGCTAGTCCTGCCATCGAACGGTGCGCCACGCAACTAACCCCTGTTGCAGGCCGGTGCCACAAGATGGCAGTACGGTAGGCAGCTTCACGCTTGTCGTGAGCGACGTCAAGCTGCTTGCAGTTTGCAGCGTAGAGCTCGCCGTCGTCAGGCAACGCCACCTGGAATCAAAGCCTCACAGTCGGCGTCGTGTTGTCATAGCTGGGGTCAAGCAAATATCGGAACTTTGGCACACCCAGCAAAACGGTCTGTCCAAATACGTGAATGTACCATTACTTAATGCGTCTTGCATAAATGTAAATTGTCATTTCAAATAACGTAAAGTAAACATGTTCATAATTTCCTTCACTGATGCGTATTATGACTGCAAATCTCATATTCGCAACATTTCGACTTTTTTCAGGTGCATATTTGTAATTTTAGCATGGCACCATAGAGTGACGATACATAAATCGCAATTTGCGTCTTAATACCTTTTTAACGGAAAACAAGCGGACTCTAACTGTAAAATTTAGCAGGTGAATACCATGTTCATTTTCTGTTGCTGGAAAATTACCGAACTACCTGAAATCTAGCCACCAAAATTTTGTTTTATACGAATACACACAAATTACTGCAAACATTATGGAATCTATTCATTCATGCAATGTCATCAATGAGTAAGGAAACTATTTAACATAATTGAGAAATTCTGTTACAGACAGATGGGAAAAAAACACAACACAAAAAGCGAGGGGTGGGAGGAAACGGAATCTAATTAAATAAAAATATAAGAGTGACTTTTTATTTCACCTCGTAATATGATTTCTAAAACACTCTTGTACACGTCAATAATAAATTAAAGTACACCTTAATTACATTTTTCATTCTTTTAAAAACATTTATGTTCTTCTTCGTAGTTGCATCATTTCTTCCCTTAGTATGATTATTTAATACGATATTTACACAACAGAGCAGTGTGGAACAGCGGATAGATTCAAGACTATGTCTAGTTTTACATGGAAACCACTAAACATATCACTGGGAATATTATTACAGGATGCTATCTTCAAAAGCACACGCCTTTGATTTGCCAATTGGAGAAACAAAATTTCATTTTCTTTTACAATTTTTTGAAAGGAAAGTAAATGTAAGTTACACATGCCACTATATCTTGTTTGGGGTATAACAAGCCTCTTCAATCCTATGCCACTATCAAATGATCATCGTGCTTTACTTCACCCGAAATGAGAAATACTCACAGTCCAATACTCACAGTGAGTTTTTTTAGGACTTGGTGTGAGCAATATCCTGGTATGTGGGCAATAATGGCTAAGTGTCCTGTACTGTGCCTTAAACATCATTCTCATCTACTGCTACATTTAATAAATCTTTTAACTCCTGGATTTCAATAGTTGTTTCAAAAGTGTCCGACATCTTAATAAGCACATCTCGAACTACTTTACATTGTGCTCTAAGCCCTAAGTTTTTGCTCAGTTTCAAAAACCTGTCTAAGAGAAATGTGGTAATTTCCCCAAGGTAAATGGCAGTATTTACCCAACCTTTCTTCCAAACTGTCAGTCTTTACTCTTCCAAGGAGCAAACAGGACCTGTTTTTGTCAGAGAGCTAATTACTACTGAAATCAGTTAAAGAAGCTGTTGTATGTTTTAGAGCAAAGTGTGTCTCTTTATAAAGTATCCTGCATCATTCAACCCATGCCATAAACCTAACCAAGACACAAAGCTCTTTAAAAAATCAAATATCTCATGGGAATTAGAAGTTACAGGTTCCTGCAAAACATTTATTAGCCTCTGGCCCTTAAATAATGTTTTCACATTCACAGTTCACCAGCGAAGATTTATTATTTTTATAAATGTCGCAGTGCTTTTCCAGTTTTGAATTCCTTTCTTCGAGTCTAGTCTCTGCAAAGCTACAACTGTCTTATTATTTAAGATACGAAGCACCAATTTAACATCTTGCCTTTCAATTGAATTTGGAAAAAGAGTTTTTAAAGCGAGAAAATCTCCATATTGCAATAGATCATGTTTTTACAGATACACTTTAAGAGATGAACTGTATCCACAAAAGAGTACAGTGGGCGATCTGCAGAAGTTTGTGCAGGGTGACAGTACTTTATCTTTACTTCTGGTGGAAGTTTGATATTGCTTTTCTATAAATTTAATTATTGTCTGCCACTAACCTAACCACCTCAAAGCAAGCTGCTTCTCAGTTAAGAATTACTTCTTTTATGTATCAGGAAAGTTTACCTTCGTAATCAAGCTAGGATTTCAAATCTATTGCATCAGTCGACGCAAGAAGTGCTTTACCCCGTGAGGCTAAACTTCCAGCTTTCTGTGAGATATGACTACTAACTGATCACCATGTTTTTCAATGATGGACTAGTTAAAAGCCTACTACAAAGCCTGGACAGTGTATTTGTATTTGGCATAGAAATAATGGCAGTGCTTCTGACAAACGTACATCCACGTCAGCTAATAGTATTTAGTAATGATCACAGCACCAGTCAGTATAATATCTAAACTGAGATGAACTTCTACATTTCAGGAATGAAACCTGGAACTTTAAAAAAAATTTTCAATTTCCCTTTCTGGCAACTTCTCCACTAAATTCTGCAAATTATCTTCAGTGAACAACAGAACACTATCAACAGGAATCTCATCTTTATTACACAGTAAATAAATTTCGTTAAGAGCTTGACACACCTCTTGTGTGTTGCAGACTTTTCGGAAGTTTCATCTTTCGAACACATTTCAATTCCACACCATTAATAAAAACTCTGAGAAATAAATCACTGTTTATAACAGAGCAGCAATCGACTGTAGGGTAAGGATTGCGGGTAATTAACAATAAGCACACACTGTCTAATTTGTGATCTACGATCCAGTCACTATGCTTATCGCAGTCACTTATTTTACTTTTTAGTTGTTCTAAACTACAGAAAGAAGCCGCTCCTATCAACTTCTCCTGCGTTTATACGCTTTCTCGAATGGCGATGTGAAGGGCACTGTATTCTAGTCGCTCCCTGCGACTTTCGGGGTCCCTCAGGCTGATGTCGGCGTATTGGACAAATATGAAGGGCATCCCGGTAACTTTGAAGGTATTGCATCTGAAAAGGAAAAGTTTAACATCAAATGAGATGCAACTATACAACCAGCTTCCCACTTAAGACATTGTAATTTACAAATGTAGACCTCTGCCTAACATTTCGTTGTTTAACTTACCTTTTCTCAAACATCGACGATCCAATGGTGCTGTTAACAGCTTGCCAGTTCTTGGGTGGTACATACCTAATATACCTTCTTCGTTGAAATGCAGCTCACATACCTTAAGTGAAGCGTACAGTAGATTGATAAAGATGTTATGAGAATGACCGTTAAGATGGGTGGGACTGTGTATTGCTTTCATTCGTAATACATTTCGCAATAAAAGTTATGTGTTACGATTTAGTAGTTAAGAAAAACAACAATACTTACAACTGAATGTTTGCTGGGCATCCAATCTTGTCTGTGAACAGCCCAGATCCATTTCAATCTAGGAAACTGATATATGGAAAATAAAATACAGAAACTTTAGGCCCATTGCCGTAATTGCCTCTGCAATTTGGCAAGCAACACCTCCGTGGCATTCTGATAAACGCCGTAATTTATTTAGCACAATCTAAAATGTAAACAGTCACTCGATCCGAAGCACAACACACCATGTGGTACTTGCCAAAGTCTCAAAGACCTCGGTTTGTTATGACCCCTGCGTGTGACGTCACAGCTGCCTGAGGCGTGCGCTGTGAGGCTTCGTTTGAAGGTGGCGCTGCGTCAGGTCCCAGACTCTCAGAGCTCTGACGGCGCCGTAATTCGCACAGCGCGGAACCGCGGCGCTCCCTGAACACTGCCGGCACTCCACGCAGCACCGCGACTGGCGACACAGCTCTGCAGGCTGCATGGCTGAGCGGCCGTCGCCTCCGTCGCCCGGGTTTCCGACTCTCCATCTGCAACCGACAGTGTTGCACTGTTTCTGACAGTGAAATGTTTAGGACTAGCTCTCGACGCATTACTAATGTGGAACGCACACCTCGTCACCATCCAACAGCCCCCACTGTCCTCGCCTCCAATTCCTTCCTAAACCGTCCCACAGAGCGGTGCGGGGCTGATCCTGTGTCCTTAGCAGAATCAATGTCTTTTTAGAGAAATACAAAGCCGAGGTTGAAAGCGTTCCTTTTGAAATGTTTTCAGTTTTGATGAAACTGGGTTTCATCACATACTTGCGAAATAAAGCCCTTGTTTCGTCGGACATGTCGACGTCCTGAGAAAACTGAGGACACCTCAAAACCGTGCCTCAGTCTCATATTGTTTGGGAAGGCAGCACGAGAATTCCTTCCCCCTTATCGTATTGATAAAGGTAAGCCAAAATGGACAGACTGGATTTACAGTTCACCTCCTGGAGTGCAAATGAACACATTAGAGTGAGTGGCTAGAACAAAGAGTGTGTTTGACAGTTGGTTTCGGACTCACTTCCTCCTGTTTGCCTCAGAGAAAGGACGACGGAGAGTAATTATCAGAGATAATCCCTCTTCTCACATCTTAATGAAAACTACTGGGCTGTGTGAGGAAAACAACATAAATTTCATTTGCATTCCACCGAACGGTACTAGTCTTATGCAGTCTTTAGATGTGGCTTATTTTTCTTCTCTGAAGAATGACTGGAGAGAGATTCTTTGTCAATGGAGGTAGACTGCAAATGGAAAAAAGAAACATCGTTTTGCGAAGGGTGTATTTAGTGGCCCACTGTCGAAGATTTTTTAGATGAACAGACAGCTTCTACAAATTTAGTGAAAGGATTGAGAAATGTCAAATGCGCTGGAAGTGTGATAATACCAGAAATAAGCCTTGTGTTATGAGAAGTGTCTAAACTGAATTCCAGAAACACTTGGAGACGGCCAGAAAGACAGTCAGAATTCAATGTGAGGATCGTCAAAACGTATTTGTTTCCCATAGAGCCAGCGATAATATGGACGTTGTTTCGGGTTAGGGTACGCGTTAAAAGAACAATCATCTTTCATAGCCATCTGTTTTTATGTAATTCAAAATACGTTTTAATTAGCTTGAACTTTGACAGAAGAGCTGTTTATTTGTCGTCGGCCTGCCTCTTATTGGCCAACCAAAGTATTAGGAAAGAGGTCGTCATTCTTGCATACAGGTGTTAGTACTACTCCTACTACACGTACTGCTGTGAGCAATGGACCGGCTACCGCTCTGCCATCTCTTGGCGACGCCCCGCAACAGCTGTGCGATCCGCCGTCCCCGACCAGTAGCAACAGACAGCTGGGAATCGCATTTATTTCCAATTTTGACGTCTTGTCGGATAGTATCTGAAGTAGCGCTAATCTCAACAATTGTATATACTTTGTTCTGTAATGACGTTGATGTAAATGAATGAAGATTTACAATACTTCTTCGAAGAATGTTTAATACTCGTTCTCACGCTTTGTGACAAATGCTATATAGTGTTCAGAAACGTATTACACATATGACCATGCAGCCAAGGTTTCGTGCGGTTCATTAAACTGTCGAAACGTTGTAATTTTTGGCAGGCGCAGACTGAGGTAAGAGCCTGTGCCTTACAAAGTATTTGAAAAGTTGGATGCGTAGTTGAATAGTGCGTACATTCTTTGACACCAACGATTTTGACGTAATCGCACAGTATTGTCGAAAAGGTGTAATTTTTGGCAGGCACAGACTGCGGTGAGAGTTTGTGGAATTTATTTGTATTTTGTATTTGAAAAGTGGTATGCGTAATCGAATAGTAGGTACTTTCATTGAAAACAATGATTTTGACCTAATGAGATACAGAGTTTTACGTTTCCGAGCAGCTAGATTCCGAACAGCCGGGCTTGCAGAAGATAATAGGGGTCTCAACCCACACCCTCCGATATCCAGGCCTCACGGGGCAACTGTGAGGTCATTGCCTCTAGGTCGCTGCTGCAAACCAGCGTCAGCGCAAGAGCGTCTACTTCTTTCCCGAAAGTGTAACGGTGTGTCATTTACGAAGAAGTGGTGCCACTCTTTATCATTTATAAGGAAACTGTGTCGTTGCCATATGCTAAGGTGCAAAATGCATCTTAAGCTAGTTACAATACACTGTGGCTTCCTTCTGTTCTGCTGGAGGTCGTATTCAAACTTTTACTACGTGCGAAGAAAAACGTGGGGACAGAAACACACACCATAGCGTGTAAATTACACTAACAACAGAGTTACTGTGGCAGTGATATCTACACTAAAATTTGGTAGATAAGATGTCATAATTATTCTGGTGATCGTAAGTTTAATTACTTCGACAAAAATTTGATTCACTGAGACATAAATGACTCATTCACACAGAGAAAGTAAAATTATGTTCTACTATTATTTTTTAAAAAAGCTTCAAATATTACCGAAAATTGTGAAATAGAATATAATAGACATACAAATAATAATAAATAAAATATAATAACATAAAATAAATAATAGAAATTCAATAGGAGAAAAGAATATAAAACAAAATATCGACACTCGATATAGGCGTTTCGATATAAATATGTCGGCGTTGAATTTCACGTCGTTGAAAATCGATATATTTTGGAAAGGATATCGATATTTTAGGAACAGCTCAAGATTTTATGGCCGCCCCCCCCTTACCGTTCGACAGCTAGAGCGATACTAGCGCCCCGAGGGGTGAGAAAACAGTCACATGCGTATTAAGGATAGTGTTTTGTTTTTAGTTATTTTCTACTTAATTCAGGAAACAGCTGTTACATTTTTGCGTTCCATGTATTAGGAAGTTATCAAGAGACGTGAAGTATCATCAAATACATGTGACAACAGCCCAACCACACTGGTTCAATGATGTAAGCTATAACTAATTCATTAAGAAATTCTTTGGAATACGTGTATTTGCAGCGTACTGCGCTGAAAGAAAGAGAATGTAAACGCATGTGTCATGCACGAGTAGCACATGTTTCTGTTGTTATTGCCGTGGGCACTTTCCGAACCACTTAAAAAAATTTTATGGTGTCTCGTGATTTGCCCCTTTCTAACACATCACTCGACTTCCTAATACACAATTATTCTTGTAAATGTAATTACTTTTGTTTCAAAACTGCACGTGTTGAAGATTGTAGCCGTACGCGGCCCAGGTTTAGCAAATCATTTTTGAAATGAATTTTTCCGTGTCGAGAAACAGTTTTATTACTTCTGACGTTTTCCCTTAAGCTACAGTTGTGGGGGCTCATTTGTTACGTTAAGTAATTTAGGTATTACATTCCATATAGGTCTCCTACGTTCCACATTTTCTGATGTGGCTGAAAACGTAGCGAATAAAACTCTGCTTTGTTGGGTAGATATAAGACGTATCTCTGCAGAAGGTCAGGTCTTCAGGAGTTTACTAGGACTGTCTTGTTACAGGAGAATCGTAAATAAACTGCCCTGTAATGTAGCGCTTCATACCGCCGAGGGTGCTTACAACAGAAACTCCCAATGGCAGCCCCATCAGATTTGGTGGCTCGGTGGATAACCCGTCTAAAAATGAACACAGATCAAGCATGGAAACAGAAAGAGAGTGTTCTGAACTGTGCAAAAAGAAAAAATACGAATAGTCAACGGATAAGTGATTGACCTGAATAGCCACGGTAAGCAGTTGTCATACTATACGTTGATTACAGAATATGAGTCATGTGGTAAGAATACGTTACCGTCGCAAGTAAACGTGATGAATAGTGGAAGCAGTTGAGATACCACACACACGTCTCACAGAAATGAAAACAACTAATAAACGGGCGTGAATTATATTACGACAAAGGAGTGAAAACTTCCTACATGGAACGCAACTTAAAAAGACGTTAAAACGTATGTTTTGACAGAGCACAGAGAAACTGAGTGACTGAAACTGTTGCGTTCATTTGTTGCAGCTTATGTGACAAATTGTTATACAGGGTGTTAGAAAAAGGTACGGCCAAACTTTCAGGAAACATTCCTCACACACAAATAAAGAAAAGATGTTATGTGGACACGTGTCCGGAAACGCTTAATTTCCATGTTAGAGCTCATTTTAGTTTCGTCAGTATGTACTGTACTTCCTCGATTCATCGCCAGTTGGCCGAATTGAAGGAAGGTAATGTTGACTTCGGTGCTTGTGTTGACATGCGACTCATTGCTCTACAGTACTAACATCAACCTCACCAGTACGTAGCATCAACAGGTTAGTGTTCATCACGAACGTGGTTTTGCAGTCAGTGCAATGTTTACAAATGCGAAGTTGGCAGATGCCCATTTGATGTATGGATTAGCACGGGGCAATAGCTGTGGCGCGGTACGTTTGTATCGAGACAGATTTCCAGAACAAAGGTGTCCCGGCAGGAAGACGTTCGAAGCAATTAATCGGCGTCTTAGGGAGCACGGAACATTCCAGCCTATGACTCGCGACTGGGGAAGACCTAGAACGACGAGGACACCTGAAACGGACGAGGCAATTCTTCGTGCAGCTGACGATAACCCTAATGTCAGCGCCAGAGAAGTTGCTGCTGTACAAGGAAACGTTGACCACGTCACTGTATGGAGAGTGATACGCGAGAACCAGTTGTTTCCGTACCATGTATAGTGTATGCAGGCACTATCAGCAGCTGATTGGCCTCCACGGGTACACTTCTGCGAATGGTTCATCCGACAATGTGTCAATCCTCATTTCAGTGCAAATGTTCTCTTTACGGATGAGGCTTCATTCCAACGTGATCAAATTGTAAATTTTCACAGTCGACACGTGTGGGCTGACGAGAATCCGCACGCAATTGTGCAATGACGTCATCAACAAAGATTTTCTGTGAACGTTTGGACAGGCATTGTTAGTGATGTCTCAATTGGGCCTCACCTTCTTCCACCTACACTCAATGGAGCACGTTATCACGATTTCATACGGGATACTCTGCCTGTGCTGCTAGAACATGTGCCTTTACAAGTACGACACAACATGTGGTTCGTGCACGATGGAGCTCCTGCACATTTCAGTCGAAGTGTTCGTACGCTTCTCAGCAACAGATTCGGTGACCGATGGATTGGTAGAGGCGGACCAATTCCGTGGCCTCCACGCTCTCCTGACCTCAACCCTCTCGACTTTCATTTATGGGGGCATTTGAAAGCTCTCGTCTACGCAACCCCAGTACCAAATGTAGAGACTCTTCGTGCTCGTATTGTGTACAGCTGTGATACAATACGCCATTCTCCAGGGCCGCATCAGCGCATCAGGGATTCCATGCGACGGAGGGTGGATGCACGTATCCTCGCTAACGGAGGACATTTTGAACATTTCCTGTAACAAAGTGTTTGAAGACACGCTGGTACGTTCTGTTGCTGTGTGTTTCCATTCCATGATTAATGTGAAGAGAAGTAATAAAATGAGCTCTAACATGGAAAGTAAGCGTTTCCGGACACATGTCCACATAACATATTTTCTTTCTTTGTGTGTGAGGAATGTTTCCTGAAAGTTTCGCCGTACCTTTTTGTAACACCCTGTATTTTCAGCATTTCCTTGGAACTGATGACATTCATACGAACACCTATACCGGGCAAGGAGGTATATCTCACTCACTTATCAGGCGTACAAATTAGATGCGCCAATAAGAGGTTCTTACCACATGACACACGTACTGTCACTAATGCCGTGTATGACACACCAGACGTGTTTTCTGATGGAGGATTCGGTTGACCTGTCGCCTTGTCCTCAAACGTTTGCGGTTCCCATTTGAAAGACAATTCCTTTCCGCTTCTAATAGAGTAGTTGCGCAGAATAAACTGTCAATGTAGGTCCCATTCTTACACCCTGTTGTTGCAAACGGATGTTACACCACGACACAGACACAAATTTGAATATAGCGAACAAAGAAAAAGCAAGTTGGCTCGAGGTGGGTTTGAACACCACTCTCCCGCGTGGCGGCCCATCACCGTGATGCTACTATTTGTTTACGTTGTTGTTCATTGCATTTTTTCGGGGCGGATGTCCCATGACACCCGTTCTAGTTGTATCACAGAGGGCGCTTAACCCTCTCCCCAAACACGCTGAGCCACCGTGCCAGCCCTTGACCACAACGCCGTTGCTGCACTACAAGCACTAAAGAAACTGGTATAGGCATGAGTATTCAAATACAGGGATATGTAAACAGGCAAAATATGGCAATACGGTTGGCAACGCATATGTAAGACAAGCGTCTGGCGATGTTGTTACATCGGTTACTGCTGCTGCAGTGGCAATGGAAAGATTTAAGTGAGTTTGAACGTGGTGTTACAGTCGGCGCACAAGCAATGGGACACAGCATCTCCGAGGTAGCGATGAAGTGGAGATTTTCCCGTACGACCATTTCACAAGTGTACCAAGAATGCCAGGAATCCGCTAAAACATCAAATCTCCGACATCTCTCCGGCCGGAAAAAGATCCTGCGAGAAAGGGACTTACGACGACTGAAGAGAATCGTTCGACATGACAAAAGTGCAACCCTTCCGCAAATTGCTGCAGATTTCAGTGCTGGGCCATCAACAAGGTTCAGCGTGTGAACCATTCAGCGAAACATCACCCATATGCACTTTCGAAGGCCCGCTTGCGTACTCTCGATGACGGCACAACACGAAGCTTTATTCCTCGTCTCGGCCCGTCAACGCCGATACTGGACTGTTGATGACTGGAAACACGTCGCTGGTCGTGATGAGACTCGTTTCAAATTGTATCGAGCGGATGGACGTGTGTGGGTATGGAGACAACCTCATGAATCCATGGACCCTGCATGTCAGCAGGGGACTGCTCAAGCAGGTGGAGGCTCTGGAATGGTATGGGGCGAGTGCAGTTGGAGTGATATGTGATCTAGATACGACTCTGGCAGGTGACCCGTACGTAAGCATCCTGTCTGATCGCCTGCATCCATTCATGTCCATTGTGCATTCCGACGGACTTCGGTAATTAGAACAGGACAATGCGACACCCAAACAGAGTGGGTTCAGGAACACTCTTCTGAGTTTAAACACTACCGCTGCCCACCAAACTCCCCAGACGTCAACATTATTTCGCATATCTGGGATGCCTTGCAACGTGCTGTTCAGAAGAGTTCTCCAGCCCCTCGTGCTCTTCAGGTTTTATGGACAGCCCTGCAGGATTCATGGTGTCAGTTCCCTCCAGCACTACTTCAGACATTAGTCGAGTCCACGCCACGTCGTGTTGCGGCACTTCTTCTACGTGCTCGCGGGGGCCCTACACGATATTAGACAGGTGTACCAGTTTCTTTGGCTCTTCAGTGTAGTTACAAGTAGTTCGAGCTTTCATTGTCCATAGATTATTGGTTCAATTATTAAAGATATCAATAAAAATGTATCGACTTTTATGCAAATGTCAAATGTACTCTAAATATAAATATACTGTAAATAATCGGGATTTCAGTTTTGAAAGGAAAAAAAACCTAAGTTTTAACAAGTTGAAGACGATGAAAAGAGCGTACACAATATCCATTTCGCCAAAGATAGCGCTGTAGCTTTCAGTGAGCTTCGTTCTATTGATCTCACTGGTAGCCTGTCACTGTCGCTCATCTGTTTCGATTGTCGTTGGGAAGGAATAGAAGTTCTAATGATATCAGCAAATGTTTTGCATGCCTGGTCTGCGTCTAAATCTGAGAGGAGTCTTCTAGACGCGAACGCAATGGTCTCGCCATGTAAAGTTCACCTACTCTACGTGTGGGTTCTTCTGCTTTGTCACAATGCGTGGCATGTTGCGAGTCTTAAGGGAGGAAAGGAGGTGGTAAGTACATTGCGCTTTCTCAAAGTTCGATTGTCAACGTAACTGTTTCGTCTTACGTATCCAAACACCTGAAACGTATATGCGTAAACGTGAAATTCAGGTTTAAGATCGTGGAACTGTGACGAAGATATAGTGCAATACTGAGTCTGAGATTTCGCACGGAATTTATCAAGATCTACAAATTATAATAAGAAATCAAGTCGTTTCTCAATGGAGTGACTGATTATGTCGACATCCATCGAGAGTTAGCGTAGTTTGGCGATTTGTATTACAGAATAAGTTTTTTCTTTTATTCGTACCGTTTGTCGTGATGTCATTACAACTACAGTCTAATACAATTGCGACATTCATTACTGTGGAAATTTTTACCGTCTTGACAGCTGGTGTGATACTAGCGTCCAAAGCGACGAGAAAGCGACCGCAAAAGTAAAGTTGGTTTTTAACTGTTTTTCTAGTCGATTAGCGAAATAATTGTTACACTTTTGCGTTCGAAGCATTAGTAAGTTGGCAAGAGACATGAATGACCGTGAAACACATGTAGGAACAACCGAATTTTCCTGGTTCAATGCCTCCCTGAGTGGCCGAGCGGTTCTAGGCGCTACAGTCTGGAACCGCGCGACCGCTACGGTCGTAGGCTCGAATCCTGCCTCGGGCATGGATGTGTGTGATGTCCTAAGGTTAGTTAGGTTTAAGTAGTTCTAAGTTCTAGGGGACTGATGACCTCAGAAGTTAAGTCCCATAGTGCTCAGAGCCATTTGAACCCGGTTCAATGACATAAGGTATAGCCGAATGATAAAGTAATACTTTCGAATATGCGTATAATTGTAGCTTACACTGCTGAAAACAAGAGAATATAAACGTATATTTCATGCATGAGAAGAATATATTTGTTTTGTTGTGTATTCTAATTACAACAGACGCCTTCCTTGACGCATAACAACTTCGTAAGCAGCCTAATGTTTCACATAGTCTTACACGTCACTTGGCTTTCTAATACATAAATATTTTTGTAAATCTAATTACTTTTGTTTCAAAATCGAATGTGTTGAAGATTCTAACTGTTTGTGAATCAGACGCAGCAACAATTACGGAGTTGGTTTCATCTGTATTGAGAAACAGTTTTATTGCTTTTATTCTTTCATTGTGACTCCAGTCGGGTTTTTCCTTGTACTACAGTGGTGGTAGTTTATCTGCTACTCTAAATAACGTAGGTATTGCATTGCTTACACGTTTCCTATATTCCACGTGTACTGATTTGACTGGAAGTGCAGTGAAGAAAACTTTACGTTTTTGAGTAGATATATATCTACACCTACACAGTGACGGATACAGAAGAACCTCAAGGATGGGGCGCTATAGATATCTTGTGCTACCTTTACTTTTACTGTAATAAAAATTCGTTTTTAGGCATTTTCTCGAAAATCATTATTACCGTAGATTACAAGTTAGGCAAGGGAAACTACTGTTACGTTATTGGTAAAAATGTTCTTACGAGTCTCATAACAATATTTTTACTGAGAGATTACTACGAATTACTATTATTAATACTTCACAATCAATTGATCACTCTCACTCTTGACTGGCCTTCACACTTGCACTTGCAACAACTAGGACTTTTTACTTATTCATTCTTCAGTATTCATATTTCTGCTTCTGAATGTAAACTAGCTTCCTATTCGGTGCATAGTCCGTATTTATAACGCTACGTATCGAAGGTTCTCTGTACAAGGAAACAGTAGAATATTCGCGACTTTCTTGAACAAATGCCAGACAGGATAACGAATCGAGGTTACTAGAATGGTCGCGACTTTACTCGTAGGTGTGTGTTAGCTATTTATGTCCCAGACAAAAACGTATAAAATACGATCGCGCGTACCACATAGGGAAGTACAACTAAAACTGGGTTATTTTGGAAATCAGCCTTATGCAAGCACAATTACTTTATTTTTAGTACAACTACTCCATATCTCCTTTCAGTTGACTCGACTGCCGAGAGAAACAAACGAATCGGCCCCGCAAGGGGGGGGGGGGGGGGGGTGTCGCCCCCGTATGTATCCGCCACTACATCTACATGGATCCTCTGCAAATCAGACTCAAGTGCCTGGCAGAGGGTTCGTCCAACCACCTCCACAATAATTCTCTATTATTTCAATCTCCGAACAGAGCGCGGTAAAAACGAACACCTTTATCTTTTGTGCGAACTCTGATTTCCCTTATCTTACTATAATGATGGTTTATCGCTACGTAGGTCGGCTTCAACAAAATATTTTCGCATTTGGAGGAGAAAGCTAGCGATTGAAATTTCATGTGAAGATTCCGCCGCAACCGAAAACGCCTTTCTGCAAACGGTCAGGTCTCCTGCTGTTTACTAGCGATTTTTTTGTTCCTATAGAACACGACATTCTCTAGTAAATATCTGTAGGTTACAAGAAAATCGTAAATAAACTATTCCATAATGTAGCCGTTCACACCTGCTAGGGTTGTTAGGAAACCAAGAAAAGAAAAATATGATGTTTTCTTCTTGTTGTTGTTCCAATGTTCAGCGCTACATACGCTTCCGTTTGTAAAAACCATTCTACACATCAACATATACAATTACGCATTGCTTTCGCTTTCAAAAGAGCTCACCGAACTCAACAGTGTAACTTCCTGGCCGCTTGGTGTGCTGCAATCGCTGTGGGTAACAAGAAAGAGACGGAGCGCCGTGACTTACGTTAAAGACTGTGGCGCAGCTGTAGTCTTTCCTTGTTTTGCGGTACTTGGTTCGTTCCCATTTCGATAAATAGTTAAAGTTCTTTTGTGATAACCGTTCCGATTTGCTGCTGTCCCAGGAGCAACGGTCAGTATTCAGAGATATGACAGGAATGATCATTCGAAGCAAAAATGTCTATTAAACATGAGCTCTAACATGCATAGCTTAACAGCTACGAGCACTTCGTCATCTCAGATGCCGTTAAACCGATCTCTTCTATTGCAGCTCTTTGTTTTCCATATTTTGGGAGGTGTTCAGGGTCAAACGAAGAATGGGATAAAACTCGTCAGTCGTCAGCTTTGACTAATGACGTCATATATTAGTCATAGATATTAATTTATTTTCGAACCATAGGTAATATATCGGTTACTTTCTGTGCTAATAATCGTAACTAGGAGTAAATGAATATTTTATTAAGAAATAAATAATGTGTACGATTTTTGATGCTGGTGGTAATTTTGAATCACTTGCGTAGGTCTTGCGAATTATACCTGTGTCTGATAGTCAGTCGTTGCTGTTTCCTCTGCACTCGATTCGTATCTTGTACTATGTAGGTCAGCTGAAGAAGTATTGGCGAAAGAAGAAGAAGCGACGTACGCATAACTGGCATCACGGACCTCAGTTGAATTACGATGGTTGTATCCTGTTCTTCAGCTGACCTATACATGTATATAGGATACAAGTACTGTATCAAATGGCTCTGAGCACTATGGGACTCAACTGCTGAGGTCATTAGTCCCCTAGAACTTAGAACTAGTCAAACCTAACTAACGTAAGGACATCACAAACATCCATGCCCGAGGCAGGATTCGAACCTGCGACCGTAGCGGTCTTGCGGTTCCAGACTGCAGCGCCTTTAACCGCACGGCCACTTCGGCCGGCAGTACTTTATCGCCTTCGCTGGTACTAGTATCGTATTCTTCCACTGGACTATGTAGGTCACCTGAAGTACAGGATACAAATTTTATGTTTGTCAGTTCTCCTGTAAAAATGCAGCATTTGTATGATGTGCTCGATGCTGTGAAAATGATAGTTTTTCATGTTTCTACGGTACTTGTCTACCTCTGGGGTATAAAACGATGGAAATAGTCCAAATAGAGAGTATTTGGTTCTTCATTTTTGCGTTAAAAATTAAGTTGTTATGTTTTCTTACATCAATCAACTTTTATGAATTGTCTTTCATAAAACATCGATTGTTAGGAGTTTGTATTTGAAACGGAAACAGGAATTTCGCGTCCAATATGTAATTAGAAACAAGAAGTCATGCATTATTCATAGAAAATGATGATAAGTTTTATAATTACGAGACCTAAGTATTTCAAATTGAAAGAGAGGAAAAAATAATGCATTCAGAGGAACGGCCCAAGTGTGACACTGAAGCACGAGAGCGTGTAGCCAACTGATCCCGACCCTCCCCATACCTGTCGCGAATGGCGAATGTTAAAAATGATTGTCGGTAGCGTTAGCTCTAATTTCTCCAATTTTTTCGTTGTGGTCATTTCGCGAAATGTTTGAGGGAGGAAGTAACGAGCCGTCTGACTCATCCCTTCTCGAAATTTCAGCAGCAAAACTCTCCGTGGTACACAGCGCCTCTCTTGTAGCGTGTGCCGCTGGAGTTTGTTGGGCACCCCTGCGACGCTCTCGCGCCGACCAAACGATGACGAGACGAAACGCGCCGCTCTTCGTTGGATCTCCTCTGTCTCTCCTATCAGCCCTACCCGGTAAGCGTCCCAGACTGTTGAACAGTACCCAAGAATCGATCGTACAAGCATCTCGTAAGCCACGTGTTTCGTGGATGCGTTGCATTTCCTAATCCTTCTCGTTATGAGACTAGTCATTGGTTTACATGGTCATACCTCATAGGGTCGCTCTAGATAGTTACTCCTAGATATTTCAAGGTAGATACTGCTTCCATCAATTTGTAATCAATAGTAGCCGGCCGCTGTGGCCGAGCGGTTCTAGGCGCTACAGTTTGGAACCGCGCGACCGCTACGGTCATGGATGTGTGTGATGTCCTTAGGTTAGTTAGGTTCAAGTAGTTCTAAGTTCTAGGGGACTGATGACCACAGCAGTTACGTCCGGTAGTGCTCAGAGCCATTTGAACCATTTATCAATAGTGTAGTTGGGCAGCAGTGGATTTCTTTTCCTATCTATGCGCAATATGTTACATTCATTGACGTTCTGGGTCAACTCACAGAGGCTGCAGCATTCATCAGTCCTCTGCAGGTCATTAAGCAAATCGATACTGTCGTGTGGCGTCGCCACTCTCTTATAGACCGCCGTATCGTCCGCAAACAGTGTCGTAAAGCTTCCAACAATAACACTACCACAAGAGGGCTACAAAAGCTCTTGTTCAGTATATAGTTTGACACTTTAGTGACACATCCACGCACAGGGATGCAAAGCGTAATTCTATCACAACAGACAGCGGAATGAATGTTTGAAATATCGTCTGCCACAATACGTAGACGGGGGTGCACAGTGCCGCTATTTGTGATTCACGTATCGAAGTCCAGTGCGTCCTCCCCACACTTCTCGTAACTGATTTGTAGTCGACTTTCTTACCTCTGTTCTCGTAAGAGTTGCCCCAGTAGGTTTCTCCTCCACCGGTCGCGAGCTCAAACGTTTGAGCCGTAAACAGTGCATAATACTTTGACGGTTGGGTAGTCTGAATGCTAAGCATAATAAGAACCTTAAAATGATAGGATTCCAACTAAATTTCCAACTTTATTTGACCTACCGTAATATTACTCTACTCTATCGTTAGTATCCGTGACAAGATTCCCGGTCATTAATCGTTAGTTCCCGAGCACCACTAACACCTCAAAAATGCTTCAACGATCCAAGAATCAGCGTGAGAACCCACGGACAAATCTATCAATTAAATCTGTCTTTATGTGGAGCTGCACACACTAGTTCACATGTTGCTGTTTTGGAAGTATCTATATCGCGACGTATTTACGAGCTCCAAATATTCACCATCACGTCTACATCTACATCCCTGTACGTACACTGCAAGCCACTGTGAAGTGCATGGCATTGGGTACTTGGCACGGTAAAAAATCTTGAATTTTTTTCCCGTTCCGTCCGCGAACGCAGTGCGTTAAGGGGGAGTGCTGAGACGTCTCCGTGCTGTGGCCGGCCTGACTCTGCCTTCAGCCTCCTTACGGCAGCGACGAGTAGTGGCTGGAGAGCGCCTCTGGACGCCTCGCCTGCGACATTTCGTAAGCGGCCTCTCGTGGGACAGCTTGCGTCTCTCATCATTGAGTTGTTTCAACAATTGCGTGACACTCTCCTGTGGGTCAAACAGACATTTCACGATTTCTGCTGCCCTTCTCTGTAGACGTTCATTGGCCGCTGTCGGTTCTGTGTGGTGAGCATCATGCTATGACGGGACCCACAGATGTTTGGTAACCGATATCGGAGGTCAAAAGTGATCGTCACTACATTTCAGATCACCTCACTAGTTTTCAGTCCGTAAGGATCTGGTAAAGCAACAACTAAGATGACATGTAACAAAAAAAAGTGCCCCCAAAACAACTCTAGGTCGAAAATTTTTTTACAGTCGGAGACGGAATTTCGGACGTTCACTGTATTTCTGTTGCGTCAAATTTCAACAAAAATGCAAGATTACGATGATAACCACCATCGGCTTTTGCCACAACAACTGACTGGAATCCTGCTAGGACTCTATTTCTGCACAACGAGACGTAAATAATTCTGTAAATTCCTGTCTAGTCTCTTAACCCTAAGACAATATCCGCCGTGACAGTTACTGTTATTGTTCAGTTTCATACCCTGACGGCCTCCGTTGACGGAAATGTAAAATATGAGCGCCGACAGTTGGATTTGAAGTAATGTGAATAATTGTGGCTAAAACTTAACAGCGCATGTTTACAATCATTACTAACTATTCTTTCTCATAACTAGAGCTACACATATCGGGGTAACGCGATGTTTCCACTATTTTCACACGTGCTTGTGAGTGTCGGCGAGCAATTGCACCATAAGCAGCGACGAAAACTTATCGCCATCTGAAAGGCATATACTGACGTCAAACACATCTACGACGCTATAATTTCTGTATTCTTCAGTAGCGTAACGATATAAAGAAAAATCGTGATAAAACAAAAAATAACGTTATACAAAAAAAAGTTAGACAGTGCCTATTGTAATTAGCAACAAAAACCACTAATTTAACTTAAATCAGAGGACCTCATTTATGGTAAATACATTGTAGATATCGTGTGCAAATTGCGACCGTCGATTATCTACTGTATAATAAAATATTTTAACAGAAAATGAAAAAGCGGCGTCGTACATCACTAACAGAGTATATTTAAGTTACAATTCTATTTTTGCAAGGAGTATTTATTACTTTCATCAAAAACTTGACAACTAAGGTGAGAATATTGCAGGTGGTGCGTTCAACAGTGACAACTTTTTGTGTGCAACCAGTGTTTATGTTTTTAGGATATAAGGTTTAGATTCACCTTACAAGGATGTGGTGTAGTTTCTCCCACCTGAAACAATTCACGCTAATGTAGTTTTCTCATACATAAAAGAAGTAATTCTTAAATTAGAAGCAGCTTGATATGAGGTAGTTGGGTTAGTGGCAGACAATAACTGAATTTATAGAAAAGCAATATCTAACTATAGTACTCCACCAGAAGTAAAGCTAAAGTACTGTCAACTGCACAGACTTCTGCAGATCGCCCTCTGTACTATTTTGGGGATACCGTTCATCTTTTAAAGTGTATTTGTAACAACTGGTTCAATGAAAAGGAGCAGATTCTGTGTTTTCCTGATTTCAGTGGGAGCATGGAGGGAGGTTGAAAAGGATGATTTATTACAATAGAGAAACTCTCTAGCTTTAAAATCTCTGTTTCCAAATTCAGTTGAAAGGCAAGATGCTAAACAAGTGCTTTTTAATGATATGATAGTTGTTGCTTTGCAGAGACTAGGCTTGAAGAAAGGAATTCAAAATTTTTAAAGTGCTGTAACATTTATAAGAATAATAAAACTTCAGTGGTGTACTGTGAATGCGAAAACATTACTTAAGGGTCAGAGGCTAAGAAATGTCTTTCAGGAAACTGTAACTTCTAATTCCTATCACATATTTGATTTTTTAAAGAGCTTTGTGTCTTGGTTAGGTTTATGGCATGGCTTGTATGATAACAGGAAACTTTCTAAAGAAACACGCTATGCTTTAAGACATACAACAGCTGCTTTGACTGATTTCAGTAGTTACTGGCTGTCTGACAAAAAGAGGTCCTATTGGCTCCTTGGAAGAGTATAGACTGACTGCTTGGAATTAAGTGGGGGAAAATACCATATTTCTCTTAGACAGGCTTTTGAAACTGAGCAAAAACCTAGTACTGAGAGCACAGTCTATAGTAGTTGGAGATGTGGTTATTTACGTGTCATATAGTTTTGAAACAACTTTTGAAATCCAGGAGTTAAATGATATTCCAGTACCAGATTTATTAAGTTTGGTGGTAGATGAGAATGAGGTTGAAGGGATAGTGGAGGACAAATGGCTGTTATTTCACTACATATCAGGATACTGCTCACACCAAGTGCTGAAAAAAACTCACTGTGAGTATTTCTTATTTCAGATGAAGTAAAGCAGGAAGATCATTTGATAACGGCAAAGGATCGAGGAGACTTGGAATATCCCAAAGAAGATGTATCATGAGTAACATATGTTTATTTAACTTTTCAAAAAACGTAAAAGAACATCAAATTTTGTTTCTCCAATTCCCAGTGATTTGTTTGGTGGATGTCAGTGTAAAAAACGAACATAGTCTTGAATCTATCAGGTGTTCCATACTGTTCTGTTGTGTAAATATCATATTAAATAATCATATTAAGAGAAGAAATTATGCAGCTATGAAGAAAAATTTAAAAGTTTTTTAAAAGAAGTAAAAACATCATTAGAGCATACTTGAATTTTTTTATTGATATGTAGGAGAATGTATTGGAAATCACATTATGAGGTGAAATAAAATGTCAGTTTTATATTTTTAAATAATTATTCCATTTCTTCCCACCCCTCGCTTTCTGTGTGTGTGCTTTTTTTTTCTGCCTGATGTGTGTAACAGAATATCTCTATTATTTTTAAGGGTCATGAATGTGTGTTTTCTTACTCATTGATGACATTACATGAATCAATAGATTCCAAAATATTTGCATTGATTTGTGTGCCGCTCTTTAGATGTTTATTTGTATGAAAGAAAATTTTGGTGGCTAGGTTTCAGCTAATTAGGTAATTTTCCATTAATAGAAAATGAACATGGTATGCTGCCTCTATATTTTGCAATTAGTGAATCACATCTGCACCCGTTTCCCATTAAGAGATGTTAACGTTTTATTCTGATGAAACATATACGTTTTAACATAAAAATGCGAATACGTGGACCTCTAATTGTAGCACAAAATGGTGCAAATTACGATTTATGTTTTGTCAATCTACGAGCCTATGTTAAAATTACAAAGCTGCACTTAAAAAAAGTCGAAATAATATGAGATTTGCAGTGATAACAGGAATCAGCGAAGGAAATTATGACCATATTTATTTTACGTTGTTTTAAATGATAATTTACGTTTAGGCAAGACGCAGGAAGTAATGATACAGTCACTTAAATGGACAATCCATGTTGCAGGGCATCCCAAACTGCAGATATTGTTTGACTCCTGCTGTGACGTCACAACGCATGCTGTGAGGCTTTGTTTCCAGGTGGCAAGCTATACGCTAAAAACTGCACGTCGAGTAACGATCGTTCAGGACAAACATGAGGCTACTTACCGTGCTGCCATCTTGTTGCATCGACTTTCAACAGGGTGTAGTTACATCATCTTACTGAAAGTTTCGAGAGCGCTGCTAAATTCATCAAAATTAATTTGTGCATGGTGGAACATTTTTAATATTGAAACTTCCTTGCAGATTATAACTGTGTGCCGGGCCGAGATTCGAACTCGGGACCTTTACCTTTCGCTGGCAAGTGCTCTACCAACTGAGTTACCCAAGCACGACTCACGGCCCCACCACCAAACTTTGACAGTATAATCGATTTCAGAGAGGATCAAATTCAGTCTGTCCAGAAATATTTGCCTTTTCTTACACATACTTGTCAGGGCACTGTGCAAATGGTGTTCTTAAGAATCTGAGACACAACACATGTGAAACATATTTAGAGAGAGATTATATATTATCAGCATTAGAAAGCAATGCAGGGTAATGAGGTTATTAATGTTGTTATTTCTGCTTATTCAGTTGGTAATAGCTTGGTCTCCCGAGAACTTCAACACAGCTTCATTAGATGCCCTTCCCAGGGAAATTTACTTTTTAATTCTAGATGCTGATGAAATTAAAAAAAAAAGACTTTTTCCGAAGGGAGTTTTCTTATAGTCAGGTATATCACATAGACGACAGAATTCTTCAGTCGGTGGTAAAAGTATCGTTTAATGTTTCTCAATAATTAGCGATAACGGTAATAACAGCAAAGAGGGAAAATTGTCAACTGTAAAGTAGCTTGAAATAAATTTTGTATCAGGTTAACAAACATTTACATTTGTCATTTTCCTCTCATTCTTAATTTTCTCTTCTCAATACGTGTAATTGCGTTGTTAACACTGAAAGTACATAATGCTAAGCCTATATTTTACTTATAAAAATATTTCATTTCATTAACGGCAGTATGCTGGTACATATTTGACAGTTCTGATCACACAGACAGAGGGACGTGTCAAATTTATGAAATCTTTCTTTTTGCTTTTTTGGTTAAATCTTGGTTACATGAGGGTCTACAATTAAACTGATCCTGACGACAACATCGATACGATCTTTGGTGAGTCTTTTATGTCTCAGTGAATTATATTTTTGTCGAAGGAATTACGCTTATGGTCACCAGAATAATTACTCCATCCAATCTGATAAGTTTTACTAAAACTATCTCCATCACGTAGAATAATTTACAGGCTGTGGCGTATGGCGGTTTCACTCCCAACGTTTTTGTTAACAAACGGTAAAATTCTGTAAATGGTCTCAAACATAATAGAATGAAATCAGAGAACATTGCAACCAGCGTAACATGCATTTTGCACAACAGCATACAGGAAAGGCATAGTGTCTCTTTAACCGATAAAAGAGCGGCACAGTTTCATTGTAAGTGGCACACAGATTGATAGTCGAGAACTAAGTCTCGTGATTTTTTTACACTTTCACGAAAGAACTGCAGGCTTTTGCGGCAATCAGCGACGGTCTATCAGCAATGACGTCACAGTTGACCGTGAGACCTGTGTATCAGAAGCTGTGGGCTCAACCCCCTGAAGTCTTCTGCACGCCTGGCTATCGAGAGCTGAATGTGACGTCGGACTGCCTGGTTATGTCGTTCGTCTCGCCTTCTATCGAACATTTTTAATGGGCTTAAGTTCTCCATTCATCGAATTCTATTCCAGTATCGAAAGTGCTCTGATGCAACAGAAAGAAGTTGAAGCACGTTTTATTGTGTTACACGTTACAAGGGAAATGATCACCATTGTAGAACATTTTATAGCGCCTTTCTTTTTTTCTTGCAGAATAATTGTCTTGCTCGTTCGAAACGCGTCAGTTACAGTGCTTCTGGATTGTGAACGGATTAACATATTGATATTTCAATGAAACTCTGTTTGTTGAACACGATTACCTAATTTTAAATAATGTTCACAACATGGAATTCAAATCCTCAAGTGTCCTCATTCATCCGACATAATATGAACCATCTCATAAGCAAGACAGCCTACTCTGTAGATCCATGTTAACAATATAACACATACACCGCAAATGCTTGACCCACGTTACAAGGTACAAACCATTTTAAAATGTACCTCTTCAAAAATTATAATGAACAGAAATGGATTTAATATACAATGTTTCCAGCACGGATATGCAATAGCTGCGAACTGTATAACATTTGCCACAAACTACCATAACGAGTATTAAATATTTTTGTGATAAGTACTGCAAATATTCGAGCCCTTACATCAAAGTCTTTAAAGAAAAAGAGATATATTATTGTGGAGTTGAACTCTACTTCAAATACTATCTGACAAGACGTCAAAATGCGAAATAAATGTGACTTCCAGCTGTCGGCTGCTACTGGTCGGCGAAAGGCGGGCCACACAACTGTTGCCTGGCGTTGCCAACAGATGGCAGGGCGGTAGTTAGTCTTTTGCTCACGGCACTACATGTTGGTTAACTATGTAGTATTAACACCTGTATGCAAGAACATCGACTTCTTTACTGATACATTAGTTCCCCACTAATGGTCAGACTGATGAAATATAAACCACTCTTCAAAGTTTAGGCGAATTAAACATCGTTTCAAACTAAATAAGAACATGGCTATGAAATATGTTATTTTCTTTTTCATGCACATCCTCTCCCGAAACAATGTCCATATCATCCCTGGTTCTATGGGGAACATATACGTTTTGGCGATCCTCACATTAGAGTCTGACTGTCTTTCTCGCCGTCTCCGAACGTTTCTGGAATTCAGTTCCCACATGTATCATAACACAAAACTTATTTCTAGCCCAACAGGGAGATACTCTAAGTTTCCCATCGCATTTAATATCCACATTTGTCAATCCTTTCACTAAATTTGTAGTAGTTGTCTGTTCACCTAAACGCAAAATATTCGCCAATGCGCCGCTAAATGTACCCTTCAGAAAACGCTGTATCAAAGAATCTCTTCAGAGGAGAAAAATAAACAAGATCTGAAGATCGCAGAAGACTAGTAGCGTTCGGTGGAATGCAAATGAACTGTATGTTCTTTTTCTCACAAAGCTCTGAAGTTTTCATTCAGATTTGAGAAGAGAGAATATTTCAAATATTAATCTCCTTCATTCCTTATTTGAGGCAAACATGAGGAAGTGAGTTTGAATTCAATCGTCAATCAACTCTGTTCTAGCCACCCACTCTGCTGTGTTTATTTGCGTTCCAGGAGGTGGCTGTATATCCAGTCAGTCCATTTTGGTTTACGTTTATCAATAAGATAAGGCGGAAGGAATTCTCCTGCTGCATTCCCCAACAACATAAGAGTGAAGCACGGTCTTGAGGTGTCCTCTGTTTTCTCAGGACGTCGACATATCCAACGAAATAAGAGCTTTCGTTTGCTGGTATGTCATGAAACACATTTTCATCAAAACTGTAAACTTTTCAGCAGGACCGCCTTTAACCTCAGCTTTGTATTTCTCTAAAAAAGATATTGATTACATTCTCATTTACAGCAGCACCCTTCGTTTAAATATTGACAGTAAATTTGTGAGACAGTTCAGAACTATGTCTCTCTAAAAATGCCTTTCCCCAGGCCAATTCAAGCATATTATCGGCAAGGCAGTCCACTGTTCTTTTTCAGGTGACATGATTTAACCATGCACCTGAAGTCAGATACTGATATTGGAAGAACCGTGTCACTGACACTGATACAGTCTTTGACAAAACATCTCTCTTCAGTCTGGGTAAGAACAGTGGGCCTTCCAGCTTTTCCGTCATTCTTGTTTCTCAAATTGTTCACAATGGTTTGTCTTGGAATGTAATACTTCCTTGCGGCTTTCCTGTGTCCATTTAGTCGAGAAGTAATTTCTTCTAATATCTTCTGATTTTCATTCGAATGACCGGTTTCGTGCCATATTCCTGAGAACCTGGTTTTGGACGTTTCTGTCATTCTGCAGTCTGTAAAAGAAAAACATAGTAAGCCAACAGTACTGTTATAATTCGTGGCTTATTGGAAGCTTAGAATGAATGTTTAAGCTTATTTATAGTTGCACCTACCGTAATCTTCGAATAATTTGGAAGAGTGTAGAACAATTCTACTTCCTTCTGCATAAGCCTCTATTGTTCTTCTCGATAGCTGCACTGACTCCAAAATTTCCTGAAAGATGTTACTTCTACTAATAGTCAATAGCGATATTGTGGTCGACACTAGACGTAGACTTAAAACACTTTAATCTTTAATTACACTCTCAGTGTAAAGTGTTCACCGATATGGCCAGATTTGTGTCTCACGTATAGTTCGAATCAAAGAATGCAGAGTACTACCTACTACACAGGTTCATGGATTGTTAAATTGTCCTAGTGTTAGTAACCACACGACACAGTCCAGTAGCTGAAAAAAAAATTCACCTGTGACAAACATTTAACCTATTAGTTCACCATATCACTGCCCTCATACACATTTAGAGAACTCGAAACAATTCTAATAGTGCACAAAAATAATCAAGTCCGTCAACACTGCTCTGCTAAGCGGTCATTGTTCATGAGAGTCAATAATCACGGATGTTCCTCTAATAAGTTTTCAGTCGGCGTTAATTATTGATTACTGTCAAAAAAGTCACAAATGAAGGCCATAGTTGAAGAAAACGAACCGTACACAAATAGCGCGAATATTTCAGAATCTTTGTTATGGTACTACGGCACACAGCTCACGACAAGAGACACACGTGTTGCTCCACTTACCCTCAGCCGCAGACTGCCTGATCTCAGCTGTGCTAGGTCCATACGTACATTCGCCTTGGAACACTATTATTGATAGCAGTCATTTTGCATGAAATACTTTATTATCCTCAAAACACTAGCTTCCGAATTAGCTACTTAATTAACAAATGACATGAACTTGCAATTAGATGTGTCACAGTGTTTATTTCGACACAGTAACTAATCGCTTGAAATAACATTTCACCACTGTAGACAGAAAGAATTATTTGACTGTTTGAAAATGAAACATTATGAAGGAGGTCATGGTATTGAAATCTCTGCCTGTATTTCTTTCTTCACAACAAATGAGGTAACACTCGTTTCACTTTACTTCTTGCACACGTGACGTAATTTTGACGTCATACGCAAAAATCGACCATGGCTATCGAATTTCGTTTGCGTTCAGTATGGGCCTCTCACAGGACTTTACCTTCGCGTACGGTATGTTTACAGAAAACGTCGTTTTTGGAATGATTTATTATAATAATTGATATAATAAAAGTCACATAATGATTTATCGACGGTTAATCTCTTCGTATAAGAGTGTTCTTAGGAATGAGTTGTTATCGTAAATAATTGACAATTTAAACATGAAACAGCTTATTTTATAATCCGCAGTATGCCGTTTCGTGGTTACAAGGCGCTGATAACTTATCGCAGAGACGTTACCATTTATAAAGTCAGTTAATAACGTATCAACCGTTGGACTCTTCATGAGAGAATATGATAACGAAGACACAAGAAACAAATCACAACTGTGACGTCACCGCCACTAGGCTGTCGCTGCAAACCAGCATCAGCGCAAGAACGTGTACGTCTTCCGTGAGAGCGTAACAGACTTAGTTCTCGACTGTCAGTCTGTGTGCCATTTACAAAGAAACTGTGCCATTCTTGTAGGCTATAGCGCCAAATACATGACACATTGGCTGCTATTCTCTGTGATTTCCTTCTATTGGGTATGAGATCAAATACAAAATTTTACTGCTTCTTAAGAAAAACATTGCTAGTGAAACCGACATACACCATAGCCTTTAAAGTATGCTATAGCAGTTAGTGTGATATAGTTTTAGTAAAAGTTAGCAGACAGGATGCAGTAATTATTCTGGTGATCACGAGTTTAATTACTTTGACAAAATTGTAATTCACGGAGACATAAATGACTCACTATAGATCGTATCGATATTGTCGCTCGGATAGTTTAGTCCCTCATGTAACCAAGTTTTAATCAACAAAACCAAAAGAGAGATTTCATAAATCTGATACGTCCTTATGTCTGTGTCATATGTACCAGAATACTGCTGCTAATGAAACGAAATCTTTCTAAGTAAAATATAGGCTTAGTATTATTATGCACATTCAGTGTTAAAAATGCAATTACGCATATTGGTAAGAGAAAATTTGGATAGAGGGGAAAATGACAAATGTAAATGTTGGTTTACGTGTCAAAAAATTTATTCCAAACTACTTTACAGTTGACAATGTTCTCTCTTAGCTGTTTCTACAGTTATGGCAACGTTAATTTTCTTAACATAATTATTGAGAAACATATTACACCCACTTTTACTACACACTGAAGAAAGCTGTGATCTGTGTGATCCACCTTACTACAAGAAAACTCCCTTAGGAAGAAGTCCTCTCTTTTAATTACATCAACAGTAAATTTCTCTGGAAAGAGCATCTCATGAAGCTCTGTTTATGTTCTCTAGACACCAAGTTTTTAGCAACCAAATAAATGAAAATAACAGTATTAATAAACTCATTATTAGGTCATTATGACATACTTCTGTCCATCTTTCTTATATTTTCATCATTTTCTAATACTAAAAGTCTTGTATTTAGCTCTAAATATGTTTTAGATCTCTCACATCTCAACTTCTTAAGAAAAGCTCTGGCATAATACCCTGACAAGTATGTGAAAACAGGCAAGTAATCCTGAACAGACTGAACTCGTTCCTCACTGAAATCCATTATACTGTAAATGTTTGTTGGTGGTGATGGAGGTAAGTTCACATCATCTACTCAGTCAGTTTTAAAAATGGTTCAAATGGCTCTGAGCACTATGGGACTTAACATCTGTGGTCATCAGTCCCCTAGAACTTAGAACTACTTAAACCTAACTAACCTAAGGACATCACACACATCCATGCCCGAGGCAGGATTCGAACCTGCGACCGTAGCAGTCAAGCGGTTCCGGACTGACCGCCTAGAGCCACTAGACCACCGCGGCCGGCAGTTTTAAAAGAATGTGAATCTATTCCAACGACTCGAAGAGCATATGATGGAATTTTCCAGGGCAGCAAGGTCTGAATTCTTAGCTTGAATTGAATGCCACATACCTTTCTCAAAATACCAAAGATACCAATTATTGGGATCTTCCATTGTTCCCTGGTTCCCTGTTTTCCAAATCTCGCTTCTAGAGCATCTGTCTGCACATTTCGTGGCAGAACATATTTAAATTTGGTGCCCTCACTGCAATACTTGTCATTTCAAGAATGTGAGTGGTATCTGATATGGCTGAATGTGTGTTATTGGATAATCCATATGTGTAATCAGGGAAACATTTCCATATATCGAACCATGACAAAAAATCTTTCGAAATATCTGATAATTTCGTCACTTGAGCTGGAAAGCGGTTTTTACAGAGTATTCTTGAAATGGCTATATCTACCAGGTAAGGTAACATTTAAAAAGTTCCACCATGTTTAAATTAATTTTGATGAATTTAGGAGTGCTCTCAATACTTAGTAAGATGATTTTCCCTCAAGGTTAAGAAATCTTGAACAACCATCCCAGTGGAACTATTAAGCACCGATTTGAAATTTTGTCACTTAATGTTGCTTTTATAAACAGACTTTGAATTAGATTTTTTGGCAGATTTTGTTATCTGTGTACACTCAAGGTTATGTAGCTTTTTAGCTGCAGAGAACTTGACCACAAGCAGTTGTATACTTTCTGAAACTTATTCAAACAGTGGGTACTTCATTTCCTCATCACTATCTTTTTATCATTACAGTTGTTTGTGACTTATTTTAATATGTGAGGATAACATAAAACATAAAGAGAGATTGTGTGTCATCAAAAGGGTGTTTGTAAACAATTGATAGTTGAGGAGGGGAAGTAAATCATGATGTGGCCCATCTGTTAACTGAATTATTCTCACTAACAACACAGGCTAATTAAAACCAGTGGCATGTAGTCTAAAAACTATTTTCTTAATTAGAGTGAACGGTTCTTCCCCATTCATGTTGCTAACTGGAGGGATAAAAACCTGAGCTCTAGTTGCCAGATTTTTAGAACTGGCTGCAGATTCCAAAATATTATCTAATGTGAAGTCCAAACAAAGCCTCAATTGAATTTTGTCAACTATTAGTGAAACAACCTAATCTGATTCACAAAGGAACTGGATTTTCTGTGTTGTATACGACAGAAAACTGCCACCTATCTGCTCACCTGCTCAGTGTGTTTCAAAATGTGGAGAAATCTTATGTAGTGTATTAGGATGGGATAGCGCAAGACAGTGTGTGCTCCTTATAAACTCGTAAGTATGTGGTGATATTGAAAATCAAATACTACAAAACATAATATAATTTAGCGAGTATTTGTAATGATACCTTTGCACACCCATTAAATTCACATTCTCACGTAAACAATTAACGTTGCTGCTTTCAGTTTCTCCAAAAACATTTACCATATTTTTCAAATCATTGGTTATGAATAGCAAGTAGTCTGGTGTGAACTATTATTGTTCTTTCTGGTGAAATTTTCCTAATTATCAATAATGTCCAATAAGTCTTTTAAACGGGTTATAGTTAATGGGAAATTCCTTGTACCAAGTTTGGTGTTTTCACTTTTACCAAATATATACTCTGGGCAGTATTTATCACAACGAAACACAAAAGTGTAGAAATATCTGTCGCTTTTGTTAGAACAAAACTAAAGGCACCATCTGACTTTATAATATGCCAATTCTTGTGCAGTTTGTTACCCTCTGAGAACCTAAGAACGGTATTCATATCCGCTGTTGAGTTTTAGGCACAGTTATTTACATTACTTTAACTTGATCCAGCGACCAGCACTCATGTATTACATTTCCATCAACAGAGAGGCCGTCATCGTATGATGATCAGCAATAATTTTAACTGTCAGCGCGGGTACTGTCTCAGCGTTAAGAGACTACACAGGAATTCGAAACATATAAGTCTAGCTGTGCGGAAAGATAGTCGCAGACATCGACAGTAGGACTGCAGTTAGATGGAGGGGCAGAAGCCGATGGCGGTTTCCGTCCTGATCTTGCATGTTTATACAAATTTGACACAGCAGACATACGGGGAGCGTGAGCGTCCGAAGTTCCGTTCCCAGTTGTTACAAGAATTTCACACAGAGCTGTTTTGGGGGCACTCTTTTATGTCTCATGTCATCTTAGTTGCTGCGTTATCTCATCCTGACGAACTGAAAACTAGTGAGCTGGTTGGACATTTAGTGACGATGACTTCAGACCTCTGGCAGGATACTCGGACAGTGGAGCCATGTGCAGTCGATATTGGTTAGGAAACACTTGTGTGTCCTGTCATAGCACAATAGCGTGTGGGTCTCATACCAGACAGCACTGATAGCGGCTACGGAACGTATACAGAGATGGGCAGCACAAATTGTCACACGTGTAGCTGACCCACGGGAGAGCGTCACGCAAGTGTTGAAACAACTCATTCGACAGACGCTTTAAGAGATCCACAAGTTACCCCACCAGAGGCCACTTACGACATTTCGCAAGCGAGGAGTCCAGAGGCGCTCTCCAGCCACTACGCGTCGCTGCCGTAAGGAGGCTGAAGGCAGAGTCAGGCCGGCGACAGCACGGAGACGTCTCAGCACTCGCCCTTAAGGGGAGTTGGAATGCCCTATCTCGCCAATGTTAAATTTGCTAACTTTGTGTACCTTTTTCTTTGGAACTATTATCTTCAGAACTTTGAAATTCTGGCAGAGGTTTTCAGCATATATTGTGAGCCCACTGAACTAGAACCAATGTTTTCTTTTTGTTGGTATAGTATTTATGAATTTTTTACCATTAAGCCATTTTTTATTGGAAAAAGTATAACATAAACTTCCCTAGTTCAGAGAATAAGCCAGTTCTTGTCATGATTCTAGTTCAGTGGCCTCTTTGAACTGTTTTGCAGCATTTCTGAAAATTTGAATGTTGTTGGTTGAGTGGTTTATGAGATAAAGGTACATGTAACACTAAAAATGTCAAATGCCAGAAAATGCGATTAAAGTAATTTATTATGAAAATTCACAAATACCTTTTATTCTATTATCAAAAGTGTCCAGCAGAGTAATCAGGGTCATCTTCTAGTTCTTCTTCTTCACCTAGAAGCTTTCTTCTCCTTGCTGCCCTTGCTTTTTTTGTATTAAATTCAGCTGCATACTGAGCCTTCCTTACTCGCACGCTGTCCAGAAGCTGAAGACCTCTGATGGTGTTGATACCAGGAGCAATGCCGAGCCTTGCCATGACCTTTAGCCTACCCATATGACCATCATTGAATGAAATAACAGCATCACTGACTCCCCATTTCAATGTTTTTATCCCAACAAATACATTCTTAGGTACACGAGTCCAAATGAGGTTGTTGAACGACTCGTTTTGATTCTGGGTACAACCATGAAGACATTTTCGCAGAAGATCAGGATGCCCCAAGTCTCTATATATTGGTTTAATTACTTCCATAACAGCCAATGGAATATAATTTTTATGGTGATAAGGATCCCCAGTAGCTTGAGATTTTCTATAATTGCACCATGACTGAGGACCATCTGGACAAGCAAAATGTTGAGGATTATCATCAGTTGATGATCGATGTAAATATGTGGCCCATACAGCTTGTCTCATTTCCTGCAAATTATTTGCATTATTTCTTATTGCCATACCATAGTATTGTTGTAATTCATTTATAATTTTATCTGACAGGCGACCTCTAATGGTTTTACCATCTGACAAAATTTTGTCCTTCAGATTCTGTTTCAGTTTCCTTAGACGAGTGCCCATTCGTTTCTGAACATGACCGACACATTCTAGTTTAGTTATTGTCTTATTGACATATGGCATGGATTCTGTAACACTTTTGTATGCCTTGGAGTCCCCATCTCCAAGGAATTTTGTGTAAAATACTCCCCGTTCTTTTTCTGATCTGCTAAACATTTTCACAGCAGCGGCAGCCTCCATGCCTCCACTCGTACCTTCATAATTCTTGCTACATATGTGAGCTGCTTCTATCTTACCAGATGCACAATGGTAACAATGTTTAGTGAGCACTTCATAGTCCAAAACTTTACCGCTGTCCACACTAGTAACAGTAGCAACAGCATTTTTGGATGTGTGACCCCTTTTCTGCCAGGTTCCATCAAAAGCAACAGGGATATCTGGGTTTCCTTCATTTATATATTTTGCTTCACTGGCAGCAGCTTTCATTGATAAATCTGCTACAGACTGAACAGCATCTCCTATCACTTCAGTGTAATTGTCAATTTTAGCAGGTGGAGGTGGAAGATTCATTATGGCACAAAATGTTTGAGCAGCAGTATGTCCTTTACCAATTGCTCTCATTGCATACATTAGCCTGATATTACTCTCAAACAAATTGCTACTGCATGTTTTAGAGCTCCAAAAACAGGTCTCATTTTCACAACTGGCACAAACTATAGCAATTTTGCAGGAAAGTCCTATAGATTTTGTTATGTTCATATCAAAAGAACCTCCACAAAGATTACAACACAAACATTTCTTCATAAACTCAGTAAAAACAGGAAAGTCGACTAAAACATATTGTTCATTAGAAGCTTCATCTGTAATTTCACTTGCACAGTTTGATAACTTCTTTTTTGATGCACTGGTGGGCGTGTCTCCTTCACACATCTCAGCTGTACAAACGTCAGAACTTTCACCAGCATCAACAGGTGCTGAAGCAGAATCACTTGAACAAACGTTATTTGTAAATCTATTACCGCGAAACTTTCGCTTTTTAAATAATGATGCACTCCTAGGCATCGTAGAAACTACGCACTCACCACTGAAAGTCAAAACAAGACAGATAACAAACTCCAAATGAGCGACAAACTAAACTCGAGGCTCAAAACAAACACTCACAGATCAAAAACTGAACAATAAACACAGCTAGTCGTAAAAACAATGGTACCTATGGAAGGATCAAAGATTCTACAACTGAAGAGTGAAATCCACAGCCTTCTATATGTAATGTTTTCGGAAATGCGAAGATTTAAATGTGTACAAATCACAAGATGGGTAACTTTGCTGGGCGCACATGTAATTTTGAAAAATTAAATAAAAATACTTCCAATTGGAATTTCTTAACAAATTTTGCACCATTTTAAGCAGAAAATTTCAAATTAAGTTATAAGGTTAAAAACTGAAAATGTGAATTTTTTCCATTTTCCGGCATTCCAACTCCCCTTAACGCACTCCGTACGCGAAAGGAACGGGAAAAAGTATCGAAACTTGTTACTGTTCCAAGTACTCTCTGCCATGCACTTCAGAGTGGTTTGCAGTGTAGTCCGGGGATGTAAATGTGACGGTCAACTTGGTGCTTGTAAATACGTCGCGTAAGTGGACGATTTAATGGCAAAATTGTGTACAATCGAGCGAGAAATGCAGCCATCAACGGAAATATACGGTACTTTTCAAAAGTACACTTTTACGTCTCTATATGCGTTTTAGAATCTGGTACGGCGGTGATGTATTCTCGCCACCGTGAGTGATGTAATCGCTTGCCGATTCATGGAGAAAATGTGAATATTAAGTAACTGAACACACAAATATTTTTTGCTGGGGTCCGCCTTTAACAAAACACTATTTTGTTTCACAACCCAAACATATTTCACTGCAGTTGCTGCAATATCAGTGGGCTTTTATTTTATGGCTGTTAAACATACATAATGTTCTTTGTTGTTTCTACACACGTAAATATTATTTTTTGAAATCGCAATTACATATTTTTGAAGGACGTTTCTTATGTATTCATACCTTTTTACCACATGTTGTAGTTTTCCTGAGATGTTATGTCTTTATAGTACTTGTTTTCTTTCACAGTTTGTCATCTGCAACCATATAGAACTTAATGTAAACAAGTTGTTTAGCAAAAAGTACGATTTGGAAACTGTTATTGCTGTGCCTGAAATTAATTATTTCTGTGTGTGTGTGTGTGTGTGTGTGTGTGTGTGAAGGATAATGTGGGGGAGGGCTTTTATAGGTTGGAGTTACCTAATAGTTCTTTGAGGGCGGAGGACAGAGTTCCATTGCAGAGAACTGTATATTCATTTATTACCTTTTTTCCTTCAACTATGGCTTTTTGTATTTGATACTTTTCTTCAATTATTGCTTTATGTGGGGTGCTGTTGCCGCACTTGAGAATTTTCAAGGCAGTCTTGATATCTGTTGGGTTATTTATCTTGTACATGTGTTCAGCAAATGTGGAATGACATTAGTTATTTTTTAATGCTCTTCTGTGTTCTGTGTATCTAGTATTAGAGTTTCTGCTTCTCTGTCCTGTATAAACTGATTTGCTAGCCTGACATGTTAGTTGGTAAATACCACATCTGTTGCGTTTATCTGTCTTTTGCTGGTTGTTCTTGGCTTTCTCTGTGATGAGTTGTCTGTCCTGTAGGCTAATTTTAACCATTGTTTTTTGAGTACGTTGCCTATTCTGTGGGCTACCTTGTTGTTGTAGGTGAAAGTGAACCAGCTGTTTATTTTTGTGGGTGTTTCTTGTTCATGTGTGCTCATATGTATGTTCTGTTTGTAAGTTGCTGAGAAGGCTTTTGTTTTTATGTGTTGGGTGTCCTTCTTGATTGTGTTTTAATTTTGTGATTCAATTGATCTATAGCATTTGTATCGTATCCATTCTGTACAGCTATTTGTCTGATCGTCAGTAATTCATAGTTATAGTTGTTTTCAGTGAGTATTGGAAACTGGCTAGTTTGTGCGCAATGGGTTTATTAGAACGTTTGTGAGTGGCTGTGCTGGTGGAGTTCACATTCCTGAAAATGGAGAATTGGTGTTGGTTGTTGTGTCTATATATTGTGAAATCAAGAAAACTTAACACTTTGTCGTTTTCTGTTTCTGTGGTGAACGTCTCTAGTTTTATATCTTCGTGGTCTTTTCGCGAGATATACGTGGGAGGTGTCAGTGTATTGATTGACTCTTCTAGCAATGTACGCTCTCGGAACATTAACAATAAACCGTGATGTAACGCAGAACGCCTCTCTTTCAGCATCTGCCATAGGAGTTGGGTGAGGATCACCGAGATGCTTTCGCGCTCACTAAACGATCCTGTCGCGAAACGTGCTGCTCTTCTCTGGATAATCTGTTTCCTCTATCAGCACTACGTGGTACGGATTCCATATTGATCAGCAGTATTCAAGTATTGGTAGAACGATTGTGTTTTATGCTACTACCTTTTTGATGGATTATATTTCCTGTGGATTCTTCCAATGAATCTCAGTCTGGCATCTGCGTTTTCTCATTTCTACAAGCAGTTTATCTTTGCAGATCGCTGGAGCAACGAAGGGCATTTAGCGACAGGAGGAAAGCGCAGGGTCGTACGACAGATGTACATAACTACAGACTTTTATCGTTTACGTAAATCTGTTTAAAAATTATGGGACATGTTCAGCGCGACATGTTCAGCGCGCACTGTTTTGACGTTCTTGGGAAACGAAAATATCTTCTATAAAAACGCATGCGGATTCTGCAAACAAGGAGTTTGCGAAATTCAGCTCGCTCTATTCCTCAACAAGGCATCGTTGCTCAGGTTCATGCCGTGTTTGTTGACAGCAGGAAGGCATTTGACACCGCCCCACACTGCCGTTTAGTTAAGAAATGCGAGCTTAGCATGTATCGCAATAGATTTGCAACTGGCTACGAGACTTCCTTACCGACAGAACTCAACACGTCGCTCTTAACGGAACGAAATAGACAGATGTAATTGTCACTTCTGCAGTACCACAGGGATGTGTCATAGGGCTTTACCTTACACAGTATGTAAATGTTTTAGAACGATGCTTCGTGTGACGGTCATGTCACATCCCTGCCGGCGTTTATTACATTTTTGTTGCTATGTTTTAATGCACGATGTAGGAAGATTTTGCTCCAAGAAGCGAATCTTTTATCACCTATATTTACTGCTTAAATATTAATCCAGAGCTCTAGTGGTGCTGATGACGTTTCTTGCAGCTAGAACATGTTAATAACAACGTCTGACGGTTTAGAAGACGATTGTGCCTCTCTTTCTATGACAGCTGTACCATTCGCAATAAAAATTTATGAGACATGTCCGTCCATCATTGATTCCCGGTCAGTATTATTTCTTATCGCCAGCAATCAGTTATTTATGAAACATTATACTTAGTAGTAGGGGATGTGTGATAAGTTCCCCTTGAGCACCAGGCTTATAAAGTATGTGTTTGTGCTCTGACATGTGCAAAGGAAATGACTGTGTCCAGTCGTAAGGAAGGTATGGATTTGACGTGGAATACTGTGATAGTAAAGCAAAGAGTATGTTAAGTCATAATAATGGTACAGATATTTCAATTTCCAGAGCCACAGCCGTCAGCGGGGTGTATTTCTGATACTTTGCCCATTGTAGCATGTCATCCAAATGAGACCGCGATCCTAATATTTGTTTGTAAGTACAGTGACGGAACATATATGTGTCCGATGTCGTAGGATGATTCTGTGTGTGTGTGCTCGGCGCGGCGGTGGCTGTGGCCTGCAGTGGGAATGACCCACGTCTGCCACTGACGGCAGGAGCCCTCCGAATGGAGAGGCCGTCCTCCAGGTTACGTTTTTTATGTGAACTCAGTGTTTGTGCACTGCATTGTTTTTGGGTGTTTAGGAATTTTGAGGGTTTTTGGATAGCGTTACACATGCGTTATTTCGGTGATCTGTGAGCAGTTTGCATGTCTGTATGCTGTGTACTGGATTATTACGGTTATTTACAAGTTTCGTGTCTCTGCAGATCAGAGTACTGCATTATTTACGAGTAGTTTCCTGGTCTGTAAATTGTATATTTTGACCCAAAGCATGTCAGGGTTGCTGCTTTGTATCAATGTAATAAATAATCTACATGTAATCCGTCTCTAAATAAATTTTTCAAAAAATAAAGTGCACTCCTTCCTCCCACCAGCAGACCAAAACAGGCTGATTCCTTATCCCGCAATTTTCCCCTCCAGACCTCTGGGGCGATGAGTAGGCTGGGGCACAAGTGCAGCCAAGAAAAAAACGTTACGTCATTATGATACTGTGCTCCTATGGACTGAACTGCATGATCATGAGGCCCATAGCGGTGCCCTCTAGCAGTGAACTCGACAACTAGCTCAGTTCTCTGGTCTGGGGGATTGGAGGGAGTTGTCTCTTGTGTAGTGGGGGCTTATTCATAGGTTTTAGAAATGACAGACAATTCCAGCAGAGACAGATGTTTCCACGCATTGTGTTATGCAAAGCATTTATTTGCAGGACCTTATTCTTCTTCCTCTTCATATTTTCATGCATTAATGCCCGCTTCCATTCTTCATGCATTTGAGCTGTGGATGCAGTCCTTGGCTGGATGAGTGCATGTAAGACAGCTATTACAACTCCCCCTGTCTGGCATCAAAATCTCGCTAGTTGAACACACGCTAATTCCACACCTATAGGTCAACAAGCGCTGATATCTCAGCCTCTTGTGGTCATAGTACTACACTAAGCCACTAATGCTGGAGGTGAATAACTAATTTAAATAAATTTCGACAGATTTATACAAATTCGAACAAATTTAAACAAGAATGAGAGTGTGCACTGATATGAAACATTCTGGCAGATTAAAACCGTGTGCCAGACTGAGTTCCTCATTTAGAGTCTTGGTCTGGCACACAGTTTTAATCTGTAAGGACATTTCAAACTTATACAAATTTATACAAATTGAACGACATGAGCAGACTCTAGTGGGGGAAACACCATCTTATCCCCCCTTCAGCTGCATGAGTAAGTTCTTGGAGCAAAATTCCCTCCAAAATTCGAAATCCCCACCCATTTCCCAAGAAGATGACACACCATTATGCAACAAAGTCGGGAGGGGTGGGGACTCATAGAAGCACGTAATTCAATTACCCGAAAAAATCTAATCTTCCAAAGATGGTGGCATGGCAGAGGGCTGCCGTGGTACTTCCCTGCCAAAAGCCGCCATCTATGATATTGGTACTCATGTCATCAGATGACGTGACGGCCGCAATCATGGATGATGTCATGCTCTGTTGCCAAGTCTACAGGCCGCCATCTTGGATGACGTTATCGCCGCCATCTTGAACACATTTGACAACAATGGAGAGTGGGGTGGCATGAATGTTACCCTTCTACACATGGATTCATGAGGTCGTTTTAATACCTGTACGTGTATGAGCAGAACTGCAATGTGAAATGAGACTCGTCCGACCAAACAATATGTATCCTGTCATCAAAAGTCCAATGTCACTGTTGACAGGCTAATGGCTATGTGTAAGGCTTTTTGTTCTGTGATCATCAAAGCTGCACGATTGGGCCATCAGAAAAACAATATCGATGATGTCTCGTTGTGTGGTTCCCCTGCTGAAACTTGTTGGTGCCCCAGCATTGGAATCTGCAGCAATTTGCAAAGTTGCACTTCTGTCGGGTTGAACGGTTCTCTTCACTTGTCGTTCGTCCCGTTCTTGTACAATTGTTTTCCAGCCGAAGCGATGTCGGAGATTTGATTTTTCACCGGATTCCTGATAATCACGATACACTCGTAAAATGGTCGCTGGGGTATATGCCCACTGCGTCGCTACCTCGGAGATGCCGCATCCCTTCGCTCGTGTGCCGACTGTAACATCATAACAACGCACCAGGCACTAGTTGTCTTATATAGGTGATGCCGACCGCTGCGCCGTATTCTGCCTGTTTAGGTATCTCTGTATTGGATACGCATGCCTATACCAGGTTCATTGGGGCTTCAGTGTATTCGCAATACGCTACATCTGTTTGTGCTGAGGCTCCTTTGTTGCTTCCTGCGTCGACCCAATGCAGGTCTCGCTGCCTTTCGCTACAGTCCTCTACCGTCGTGACTTCTCTGCATACAACGGCATTACACGACTAAAGCCTCATGGAACGTCTGACGATATCTACTAGGTTCTCCATATATATCGTGAAAAGTAACAGTCCTACGACAGTCCCTAGGAGCACAGACGAAGTTACACGTATGTCTGACTCGAACGCTGAGTTCCGTTTGCTGGAAACTCTCCAGTCCAGCCACACAGTTGGTATCATATTCTGTACTATAGTATTCCATTGATTATCCGGCTGTGTAGAATGCCGTAGAGAAGTGAAGGAACGTGGCTGCGTAGGGAAGCAGCCTACTCACGCTGTAGTAAATTCACATCAGTTTCCATTGTGTGCCAGCCAGTCTGCTGTAACTAGCTCTGACGTCATAAATGTTGCGCAATACCTTAAAAATCAAGCAAATGACCTAAAACTTTTCTAGCATGTCAGGAATAATACTAAATTAATGTGTGTTAAATGTCATTTCGATAACTTCATCCATTTTCGAAATTTGGACGTTTTTCTAAAAAAATCATTGGCGCAACAGAAAAGAGCTAGAGACTTCAAAATTTATATTTAGATTCATCTTTCATTATGATTTAATAAAAACAGTACTTTGGATTTCACAAATTAAGACTTTAGTGGAAATTCATGATTTTCTGGTTTTCGTCTCAAAACTGAAGGAAGCAAGATAGATTAAGTAGGTTAATAAATAAGACTAGGATGTTTAGATTTAAATAGGTTGGAGGTCCGCTATGACTATGAAAATGTGAAAAGTTTCTTTTGAATACCTATGAAATTATAGCGATAGCGGATCTCAAAAGGCCAGTTCAGAGTTCATCTACTGCGTGCAGTGTGATTAAATTAATTCTCTCGCCCAAAATATTTAACTTAGCCACGTCAGAATTTTATTATCAATACTTACCTGCGTGCTGAATGCACGTTTAAATTAAGAGCTTCATCGGCCATCAGCAAAAGAAGCTATAAATTATTATGCAACTTGAAGTGTTGCGTTACTAGCCCAGCGGCTAGTCGGGAGAGCCGAAAAGATCAGGCGTTCCCTTAGCCGTCCGCACCGCGGCTTTATATATAAGAACGCTGCGCGAGGAAGGAAGGCCCCAGTTCTCTCCAGACGCTGAGTGACACGCCATCTGTGTCGGGAGTCGCGTCGCCTCAGTGTCACTGCTACAAACAGCCTCGGGTGCCGTATTAAGTTACTAGAGATACGCGGAACCATGAAAACATTTCATGTGAAGTGTTAATTCTGGGATGATTTTCATTATATAGCTTCAGTTTGCGTATTGTCGTATTTTCACGTGCCGTCGCGGGACAGATATTCTACCAAATATTTAGCGTGGCGTTTGATGAAATATTTTCATCAAATTATGGCGAGCATTCTTTTTAACATTTAATTCGGACATTTATAGTTGCATCAGCGCATTAGACTCTGAACTGCTCTGTTAGTTAGGTTGTAGGGATACTTGTGTTTTTTATCAGTGAATTTCAGAATATACTCGACTATTTTGGAAAACCGTTTTGATTAGAAATCCCAGACAATCTCCTAATTCCTCAGAGCTATAAGCTGCAGATATAATGTTATCTCAAATAAAGTGGGCACTAGGATCTCTAATTACTGGCTCCACGTTTTCTTAAATCACTTTCTGGGTGCTAAAAAGTAAATAGAGAGCAAGTGTTGAGAACGGCGATAGACAACATTCTAAAAGCCAGAAACTGATTCAACATGCAAGCATATATCCAGCAATTAGATTTATTTTGCAAACTTATCCGCCGCCCCACATATGGTGCATCGGACGGGAAGTGTTTCTACAGTCTATTATTTTTACAAAACTTATCCGCCGTCCCACATATGGTGCATCGGCCGGGAAATCAACTAAGTGAAAGTGATTTTTTTTTTAACTATTCGGATTCGCGAGTGAAATGCGACACGCAACTGAGTATAGAACAGTGAAAGTGTTACGTGTGCATGTGGACGACGCAATTGGATTAACAACACATCTGGATTGACGGAGCTGGCACTGAGTCTAGCGGTGCTGCCGGCATCGCGAGAAGCCAGTCTCGCCGCACCGCAGTCGTCCGCTGGAGCAGCCGGCGCAGCCGGCGCAGCCGGCGCAGCGCCTGCAATTGCGGGCCACGCAAACACACAACAGCCGTCGGAGAGCCGTCTGCAGTTCAACGTGCCACGTCGCATCAGGAATCCCGGTACGCCGCGCCGCCAACGCCATACGTCGTGCAGAAGGAACTAAGTTAAGTGAAAAGCTGTTAAAAATTTTACTAACCTGCACTAAAAGACTGTCGGCGATGGAACCGCCAAAAGAAACTGAGGTTAAACTTATATCAGAACCTATGTCTGTTGAGGGAACTGTAAATCCAGACAACGGTTCAAGTGTAAATATGCATGAAAGTAGTAAGGTTAAGGTGAAACATGAAGTATTGTCTCCTGACCGCAGTGTAAAATGGGGCAATGATTCAATAATAGAAACCCCTGTAGTAAAGCAGAAATTAGAAATTGTAAATTTATTGGATGACAGTTTCTCTGATGAATTAAAAATGAAACAGTCATCAGAGATGGTAGAGTTTAAGAAGGAGAAGTTAGATATGACTAATCAATCAGAAGTTTCATTTAGTTTTGATGATTCTGGTATTGGTGCTAGTTTTTTGTCACCTGAGTGTGATAAAAAGCCAGCTCGTGAGCAACCCAAAGATGCTGGGGCTGTTGATTTAAATGTTATATTACAAGCAATAGCTGCCAGTAATGCACAAATGACAGCTGAATTAAAGTCTGAAATAACTGAGGTCAAAAGCAGTCATGCACAAATGTCAGCTAGAATGAATGCTGAATTAAAGAATGAAATTGTGGCCAGCCAAATGAATTTTAATAAACGATTGGAGGTAATGGACGATACCTTCAAGGCTGGTTGCAATAAGTTGAAAGAGGATCTAGACAGTTTGTATTGTAAAATTGATTACAATCATGAAGATATTAAGAAAAAGGTTGTTCAACAGTTTTCTGAAATGTATAAAACAGTAAAATCCGAAGTTGCTGAGGTTCGCAAAGACTTCCAAATGGAAGAAGCGAAACTGGAACACAAGTTAACAGAAAAGATCGAGGCGGAATCTGAACTGTGCTCAGATAGATTTAAAGATGTTAATATAAAAGCAAACATATGTCAAGCAGACGTAGATGCAATCAAAAGTGATACTACTCATATTGTGCAAAGAGTAGATAATGTTGAAATGAAAGTAGAAAATATTAGTACTAACATTGCTAACATTGAGAGTAAAGTAGCTTCAGTAACTTCTGGTAACGGTAATATACAACAAGTTGTAGCTGCAAACGCCGCTTTTATCGGGTGTCGGTAGTTCTTGCGGTTCGTTCCAGATAAAAATATCCACCCGCTAGATTTCTGGAACGATTTTGAAGATGTGATTCCACCAACTTGGTCTGAACGAGAGAAAATCTCATTTATTAAAAGCCGTTTAGCAGGTGACGCCATGCGTTGGTCAGCTGATGTTATGTTGAAGTGTAAAACATTAGCGGAATTTAAAACAGCTTTTATTAATGAGTATTGGTCTAGCAATAAGCAAAATGAAGTGTTGAGAGAATTTTGGAGTGGGAAACGCTTCAATGCAGGCAAGGAATCAATTAAAGAGTTTGCTAGGTCATGGATCTCACGGTTGTCACATTTGGCGGAAAAGCTAAAACCAGAAATGATTATACTAGGTCTTGAAGCCAAACTGCCATGGTACTGGCAAACTAGAATTATATCTGCCCCTAGAGACAATCTTGATCGTTTCATTGAATATTTAGAACCTGTAGAACGTGTTGCTGCCAATGAGGAGCTAGCACGTAATAACAGAAATGCTAATAACAATAGTAGTAATTTTAGGAACGAGCAACATGGCAATGTAAACATCAGAACAGTAGGTGTTCGTAATCCTAAGAGAGGTAGGAATTGGGAAAATAATTATCAGAACCAACAATGGCGTCCAAGGGATAATAATTTTGTTCCAAACAGAAATATGCATGTAAACAACAGTACAGAAAGTAATGCTATGCCAGCTAACTATAATGAAACTAAAGGAAACAGTAGTAGACCGAGGCAGGGAAACTAGTTCCCGTCTATGAGGACACTGGCGGTTACTTTTCCTAAGCCAGTAGTTACGGGAATTGGTAAGACAAATCAGAATACTCAAACTGAACAGATGGATGAAGTGTCGGTAGCATCTAAGGATACAACAGAAATATTAGATCACTCACAGTATTTGATAGATACCGTGTTAGAGACGCTTTCTAAGTGGGAAGAGAAAGAGAAGGCGCAGCTGTGTAACGATAGGGACGAGCTACAAAATACTGAATTGTCAGGTGAAGAAGCAGAAGAAATTCATGCTTATATTTACGATGAGAATGATGTGCTCTTGTCTAAAGTGCCTGTGCAGGATGTTGATAATGTACTAATAGATTGAGGACAGGAGGTAAGTGAGAATGTAGAGGGTAGGCTGTTGAGGGTCGATGAACCCAGTAGCTGTGACCAGTTGTCACTTGAGAAAGAAACCGACGATAATAGAGAAAGTGGTTTAGCTGTAACTAGTATTATGCCCGGTCTGGAGGCGCAGAATCGCTCAGACTACAGTAATTTGGGTCATGTTCGGGAGACTAAATGTAATGAAGTCGTGCGGTGTTTCGATTTAAAATTAATAGACCGACTGGAAAAGGCAGCTGAAAATGTAATTCAGGAAACCCCTACACACTGTGACCTAAATGTAATGAAGACAGATGTCGATCACTTTAGTTGGAGACAAATCCAAAAGGAACTATTAGATGAATTTGAGGAACCACCTGTACAACCTAGAATAAGCCACCCTATAATAATAGTGAATATGTTGGGTATCAATGTACGTTGTCTCTTAGACAGTGGAAGTGAGGTGAGTGCAATATCTCAGTCCTTCTTTGACGCATTACCTGGTAAGGACAAGCTTACAGTAATGAGGGTATCAGGACTAAGAATAATTGGTGCTACTGGCAAGGTGTCAAAAACAGTAAAGCAAGAAGCTTTGCTACCTTTTAACATAAGTGGTAATTTAATTGATCATCCATGTTTAATTGTAAATAATCTCAGTATTGAGGTTTTAATTGGCATCGATTTCTTGTCAAAATATCAGAGTGTTGTTGACTTTGAAAGAAGCCAGTTGAAAATGGTCTTGCCAATAACCAGAGTAATTATAGTACCTTTTAGTGATAAACATGTAGCAACTGATCATGAAACTTGGGAGCTGCCTATACGAGTTCTGAAAAATAGGAGGTATTGGGACGAAGGTGTTAATCTTAGTAACAGTAAGCTGAACATAGAAGAAGAAGAAGAAGAAGAAGAAGAAGAAGAAGAAGAAGCAATTATTTTAGACAAAATAGAAGCTAAATTGCAGGAAATCGATAAGATTTCGGCCAATCAGAAGGAAGAACTGAGACAGGTTCTAAAAAGGCATCATAAAGTATTTTCAGATCGACGTGGCGTGGTCAAAGGTTATGAATGAATGCTGTAGGGAGGAGGTTGTTCTGTAACCTATACACAGTGTGGCAGCTGTGCAGTCCCAGCTGTGTGAGATCTTCTTTCCATTTCAGGTCTCACTCATTCTTTATCTTTCCTATCCACAAAAATTTCGACCTCTTCTTTCATACTAAAATTTTCCGTTATGACTATGAAGCCAGCATTAAGCTAATGAATGCTGTAGGGAGGAGGTTGTTCTGTAACCTCTACACAGTGTGGCAGCTGTGCAGTCCCAGCTGTGTGAGATCTTCATTCCCTTTCAGGTCTCACTCATTCTTCCTCTTTCCTGTCCTCAAAAATTTCGACCTCTTCTTTCCAGACATGAAAATTTTCTGTCGTGGCTATCAAGCCATGAGTTATGTAACCATTCTATCTACCGATTAGTGAAGAAAAATACCTAATGTGACAAACCTAATAGTGACAAACAATAGAGAAGTATGACGTAATGAAGATACAAATGTATTTGAGTAACAATTATGTATAGTACCCTGGTAATTTAGTAAGTACAAAGTGTTGTTTTATTGGAAATGGTCCCACAATAATATTTTAAAAGATGTAGAAATTCGTGTTCAAGCAGGATCTGAAGTGGTAGTGAAACCTAGTGTATGCATTAGAGCTAACTAATTAATAGTAAGAAAGAGTGCTTAGTGTCATGAAAAATATGCAGATAAGTTGTAAGATTAAACTCACCTGGTGTAGCAAGGAAAGGCAGTGTAATAAAATTGAGCAGTGTTTGTGGTTGAGACGTGAAGGACACGTCCCTGAAGTATTTATAAGGTTGGAGCTGGCCATTATTTTGGGTGTAGTGTGTGACAGGATACACCTACACGTATTGAGGTTATGAGTTGGAGGCGTGAATGCGACCATAGGTACCCTTATGTTAGATGAGACAGAGCAGCTCATGGTGTCCTATAGGTTTAAGGAATTTAGCATTACACTCGTCCATAATTACTTGATGCACTTTAGTGGTAGGTCTGAGAGGGACTACCTGAGGTTTCAGCGTCCGATCGAGTGGAAATGGATTGCCACGTGAGCAAACTAATCAACTGCAATACACTATGAATATGAAGTAAATGTGCTATCCTATGCTTTAAATATTAATAGAGGGAGTGTTAAATAAGTACATACACTAGCAAAATAAATAAATAACATACTGACAGACGTGAAACATTATTTTAGCTCAGCATAAATACACTTCAAAGTAAGTAAGTACCTAATTGCAGATGTGGAACTGACAACAGCAGAGGACCAATAAGTGGATTTAGTAGTCAACTAAACGTAGTGTGTTTTGAACACTCACAACTGTACTATTACCAAAAGTTACTCACATGTACAAAGAAGCTGAGAAAACAACCACTAATCATACTCATACTATCTCTAAGAATAAGGTAATCAAAGATGAGTCAGTTAAGTGCTTAAAATACAAATGTATCAGAAATGTACCGAGCATTGGTTCAGTGTTCCGGCCCAGAAATAATAAATTCAGATTAAATATGATTTATGATTGTATGCCTTAGGAGCATAAATTTTCTCTAGTACATGAATAAAGGCGTTTTGAGCCATTTGTTTAACCATTTTATGACAATTAAGTAACCGTGGGAGTAAAATTGAAAAAGGTCTGTTAACTTTGTTCCAGCAAAATATTGAAGGATAAAATGTATATATCCCCATTTCATTGTGACCCACCCATAGATATTAAGTGAACAGAGTCTGAGGCACTCTTTTTGTTTGTTCTACAGGACAAACGAGATAATGGCAGCCTGGTAGCTGCGTGAAAGTGTGGAGTGACTTGGACACAACTCACAGTGACCCCTCCCCTTTCCCCCATGTAATTTAGAGAGAACGTGAAGGACGCACACCATAGCAACTTCCCCTCCTCTACACTTGTGAATGGTAGTGTAGGACGCCAGCCAAAGCGGCTACAACCACGTGAGTAAAAATTATTTGTGAACTTTTCTTTCAGGTTTAGAAAAGACTGCTAAGAGATAGTCATCTGTTTATGTATCATGTTATTTTCTTTGAATTTGTGTATGTAAAAATGTATTTAATGGATCTAAGATTTTCATAATTTTTCAATTTGTATGTGTTTGTTTGTCTAAGGTAATATGTATACCAAAATATTTCATTGACTTTGCTTAAAATTTTGAGTAATGACATTGTTTAAAAGGCAGTGAACATGCCTACAATTTAAATAATTAATGTAGGTAATCAGTTTTCTTTAATATTTCTACAGGTTTATATTTCAATTTCGATTTTTCATAGGGAGTTAAACTGTACTCTTGCTTCCCTTTTTGTAATTAAATTTTTCTTTCATTCATTAACATTCATAAACAAAAAATTTAAGTAGAGGGTGATGTAGGGAAGCAGCCTACTCACGCTGTAGTAAATTCACATCAGTTTCCATTGTGTGCCAGCCAGTCTGCTGTAAGTAGCTCTGACGTCATAAATGTTGTGCAATACCTTAAAAATCAAGCAAATGACCTAAAACTTTTCTAGCATGTCAGGAATAATACTAAATTAATGTGTGTTAAATATGATTTCGATAACTTCATCCATTTTCGAAATTTGGACGTTTTTCTAAAAAAATCATTGGCGCATCAGAAAAGAGCTAGAGACTTCAAAATTTGTATTTAGATTCATCTTTCATTATGATTTAATAAAAACAGTACTTTGGATTTCACAAATTAAGACTTTAGTGGAAATTCATGATTTTCTGGTTTTCGTCTCAAAACTGAAGGAAGCAAGATAGATTAAGTAGGTTAATAAATAAGGCTAGGATGTTTAGATTTAAATAGGTTGGAGGTCCGCTATGACTATGAAAATGTGAAAAGTTTCTTTTGAATACCTATGAAATTATAGCGATAGCGGATCTCAAAAGGCCAGTTCAGAGTTCATCTACTGCGTGCAGTGTGATTAAATTAATTCTCTCGCCCAAAATATTTAACTTAGCCACGTCAGAATTTTATTATCAATACTTACCTGCGTGCTGAATGCACGTTTAAATTAAGAGCTTCATCGGCCATCAGCAAAAGAAGCTATAAATTATTATGCAACTTGAAGTGGTGCGTTACTAGCCCAGCGGCTAGTCAGGAGAGCCGAAAAGATCAGGCGTTCCCTTAGCCGTCCGCACCGCGGCTTTATATATAAGAACGCTGCGCGAGGAAGGAAGGCCCCAGTTCTCTCCAGACGCTGAGTGACACGCCATCTGTGTCGGGAGTCGCGTCGCCTCAGTGTCACTGCTACAAACAGCCTCGGGTGCCGTATTAAGTTACTAGAGATACGCGGAACCATGAAAACATTTCATGTGAAGTGTTAATTCTGGGATGATTTTCATTATATAGCTTCAGTTTGCGTATTGTCGTATTTTCACGTGCCGTCGCGGGACAGACATTCTACCAAATATTTAGTGTGACGTTTGATGAAATATTTTCATCAAATTATGGCGAGCATTCTTTTTAACATTTAATTCGGACATTTATAGTTGCATCAGCGCATTAGACTCTGAACTGCTCTGTTAGTTAGGTTGTAGGGATACTTGTGTTTTTTATCAGTGAATTTCAGAATATACTCGACTATTTTGGAAAACCGTTTTGATTAGAAATCCCGGACAATCTCCTAATTCCTCAGAGCTATAAGCTGCAGATATAATGTTATCTCAAATAAAGTGGGCACTAGGATCTCTAATTACTGGCTCCACGTTTTCTTAAATCACTTTCTGGGTGCTAAAAAGTAAATAGAGAGCAAGTGTTGAGAACGGCGAAAGACAGCTTTAACAACATTCTAAAAGCCAGAAACTGATTCAATATGCAAGCATTTATACAGCAGTTTATTTTTACAAGTTATCCGCCGCCCCACAGCTGCCCCTACCTGGGCGTCCACGTCTGCTGCTCTCTGCGCCTCGTGGACGAACGGAGCGAGCTGGGCTCCACACGGCCGTCGTCTCCTGGGCCCACCTCGGTCGCTACACGGGAGACTTCCAGTCCCCAGAAACGTCGTAGTCCGAGGGCATGACGCGTGCTCCAAACTTCTACAAGAGACTCGCATCAGGGATACGGGCCTATAGTTTTGTGCGTCTTTTCATCGACCTCCTCGAAAAACGTATGGCGCACTGCTGCTAGAATAGGGACAAGTTTCACGAATTCTGTGTAGAATCGAACTGGTGTACCGTCACGTCAAGTGGCATTCCCCATGTAAAAGCGATTTCAGTTGCTTTCCTGTCCCTCTGTTACTTATTTGCATAGCTTTCATTTTGTCGTTCGTGCGTCGTTTAACGGGAGTAACTTCAATGTTCAAAACATAGATATGCACATGCTGACCACATCTTAATCGTGAATCTAAGGAAATGCGTGAATTGGCGGAATACGAGAGCCGTCGAGTGAGTAAAGTGGCAAACTGCATTTGCGAGAATAATGCTGAGTATTATCAGCCGAAAATTACCGTGGTTGAAGTTTGTAATAATACCGAGAAACTGAGTAGCCAGTGTGGATAACTGGAAAGCAAAACGTAATAACATTTCATCACTACCTCGCTAAATGTATGCTTCAGGAAAAAACCATCATGGTGCCAGATATGTCCACTATTGTCTCTTCTCATATAAGAAACTTGTATACGAATATCGCTGTTGCATAAACTATTAATATCAACAGAGAAAACTTTATTAGGCATAAAAGAATAGCGTCTGCAGAAGCAATAGAGTCAATACAACTTTTAGAATTATCATTGTCTTTCAACTATTTCCAATTCAATGATAAGTATTACTAGCAAGAACAAGCTTTGGTTAGGGGGTATTATCTTGCTAGAACCTTGTCAGATATTTTCTTCAACGACCTTGAGAAAAAATCTTTACTAAATACCAAGTATAAGGGAAAACACAGTCTATTTTAAGCGATATGTTGACGACATTGTAGCTCGAATCCAAGGTGATAAGTAATATGTAGAGATTTATTTACAATACATCAACAGTATGCACAAAAAGCTGCTGTCCACTGTTGAATTAGAAGATAATGATAAATTAAGAGTTTTGGCTTTGACATTGACAGATCTGGTGGTACGCATTCGTTTCAGATGATCAGGAAACGACGTACCACTGATGTCTGAATATAAACATCGAATCTTGCAGCAGCTAGCCTATCAAATTCTGGCAGTTCACCTATATGGAGCACTGGCAGCAGTATAGTCAAAACAGTAAGTGTTAAGCTCCATCCAGGAGAGAAACATGACACCTATTTATTCACGCATTTATTATTATGCTTGTGCCACACTTATTTAAGAAGATACCAAGAGGATTTCCCATCTCTGTATTTGTCACTCTGACTCAGATTCATGAACGAGGGCGTACTGAAAAGTTATGTCTCCGAAATTTTTATGTGAAAACCGTTAAAGATTTGCAAATAAAACAAACGATTTTATCAGTCTACGTCTTTATTTTTCTGAGCTACATACTTGCAGCCCTCTGCTGCTTGACGGCTCCGAATTGTAGCGTGTAACATGGTGGTGCGTAATGTAGATATGTCGCTGTGTGATATACAGTGCAGAAAACTGAGAGCCTAAACGACGGCCACCAACTCACTCAGTGGCAAAGGCTGCCGCACACTACCAGTGGCTGGTGGCAAAAGATAGGGGGTATGAATGTGTTGTTACTTTTTTATTTTTTATTTTTTTTTTTTTTTTATTTATTGATTTATTTAACCTGGCAAGATTAGGGCCATCAGGCCCTCTCTTACATCTAACCAGGCATTCTACTTATTTTACATTCATATGTTTTAGTAGGCATGTTAAACTACATCTAGTACAAAAAGTGAGATAAACAATTTGAAAGGTACACCTGGAAAAATACATACATATAGAGTTTATATTCTTAGGTCACAAGTACTGTTATAATTAGACATTATTGAAGAGACAGATTTTAGATAGGAGTGCCGGCAGCACGGAGTATGAGGGAGACTCATGGTGAAGGGAGGAGAAGAATAGAGACATGATGAAACATAATTAAGGAAATATAAAGGAAAAGAAGATTGCGTGGCTAATAGAGAAAGATGAAGAGGAAGGCATCTCAGGAGCAAGATAGGAGACGCTAGCTTTGCTATTTGACAGATGAGGGGATTGTCCTTGTACATTAATTTTGTGGAGAACTTTGTGAGGATGATAGTAGGAAATGCTTCAACTTCTTCTTAAAAGCAGCAGGAGATCGAATTTTGCACAAGGTAAGGGGCAATTTGTTCCATAGGCGGACAGCGGCAACTGAGAAGGAGTTTGCAAAAGTTTTTGTTTTGTGAGTGGGCACAGTTAGGATACCAAATAAGAGTGACCTCGTGTTTCGATTATGATGACATGACAGGTTTTTAATCTCTGAAGCAAGGTACTGGGGTGCTTGCGCGATGAGGAGTCGGTGGAGTAGACATAGAGTGTGGTAGTCACGCAATTTGTCAGGCCGCAGCCACCCTAGCTCGGAGTATGAAGCACTAACATGATCATATCGGCGAATGTTGCAGGTGTAACGCACACAGGCATTCATGGTTAGCTCTAGCCGTCTTTTGTTTTCACTACTCATGCCTTGTTGAATCACATCACAATAGTGGAGGTTCGGTAGAACGAGTGCTTGCACGAGCTGGCGTTTCAAGTCCTGTGGAAATATGTTCCGAAACTTTTTGAGAGCATAGAGACAAGCAGACGTCTTTCGGCACACTGCGACTGTATTCTCCGCCCAGTTGAGATGCTCATCCAAAGTTACACCCAAGTTCTTCACTGTTTTCTGATATGGTATTGGAGTACCGTCGAGCAGAATAGGAGGTAGCCGTTCGCGGAAATCTGAACTTATTAATTTCTGATGGGCTATTAAGATTACTTGCGTCTTTTTTGCATTTAGTTTAAGCCCCAGGTTTTTCGCCCATCTCACTACTGAAGACAGATCATCATTCATCTGAGCGATTGCAGTGTTTACATCTTCAGGTCTGACACTTAGGTAGAGCTGGAGGTCGTCGGCATAGAAATGATATTTACAGGAGGACAGAACCGACGAAATATCGTTGACATATAAAGAAAACAAAAGTGGTCCTAAGACTGATCCTTGTGGCACTCCCGAGGAAACATGTTTCCAGGAAGATTTTTCATTTACGCAGACAACACATTGCTGTCTGTCTTTTAAGTAGCTTTCAAACCATCTCACTGCACTATCAGAGAAATTAAGCTGTTGCATTTTTCTGAGCAATATGTCAAAGTTAACAGTGTCAAAAGCTTTGCTGAAGTCCAGTAGCGTCAATATTGTTGCCTTTCGATTGTCGATGGCATATTTCAGGTCATCAGTTACTTTAATTAGAGCAGTGTTTGTGCTGTGATGTTTACGGAAACCGGATTGAAATTTGTCATATAGGCTGAATTCATGCAAGTGTTCAGTGATTTGGTCATGAACAATATATTCAAGTGCTTTGGAAACAGCAGGCAGTATGCTAATTGGTCGGTAATCACTAGGCAGTTGCGGGTTTTCGATCTTAGGGATGGGTCGAATTAGGCTTCTTTTCCATGCAGTAGGATATATTCCGTTCACGAGGGAAAAATTAAATATGTCAGTTAAGACAGGTACTAAGATATCGGCAACATTCTTAATCATGGTTATACCGATACTGTCGTTGCCTATTGCATCAGAAGAGATTCTCATTATTGCTTTTCTTGCCGTATTTGTTGTTACATGTTTCAGATGGAAGGTATCGTTGTTAGTTATCCTGTTTGGGGATTCTTGTGGACGGTAATTATCAGCTGTGCTGGTATTCAGAGGTGGAGAGAAGAATTCATTTAATTCGTTAGCAGACACATGAAAAGTAGTTTCCGATTTTGCCTTTCCGACCCCCAAGCTACGGAGATTCTTCCATAGAGTCGTGGGCGTCAGATCGCTGCATACAAGGGAGCGAGCGTGCCTGATTTTAGCATTGCGAATGCATTGTTTCACTCTGTTCCGTAGCTTTCTATATTCTTCGAAACGCTCGGGTTTCGGATCTGCCTTGAAACGCCTGTGGGCAGCATCCCTATTAGTCATCATTTGACGTAGTTCAGCTGTCAGCCATGGAGCAGGAGATTTTCTTACACGGATTGTGCGCACAGGTGCATGTTTGTCATAGAGGGCAGTGAGTTTATCACCAAGGTCATTAATTTTGCCGTCGATTGTGGGTTTTCTGATTATTTGATGCCATAGGATTTCTGAGCAATCGGCTGTTAGAGCGTCAAGGTCAATACGTTTCATGTTCCTACAAGTTATGTAACGCGATTTGATCCTTGGGGGCTGCACAGAGTAGGCCAGGAATATTACATCATGTGCTGAGAGGCCAGGGGCCGATGTTTGACCAACATCTCTTACTTTGTCAGTCTGTTTCGTTGCGATTACGTCTATAAGAGTATGACTGTGCGCCGTATGGTGTGTAGGTTGTAATGGAAGAATGTTCATGCTATTGCAACTAAACAGTCTTCTTAGGTTTATTGCGGAGGGAGTGTCTCTTAGCAGGTCTATGTTCAAGTCACCCATTACTCGATTACAAGTATTTCTGGACATCCCTAAACGCCTGAAATTTTGGGTGGAATACTCTTACACCAATGACCACCTCACACTTGTTCCACAACAAGTGTAATTTTGGTCGCCCAATAAAGCACCTCCGAACCCTGTAACAGACATGGATAGCAGTTTTGAACGTCCCTTTGTGTGCAGTCTCCTCCTCTTCCTCCTCCTCCTCCTCCTCATGTCCGTAATAAATCCATCCCCTCCATTAATCGTTAATGTCTCCCCTTCATATTAGGAAAACACTTATCAGTGCGCTGCACCAAAGACAGTTGCACCACAGAGACCGTACGTGAAAAAATTCTGAAGCTCTCAACATGGAAGCTTGTTAGGACTGTCAAAGGATGTCAAACTAAACACCTTTCAGACGTCAAATTTCCAACCTTATTTTATTTGGCAACCAGTTTCAGCATTTTACTACACTATCTTCAGGCCCCTGACCGACGTGTAGGAAGAATCTGCGTTGGTTGTGATCAAAACAGGGGTAGGAATACTGGTACGAGTAGATCACAACCCAGGTAGATTTCTCCTATACGTCGGTCAGGGGCCTGAAGATGGCGTAGTAAAATGCTGAAACTGGTTGCCAAATAAAATAAGGTTGGAAATTTGACGGCTGAAAGGTGTTTAGTTTGACATCCATTATCGAACAGCCGAGTCCCACAACCATGTATTAAAAGGCGGACAAACAACGACTTGTTAGGACTAGAACGCCGATTAAGATTCAACATGTAAATACGACTAGAGAAAAATGGTTTCCGAAATTTTTGTTAATCTGAATGTTGTGTCGAATGTAAACGTCGTATCCGTCGTACTGTTAACACTGTGTTGTCAGTAAATACATCGAAACTTTGCAGCAAATATTAAATTCTGATAGCCCATCTTGATGGAGACCATGAGGCAAAATTTAATAGCTTTTGGTGTAGTCAAAACGGTTAATAATTGGAACACTGTCTGCCTCTGGTCAGGAAAAAAAAAACGAGGGCTACTTGTTTCCATAAATCATTTTCTTTGCTTCGTAGGTACATGCAAGAGGAGTCAATAATACCGTATTTAACAGTCACTGAGTCATCACTTCTAAATTAAAAACGCTATAAAACTATTTGGTCTTTACTCACGATGAGGGGAGTAATGTGACCGACGAAGTTAAAAGCTTTGTTCCAATTTCAGTTATTTAGCAATTGATGAACGGTATGTAGTCTCTCCTTTCATTAATAACGATTGTGTAGGGTTGCTTATGGTGCCCTGTAACAGCATGACACACATTCTTGTCTCGGTGTTTTTACATTTCCTACTGTAGTAGACAAATATTGTAATCAAGGTACATATATCTTACTTTGTAGCACCTTTGTTACATCTATCGCATTTCCTACTGTCTACTAGACTTTAAAGTTCTAACTCACCAACATCGTATTCCATAATTATGCCCCTTTTAGCACATTTTACCAAAGAATAACTATTGGACACCTGAGAATGCGATCATCACTCTCTCACGTCACGTCAGTCGTATACAACGCTGCTGGATGACAAAACCTCGCCCAACGAGCCCTGCTGACGTTCAGCCTATGTTCCCCACGTCACTGCAACGCCAGCACGAGCCACACAAAGTCACGAAACCTGTGTCACATTCGGATGATTATACTGGTTTGGAGTGCATTCAGTCACAAATGCAGATCACAGTATTGCAGAGGCTGAATTTACTTTTCCGTCAGTTCCCCACCACACGAAGGCAATAAAGCTTTGTTGCTGCTGGCTCTCCGGAACATTGACAATTAAACTCACTCGCAAGTAATGGCGGTCTTCTGACGTAAATGGGAAAATTTTGTACAATCTACCCACAGCAGGACACCGCGTATCCTGCCAGTTGCGAGATGCGTATCCATTCCGACATGTGAATCACACTTGCTGGCCAGTTGTACTATTTTAATGCATCCGGACAGTGCTCTTTTGACCCGCACCTTCAGTGGTGGCCTTCAGCCTCAGATGGCTCCAGTTGATGTCAATCTAAACTCCTGAGGGGGAGGATATTGGGTGCTAAGATCTTCCAGAATAGAAATCATCAAAAGATACCGTCAAAACATTTTTATTCCAGCCAATTAACGTATATGATATTGTTCGACTATGTGCAACTGGATCACACGCGTTGTCCAGTAAGAGGTGTAACTACTTATACTCCAAGATTATGAAGACTAGTAACGGCTGGAAAGAGTCCTCTCGAGACAGGGATAAATCTGAACCATGTATGTAGAATTAGCGCATAGTTTGTCACCAGCCATCGATTGTGAAGATGTAATAAAAAAGCTAACGCCATCATCCGTTTTTATCGATGCGGAGTTTAAATGCACTGTGAGAAACTGTTTCATTTCGAAGCAATGCGTCCAGCTGTTGTTTTTCTGTTTGAGATTGTTGAAATGGCTCTGAGCACTATTGGACGTAACATCTAAGGCCATCAGTCCCCTAGACTTAGAACCACTTGAACCTAACTAATCCAAGGACATCACACACATGCATGCTCGAGGCAGGACTCGAACCTGCGACCGTAGCAGCAGCACGGTTCCGGACTGAAGCGCCTAGAACCGCTTGGCCACAACGGGCGGCATTTCTCTGTTTCGACAGATTCGATTAATAACTGGCAACAGATACAAAAGGTTCTAACCAGGACCTTCACATAAACTCCACTTAGGTGGTACAAAATTAAAACAAAAAACTTGTGTCATCCACATTCTTTTATCGTGATGCTGGGAAGAGCCGGTCACAAGAACGAGCTTTGGTTTACGGTGCCTGACTGCGTTATAGCTGCTCGTGGCCTGTGTAAAGCTTTCGATACACCCCACGCTTCATACCTTCGTCCATACAGATAGACACATAGACGGCGCAGAAATTATGTTTTATAAAGAAGGGATTTCATTTGACCCTCGTAAGTTATTAATGGGCATAAATTATTAATTAATAAATACATGTTATGAAATGGTCATTATAAATGTTATACATATAAATACATGTTCTAATAATGTTCCACATCTCCTAAAACACTGCAGCAATTTGAAGCAAACTTGGTATACATATCACTCACATACTATTGTGAAAGAAGAACAACCATTTGCAGTTCATACACATCATTTGCAACGCCAATAAAATTGTTAGTGGTTTAAGTAAACTATTCAATCATGAGGTATTGTTCGCCCCACACTTTTCGTTTTAAATTTTACATCTCGAAGAATTCACACGCATAAATTTTCAGGATATTTAGGATCTGTTTTTGGCTATGGGAAATTATTGTATACTTTTTAGTCCGTATTAAGAACGTTTTATATTAAGATATTTACGTATTTTTATTTATTTTTCTGATAATAAAGGCAAACTGTGTGTGTCAGCTGCATCACGCACGCAAGCACAGTGGGGCATCCTGTCAGATTTCAAAAAGTCCAAGCTCATTTGGGTGTACATCAGGGTGCAGAATCGATCGTAACGTTCTCTGTTACATCACGCCTCATACCTCGATACTGTGACGGTACCCGTATCGGATGAAGCAGATTTCATAATTGTACGTCAAGGATGTTATTTCTTAAAGCATCACAATAAAATAAACCGCACATATTGCTGAACAAATCACCATAAAACTACATGAATCCTGCCAAACCGATATCTGGTTTTCCCTACACGTGTAAATGAGTCACACAGTCAAAACAAGAAGAGAAGTTCGCACCATCTCAGAGCTTCCAACAGCTTGCGCAGTCCCCTGGTGACATCCAGGGTCCATGGTTCATGTGGTTGTCTCCATACCCGTACACGTCCATCCGCTCTATACAATTTGAAACGAGACTAGTCTGACCAGGCAACATGTTTCCAGTCATCAATAGTCCTGTGTCAGTGTTGACTGGTCCAGGCGAGGCGTAAAGCTTTCTGTAGTGCAGTCATCAAGGGTACACAAGTTGACTATCGTCTCCAGAAGCCCATATCGATGATGTTTCGTCGAATGCTTCACACGCTGACCCTTGTTGATTGCCCAGCATTGAAATCTGCAGCAATTTGCAAAAGGGTTGCACTTAAATCACGTTGAACGATTCTCTTCAGTCGTCGTTGGTCCCCTTCACGCAGGATCTTTTCCTTACCGCAGCGATGTCGGAGATTTGATATTTACAATACAGTCGTGAAATAGTCGTACAGGTAAAGTCCCACTTCTTCGCTACCTCGGAGAAGCTGTGTCCCAAACTCACATAAATATTGATAACCTGCCTTTGTAGCAGCAGTATCCGATCTGACAACTGCGCCAGACGCTTGTCTTACGTAGGCGTTGCCAACAGCAGCGCCGTATTCTGCCTGTTTACATACCTTTGTATTTGAATACGAATGCCTACACCAGTTTCTTTGGCGCTTGCAGTGTAGTAACGGAGTTGATGAACTAGAATGGGTGTCATGGGACATCCACCCCGAAAAAATGCAATGAACAACGACGGAAAAAAATAGTAGGGTCACGCTAGGCACAAGTTGATGAGACACGTATAGCGCGTGTGGCAGGGCGCAGTGCACCGCGCATGTTTGTAACTTCACAGGTTCAAATGGGGCCGCGCAAATTGGGACGCGACGCGACACAACCCTGCGCCAGCTGTTTCTCGCCTCGCGAGTCCTGCAGGAGGGGTGAGGCGGTGAGCGGGGGAGGGGGGGGCGGCAGTGTGTGCTCACTTAGGCACGGCGCATATGGGTAGTGAAAAAATACGGCCTTAATGTGTACTGAATTTTATTTTCACTGAGTAGTGTTTCGATTTTCGACGTTTAAGTGCTCCATCTCTTTTCGTTTGTACGTAATAGTTTTCACTTACAGATATCTGTGCAGTTCTTTTCTTTTGTTTACTCTTTTCGCAAGACCAATGCACAGTTCACTAAGTGGTGAGCCATTAGCCACTGGGATTATATCTTCTGCCTCCACAATGTTTTCAGATGGTGAGAAGGGACAGACGATTCATTGTAAGGGTAGTTAATTAGGAGCATTATAAAATCATGTCATCTGGAAGCAAGGCAGGAAAGTAAAACAACAGTAAATATCTCAGGGGAGAGCATCTAAAATGGCTCTGAGCACTATGGGACTTAACATCTGTGGTCATCAGTCCCCTAGAACTGAGAACTACTTGAACCTAACTAATCTAAGGACATCACACACATCCATGCCCGAGGCAGGATTCGAACCTGCGACCGTAGCGGTCACGTGGTTCCAGACTGAAGCGCCTAGAACCCGACGGCCACACCGGCCGGCTTTTTTTAAGTGTCTTGGAAATTGCCTACGGCAATAACAACAGAAATATATGCTACTTATGCATGACATACGTGTTTACATTGTCTTTCTTTCAGCGGAGTACGTTGCAAATACACCTATTCGAAAGAATTTCTTAATAAATATGTTATAGTTTATATCATTGAATCAGTGTGGTTCAGCTGTTTTCACATGTATTTAATGATACTTCACATCTCTTGATAAGTTCGTAATACATAAAACGCAAAAATGTAACAACTGTTTCCTGAATTAAGTACAAAATAAGTAAAAACAAATATTATCCTTAAGACCCATTCATTGCTTTCTCACCCCTGGGGCGCTAGTATCGCTCTAGCTGTCGAACGGTAAGGGAGTGCGGCCATAAAATCTAGGGCTGTTCCTAAATATCGATATATTTTATAAAATATATCGATTTTCAGTGACATGAAATTGAACGCCGACATATCGATATATTTATATCAAAACGGCTATGTCGAGTGTAGATATTTTTATTTTATATTCTTTTTTGTATTATATTTCCATTATTTATTTTTATTGTTTTATTTGTTATTTTATTTATTATTATTTGTCTGTCGATTATTATCTCTTTTCCCAATTTTTGGTAAATATTTGAAGGTGATTTTTGAAAGTATAGTAGAACATAATTTTACTTTCTCTGTGTGAATGAGTAATTTATGTCCCAGTGAACCACATTTTTGTCGAAGTAATTAAACTTACGATCACCAGAATGATTACGACATCTCATCTACTAAATTTTAGTGTAGATATCACTGTCACAGTAACTTTATTAGTGTAATTTACATGCTATGGTGTCTGTTTCTGTCACAACGTTTTTCTTAGCAAGTAGTAAAAGTTTGTAATATGACTACCAGCAGAAGCAAATCACAGTGTATTGTAACTAGCTTAACATACATTTTGCACCTTAGCATATGGCAATGGCACAGTTTCTGTTTAAATGATAAAAAGCGGCACCATTTCTTAGTAAATGGCCCCACTATTGATAGTCAAGAACAAAGTCGTTATACTTCTGGGAAAGAAGTAAACGCTCTTGCGCCGATGCTGGTTTGCAGCATCGACCTAGGGGCAACGACCTCACAGTTGCGCCGTGAGTCCTGTGTATCAGAGTGTGTGGGTTGAGCCACGTGCTGTCTTCTGCTAGCCTGGCTGTCCTGAGTTGAAGGCGACATAGGGCTGCCTGGTTGTGTAATTCCAGCCTCGCCCTCGAATGAACATTATGTTAATGTGGCGAAGTTCTTCATTCATCAAATTACCTTCCAAGTTCCAATACCGAACATTCTCTGCTCCAGCTTTACTCAATAACCACATAGATCTTGTAACATATTTTATGAAATCACAGTTTCCGAGGGAAGTAACAACATGTTGAATATTAAGATTATCATTCATATACATTGCGAGGCGCAAACTATTACTCGATCTGTGCCTGTCAAAATTTGGTAGTAGTTTAGAGGTTGTAGTGGGCAGTTGTATTTGAGAGAATGTCTTTTTTTTTCTTTATTGTGATTTCATTCCCCTGCCCCATATGGGCAGGGCAGGGCTGTCAGCGGCACAATCCGCCGCTCTTCAGCCAAGAGACATGACAACTAAAACAAGAATAAAATGATACATACATAAGGAGATAAAAAAGGGGAACATAAAACAATGGGAGAGAATGGTGGTAAAAAGACATGGACATGTAGACGTTCATGGGGGACAGTTAAAAAAAGTCACCAGAAAGTTAAAAAACACAGTTGGCGATTCTTGAAACACAGAGAAGACACTGAATGCGAATGCAAAGGTTAAAAGTTGGCCACAGTATTAAAAACACTCCAAAACAACACACTTAAAACTCACTTGGAGCACACACGACGAAGAGTAAAACTACCAGGTGGGACCCGCTGAGGGAAAGGTCAGAGAGGATGGAAAAGCAGGGGAGAGCATGGGGCAGCTGAGGAAGCGGCGGGGTGAAGAGAGGAGGGGCAACCGTGGGTTCACGAAGAGGCAGGAGACACGTGGGGTGGGAGAGGAAAATGGAAGACAGGGCAGGAGGGAGTGCAGAGACTCTGAGAGGAGGCACAAGAGATGGAGGGGGAGTAGGAGGGGAAAGCCACACAGGAGCAGGGAGGGGGAGGAGAGAGAGCCCTGAAGAGGAGGCAGGAAGAGGGGTTTGAGTTGGTAGGAAGGGTAGATGTCAGGGCGAAGCTCATCATCTGGGAGGGGTAGATGGTGGAAGTTGTGTTGGGAAAGGATATTGAGGGTGTGGAGATGAAGAGAGGGAGGGACACAACGGTAAATGCGCAGCAACTGGTTGGGAGTGGAGAGGAAGGGAGACACCAGGGGGTGAGGGGGATCAAGGTGGCGGACAATATATAGTGTATGGATGTGTTCAAGGAAAAGGAGAAGGTGGGGGAAGGGGGTGAGGTCGTAGAGGATGCACATGGGTTGACGGAAGGCGTATGTGGAAGGCGAGGCAGAGTGCATGGCGTTCGAGGCTTTGGAGGGCATTATAGAACTGGGGAGGAGCGGAAATCCAAGCGATGCTGGCATAACAAAGGAAAGGGCAGATCATGGATTTGTAGGTGTGGAGGATGGTGGAGGGATGCAGACCCCACGTTAGGGTGGACTGGAGTTTCAGGAGGCGGAGGCGGTTGTGAGCTTTGTTTAGGATGGTAAGGAGATGGGGAGTCCAGGTGAGGTGGCGGTCGAGTGTGAGGCCAAAGTATTTGAGGGTAGGAGTGAGGTGGATAGGATGGCCATAAATGGTGAGGTAGAAATCATGGAGGCGGAAGGAGCGGGTGGTGTGGCCTATGATGATCGCCTGGGTCTTGGAGGGATTAACACGGAGGAACCACTGGTTGCACCAAGCGGTGAATTGGTCAAGGTGGGTTTGGAGAGTACGTTGGGACCGTTGAAGGGTAGGATAAAGGGCTAGGAAGGCAGTGTCATCAGCGAACTGGAGAAGATGAACAGGAGGGGGAGGTTTGGGCATATCAGCAGTGTACAGGAGATAGAGGAGAGGGGAAAGGACAGAACCTTGGGGCACGCCAGCAGAGGTAGAAAGTACGGGAGTTGGAATTGTGGATAGTCACATAGGAGGGACGATGGGAGAGGAAGGAAGCAACGAGATGGACGAAGTTGATGGGGAGAGCATAGGTCTAGAGTTTGAAGAGGAGCCCGTGATACCAGACACGGGCATAGGCGTTCTGGAGATCAAGGGAAACAAAGACAGCAGAGCGACGGGAGTTAAGTTGGAGGGAAAGAAGATTGGTAAGGTTAAGGAGCTGGTCATCGGCAGAGAAGGAAGACCGGAAGCCACATTGGGTAAGAGGAAGGAGGCGGTGCTGGTTAAGGTGGCGGTGAATACGGCGAGAGAGGATGGCCACAAAGACCTTACTGAACATGGAGGTGAGGCAGATGGGTAGTGGGCAGAGGTAGCAGAGGGGGGTTTGTTAGGCTTAGGGAACAGCAGGACACGGGAAGTCTTCCACAAGTCAGGGTAAAATCCAGTGGAGAGGAGGACATTGTACAGGGTAGCAAGGACAGACAGGAAGGATGGAAGGGATTCCTCAAGGTGACGGTAGGTGATGCCATCATGACCAGGGGCGGTGTTGCGTTTGGAGCGGAGGACGAGTGTGATGTCTTTCATGGTGATGAGAGTGTTGATGTCTGAGGGGGTTAACCGATCCAAGTACTGGAAGCTAGGGGCGAGCGGGGGGACAGAGGTGTCAGTGCGGTCAAGGACAGTGGGGAAGAGGGAGTAATCAAAATGGGGATCGTCAGGAATGGAGAAGACCTCAGATCGGTGAGAGGCAAAATGATTAGCCTTACTGAGGTTGTCAGGAAAGGGTCGATCGTCATGGAGGATGGGGTAATGCGGGGTGGGATGGCTACCAGTAAGGCGGTGGAAGGCTGACCAGTACTTCGAGGAGTTGATAGGGAGTGGAGTTGAGGCGCATGCATGTCTGACGCCATTCCCGGCGTTTCTTTGCTGTAAGGAGGTGTCCAATATGTTGCTGTAATTGCCAGTGGCAGGTGAGAGTATCCCGGTCACGAGTGCGGAGGAAGGAGCAGTAGAGCCTGCAGGATTCACGCAGAAGAAGGACTGCCTGTGGAGGAAGCATAGGGCGGTGAGGGTGGATGAGTTTTGTAGGGACATGAGCCTCCACAGCGTCAGTGATGGTCTTCTGAAGGAAGGAAGAGGCATGGGTGATGTCATCAGGGTGGTGGAAAGTGAGGGGTGGCTTCCGACCTGTAAGGCAATCGATTCCCGGTAGGCATCCCAATTGGCATGGTGGTAGTCATGGACAGACTTTGGAGAGGCAGCTGGGCGGGTGGCTGCAGTGGTGGGACAGGTAGAGGAGATGGTGAGGACAGGGAGATGCACTACCGACGGGATCGAGGACATCAATGGCAATGTGACCAAGGAGGTTGGGGGAAGCGAGGATAACATTGAGGGTGGAGTTACTTTCAGGACCGGTGTGCTGTGGGAGAGGAACAAGGTCACCATGGAGGGTGGCAAGGAACTGATGCCACCGCCGAAGGGTGGCAGGGTCATGGCTGTGGATGTTGAGGTCAGCAGCGATGACATAGGTGGAGAACGTACGGTCAACCTGGGAAATGAAGTCAAATGGGAGAGGAGCTGCGGGGTGGATATACATAGTGGCACAGGTGGCGGTGAGGGAGGGAAAAATTAGGCTGAGGAGAAGGTGTTTGGTTGGGTCATTGAGGAGGGGTTGTGGCCAGACAGGGAGATGCCTGAGGTGGCCTATAGCAACCCCGCCTCGAGCTAGGGGAAGGGGATTGTCAGTGCGGTGAAGGAGATAAGGGGAGATGCGGACTACATGGTGGGGTTGGAGGAAGGTTTCATTAAGGATGAAGGAGTCAACCTGATGCTAGGAGAGGGAATGCATGAAGAGGTATTTGTTTGCAGGGAGGGAGTGAATGTTGAGGTAGAGGAGACAATACTGTTGACACGCCATGAGGTTAAGGGTGGGGAGGGTGCAGGAAGGGGAGAGAGGGGCTTACACGAGGGTGTCTAGGCGGTTGAAGGTAAAGTGGGCCTGGTTGTGGGAGTATGTGGCGTAGGTATTTAAGTGGAAAACTGAGCGGGCCACAAGGGAAATCTGCTGGAGTGTGTGGGGGCGCTGGAAGGGGTGGATGTTCTACAGGACAATGGTGAGGAACCGGATGATGACTTCTGCTGTAGGGGGAGGGCGGAGGGAATTGTTAGGGTGGATGAGTGGGTCAATGGGGCGAACGGGGACAGTGAGTTCAGGGTTGGTGGGAGGGGGCTTGGCTTTGCATTTGGAGGAATAGGTGGGGTGAGGTTCATTGCAGGTGTTGCAGGATGGGGGGGAGGCCAGGTTGGGACACTGTTGGAGGAAGTGGGAGACTTTACAATGGGGGCAGGTGGGTGGGTTCTTGCAGTTTTGGGTGAGGTGGTCATTGTACAGAAGACAATGCTGGCAGTGGTAGGATTGAGGAGGGGAACGGGACGGGTCAACAGGGTGGCGGCAGTTGAAAATCAGGGCTCCCTGCGTGAGGAGGTGGTCGATGGAGGAGGCGGACTCTGTAAATATATGCATGAGGAAAGTAGGGCCAGAGGAGTTGTAAATACGGCTGGCAGAGCGGACTTCCAGGGAGGGGTGGGCATTCAGTTCCGCCAACACCTCAGCCTGCGTGACCACAGGGCTGAGTTTTGTGATGACGGCAGTGAGGGTCGGCAGACGACGAGGCGGTTGAGGCTGACGAGGAGAGGAGGATGTAAGGAATGGGGTGAGGGATGTGTGGGGCCCAAAGGTGATGTGGGGAAGGCGCTGAAGGAGATCAGTATGGAAGGACGGAGAGGGAGACTTGATGGGAACAGAGTCTCTGCGAGGGAAAAGTTGGGTGATGGGTGCACTGGGGACATACTTCCAGATTTCAAGGGTGAGTGTGCGGGCATCCAGGAATTTCGGATCAGGGTTGGCTAGGACAAAGGTATACAGGGAGAGGGCTGGAGAGGAGGGAGGTGGGGTGGTATCCATAGCAAGGTCAGTGGGAGGTGGGGCGGGCAGTGGCTTTTTGGATAAGAGAGTAGAGGAGAGGTCGCCACTGGGCCGTTTGGAAGATTTTTTGGCGGGTGTTGCCTGGGAGGAGGGATGAGGGACTGGATGGATGGGGAGGTGGTGGGAGGCAGGGCCCTCCTGTGAGGCAGTAGCACCGGATGAGAGGGTAGGGCGCTCTGTGACAGCGACTGTGGCGCGGCGGGTGGAGACTCTGGCAGGGGAAGCAGAGGTAGTCACAGGGGGGAGAGGGGGAAAGTCGTCTCAGTAGGCGACAGGAGCGGGAGGGAAGTTGGGAGCAGGGACAGAGGCAGGAGTGGGAGCAGCAGCAGGGGCTGTCGCAGGGGTAGGAGCAGGAGTGACGTACAGGTGGGGATACAGCGATGGAGAGGAGATAGATGGGGAGGAGACTGTGAGTAGGGGAGGTGCATGAGACGGGTGAATCCCAGAGCAAGCACTCCATGGTGTTACAGTGGGGGCAGGTGAAGGGGAGGTGTAGATGATGGTGGTAGTTGGGGCGTCCATGATTTCAGGCGGCAGCGAACACCGAGAGACGGCGGCGGCGGCGGCGGCAGCAGAAGAAGCGGCGAGCACCAAGAGACGGCGACCAGGCGGCGGCTGCGGCGGCGGCAAGCACCGGGCGGCAGCGAACAGACGATGGCGGCGGCGGCGGGCAGCAGTGATGGCGTGCAAACGGGCAACAACGCGACAGGCACGGTTGGGGCTCTTCCACGTCGAAGATACACCCTGATAGTAGCCCAGGCAGTGCGAGTCCTCGATGAGGAAGTGAGGGAATCCAACCCTCGAATGTGTCAGAGAATGTCGAGGGCAGTTGTAGTTCATAGCATTTACCACAAACCATGAGAACAGGTATTAAACGTTCTTGGATGAAGTATTGTAAATCTTCGTTCATTTACATCAACATCATTACAGAACAAAGTATATACAGTTGTTGAGATTAGCGTTACTTCAGATACTATCCGACAAGACGTCAAAATTGGAAATAAATGCGATTGCCAGCTGTCTGTTGCTGCTGGTCGGCGGACGGCGCCAAGAGATGGCAGAGCGGTAGCTGTTCCTTTGCTCACAGTAGCACATGTTGGTTAACTAAGTAGTACTAACACCTTCTAACAATACCAGCACTTGCAAAGTAGGTTAGAAATCAGATTAATAATGTTGCTCACGCAGCATATGTTTGCTTCATTGGGCAACAACAAAGTTATTGACTGTGGATGCTATCGGCAGAATGGAAATAATGAACTCACTGTAAAAAACTTATTAATTTTGGCTCTTATCTTGAATGGATTCCCACATAGATTTCGTCAAAGTTGTTATGGCTCATCTTGTTGATTCTAGGGTGATTCCACTTTGACTGCTAGAAAGTCCAGATCTGTATTTTAGCACTATTTGAAGATCTAGCAAATGCGTCTTTCAGGAAATTCTTAATGATCAAACAATCTCAGATCAGAAAATGGTATGGTAGAAATAATTTTTGACTTGGTGTTCACGATTCATATCTTTATTTGACTTCTTGTATAATCACATATACTTCTTCTTAATTGTCACATCATCAAGAAAACAACTTTGTATCAATCTTAATACATTGAATAGCCACTTCAAACCAAACACAAGACTTGACTGCTCTTTTACAAAGCGAAATAACAACTTAACTTCTGCAAAGCGAAACAAAGACTGCTCTGTGCGCATTCGCCCCAAAACTGTTACAAGTAAGTCAAAGATTATGACAGTCTCACAGAAATGAATGCACACAAGAACCATATCGCTGTAATATAACGATACATCGGAGTACCTATACATTAATAAAACCAAATGCGAATATTGTCACAAAAATGTGTCTGTTATTTCGCAGAAAAGTAGTACGACATTACTGGTATCGAGAACTGGGTTGGAATGCCGTAATGGTCGCGTAAATAATGAACCATTACAACCTGTAAGAAAGAATGTCGACCTCTTTGCTGATACTTATGGTTGGCCAATAAGAGGCAGGCCGACGGCACATAAACCGCTCTTCTGTCAAAGTTTAAGCTAGTTAAAACATATTTTAAATTACATAAAAACAGGTGGCTATGAAAAGTGATTGTTCTTTTAATGCATACCCTACCCTGAAACAACGTCCATATCATCCCTGCCTCTATGTGGAACATATACGTTTTGACGACTCTCTTTCTCGCCTCCTCCAAATGTTTCTGGGATTCAGTTTCTACACTTTTCAGAAGACAAGACTTATTTCTAGCATTATCACACTTCCAGCCCACTTGACATTTCTCAATCCTTTCATTAAATTTGTAGAAGCTGTCTGTTCATCTAAAAAAATCTTCGACAATGGGCCACTAAATACACCCTTCGGAAAACGATGTTTCTTCTTTCCATCTGCAATCTGCATCCATTGACAAGGAATCTCTCTCCAGTTATTTTTCAGAGTGAAAAATAAGCCACATCTAAAGACTACATAAGACTAGTACCGTCCAGTGCAATGCAAATGAAATTTGTGTTGTTTTCCTCACACAGCCCCGTAGTTTTCATTAAGATGTGAGAAGAGGGATTATCTCTGATAATTACTCTCCGTCGTCCTTTCTCTGAGGCAAACAGGAGGAAGTGAGTCTGAAACCAACTGTCAAACACACTCTGTTCTAGCCACTCACTCAAATGTGTTCATTTGCATACCCGGTGGTGAACTGTGAATCCAGTCTGCCCATTTTGGCTTACCTTTATCTATACGATAAGGAGGAAGGAATTCTCGTGCTGCCTTGCCAAACAACATGAGAGTGATTCACGGTTTTGAGGTGTCCTCAGTTTTCTCAGGACGTCGACATGTCCGACGAAACAAGGGCTTTGTTTTGCAGGTATGTCATAAAACACAGTTTCTTAAAAACTGAAAGCATTTCAAAAGGAACACCTTCAAACTCGGCTTTGTATTTCTCTAAAAACTGTTATTGATTACATTCTGCTTTACAGCAGCAGCCTTCCTTCAAATAATGACTGTAAATTTATGAGACACTTGAGAACTATGTCTCTCTAAAAATGCCTTTGAATAATTTTTAAATAATTAGCAAGAGTTTAGAACGATCCTGCTTCCTTCTGCATAAGTCTACAGTGTTTTTCTCGGTAGCTGCGCTGGCTCCAGAACTGACTGAAAGATGTTAGTTTTACTAATAGTCACCAGCGATATTGTGGTCGACACTAGAGGTAGATTGAAAACACTTTAATTACACTCTCACTGAAAATTATTCACCAATATGGCCAGATTTTTGTGTCTCGAAAGCAAAGCAGTGTGCTACCTACTACACGTAATACAATCTAGCAAGTATCTATAATGTTTCTTTTGCACACCCATTTAATTCACTTGCTCACACAAAAAATTAGCGTTGCTACTTTCGGTTTCTTCAAAAAAAAAAAAATTATCATATTTTTCAAATAAATGGTTGTGAGTAGCAAGCGGTCTGTTGTGAACTATCATTGTTCTTTCTGGAGAAGTTTTCCAAGTTATCAATAAAGTCAAGTAAGTCCTCTAAATGGTTTATTGTTAATGGGAACTTCCTTGTACCAAGTTTTGTGGTTTCACTTCTACCAACTGCATATTCTGGTCAGCATTTATCACAACAGAACACAAAAGTGTAGGGATATCTGTCGCTTCTATTAGAACAAAACCAATAGCACCACCTGACTTTATAATATGTCAATGTTTGGTCAGCTTGCTGCCTTCTGAGTACTTAAGATAGCCACATTCGAGGTTGACTTTTAGGCACAGGTATCTACTTTACTTCAACTACATCCAGCGGTCGGCACTCATGCTTTACATTTTCATGAACAGAGAGGCCGTCAAAGTATGAAGATCATCAATAATTATATCAGTCAGGGCATAACTGTCCCAGCGTTAAGAGATAGCACTGCAATTCGAAATACTGATGTATCACTGTGCGGAAAGAGAGTCGCAGATATCGACAGTAGGATTGCAGTCAGATGGTGCGGCAGAAGCCGATGGAGGTTTCCGTCCTGATTTTCCATTTTTACTCATATTTGACGCAGCAGAAATACCGTGAGCATGAGTGTCCGAAATTCCGTTCCCGGTTGCAACAAAATTAATATTTTGACAGAAATTTGAATTTTATTTTTTTTATTGTCTTTTTCATAAAAATCCACAACTCAAATTCCAATCATGCAAATAATCGGAAAATTTTATTCTCGTCTCCTGAAAAGATCATACCATTGAATTACAGTTATTGATTTATGGTATAAACTGTATCATGAACAGTGTTTTTAATGTTGCACCTCCAGAATTAACTTTTTTTGCTACAATCTAAAAATGAGAATGTAAGTGGAAGATCTCGTTTTTTTTTACTTCCAGGGAGACAACAACACGTCGCAAACAGTTCCTGAAAATTTCATATCATTACCATTTGTACCTTTTGAGGAAAGGCTTCTGATAACATGAAAAATGAGGTTCGAATATTTTTCTCTCATACTTCTACATGTGATAAGCTAACCTCAATTTTAAAATCTTCCATGCTGATACTCCTCATACACCAAGTTTCTCTTCTCTCCTCCTTCACGAGGATGCATGAGTCATGTGACACAGCCTGCGTTCTACTCGTATACAGCCACGTGTTCCGTATATGGCTTAAAGCAGTGTCAACATCCGATCGTTAACGGTAAACCTGTCGGTCATCAGAGGACTTCCATCTCACGTGTGATGAAACTTGAAACATTCGTCTAAGCGAAGTTTGATTTTATGCGATCCCCCTGTCGCATCTTGGATGTAAAATCGAGACTTCAGGGTCATAACTAACTTAGCGGTAAGAGCTTGTGATGCGCTGCAACCCTGTGTACACATTTGCCTGACTGATTCTCTGTTTACAGAGTTAGTGACGGAATGACTTGTAATTTTCACATGTCGCACGCTGCTGCTTTGCGTTTAACTGTTTCCTTGTAGGAAGTAACTATCATTCTATGTAGGCCTTAAGCAGGCATCGTATAATTTCTGAACCGTGATCGGGTGTGGACCGTGGACACTATACGTCTCCGCAAAGCTATATTGTGCTCGTATCATGCAACGCAAATGATTTATGGTTCGACAAGATAGTTTAGCGTAGACAAATGGGGAAGAAGGATGTGTCTCTGATAGGTCGGAAACGTATGCTATCTAACATTATAGCCAGTTTTTAAGTGCAGAACGTTGTAGTCTTAAGAATGCGTGTGTTTATGTTCTCTCTCTTACGAATACCTTCCAGGTGCGGATCCTACACTAGAACAATACTTTAGAGTTGATAGCTTGGTTGATTTACGTAAAAATGTATTGAGCTCCATCCGTCTGGAGCTCCATTGCGTATAAAAATCAATCCTTTGTTATTCTTCTTAACTGTCTTCTATTATATGACCGCACTTTGGAGTCCGTTACTATACATCAGTAAGGGGTGTTACGCTCCCCGACATGGTCGCATCTTGAGAAATCTCGTGCACTTGGACGGGTTAGGACTCGGAAAGCTCATTCATTCACGAGACATGGAGTGTAGAGGTTTTCTTATGGTCGGATGCTGATTAATTCGCTAACTGTGCTGCAGTGCTGGTTGGTCAATGACAGTGTGAGGATGGTCTTTCACCCTAAGACGGCGAAAATGCTCTGTGGCTCCCATACGCTGAGAGATAGATCGTACATTAATAAACACTATGCTCGAGGTGATAGAACTATGTAGAGCGCTGTCTCGAATACTTTGATGATTTATGTGTTCAAGAATTAAGAGTTAGTGGATTTTGGCTCAGTCATATATCAATGTTGGCTCAGTCATATATCGATGTTCGCAGTCATAATCACAATGTGGATACTGAAACTGAAGAAACATGCTGTCACATCATTGGCCGGTGATGAACTTAGTGTAAAATTCTTCGCGCTATCAAGTCTGTTGCTTAATATTACAGTACATCGATGGTGTCTTTTCCATCACATCCTTGCATTGGTTACCACATAATCATTGAGTGACCTGGCTTGTTTGAGTTGGGGAACAAGTTTTGTGCATGGGTGACAACTTCTGGGGGTTGCTAGTAACTATACTTGAATACTGCTCAGCAGTGTGGGATCCGTACCAGATAGGGTTGATAGAAGAGATAGAGAAGATCCAACGGAGAGCAGCGCGCTTCGTTACAGGATCATTTAGTAATCGCGAAAGCGTTACGGAGATGATAGATAAACTCCAGTGGAAGACTCTGCAGGAGAGATGCTCAGTAGCTCGGTACGGGCTTTTATTGAAGTTTCGAGAACATACCTTCACCGAAGAGTCAAGCAGTATATTGCTCCCTCCTACGTATATCTCGCGAAGAGACCATGAGGATAAAACCAGGGAGATTAGAGCCCACACAGAGGCATACCGACAGTCCTTCTTTCCACGAACAATACGAGACTGGAATAGAAGGGAGAACCGATAGAGGTACTGAAGGTACCCTCCGCCACACACCGTCAGGTGGCTTGCGGAGTATGGACGTAGATGTAGATGTAGATGTATACAGCGATCATGTACATGAATGCAAAATTAGAAATAACTCGAAATGGAATGCGGAGCCATCATCTATTCCATCACCATGACACATGAGTTTAAATGTAGAAGTCATGAATCACTTTTGGACGGTACTTTGGAAACTCTCCACAACGCTGCCAAACTCTTCTAGTTTCCTTATATTGTAAGTGTGTCTTATCTAAAAATCATCCAGTGTTATGCTATCCGCCATAAAAGTATGATTTACACGGTGTGATGTCTAGTTTTCTGTGAGAGGTATAGCATCAGAGCGTCTTTATGTCGGCTTAGAATCTGACACAGATCTCGAAGTCATGGCAGAAAACGAAATGTTTGGCAATGTACAAAAGCGTGTTAGGAAACAGTGTTTGAATCAGGGCCCGAGGGAGCGTCTCATACGATAATTCGCTTAGAGAATAAGTGATGAAAGTCTAAAGGAGTCTCTGTGTGTTTGTATATTTAGTATGTTCGTCTCCACCTAGGCAGCTGTGGTTTGAGGTGTCGGACTTGGTGAACCGTTAGGAATGCCTGGATGGCTGCACGCTACGCTATTCTGCAGAAGTACTGTGAAATCTCTTTCTTCACGCTGGAGGATGACCGCAGCTTTGTGTCATTGCGCACGCATCGACGTCTAGCTTTTATAGTTCGCAATTTTTCTATGTTGGGGTGGGTATAGGATAACGAAGATAGCATGTTGGGGATCTGTAGGACTAGTATCTAGTTTGGGTACGCACTACATTGCGCGCATTTCCACAGAATGCTCAAAACACGGTCCTGCTGCAGTAACTCAGCTCGATCTGTTTCTACACAGCTTGCAGAAGGTGTAGGATGTGTCTTTCTCCAACTTAAATTGGAACTAGCACTTGTGGAAAGCTGTAAAAATGGGTGCGACTGGAGGATGTGTAGAGTGTGATTAAAAGGAGGTTGTAATTTTACTATAGAAGACAGATTCGAGGAATGGGACTCGTTTACAGATATGAGAGTGCGTGGAATATGATTGACTTGTGGGTGTGAGCCTATGCAAGTATGTGTTTGAATGGACGTAATTTCTAAATATATAGCGTAAGGCTAGAGATCTGAGAAGTTGGTGTATATTTTTCTTCTTAGCACCTCAATCAGCACAGCATCTACTACTACTGTCTGTCATCGCCTATAACTCAGCGGATATATCACGGAACGTCTGATATGGTCTCGAGACAGAATGCGTTGCAAAAACTAATGGATTATGTAGTTGCGAGCGGTGTGATGAAGCAAATAGCTCTTGCATACCACGTTCAAAGTTCATTGCGTTTATCGCGAGGTTGCATCGTTGGCTCGTAATACACACATTTCTACGATCACCGTCACGGTATTTGTCCGGAAAACACAACCTCATTCAGCGGTAGTGTCTTACCTCTATTCGTAAAGTGGTTATAGGGTTAAACATGGACACTTGGGACACCTGTAGAAGGAAGAGCGAATGTGAGAGTAACATGCAGTAGTTGTTGGGATCGAGATTTTTTCTTTAACATCTGCTAGATTACGTCTATGACACAGTGCTACGACTCGTGGGAAGAACGTAAGAGACATGCACACCCATCGTTAATTTCGGTCAGTATTATTTGGTGTCGTATGCATACAGTTATTGAGGAGGTAGTATTATATTTAGTATTAGTGTTTGGGTGTGTGATATGTTAGCATTTGAGCATCAGGTTTATAAAGTATATCTGTTTGTGTAAAGGAAATGTCTATGTGCTGTTGTAGGGAGGGTATGGATTTGACTTGGAGTACTGTGATACTGAAGGGAAGAGTATGTCTAGTTACAGGTATTTCCAGAGCCACAGCGGTCAACAGAGTGTATTTCCGATACTTCGGTCATTGCCGAATACCATTCAGTTGAGACCCCGATAGTTAGATTTAATTGTAAGTATAATGGTAGATGATATATGTGAGGGGTTTTCTAGAATGTGTACGTGTATGCAAAGTCTGTGGTGGTACTGATTCGGGTTCCCATGTAATTGGTAGCAACTTTCCGAATGCAGAGGCCTATTGGAGTGTAGGAATGTATGAGAGTTAACTTAACCATCTTCTAGACGACCGAATAGCGAAATAATACTTAGAATGTGCTGGGTGGCTTTTGTGATCAAGTGCAACTTTGGGAAGATTGTGCGGTTGCGATGGACCGTTATTCCCTCCCATGTAAATTGTTCTGTCGACTGCTTCTGCACATTCCGTGTCTTTATTTAGTTGAGGGGATATGGATTGTGGTTTGCTGGACATACGTTTGCCTGTTCTCTAGACTTGAGAAACACCCTAGTTGGTTTTTAAACAATTTTGATCATTTAGAATCTGTTACATAACCGACTTCGGTATTCGAGAGTCCCAATATCAATTTACTCAACTTGTTTCTAGTTAGTCAATGGTTTACAGCACGCTGCACATAGCTAAAGTTGGGTGTTTGTGGAGAAATAATTTACAGTCTATATCTTGTGCATTGTGTTGCGTTAGCCATCGGGAGGCTACTGCTTTGTGCTTGATATCGAGAAGTACGGCGAAAATTGTATAATATTATGGCGTAAATACGGTTGTTCTTTTAATCGACGAGTCTGGAGGTGTCTGTAGAAATGCGAGCAAGAAAGCGGAAACAGTAACGCGTTTGTGCCGGTGTAACGAGCCTGTCTTTCGCATCAGTTCTCAGAGAGTGACATTGGTTTGCTGATGTAAAGGGGGTGATTGGGTATGGTGGCGTATATGAATTGCATGTTTACTAGATCGAGACAGTACTCGGTGATATATTTCCTGCTTGGAGATTGGTTTGACGCTCCAATATTCTTGCGAGTACCGTATGTATTTGATGACCAGTAGACAACCTTGCGATGCTTAGTTGTCGGTGCCAAATGGTGATCAGTGTAAAATAGTTTATTACCACTGAGTGTAGCGTCTGTACAAAGAAAGAACAGGTTGTGGCTGTATAGATTGGGGGAACTGTCAGTTCAATTTAGCAATCTTTGCAAAATAACGACAGAAAGCCCCAGAAAGAAAATGTTCGATTGATTATGGTGGGATATTGGAGTGGTGACAACATTTGTGTGTCTTGAGAGCAGGGTTAAATAAAAAATACAAGTCCATTTTTACCGCCATTTTCCTAGGTGTGGCGCATCATCATGTTGGAATTTGAACTTCCAGCCATTTCCTGGGGGATGAGGGGTTAGTTTAGTGGAGGTAGCCCAATTGATCTTCTTCCCGCCAAAATTCAAACTTCCCGCCAAAATCCACCATCTTTGATGATGTCACAGTGGAACTGTCTGGTGGCGACAATATCAACTAAGCCAGTTGCGTCTAGAACTCGTGGCAAATACATATGCTTGAATTTGGTTAAATAATAGAGACATGTGCCTTTTTCCCCTCCATTTTTCTTGGTGCGACGCATTATCATATTGGAATTTGAAATTCGAGCCATTTTTCTGGGGTAGGGCGCATGGCACTTTCCCACCAAAATTCAAACTTCCCGCCAAAATCACTCATCTTGAATGACGTCACCACCGTCATCTTGGATGACGTCATCGCAGCCATCTTGGATGACGTCGTCGTGGACATCTCGGATAACGATACTTCGGAATAGATGTCTGTCGTTCAAATATTGCCAACCGCTGAGCCACGCAGCCTGCAGAGCTGTGTCGCCAGTCGCGGTGCTGCGTGGAGTACCGGCAGTGTTCAGGGTGCGCCGCGGTTCCGCGCTGTGCGAATTGCGGCGCCGCCAGAGCTCTGAGAGTCTGGGACCTGACGCAGCGCCGCCTTCAAACGAAGCCTCACAGCGCACGCCTCAGGCAGCTGTGACGTCATAAGCAGGGGACACAATAAACTGAGCTCTTTCAGTCTTCTGCAAGTACCACATGCTGTGTTGTGCTTCAGATAGAGTAAACCTTTACAACTCAGATTGTGCTACATAAGTTACAGCGCTGATCAGAATGACATGGAGTTGTTGCGCGCGACATTTCAGAGGCAATTGCGACATTGGGCCTAAAGTCTCGCTGTTTTATTTTCAGTTTGTTGTATCTCTAAGACTGAAATGGATCTTGGCTGTTCACAGAAAAGATTGGATGCCCAGTAAACATTCAATTGTAAGTATCGTTGTTTTTTTAAATTACTATAACACAATTACATAAATCGTAATGCATAATAGCTTTTATTCCGAAATGTATTACGAATGAAAGCAATACACAGTCCTGCCCATCTGAACGGTCGTTTTCGTAACATCTTTAACAATCAACTTCCCGCTTCTTTTAAGGTATGTGAGCTGCATTTCAGCGAAGAAGGTACATTAAGCAGTACAAGTATGTACGACCCAAGAACTGGCCAACTGTTAACAGCACCACTGGATCGTCGATGCTGAAGAAAAGGTAGGTTAAAGAACCAAATGTTAGGCAGAAGCCTATATTTGTAAATTACAATGTGATAAGAAGGAAGCTGCTTTATTAGTTCAATTTCGTTTGGTGTTAAGCTTTCCTTTTTCAGATTCTGTACCTTCAAAGTCATCGGGATGCCCTTCAATTCTGTCCAATACGCCAACGTCAGCCCAAGGGGACCCCAAAAGTAGCAGGGAGCGACTAGAAAACAGTGCCCATCACACTGATATTCGAGAAAGTGTAGGAACGCAGAAGAAGTTGATAGAAGCGACTTCTTTCTGTAATTTAGAGCAACTAAAAAGTAAAATAGCTACTATGATGAGCATAGTGAGTGGATCGTAGTTAACAAAGTAAATAGTGTCTGCTTATTATTAATTAACCACAATCCTTACCCAAGAGTTGTTAGCTACTCTGTTATAAACAGTGACTTATTTCACAGTGTTTTTATTAACGGTGCGGAATTGAAATGTGTTCGAAAGATTAAACTTCCCAAATAAGTTGTTCCTCTTGATAATGTTCTATCGTTCATTCAAGATAATTTGCAGAATTTAGTAGCGAAGTTGCCAGAAAGGGAAACTGAAGTATATTTTTAGAGGAAATGGTTTCATTCCTGAAATGTAAAAGTTCATCTCAGTTTAGATATTATGCTGACTGTCTGATTATGTGCTCATTAGTAAATACTGTTAGTACACCTGGACATAAGTTTCTCAGAAGCACTGGCATTATTTCTATTCCAAATCCAAATACACTGTTCAGGCTTTGTAGTAAGCTTTTAACTAGATCAGTAATTGAAAAATAAACTGATCAGCTTATGAGTTATATCTCACAGAAAGCTGGAACATTAGCCTCACAGGATAAACCAGTTATTCTGTTAATTGATGACATGCATTTGAAATCACAGCTTGATAAAGAAGGTGGGAATATCGTAGGTGGTGCCTTCAACAGTGACTAATTTTTGTGTGCAACCAGCGCTTATGTTTTAATGATACAAATTTTAGATTCACCTTACAAGGATGTGGTACACATTCTCCCACTTAAAACAATTAAGGCTGATGTAGTTTTCTCATACATATAATAAGTAATTCTTAAACTATAAGCAGCTCAGTGTGAGGTGGTTGCGTTAATGGGAGACAATAACTAAATTTATAGAAAAGCAATATCAAACTTTAGCACTCCGCCAGAAGTAAAGATAAAGTACTGTCACCCAGCAGAAACTTCTCCAGATCGCCCACTGTACTAGTTTGGGGATACAGTTCATCTTTTAAAGGGTATATGTAACAACTGGTTAAATTAAAAGGAGCAGATTCTGTGTTTCCCTGATATTAAAGAGAGCATGGAGGGAGGTTTTGCATCAGTCAGAGCACTAAAAGAGCCACACACCATTGAAAAAGATGATTCATTGCAATACGGAAACTCTATAGCTTCAAAATCTCAGTTTCCAAATTGAACTGAAAGACAAAATGTCAAACTGGTGCTTCATATCTTTAATGATTTCACAGTTGTTGCTTTGCAGAGACTGGCACGAAGAAAGGAATTCAAAATAGCGAAAGGATTGCAACATTTATAAAAATAGTAAATCTTTGGTGGTGTATTGTGAATGTGAAAACATTACTTAAGTGTCAGAGGGTAAGAAATGTTTTCCAGGAACCTGTAACTTGTAATTTCCATCACCTATTTGATTTTTTAAAGAGCTGTGTGTCTTGGTTCGGTTTATGGCATGGGTTGAATGATACAGCATACTTTCTAAAGGAACACACTATGCTCTAAGACATACAACAGCTGCTTTGACTGATTTCAGTAGCTATTGGCTTTCTGACAAATACAGGTTCTATATGCTCCTTGGAAGAGTACAGACTGACAGTTTGGAATTAAGTGGGGGAAAATACCATATTTCTCTTAGACAGGCTTTTGAAACTGAGCAAAAAGCGTTGAGAGCACAGTCTCAAGTTGTTGGAGATGTGGTTATTTAGGTGTCATAGATTTTTGGAACAACTTTTGAAATCCAGGAGCTAAAAGATACCCCAGTACCAGATTTATTAAATCTGGTGGTAGATGAGAATGATGTTGAAGGAATAGTCGAGGACGCCTGGCCATTATTTCACTACATAGTAGGATATTGCTCACAACAAGTACTGAAAAACATCTCACTGTGAGCATTGCACTGTGAGTATTTCTCAGTTCAGATTATTTAAAGCAGGATGTCATTTGATAATGGCAAAGGATCGAGAAGGCTTGGCAAATCCCACAGAGAGTGTAGTGGCATGTGTAACTTAAGTTTATTTAACTTTACAAAAAAATTTAATAGAACATGAAATTTTGTTTCTCCAATAGGCAAATCAAAGGCGTTTGCTTTCGAAGGTAGCATCCTGTAATATACTCAGTGATTTGTTTAGTGTAAAACCCAACATAGCTTTGAATCTAACAGGTGTTCCATACTGCTCTGTTTTGTAAATATCATATTAAATAATCGTACAAAGAGAAGAAATGATAAGACTACGAAGAACATTACTGTTTTTAAAAGAATGAAAAATGTAACTAAAGTGTACTTTAATTTTTTTATTGACATGTACAAGACTGGTTTGGAAAACATATTACGAGGTGAAATAAAAAGTCACTGTAATTTACGTATGGAGCTTTATAACTAAAAATTCTTAGTCAGCATTGATCGATTTGTTCTGAAAGTAACGGACACTAATCACATGTTTGCGTTAGTATTAGCGGCAAACTAGCCCTTGGGCAATATCATGTGTAGCTATTAAAAATGTTTTTGTCATTATTTCGAGGTCTGCGAACTACATTTCACTGAGGACCTCATTCTGAGACGTGGTAAATATTTCGACAGATCCACAGGACAGAAATATTCTGTGCCTCTTCTGAAACCTCGTCTTAAACCAGCAACTGTACCATTGATTCTGCCTAACTGTCTAGAGCACCTTTCGTCAGCTTCTTGTTCAATGGAAGTGCGTGGAAAACAGAAAATTAGACCTCGCTATTGCAGCCAATGTAACAACGTATGCCCATTATGAACAGGAAAGACATTTAGTGGACTTGAATGGCTTTCTTCAGTCCTTGGAAGGGATGAAGTTGCCCAAAGATTGCGTACTATAAAGTCTGAAAGTGTCATTAGTGTTGCTCTAATAGAAACGATAGATCCTCTTCCATGTTCTGCTGTGGTGAATACTGGCCCAAGTATGCAGTTACATCTTGGTAAAAATGTAACCTCAAAACTTGGTACAAGGAAGTTCCCATTAACTATAAACCATTTTACCCTGGTATGCGTATCCTGGGTCCAATGGACCTGCAGACAAACTTTTAATTACTGTATGAAAGACTTAAAATTGGGGCCCAGCTCATAAGGTACGCTCTCTTGCAGTATTCAGTAACACATTAAATGCACCATTAGAAATCTGTGTCTTTAGTTTTAAGCGTTACTTTCATTTTCGTCTTGATACCACACACTTACATAACTTGGGTCTAGGAAGCCTATGGTTTATGATGTAGCGTTATCAAATTATACTGGGTTGTAATCGATTACATTTTGTTGAAATTCAGAGAATGCATTATCGGTACACCTAGATACTGTAACTCCAGAAAGTGTATTGTTACAACTTTCAACAGATAGCATACTGCTGTGTTGGTAACAGAGCGTAATATTGTAGTCGATTATTACGAGTATGGGGAGAAATATAGTAATGATGTGGGAGTTTCCTGCACAGCAGTGGAGTGTCTGATATTCGATATAAGCTCAGAAGAAAGGTAAGAGCCATTCGTAACAATAAACAATAAAATGAACAGCAATTAGAGTCCTACAGTCGACCAAAGAAAAGACGTTATTTCTTCACATTATTTTTTCCAGATATAATGACAGAATGTACATCTAAAAAAAACGGACAGGAAAGAAGATAGTATATGCTTATCAAGCCTAAATTTTGAATCAGTTGTTAGTCAGTGGCTAGCTGAAGATGATGATTTCCATTCATATTTAAGTAATGCTTCAAATGAAAAACATGAAATTGTTCGTTAGGGAGCGGCATGCAGCTCTCTGAGTGAAGAGCAAAGTTGTGGTGGTGGCGGCGATGATGAAGTTAGTGATGATGATGATATGATGGCGACAATGAGGTAGGTAATAACGTCTCTGAGAAATAGGCAGTGTGAATGCTAACAAACATATTGCTCCAAACGGTATGCAGTGGAGTAAGTGCCCCCCAGTATCAAATAAAATGCCTTCACACAATTTTGTGAAATTTATTATAGGACCAGCAAGGAGCATAATCACTTACATCTCCAAAGATGCTTGGAATTTATTTATTCCTCTAGCCATTGAGGCTGGAATTGAGAGATGCACAAACCTAGAAGGAAGAAGAGTTTGTGTACCAAGAAAAATAAACCTAGAATCATTTAGCTAGAGAAGAAATATTCGGCTTCCGGGGGGATTTTACTCATAATGCAGCAGATAAAGTGTGGGATGTTCCAATCAGGGAACTTTTCTGGGAAGGTATTGCAATCCATTATATAGAGCTACAATGTCTGTGAGATAGTTTGAGGCAATAAGAAGATTCATTAGATTTGATGACAAATGAACAAAGAGCCTAGGTGACAAATTGATAACTTGCTGCTATATCCTATGTATGGAAAATATTTACTGGACAGTGTAAGAAAATAATGACGCCTAAAAGTAATGTTACGATGGATGAACAGGTAGTTCAATTTAGGAGTCATTGTGAATTTGTCCAGTATATGACAAAGAAATCTGGAATGTGTGGAATGAAAATATTCTGAATGTCCAAAGCTAAACTGATAATGCAGTTGACAGGTTTGAGTAGACAGGAAGAGAACCAGGTGAGCCATGCCAGAAAAATTTGGGCTTTTCCACAGTGAAGTCCCTTGCAGGCACCACTAATGGTACAGCACTGTTACTTATAGAAATGTTACCATAGATAATTATTTCACAAGTGTACCTTGGCAGAACATCTGTTGTGTAAAACGCTGATTGTTGTGGGAACAATTAGGATGAATAAAAGAGAAATTTCAAAAGAGATGAAGCACAATTGGCGCAGAGCAGTAAATTCAAGTCCATTTGCAATTACAAAAGAAATAAAGATGGTTAATTTTTCATCAAAGATAAACATATGTGTAGCCCTCTTACGCTCCATACATCATGATAAATCAATAGAAGAACAGTATCCAAACCATAAGCCTGAGATTGTGAAATTTTATAACCAAAGAAATCATGGTGTGGATGTTGTGGATCAACTAATGCGTAATTATATATGCAAAAGATAAACTAAACGGTGGCCAATGTCTCTCTGTTGCAACATAAGGGATGTACACACTCTAAATGCCTTTATTCTTTACAAAACACAACGCACCATGTATCACAATGGGATTTTGCACAAGAGGAGATTTCGTCAAAGACCTCTCAGTCGAGATGATCCAACAGTTTATGACGAGAAGATCGCCTAATCCCCTTCTACAGAAATCCATATACGTCGATATGGAAAATTTCATTACTATTCCTAAAACACAAAACAGCAATAGTAAAAACAACAGCACAGTGAGTCGTCAGAAGAGATGGCGTTCATTATCTCCTGCATCGAAGGACAGAAAAACAAAGACAATGTTCTGTAAATGCAGAAAACGTGTGCCAGGACCTTAGCAGCGTGCTACGTAACAATTGTAAAATTATTGTCATCCTTGTTTGCTTATTGATTTGTTCTTTGTGGATATCATAGCCACTGATCCGAGAACAACTGGTGGTTTATGTTTCAGTGAAAGTGTTATAAATGATCATAGCTGTCTTATAATATACTGAAAAGCTTTAAAACAATGCATTTCTTTATGTTAATATCCACAAAATATTGTTTCCATTAAAATTTTCGAATTAAACATAACAGGTTCATTGGACCCAGGGTATGTGAATGTGCAGAAAATATATGTAATGCAAAGAAGGGTTGTATGACTAAATTCACATCATAGATAACTTGGAAAACGTAACCAGAAAGAACAATAATACTTCAGTAGCAATGTAATTACTATTCAGAACCAATTATTGGAAAAAAAATTGTAAATTTTTTTGATAAAACTGAAATTAGAAACATTAAGTTTTTATGTGAGCAAGTGAATTTAATAAGTGTCCAAAAGAAGTATTACAGATACTCGCCAGAGTGTGTTATTTTTTGCAGTATTTTATTTTCAATATCACTACACACTTACGAGTTTATAAGGAGCACAAATTGTCTTGCACTACCCCTTCCTAATGCACTGCATGATGTATGTGTGCATTTTCAAACACTCAGTAGCTAGGGGCTATTAACTGTTGTATACAAATCAGGAATTCCAATTTCTTTGTGAATCAGTTCACGTTGTTCACTGATTACTCTGTGTTGTTAGTGACAAAAATTCAATTAACAGATGGGCCACATCATCCTTTGCTTCGCCTTCTCAACTGTCAATTGCTTACAGTCTCCCTTGTAATGACAGACAACCCCCTTTCTAGCTTAACATTCCGATCCTATATTAAAATGTGTCACATACAACTAGATCAATAAAGAACATCCAGATCAGACAATAAAGTACTCACAGTTTGAAACTCTTTCAGAAAGTACTCAACTCATTATGGCGAAAATCTCTGCAGTTAAAAATCATATGACGTGTAGTGTACACAAATGATAAGTTTTTGCCACATAACCTAATTGAAAGTTTTTTTTTTTTAATAAAAGCAACCTGGAGTACAAAATGTCATGCTTAATATTTTCCATGAGAGGACTGTTCAAGGTTTGTTAGCTTTGAGGGAACATCATTTTACTGAAAGTTTTGAGAGCACTGTTAAATTCATCAAAATAAATTTGAACATGGTGGAACATTTTAAATATTAGCTGACTTGGTAGAGATATCCATTTCAAGGATGCACTGCAAACACTACTTTCCAGCACAGTATCAGATATTTCCAAAGATTTTTGTCATGGCTGGATGTATGTTAACGTTGTCCTGATTGCACATTTGAGTTATCCAATGACACTCATTTGCGTATATATTGTACCACTCATGCTCTTCTAGAAATGACCAAGTACTGCATTGAGGACTCGAATTTTAAATATCTTTTGCCAGGAATGGTTTAAACAGATGCTGCAGAAAACAGATATGAAAAATATCAAACAATGTCAGTATGTCACTATCATCTATGTGACAGGTATTTGAGATTGAATCCAAGCTAAGAATTCAAGCCCCACTATCCTCGAAAATTCCATCATCTGTTCTTGGAGAAGTTGGAACAGATTTAGATTCTTGGAAGCCGACTGTGTAGATGATGTCACCTTATCTCCAGCACGACCCAACTTTGACAGTATAATGGATATCAGTGAGGACCAAATTCAGTCTGTTCAGGAATACTTGCCTTATTTTACACATACTTGTCAGGGTACTGTGCAAATGCTGTTGTTAAGAAGCTGACATGCGAGACATGTAAAACACATTTCGAGCGAGATAAAATATTATCAGCAAGAGAAAAAAATGAAGGTCAATCAGGTTATTTATGTTGTTATTTCTGCTTATTCGATTGGTAAAATCTTGGTATCTGGATAACACCAACACAGCTCCATTAGATGCTCTTCCCAGATGCATTTAGTTTTTAAGATTAGCTGTTGATGTAGCTAAAAAAGAAGACTTCTTCCTAAGGGAGTCTTCTTATAGTCACGTATATCACACAGATGACAGAATTCTTCAGTGGGTAGAGTATACTAAAGCTGTAACTACTATAGTTTATGCATATGGGTGGATACGATTATGTAATTATTGAAATTTATGCTAGAGCTAGCGTAGATTGTAATTGATGTAAAATAAGCTTAAGTATATTTGTATATTTGTAATAATTCAATAACTGAAGAAATATTTCAAATTATGTCTCGAAGTAGCAGTTTGACGAAAGCACAAGTTCTTATTGTAATTCGAACAAATTAGCATTTTGTGATTATTAAGCGTAATTGCTTCAATTTAATGTATCCCAATTATTCTTATTTATTTTTCAATATGAGCATGATATTGGTTATTTTTGTTACTTAAATATCACACACAACATTTAGTACATCGATTAATTAGAGGTATCACGTCTTATCATTAACTAAAAGTAATTGGATTAAGTATTTCACACACGCCTCTTTTTAGTTCTTAGAACAAAAATTATTTTTATCAGACAATGCACACAATACTATCTAATGCATAAGATGATCACTTATCAATTTATTCTACTCTTTCTTACCTATTATTGCTGAAGTGATGGTCAGTAGACTTGTAGCATGCCGAAAAGCGTTTAATTTGTGTTTCCGTGATCTCAAAGAAATTTCTAAGTAGCTTCTCGCCTCACAAGAGATTCAGAATGATTTAGTTTCATCTCGTGGTTATCGTGTTGGCGTCATAGGAAAAAATGTAAAGAAACAATCTATAACATTTATAAATTGGGAATTTGTGATTGCTACTTCGAAATGAAACTAGAAATGTTAAATTAAACAGTAATTATTTAACAAAATAAGTTTTTTGTACTGAAATCCAACATTTTGTGAATAATTGCCACAGTTTTGAACATAACAAAGAATTGTGCCGTATTTCGGCAAAATACTTGGAAGTTACAACAATTTTAGCTCAACTCTGGAGCGAAAGGATAAAATATTCATAATAAGATTCTATCAGTAGCCGCAATTGGTGATAATAATGGAATGACTGAATAAATTCCTAACAGGAATACAAGTTAAGTTCATTTGAACAAAATGGAAGAAAATAGGAGTCTGATAGCGTAAGATGCTGTCGGAAAGTCGCGCGATTAAAGAAGAAGGAGAAGAAGAAGAAGAGAGAGAAAAGACGGGCGCGCATTCTTATATAGAACAAAACACAGATAATAATGATACGCCGTTCACATTATTCTGGGTGTACATATTCGCTGACTTCCAGTGCAGTTCATTGACTTAGTGCTTAAATTATATCGTTAAATCTTAAGACTTCGATAGAAAAAAAATAGTAGGCTATGTTATTACGTCGCGGGCAGGGCACAATATTATAGTAGTAAAAGTACCGTGTAATATGTTTCTCAATAATTATGTTAAAAATTAATGATAGCCATAACGGTAATAACAGAAAAAAGAGCAAATTGTCAACTGTAAAGTAGTATGAAATAAATTTTGAGTCAGGTTAAGAAACTTTTACATTTGTCGTTTTCCTGTCATTCCTAATTTTCTCTTCTTGATACAAGCAATTGGATAGTTAGCACTGGGAGTGCATAATACTAAGCCTATATTTTACTTAGAAAGACTTCATTTAATGGTAGTAGTCTGGTTCATATTTGACAGTTCTGGCGACACCGACAGACGGAGGTGTCAGATTATGAAATCTCCATTTTGGGTTTGTTAGTTACAACTTCGTTACGTGAGGGTTTAGTATTACACTAATCCTGGTGACAATATCGATACGATGTTTGGTCAGTCATTTATGTCTCACTGAACTACGTTTGTGTCAAAGTAATTAAAATTATGATCACCAGAATAATTACTGCAATTTGTCTGCTAATTTTACTACAACTATCTCTATCACAGTAACTTTAATAGTGTAATTTACAGGCTGTGGTGTAAGTCGCTTTCGCTCACAACGTTTTTCTTAACCAGCAGTAAAAGAAGGTGAGGGAGGGCTCAACCCCCTGCAGTCCTTTGCGCGCCTGGCTGTGAGAGTTAATGTGACGTAGCACTGCCTGGTTATGTAGTTCCAGCCTGAATCCAACATTTTTTAATGGGCTGAAATTCTCCATTCATGGAATTATGTTTCAATATCGAAAGCATAAGTTTTGTAAGTCTGGATTGCGTTCTCGCTAACCTGACGTTTAATAATAATAATAAAAAAAATAGTGCTCTGCTCCAAAAGAAAGAAGTTGAAGCACGCTTTATTAAGTTACGCGTTACAAAGGAAATGATCACCAATGTTGAATGTTATTATTTTATAGCGCCTGTATTATTTCTTGTAGAGTAATTTTGTCTTGTTCGTTCGAAACACATCAGTTATAGTGCTTCTGGATTGTGAAATGAATGACCTATTGACATTATTACGCTTCTTAGTTGACATACATTCCTTGAAGCGTTTAGAATATGAGGGGCGTCGTACTGACTTCAGAGGTGCGGTCAAGCAGTTTATTGAATGTCCGGTGCTATACTGCCACAGAAAGCTTTCGCTGCCTTGAAAGAGAGCTACGAATCAAGTGGGATCAGATGAAACTTTGGATGTTAAGCACGATTACCTAGTTTTTAAATAAAACTTAAAACAAATCCTCTAGTTCTGATTGCTCATTGATCTGTCGTAATAACAACTAGCTTTCTCAAACAGGAACAACCTCTCCATAGCACCCCTAGTTCATCTCATCCTGTTCTAGAAACTGACACACACACTACTGGTTTGAGTATTCGGTAAGAGGCACACACACCTCACTTGGATGTGCCTCTGCCAAAAATTATCTACTTTAAGTGAAAAACAAGAATCAGAAATTTATCTTTTTTTTTCCTTTATTGGGTTCCGATTCCCCTTAAAGGGGGCGGGCTGGCAGCAGCTTATTACGCCGCTCTTCAGCCTACAGAATTTGTTTTAAAAAGATGAAGATCATAAAAAATAATAACAGTTGGCGATAAAATCGGTGACTTAAAGGTAAAAATAGCAGAAAATTCTGGAGCATAAAACATAAAACACAGGGTCGATGAAGCTAATAAAACACACAGGAAGCAGAAAAACAATAGACAGACAATTAAAAAAACACAGCGACAGTCTGGGTTCTGTTCGCAACAGATATAAAAAGCACACCCAGCGACAGCATGATTTCTGTTCGCAACATTGTGGAAGGACGCAGAACACCGAACACTCACTTAAACATTGCGCTAAAAGTTGGCACAAATACGACATACCACACCCGACAGCAGGTGGGGGGAAACTGGTCAGATGACGGGAAAAAGGGGGGGAGGAGAGGAAAAGTGAAGGGGGAGGGGGGAAAGGAGCTAATGGAAAAGGAGGATCCATAAGAGGGGTGGCGGTTGCTGAGCAAACGGGCCAGGGATTGGGGAAGGCAGAGAAGGGGAGTACAAAAGGAGTCGGGGGGGGGGGGGGGGGAAAGGAGATGATAGGCGGGGAGAAAACACAGGATGGAAGGGGTGAGGAAGAGGGAGCCCAGGGAAAGGACAGAGGAAAGGAGGGGGGGTTGAGGATCAGAGTTGATAGGAAGGATAAATGGAGGGAGACAGGGCATCATCTGGAAGGGGGAGCTGATGGAAGCCACCTTGGGAAAGGAGATGTAGGGTGTAGAGATGGAGGGTAGGGGGGACACAACGGTGATGACGTGGCAGGGGGCGGGGATGGGAGAGGAGAGGAGCAACCAGGGGATGAGGGGGTTCAAGACGGCGGGAGGTGTAGAGGATGCGGATATGTTCGTGGAATAGGAGCAGATGGGGGAAGGGAATGAGATCATAGAGGATCCGCATGGGGGATGGGAGGCTTCTATGGAAGGCGAAGTGGAGTGCATGATGCTCAAGGATTTGGAGGGACTTATAGAATTTGGGGGGGCAGATATCCAGGCAGGACTGGCATAACAGAGGATGGGACAGATTGAGGATTTGTAGGTGTGGAGGATGGTAGAAGGGTGCAACCCCCACGTCCAGCCAGAGAGGAGTTTGAGGAGTCGGAGGCGGTTGTGGGCTTTGGATTGGATGGAGCGGAGATGAGGGAGCCAGGTGAGGTGACGGTCAATGGTGAGGCCAAGATAGGTGAGGGTGGGGGTGAGGTGGACAGGACGTGCGCAGACAGTAAGGGAGAAATCCAGCAGCTGAAACGAGCGAGTGGTACGACCTACGATGATTGCCTGGGTCTTGGAAGGATTGAGTTTCAGGAGCCACTGGTTACACCATGCAGCAAAAAGGTCAAGGTAATTCTGGAGAAGGCGTTGGGACCGTTGGAGGGTAGGAGCGAGGGCGAGGAATGCGGTGTCATCAGCATATTGCAAGAGGTGTACTGGTGGGGGGAGGGGGGGCTGGGGCATATCTGCCGTGTACAGGAGGTAGAGGAGAGGGGAGAGGACAGAGCCCTGGGGCACACCGGCAGAGGGGTAGAAGGTGTGGGAATTGGCATTATGGATGGTAACATAGGAGGGGTGGTGGGAGAGGAAGGAGGCCATCAGATGGATTTAGTTGATAGGAAGGGCGTAGGTTTGGTGTTTAAACAGGAGACCGGGATGCCAGACACGGTCGTAGGCCTTTTCGAGGTCAAGTGAGACAAAAATGGCGGAGCGACGGGAGTTAAGCTGGAGGGAGAGGAGATGAGTGAGGCGGAGGAGTTGGTCATCAGCAGAGAAGGAAGGTCAAAAGCCACATTGGGTGTTTGGGAGTAGATGGTTTTTTGGTGGAGATGGATGCGCTGGGAAAGGATGGATTCCAAGAGCTTGCTGAACACCGATGTGAGACAGATATGACGATAGGAAGAGGCATCAGATGGAGGCTTGTTGGGTTTGGAGAACATCAGGATACGGGAGGTTTTCCACAGGTCGGGATAGAAGCCAGTGGCAAGGATGACATTGTAGAGGGTGGCAAGGAGGGAAAGGAAGGAGGGAGGGCAGTGTTTGAGGTGGCGGTAGGTAACGTAGTCGTGGCCAGGAGCAGTGTTGCATTTAGTGCAGAGTGTGAGGCTGATGTCCTGTGTTGTGATGGGAGTGTTAAGTGCAGATGGTGGGGTGTGGCCCAAGTACTGGAAGCTAGGAGCAAGGGGAGGAACAGGGGTATTCGTACGCTCTATGACATCAGGGAAGAGGGAATAATCAAAGTGGGGTTCATCTGGGATGGAAAAAAATCAGAGAGGTGGGAGGCAAAGTGGTTGGCCTTACTGAGGTTGTCAGGAAAGGGACAGTCATTAAGGAGGAGAGGGTAGTGGGGGGTGGGGCGGTTCCCAGTAAGGGGGTGGAAAGCAGACCAATACTTGGAAGAGTTTATGGGAAGCGTGGTGTTGAGTTGTGTACATGTCTGGCGCCAGGCACGGCGTTTCTTCACAGTAAGCAGGTTGCGGATGTGTCGTTGTAATTGCCGGTGGCAGGTAAGTGTATCCCGGTCACGAGTGCGGAGAAAAGAGCGGTAGAGGCGGCGGGACTCTTGAAGGAGAAGGACGGCCTGTGGAGGCAGGGCGGGGCGGTGAGGGTGGATGGCTTTGGTTTGGATATGGGTAGAGGTGGCGTCAGACAAGGTCTGGTGCAGGAAGGCAGCAGTGCGAGACATGTCATCAGGAGATTGGAGGGTAAGGTCGTGGCTGTCAACCTGGGTGTGAATGGAGTCCCGGTAGGCACCCCAGTTGGCACGGGAGTAATCATGGACAAGTTCAGGAGGGACGTCAGGGCGAGGATCGTTGCGGGGATGGCGACCATTAGAGATAGTGAGGAGAACAGGAGCATGGTCACTGCCAATGAGGTCAAGGACATCTGCGGTGACGGGCCCAAGGAGGTTGGGAGATGCAATGACCACATCAGGAGTGGTGTTGGATTCGGGAGAAATTTGTCTTTTTTTTTTTTTTTCTTTATTGTTATTTTCAAACCCGTACAAACAGGCAGGCTGTCAGCAGCATGGTACGCCGCTCTTCAGCCGTAGAGGAGATAAAGAAAGAACAGAAAGAATACACAAATGTGACATAACGGTGGGTAATAAAACAGTAGACACATAAAGACAAACACGGAGCCGTTCACACTCGACGATAATTCACTACAAACTGGTGTCACGACGCACTAACACTGAAGATGGCGATGGCACAGGTGAACGATGGAGTATGACGGGAACACTGAACACGAAACACGACGGCACTCACGAGACACTGATGGCGATGATCTCCGGCGCGCGAATGTCCACTCAGCGTGTACGAGTCCGGGGACCTGCCAAGAGTGGAGGTGGAGGAGGAGGAAGGGGAAATGGGACAGGGGAGAGCAGAGATGCCATGGGCAAAGGAGAGAGGGGGAGGGAGGAAGGGGGAGGGAAGCCCGGAGGAGAGGGTAGGAGGGAGGGGGGAAAGGAAAGAGAAGGGAAGGGAAAGGGGGGGAGGGAGGGTGCCTGAAGGAAAGGACACAGGAGGGGGGGGAGGATCAAAGTTGATAGGAGGGGTAGATGCAGGGGAGGAGGACATCATCAGGGAGGGGGAGCTGGCGGAAGCCACCTTGGAAGAGGGTAAGGAGGGTGGAGAGATGGAGACCGGGTGGGACGTGGGAGTACAGGCGCGGCAGCGGGCGGGGGTGGGAGAGGATCGGGGAGACGAGCGGGTGAGGAGGATCGAGTTTACGGGAGGTGTATAGGATTCGTATCCTTTCGAGGAAGAGGAGGAGGTGGGGGAAGGGGAGAAGGTCATATAGGATCCGCGTGGGGGAAGGGAGACGGATGCGATAGGCAAGGCGGAGAGCATGGCGTTCAAGGATTTGGAGGGATTTATAAAAGGAAGGGGGGGCGGAGATCCAGGCGGGATGGGCGTAACAGAGGATAGGGCGGATGAGGGACTTATAGGTGTGGAGGATGGTGGAGGGGTCCAGACCCCACGTTCGGCCGGAAAGGAGCTTGAGGAGACGGAGTCGGGAACGTGCCTTGGCTTGGATTGTCTGGAGATGGGGAGTCCAGGAGAGGCGACGGTCGAGGGTGACGCCAAGGTACTTAAGGGTGGGGGTGAGAGCGATGGGACGGCCATAAACGGTGAGATAGAAATCAAGGAGGCGGAAGGAGGGAGTGGTTTTGCCTACAATGATCGCCTGGGTTTTGGAAGGATTGACCTTGAGCAACCACTGGTTGCACCAAGCGGTGAACCGGTCAAGATGGGATTGGAGAAGGTGTTGGGAGCGTCGCAGGGTGGGGGCAAGGGCGAGGAAGGCGGTGTCATCGGCAAACTGGAGAAGGTGGACGGGGGGTGACGGCGGCGGCATGTCCGCCGTGTACAACAAGTACAGAAGGGGGGAGAGGACGGAGCCTTGGGGCACACCGGCGGAGGGGAAAAAGGTGTAGGAATCGGTGTTATGGATGGTGACATAGGAAGGACGGCGGGAGAGAAAGGAACCGATCAGACGAACGTAGTTAATGGGAAGGGCGAAGGTTTGGAGCTTGAAGAGGAGACCGGAATGCCATACGCGGTCATATGCGCGTTCGAGGTCAAGAGAGAGGAAGATTGCGGAGCGACGGGAATTGAGCTGTTCGGAAAGGAGATGAGTGAGGTGAAGGAGAAGATCGTCGGAAGAGAAGGACGGCCGAAAGCCACACTGGGTAACGGGGAGGAGGCGGTGCTGGCGGAGATGCTGGTGGATGCGGCGGGTGAGGATAGATTCCAGGACCTTGCTGAAGACCGAGGTAAGGCTGATGGGACGGTAGGAGGAGACGGCGGACGGCGGTTTGCCAGGTTTGAGGAACATGAGGATACAGGTGGTTTTCCACAGGTCGGGGTAGTAACCGGTGGAGAGAAAAGAGACAGGAGCTTCACGAAGGTGACGGTAGGTGACACGATCGTGACCAGGAGCGGTGTTGCGTTTGGTGCGGAGTGTATTGATGAGATCTTGTGTGGTGATGGGGGCATTAAGGTCCGTGTGTGGAATGTCGTCCAAGTACTGGAAACCAGGAGCGAGGGGAGGGACAGAGGTGTCAGTTCGATCGCGGATATCTGGGAAGAGGGAGTAATCGAACTGGGGATCATCAGGGATGGAAAACACATCGGACAGGTAGGAGGCAAAGTGATTGGCCTTACTAAGGGCGTCAGGGAAGGGGTGATCATTGTGGAGAAGAGGATAGTAGGGGGAGGGTTTAGTTCCGGTAAGGCGACGGAAAGCGGTCCAGAACTTGGACGAGTTTATAGGGAGGGTAGCAGTTAAACGGGTGCATGTCTGTCGCCAGTCCCGGCGTTTCTTGGCCGCGAGCAAATTTCGAATGTGTCGCTGTAGTTGCCGGTGGCGTCGTAGGGTGTCCGGGTCACGCGTGCGGAGGAAGGCACGGTAGAGACGACGGGATTCACGGAGGAGGAGGACGGCCTGTGGTGGTAAGGTAGGACGGTGGGGGTGGATGGCAACAGTAGGGACGTGGGCCTCCACGGCCTCAGACAAGGTCTGCTGGAGAAAGGAGGCGGCATGGGTGACATCATCGGGACGGCAGTAGGCGAGAGGGTGGCTATCGACCTGAGTGGAGAGGGTAGGCATTCCAGTTGGCACGGGAATAGTCATGGATGTACTTAGGGGGAGGGTCATGACAAGGGTCGGGGCGGGGGCGACGGCCGTCTGAAACGGTGAGGAGGACAGGGAGATGGTCGCTACCAATAGGCTCCAGGACATCCACCGTAATGCGACCAAGGAGGTTGGGGGAGGAGAGGATAACATCGGGAGTGGAGTTGGATTCGGGACGAGTGTGCTGGGGGATGGGGATGAGGTCGCCTTGAAGGGAGGAGAGGAACCGATGCCACCGCCGTAACTGGGCAGCGGAGCGACTATGGATGTTGAGGTCAGCGGCGATCACATAGGAGAAGAAGGTACGATCGATGTGGGAGAGGAAGTCGAAAGGAAGAGGGGCGTTGGGGCGGACATAGATGGTGGCACAGGTAATGGTAAGGCCGGGGAAGAAGAGACTAAGGATCAGGTGTTCGGTGGGGTCGGGAAGGAGAGGCTGGAGCCGAACGGGGATCTGGCGGTGGTGGCCAATGGCAACTCCGCCACGCGCAACTGGGAGGTAATTATCGGAGCGGTGGAGGAGATAGGGGGAGGTGTGGATGGAGTGGTGGGGTTGGAGGAAGGTTTCATTGAGGAGGAAGGCATCCACACGGTGGGTAGCAAGGGTGTGCAGGAAGAGGTTCTTGTTGGCGGGAAGGGAGCGGATATTGTTGAAAAGGATACGATGCTGTCGCGCCATGATAAGGACTTATACGAGGGTGTCAAGGCGGGAGAAGGTGAAATGGGCCTGGTTATTGGAAAAGGTGGCGTACATTTTAAGGTGGAATATGGAACGGGCGGCGAGGGAGATCTGTTGTAAGGTGTGGGGGCGCTGAAAGGGATGGACGTTTTGAAGGACAATGGTGAGGAACCTGATGATGTCCTCAGCAGTGGGGGGGGACGAAGGGAATTGCCAGGAGGGGTGGGGGCGTCCAGGGGACGGACAGGTACGGTGAGTTCAGGAGTGGTGAGAGGGGGTCGGGCTTTGCACTTTTGGGAGTAGGTGGGGTGGGGGAGGCTGCAGGTATTACAGGAGGGAGGGGATTGGAGGTTGGGGCACTGCCAGAGGAAGTGCGCTTGCCGACAATGTGGGCAGGTGGGGGCCTCGCGGCACTCTGCTGTTGGATGTGCATTGTAGCGCAGACATCTCTGGCAGCGCAGGGATTGAGGGGGGGAACGGGAGGGGTCGACCTTGTACCGCTGATTGAAGAGGAGGGCACCCTCCTTCAGGAGACGGTCAATGGAGGGGGTGTCCTCAGAGAAAACCCGCATAAGGCGGGTGGGGCCGGTCGCGTTGAAGATGCGGCGGACCGCCCGCACCTCCAGGGTGGGATGGGCCTTCAGCTCCGCCAGCACCTCCTCCTCCGTGATCGACGGGCCAAGCCGAGTGATCACGGCGGTGAGGGTCGGCGGGCGACGCGGGGGTTGGGGTTGGCGGGTAGGAGATGGGGAGGGAGCAGGGGTGAGGGAGGCATGAGGACCAAAACGGGTGATGGGGAGGCGGGAGAGGATGTCAGTATGGAGGGTTGGGCTGGGGGAGGAGATAAGAACAGAATCCCGCCTGGGAGTAAGGAGAGAGATGGGGACGCCAGGGAAATGTTGGCGGAGGAGGAGGGAGAGATTCCGGGCCTCGAGGAAGGAAGGATCGGGATGGGACAGGAGATATTTGTAGAGACCGGGTGGGGAGGAGGAGGAGGAGGAGGAGGAGGAGGGAGCGGGGCCTGGTGGGGAGACGTCCATGGCATTTTGGGGTGGGGATGGCGGGCGGGGTGGAGCCTTTTTAGGAGCAGAGGAAGTGGAGGCGCCACTAGGGCGTTTGACAGCGGCAGATGGGCGGGTGGTGACAGGAGGGACGGGAACGATGGGGAGGTGGTGGGAAGGGACAGGTCCCGGCACGGACGCAGCAGTCGGCGCCGGAGATAGTGACTGTGATGGTGAGAAATTTGTCACAGGTAAGGGCTGTAAACCATATCGCATTTGCCACGAACTACGAGAACGAGTTTTAAGTATTCTTGGAATAAGTACTGCAAAGCCTTGTTCGCTTATACCAAGATCTTTAAAAGGCAAGAGATATGTACTTGTTGAGTTGAACATCAAATACTTTACGACAAAACGTAAAAATGCGAAATAAACGTGACTGCCAGCAGTTGGCTGCTACTGGATGGCGAATGGCGGGCCACACGGCTGTTGCCTGGCGTCGCCAACAGATGGCAGGTCGATAGTCACTTTTATGCTTGCGGCAATACGTGTTGGTAAACTATGTAGTATTACACCTGTATGCAAGGATGTCAACGTCCTTACAGATACATTGTAAGTAAAATGTAGGCTTAATATTGTGCACATTCAGTGTTCAAAATGTAATTACGCATATCGAGAAGAGAAAATTAAGATTAATGGGGAAATGACAAATGTAAATGTTTGTTAAGCTCTCACAAAATTTATTCCAAACTACTTTACAGTTGACAATTTTCTCTTTTGTCTGTTAATACCGTTACGGCTATCGTTAAGTATTAACATTATAATTGAGAATCATTTTAAACCCTACTTTTGCTATACACTAAAGAATTCTGTAGTCTGTGTGATCTAGCTTACTACAAGAAAACTCCCTTTGATAGCACTCTTCTCTTTCAGTTACGTCAACAGTAAATTTCTCTGGAGAGAGCATTTCACAAAGCTGTGTTCATGATCTCTAGACACCAAGTTTTTTACTAACCAAATAAGTAAAAATAACAGCATTAACAGCCTCATTATTAGGACAATACGACCTACTTGTGTCCACCTTTCGTATATGTTTATGATTTTCTGTTACTAAAAGTCTTTTATCTAGCTCTAAATATGTTTTAGATGTCTTCTTAAGAACAGCTCTGGTATAATACCCTGACAAGTATGTGAAAACAGTCAAGTATTCCTGAACAGACTGCATTTCTTCCTCACTGAAATCCATTATACCGTAAATGTTTGTTGGAGTTAATGTCACATCATCTACACAGTCAGTTTTAAAAGAATCTAAATCTATTAGAACTTCTCCAAGAGCAAATGATGGAATTTTGAAGGACAGCAAGGTCTGAATTCTATGCTTGGATTGAATATCAAATACCAGTCTCATGATACCAGATACAAATCATTGAGATCCTGCCATTGTTCGATATTTTCCAAATCTCGCTTCTAAAGCATCTGTTCCACCATTTCCTGGCAAAACATATTTAAAATTCGAGGCCTCAGTGGAATACTTGATCATTTCTAGAATGTGAGTGGTATCTGATATGGCCAAATGAGTGTTATTGGTTAATCCAAATTCTGCGATCAGGACAACATTTCCATTTATCTAACCATGATGAAAAACTTTTTAAATATCTGATATTTTCTTCTGCTGGAAAGTTGTTTCTGCAGTGCGTCCTTAAAATGGCTATCTCTAACAGGGAAGGTAACATTTAAAATGCTCCACCATGTGTAGATTAATTTTGATGAATTTAGCTGTTTTCTCAGAACTAAAAACTTAGTAAGATGATGTTCCCTCAAGGCTAAGAAACCTTGAACAGTTGTTCCACTGAAATTATTAAGCACAGGTTTGACATTTTGTCACTCAATGTTGCTTTTATAAAGAGATTTTGAGTTTGTTGGCAGATTTTATTATCTGTGTAGACTCGATGTTATGCAGCTTTTTAACAGCAGAGAACTTGGCCACTAGCAGTTGTATACTTTCTGAAATTGTTTCAAACAGTGGGTACTTTATTGTCTCATCAGTAATTTTTTTTATTGATTCAGTAGTTTCTGACACATTTTAATATGTGAACAGAATATAAAACATAAAGAGGGGTTTTGTATCATCACAGGGATGTTTGTAAAAATTTGAGGAAGGGAAGCAAAGCTTGGTGTAGCCCATCTGATAATTCAATTCTTGTCACTAACAATACAGGCTAATTAAAACAAATTGCATGTAGTCTAGAAACTATTTTCTTAATTAGAGTGAACAGTTCTTCACCATTTACGTCCTTCACATGAGGGATAAAAACTTGAGCACTAGTTGCCACATCTTTAGAACTGAATGCAGTTTCCAGAATGCTACCTCCTGTGAAGCACTTGTGTGTCCCGTCATAGCACGATACTCAAGTACCAGATAACAGCGATAGCGGCTACTGAACGTATACAGAGAAGGGCAGCACAAATTGTCACAGGTGTGGGTGACCCGCGGGAGTGTGTCACGCAAGCGTCAAAAAACTCAATCGGCAGACGCCTGAAGAGAGCCGCAAGTTACCCCACGAGAGGCCGCTTACAATATTTCGCAGGTAGCTGTTAAGCGAGGTGTCCAGGGGCGCTCTCCAGCCACTACGCGGCGCTGCCGTAAGTAGGCTGAAGGCAGAGTAAGGCCGGCCACGGCACGGAGACGTCTCAGCACTCGCCCTTAACACACTCCGTGCACGAACGGAACGGGAAAGAATTTCGAAACTAGTTACCGTGCCAAGTACTCTCTGCCAGGCACCTCACAGCTGTTTGCAGTGTAGTGCGGGGATGTACATTGGACGGTCAATTTGGTGCTTCAAAATACGTCGCCTAAGTGGACGATTTAATAGCACAATTATGTTCAATCACGTCAGACATGCAACCATCAACGGAAATATACGGCAATTTCCCAAAGCACCCTTTTACGTCCCCGTATGCGTTTTAGAATCTGGTACGACGGTGATGCATTCTCGCCACCGTGTGTGATGTAGTCGCTTGCCGATTAAGAGAGAAAAATGTGAATATTAAGAAAATGAACATACAAATGTTTTGGATGGGATCGATCTTTAGCAAAACACTATTTTGTTTCACAACCAAAACTTATTTCACTACAGTTGCAGCAACAGCAGCGGGCTTTTATTTTATGGCTGTTAAACATAAAGAATGTTCTATGCTGTTTGTACCTATGTAAATATTACATTTTAAAATCGCAATTACAAATTTTTGAAGAACGCATATAGTTTTGTCGTCCTACATTTTTACCACATGGTGTGATATTCCTGAGGTATTATGTTGTGTTGGCAGAATAGCCAACATCGTGTTACTAGAGGAGGTCGAAATGCACGCGTTTCAGCTCACGCAGGCTGGCGTGAGGAGGGAAGAACTATACTGACGTGAGGTCTGGAACATGACAAGAAATTAGAATTCAGAAAGCGGACATAATTAGTTTGATACTTAACTTTAATCCATTAATGATGAACGTCGCTCTTGACAGTACATGATTCACAATTTTGTCTGTTCAGAATACATTCTTGAAGTTATTAGTTATAGTAACTGAATGTGGCGCCTTGCTAGGTCGTAGCAAATCACTTAGCTGAAGGCTATATGCTAAACTGTCGTCTCAGCAAAGGAGAGCGTATGCAGACAGTGAACCATCGCTAGCAAAGTCGGCTGCACAACTGAGAGAGTGCTAGGGAGTCTTTCTAAACTAGACCTGCTGTGTGGCGGCGCTCGGTCTGCAATCACTGATAGTGGCGACACGCGGGTCCGACGTATACTAACGGACCGCCGCCGATTTAAAGGCTACCACCTAGCAAGTGTGGTGTCTGGCGGTGACACCACATATTATGTATTTATATTGCGTGTTTTCTTTCAAAGTTTGACATCTACAGCCATATAGAACTTAGTGTAGACAAGTTATTTAGCAAAAAATACTACTTGGGAACTGTTATGGCTATGCCTCAAATTAATTAATTCTGTGTGGAAGATTTTGTGTGTGTGTGTGTGTTCGTGTGTGCGAAGAGTTGGTGCTCTCTAATAATTCTTTGAGGGCAGAGAACAGAGGTCCATTGTAGAGGACTGTGTATTCACTTATTACTTGTTTTCCTACAACTATGGCTTATCATATTTGATAGTTTTCCTCAATTATCAAATTTTTTGGGGGCTGTTGCTGCATTTGAGAATTTTCAAGTCAGTATTCATGTCTGTGGGGCTATTTTTCTTGTCCATATGTAGTGAAGTAGAAGTGGATAGTTCCTGTGAATTATTATGGGTGGAGGTTACACTCAACAACCGAGCTAGGTTAATAATTGGCTCCTTTTACCGACCTCCCGACTCAGCAGCATTAGTGGCAGAACAACTGAGAGAAAATTTGGAATACATTGCCAGATATAGACTGGGACACTCAGATGTTTAGGACGGGTGGTAGGGACAGAGCATCGAGTGACATTATACTGAGTGCACTATCCGAAAATTATCTCGAGCAATTAAACAGAGAACCGACTCATGGAGATAACATCTTGGACCTACTGATAACAAACAGACCCGAACTTTTCGAATCTGTATGTACAGAACAGGGAATCAGTGATCATAAGGCCGTTGCAGCATCCCTGAATATGGAAGTTAATAGAAATATAAAAAAAGGGAGGAAGGTTTATCTGTTTAGCAAGAGTAATAGAAGGCAGATTTCAGACTACCTAACAGATCAAAACGAAAATTTCTGTTCCGACACTGACAATGTTGAGTGTTTATGGAAAAAGTTCAAGGCAATCGTAAAATGCGTTTTAGACAGGTACGTGCCGAGTAAAACTGTGAGGGACGGGAAAAACCCACCGTGGTACAACAACAAAGTTAGGAAACTACTGCGAAAGCAAAGAGAGCTTCACTCCAAGTTTAAACACAGCCAAAACCTCTCAGACAAACAGAAGCTAAACGATGTCAAAGTTAGCGTAAGGAGGGCTATGCGTGAAGCGTTCATTGAATTCGAAAGTAAAATTCTATGTACCGACTTGACAGAAAATCCTAGGAAGTTCTGGTCTTACGTTAAATCAGTAAGCGGCTCGAAACAGCATATCCAGACACTACGGGATGATGATGGCATTGAAACAGAGGATGACACGCGTAAAGCTGAAATACTAAACACCTTTTTCCAAAGCTGTTTCACAGAGGAAGACCGCACTGCAGTTCCTTCTCTAAATCCTCGCACAAACGAAAAAATGGTTGACATCGAAATAAGTGTCCAAGGAATAGAAAAGCAACTGGAATCACTCAATAGAGGAAAGTCCACTGGACCTGACGGGATACCAATTCGATTCTACACAGAGTACGCGAAAGAACTTGCCCCCCTTCTAACAGCCGTGTACCGCAAGTCTCTAGAGGAACGGAGGGTTCCAAATGATTGGAAAACAGCACAGATAGTCCCAGTCTTCAAGAAGGGTCGTCGAGCAGATGCGCAAAACTATAGACCTATATCTCTTACGTCGATCTCTTGTAGAATTTTAGAACATGTTTTTTGCTCGCGTATCATGTCATTTCTGGAAACCCAGAATCTAGTATGTAGGAATCAACATGGATTCCGGAAACAGCGATCGTGTGAGACCCAACTCGCCTTATTTGTTCGTGAGACCCAGAAAATATTAGATACAGGCTCCCAGGTAGATGCTATTTTTCTTGACTTCCGGAAGGCGTTCGATACAGTTCCGCACTGTCGCCTGATAAACAAAGTAAGAGCCTACGGAATATCAGACCAGCTGTGTGGCTGGATTGAAGAGTTTTTAGCAAACAGAACACAGCATGTTGTTATCAATGGAGAGACGTCTACAGACGTTAAAGTAACCTCTGGCGTGCCACAGGGGAGTGTTATGGGACCATTGCTTTTCACAATATATATAAATGACTTAGTAGATAGTGTCGGAAGTTCCATGCGGCTTTTCGCGGATGATGCTGTAGTATACAGAGAAGTTGCTGCATTAGAAAATTGTAGCGAAATACAGGAAGATCTGCAGCGGATAGGCACTTGGTGCAGGGAGTGGCAACTGACCCTTAACATAGACAAATGTAATGTATTGCGAATACATAGAAAGAAGGATCCTTTACTGTATGATTATATGATAGCGGAACAAACACTGGTAGCAGTTACTTCTGTAAAATATCTGGGAGTATGCGTACGGAACGATTTGAAGTGGAATGATCATATAAAACTAATTGTTGGTAAGGCGGGTACCAGGTTGAGATTCATTGGGAGAGTGCTTAGAAAATGTAGTCCATCAACAAAGGAGGTGGCTTACAAAACACTCGTTCGACCTATACTTGAGTATTGCTCATCAGTGTGGGATCCGTACCAGGTCGGGTTGACGGAGGAGATAGAGAAGATCCAAAGAAGAGCGGCGCGTTTCGTCACTGGGTTATTTGGTAACCGTGATAGCGTTACGGAGATGTTTAATAAACTCAAGTGGCAGACTCTGCAAGAGAAGCGCTCTGCATCGCGGTGTAGCTTGCTCGCCAGGTTTCGAGAGGGTGCGTTTCTGGATGAGGTATCGAATATATTGCTTCCCCCTACTTATACTTCCCGAGGAGATCACGAATGTAAAATTAGAGAGATTAGAGCGCGCACGGAGGCTTTCAGACAGTCGTTCTTCCCGCGAACCATACGCGACTGGAACAGGAAAGGGAGGTAATGACAGTGGCACGTAAAGTGCCCTCCGCCACACACCGTTGGGTGGCTTGCGGAGTATCAATGTAGATGTAGATGTAGATGTAGGTATTGAGAAAATGTGGAATGACAACTGTCATTTTTTGATGTTCCTCTGTTTCCTGTGCATCTGGTATTAATGTTTCTGCTTGGCTGTCCTATATACAGTGATTTACAATCCTGTCATGTTAGTTGGTAAATACCAGATGTGTTGTGTTTGTCTGGGCTTGTGTTGGTTGTCCTCAGTTTTCTCTGTGTTCAGTTTGTCTGCCCTGTAGTCTGCTTTTAGCCCCTTTTTTGAGTATGTTGCCTATTCTGTGGTCTCCTTTGTTGTTGTTGGTGAGAGTGAATCAATTGTTTACTGTTGTTGGTGTTCCTTGTTCATGTATGCTTACATGTGTGTTCTGTGTGTTGGTAAGTTGGTAAGGAGGCTTTTGTTTTTGTGTGTTGGGTGTCCTTTTTGATTGTGTTTTAATTTTGTGGTCCAGTTTATCTATAGTGTTTGTATCGTATCCATTCTTTACAGCTTTTTGTCTATCTGTAGTTCAATGTTTTAGTTGTTTTCACTGAGTGGTGTTTTGTTCAGGCTGTGCAGCATATATTGGAAACCGGCTAGTTTGTGACCATTCGGATTATTAGAATGTTTCTGAATGGCTGTGCTGGTGTGTTCACTTTTCTGAAAATGGAGAATTGGTGTTGGTTGTTGCGTCTATAAATTGTGAACTGAAAGAAATTTGACATTTTGTCGTTTTCTGTTTCTATGGTTGCATTGATTGACTCTTCTAGTAATGTACGCTCTCGGAAGATTAACACTAGACCGTGTCGTGAGTCAGAACGCCTCTCTTGCAGCGTCTGCCACAGGAGTTGTCTCACTAAAAGAATCAGTGACGAAACGTGCTGCTGTTCTCTGGATCTTTTCTGTTTCCTCTATCAGTCCTGTCTGGTGTGGATCCCATATCGATGAGCAGCAGTCAAGTACTGGTCGAACGAGCGTTTCGTAAGCTACTGCCTCAGTCTGGCACCTTCCTTGCAGTGGCAAACTGCATTCGGTGGAATACTGCTGTATATTATCAGACGAAAATTACCGTGGGTTAAGTTCGTAATCATACCGACAAACTGAGTAGCCAGTTTGGATAACAGGAAAGCAAACGTAATAACATTTCATCACTACCTCACTAAATGCATGCGTCAGAAGAACAATTTTGAGTAAAAAGCAGATGCCTTTGTCCCACTGGGCAACGATTCGAAACATTCGTTAGATATACAAATCGCGCCGATTTCAACACATTGCAAAGCGCAATTTATAACAGGAAATGAAAATGACGATTATTTATTCGTTTCTCAAAATTGACAGGAAAACTACTGGTTTGTTTAAATATACATCCGGAATATGGAGCAGACTAGAGCGGAATTTCGGACGGAAGATACTACAACAATGGCAACATGTAGGTAGCACAGGTCACGTGGTCAGCTTGTCGAGTCAAGAATAAAGCGGGAGGTTCGGCGCTTCTGACCCAGAGCGTAAGAGGCGGTCTGACAGACGTCCATCAACTGTTTTCAACGTGTAGAAGACCTGTATAGTAGACACATTGAAATCGAAAAGCGCCTTGGTTACGTCATCAAAGAAAAAATCTTTTCGTGTAATAAATGTTTTGCTGTAGTGAGATAAATAGAAGGCCAACTTCATTCCAGTACACGTCATGCTGGAGAATCGTTCGCAACGTTTTCTGATGCGTCACACTTCATATTTCGATACTGCGGCGGTGTCTGTACCAGAATAAGCAGGATTCATAGCCTCTTACTCTGTATGAAAATCGTACAGTGCGGATGTACTGCATGACAATTAAACATTGTACACATATTGTGACCAAATTGCCAGAAAAGTACACGATTCCTTGCCAAACCGTTATGTATGTGCGGAGTGGAAAACAGCACAGTCTGGAAGCATTAAAATGGTTGGCCAGCAACTAACAGTTGTGATTCACATGTAGGAATCGGCACGCATCTCGCAACTGAGGGGATACGCGAGATTCTGCTGTCATCAGAAGAACAATCTTATATCATAAAACAGCCTTTACTCGCGAGAGAGTTAAACTGCCAACATTTCGGAGCGCCAGCAGCAACAATCATTCCCTGAGGCACCGACAAATTTCTGTCAGCCGCAGAAAACGGCAAACTGACGCAAAATTAAATTCGGCTTCTGCATTACTGGGCTCTGCATTTGTGACTGAATGTGCTCCAGATCAGTACAGTGCTACGCGGTCTAGTAGATTTTTAATCTAGTTTCACTTTGTTTTCAGAACGTCGACGGCACATGTATGTGAACATATACGCAATGTGTAATATCAGTGTGAGGAGGATACCATGATTCTTTCGAAACTAATATCTGGAATAAGGGTCTTAAATACAAGCGATCTTGGCTGTCACAAAATAATATGTATAAGCAGAGATCGCCCCAGAAACATTTGTAAGTTACGTAGTAATATGCCGCTCCAGGCGTTAGGTGAAGTATACAGCATGTTAAAACTTAATAAGAAGATAATTAGATGTGACCTACACGTAAACTATTAATAAGAGTGCCTTAAACAGCGCGGTACCCCTAAATACGTTTGGGTTACTATGAAGCACTCCTTTCAGATTCTCCGAAAAATGACACAAAGAGCAAAGTGGAGAGTGATCATAGCACAAATACAGAACTTTTATAAACGCAATTACCTCATGACCGCCAAAGTGATAAACATAGAGGATGACTTGAAGAAGATGCTATCGTTAGAGCAGTTTTGTGAAACTATCATTTGGGAAAAAATTAACAAACATTTTGATAGTGTGCAAACTGTTCAGAGTGATAAATTCAATTTGCTGATAGGATAGACCACATGACTAATATAAAGGTTACGGACCAAGAGCCTGAGTTGCTAGAAAACGGATTACAGTATAATATACCATCGACCATAAACGAATGATTAATGAAATAGTTAGAGAAACGATAATTGGTTTGCACTCTTCCTCCAGCGAGAAGTGTGAAAATATAACTGCGGCAATCGGTATAGCTCAAGTTTTTGGAACTGAGTTTTGTAGCCTAGCATGACAACAATAATGTAACAAAAATTGTCAAAACTGTCACCGAAAAGCTGACAGACCATAAAGCAATAATTATTAAAGCAGACAAGAATATTGCAGCGGTTGTTATTTATAAAGGCGATTGCTTTAAGAAAATTGAAAATTTTTTTAAGATAATGGCATAGTGTAGATAGATAAGAACTCCATCAACAAATTTAGTTGTGAAATTTGGAAAGAAAAATAATCAGTCACACTTCTTGTTGGAGGAAAGCCAAGTGTTCGCTAAAATGATGTCATGTTAATTATCCACAAATTAATACCCATAAACATAACAAAACAGATGATGCCAATTGTTGACAGATGACATTCCCCACTGCCAAGCTGAGTTCTTTTAATTTCTTTATTAAAAGAACTGTTAGTTTTTCAAAATCTTTCAAATGCAAAGAATAATGTAGTATTGGCGAATTTTTTTAAAACCATCATGGTGCCAGATACATTCACTCTAGCCTCTTTTGATATAAGAAACTTGTATACGAATCTCCATGTTACAGAAATTATTAATACCATTAGAGCAAACCTTATTAGGCATAAAAGGAATAACCCTGCAGAAGCAATAGGATTAATAGAATTTTCAGAATATTAATTGTCTTTCAACTATTTCCAATTCGATGATAAGTATTATTATCAAGGAGAAAGTTTGGTTAGGGGGAACTGTTTTGTAGGAACCTTGTCAGATATCGTCTTCAACGACCTTGAGGAAAACATCTTTACTAAATACCAGGTATATGGGAAAACAGGCTATTGCAAGCGATATGTTGATGACGTTATAGCTCTAATCCAAGGCGATAGGAAATATGTAGAGATTTATTTACAATACATCAACAGTATATACAGAAAGATGCTGTTCACTGTTGAATTAGAAGATAATGATAAATAAAAATTTTTGGATTGACATTGGCGGATCTGGTGGTATGCATTCGTTTCAGATCATCAGGAAACCATGTACCACCGATGTGGTAATGTCAACTCAGGTCACCGATCCAGGTATCAAAAAGCATTTTTCTTTTCTGTGATACAGAGGCTTTTGAATCCTTCCTTAGAACAATAAGCAAATTAAGGAATTTACTATTTTCAGATCGATTGCCTATAGAAATGAATATGAGTAATCCTTAGTAGATTAATTATATAACAGGTTATATAAAAGGAATAAGATATAAAGTAAACCACATTTGCTGGTTAAAACCAAGATCATATCAATTTCCTACCAAGATACTGTCTCAGACAAGATTGAAGGAAGTCTTTGGAGAACAAATATTAAAGTGACCTTTAGCAAAAATAATAATTTACAATTTAACACACGCCATTATGTTCGATTGCACAGAGATGATCATAGCAATTCAGAGGTATACTGATTACATTGTGTGGAGTGTGGTAGTTTCTACGTAGGCCAGACCAGTACATCCTTTTTTGGAAGATTTTGTGACCATATACGTAATCACAATAAAACAACCATTGGTGAGCATTTGTGACTTTCCAACAATACAGTCCATGTTATGGGGCACTGTATGAGAATACCGCATAAAGCACCTATATGTAATCAACTTAACATACACGATATTTCAGGAATAAATAAACCCTGGAAACACCACACATAACGCATTTTGAACGATCAATTGGAAGCAGGAGACAACAGCTTCTTTAATATTTTCCAAGGTGAATTGTGAAACTGAATCCCCTTACCGCATTCCCTTATTTTCCTTCACGACACCTATATCTAGTCCTCTATCAGATTCTCCTCTTTTCTACTACCTGATCACCCTATTTTCTTCCCCAACTGCCATCATTCAATACCTCCATCCCTCCCAGACTTCAGACCACTTTACCCCTCTCGCCCTTCCACCCCCTCTTTATCTGATAATGGATGAAGGCTTTGTAGCATGTTTCAGCATAACATATCAGGGTTGGCGTTTTCTGTGGGAGGAGACCAGACAGAAACGTCATCGGCCTAATCGGATTACGGAAGAATGGGGAAGGATGTCGGTCATGCCCTTTGAAAGGAACCATCTCGGCATTTGCCTGGAGCGATTTAGGGAAATCACAGCCGGACGCGGGATTGAATCATCGTCCTCCCGAATGTGAGTCCAGTGTTAACGTATCAGATTCACTCTTTTAACTTAGTTGTTTTTTTTAATAAAAGGGAAAATAGGTTCAGTTGAAAATTAGATTCATTATATACACCACAGTATGATATCAATGTCACAAAATTGGTTATTGTTATTATGCACTGGGAAATGTGAGATAGCTACGTATATCTTTGACAATATGTATTATGCTACTCGTGTTCCAACTTTACCTCCTATGTTATAGTACCTCATATACTACCTTAAGGTGCTTCCAGAACTTTTCTTCTAGACATTGACTTAGATAATCAGATCAGATATAAAATATTCAGCAGAGTTAAATTCAAATTTCAGCAATAACCTCAGTGCAGGAACATACTGTAAACTGGAGTTACTACTATAATCTGAAAGGCGTACTAGAAACGTTCGCTGTACCCTAGGAGGTTTTGCATGTTGTTTGTCTACTCCTCACCCACCACTTTCAATCACTTTGTACAAGCTCTGAGCAAGTTTCGATCACATACTTATTTCACAATGCTTCCTCTATTTGATACTTCTCTTAAGAGATGTTTGTCAATGGTTTTACTCTGTACTACCCTACTTAACCTCTTGGCACCTTTGCTGTTAGCTACATGTCGCTTTCCTTTAAAGATATATAATACTACCTTTTATCTCACTTTGTATCACTCAAACATAAACCTTATTATCTGTCCTCCTCCCTTAGGACTGGCTATGAGGTGATCTCCTCACTATCCCACCAATAATAACGTTGTCTTAATTATTTTAGTATAGTTAGTATAATCAGTTTAATATTATTTTACCTTAGTTCAATTAAAAAGAACCTCAGTTTAATCCACTGTGTGGCTGTTTTCATGGTGTGTAGCTTTAACTCTATTGGTGTTAGGGACGTTATACTTTTTCCTTTTATTCAGTTGACAACCTATCTTGGAACATTCTGTTTCATAAATGACAAACCATGAGCAGTTTTTTAACATATTTACATTTTGTTCACAAAATGTCAATGAGAGATGTATGTGAACATATACATAAAAACGATAATGTCAGTCTGAAGATGACAACACGATTCTCTCAAGACTAGTACTTGGAATAAAGGTCTTAACATAAAGCGATCTTGGGTTTCACAAAAAACAAATATAAGCAGAGATCGCTCCAACAATATCCGTAAGTTATATGAATGACTTATGTGTACTTTCCACAGACAAACAAACTAATATCAATCTGAATAGCAAGCCCAGTATTTTAGGACCTGTGACTATACCCACAGTGTAGAGACTAGAGTAGCTGACCAGCTACTATTCCCAATATCTTCAACATGCATGACTGCCCATAGGATCCTGAGATTAGAAATTTCTAAGGCTGCAATTATTTTTCTGTCTGTCTGTAATTTCCATAAAAGTCGTATTCTTCTCCTGCCAAGCACACAGAAAAGTGATGTGATTGAATTACATTTTCCAGTTATGAGAGAAGCTGAAAAAATGAAGAAAAATTTGTGTCACAGCCAGGACTATAACCATGCATCTATATTAGCTGTACTGTTATGGTGGTGTCATGGTTAGCACAGCTGCCTAGTAAGCATGAGACCTGGGTGCCAGTCCCAGCCATGGCACAAATTTTAATTCACTTCTTCAGCTTCTATTATTCAGAATGCTGTTGTTAAAATCTCAGAAACTGCAGAAACTGCTATAACAACATTCTAAAGGTTACAATTACTTTCAAAAATTTTGTTTCTTAATGTAAATCACAATCGTGTTAGTACCTGGTTCCTACTTATCATTACAGTAAATATTATTAAATGTTTAAACAGTGCTTTTGGAAATGTTTTTGCAGCAAACTGCAACTGTGGTTGCATAAATCGAATATTTTAAAAGTAGATGACAATTCCCAAAGCGTGTGTTTTGGGTTTCATTTCCCAATGGTGTTATTAGCTAAAACAAGAAAAAGAACTGACCATTTATCATAATTGTGTTATTCGTCATTGTACATTTCAGCAACTACTGAGGACATTATTCACAACACCATATTGATGACTCAAGAGCTGTAACTTGCCCTACATCATATGGCTTTTGAAACCTTCAAACACCGTCAACTCATTACCTGACATTTATATTATAAAAACGCTATTTCGCATGTTTTTATAACACCATCTTCTAAAGCTTTGCTAGTACGTATTTAATGTAGTTAAGGTTTTGGTTTTTATGTTTATCTTTCCTTTGAGCACAAGATTTTACACAGAAGAATTTTTTTAAATAAAAACGAGAATTTCGTGCTTCTTGGAAAAGGCTTAAACAGTTTGGATAAAATTTTATATTTAGATACGGATTTTGATTTTTTAGTTTATCTATATTCGTGTGTTTCTTGAAAAAAATCGATTTTACACAATAAGTATTTTATATCGCAATTTCATAAGTCTTTGTTACTATTGGATGTTACAGTAGAGGTGCATCGAAATTTTGTGAGATGGCGGTATAACATTATTCGAATACGAACACATTGGACTCACCGTACATCCAATAGTAACAATTATCCTAGAAATCTTTTAGGTTAGACATGGTTTCCTCTGATCGCTGGTATCTCGCAAATGAAAATTTATATTTAGTTAACTGTTTGCTTTCGACATTATTTGAATAATTAGCTTCTCCCAAAAAATACGATTTTACAAAAAGAAACAGAGCTAAACTCGGTCTTCCACACATTATAGTAATAACAAAAGTAATATGCACATAACGGCATTAGGTTACTGATTACTTGCATAACTGTATCAAAGTTTCTTGTATAAACACAGTTCAAAGCAAGTATTGTCACAAACATTTACAGTTCAGGATCAGTTCACACTGAGTTTATAAATTATAGTTCAAAAACATTATCTTTCTTAGTTGACTCGATGTTAGACGTCGTCGTAAGTATGTGAGAGTATTTCCAGCCCTTGAAAAAACACACTCACAAGGAAATGAGCTTCCCACCACACACAAGCGTAACATGAGCTGGTACAGTCTCGGGTAGTTTATCTTATGTTCACTCCACCATCTAAAAGGGTCTGCCTTTCTTCCTAAAGGCTGAATTTCGATATACTTGTCGAATTGTATTATTGTAGACGTCATGGGTGTAATAGTTTGATTCGAAGAGCGATGAACACTGGAGTCAAAATCTTCCCAAAATAAATCTTCCTCTGTGTCTGCTGATTGTTCCTGTTCTTCAGGCTGTTTTGCCTCATCATCGCTGAATATTCTTAATACTGCAGCTTTTTGTATAACAGACTGTTTTGCTTTGTTTTACGAATTTGTAGACAGAAATGCTTGCTTTTTAAATCTGGGATCAAGCAAGGTAGCTTCAGCCAACGTAGCTCTGTCTTCAATATCTTTGAAACGTCTGTCAAGTTCGTCCTTGATTTTTCTAATAACAGATAATACCTGTCTAGGTTTGTTGGCAGTATCGTATTTCTCAAAATGTTTTCTCAAGCACCGAGAAAATAGAATTAGTTTAGATATAGTTACTTGTTTCTCAGAACTCATATCCTCAGTGATATGTAAAAAAGGCTTTAAAATTTTACACATTTCTTTGACCATTTCAAAGTCTTTCTCAGTAATTACTATTGCAGGATTCATTATTGCTAAAGTTGCAACAATTGCATCGCTGCTCTTCACTACACTTTCAAACATTGCCAGGGTTGAATTCCACCTTGTTTGAACGTCTTGTTTCACACTCTGCTCTGGAAGACCCATTTGTTTTTGTACTTCATGGAATACTTTGCCACTGCAAATATCTCGCAGCTTAAATCATATTAGCGGCATTGTCAGTCAAAATTACGACAATTTTATTTTTAATCACAATTGCGACAATTTTATAGTCAATTTCACACTCTTGACAAGCCCTCCTTATTTCATGGGAGATATTTTCGGCAGTGTGTTTTTCATTGAACGCAAAACAATCAAGTAACGCGCTGCATAACTTAGGGGTTTCATCTAAATAGTGCACAGTTATTTCGACATAATTTTCGCCAGCATCCGAAGTCCAACTGTCTGTAGTAACACAACACGCAACAGCTTGAGACATGTTTGCTTTTACTCTCTCTTTCATACTATTGTACGGTGAATCCAACAGTGCGTTCGAGAGAGTCTTTCTCGAAGGTAATACATAATTTTCATTTAGATTGTGTATCAGTTCTCTAAATTCTGGCTGTTCAACTATTCTGAATGGGTGAAACTGCTTCACAATTAATTTCAGAACAATTCCGTCCAAAATTTTGACCTTCGACACTGGTAGGGGTCTCGTGACGAAATCACAAATTGTGCTCTGTCCCGTCCTCTGTTTTCTTGTTGCTGGCTGAATCGGTTCCTTGCTCGACGTCGAGGGTATAGAATACGATGTTGAGGGCACTATGACAGACGTTGAAAACGATGATGTTTTTACTTCAGTAACACTCTCCACTTCGTCTTCAATAACCAACTGAGAATCTTCGGGTGTGAGAACAGCAGTAGGATGCTGTGTTTCTAAGTGTCTTGCTAAATTGGAAGTCGTTCCAGCTTTGAAGGAATAAATACTAGAAAATATTTCGCATTTTGTACGACCAGGGTTAATTTCTAGAAAATATTTCCAGATAACACTTTTTTTCGCTTATCACGATCCATTTTAGTAACATACACTAACACTTTAACATGCACATACACAAAGAAAACGACAATCACTTATCTTTACGACGACGCAAGTAACTCAATAGATGAAAGTATATAAACACTCCTGTTTTCTGCCCTTTTCTCTCAGTCCTTAGGCAATCATTTTCTTTTTCAACGAATGATAGTATGTTTACTGTAGTTTCCGAATATTTGCAACACTTTTATAATCATGTATAACTTATTTGATCCAACCCTAGAATAAATGTCGATTGTTATGAACTCAGTAAAGATGAAACACCTTGCCATTAAATCATTACGCTTTTACAGGGTTACCAACCGTCCGGCTTTTTCCAGATATGTTCGACTTTTTTGTTCCTTTTTTTAATGTTTGGCAGAGTTTTTGTTTTTTAGAAATATCCTGCTTTGTGGAAACAAAGATGTATTTCATCATGTAACGAAGTTAAGTACAGCGTAATTGAAATGAGGTATAGATTGCAAACTCTTGGCTGTATGTTTTTCACGAGATTCGCTACCAATGGTTAGACTGGATAAATCTTTCATTCAAAGCCGAGATTAAGATTTCGCTATTCGAGATATTGTAATATGTGTAGCACTGTCTCGTCCACGCTCTTAAGGCCGTATTACACTATACGCCTATCGCGCTCACCTACGTATCAGCTCCCTAATCGTAAACATCGGGAACTGCAGACGTGTTCACGTTGCCCGAACAGACAGACGATGCTACGGCGATAGTCCTCACACGAACACGTGCATCCACACTAGATGACAATACCATGCGAAACTCCTAGGGAACCATCTCATTTATTGTGAAGACGTTCATTTTAACTATGTTTTCTGAGAGCTTACAGTTCATATTTGTCAAGTAGTCGTTATACTTTTTTATTGTCATTTTTATTGAGGAATTGTTCTCTCATATAGCTATCACCGAATTATGCTACGGTATTAGTGTTCTGACTTATGGTCTCAACTATTCGTTTCTTTTATGGCACTTAAGTTGCACAAGCATATATTTATCTATATTTACATTTATACAGCATTTCGCCCGTGGAGGACACATTGTTATTTGAGCTGCTGGTCTGTAACCCTTAAGATTATGGCAGCATGAGGATAACTAAAAGCCAGACGTTGTTGGGTTAAACCAAGACTGGAAAGAAGGTACGAAGGCAGATGTGATGCGGCTCATATTATGCTATCAATGAAGTCCACACAGTTTATTCATTCATTTCCTGATCGGACCATATCACCGACTTCTGTCAGTTTCTCTTTCTTGGCGTACTAAAATAAAGCAAACTGTGCAATCAAATCAAACGTGACCTTTCGTCAATTTTAAGACATTACCCATACAAATCGAAAATGACACTTGTAAAGTCATATGCATGATTAGTCAGAAATAAACAATTGGTGGCGTATCTTATCACGATGCAGTGGATCGTGAGAGGAATACAAACACCTTTCCTCGCCAAAAAGAATTGTTTAGTTGCTGTATTTATGAAAATTTGAGGAATGGACAAAATCTTCAATATAAAAACTTGAAGTTGGGATCTGGTCACAGAGGTTAATAACAACAGTAAACCATAAACAAATGAGCAGAAAACTGACTGTAGTACCCCCTTGTGCGCATGCGCGAGTTACCTCTATATACTGCACGCGCGCGGATTGGTATCACCCTACGTTTTTCTGTGCTCTTTCAAATTCCACAGCTCCTTATATGTCATAATAAAGCAGCAGTCAGCCATCACACACTGCAAATTTAGCTTAACTTTTGTTTCGTCGAAATACAAAGCATAGTTATTTTGCTTTTAATTTGTCTGAGAACTTGCTTCTGCCACTACTATTTATATGAGAAGACGACATACTTCTGAAGTGTAGGACACAATTGTATACAGCGACATTACTTCACTGCTAGTTTGCTAAATCTGTTAGTTCCACCAGTGCTGCCACTAAATGGCAGTCCCACTAGACCAATATTACAGAGCCTATATAGAGAGAATGTAGGCCCTCTAGCCAATACCTTTCTTGGCGGATCACCGTGTAATACCGTCTTTAAACAAAAGCGATTTAATTAATAATTTCAAGTTCGAGTTTTCGAACGTTATCGTGTTCAGATTCATATTAAATTTTAGTGAAGTAATGTCGCTGTATACGATTGAATCCTACTGTTTAGAAGTATGTCGTATTCTCACGTAAATAGTAGTGACAGCAGCAAGTTCTCAGACAAATTAAAAGTAAAATACCTATGCTTTGTATTTAGAAGAAATGAAAGTTAATCTAAATTTGATGCGTGGGAGGGCTGTCAGCTGCGTTATGAACTACAAGGGTGATGTGAACTTGGAAAGGCATGTTAGCACAGAAGAACATAGGATGATACGGGCCAAACCACGTCTGCCTCACTACCAGATTTTGTTGCAATAAAACGGACGTCTGTTGTTAGATACGTTCAAGCCACACAACCAGACTGGTATACCACGTAATTTTGCACCACCTTTCGCACAAATCGGCTCCTATTTCCTGGCATACTGAAATAAAACAATACATGCAATCAAATCAAACGCGACATTTCAGCAATTAAGGCATTACATGTATGAATCGATAATCACGCTTGTAACGTCATATGCATGTTTACTCATAAATGAACTATTTCTGGCATATCTTATCATGGCACAGTTCGATTCTAACCCCATTAACAATTTCAGTCATGTCCTGCCACATTTGACTAAGATGTAGAACTTTTTGCATGTCGTAAGTATCGTGCCATCGCAGAATGGAATGAATCGTGAACGAATCGCATGAACCGATATGCGATGAAAATCGCATTGTAGAAAACGAAACAGCAAAAGAAAGACGTCGCTCAACTCGTACACACACACACACACACACACACACACCACGATTTGCACTATGACACTGAAGGGCATTAACCACATTAAGGTACACCCCTGTTAAAAACATACATATCAATATGCTCAGCCTGCAACGAAAGAGCCGTACACTATATGGCATTTGCCACGAACTAAGAGAACGAGTATTAAATATCCTTGTGATAATTACTGCAAATCTTCGTTCCCTTATGTCAAAGTCTTTAATGAACAAAACATACGCTGTTGCTGGGTTGAGCTCTACTTCAAATACTTTCCGACAAGACGTCAGAATGCGAAATAAACGTGACTGCCAGCTGTCGGCTGCTGCTGGACGGCGAACGGCGGGCCACACAGCTGTTGCCTTGCGTCGCCAACAGATGGCAGCGCGATAGACAGTCTTTTGCTCACGGCAGTCGGTTTTGGTTACCCACGTAGTATTAACATCTGTTCAAAAGGGGTTCAGATGACTCTGAGCACTATAGGACTTAACATCTAAGGTCATCAGTCCGATAGAACTTGAAACTACTTAAACCTACCCAACCTAAGGACATCACACACTTCCATGCCTGAGGCTGGATTCGAACCTGCGACTGTAGCATCCGTGCCGTTCAGGACGGAAGCGCCTAGAACCACTCGGCCACAGAGACCGGCATTAACACCTGTGTGCAAGAATGTGCACTTCTTTACTGATACATTTGTTCCCCAATAAGGGGCAGGCTGATGGTACATAAACCACTCTTTAAAGTTCAGGGAATTAAAACGTATTTTAAATTAAATAAAAACTTTGCTATGAAAGTTGTTTGTTCTTTTAATGCATATCCTCTCCTGAAATAATGTCCGTATCATCCCTGGTTCTATGGGCTACATACACGTTTTGACGATCCTCACATTGAACTATGTCTTTCTCGCCGTCTCTAAATTTTTCTGGAATTCAGTTACCACACGTCTCATAACACAAGACTTGTTTTGTTTCTAGCATATCAGGGAGATACTATAAGACTCCCATCGCATTTCAATTCATATTTCTCAATCCTTTCACTACATTTGTAGACGCTGCCTGTTCACCTAAACGCAAAATATTCGCCAATGCGCCACTAAATGTACCTTTCAGAAAACTCTGTTTCTTATTTTCATTTCCTGTCTTCCTCCACTAACAAAGAATCTCTTCAGAGGAGAAAAATAAACAACATCTCAAGATCGCAGAAGACTAGTAGCGTTCGGTGGAATGCAAACGAAATATATGTTCTTTTTCTCACAAAACTCTGAAGTTTTCATAGAGATTTGAGAAGAGTGAATATCTCAATAATTAATCTCCTTTCTTCCTTATTTGAGGCAAACATGAGGAAGTGAGTTTCAATTCAACTGTCATTCAACTCTGTTCTAGCCACCCAATCTGCTGTGTTTATTTGCGTTCCAGGAGGTGCCTGTATATCCAGTCAGTCCATTATCGTTTGCGTTTATCAATAAGATAAGGCGGAAGGAATTCTCCTGCTGCTTTCCCAAAGAACATGAGAGTGAAGCACGGTCTTGAGGTGTCCTGTTTTCTCAGGACGTCGACATGTCGACATGTCCGACGAAACAAGCACTTTCTTTTGCTGGTCGGTCAGTAAACATATGTTCAGCAAAAGTGTAAACTTTTCAGCAGGAACGCCTTCAACCCCGGCTTCATATTTCTCTAAAAAAGATATTGATTACATTCTCATATACAGCAGCACCCTTCCTTGAAATACACACTGTAAATTTGTGAGACAGTTCAGAAATATGACTCTCTAAAAATGCTTTTCCTCGGGCCCATCCAAGCATATTATCAGCAAGGCAGTCTACTTTTGTTTTTCATGTCTTAAGATACGATTTAACCATGCACCTGAAGTCAAAGACTGATACTGGAAGCCCTACGTCACTGACACTGATACAGTCTTTTACAAAACATATTTCTTCAGTCTCGGTAAGAACAGTGGGCGTTCCAGCTTTCAAGTTATTCTTGTTTCTCAATTTCTTCACAATGGTTTGTCTTGGAATGTCACATTTCCTTTCACCTTCGCTGTGTCCAATTCGTCCAGAAGTAATTTCTTCTAATATCCTCTTGAATTTCATTCGAATAACCAGTTTCGCGCCATATTCCTGACTACCTGTTGTTGGACGTTTCTGTCATCCCATGGTCTGCAAAAGAAAAACATGGTAAGACCACATAATTTGGGGCTAATTGGAGGCTTAGAATGAATATTTAAGCTTATTTGTAATTGCACCTGAAGCACTTTCGGAATAATTTGGGAGAATGTATAACAATTCTACTTCCTTCTGCATAAGCCTCTATTGTTCTTCTCGATAGGTGCTCTGGCTCCAGAATTGACTGAAAGATGTTAGTTCTACTAACAGTCTACAGCGATATTGTGGTCGACACTGGAGGTAGATTTATAACACTTTAGTTACTCTCACTGTAAAGTATTCACCGATATGGCCAGATTTGTGTCTCACATACAGTTCGAAACAAAGGAAAGCAGAGTGCTACCCACTGCACAGGTTCATAGATAGTTAAATTGTCCCAGTGTTAGTAATCACACAACACAGTCCAGCGACTGAAAACAATTCACATGTGACAAAAATTTTACGTATCAATTCACTATAACAGTGCTTTCATATGCATTTAAGGAACACGAAACAATTAAGATAGTGCACAAAAGTAATCAAGTCCGTCAACACTGCCCTGCTAAGCGGTCACTGTTCATGGCAATCAACAATCACCCAGTTCCTCTAATAAGTTATCACTCGGAATTAATTATTAATCACTGTCACAAAAGTCACGACTGAAGCCCATAATTGAAGAAAACGAACCATATACAACACAAGCGAATATTTCAGAATGTTTGTCATCGCACTACAGCACACTGCTCTCGAGAAGAGACACAGGTGTTGCTCCATTTACCCTCAGCCGCAGACAGCCTGGCCCCAGATGTGCTAGGTCTATATGTACTTTCATCTACGAACTATATGTTCTGAACTACTCGTTATGACAGCAGCCATCTTGAAAAAAATATTTTATGATCGTCAAAACACTGAGCTTCGTCATTAGCTACTGAACTGGTGCGTTTCTGGCGCCAGTTTCCATCGATCGTCAGTTTGGTCTTTGAGTCGACTTCGGTGCTTGTTTGTCTTCTGCTCATCTTTGGCTCTGCTGGGGAGGTGTGTCGGGGGCTGTGTACGTAGGCAGGGCGGCGCGAGGACGAGTCGGACAACGGAGGAGCGGGGCCAGCGGCTGCGGCGTGTTGAGTCGTGAGGGCAGATCCACCGCCCACCGTGGTTTGGTCTTCCTAGAGGTCGGAAGGACGAGCTCCTTCGAGTCTGTTATAAGCTACGCCGGCCGACTGAATTGGAGTCGCCGAGTTGCTTCTGTGGGTTGCATGCGGCATAATTGAATATGCCAGTGTACTAAAAGTCCTTTGGAATTGTTTCAGTTGTTTATCACTTACCTCGGTGTCGTGACTAAGTATCCTGACGGCAGTTGAGGAAGTGTGGCCACGCCCAACCAACCGACACGAAGCCTGGTTAAAGACGTAGCTAGAAGTGCAACGAGGAATGAGTGAAGTTCGGCTCTGGCGTTTCAATACACGCCGAGATACGTCCTCTACTCTGCCTCGTAGTTCATTTCGTAGTTTGGCGTGTAAATGTGCGCCGAGATAATTCTTGTCATCCTAACTTTAGGGTATGATTTTTGGCGATCTTATTAATCAAAGTGTAAGGGCTGGCACTGGCCAAGTAACTCACCGATGCTAATTTGTTTTACATTCAGTTGTACTGATCACCTGTTCTCTAGATAAGATTGTGTAGTTTATGTCTCAGAGTATTGTCTACCGTTGATGTGTTGTGTTACAGGTAACTGGTAGCGGTCGACGCGAGCATACTGGGAGCACAGCACCGTGGGGGCAGAGAGGTATTTAATTCCCTGTCATCTCCTTTACATCTTGGGTTATGTTGTCACTTTGCCAGGATCCATCTTTCAGGTGGAGAATTATAGCATCAGAAGTACAGTTCCAGTGCAGAGTACATTTCTATGTAATTTTCTGTCTCGTGGATCTCTCGTATTGATTTGAATCCTTGGTCTGCTCGCATCTATCGCTAATTTTGCCGATGTTTTGCCTAGCGCGTGGTCGGAACGAGAGAAAATTTCTTTCATAGGAAGTCATTTGTCTGAAGTGCTTTCCGGTGGTCGGCTCACGTAATGACACGATGCAAAACTCTTTCTGGATTTAAAACTGCATTGCTTAACGAGTACTGATCAAGCAACAAACGAAACGATATTTTAAGAAAGTTCAGGAATGGTAAAAAATTTTCTCCGCGTCATAACTCCATAAAAGGGTTCTCTATAAAGCGGGTTTCACGGCTGTCACATTTGACAGAAAAGATGAAACCGGAAATTATTATAATTAGACTGGCAGGTAAGCTGCCTTGGTACTGGCAGAAGAGAATCATTTCCACAACTAGAGAAAATGTGAATAGCCTCATTGAACATTTAGAGAGAGTAGAAAGAGTAGCTGCTGCTGAGGAGCAGATGCAGAACAATAACAGGTCCTCTGTTTGGCAATAGGGAAGGCAATTCATCTAGTGGGGGTTAAGGCCCTGGGGACAATGCAAGTAGAGGCCTTCAACGCCTTTTGGATTTTTCTGGTTAGGTAATCAACAGCACTAACCAGATTGACAGGTGTGGTCAGGTCGAGATGTTGCTGGGTGGTGATATTGAGAATCCTAGAAAATTTGTCCCAATCTGTGAAGGTCAAAATGGATGTCTAAAGACAGAGCGATGTCGGTAAGGTGCAGAAGCAATTTACTTTTAAAGTTCATTATATATTTTTTATTTTAAATTGTAGTAAAGATTCCAGCTTTCAGCGTCTTCGCTACCAACTTCTCACTTCAATACTATATATCGCCTGAAATGTATTTGCTTGATGTTATCATCATCATTTAAGACTGATTATGCCTTTCAGCGTTCAGTCTGGAGCATAGCCCCCCTTATACAGTTCCTCCATGATCACCTATTCAGTGCTAACATTGGTGCCTCTTCTGATGCTAAACCTATTACTTCAAAATCATTCTCAAACGAATCCAGGTACCTTCTCCTCGGTCTGCCCCGACTCCTCCTACCCTCTACTGCTGAATCCATGAGTCTCTTGGGTAACCTTGCTTCTCCCATGTGTGTAACATGACCCCACCATCTAAGCCTGTTCGCCTTGATTACTACATCTATAGAGTTCATTCCCAGTTTTTCTTTGATTTCCTCCTGCCATTGTTCCCATCTACTAGTACCTGCAATCATCCTAGCTACTTTCATGTCCGTAACCTCAACCTTGTTGATAAGGTAACCTGAATCCACCCAGCTTTCGCTCCCATACAACAAAGTTGGTCGAAAGATCGAACGGTGTACAGATAACTTAGTCTTGGTACTGACTTCCTTCTTGCAGAAGAGAGTAGATCGTAGCTGAGCGCTCACTGCATTAGCTTTGCTACACCTTGCTTCCAGTTCTTTCACTATGTTGCCATCCTGTGAGAATATGCCTCCTAAGTACTTGAAACCGTCCACCTGTTCTAACTTTGTTCCTCCTATTTGGCACTCAATCCGTTTATATTTCTTTCCCACTGACATTACTTTCGTTTTGGAGATGATAATCTTCATACCATAGTCCTTACATTTCTGATCTAGCTCTGAAATATTACTTTGCAAACTTTCAATCGAATCTGCCATCACAACTAAGTCATCCGCAAATGCAAGACTGCTTATTTTGTGTTCACATATCTTAATCTCACCCAGCCAGTCCATTGTTTTCAACATATGATCCATAAATAATATGAACAACAGTGGAGACAGGTTGCAGCCTTGTCTTACCCCTGAAACTACTCTGAACCATGAACTCAATTTACCTTCAACTCTAACTGCTGCCTGACTATCCATGTAAAGAACTTTAATTGCTTGCAAAAGTTTGCCTCCTATTCCATAATCTTGTAGAACAGACAATAACTTCCTCCTAGGAACCCGGTCATATGCCTTTTCTAGATCTATAAAGCATAGATACAATTCCCTGTTCCACTCATAACACTTCTCCATTATTTGCCGTAAGCTAAAGATCTGGTCCTGACAACCTCTAAGAGGCCTAAACCCACACTGATTTTCATCCAATTGGTCCTCAACTAATACTTGCACTTTCCTTTCAACAATACCTGAGAAGATTTTACCCACAACGCTGATTAAAGAGATACCTCTATAGTTGTTACAATCTTTTCTGTTTCCATGTTTAAAGATTGGTGTGATTACTGCTTTTGTCCAGTCTGGTGGAACCTGTCCCAACTCCCATGCCATTTCAATTATCCTGTGTAGGCATTTAAGACCTGACATTCCACTGTATTTGATGAGTTCCGACTTAATTTCATCCACCCCAGCCGCTTTATTGCACTGCAATCCATTGACCATTTTTTCCACTTCCTCAAATGTGATCCTATTTCCATCATCATTCCTATCCCATTCTATCTCGAAATCTGAAACATTACTGATCGTATTTTTACCTACATTGAGCAACTCTTCAAAATATTCCCTCCAACTGCCCAAGGCATCCACAGGATTCACCAGCAGTTTTCCTGACCTGTCCAAAATGCTTCTCATTTCCTTCTTACCTCCCTTTCGAAGACTGCTAATTACACTCCAGAATGGTTTTCCAGCAGCTTGACCCATAGTCTCCAACCTGTTTCCAAAGTCTTCCCACGATTTCTTCTTGGATGCTGCAATTATCTGTTTGGCTTTGTTTCGTTCTTCAACATAACTTTCTCTGTCTACCTGGGTTCTGGTATGTAGCCATTTTTGATACACCTTCTTTTTCCTTTTACAGTCTGCCTTGACTGTATCATTCCACCAAGCTGTTTGCATCATCCTACTTTTACACACTACTGTTCCAAGACATTTTTTAGCCACTTCTATTACTGTGTCCCTGTACCTTATCCATTCCTTTTCCAATGACTGTAATTGACTACCTTCAACTAACTGGTACCTTTCTGAGATCACTGTCATGTACTTGTGCCTGATTTCCTTATCCTGAAGTTTCTCCACTGTTATCCTCCTACATATGGACCTGACCTCCTGCACTTTCAGCCTCACAATCCCAATTTCACTGCAGATTAAATAATATTTAGTGTCATCAAAGAATCCCCTGAATACACGTGTGTCCCTCACAGCCTTCCTGAATTCCTGATCTGTTATTATATAGTCAATGACAGATTTGGTTCCCCTGCCTTCCCAAGTATACCGGTGAATGTTCTTATGTTTAAAAAAGGAGTTTGTGATTACTAAGCCCATACTGGCACAGAAATCCAAGAGTTGTTTCCCGTTCCTGTTGGCCTCCATATCCTCTCCAAATTTACCCATAACCTTTTCATACCCTTCTGTTCGATTTCCAATCCTGGCGTTAAAATCACCCATGAGCAGAACACTGTCCTTGTCCTTTACTCTAACAACTACATCACTGAGTGCCTCACAAAAACTATCCATCTTATCTTGATCTGTCCCTCCACAATGCGAATATACTAACACAATCCTAATTTTCTTGCTAGACACTGTCAAATCTATCCACATCAGTCGTTCGTTTACATACCTTATTGAAACTACGCTGGGTTCCATTTCTTTCCTGATGTAAAGCCCTACACCCCATTGTGCTATTCCTGATTTGACTCCTGACAGGTAGACCTTGTATTCTCCCACTTCTCTTCTTTCTCACCCCTCACCCAAATGTCACTAACAGCTAAAACGTCCAGCCCCATCTTACTTGCAGCCGCTGCCAGCTCTACCTTCTTCCCAGAGTAGCCCCCATTGATATTAATAGCTCCCCATCTCATTACCATTTGTTTGCCAAGTCGTTTCTTAGGAGTCCCTGGTTTGTCTGTTAGAGGGGGGACTGCGTCACCTCCAAAGGTACGAGGCATTTTGCTCTGATTGTTGCCAGCATCATGTTTAAAGTACCAGGGAAGCAGGTTGCTAGTCTCACTTGCCCGGAGTCCCATTGGGTTTTACCCCTAACTGCTGAGGGACTAACCGGTGGATTTGGTAGTCTTTGCCATATGAGCACAAAGGTGACCACGACTCAGAATATGTCCGAGATGCCCAGCCTTATTCCAAAGTAACTGGTATCCCAACTGTCGGGACCACTTACTGGGCCACTCATATGTTGCCCGTGGTTCATGAACTAGGACATGACTACAGGAACCCACACCATGCTTGATGTTAATGAAATTTTAATAGGTTATGGACACATATATTCGCAGTGGAAATCTCAAGTTACAGAATTTTGCAGCATCTCAAAAAAAAATTTCATATGATTTTTCTAAAGTAACTTTTTCTCAGTCCAGGACAAACACAACAGAAAGCGTGGGTTCGTTTAGAATATCTGTAAGACGCTACAACCACTGCGACTATATAGTATGATAGGTATGGTATAAAGAGTGATATTTAAGACCACTTCTGTGCGTACTGGACCTCGCGATTAACAGCGTGCGTATGCCACGAACCCTGTGCTGTTGGAAAAGAGTTTCCCTGTGACACAACATAACACCTGATGCCGCCACTGGGCCCACTGTTATTCCCATTTACCGCGGTCCACGCAACAGCACCAGACTTATATATCACTCATTACAAAATTCATACGTTCACAGAAAAAGTCACTTTAGAAAAAAAAGAACTTTTTTTGGGTGGTTAAAAAATTTGTAACATGAGATTTCCACTGCCAATATATGTGAATATAACCTATTAAAATGTCTTTAACATCGGACAAATACACACATCAAAAAGAGTTTTTCATCACCTCGGTTCCGAGATTTCCGCAACCTATACAGAAAATTGGTACAGAGATCAATATAAACATCATTTCCGCCCTTTCTGTTACTCATGAAAACCACACCTTGCATGTTGTACCACCATACAGTGAGACCTTCAAACGTGATGGTCCAGATTGCTGTACACAACAGTACCTCCAATGCCCAGTAGCACGTCCTCTTGTATGCCTGTATTTGTCGTGGCATAATACCCACAAGTTCATCAAGGCACTGTTGGCCCAGATTCACCCACTTCTCAACGGCGATCCGGCGTAGATCCCTCAGAAAGGTTGATGGGTCACCTCGTCCATTAACAGCCGTTTTCAATCTATCCCAGGCATGTGCGATTGGGTTCGTGTCTGGAAAACATGCTGCCCACTCTAGTCGAGCGATGTCGTCATTCTGAAGGAAATCATTCACAAGATGTGTACGATGGGGGAGCGAATTGTCGTCCATGAAGACGAATGGTTGCACTGCCGGTCGGAGGATGGCATTCACGTATCGCACAGAATTTACAGCGTCCCACATAATGCCACCCCAATACAGCGTCGAAACTCCACCTTGCTGCAGCCGCTGTACAGTGTGTCTAAGGCATTTAGCATGACCAGGTTGCCTCCAAACACGTCTCCGACGATTGTAAGACATGTGCGACACTCATTGGTGAAGAGAATGTGATGCCAATCCCGAGCGGTCCATTGGGCATGTCGTTGAGCCCATCTGTACCGCGCTGCACGGTGTCGTGGTTGCAAAGAGGGACCTCGCCATGGACGTTGGGAATGAAGTAGCGCAACATGCAGCCTATTGCGCACAGTTTGAATCGTAACACGACGTCTGAAGGCTGAACGAAAATCATTATTCAACATGCTAGCGTTGCTATCAGGATTCCTCCGAGTCATAATCCGCCGCAGCGGGCATCCACTGCAGTAGTAGCCCTCGGTCGGCCTGAGCGAGGCATGTCATCGACAGTTCCTCTCTCTCTGCATCTCCTCCATGTCAGGGCCACATCGTCTGGTTCAGTCCGAGATGCCTGGACACTTCCCCTGGTGGCAGCCCTTCCTGTCACAAAGTAAAAATGTGGACGCGGTCTAACCGCGGCATTAACCATCTAGGTATGGTTGAACTACCGACAACACGAGACATGTACCTCCACCGTAGTGGAATGACTGGACTGATGGGCTGTCCGACCACTTCCGTCTATCAGGCGCTGCTCATGCACGGTTGTTTACATCTTTGGGTGGGTTTAGTGACATCTCTGAATAGTCAAAGGGACTGTGTGTTTGATACAATATCCACAGTCAACGGCTGTCTTCAGGAGTTTTGGGAATCAGGGTGACGCCAAATTTTGTTTGATGTGTGTATCTTTCAAGTTATATACACTCCTGGAAATTGAAATAAGAACACCGTGAATTTATTGTCCCAGGAAGGGGAAACTTTATTGACACATTCCTGGGGTCAGATACATCACATAATCACACTGACAGAACCACAGGCACATAGACACAGGCAACAGAGCATGCAGAATTTCGGCACTAGTACAGTGTATATCCACCTTTTGCAGTAATGCAGGCTGCTATTCTCCCATGGAGACGATCGTAGAGATGCTGGATGTAGTCCTATGGAACGGCTCGCCATGCCATTTCCACCTGGCGCCTCAGTTGGACCAGCGTTCGTGCTGGACGTGCAGACCGCGTGAGACGACACTTCATCCAGTCCCAAACATGCTCAATGGGGGACAGATCTGGAGATCTTGCTGGCCAGGGTAGTTGACTTATACCTTCTAGAGCACGTTGGGTGGCACGGGATACATGCGGACGTGCATTGTCCTGTTGGAACAGCAAGTTCCCTTGCCCGTCTAGGAATGGTAGAACGATGGGTTCGATGATGGTTTGGATGTACCGTGCACTATTCAGTGTCCCCTCGACGATCACCAGTGGTGTACGGCCAGTGTAGGAGATGGCTCCCCACACCATGATGCTGGGTGTTGGCCCTGTGTGCCTCGGTCGTATGCAGTCCTGATTGTGGCGCTCACCTGCGCGGCGCCAAACACGCATACGACCATCATTGGCACCAAGGCAGAAGCGACTCTCATCGCTGAAGACGACACGTCTCCATTCGTCCCTCCATTCACGCCTGTCGCGACACCACTGGAGGCGGGCTGCACGATGTTGGGGCGTGAGCGGAAGACGGCCTAACGGTGTGCGGGACCGTAGCCCAGCTTCATGGAGACGGTTGCGAATGGTCCTCGCCGATACCCCAGGAGCAACAGTGTCCCTAATTTGCTGGGAAGTGGCGGTGCGGTCCCCTACGGCACTGCGTAGGATCCTACAGTCTTGGCGTGCATCCGTGCGTCGCTGCGGTCCGGTCCCAGGTCGACGGGCACGTGCACCTTCCGCCGACCACTGGCGACAACATTGATGTACTGTGGAGACCTCACGCCCCACGTGTTGAGCAATTCGGCGGTACGTCCACCTGGCCTCCCGCATGCCCACTATAGGCCCTCGCTCAAAGTCCGTCAACTGCACATACGGTTCACGTCCACGCTGTCGCGGCATGCTACCAGTGTTAAAGACTGCGATGGAGCTTCGTATGCCACGGCAAACTGGCTGACACTGACGGCGGCGGTGCACAAATGCTGCGCAGCTAGCGCCATTCGACGGCCAACACCGCGGTTCCTGGTGTGTCCGCTGTGCCGTGCGTGTGATCATTGCTTGTACAGCCCTCTCGCAGTGTCCGGAGCAAGTATGGTGGGTCTGACACACCGGTGTCAATGTGTTCTTTTTTCCATTTCCAGGAGGGTAGTTTTACAGTAAGCAGTTAGTAGCGAAGATGTCGAGTGCCAGACAATCTTTATGACAATCTAAAATAAAATATATATCTTTGAAAATCAAATTTTTCCATACATCCTAACGGGGAATATAACAAGAAAAAATTGGCATAACTCATTTTACGTTAGGCCGGCCTACTGGTTCGCTTCTAATAAACTCATAAACTCGAGTCTCCATAATAAAAACAATCTGGTAGTAAGTGTATGACCGTGCACCTCGCAACGCAGTTTTTCAAATTTGGAAAAAAGCCTCACTTTTCTGGAGTAATTTTTGTAATTCCAGAAAATAATGGACGTCACACATTTTTATGAATGATGTCGTTTCAAAATAGAATAACAAAATAGAGGGTGCATCAAAAAGAATCATTCGTTTTGGCAGATTTCTGGAAGTAATAAACATAAACAGTGAATAGGAAACCCTTTCATAACTTTTCATAGGTATTTAATATGCCCCTTTTGAGATGCACCGCATGTGTCACTGTTGTATTCAGATCGTTACCACATTGCAGCGAGCTTGTCTCGAGCTACAGCTAGCACAGCTGCTGTTATGCAATGTCTCAGTTCATTCATATTCTCATGCAATAACGGTTCGCCTTTCCATTGTCCTCCTGCTTAGCTGGGTGGTAACGTGCTTGCCTCCCATCAAGCGGGGCCAGGTTCGATTCCTGGCTGGGTTGGAGATTTCCTCCGCTCGTGGACTGAGAGTTGTCCTCATCATCGTTTCAACCTCATCACCGGCACACAAGTCGCCCAGTGTGGCGTCGACTGCAGTAAGACTCGCACTCGGCGGCCGAATGTGCCCGGCTGGGGCCTCCCTGCCAAAAATGCCATACGCTCATTTCCATTTTACCTTTCCATTTTAATGGAATGTTGCCTCGTCACTAAATACTAAGTGTGGATGAAAACTGTCATCCTGCAACTTGCCAATAACGAAATTACAGAATCCGCACGTTGTTGTCACCTCAAAGAAGAGCTTGCGGTAGCTGAATGTTGTTCGGTTTCGTGTGTAAGCCTCGACGGCATGTTGAGCTGCCGAGCTGCACGGCGAACGGATTTCCGCGGACTCCTCGTGGAACTACGGCGGATGCGTTCGACGCCTGTGTCAGACACTCGGGGGGCGGCCCGGCGATCTGCCTTTACACAAACGACCTGTTTCTCGGAACTGTTCGTGCCGTCGTCTAATGCTCTGTGCTGTAGGAGGATCCACACCGTACCCATTACCAAAGTCACGCTGGACAGCTACCACTGACCCGTAATGCCCAAAACGGAGAACACAAAACGCTGTCTGTTGTCCCCAAACCATTTTTACTACAATCCGTTCAACATAAGAATAAACCTGGTGTAAACAAAGACAAACTCGATGATTGGTCAGAAGCCGTAGCACACGCACACTGGTGTTGTTACGCTCTTTGAACTAGGTCCTACTTACTATTAGATATCTTATTACTTACTTTAAATGAAACTGTAGGATATTCAAATGTATTAACAGCCATCAATGTTTTCCTTAATCGCGTTTTAGTTACGTAGACTTTATTTCAGAGAATCTGCAGCGTTCTGGTCTTATTGTCGCGCTGTTAACGCGCGATATGAAAATGGCTGAGGCTGCTTTCTGTTCTGTAGTGAAACACGCGTGTGGAATATGGTTAAATAGTGCCGAGAAATGGGCAGTTCTTAATGTTTTTCATAAATTTACGGGGGTAATCGGCTTTAAAGTTTTCCCGGGTTGTATAAATTGTAGTTGCAATGATCCTAACATTGAACGTATAGTGCATTTGATAGCATAGTGGAATATGTATGAATCACATGAGATTATATGTGCGTTAGTTCAAATCATCCCCGTGCTTTTCTTTTTTTTTCTCTTTCAATTTCAAATACTTAGCTCTCTTAATTATAAAGCTTATCATAATTTTCTATGAATAATGCACGTCTTCTTGTTTACAATTGCATATTGGACGCAAAATTCCGGTTTCCATGTCAAATAAAAATTCTTAATTATCGATATTTTATGAAAGACTGTTCATAAGAGTTGATTGATATAAGAAAACATAACAGTTTAATTTTGAAGGCAGAAATGAAGGACCAAATACTCTTCATTTGGACTATTTCCATCATTTTATACCCCAGAGGTAGATAAGTACCGTAGAAACATGAAAAACATTCATTCTCACACCATCGAGCCATCATAAAAGTGCTGCATTTTTACAGCAGAACTGATCTCGAGCCAACCTGCGGGATTTGGACCGAGAAGTAACAAAACTCTTACGGTGCCAAACTTAACTGAAACTAACGCACGCAGCTTTTTCACACGCCACTGCCGAACGCTGGCGGGATATAGAACGGCTCGTCATAAAAGAAGAGAAAATGCTGCCCCTGGTTGGCTTCGTAGATTCTGTTGATAGGCTTGATATCAACCTAGTAGGTTACACTTCCAGAACTGAAATATGTTTCTCGAATTCGGATGAGGAACTATACTGTGAAATCCTCTCTTACCTTACACACAGCTTATGCAGAAAAATACGTTGTGGCTAAATCAGGAATTTTCATCATTCTTGTTTTTAATTACAATAGTACATTAACTAAAAACTTTAAGGTATTGTGGTTTTCGTCTAAGGAGAGTATTGTTGGAGACTTACAGTGTATTATTCCATTCTGTTTAAAAATTAAATAACATTCGAAGTTTTACGCTCCTGTGTTCGTCTCCTTTTACGTGTGAATTGCAGCTGGCCACGTCACTGCAGGCTAGCTGTACGACGTGACCGGCCTGTGCTGTCCAAGTTAAATGCTCCGGTAAAGCTGTTATCCCGTACTATCGCTGAAGCCGATGAGCGCATAACGCACAGCACAAAACGTACCCTTATTTTCGTACTTGACAGTACTCGAGACAGCTTGGCTACAGTCCCACGTGACACGGAAATTCAATAGGGTTCCAGCTAAACCGGAAGAATACATAGTGCAATGTTTACATCAGGTTTATTCTTATGATGAACGAATTATAGAACTAAAATTGGCCGACACTGCAGCTACCTAGCAGGAGCCATTTAAATGTCGAGAGTTTGCTCTTCCCAACTAGACGTTGTTCACTCACGTACCTCAAATAACATAACAGTTACAACTTTTTATAATCGGATGACTCTTTTTGATACATCCTGTAAAACTTCTATTCCAGGGGCGGCTATAGGCTGAGTCTAAAACGTGTTTGAAGCAACCACAGCCCTCTACATAGTATTTGCCGTAAATAAATCGTTGCTTTGTATCGAACAATACACTTTACCAACATTGCTTAACGGGAGCTTGCGATTAGTTAAGGAGGAAACCGACAGGTTAAAATCGCTACCAGTATTTCAGTTTCGAATGGTCGGTACTTTTCGGTATTTGTTTCATTTCGACTGTAACAGGTGTTCTTTACTAATAACCCAATAAAAAATCGCGAAATATCAATTAGCCGCAGCAGTATTGCTAAAACTTTTCGTCTTTAAGTAATCAGTTTTTAAAAATAGGAGTAATTTTTATTCGTAAAATTTGCATTGGTTTGAAATACAGGGCTATTACAAATGATTGAAGCGATTTCATAAATTCACTGTAGCTCCATTCATTGACATATGGTCACGACACACTACAGATACGTAGAAAAACTCATAAAGTTTTGTTCGGCTGAAGCCGCACTTCAGGTTTCTGCCGCCAGAGCAATCGAGAGCGCAGTGAGACAAAATGGCGACAGGAGCCCAGAAAGCGTATGTCGTGCTTGAAATGCACTCACATCACTCAGTCATAACAGTGCAACGACACTTCAGGACGAAGTTGAACAAAGATCCACCAACTGCTAACTCCATTCGGCGATGGTATGCGCAGTTTAAAGCTTCTGGATGCCTCTGTAAGGGGAAATCAACGGGTCGGCCTGCAGTGAGCGAAGAAACGGTTGAACGCGTGCGGGCAAGTTTCACGCGTAGCCCGCGGAAAATTGGCTCCTGCCACAACTGGAGACCGACAGCGCCGACTTCATCTTTCAACAGGATGGTGCTCCACCGCACTTCCATCATGATGTTCGGCATTTCTTAAACAGGAGATTGGAAAAGCGATGGATCGGTCATGGTGGAGATCATGATCAGCAATTCGTGTCATGGCCTCCACGCTCTCCCGACTTAACCCCGTGCGATTTCTTTCCGTGGGGTTATGTGAAAGATTCAGAGTTTAAACCTCCTCTACCAAGAAACGTGCCGGAACTGCGAGCTCACATCAACGATGCTTTCGAACTCATTGATGGGGACATGCTGCGCCGAGTGTGGGACGAACTTGATTATCGGCTTGATGTCTGCCGAATCACTGAAGGGGCACTTATCGAATAATTGTGAATGTCTAAAAAAAACTTTTTGAGTTTTTGTATGTGTGTGCAAAGCATTGTGAAAATATCTCAAATAATAAAGTTATTGTAGAGCTGTGAAATCGCTTCAATCATTTGTAATAACCCTGTATTTCTGTATAATAGAAAACAGGGAAAGCCATCGGTGATATTTTAATAACAATGCTGACAGAAGTGAGCAACACACACATGGCATAAGAACTGGTGCAGCACGGCTGAGGCAATAACGTCCCTGTTACCGCACGCCGCAGCTGAAGGTAGGCGTGCACGGGCAGCACGCGAGACCTGCCCGCACCCCGTCTGTACGGCGGTCTCTCGCTGTCGTCGGCAGACGTTCTTCGTGTTGCAGATTGGCACCAACCTTAGTCTCGAAATACGTTGACACAAAGTGATTGCAAATGCTTCATTTGCTTTAAGAGATAAGAGATTTCAATGAAATCAGAAAAACAGGAAGGAAATTATCGTTACAACAATAAATTAAAAACTCGACAAGTATACAATGAAAATAGGAAATAACTAATCTACTGCCTGTGCCTTCATTATATGCCCCTATCTGCTTGTAGCCCATGGAAAGAGACACATTAACACGGAAAATAGTCACCTCAGTTTTGACCCTTTAGCACCCAGTTTTCGTAAAGTTCAAATTGTGGTTTGATCTCCGATTACAGCACGAGCTTTGAGAAGAGACTGTAGAGACAGAAAAATAGAGAATCAACAGGAGAATCCTGATGATTTCTTGCATTACTGAACCACATGCCACTTCTCGAGAAAAGCGACGAATTGTGGGCGGAGTAAGTTTTCTTTTATTTGCCCTTCCAATTTAATATTTTTTTACATACATCTTGAAACTGAGTGAGTCAAAATCGTTCAATCCTCGTTGGATTTCTACTTTATTACGGGAAATAATAGGCCTAAAAACCTGTTGGAAAGCTAACGGCACGTGTATCGTGAAAACATCTACAGCTATATGGAGGACTTGGATACACAGTAGTAACTAAAAATTAAATACGTATCTTTAAGATATCGACACTAGTATCGAAAAATAAACTTAATTTGTCTGTCACAAGTGGAGACCGCGACACGTAGTTACAGACAGACTGGGCGTCCCAGACGGAGTGGTCAGTACTCGGCGATATGGCGGGAACGATAATTCCAAGGCAAGAAGTCTAGTAAACATTGGCTCCAAAATTCGTACCTTCACAGCTATGAGCACTTTTTCATCTTCGATGCCGTGAAACAAATCACTTACACTGCAGGTGTTCGGCTTATGGTATTTATGGAGAGGATGGTATGGGTGAAAACAAGAAAAGGGAGTCTATACTCTGTTCATCATAAGAATAAACCTGATGTAGACCTAACGCCATGTATTCTTCCACCTTTGCTTGACTATCATTGGATTTCATTTCACGTATTGCGAAGCCAAGCTGTGACCAGTACAGTGAAGTACGATCATAAAGATACGTTTTATGCTGCGTTACACGCAAACAGACGGAGAGATAATGCGGGACAACAGCTTTACCGGCGCATTAAACTTGGACACCACTGGCCAACTAACCTGCAATGATGTGAGCAGTTGCAGTTCAGACGTAAAAAAAAAAAAAAGACGAGCATAGAAAAATAACAGCTTCGACTGGCATTTAATTTTTAAAAGAGAATGAAATAATATTCGGAAAAACTCCAGCACTACCGAGCGCGTCTTACGCGACTATACAGATAGCACAAAATGCTCTAGCTCTCACCTAGCACAGTATTCCATTTACAGACAAGAGCGATGAAAATTTCTAACTTGGGAACATAGCGTAATTTTTCTGAGCGAGCTGTGTACGGTTCAAAAGGGATTTCACCGTACTGTTGAATACTGAAGCCACTGAAGGTATTAATTACAGTCAGTCGTCTGGTAATCTCCTAGCTCCTTCTTCATCCGAATCCGAGAAATAAATTTCATTTTTTGAAGTGTCACCTGCTACGTTAATAACGAACCTGTCAACAACAGAACCACGAAGTCAACCAGGTGCCACATTTTCTCTTCTTCTTTTATCACGTGCCATTCTGTATCCCGCCAGCGTTCGGCAGTGACATGTGGAAAAGCCGCGTGCGTTAGTTCCAGTACATATGGCAGCAAAACAGTCTTGTTACTTCTCGGTCCAAATCCCGCACCTTGTCTCGAGGTCAGTTCTGTTGGGTTCATATTGTGATGGTACAGTGGCAAATGTAAAAATGCAGCATTTGTATGATGTGTTGCATGCTGCGAAAATGATTGTTTTTTATGTTTCTACGATACTTATATACATATGTGGTATAAAACGATGGACATAGTCCAAATGAAGAGTATTCGGTTTTTCATTTCTACCTTAAAAAATTACATTGTTATGTTTTCTTAATTCAAGCAACTTCTATTAACAGTCTTTCATGAAATATCGATAATTAAGTATTTGTATTTAATATGAAAACAGCAATTTCGCGTGCAATATATAATTAGAAACAAGAAGACCTGCATTATTCCCAAAAAGTGCTGATGAATTTTACAATTATGAGATGTAGGTATCTCAAATTGAACGAGAAAAAAATAGCTCATACGAGTTTTGAACCAGCTAACCATAAACTGCAGTTGATTTTTTGTCATGATTATGATTTCGTTACAGATCCTCTAACCATTCGTTCCTCAACTCTGTACAATACACTCCATCGAAAAACCTCGAAGCCGATTGTCTGTAAATTTATGAAAAATTTCTAGGCACTTCACTTCATAGCCGTCCTCCAAACGCGTGTTTCACTGCGCAACAGGAAGCAGCCTCAGCCATTTTCATACTGCTCGATAACAACGCGACAATCAGAGCACAACAATGCAGAGGCTGTAACTGCACACCATTTTTGAAATGAAAACTACGTAGCTAAAGCGTGATCAGGAAAAACATTGATGGCTGTTACTACATTTGAATATCTTAAAGCTTCATTTAACGTAACTTAGCAATAATACATATCTATTGTATCTAGTACATAACTAGTACCTAGTTCCAAGAGTGTAACAACGCCAGTGTACGTGTGCCACGGCTTCTGATCAATCATCGTGTTTGTGTTTGTTTACATCAGGTTTATTCTTATGATGATGAAAGGAATATAGTAAACATGAGCGCTAAAATGCTTAACCGAAAAGGCTATGAGCACTTGTTCAGTTGTAGAGACCATTCCACAGTAACGAAGAAGAAAAAGGTGAGACTATTGAAGAATGGGATACAACCCGTCGGCTTTGATCAATGATGGCACACGTTACCACACATCTTGCACTGCAAAGATTTAAAAGCATAGACGAATGTCGAGAAACAAACGATTGAAAAGCAGAGGCAACAGATCGTGGACATGTATCATGTACATCCACATTTCGGACTTAACGTGACGTATATCACTTTCTCTTACAGTAGAGAACCATTGTATAAAGTGATATATGTGACAATGGCATGGAGTGCCTATGTTAATATATATATGAATTTTACGTTTATCAGTTTTTTCACCTTCGCTGGTACTAGAGTCAACTGAAAAATACGATACTAGTACTAGCGAACGCGAAAAAAGGGAGAAACATAAAATTTGTATCCTGTTCTTCAGGTGACCTACATAGTTCAGTTGAAGAATACGATACTAGATCTAGCGAAGGCGATAAAGTATTTGTATCCTATATACATGTATAGGTCAGCTGAAGAACAGAATACAACTATCGTAATTCAACTGAGGTACGTGATGCCAGTTATGCGTACGTCGGTTCTTCTTCTTACGCCAGTACTTCTTCAGTTGACCTAAACAGTACAAGATACGAACCGACTGCAGAGGAAACAGCAATTAGAACGACTCACTATCAAACACAGGTATAAGTAACAAGATCTACACAAGTGATTCAAAATTACCACCACCATCAAAAGTCGTACACATTATTTATTTCTTAATAACACATTCATTCATTTCTAGTTACGATTATTACGTTTCGCCACAGAAGGTAACCAATTTATTACCTATGATTCGAAAATAAATTAATATCTATGACTAAAATATGACGCCATTGTTCAAAGCCGACGAGTTTTATGCCATTCTTCATTTGACCCTTACCTCCTCCCAAAATATGGAAAGCAAAGAGCTGCAGTAGAAGAGATTTGTTTCACAGCATCTAAGATGACCAAGTGCTCACAGCTGTTAAGGTATGCATGTTAGAGCTCATGCTTGCTAGACATGTTTGTTTCGAATGGTCATTTCTGTCATATATCCGAATATTGACTATTCCTCCTGAGATTCCCTGTATGTAGCAGTAGCAAATCAAAACGGTTATCACAAAATAACGTCAACTATTTATCGAAATGCGAACAAACCAAGTACTGCAAAACAAGGAAAGACTACAGCTGCGGCACAGTCTTAACATAACAGTCACGGCGCTCCGTCTCTTTCTTGTTACCCACAGCGGTTGCAGCACACCAAGCGGCCAAGAAGTTACACTGTTGAGTTCAGTGAAATATTTTAAAAGTGAAAGTGATGCTTAATTGTTTATATTGGTCTGTAGAATGGTTTTCACAAACGGAAGCGTATGTAGCGCTGCACATTGGAACAACAACAAGAAGAAGACACCACATTTTTCTTTTTTTAGTTTCCTAGCAACCATAGCAGATGTAAACTGCTACATTATGGAACCCTTTATTTACAAATTTTCGTGTAACCTACAGATATTTCCTAGAGAATGTCGTGTTCTTTAAGAACTAAAACATCGTCAGTAAACAGGAGACGTGACAGCTTGCATAGAGGCATTTTCGATTGAGGCGTAATCTTCTCACGAAATTTCAATCACTAGTTTTCTGCTCCAAATGCGAAAACATTTTGTTGACGCCCACCTACATAGGAAGAAACGATCATTATAATAAGATAAGACAAATCAGAGCTCCCACGGAAAGATATATGTGTTCGTTTTTTCCGCGCACTGTTCGGAGATTGAAATAATAGAGAATTGTTGTGAAGGTGGTTGAACGAACCCTCTGCCAGGCACTTGAGTCTGATTTACAGAGGATCCATGTAGATGCAGCGGCGGATACATACGGGGGCGAACCACCCCCCCCCCCCCCCCCCCATCTTGCAGGGGCCAATTCGTTCGTTTTTTTCGGCAGTCCATCTATGAGTCTCTAAGACTGAAATGGATCTGGGCTGTTCACAGATAAGATTGGATGCCACCGCTCCGCTCGCAGGTTCGAATCCTGCCTCGGGCATGGATGTGTGGGATGTCCTTAGGTTAGTTAGGTTTAATTCGTTCTAAGTTCTAGGCGACTGATGACCTCAGATGTTAAGTCGCATAGTGCTCAGAGCCATTTGAACCATTTGGATGCCCAATAAACATTCAGTTGTAAGTATCGTTGTTTTTCTTAAGTACTATAAGACCATTACATATTCCGTAACGCATAACTTTTATTCCGAAATGTATTACGAATGAAAGCAATACACAATTCAGCTATCTTAACGGTAATTTTCATAACATCTTTACCAATCAACTGTACGCCTCTTTTAAGGTCTATGAGCTACATTTCGGTGAAGAAGGTATATTAAGCAGTACAAGTATGTACGACCCAAGAACTGGCAAACTGTTAACAGCACCATTGGATCGTCTGAAGAAAAGGTATGTTAAAGAACCAAATGTTAGGCAGAGGCCTACATTTGTAATTTACAACCTCATAAGGGGAAAGCTGGTTGTATAGTTGCATCTCATTTGATGTTAACCTTTTCTCTTTGAGATGCTGTACCTTCAAAGTTACCGGTATACCTTTCATATTTGTCCAGTACGCCAACATCAGCCTGAGGGGACCCCGAAAGTCGCAGGGAGCGACTAGAAAACAGTGCTCTTCACATCGCCATTCGAGAAAGTGTATAAACGCAGGAGAAGTTGATAGACCAACTAAAAAGTAAAATAAGTGTCTGCAATAAGAATAGCTACTGGATCGCAGATCACAAATTAGGCAATGTGTGCTTATTGTTAATTACCCACAATCCTTACACTAGAGTTGATTGCTACTCTGTTATAAACAGTGATTTATTTCTCAGAGTTTTTATTAATGGTGTGGAATTGAAATGTGTTGGAAAGATGAAACTTCCCAAAAGTCTGCAACACACAAGAGGTCTGTCAAGCTCTTAACGAAATTTATTTGGTGTGAAATAAATAGGAGATTCCTGTTGATAGTGTTCTGTCGTTCACTGAAGATAATTTGCAGAATTTAGTGGAGAAGTTGGCAGAAAGGGAAATTGAAAAAAATTTTAAAGTTACAGGTTTCATTCCTGAAATGTAGAAGTTCATCTCAGTTAAGTTATTATACTGACTGATTCTGTGATCATTACTAAATACTATTAGCTGACGTGGATGTAAGTTTGTCTGAAGCACTGCCATTATTTCTATGCCAAATACAAATACGCTGTCCAGGCTTTGTAGTAAGCTTTTACTAGTCCAGTCGTTGAAAAACATAGTGATCAGTTAGTAGTCATATCTCACAGAAAGCTGCAACTTTAGCCTTACAGGGCAAAGCACTTCCTGTGTTAACTGATGCAATACATTTGAAATCCTAATTTGATTACGAAGGTGGACTTTCGTGATACATAAAAGAAGTAATTCTTAAATCAGAACCAGCTTGATTTGAGGCGGTTAGCTTAGTGGCAGACAATAATTCAATTTATAGAAAAGCAATATCAAACTTTAGTACTCAACCAGAAGTACAGGTAAAGTACTGTCACCCTGCACAAACTTCTGCAGATCGCCCACTGTACTCATTTGTGGATACGGTTCATATTTCAAAGTGTATCTGTAACAACTGATTCAATGAAAAGGAGCAGATTCTGTGTTTTTCTGATTTCAGTGACAGCATGGAGGGAGGTTTTGCATCAGTCACAACACTAAAAGAGCTACACATGACTGAAAAACATGATCTATTGCAATATGGAAATTCTCTAACTTTAAAAACTCTCTTTCCAAATTCAATTGAAAGGCAAGATGTTAAATTGGTGCTTCGTATCTTAAATAAGACAGTTGTTGCTTTTCAGAGACTACACTCGAAGAAAGGAACTCAAAATTGGGAAAGCACTGCGACATTTATAAAAATAATAAATCTTCGGCGGTGAATTGTGAATGTGAAAACATTACTTAAGGGCCAGAGGCTAATTAATGTTTTGCAGGATCCTGTAAAGTCTAATTCCCATGACATATTTGATTTTTTAAACAGCTTTGTGTCTTGGTTCGGTTTATGACATGGGGTGAATGATGTAGGATACTTTCTAAAGAATCACACTTTGCTCTAAAACATACAACAGTTGCCTTGACTGATTTCAGTAGCTATTGGCTCTCTGACAAAAACAGGTCCTATTTGCTCCTTGGAAGAGTACAGACTGACAGTTTGGAAGATAGGTTCGGTAAATACTGCCATTTAAGTCGGGAAATTACCACACTTCTCTTAGACAGAGAAACTGAGCAAAAACTTAGGGCTGGGAGCACAGTGTAAATTAGTTTGAGATGAGGTTATTAAGGAGTCAGATCTTTATGAAACAACTTTTGAAATACAGGAGTTAAAAGATTTATTAAATGTAGTAGTAGATGAGAATGATGTTGAAGGGGTTGTAGAGGACGCCTAGCCATTATTGCCCTACATACCAGGGTATTGCTCGCACCAAGTGCTGAAAAAAACTCACTGTGAGTATTTCTCATTTCAGATGAAGTAAGGCACGATGATCATCTGATAATGGCATAGGATCGAATAGGCATGGCATACCCCAAACAAGATATTGTAGCATGTGTAACTTACCTTTACTTTACCTTGCAAAATATTGTAAAAGATTATGAAACTTTTTTTCTCCAGTATGCAAATCAAAGGTATGTGCTTTTTAAGATAGCACCCTGTAATATTCCCAGTAATTTATTTAGTGGATTCCAATCTAAAAACATACATAGTCTTGAATCTATCACGTGTTCCATGTTGCTCTGTTGTGCAAATATCGTATTAAATAAACATACTAAGAGAAGAAATGATGCAACTATGAAGAAGAACATAAATGTTTTCAAAAGAATGAAAAATGTCACTAAAGTGTACTTTAATTTTTTTATTGACATGTACAAGAGTGTTTTGGAAATCGTATTATGAGATGAAATAAAAAGTCGCTTTTACATTTTTAATTAATTATATTCCGTTTCCTCCCACCCCTCGCTTTCTGTTTGTGTGGTGTTTTTCCCATCTGTCTGCAACAGAATTTCTCAGTTATTTTAAATAGTTTCCTTACTCATTGATGACATGAATCAATAAATTCCATAATATTTGCAGTAATTTGTGAGTTGGTTCTTTAAATGTTTATTCGTAAGAAACAAAATTTTGGTGGCTAGGTTTCAGCTAGTTCAGTAATTTTCCAGTAACAGGAAGTGAACATGGTATTCTACTGCTATATTTTACAATTAGTGATTCACATGTGCACTTGTTTTCCATTAAAATGTATTAATGTTTGTTTCTGATCAAATATTTATAAGGTCCAAATTACGATTTATGTATTGTCACTTTATCGTTTTTTTTTGTTTTGTTTTTCTTTATTGTATTTCAATTGCCCACCGGGGCGGGCTGGCAGCAGCATATGTGCTGCTCTTCAGCCGAAAGACATAGAACAAACAATAGAAGACATTTAAAAAGAACAAAGGAGAGAGTATGGTGAACATAGATGCAAAAAAGTGGGATCATCATGGAAGGCAATAGACAAAAAACGGGGTGACCGTAAAATGGAGAAAAAACTGTTTAAAAGTAGCACACACAAAAAGCCACACACTGCGACAATTAAAAGAACACAAGGCACAGTATGACTGGAGCATGAAAGGTATTGACGAATGGTGTAGCACATAACAAACACTGATGGCGAACCTCAAGGCAGTACACAATTAAAATCACACCTCTTGACGCACAGGAGAAACAGCACTAAACACAACACTGATGCGGCACACTGACGATGATCAAGACAGAGGATCTGCCAGGCGCAAGGAGAGGAGGGAAACTGGAAGAAGGGAGTGAGGGGAAGAGATGGGGGAGGAGATGAGCGGGGGGGCGCGCTGAAGAGGGCCAGGTAGGGAGGGACGTGGGAAGGAAAGAGGCAAGTAGGGGGTGCAGGGTGTCAGGGGGAGGGGGGAAGGAGGAAAATCCGCTCTTGGAGAAAGAGGGAAGAGGAAAAAAGGGAGCCCTAGGGAGGGGGGGGGGAACAAGGCCAGGTTATAGTTGGAAGGAAGGGTAGATGTCACGGCGAAGTTCCTCATCCGGGAGGAGGAGGCGTTGGAAATTGCCCTGATGAAGGTGATGGAGGGTGTGGAGGTGGAGAGAGGGAGGGATACAGCGATAGAGGCGTGGCAACGGGTGTGGGGTGGAGAGGAAGGAGGAAACCAGAGGGTGGGGTGGATCAAACCTGCTGACAATGTAAAGGATGCGGATATGTTGGAGGAACAGGAGGAGGTGGGGGAAGGGGATCAGTTCATACAGGAGCTGTGTGGGTGAAGGAAGGCAGATACGGAAGGCAAGGCGGAGCACATGTCATTCAAGGATTTGGAGGGCCTTGTAAAAGCGGGTGGGGGAGGAAATCCAGGCAATGCTGGCATAACAGAGGATAGGACGGATGAGGGATTTGTAGGTGTGGAGGATGGTAGAAGGATGCAATCCCCACGTCCGGCCAGACAGGAGTTTCAGAAGGCGGAGGCGGGAATGGGCTTTCTGCTGGATGGTCTGGAGATGAGGGGTCCAGGTGAGGTGTCGGTCGAGGGTGAGGCCAAGGTATTTCAGGGTGGGGATGATCTGGATAGGACGACCATAAAGGGTGAGATAGAAATCATGGAGGCAAAAGGAGCGAGTGGTGCGGCCTATGATGATTGCCTGGGTTTTGGAGGGGTTGAGATGGAGGAAACACTGGTTACACCAAGTGGTGAACTGGTTAAGGTGGGTTTGGAGGGTACGTTGAGATCGTTGAAGGGTAGGATAGAGAGCCAGGAAGGCAGTGTCATCAGCATACTGGAGAAGGTGGACTGGTGGGGGTGGCATGGGCATATCAGCTGTGTACAAGAGATAAAGGAGAGGGGAGAGGACAGAACCATGGGGGACACCAGCTGTGGGATAAAAGGTACAGGAGATGGTGTTGTGGAAGGTGACATAGGAAGGACGGTGTGAGAGGAAGGAAGCGACCAGATAGACTAAATTGATAGGCAAAGCATAGGTTGGGAGTTTAAAGAGGAGACCGGGATGCCATACATGGTCATAGGCATTTTGGAGGTCAAGGGAAACAAAAATGGCGGAGTGACGGGAGTTGAACTGGAGGGACAGGAGGTGAACAAGGTTGAGGAGTTGGTCTTCAGCAGAGAAGGAGGGTCAGAAGCCACACTGGGTTAGGGAGAGGAGGTGGTGTTGAGCAAGGTGCTGATGGATACGGTGGGAGAGGATGGATTCAAGGACCTTACTGAAGATGGAGGTGAGGCAGATGGGACGATAGGAAGAGGTGGCAGAAGGGGGTTTGTAGGGTTTGAGGAATAAGAGGATGCGGGAGGTCTTCCACAGGTCAGGGTTGAAGCCAGTAGAGAGGATGACATTATAGAGATGGGTGAGTACAGTTAGGAAGGAATAGGGGCTTTCTTGAAGGTGACGGTAGGTGACACAGTCGTGACCAGGGGCCGTGTTGCGTTTGGACCGGAGGATATGTTTAATGTCTTGTGCTGTGATGGGAGTGTTTATGTTGGAGGGGGGCAACTGGAGACTAGGAGCCAGTGGAGCGACCGAGGTATCGGCATATTCCATGACGGTGGGGAAAGAGAATAATCAAAGTGGGGATCATCGGGGATGCAGAAGACCTCGGAAAGGTGGGAAGCGAAGTGGTTGGCCTCTCTGAGGTTGTCAGGAAGGGGGCGATCGTTATGGAGAAGGGGGTAGTGGGGAGTGTAAAGGGAACCAGTAAGGCGATGGAAGGCGGACCAGTACTTGGAGGAGTTGATAGGGAGGGTGTTGTTGAGTCGTGTGCAGGTCTGGCGCCAGTCTCGGCGTTTCGTTGCTGTAATAAGGTTCCATACGTGTCGCTGTATTTGCCGGTGGCGTTGAAGTGTATCCCTGTCACGAGTGCGCAGGAAGGAGCGATAGAGGCGGCAGGATTCACGGAGGAGGAGGACAGCCCACGGAGGGAGAGTGGGACGGTGTGGGTTGATGGTTTTAGTAGGAACATGGACCTCCACGGCGTCAGTAATTACCTTCTGAAGGAAGGACGAGGCATGGATGATGTCGTCAGGATGGCGATAGGTAAGATGGTGGCTTTCGACCTGGGTGGAGATGGAGTCCCGATAGGCACCCAAGTTCGCACGGTGATAGTCATGGACGACCTTGGGAAGGGGTGCAGGGTGTGGAGCCAGAGGGGGGCGGTGAGCAGACGTTATGGTGAGAAGGACAGGGAGGTGATTGCTACCTGTGGGGTCAAGGACAGCGACAGTGATACGCCCAAGGAGGTTGGCAGAAGCAATCACAACATCGGGGGTGGTGTCACTTTCGGGTCGGGTGTGCTGGGGAAGGGGAACAAGGTCACCTTGGATTGTGGAGAGGAACTGATGCCAACGCAGAAGGGCAGCCGGACAGGGGGATCAATGGGACGAACTGGGACTGTAAGCTCAGGGGTGGCTGGAGGGGGTTTAGCTTTACACTTGTGGGAGTAGGTGGGATGGGGGCCATTGCAGGTATTACAGGAAGGAGGAGCAGCGAGGTTGGGGCAGTTCTTAAGAAAGTGGGAGGCCTTGCAATGGGGACAGGTGGGGGGGGGGGTTTGCAGTTGGGAGTCAGGTGGTCATTGTACATCAGGCACCGCTGGCAACGGTAGGATTGGGGAGGCGATTTGGAGGATTCGACAGGGTGGTGACGGTGTTATATCAGGGCACACTGGGTGAGGAGATGGTCAATGGATGGGGTGGACTCAGAGAACACCCGCATGAGGTAGGTGGGACCAGAGGTATTGTGGATACGGCGGGCAGAGCGGATTTCCAAGTCCGGGTGGGAGTTCAGTTCTGCCAACACTTCATCCTCTGTGATCACCGGGCTGAGCTTGGTGATCACAGCGGTGTAGGTGCGGAGGCGATGGGGAGGCTGGGGCTGATGAGGAGTGGAAGCGGAAAGGAAGGGTGTCAGCGAGGCGTGGGGGCCAGACATAACTCGTGGGAGTTTTCGCAGGAGGTCTGTGTGAAAGGATGGGGACGGGGACTTGATAAGGACAGAGTCCCTCTGGGGAATGAGTTGGGAAATGGGAGCACCAGGTAAGTACTTTCGTATCTCCATGCTGAGGGTACGAGTGTCGAGGAACTTAGCATCGGGAGTTGACAGGACAAAGGTGTGGAGGGTGGGGGCCGAGGTATGTGTGGCAGGAGGAGGGGTGGTGTCCATGGAGACAGCAGGGGGAGGGGGAGGTGGTGCTGACTTTTTGTGGGAAATGGCGGGAGCAGGGTCGGAAATGACGCGCTTTTGGGGTTTTTTCGAGACTGGAGGCTGGGAGGAGGGGAGAGGAACGGGGAGGAGAGGGAGGTGGCGGGTGGCAGATCGCTGTGGTGTACTGGAGGCACTGGGAGAAGCAGCTGGTTCAGTGGTGGCGATGGTGGCTCGGCGCGACGTGATGCGTGCGGGAGATGCAGATGCCGAAGTGACGCAGTGGGTGAGAGAGGGGAAGCCGACCACCTGGGGGGCGGCAGCAGAGGTGGCAACAGAAGCGTACATGAGGGCTGGGGTAGTACTGGGAGCTGTTGAGGGTGTGGAGGCTGGAGGAAGGGTGTAGAGGTGTGGGTATACGGCAGGGGAGGAGATAGGGGGATGGGTAAGTGAGGAAAGGGGGGGGAGGTGGGAGGAGGGAGGCCAGGGGCGGCACTCCAGGAAGTGACTGTGGGTGAGGGGGAGGGGGAGGTGTAGATGATAGTGGAGGTGGGAGTACTCATTGCAGACGAACGGCGACTGACAGACGGACGGGCAGCAGGGGGCGGCGGCGTCGGTGTCGGTGTCGGTAGCGGCAGTTGGCGACGAACAGATGGACGGACAGCAGACAGCGGCGGCGGCGGCGGCGGCGGCGGCGGCGATGGACAGCGAGCAAGCGGTGGGCGGACAGACAGACAGACAGACAGACACAATCGTCGAAGACGCAGATTCCACCCTGAGAGTAGCCCAGGCTTTGCAATCTGACGCTTTGGAAGGAGGGGATCCAACTCTCTAGAGTGTCACTGTATTGTCATTCTATGGGGCTATGTTAACATTAGAAAGATGCACCTGAAAAAAGTCGAAATGTTGCGAATATGAGATTTGCAGTCATAATACGCATCACTGAAGGAAATTATGAACATGTTTACTTCACGTTATTTGAAATGACAATTTACATTTATGCAAGACGCATTAAGTAATGATACATTCACTTAATTGGACAGACCTTTGCTGGGCGTGCCAAAGTTCTGATATTTGCTTGACCCTTGCTGTGCTGTGAGGCTTTGATTCCAGGTGGCGTTGCCTGACGACGGCGAGCTCTACGCTACAAACTGCAAGCAGAGTAACGATCGCTCACGACAAGCATGAGGCTGCCTACCGTGCTGTCATCTTGTGGCGCCAGCCTGCAACAGGGGTTAGTTGCGTGGCACACTGTTCGATGGCAGGACTAAGCGTTGCTGATTTCATTTCGTTTTCTTGCGTTTTGCAGGATCGTGTCTTAACCAACTGAAGTTCTCACAATAGGACCAATTACTTACTTTGTTTTATTTTCATAGCTGATATGTGTGGCAGTGAAGTGTAATCGTTCGAAATGGTGTAGAAGTTTTGTGTGCATCGTTGCAGAGGAAATTATGAAAATGAGCCACGAGTAGTAAAACTGAAATTAGCAACATTAATGTTTCATGTGAACAAGTGAATTTAATGCGTGTCCAAAAGAGGGATTACAGATACTCGCCAGACTGTATTACGTTTTGTAATATTTTATTTTGAATATCACCACACACTTACCAGTATATAAGGAGCACACACTGTCTTGTGCTACCCCATCCTAGTACACTTCATAAGATTTGTCCACATTTTCAAACACACTCAGCAGGTTAGAAGCTCGATGACAAATACCTGTTGTATACAAAACACAAGTTACAATCTTTTTTTGTGAAGCAGATCATTTTTCTTCACTAATTAGTCTCTGTTCTTACAAGGGAACCTCCCCGTTGCACCCCCCTCAGATTTAGTTATAAGTTGCCACAGTCGATAGGCCTTGAAAAACTGAACACAGATCAATCGAGAAAACAGGAAGAAGTCGTGTGGAACTATGAAATAATAAGCAAAATATAGAAACTGAGTAGTTGATGTGCATCATAGTTCACATCAAGAACCATCCGACCCCATGACCACTGTGGTCCCGTGGTTAGCGTAAGCAACTGTGGGACGAGAGGTCTTTCGTTCAAGTATTCCCGCAAGCGAAAATTTTAATTTTTCATTTTCAGTTTATGTGACAAACTCTTACGTGTTCATCACTTTCTTGGGAGTGATTATCACATCCATAAGAAAACCTAAATTGGGCAAGGTAGAAGAATGTTCCCAGAATGATATTTTCACTCTGCAGCGGAGTGTGCGCTGATATGAAACTTCCTGGCAGATTAAAACTGTGTACCCGACCGAGACTCGAACTCGGGACCTTCGCCTTTCACGGGCAAGTGCTCTACCATCTGAGCTACCAAAGCACGACGCACACCCACTCTTCTTTAGAAGATTGCTTTTACTCATTCGCCAAATGTACAAGTTAGGTGGGTCGACAACATATTCCTGTCATGTGACGCACATGCCACCAGCAGTGTCGTATAGAATATATCAGACGTGTTTCCCTGTGGAGGAATCGGTTGACCTATGACCTTGCGATCAAATATTTTCGGTTCCCATTGGAGAGGCACGTCCTTTCGTCTACTAATCCCACGGTTTTGCGGTGCGGTTGCAAAACACAGACACTAACCTTATTACAGTGAACAGAGACGTCAATGATCGAACGGACAGATCATAACTTCGCGAAAATAAAGAAACTAAATTTTTTACTCGAGGAAACACTTGAACCAAGGACCACACGTTCCGCAGTTGCCCACGGTAACCACGTGACCACGGCGCTCTAGAGTTCACACAGTTCTTGATGTTGCATATCTTTCGCATGCACTACTCAGTTTGTATATTTTGCTTATTATTTCATAGTTCCACACAACTTTTTCCTGTTTTCTCGGTCAATCTGTGTTCAGTTTTTCAAGGCCTATTCACTGAGCCAGCTTATAACTAAATCTGAGGGGGGTGCGATGGGGAGGTTCCCTTGTTAGTGACAAAAATTTAGTTAACAGATGGACCATGCAATTCTTTGCTTCCCTTTCTCAACTGTCAGTTGTTTACAATTTCACTTGTTATGACACCCAACCCTCTTTTTACTTTAACATTCCGTTCACATATTAAAATGTCTCACATACAATTGGATCAATAAAGAAGATCCAGATCAGACAAAGTACCCACACTTTGAAACTATTTCAGAACGTATACACCTAAGTATGGCGAAAATCTCTCCTATTAAAAAGCTGCATGACGTGGAAAGTCCACAGATAATAAATTTTTGTGAAAAAAAACTTAATTTAAAGTCTCATTATAAAAACTACCTGTCAAATCTGTGCTAAATATTTTCGAGGAGAGGACTGTTCAAGGTTTCCTATCATTGGGGGAACATCATTTTACTGAAGGTTTTGACAACACTGCTAAATTCAGCAAAATTAATTTGGACATGGTAGAACATTTTATATATTAGCTGAACAGGTAATCTGTTTCAAGAATGCACTGCAGAAGCCACTGTCAGATATTCTGAAAAGTGTTTATCATGGCTGGATATATGGAAACGTTGTTCTGATCGCACATTTGGATTGTCCAAAGACACTCATTTGCACATACCTCATGCCACTCACGGTCATCTAGAAATGACCAAGTATTGCATTAAGGACTCAAATTTTGAATATCTTTTGCCACGGAAGTTTCAGACAGATGCTGTAGAAAAAAAATCGTAAAATATCAAACTATGGCAGTATGTCACTATTTAGCATCTCTGGGACAGGTAATTGAAATTGAATCCAAGCTAAGAATTCAGGCCCCGCTACCCTTGAAAATTCCATCATCTGTTCTTGGAGGAGTTGGAGCAGATTTAGATTCTTTGGAAGCTGACTGTGTAGATGATGTCATCTTACCACCACCACGATCAGACATTGACAATATAACAGATTTCAGTGAGGATCGAAAAAAGCTGACACGTAAGACATGTAAAACATATTTAGAGCGAGATAAAACATTATCAACAACAGAAAATGATGAAGGCCAATAAGGTTATTAATGTTGTCATTTCTGCTTATTGGGATGTTAAAAACATGGTCTCTGGAGAACATCTACAAAGTATCATTAGATGCTCTTCCCAGAGAAATTTACTTTGAAAATTAGCTGTTGATGCAATTAAAAAAGAAGACATCTTGCTGAGGTAATTTTATCGTAGTCAGGTAGATCACACAGATAACAGACTTCTTCGGTGTGTAGTAATATGTAGGGTGTAATATACTTCTCAATAATTATGTTAAAAAAATAACGATAGATATAACAGTGATAACAGCACAAAGGGAAAAATGTCAACTGTAAAGCAGTTTGGAATAAATTTCGTGACTGGTTAATAGACATTAACATTTGTCCTATTCCCCTCATTCATAATTTTTTTTCTTGATCTGTTTAATTGTATTGTTAACACAGAAACTGCATAATACTAAGCCTACATTTTACTTAAAAAGATTTCATTTAATTAATGGCATCATTCTGGTGTATATTTGACAGTTCTGACGACACAGACAGATGGAGGTGTCAGATGTATGAAATCTCTCTGTTTGATTTGTTGGTTAGGACTTGGTAAGATGACGATTTAGTATTAAACCGATCCCAGCGACAATATCGATAAGATCTTTATGTCTCACTGAATTACATTTTTGGCCAAGTGTTAAGCTTATGATCACCAGAATAATTCGCCGCGCAAGTCGCTTAGGTGGTGTCAACTCGAAAGACTTGCACCCGGCGAACGGTCTACCCTACGGAAGGCCATAGTCACATGACGTTTTGTTACCAGAATAATTACTTCATCCCATCTGATAAATTTTACTAAAACTATCTCTCTCGCATAGTGTAAATTACAGGCTGTGTTGTATGTTGGTTTCACTCGTAATTTTGCGAATGATCTGAAACACAATAGAAGGAAATCAAAGAGTATTGTAACCAGCGTAACACGCATTTTGCACTACAGCATACAGGAACCACTTAGTTTCTTTACAAAAGATAAAGGGCGGCACAGTTTCTTTGTAAATGACGTACAGATTGATAGTCCAGATGTAAGTCTCGTGATTTCGTTAAGCTTTCACTCTTGCAGTATAATGGAGGTTTGCAGCTACATCCTTGCGGCGATGACGTCACAGTTGCGCCGTGAGGCCTGTGTATCAAACGCTGTGGGTTCAACCCCCTGCAGCTTTCTGGGCGGCAGACTGTCGACAGTTGAATGTGATGTCGGACTGCCTGGTTATGTCGTTCCAGCCTTGTCCTCAGTCGAAAATTTTTTTAATGTGCGGAAGTTCTCTATTCATCGAAATATGTTCCAGTATCGAACACGCTCTCCCCAGCTATATTCCAACAACAGAAAAAAATTGAAACACGTTTTATTAAGTCACAGTTTACAAGGGAAGTGACACCAATTTTGAATATCATTGTTTTATAATACCTTTATTATTATTATTATTATTATTATTATTATTATTATTATTTTCTTTACTGTGATTTTGATCACCTTACACAAGGCAGGCTGTCAGCAGCAGAGTATGCCGCTCTTCAGCCTTGAGTTTTACAATAAGTAATGAATATAGGTGGCACAGAAAATACAATCAAAACGGCGCGCAAAAAATGTAGACACTAAAAAACAAAAAACACGGAGCCGTTCACGCTGGACTAGTTGACACAGCGTACATAACATGGATGATGGTGACGTTACACGTGAACAGTGGTGGCGTGACGGCGAACAAACACTAAACACAAACGAAGGCACACACACAAGACACTGACGGCGATGATCTCCGGCGCGCGAATGTTCACTGTGCGTGTGTGAGTCCGGGGACCTGCCAAGAGGGGTGGAGGTGGAAGGGGAGTGGGAGAGCGAGAGGAGAGAGCAGAAATGCCACAGACATGGGAGATAGGGGGAGGGAGGAAGGGGGTGGGGATGCACGGGGGAAGAGGGAGCGGACAAGGGAAAAGTAAAAGAGAAGGGAAGGGAAGATAGGAAAGAGAAGGGAGGGTGCATAAAGGAAAGGACACAGGAAGTGGGGGGGGGAGGATCAAAGTTGATAGGAGGGGTAGATGGACGGGAGGAGGACATCATCTGGGAGGGGGAGCTGGCGGAAGCCACCTTGGGAGAGGATAAGGAAGGTGGAGAGATGGAGACCGGGTGGGATGTGGGAATACAGGTGCAGCAGCGGGCGGGGGGGGCAGAGGATGGTTGAGACAAGCGGATGAGGAGGATCGAGTTTGCAGGAGGTGTACAGGATCCGTACCCTTTCAAGGAAGAGAAGGAGGTGGGGGAAGGGGATGAGATCATACAGGATATGCGTGGGGGAGGGGAGACGGATGCGATAGGTGAGGTGGAGAGCATGGCGTTCAAAGATTTGGAGGAATTTATAGAAGGTAGGGGAGAGTGAAGATCCAGACCGGATGGGCATAACAAAGGATAGGGAGGATGAGGGATTTATAGGTGTGGAGGATGGTGGAGGGTTCCAGACCCCACATACGGCTGGAAAGGAGCTTGAGGAGATGGAGTCAGGAATGTGCCTTGGCTCGGATTGTCCGCAGATGGGGAGTCCAGGAGAGGTGACGGTTGAGGGCGACCCCAAGGTACTTAAAGGTGGGAGTGAGGGCGATAGGATGGCCATAGATGGTGAGATAGAAATCAAGGAGGCGGAAGGAAGGGGTGATTTTGCCTTCAATCATCGCCTGGGTTTTGGAAGGATTGACCTTGAGCAACCACTGGTTGCACCAAGCGGTGAGCCGGTCAAGATGGGATTTGAGGAAGTGTTTGGAGCGCTGCAGGGTGGGGGCAAGTGCAAGGAAGGTGGTGCCATCGGCAAACTGGAGGTCGTAGACGGGGGGTGACAGCGGCGGCATGTCTGCTATGTGCAAGAGGTACAGAAGGGGGGAGAGGACGGAGCCTTGGGGTACACTGGCGCAGGGGAAGAAGGTGTAGTAGTTGGTGTTATGGATGGTGACGTATGAAGGACGGTGGGAGAGAAATGAGCCGATCAGACAGACGTAGTTAATGGGAAGGGCGAAGGTTTGGAGCTTGAGGAGGAGACCCGAATGCCAATCGCGGTCATAAACTCATTCGAGGTCCAGGGAGAGGAAGATTGCGGAGCGATGGGAATGAAGCTGGTTGGAAAGGAGATGAGTGAGGTAAAGGAGAAGATCGTCAGAAGAGAAGGACGGCCGAAAGCCACACTGGGTAACGGGAAGGAGGCAGTGCTGACGGAGATGCTGGTGGATGCGGCGGGTGAGGATAGATTCCAGGACTGCTGAGGAGATGTTCGCTACCTATAGGCTCCAGGACATCCACCGTTATGTGGCCAAGGAGGTTGCGGGAGGAAATGATAGCATCGGGAGTGGAGTTGGATTTGGGACGGGTGTGAAGGGGGATGGGGATGAGGTCGCCTTGAAGGGAGGAGAGGAACCGATACCACCGCCGTAACTGGGCGGCAGAACGACTATGGATGTTGAGGTCAGCGGCGACCATATAGGAGGAGAAGGTACGGTCAATGTGGGAGAGGAAGTCGAGGGAAATAGGGGCGTCAGGGCGAACATCGATGGTGGCGCAGGTAATAGTAAGGCAGGGGAAGAAGAGACTAAGGATCAGGTATTTGGTGAGATCAGGAAGGAGAGGTTGGAGCTGAACGGGGATCTGGCAGTGATGACCAATGGCAACTCCGCCACGCGTAATCGGGAGGGGATTATCGCAGCGGTGGAGGAGGTAGGGCGAAGTGTGGACGGTGTGGTGGGGTTGGAGGCTGGTTTCATTGAGGAGGAAGGCATCCACGTGATGGGTGGCAAGGGTGTGCAGGAAGAGGTTCTTGTTGGTGGGAAGGGAGTGGATGTTGTCGAAAAGGATATGGTGCTGTCGAGCCATGACAGGGATTTAAACGAGGGTGTCAAAATGGGAGAAGGTGAAATGGGCCTGGTTGTTGGAGTAGGTGGCGTACATTTTGAGTTGGAAAACGGAACGGGTGGCGAGGGAGATCTGTTTGCGGGTGTGCAGGCGCTGAAAAGGATGAACATTCTGAAGGACGATGGTGAGGAATCTGATGATGTCCTCAGCGGTAGGGGGTGAGCAAAGGGAATTTCCGGGAGGGGTGGGGACGTCCAGAGGGCAAACAGGAACGGGGAGTTCAGGAGTGTTAAGAGGGGGTCAGGCCTTACATCTCTGGGAGTAGGTAGGATGAAGGAGGTTACTAGTATTACAGGAGGGGGGAGGGGAATGGAGATTGGGACACTGCCGTAGAAAGTGGGCTTGTGTACAGTGCAGGCAGATGGGGCCTCGTGGCACTCACATGTCGGGTACACATTATGCTGCAAGCACCTTTGGCAGCTGAGGGATTGAGGAGGGGAATGGGAGGGGTCAACTTTATAACATTGGTTAAAAAGGTTGGCACCCTTCTTCAGGAGACAGTCTATGGAGGGGGCGTGCTCGGAAAAGACCCGCACAAGGCGGGTGGGGCCGGCAGTGTTGTGGATGCGACGAACCGCACGCACCTCCAGATGGGGATGTGCCTGAAGCTCCGCCAGCACCTCCTCCTCTGTGATCGCCGGATTAAGCCAAGTGATCACATCGGTGAGGGTCGGTGGGTGACGCGAGTGGTTGGGGTTGGCAGGAGAGAGGCGGGGAAGGAGCAGGTGTGAGGGAGGCATTAGGGCCAAAGTGGGTGACAGGGATGCGGGAAGGAGGTGTGTGTGGAGGGTAGGGCTGGGGGAGGAGATCAGCACCGAATCACTGTGAGGAGGGAGATGGGGGCACCAGGAAAATTCTAGCGAAGGAAGAGGGTGAGGTTCCGGGCTTCAAGATGGGAGGGATCAGGATGGGAGAGGAGGTAGCGGTAGGAGGAGGGGGTAGAGGAGGATGAGGAGGGGGCAGAGACAGGCGGGGAGACATCCATGGCATCATCGGTGGGGGAAGGGGGATGAGGCGGAGCCTTATTGGGAGTAGAGGAGGCAGGGGTGCCACCGGGGCGGTTGACGGCGACGGAGGAGGTATGGGGAATGGGAGCGACGCGAAGGTGGCAGGGATGGCAGGTCCCAGTGCTGGAGGCGGCGCCGGAGATGGTGAGGGCGATGGCGAAGGCTACAGTGAAGACGAAGATGATGAGGGTGAAGGAGAGAGTGGAGCATGGGCCGTAGCCCTCCGGCGACCACCCGAGCAGGGGCTGTAGAAACGGAAGGAGCAGAGGGAGGGAATGGAGGGAAGCGATCAGAGGAGGTGCGGGAGGGAGGAGCCAGGGAGGGGGTGACAAATAGGGAGGGAGACAGGAGAGTGAGGAGTGGGGGGATGGACTGAGGGGTGAGTGATGTGGCACACCACATGATAGTGGTGGCAGCGTCGGAGGGGGAGGTGTATATGATGGCAGTGGTGGTGGCTGTAGAAGAGGTGGTAGGGGTCGACATTATGAGAAGGGGGAAAAAACACAGGACAAGACAAGAAGCAAATAAGAGACAGGCAGGACGACGAGAGACACAGAGTAGAAAGGGATGGAGAATGACGAAGGATGAAGGAGACTGGGGCCGTAGCCCCACTCTGCTGCTTCTGGCGGGGTGAGCGACCTGGCTGGCAGGATGGTGGGGATGCCTCCTCTGTTGCTACTGCTGCTCTGCTGCTCGTGGCGATGGCGCTGCTGCTGCTGCTGCTGCTGGTGGGGGCAGCTAGGAACACTGTTGGCTGCCAGCTGCGACCGCTTGTGGCTGCGACCGCTGGTGGCTGCGTCCGCTGGTGGCTGCTGGCGGGGACGCTGCTGGCTGCTGGCTGCTGGCTGCTGGCTGCTGGCCGGTCCCGGTGCTAGCGAGGACTGCTGCGGGCTGCTGGCGGGGACCACAGCTGGCTGCTGGTGGGGACTGCTGCTGGCTGCTGGCGAGGACCGCTGCTGTCTGGACTGCTGCACGCCGATGGGCTGGCTGGCTGGCTGGCTGGCTGGAACCTGCAACACCTAATGCTTTGATTGGTACCGGAAGAGCACAATTGAAGGGCGATATTCAACCGAATTACCGCCGGAGATGCTTTATTATTTCTTGCAGAGCAAATTTATTTTGCTTGTTTGAAACGTATCAGTTCTAGTGCTTCTGGGTTTTGAAAGGAATTACCTAATTTGTGGTGGACAGGAAATCGCGTATCTGTTAGAAATCACAGTGATTGAGAAGTCACAGATATCACAATAACAACTTTACAAAATCTAGCAGTCGCAAGTAGCATTTCACATTCAACGCCGTGAGCCATCTGTTGACCGAATTCCGTACTGCTTTCTGCAATTTCAGTGACAAGTCCCGGCTAGAAACCGCAAGTAGCAACTAAAAAGCGCAGTTAACAGTGCCATCTGTTGGCCAAAGTTCGTACTATGCTCATCTCTGCGACACGCTATCGAGTCTAACTGCAAATTTCCGTGACAATTCGCAACTAAGAGTCGCAAGTAGCAACTAATAAGCGCAGTTAGCAGTGCCATCTGTAGAGCAAAGTTCATAGTACGCTATTCGTTGCCGAGACACTGCGATTTCTGTGAGAAATCGCAACTAAGAGTCGCAAGTAGCAACTAAAAAGCGCAGTTAACATTCTTTTCCTAGTACCATCTGTTGACCGACGTACGTACTTTGTTATGAGATCCTTGTGCCTCACGAGATCGGTGTACTGTGTGTGCATATAAAGGACTTATTTCATTAGTGGTACAAGTCCATTTTTGTTCGTTTTGAGATACAGAGCCGTAAAATTAAATGAGCGCTGAAAAATCTGCAGTTGAGATACCAGAAATATTCAAGCATATGGCTCCTTGCTAGAGATGAACCTTTATTTATGTTTGTTTGGATTATTAATTTCAGAAGCATTATAGCAGAAAAGTGGAGGTAATGGACTTGTACCACTATTGAAATAAGCCCTTCACATTATATGACGACATGCACATTCAGCATCAGTTATGGTTGGTCAAACACAGCTGTGACTCTGAAAGTATTATATTAATAAAAAGCAACATTGCCTTTTTCACCCGAAAATATCAAGTAACGTAACAAATGTGTTTGATTCTGCTTCCAATATGACAGTTTTGGTTAATACTACACATGCCTACAGGACTTTGCAATGTTAACACAGCAGAACTCAGACATCTGTATAAGTGTAGTGAAATGAAAACAGTATTATTGAGTCATATGAATGCCTCACTTTTGTTCCGATAGTTCAAGACTCAGGATAAAAGTTTTACACCTGCTGTTCTACATGGCAACTTCTCACACAAGAACTTTTTGCCGACACTACTACCACTTCACATCAACAGTCTCAAAATGCATATTCTAGACTTCGGGATATGTTACAGGTCAGTGTCACACCAAGATTGTGTTTACCAGTAAATAAGTGGCGGAAAATTAAGGGTATAGGATGGCTTAAACATATGGAAAATGAGGTTTTCATTATTCACTCACTGTATTTAACATTTATTATTCCTTTAAAATCGCACAACTTCCATAAAACACAGTTTAATCACTCGTCTGCACACTTATTTCGCAATTATGTCATTTTTAAACTGCAAAATCTTCTAAGGGCTGTCTTGAATCTTCACGAGTCTCTCTCAACAGCCCTGATGTGGATAGATACGTACAGCAACCAGTAATCAGAGTCAGAACTGTGTCTGCAAAATCACAAGGATTATTAAACAATTTTTGCTGTCACTAATTACAAGCAATATAATTGACAGAGTAGATTGCAAAAATTTGCACTAATGAAAGCCACTCAATGGGGTATATTTGACATTTGCAAGAATGAATTAATTAAGTCCATCGAAACACTTAGATACTAACCTCTCGTCTGACGAAAACGGTCTAAAGACGCAGTGGCAATTTCTCCAGATCTGTTGACAATGATATTTTGGGTTATCACTTTACTGAGTGACTGAAATGTAGTTCGCGTACCTGTGAACATAACAATATGTTAGAATTCATTTAATTAACACGAACTATTACGCTACTGTATGGCTACTTACATATTAATTACACTATTAGTATTTTCACAGTTGTTTCTTTAATACGAAATTAAAGCCAACGGAAGAACAAACGTAAAACATACTTACCAATGACAGGTTTCTTGAGATGCAATTTTCTGTGTGGACAGATGTAACTTTTTCATACGGTGGTAAGTCGCAGAAATCGCAGGATTCACAGAAATCGCAGAAGTAGCAGAAGTCGCAGAAATCGCAGAAGTCGCAGAAGTAGCAGAAATCACAGAAGTCGCAGAAGTAGCAGAAGTCGCAGGAATCGCGGAAGTATCAGAAGTCGCAGAAATTACAGAAGTAGCAGAAATCGCAGAATTAGCAGTGGCGGAGGGATACACGACCTAGGTACCTTAACTGCGACTCTTAATTGCGACAAATCACAGTTAAGAATATGATACTGAAAAGTAGCATTCACAAAAATCACTGATATCGGAAAATCGCAGTTTAGCCCATCACTATACCTAATGGCTTTCGCTGGTTCCAAAATATGACGTGAATCACTAATGCATAGATCCAACCCACATGTCCCAATGTTCAATAAAAGTTATGGGCAGGTCACATCTCGAATCTGCTCCCGCCAAAAGTTATGTTTCTTTTTTTTTTTTCTTTATTGTTATTTTCAAACCCGTACAAACAGGCAGGCTGTCAGCAGCATGGTACGCCGCTCTTCAGCCGTAGAGGAGATAAAGAAAGAACAGAAAGAATACACAAATGTGACATAACGGTGGGTAATAAAAAGTAGACACATAAAGACAAACACGGAGCCGTTCACACTCGACGATATTTCACTACAAACTGTTGTCACGACACACTAGCACTGAAGATGGCGATGGCACAGGTGAACGATGGAGTATGACGGGAACACTGAACACTAAACATGACGGCACTCACGAGAGACTGATGGCGATGATCTCCGGCGCGCGAATGTCCACTCAGCGTGTACGAGTCCGGGGACCTGCCAAGAGAGGAGGTGGAGGAGGAGGAAGGGGAAATGGGAGAGGGGAGAGCAGAGACGCCATGGGCAAAGGAGAGAGGGGGAGGGAGGAAGGGGGAAGGAAGCCCGGAGGAGAGGGTAGGAGGGAGGGGGGGAAAGGAAAGAGAAGGGAAGGGAATGGGGGAGGGAGGATGCCTGAAGGAAAGGACACAGGAGGTGGGGGGGAGGATCAAAGTTGATAGGAGGGGTAGATGCAGGGAGGAGGACATCATCAGGGAGGGGGAGCTGGCGGAAGCCACCTTGGGAGAGGGTAAGGAGGGTGGAGAGATGGAGACTGGGTGGGATGTGAAAATACAGGCGCGGCAGCGGGCGGGGGTGGGAGAGGATCAGGGACACGAGCGGGTGAGGAGGATCAAGTTTACGGGAGGTGTACAGGATCCGTATCCTTTCAAGGAAAAGGAGGAGGTGGGGGAAGGGGATGAGATCATACAGGATCCGCGTGGGGGAGGGGAGACGGATGCGATAAGCAAGGCGGAGAGCATGGCGTTCAAGGATTTGGAGGGATTTATAAAAGGAAGGGGGGGCGAAGATCCAGGCTGGATGGGCGTAACAGAGGACAGGGCGGATGAGGGATTTATAGGTTGTGAGGATTGTGGAGGGGTCCAGACCCCACGTGCGGCCGGAAAGGAGCTTGAGGAGACGGAGTTGGGAACATGCCTTGGCTTGGATCGTCTGGAGATGGGGAGTCCAGGAGAGGCGACGGTCGAGGGTGACGCCAAGGTACTTAAGGGTGGGAGTGAGGGCGATAGGACGGCCATAGACGGTGAGATAGAAATCAAGGAGGTGGAAGGAAGGGGTGGTTTTGCCTACAATGATCGCCTGGGTTTTGGAGGGATTGACCTTGAGCAACCACTGGTTGCACCAAGCGGTGAACCGGTCAAGATGGGATTGGAGAAGGCGTTGGGAGCGTTGCAGGGTTGGGGCAAGGGCGAGGAAGGCGGTGTCATCGGCAAACTGGAGGAAGTGGACGGGGGGCGACGGCGGCGGCATGTCCGCCGTGTACAAAAGGTACAGAAGGGGGGAGAGGACGGAGCCTTGGGGCACACCGGCAGAGGGGAGAAAGGTGTAGGAATCTGTGTTATGGATGGTGACATAGGAAGGACGGCGGGAGAGAAAGGAACCGATCAGACGGACATAGTTAATGGGAAGGGCAAAGGTTTGGAGCTTGAAGAGGAGACCGGAATGATAGACGCGGTCATAAGCCCGTTCTAGGTCAAGGGAGAGGAAGATTGCGCAGCGACGGGAATTAAGCTGTTCGGAAAGGAGATGAGTGAGGTGAAGGAGAAGATCGTCGGAAGAGAAGGATGCCCGAAAGCCACACTGGGTGACGGGAAGGAGGCGGTGCTGGCGGAGATGCTGGTGGATGCGGCGGGTGAGGATAGATTCCAGGACCTTGCCTAAGACCGAGTTAAGGCTGATGGGACGGGAGGAGGAGACGGCGGACGGCGGTTTGCCAGGTTTAAGGAACATGAGGATACAGGAGGTTTTCCACAGGTCGGGGTAGTAACCGGTGGACAGGACTACATTGTAGAGCCTGGTCAGGGTGGAGAGGAAAGAGACAGAAGCTTCACGAAGGTGACGGTAGGTGGCATGATCGTGACCAGGAGCGGAGTTGCGTTTTGTGCGGAGTGTATCAATGAGATCCTGTGTAGTGATAGGGGCATTGAGTTCCGTGTGTGTAATGTTGTCCAAGTACTGGAAACCAGGAGCGAGGGGAGGGACAGAAGTGTCAGTTCGATCACGGATATCCGGGAAGAGGGAGTAATCGAACTGGGGATGGAGAAAACATCGGAGAGGTAGGAGGCAAAGTGATTGGCCTTACTAAGGGTGTCAGGGAAGGGGTGATCATCGTGGAGAAGAGGATAGTAGGGGGAGGGTTTAGTTCCGGTAAGGCGACGGAAGGCCGACCAGAACTTGGATGAGTTGATTGGTAGGGTTGCATTTAAACGGGTGCATGTCTGTCGCCAGTCCCGGCGTTTCTTAGCCGCGAGCAAATTACGAACGTGTCGCTGGAGTTGCCGGTGGCGTCGTAGTGTGTCCGGGTCACGCGTGCGGAGGAAGGCACGGTAGAGACAACGGGATTCACGGAGGAGGAGAACGGCCTGTGGGGGTAAGGTAGGACGGTGGGGGTGGATGGCGACAGTAGGAACGTGGGCCTCCATGGCCTCAGACAAGGTCTGCTGGAGAAAGGAGGCGGCATGGGTGACATCGTCAGGGTGGTGGTAGGTGAGAGGGTGGCTATCGACCTGGGTGGAAAGGGTTTCCCGGTAGGCATTCAGTCGGCTCAGGAATAGTCGTGGACAAACTTAGGGGGAGGGTCAGTACGAGGGTCGGGGCGAGGGCGACGACCGTCTGAAACAGTGAGGAGGACAGGGAGATGGTCACTACCAAGAGGCTCCAGGACATCCACCGTTATGCGGCCAAGGAGGTTGGGGGAGGAGAGGATAACATCAGGAGTGGAGTTGGATTCGGGAGGGGTATGCTGGGGGATGGGGACCAGGTCGCCTTGAAGGGTGGATAGGAACCGATGCCGCCGCCGTAACTGGGCAGTGGTACGACTATGGATGTTGAGGTCGGCAGCGATCACGTAGGAGGAAAAGGTACGATCGACGTGGGAGAGGAAGTCGAAGGGAATAGGAGCGTTGGGGCGGACATAGATGGTGGCGCAGGTAACGGTAAGGCCGGGGAAGAAGAGACTAAGCATCAGGTGTTCAGTGGGGTCGGGAAGGGGAGGTTGGAGCCGAACGGGGATCTGGCGGTGGTGACCAATGGCAACTCCGCCACGCGCAATTGGGAGGGGATTATCGGAGCAGTGGAGGAGGTAGGGTGAAGTGTGAATAGTGTGGTGGGGTTGGAGGAAGGTTTCATTATGGAGCAAGGCATCCACACGGTGGGTGGCAAGGGTGTGCAGGAAGAGGTTCCTGTTGGCGGGTAGGGAGCGGATGTTGTTGAAAAGGATACGTTGCTGTCGCACCATGATAGGGATTTAGACGAGGGTGTCAAGGCGGGAGAAGGTGAAATGGGCCTGGTTGTTGGAGTAGGTGGTGTACATCTTGAGTTGGAATATGGAACGAGCGGCAAGGGAGATCTGTTGGAGGGTGTGGGGGCGCTGAAGGGGATGAACCTTCTGGAGGACGATGGTAAGGAACCTGATGATGTCCTCAGCGGTGGGGGGGGACGAAGGGAATTGCCAGGAGGGGTGGGGGCGTCCAGGGGACGGACAGGGATGGTGAGTTCAGGAGTGGTTGGAGGGGGTCAGGCTTTACACTTTTGGGAGTAGGTGGGATGGGGGAGATTGCAGGTATCTCAGGAAGGAGGGGATTGGAGGTTAGGGCACTGCCTGAGGAAGTGCGCTTGCCGACAATGCGGGCTGGTGGGGGCCTCGCGGCACTCAGCTGTGGGGTCCGCGTTATAGCGCAGACACCTCTGGCAGCGCAGGGATTGAGGAGGGGAACGGGAGGGGTCGACCTTGTACCTCTGGTTAAAAAGGAGGGCACCCTCCTTCAGGAGATGGTCAATGGAGGGGGCGTGCTCAGAAAAAACCCGCATAAGGCGGGTGGGGCCGGCAGCGTTATGTATGCGGCGAACCGCACGCACCTCCAAATGGGGATGCGCCTTGAGCTCCGCCAACACCTCCTCCTCCGTGATCACTGGACTAAGCCGAGTGATCACGGCGGTGAGAGTTGGCGGGCGACGCGGAGGTTGGGGTTGGCGGGAGGGAGGTGGTGAAGGAGCAGGGGTGAGAGAGGCATGAGGGCCAAAGCGGGTGACAGGGATGCGGGAAAGGAGGTATGTGTGGAGGGTTGGGCTGGGGGAGGAGATGAGGACCGAATCACAGCGAGGAGTGAGGAGGGAGATGGGGGCACCAGGACAATGCTGGCGAAGGAAGATGGTGAGGTTCCGGGCTTCAAGGAGAGAGGGATCAGGACGGGAGAGGAGGTAGCGGTAGGAGGAGGGGGTAGAGGAGGAGGAGGAGTGGGCAGGGACAGGCGGGGAGACATCCATGGCATCATGGGTGGGGGAAGGAGGACGAGGTGGAGCCTTTTTGGAAGCAGAGGAAGCAGGGGTGCCACTGGGGCTCTTGACGGCGGTGGAGGAGGTGTGTGGGACGGGAACAACTGGAATGTGGCGGGGAGGGGCAGGTCCCGGTGCCAGAGTCGGCGCCGGAGATGGTGATGGTGATGGTGAAGGTGAAGGCGAAGGCGACGGCGACGATGACGATGACGGTGGCAGTGGCGGCGGTGATGGCGAAGGTGACGGGGAGAGCTGGGCGTGGACAGTGGCCCGACGGGCCACCACCCGAGCCGCAGCTGCAGTTACAGGCTGGGGGAGTGGGGGGAAATGATCAGAACGAGAGGGGCGAGAGGAAGAAGCGGGAGAGGGGGCGACAAAGATAGAGGGTGAAGGGAGAGTGAGGAGAGGTGGGATGGAAAGAGGGGGGTGGGACTGGGCACACCAAGTTATAGTGGTGGAGGCGGTGGAAGGGGAAGTATAAACTATGGCGGTGGTGGTAGTGGTGGCAGCGGTGGTGGGGGCGGACATGACTGTAGACAGAAACAATAACGAACAGAACGAAGAGGAAAGGACAGAAACTGGGGACAGACAAAGACGAAGACGGATGAAGACGAAGACGGCCGTAGACCAGGGTCAGGACGGAGGCGACCAGGTGGCACCGGATGGCGGCGGCAGCGGCGGCGGCGGGCACCGCATGGCGGCGGCGGCGGGCACCGGATGGCGGCGGCGGCGGGCACCGGATGGCGGCGGCGGCGGCGGCGACAAACGGACGGACAGACAGCAGACGGCGGCGAACAGGCAGGCAGACGGACGGACGGACGGACGGACAGCAGGCAGCAGCGGCGGCGGTGGACAGCGAGCAGGCAGGCGGACAGACGGACGAACAGCGACAGGCAGGCAGACAGACAGACAGACAGACAGACACAACCGCCGAAGACGGAGATTAGAACCTGAGAGTAGCCCAGGCGTTGCAACCTGACGTCGTCGACTGAGGGGATCCAACTCTCTGAAGGCGCCAAAAGTTATAACTGATACGAATATTGTACAACGGTTCATTGAAAGTGCTGTAAAATATATAACATACGACAAAAAATATAGGAACGGGTATTAAATATTTTTAGAATAAGTTACTGCAAAGCTATGTTGTCTTATACTAAAGTCTTTAAAGAACAAGAGATATGCTTTTGTTGAGATGAAGTCTACTTCAAATACTTTCCGACAAGACGTCAGAAAGCGAAATAAACGTGACCGCCATCTGTCGGCCGCTACTGGAAAGCGAAGTGCGGGCCGCGCAACTGTTGCCGTTCGTCGCCAACAGATGGCATTACAGTAGTCATTCTACTGCACGCAGCAGTACGTGTTGGTTACCCACGTGGTATTAACACCTGTACGCAGGTATGTCGACCTCTCTACTCTTATAAACTAATTCCCCACTAAGGGGAAGGCTAAAAGAACATAAACCACTCTTTAGAGTGCAGGAGAAATAAAAGATATTTTAAATCAAATAATAACATGGCTATGAAAGCTGTTTGTTCTTTTAATACATATCCTATCCGAAAATAACGTCCATATCATCCCTGGTTCTATGGGTAATATTTACGTTTTGACAATCCTCACATTGAAAACTGACAGGTTTCTCGCTGTCTCCAAACGTTTGTGGAATTCAGTTCCCACACGTCTCATAGCACAAGACTTATTTCTGGCATAACAGGGAGGTGCTATAAGACTCGCATCGCATTTAATATCCACATTTCTCAATTGTTTCACTAAATTTGTAGAAACTGTCTGTTCACCTAAATGCAGAATATTCGCCAATACGCCACTAAATGTACAACAGAAAACGCTGTTTCTTCTTTTCACTTGCAGTCATCCTCCTCCACCAGAGAAACACTTCAGAGAATAAAAAGAAACCACATCTGAAGATTGCAGAAGACTAGTAGCGTTCGGTGGAATGCAAATGAACTTTATGTTGTTTTCCTCATACAGCTCCGAAGTTGTCATGGAGATGTGACAAGAGAGATTCTCTTCAATAATTACTCTCCTTCCTTCTCTCTTTAAAGCAAACAGGAGGGAGTGAGTTTGAAACCAACTTTCAAATAACTCTGTTCTAGCCAGCCGCTCTGCAGTGTTCATTTGCATTCCAGGAGGTGACCGTAAATCCAGTCAGGCCATTTTGGATTTTCTGTTTAAATAAGATAAGGGAGGAGGAATTCTCCTGTGCATTCCCAAATAACATGAGAGGTTTTCTCAGGACGTCGACATGTCTGGCAAAACAAGAGCTTTCTTTTGCTGGTATGTCTTGAAACTTAGTTTTATCAAAACTGAACGTATTTCACAGGGACACCTTCAACCTCAGATTGGTATTTCCCTAAAAAGTTATACATTCCCATTTACATTAGCAGAATTCCTTGAAATATTGACTGTAAATGTATGAGACAGTTCAGAATTTGTCGCTCTAAAAATGCCTTTCCCCAGTCCCACCCAAGCATATTACACTGAACAACATATTTGAAGTAGAAGCGTGTAAGTTGCATGGTTTTGAGTTAGTTATGTTTATTTCAATATAAAATGATACAAATGAGTCATCTTCATAAACATTTAGCTCTAGTTTTAGAAAAAGTAATCTACATTTTTGTATAAGTAACTCACTAACTAAATATGCATTCATGTTCCAAGATTCACCATAACAAATTTTAACTGAATAATTACTTGAATTATGCTATGTGTTATGCTATGTGTTATGCCATTCTGGGTGTACAAAAGTGAAATAATAAGAAAAAATGAAGATGATATTACATGAATGAAAATACACTCCTGGAAATTGAAATAAGAACACCGTGAATTCATTGTCCCAGGAAGGGGAAACTTTATTGACACATTCCTGGGGTCAGATACACCACATGATCACACTGGCAGAACCACAGGCACATAGACACAGGCAACAGAGCATGCATAATGTCGGCACTAGTACAGTGTATATCCACCTTTCGCAGCAATGCAGGCTGCTATTCTCCCATGGAGACGATCGTAGAGATGCTGGATGTAGTCCTGTGGAACGGCTTGCCATGCCATTTCCACCTGGCGCCTCAGTTGGACCAGCGTTCGTGCTGGACGTGCAGACCGCGTGAGACGACGCTTCATCCAGTCCCAAACATGCTCAATGGGGGACAGATCCGGAGATCTTGCTGGCCAGGGTAGTTGACTTACACCTTCTAGAGCACGTTGGGTGGCACGGGATACATGCGGACGCGCATTGTCCTGTTGGAACAGCAAGTTCCCTTGCCCGTCTAGGAATGGTAGAACGATGGGTTCGATGACGGTTTGGATGTACCGTGCACTATTCAGTGTCCCCTCGACGATCACCAGTGGTGTACAGCCAGTGTAGGAGATCGCTCCCCACACCATGATGCCAGGTGTTGGCCCTGTGTGCCTCGGTCGTATGCAGTCCTGATTGTGGCGCTCACCTGCACGGCGCCAAACACGCATACGACCATCATTGGCACCAAGGCAGAAGCGACTCTCATCGCTGAAGACGACACGTCTCCATTAGTCCCTCCATTCACGCCTGTCGCGACATCATTGGAAGCGGGCTGCACGATAATGGGGCGTGAGCGGAAGACGGCTTAACGGTGTGCGGGACCGTAGCCCAGCTTCATGGAGACGGTTGCCAATGGTCCTCGCCGATACCCCAGGAGCAACAGTGTCCCTAATTTGCTGGGAAGTGGCGGTGCGGTCCCCTACGGCACTGCGTAGGATCCTACGGTCTTGGCGTGCATGCGTGCGTCGCTGCGGTCCGGTCCCAGGTCGACGGGCACGTGCACCTTCCGCCGACCACTAGCGACAACATCGATGTACTGTGGAGACCTCACGCCCCACGTGTTGAGCAATTCGGCGGTACGTCCACCCGGCCTCCCGCATGCCCACTATACGCCCTCGCTCAAAGTCCGTCAACTGCACATACGGTTCACGTCCACGCTGTCGCGGCATGCTACCAGTGTTAAAGACTGCGATGGAGCTCCGTATGCCACGGCAAACTGGCTGACACTGACGGCGGCGGTGCACAAATGCTGCGCAGCTAGCGCCATTTGATGGCCAACACCGCGGTTCCTGGTGTGTCCGCTGTGCCCTGCGTGTGATCATTGCTTGTACAGCCCTCTCGCAGTGTCCGGAGCAAGTATGGTGGGTCTGACACACCGGTGTCAGTGTGTTCTTTCTTCCATTTCCAGGAGTGTACTTCATAAGTGTACATTGTACCAGATCTATGTAAAGCACAAAAGAAAATATGTAAAGTAACTGGCCACAAATGTATATAAGGAATTAGAAATGTTAAACGTCCACATGTATAATATATACAGTTACATATTTTGTTCAGAGATACATTCAGAAGATGACCGCTTTCGCTTGACTTGATGTTTTAACACAAACTGGGGAACATCCCTTATGACAGTCCAGCAGTAATCTGCTAAAATAGTAGGGCTCCACTCTCTGGCATACCTCTTCTCAAATGTGGCAGTATCTTGATGGAATCGCTCCCCATGTTCATCACTTACTGCACCACAATCTTTGGGGAAGAAGTCAAGATGACTATGTAAGAAATGCATTTTCAGTGACATGTATGAACCAAGTTTTTCATAAGATGACAACATGTTATCTACAATCTCGTTGTAATTTATTGTGCGTTAGTTCCATAAGAACTGTTAATAGATTGCCTTAAAACATTCCCATGCGTGCTTCTTATCACCTTGTATGATTCTATCAAAAGTATGGTCTCCAAAAAGCTCTCGAATCTGTGGGCCTACAAAGGTGGCCTTCTTTACTTTGGCATCACTTAAGTAAGGGAATTTTTGCCTTAAGTACTTAAATGCGTCACCATCTTTGTTCATTCCTTAACAAAGTTTTTCATGAGACGCAACTTGATGTGCAAAGGGGGGGGGAGCAGAATCTTTTAGGGTCTACTAGAAGTTCACTCTCTTTTGTAAAGCGAATGTCACTTCTCCGCACACACAGCAAAATGTGTCAGCACTGTTAACACAAACTCGTGGCATTTTTGTTCACTTCAGTAGCAGTCACCTTGACAATTGGTGGTTAATCTGGAAACAAATGAGGAAAAACTATTACATACATTCAACTATGAAGTTGAAGATAAGGGAGACAAAAAGATCATTAAAATTATAGCTAAAATATTGCACAGGTAAGTGCAGGGACAATAATATAATGCGTTGTTACTAGTAATTATGACTTTAACAAAACCAATATAATATTGGTTTTAAATTTAACATAAAAATCCGTATATAATAATCTCACCGTAATTCAGCAGTGTAAAATGAAAACTAGAGCTAATTTTGAATTGTCTTTGTGATATTCGCGATAAGTACGTTAGAACTGATAGGAAACGGCTATTTTCATTCGATTTACATTTTCATTGTTTCACAGTGTTATCAGCAAGGCAGTCTACTTCTCTTTTATAGGTATGAAGATATGATTTAACCATGCACTTCAATTCAAAGACTGATATTGAGAGACCCACATGACTGACTCAGATAATGTTTTCTACAAAAGATTTTTTTCCAGTCTCGCTAAGAACTGTGGGCCTTCCACCTTTCCCATTATTCTTGTTTCTCAATTGGTTCACAATGTTTCTTGCATTGGAATGTCACACTTCCCTGCAGCTCTCTCAAATTCGTAAAGAAGTAATTTCTTTTAATATCTTCTTGATTTTTGTTCGAATAACGAGTTTTGCGTCATATCCCTGAGTACCTGGCTATGGACGTTTCTTTTATCCTGTGGTCTGTAGAAGAAAAACATAGTAAGCCTACTGATTTATATTCATGGCTAATTGGAGGCTTAGAATGAATATTTAAGCTTATTTAGAACTGAACCTATAGTACTTTTGAAGGAAGAATATAGAACAGTCCTGTTTTCTTTTGCATAAGTTTCTACTTTTGTTCTCGGCAGCTGTGCTGCCTCCAGAACTGGCTGAAAGATGTTGGTTCTACTAATAGTCTAAAGCGATACTGTGGTCGACACCAGAGGTAGGTTTAAAACACCTTAATTACCCTCACAGTGTTAAGTATTCACCGATAAGGCCAGATTTGGGTCTCACATGTAGTTCGAATCAAAGAAAATCTACTACACTGATTCATAGATTGTTAAATTGTCCTAGTTTTAGTAATCACACTACACAGCCCAGCAACGTAACGTATCAGTAATCCATGACATTGCTCTCATACACATTTAAGGAACTCTAAACCATTAAGATAGTGCACAAAAGTAATCAAGTCCGACAACACTGCCCTGCTAAGAGGCCATTGTTCATGGGAGTGAATAATAAGTTCTCACTCGGAATTAATAACTAATTACTGTCCGAAAAGTCACGAATGAAGGAATCGTACAGTACACAATATATGTGAATATTTCAGAATGTTAGTTATCAGACTACAGCACACAGCTCACGACAAGAGATACAGATGTTGCTCCATTTACCCTCAGCCACAGACTGCCTTACCTCGGATGTACTAGGTCTGTATATAGTTTCGCCTATGAACAATATCTTCTACGCTACTCATTATTGATAGCAGCCATCTTGTATAAAATATTTTATAACCCTCCAAATACTGAGCTTTATAATTAGCTATGTAATCAACAAATGCTGCATATCAAATGGAACATAAAAATTTACTAATAAAATTATAGAGTCCAAGTTCAGAATGTATCAGTAATTTCGACATAATTTGTAACAGTAGTTAGCTTTAATAATAATTGATTAAGAAGATAATTAGTTTCAGACAATTTTAGATACCTTGTGGAATTGTTGAAATAGGTGCTCTCAAATGATATTCGTTAACATGCTGAAATAGGTTTCCTACCACATGCAAAATTTGTATGGTCGTATTGTATGAACTTTTTCAATTAACAGTAATTCACAATAAACAAAGTTTCTGAGTTAACTAATTAGATAACTGCAACTGTATTAGTAAGTAGTGTGTAATGAGGATGAAACTCAGTAGGGCTAAGCTGATTTAGGAATCTGAAATCACTATGCACCCCCTGGGTACTAGGTACAGTATCATATTGTAATTATTACAGTTATCATTGCTATAGTTACTTTCGAAAATTTACCTGGGTTGAAAAACATTGAAGATGAGCCTGGATTCTGAACTTGCTTCGTCTCAAGTGACATCAGAAATTGTGCAACTGTCTATCAAAAGTTTTTTTTATAACTGGGATAAGAATTTTCGAATCCTTACATGCATAAGTAGTATAGTAGTACTGATGGAATCCATCATCAAAATCAGATAATTCATGCTAAAGCTAGTCACTTTCTCAATTTTATTGTAGTAGTATCTTGATTTATTATTACAGTTTCAATGTAGTAAACGTTATACTGTAGTAGTGGCAACCTTTCACCGGCGGAATGTTTCTCTAAAACGAGCATGAACTTGCAACTAACTGTGTCACAGTGTTAATTTCGATACAGTAACTAATCGTTTGAAATAACATTACTCCACTGTAAACTGAAAGAATTATTTGACTGCTTGAAAATGAAACATTATGAAGGAGGTCACTGCACTGAAATCTCTACCTGTATTGCTGTCTTCACAGCCAATTTGGTAACACTCGTTTCGCACAACTTCCCGCAAACGTGACGTCACTTTCACGCCACACGCAAAAGTCGACGACCGCGAATTTCGTCAGCGTTCGATACGGGCCTCTCGCAGGACTTCATGTGCACATACGGAATATTTACAAAAACACGTCAGCCTTGAAATGATTTATTATAGTCATTGCAATACTAAGACCCGTATAACGATTATCGGCAGTTAATGTCTACGTATAGGAGTGCTCTTTGAGGAGTGAGTTGTTCTCGTCAATCATTTTCAAGTCAAACAAGAACGTTTTTATAATTAGCCGTTTGAAGGTCACAGGGCGTTGAAAATTTATCGCAAACGCGTTGCCATTGTGTCTGAGATGATATACAAAATTTTATTGCTTGTTAAGAAAAATGCTGAGAGTGAAACCGACATACATCACAGCCTGTAAATTACCCTACAAGAGTATCTGTGATAGAGATAGTTTTAGTAAAAATTAGAAGACAGGATGAAGTAATTACTCTGATGACCTTACGTTTAATTACTTTGACAATAATGTAGTTCACTGAGACATAAATGACTCACGAAAGATCGTATCGATATTGTCGCTGGGATTAGTTAAATTTTAAACCCTCATGCAGCCAAGTTTTAAACAACACATGAAAAAATAATATATATGCCTAGTTTTATGAACTTTCAGTGCTAAAAGTGCAGTTACGCATATTGAGGAGAGAAAACTAGGAATGAGGGGAAAATGACAAAAGTAAATGTTTGTTAACCTGTGAGAAAATTTATTCCAAACTAATATACAGTTGAATATTTTCTTATCTTGCTGTTATTACCATTATGGCTCTCGTTAAATGTTTAAACATAATTATTGAAAAAAATATACACAGTACTTTTGTTACACACTGAATAATTCTGTGGTCTGTCTGATCTACCTTACTACAAGAAAAGTCCCTTAGGTAGAAGTCTTCTCTTTTAATTACAACAACAGTAAATATCTCAGGGGAGAGCATCTAAAATGGCTCTGAGCACTATGGGACTTAACAGCTGAGGTCATCAGTCCCCTAGAACTTAGAACTATTTAAACCTAACTAGGGACATCACACAAATCCATGTCCGAGGCAGGATTCGAACCTGCGACTTTAGCGGTTGCGCGGTTCCAGACTGAAGTGCCTAGAACCGCTCGGTCACACCGGCCGGCGGGAGGAGCATCTCATAAAGCTGTGTTCATGTTCTCTAGATGCCATGATTTTAACAACAAAATAAGTAAAAATAACAACATTAATGACCAATTATTAGGGCACTATGACACAAATCAGTTCACCTTTCTTATGTGTTCATCATTTTATATTACTAAAAGTCTTTTATCTAGCACTAATTACGTTTTAGGTGTCTCACATCTCAGTTTCTTAAGAACAGATCTGGCATAATACCCTGACAAGTATGTGAAAATAGTCAAGTATTCCTGAGCAGACTGAATTTGTTCCTCACTGAGATCCATTTCCCTGTCAAAGTTGGTGGGGGTGGAGGTAAGGCCTCACCAACTACACAGTCAGTTTAAAAAGAATCTGAATTTGTTCCAATATCTTCAAGTGCACATGTCAGAATTTTCAAGGCAGCCAGGTCTGAATTCTTAGCTTTAATTTGAATATCAAATCCCTGTCTCAAGAAACCAAACGTTAAGATCCTGCCATTGTTCGATGTTTTCCAAATCTCGCTTCTAGAGTAGCTATCTGAACCTTTCCTGGCACTTCCTCACTACAATACTTGGTCATTTCTAGACTGTGAATGGTATCTGATATGGCCAAATGTGTGTTATTGGATAATCCAAATGTGCAATCAGGACAACATGTCTGTATATCCAACAACGATAAAAATCTTTCTAAATATCTGATATTTTCGTCACTTTTGCTAGAAAGTGGTTACTGAAGAGCATTATTGAAATGGCTATCTCTACCAGGTAAGGTAAAATTTAAAATCTTCCACCATGTGTAAATTAATTTTGATGAGTTTAGCAGTGCTCCCAAAACTTAGTAAGATGATGTCCCCTCAAGTCTACGAAACCTTGAACAGTCATCTCATTGAAACTATTAAGCACAGGTTTGACATTTGGTCGCTCTAGGTGGCTTTTATAAAAATACTTTAAGTTGATTGGCAGATTTTATTATCCGTATACACCCTGCACCATGTAGCTTTTTAACTGCAGAGAACTTGGCCATAACCAGTTGTATACTTTTTCAATCTGTTTAACACTGTAGTTACTTTATTGCCTCATCAGTATCTTTTTTATCGATTCAGTTGTTTCTGACACATTTTAATATGCGAAAAATATAAAACTTTAAGAGGGGTTGTGATTCATCACAGTGGTGTTTGTAAACTATTGACAGTTGAGGAAAGGAAGCAGAGAATGATGTGGCCCCTTCAATTGAATTCTCGTCACTAACAACACAAGCTAATTATAACCAATTGCATGTAGTCTAGAAACTATTTTCTTAATTAGAGTGAACAGTTCTTCACCATTTATGTTTCTCACTGTAGGGATAAAAACCTGAGGACTAGTTGCCGCATTTTTAGAACTGAATCAGTTTCCAAAACCTCCTGTGAAGTCCAAATAAGGCGTCATGTTAATTTCGTCAACTATTAGTGAAACAACATGATTTCATTCACAAAGGATCCGGAACTTCTATTTTGTATACAACAGAAAATTGTCACCTAGCTGCTCACCTGCTGGGTGCGTTTCAAAATGAGGAGAGATATTATGCAGTGTATTAGGATGTGGTAGCACAAGACAGTGTCTGCTTCTTTTAAACTTGTAGTGATACTGAAAATAAAATACTACAAAACATAATACAATCTAGGAAGTATCTATAATGTTTCTTTTGCACACCCATTTAATTCAGTTGCTCACAAAAATAATTAAGGTTGCTACTTTCAGTTTCTTCAAAAAATTACCGTATTTTTTCAAATAAATGGTTATGAGTAGCAAGTGGTCTCTTGTGAACTACCATTGTTCTTTCTAGTAAAGTTTTCCAAGTTATCAATAACGTCAAGTAAGTCCTCCAAATGGTTAATTGTTAATGGGAACTTCCTTGTACCAAGTTTTGTGGTTTCACTTCTACCAACTGCATACTCTGGTCAGTATTTATCACAAAAGAACGCAAAAGTGTAGGAATATCTTTCGCTTCTATTAGAACAAAACCAATAGCACCATCTGACTATATAATATCCTAATTTTTGGTCAGCTTCATGCCCTCTGAGTACTTAAGATAGCCATTCATATTCGCTTTTGACTTTTAGGCTGAGGTATTTACTTTACTGCAACTTGATCCTGCGGTCGGCACTCGTGCTTTACATTTTCATGAGCAGAAAGGCTGTCATTCTATGAAGATCAGCAATAATTATATTTGTCAGGGCGGGTACTGTCTCAGCGTTAAGAGATAACACAGGAATTAGAAATATTTATGTCTAACGGTGCGGAAAGAGAGTAACAGATATCGACAGTAGGACTGCAGTCAGATGGTGCGGCAGAAGCCGATGAAGGTTTCCGTCCTGATATTCCATTTTTACTCAAATTTGACGCAGCAGAAATACCGTGAGCGTGAGTGTCCGAAATTCCGTTCGCGGTTGCAACAAAATTGTAACCCAAAGCTGTTTTCGTGGCACTCTTTTTTGTTACATGTCATCTTAGTTGTTCCGTTATCTGATATTGAAGAAATGAGAACTAGTGAGTTGGAGTGAAATGCAGTCACGATGACTTCTGACCTCTTCCAGGACACTCGGAGAGTGGAGCCAGTCTGGTGTCGATGTTGGTTACGAAACACTAGTGCGTCCCGTCATAGCATGAACCTCAAGTGTGTGGGTCCCATACCAGTCAGCACCGATAGCGGCTACTGAACGTATACAGAGAAGGGCATCAGAAATTGTCACAGGTGTGGCTGACCCACGGGAGAGTGTCACGCAAGTGTTGAGACAACTCAGTCGGCAGGTGCTTGAAGAGAGCCGCAAGTTACCCCACGAGAGGCCAAATATGATATTTCGCAAGGCGATTATTAAGGGGATATGTAACGAAAAAGTAAACATTTATTTAAAAAATCATTTCAGCCGTATTTATTAATGTACAAACGTAAAATTTTACATGTGTAAAGCAAAAGAGCTTTGTTTTAACGGAAAAATATAATAAATATGCAAAATTAATATTCTGACAGGAAATTGAATTTTATTTTTTTATTCTTCATAAAAAGTCATAACTCAAATTCTAATCAAGCAATTAATCTGAAAATTTTATTGTCATGTCCTGAGAAAATTATAAGACAGTTATTACAATTATTAATTTATGGTATAAACTTTATCATTAACATTGTTTTTAATTTTGCACATCGAAAATTAACTTTTTTTGCTACAATCCAAAAATGAGAATATAATTGCAAGATCTCGTATTTTTTAGTTCCAAGGAGACAACAACACGTTGCGCACAGTTCCTGAAAATTTCATAGCATTAGCGTGTGTACCTTTTGAGTAAAGGCTTCTGATGACGTAGAAAATGAGGTTCGAATATTTTCTTCTCATATATCTACATGTGATAAGCTTACCTCAGTTTTAAAATCCTCCATACTGATACTCCTCATACTCCAGGTTTCTCTTGTCTCCTCCTCGAATCTGCCTGGTCTATATTTGCCAGTAAGACACTGATCTGCTAGCTTTCGTCGCTCGTCGATGGTGTAAAATGCTTTTGTTGTAAACGTTCCTGGATCCAAACCAACTCTCTTCAGTACTTCAATTCTGCCATTATTTCCGTTATTGTAACATAAAACTGCATCATAGACACTTATTTTTAGTATTTCAAGTCTGCAGAATATCCTATTTGAGCATCCAATCCAAATTAAATTAGTGAGGCTTTCATTTGAATTTTGTGTCTTTCCATGAAGACACTTCCCCAATCAACCAGGGTTTGCAAGAAACCTGGATGTGGGCATCATTGCATTCATAACTGGTTCTGGTAGTGAGTGTTTGTAGAGGGACTTTGATTTTACCCGCGCTGCACTCGGTCGCTCAGACATGAATTACACCGTCACAGCGGTATGAGCGCTCGACGGCAGAGAAGATAAGAATATGAAGGTACAAGAAATTGTAACTCCTTTCGTTTTGCTACCCGCTTTTGTCTTTGAGAGCGGAAGCTTAACTTACTTATTAGCTAGTCTTGGTCGGATTAAGACGAAAAAACTCATTGATGTGCAGACGTATTATGGAAGTTGGTATGAAATTCGGAGGAGGGAAGTAGAAATGTAAAATAATTTGCATTCAGTATCAAAATGATTTTGATTTGTATAAATTAGTGATTCATGGACGATTGCAAGATTTCGGAGCAGCCACTACTTTTCACGCAGAAATGAAGTAGGAGATTTTTGAAGACCTGGACGCCGCATGAGAGAAGACATGTTAACATGCTAAAGGATGAACTCTTATCTACGCCCTTTCCTCCTGTTAGTCACATTTTGTTATTCTCTGTTCTCCTGCAAATAATTTTTGTAGTGGAAATTGTTGACTTTTGCTCAGGAACGCCACAAGGACCACCCCAAGAATAGCTTTTCCGAATCACGAAGTCCGATAACTTTTCTGTAATGCGAAGTATGATTTGCATTTCCTTCTTTCCCTTTCTCACGGCCATTAACGATTTTAAAAACACCTTTTTATTCACCATTTCTTCCCACATTTTCACCCCTTTCTTTTCTTTTCTTCTCATTTCCTTTTTTTTGTTAACCACTACATGTTTATGTGAATACATCTCGTTGCTGTTGTTGAACTTACACCAATCGTCTTTCGGATACAGAGTGTGCATTCGTGTTTGGTCACTGGATAGCTTGTGGAAAAAAATTGCCCACACTGCACGCCACATTGCTTCTAAATTATGTGTGTCTTTTCTGATAGCTCTCCCATTATATAACTGTAGAGAATCAATTTCTTTCAGAGTAACCATGCCTTTTCCTCCTAGTGGTTTTCCATCCTCAAGTACTTCACCTTTCTTCTCTTCCAGCAACCGACGAAGCCTATCACCAAGCCTCTTTTGGATGTGGTCATCACATTCCAACTTTTGTGTTGTTGTATTGTACAGCTTTATATCTGTTACAGCTGTGAAAGTAAAGAAGTACCCATCAGGAGGGTATTTAGTGTATCTAACACCATACTCGTCCTCAGATCTGGAGAACAGCCTCACAACTGCAGCAGCCTCCATGCCCCCACTTGAGACACTATAATTTTTAGAGCATGCTACTGCACTCTTTTCGTGCCACAGTTTCTCACTTTCATTGTTGGATATTTTCTTTGTTGCACACTGATGGCAGGATTTAAACGTAATTTCTACATCTAAAAGTGTACCTGAGTCAATAGCAATAGCAAGAACAGATGGAACTCCATGTTGCATCCCTGTGCATCCAGGTCCCATCTACAAACACACACCGGTCATTAATATTTGTTGGAGATTCACTGTCATGAATATCTACTCAAGGATCTCTCTGGATTGTTTCCAACAGTGCCTGCACTGCTTTCTTCATAGAAACTGTAGCAGTATCACATACAACATCGGGCATTTCTTTATTCAATTTTCGCGCCTTGCACAAGATGGAGGCATGTTCAGAAAATCACACAATAAATTGCCTCCTTCCCTGTCCTGTCCAATGCATATCAGAGCATATGCTAACCTAAAATTGCTTTCATAGGAACCAGTGCCAGTTTTGTTGGAGGAGGAAAATGAAAATTCATAGCCACACGAATTACAGATTAATTTAAAGTCACAAGCTATTCCCACTCTTCTTTCTTCAGCAACAATCATGCATTGCGCATTTTTACAGCAAACACACCAACATGGAAACTTTAAAGCCTGACATAGAAGCTCTAAATCAATAAGCCTGAATCCAGTAGAATCCCTATCAACATCATTCACGCACCTGTACAATTCTCCTGTCCCAAGTTCCGATGCTCAATCTGAGAGCTTATATTCTTCATTTCGAGCTGCTTCCTCTTTTTTTGTTGGTAAACCGATTCCCATTAAATCTCCGTCTCCCATACACAGTTTTTCCACCACCGTTGTGCATAAATCTTTACTTCCACGTAAAGGTTTGCAAATTCCACCGTCCACCTAGTATTGTCGAAACGTAAACAAACCACTGCAAGAAAGCTTTCAGGCAAAGATGTAGATGTCAGCCAGAGATATAGATGTGAGCCTAAAATATCGAAAGAAAATAGCCTTCACGATGAAAAGAATTTCGCTGAAACAAGCAGTTACCCAAATCTCAGAAAATGCGGGTGTGGCTGCCAGTTCAGAGTTAATCAGTTTAACAGTTTAAAGGCCTTTTTAAAGCTGCTATCGTGATAAAATTCACACACAATATAGATTAAACTGCGAATATCAAGAAAATAATATTTTTGGAAAATCACTTTTTGGACCAAAATCCACTACGTTTCTCCTGAAGCGAGGAGTCCAGAGGCGCTCTCCAGCCACTACGCGTCGCTGCCGTAAGGAGGCTGAAGGCAGAGTAAGGCCGGCCACAGCACGGAGACGTCTCATCATTCGCCCTTAACGCACTCCGTTCGAGAACGGAACGGGAAAGAATTTCAAACCTTGTTGCAGTGCCAAGTACCCTCTACCATGCACTTCATAGTGGTTTGATGAAATAGTTATAGGAACAGAAAGCTGGCTGAAGCCGGAGATAAATTCTGCCGAAATTTTTACAGAGGCGCAAACCGTGTACAGAAAGTATAGATTAAGTAAAGTAGGTGGTGTTGTGTTTGTGTCTGTTGGCAGTAGTTTATCTTGTAGTGAAGTAGAAATAGATAGTTCCATCGAATTACAATGGGTAGAGGTTATACTCAACATCCGTACCAAAATAATAATTCACTGCTTCTACCGACCTCCGACTCAAATGATATAATAGCTGAACGCTTCAAAGAAAACTTGACTCTCATTACAAATTAGTACCCCACTCATACAGTTATAATTGGTGGAGATTTCAATCTACCTTCGATTTGTTGGTGACAATACATGCTGAAAGCCGGTGGTAGACAGAAAACATCTTCCGAAATTGTACTAAATGCTTTCTCTGAGAATTACTTTGAACAATTAGTTGATGAGCCCACACGAATTGTAAATGGTTGCGAAAACACACTTGACCTCTTAGTCACAAATAATCCTGATGTAATAGAGAGGGTCATGAATGATACAGGGATTAGTGAACACAAGTCACTGTAACGAGGCTCAGAACCATATCAACCGAAAACCTCTAAAAATAAACGCAGATAAAAATTCGCTCGATGCCTTCCTAATAGAGAGTCTCGATTCCTCGCAAGCTAATTTCGTAAGGGTAGACCAGATATGGCTCAAATTCAAAGATACACTGTCGACAGCAGTAGATAGATTCATACCGCATAAGTTAATAACAGACGGGACTGACCAACCATGGTACACAAAACTCGTCAGAACACTGCTGCAGAAGCAACGAAAAAAGCATGCCAATTCAGAAGAATGCAAAATCCCCGAGAGTGGCTAAGTTTCACGGAAGCTCGAAATTTACTGCGGATGTCAATGCGAGATGCCTTTACTTGTTTCCACAGTGAAATATTGACTCAAAACATGGTAGAAAACCCAAAGAGACTCTGGTCGTATGTAAAGTACACCAGTGGCAGAAAACAGTCAATACCGTCACTGCGCGATAGCGATGGAAATGTTACCGATGATGGTGCCACTAAAGCGGAGTTACTAAATACAGTTTTCCGTAATTCCTTCACGAAAGAAGGCGAAGTAAATATTCAAGAATTCGAAACAAGAATAGCTGTTAGCATGAGTGAAATAAAAGTAGATATCTTAGGCGTTGCGAAACAACTCAAATCACTTAAGAAAGGCAAGTCTCCAGGTCCAGATGGTATACCAAGCAGGTATGCAGACACAATAGCGCCTTTCTTAGCAATCATATACAACTGCTCACTTGACGAAAGGTCTGTTCCTAAAGACTGGAAAGTAGCACAGGTCACACCAATATTCAAGAAAGGAAATAGGAGTAACCCACTGAATTACAGACCCGTATCACTGACCTCAATTTGCAGTAACATTTTGGAGTGTACACTGTACTCGAAAATTATGAATCACCTTGAAGAAAATGACTTATTGATACATAACCAACACGGATTCAGAAATATCTTTCTCGTGCAACACAGTTAGCTGTTTATTCCCATGAAGTAATGAGTGCTGTCGACAAGGGATCTCAGATCGATTGCATATTCCTAGATTTCCAGAAGGCTTTTGATACCGTTCCTCAGAAGCGACTATTAATCAAATTGCTTGCATACAGAGTATCGTCTCAGTTTGGATTCGTGATTTCCTCTCAGAGAGGTCACAGTCCGTAATTATAGACGGTAAATCATCGAGTAGAACAGAGTTGACATCTGGTGTTCCGCGACGTAGTGTCATAGGCCCCCTGCTGTTCCTTATTTACATAAATGATCTACCAGTAGGTGACAATCTTATCACCTCCCTTAGATTGTTAACAGATGACGCTGTAATTTACCGCGTAGTAAAATGATCAGACGATCAATTCCAATTACAAAATGATCTAGAGAGAATTTATGTATGGTGCGAAAAGTGACAATTGGCACCAAACAAAGAAAAGTACGAGATCATCCACGTGGTTACTAAAAGAAATCCGATAAATTTTTGGTGTATGATAAATCGCACGAATCTAAGGACTGTCAATGCGACTAAATACCTAGGAATTACAATTACAAGCAACTTAAATTGGAAAGACCATATAGATAATGTTGTGCGGAAGGCGAAACAAAGATTGCACTTTGTTGGCAGAACAATTAGAAGATGCGACAAACCCGCTAAAGAGACAGGCTACATTACACTTGTCCGTCCTCTGCTGGAATATTGCTGCACGGTATGGGATCCTTACCAGGTAGGATTGACAGAGGACATCGAAAAAGTGCAAAGAAGGGCAGCTCGTTTCGTGTTATCAAGCAATAGGGGTGAGAGTGTCACTGATATGATACGCGATTTGGGGTGGCAGTCACTGAAACAAAGGCGGTTTTCTTTGCGGCGAAATATATTTGTGAAATTTCAATCACCAACTTTCTCTTCCGAATGCGAAAATATTTTGTTGACACCCACCTGCGTAGGGAGAAATGAACATCATAATAAAATAAGAGGAATCAGAGCTCGAACAGAACGATTTAGGTGTTCCTTTTTCCCACGTGCCATTCGATAGTGGAATGGTAGAGAATTAGTAGCAAAATGGTTCGATGAACCTGTGCCAGGCACGTAAGTGTGAATTGCAGAGTATTCGTGTAGATGTATTATGGGGATGTAGATATAGACATAACGGTGGACTTGGAGCTTGTAAAGACGTTGCCTAAGTGGACGATTTAATAGCACAGTTTTGTACAATCGCGTGACATATGCAGCCATCAACGGTAATACACGACGCTTTTCCAAAGTACACAGAACTCAATACGTCGCTCTTAACGGAACAAAATGGACAGATGTAACGGTTATTTCTGCAGTGCCACAAGGAAGTGTGATAGGCCTTTACTGTTTACAAAGTATGTAAATGGTGTAGTAGGATGCTTGATGTAACGTTCATGTCACAACCCTGCCGATGTTTATTATATTTTTGTTGCTGTGTTTTAATGCACGGTATAGGAAGATTTTGCTCCAAGAACCGAGTCTTTCATCACCTACATTTACTGCATGAATATTAATAAACAGCTACAGCGGTGCTGATGACGCTACTTGCAGCGAGAACAAGTTAATAAGAATTTCAAAATCACTCATTCTTCAGGAATTGCTAAGTACAAATTTTAGTTGCTGTCAGGGCTTATTAATGGAATTGACGGACCGAAGGGTAGGCGCCAACCCCTTAAGAGAGTCTAGGCGCTCAGTCCGGAACCGCGCAACAGGTTCGAATCCTGCCTCAGGAATGGATGATTGTGATGTCCTTAGGTTAGTTAGGTTTAATTAGTTGTAAGTTCTGGGGGACTGATGACCTAAGATGTTAAGTTACATAGCGCTCAGAGCCAGAGCCTCTTAAGAGAGCTGACCATTACAAAAACAGACATAATGTCTGATGGGATAACCGCAGTTCCAAAGAAACTGGTGTAGGCATGCGTATTCACATATAGACATATGTAAACAGGTAGAATACGGGGCAGCGGTCGGCATCTCGTATGTAAGACAACAAGAGACTGGCACGGTTGCTATGATGTTATAGTCGGCGCGCGAGCGGTGGGATGAACCGCCTCCGAGGTAGCGATGCAGTGGGGAGTTTTCCGTACAAACATTTCACGAGTGTACCGTGAATATGAGGAATCCGGTAAAACATCAAATTTAAGTATCTTCTACATTTCGCGGCCCTGTCAGCAACTGCGTAAGTATTAATCTTAATTTTAATAAATAACAGCTTCAGTTGCACAGTTTGCCTAGAATTTACCTCGGTTTCAGTGTATTAATTTATGGATTTGTAGTTTTAGCTTGACGAAGTCCACTGTGTAAAGACGGTAGTTACTGTTATTCTGAAGAAGGTTGGGTTACCCCTACTGAAACCTACGTAAATTCAAGGCAAACGGTGCAACTGAGTCTGTTAGTTATCAAAATTAAAATTAAAACATCAAATCTCTGACATCGCTGCGGCCAGTAAAAGATCCTACAAGAACGGAACCAACGTCGACTAAAGAGAATCATTCAACGTGACAGAATTACAAAACTTCCGAAAATTGCTGCAGACACCAATACTGGGGCATCAACAAGTGTCAGTGTGCAAACCGTTCAACCAAGCATCATCGATATGGGGTTTCGGCGCCAAAGACAGAATCGTGTGCCTTTGATGACTGCCACAAGACGTACATGGGGACGCACAGTGCTGCTACGTGTGATTTACATATGAAAGACCGGTGCGTCCTCGCCACACTTCTTGTAACTGATTTTTAGTCGACTTTCTTACCTCGCGTCTCGTAAGAGTTGCCCCAGTCGGTTTCTCGTCCACTAGTCGCGCGCTTTAGCGCTCGAACCGTAAACAGTCCATAATCATGTGACTATTCTGTGGGATTAAATGCTAAGCATCACAAGAATCTTAAAATGTTAGGATGGCGACTAATTTTGTTTTATTTCACCAATCCCAAAGTTAAAAAGACGATTTCTAAAGCCAGTCTGTCGTTAACATCCATAACAAGAATCCTGCTCATTAAGCATTAGGTCCCGAGCATCGCTAACGTGTAAAAAATGCTTCAACGATCCTAGAATCAGCGTGAGATCGTACAGACAAATGAAACAATTTACTCTGCCAATATGTGGAGCTGCAGTTTTCACTCTAGTTCGCGTGTTGCCGCTTTGGAAACCGATCGTAGACCAGTCGTCAGCTGTCTTAAGAGTTTGGCGCCAATATCCACAGTCAGCATCTGCCTTCAGAAGTTCTGGAACCCTAGGTGATGCAAAACTTTCTTTGACTGGTGTATATTCACATCTGTCTCTAATAATCGTCAAGCAATTATATTATACAGTGTGGGTAGACCTTCTCAACGTCGTACCATGTTGTAAACCGCATACAGAGACGTAAAAGTGTACTTTGGAAACGTGCCGTATATTTCGGTTGATGGCTGAGTGTCTCACGCAACTGTACGCAATTGTAACATTAAATCGCACACTTACGCGACGTCTTGAGGCTCCAAGTCCCCCGTCACATCTGTATCTACATCCCCATACGTACACTGAAAACCCCTATGAACTGCATGGCAGAGGGTACTTGGCACGGTATTAAGTTTTGAAATTTTTTCCCGTTCCGTTCGCGAACGGAGTGCGTTATGGGCGAGTGCTAAGACGTCTCCGTGCAGTGGCCGGCCTGACTCTGCATTCAGACGCCTTACGGCAGCGACGAGTAGTGGCTGGAGAGCGCCTCTGCGCTCCTCGCTTCAGGGGAAATGTAATGGATTTTCGTCCAAAAAATCGTGTTTTGAAAAATATAGTTTTCTTGATATACGCAGTTTAATCTGTGTTGTGTGTGAATTTTACCACGATAGCAGCATTAAAAACGCCTTGAAATTTTTAAACTGATTAACTCTGCACCGGCGGTCACTCCCACCTTTCCTGACATTTGAGAAACACCCTGCTTCAGCTGAATTCTTGTCAGTGTGAAGGCTATTTTCTTTCGATATTTTTGGCTGACATCTATATCTGGCAGACATCTACATCTTTGCTTGAAAACATTCTTGCACGTAGCTTATTTACGTTTCGACAATACTAACACATATTAGTAAGTTGAATTCGCCAACCTTTACGTGGAAGTCAAAGTTTATGCATAATGTGGGTGGAAAAACTGTGTTTGGGTGACGGAGATTTAATCGAAATCGGTTTACTAACAAAATAGAGGAAGCAGCTTGAAATGTAGGACATAATCTCTCAGTTTCAGCATCGGAACTTGGGACAGGAGAATTGTACAGGTGCGTGAATGCTATTGATATGGATTCCACTGGATTCATACTTATTGATTTAGATCTTCTATGCCAGGCTATAAAATTTTCATGTTCATGTGTTTGCTGTAAAAATACGGAATGCATTATTGTTGATGAAGAAAGAAGAATGGGAATAGCATGTTATTTTAAATTAATTTGTAATTTGTGTGGCAATGAATTTTCATTTTCCTCCTCCAAAAAAACTGATCCTGTTACCTGTGACAGCAATTTCAGGTTAGCATATGCTCTCAGTTGCGTAGGACGGAGCAGGGAAGGACGTAATTTATTGTGTGGTTTTCTGAACATGCCTCCACCTTGTGCAAGATGTGAAACAATAGATAAAGGAATGTCTGATGCTGTATGCGATACTACTACAGTTTCTATGACGAAAACAGTGCAGACACTGGTGGAAAAAGCCTAAAGAGATCCTGGAGTCAATGACCATGACAGTGAATCTCCTACAAATGTTAATGTGTTTGTAGGTGTTATCCGGATGCACATATCTGTTCTTGGTATTGACTCAGTTAAACTTTTAGATGCAGAAATTATGTCTAAATACTGCCACCAGTGTGCTACAAAGAAAATGTCCAACAATGAAATTGAGAAACTGAGGCATGACAAGCATGCAGGAGCATGCTCTAAAAATTATAGTGGCTCAAGTGGGGGCATGGAGGCTGCTGCAGTTGTGAGGATGTCTTCCAGGTCTGAGGACCAGTATGACGTTAGATATAATAAATACCTTGCTAATGGGGAGTCCTATTCGTTCAAAGCTGTAACAGACAAAAATCTGTAAAATGCAACAGAAAATTTGGAATACGATGACGACATCCAAAAGAGGCTTGGTGATAGGCTTCGTCACTTGCTGAAAGAAAGGGAAGATAAAGTAATTAAGGAGGGAAAAGCACAAGGAGGAAAAGGCAGGCTTACTCTGAAAGAAGTTGATTCACTTAAGTTATTTTATGGGACAGCTTTCAGGAAAGACACACAAAAATTAGAAGCAATGAGGCGTGCTGTGTGTGCAGATTTTTCCCTACAAACTACCCACTAACCAAACAGTAACGCACAATCTGGGTCTGAAAGGCGAATGATGTAAGTTCAACAACAGAAACGAGACATATTCACATAAACACTCAGTACCAAAACCTGTTATGAATGCAATGAAGCCCACATTCAGCTTTCTTGTAAACCCTCATTTATTGAGGAAGTGTCTTCATGGAAAGACACAAAATGCAAATGAAATCCTCTGTTATTTAATTTGGATTGGATACTCAAAAAGGACATTCTGTGGACTTGAAGTACTAAAAAACAGGTGTTTATGATGCAGTTTTATGTTGCAGTAACGGAAATAATGGCAGAATTGAAGTACAGAAGAGAGTTTGGTTTAGATCCTGGTACATTTACAACAAAAGCGTTCTACACCATCTATACTCCTCAAAATTATTCGGAAAGTACTGTATGTTCTGTTATAAATAAGTTTAAATATTCATTCTAAGCCTCCAATTAGCCATGAATTTAAATGGTACGGTAGGCTTACTACGTTTTTCTTCTACAGAGTACGGGATGACAGAAACGTCCAAAACAGGTAGTCAGGGATACGACACGAAACCTGTTATTCGAACGAAAACCAAGATGATATTAGAAGAGATTACTTCTGGACGAAGTATGAACCTGCAACTATCTGTGTCACAGTGTTGATTTCGATACAGTAATTAATCGTTTGAAATAACATTACACCACTGTGAACTGAAGGAATTATTTGACTGCTTGAAAATCAAACATTACGAAGGAGGTCATTGCATTGAAATATCTAGCTATATTAAGCTGTCTTCACAGCAAATGCGGTAAAACTCGTTTCGCACTACTTCTCGCAAAAGTGACGTTACACTAACCCCACACGCTGCAGGGGAGTATGATATTCCAAGACAAAAAACATTGTGAACAAATTAAGAAACCAGAATAACAGGAAAGCTGGAAGGCCCACAGTTCTTACAGAGATTGGAGAAAGATCTTTTGTAAAAGACTGTATTAGTGACCGTGACGTGAGTCTCTCAAAATCAGTCTTTGACTTGAGGTGCATGGTTAAATCATGTCTTGATACTTATAAAAGAAAAGTAGACTGCCTTGCTGATATTACTGTGCAACAATGAAAATATAAATAGAATGAAAATAGCCAGCTCTTATTCTAATGTGCTGATCGCGAATATCATAAAGACAGTTCAAAATTAGCTCTAGTTTTCATTATGCACAGTTTTACTACAGTGAGATAATTATATACGGATTTTATGTTAAGTTTAAAATCAAATGTTATAATGATTTGTCAAAGTCATAATAAATAGTAACAATGGATTATGTTATTATCGCTGGTCTTACTTGTGCAATATTTTTGGTATACACAATTTGATATCAGTTTTAGTGGTCCTTTTGTCTCCCCTCTCTTCAACTTCGTTGACATTATTAATGCGTGTAATAATTTTTGCCCATTTATTTCCAGATTAAGTACCAGTTGTTCAAGTTGACTGTTACTGAAGTGAACAAAAATACCATGAGTTTGTGTTGACAGTGCTGATGACACATTTTGCTACATGTGTGGAGAAGTGACATTTGCTTCCCAAAAAGACTGAACTTTTAGTAGACCCTAAAAAATTTCTGTTCCTGCCATTGCATATCAGGTTGCCTCTCATGAAAAACTTTGTTAAAGGAATGAACAAAGATGGTGATGCGTTTACTTAAGTCAAAAATTCCCTTAATGCCCTAGGCCCAAAGATTCGGGAACTTTTTGGAGATCATACTTTTGATGGAATCATACAAGGTGATGAGAAGCATGCATAGGACTGTTTTAAGACAGTCTGTTTACAGTTCTTAGGCAATAAACGAGCAATAAATTACAAGGAAAATGTAGCTAACCTGTTGTCATCTTATGAAAAACTTGTGATTGTGGTGCAGTAAGTGATGAACATGGGGAGCGATTTCATCAAGATACTGCCACATGTATGACAGAAAGTGGAACCCTACTATTTTAGCAGGTTACTGCTGTATTTTAGCAGATTACTGCTGGACTGTATTAAGGGATGTTCCTCAGTTTGTGTTTAAACGTCATGCCAAGCGAAAATAGTCATCTTCTGAATTTATCTCTGAACAAAGTATGTAATTTTATATACTATACATATGGACATTTATCATTTGTAGTCCTTTATATATAGTTGCGACCACTTAATTTATATATTTTCTTTTGACTTCTGTACTTCCAGAATGGCACTGAAATTTATCAGTGCATAACACATAAGATAATTCAAGTAATTACTCAATTAAAACTTGTTGTGCTGAATCTTGAATCATGAATGCATATTTAGTTAGTGAGGTATTTATACAAAAATGTAGATTACATTTTTAAAAAACTAGAGCTAAATATTTATGAAGATGATGATTTCGTATCTTTTACCCTGAAATAAGCATAACTAAGTCAAAAGCATGCAATTTACACACTTTCACTTCAAAGGCGACGATCGAGGGTGGCACCAATATACTTAAGGGTGGGGGTGAGGGCGATAGGACAACCATAAATGGTGATGTAGAAATCGTGGAGGTGGAAGGAAGGGGTGGTTTTGCCTACAATGATCGCCTGGGTTTTGGAAGGACTGACCCGAAGCAACCACTGGTTGCACCAAGTGCTGAACTGGACAAGATGGGATTCGAGAAGGTGTTGAGAGTGCTGCAGGGGGCAAGTGCAAGGAAGGCGGTGTCATCGGCGTACTGGAGAAGGTGGATGGAGGGTGAAGGCGGTGGCATGTCGGCCGTATACAAAAGGTACAGAAGAGGGGAGCGGATGGATCCTTGGGGCACACCGGTGGAGGGGAAAAAGGTGTAGGAATCCGTGTTGTGTATGGTGACGTAGGTAGGATGTTGGGAAAGAAAGTAATCGATCAGATGGACGTAGTTAACAGGAAGGGCGAAGGTTTGGAGCTTGAAGAGAAGACCAGAATGCCACATGTGGTCATAGGCTCATTCAAGGTCAAGGGAGAGGAAGATAGCGGAGCGACAGAGATGGGTGAGGTGAAGGAGAAGGTCATCGGAAGAGAAGGACTGCCAAAAGCCATACTGGGTAACAGGAAAGAGGCGGTGCTGGCAGAGATGCTGGTGGATGTGTGGGGTGAGGATGGATTTCATGACCTTGCTGAAGACTGAGGTAAGGCCGATGGGACGGTAGGAGGAGACAGCGGACGGCAGTTTACCGGGTTTAAGGAACATCAGGATATGGGAGGTTTTTCACAGGTTGTGGTAGTAGCCGATGGACAGGACTACATTGTAGAGTCTTGCCAGGGTGGAGAGGAAAGAAGCAGGTGCTTCACAAAGGTGGCGATAGGTGACACGATCGTGACGAGGAGCAGTGTTGCGTTTTGTGCAGAGTGTAGCAATGAGATCCTGTGCAGTGACAGGGCCATTGAGTTCGGTGTGTGCGGTTTCCAAGTACTGGAAACCTGGTGGGAGGGGAGGGACAGAGGTGTCAGATCGATCGCAGACACCCGGGAAGAGGGAGTAATCGAATTGGGGATCGTCAGGGATGGTAAAGACATTGGAGAGGTAGGAGGCAAAGTGATTGGCCTTGCTAAGATTGTGAGGGAACAGTTGGTTATCAGGAAGGAGAGGATAGTAGGGGGGGGTTTAGATCTGGTAAGGCGGCAGAAGGCTGACCAGTACTTGGACGAGTTTAGAGGATGTGTAGCGTTTAAACGGGTGCATGTCTGTCGCCAATCCCGGCCTTTCTTAGCCGCGTCACGGAAATAATCATGGACGTACTTCATGGGAGGTTCATGATAGGGGTCAGGATGGGGGCGACGACCATCTTAAACGGTGAGTAGGACAGGGAGATGGTCACTACTAGTGGGGACCAGGAGATCCACTGTTATGCAGCCAAGGAGGTTAGGGGAGGAGCGGACGACATCGGGAGTGGAGTTGGATTCGGGAAGGATGTGTTGGGGAATGGGGACGAGGTCGCCTTGGAGGTAGGAGAGGAACCGATGCCACTGCTATAACTGGGTGGCGGAATGACTATGGATGTTGAGGTCAGCGGCGATCACATAGGAGGAGAAGGTCCGGTCAATGAGGGAGAGGAAGTCAAAAGGAATAGGGGTGTTAGGGCGGACATAGATGGTGGCGCAGATGATGGTAAGGCTAGGGACGAAGAGCCTTAGGATCCAGTGTTCGGTGGGGTCGGGAAGGAGATGTTGGTGCCGAACTGGGATATGGCAGTTGTGACCTATAGCAACTCTGCCACGTGCTATTACGAAGGGATTATCGGAGCAGTGAAGGAGTTAGGGCGAGGTGTGTATGGTGTGGTGGGGTGAAGAAAGGTTTCATTGCGGAGGAAGGCATCCACACGGTGGGTAGCGAGGGTGTGCATGGAGAGGTTCTTGTTGGTGGGAAGGGAATGGATGTTGTTGAACAGGATACAGTGCTGACACATCACGACAGACGAGGGTGTCGAAACGGGAGAAGGTAAAATGGGCCTGGTTGTGGGAGTGGGTGGCATACATTTTAAGGTGGAAGATGAAACGGGTGGTGATGGCTATCTGCTGGAGGGTGTGAGGGCGCTGGAAAGATTGGACATTTTGGAGTACGATGGTGAGGAACCTGATGATGTGCTCAGCAATGGGGGGGGAGGGGATGAAGGGAATTGCCAGGAGGGGTGGGGGCGTCCAGAGGGCGGACAAGGACAGTGGGTTCAGGAGTGGTGGGAGGGGGTTGGGCTTTACATTTTTGGGAGTACGTGGGATGTGGGAGATTACAGGTGTTACAGGAGGGAGGGGACTGAAGGTTGGGGCACTGTCAGAGGGAATGTGCTTGCTTTCAGTGCGGGCAGGTGGGAGCATCACGGCACACAGATGTTGTATGTGCGTTGTAATGCAGGCACAGTAGGGGAACGGGAGGGGTCGACTTTGTATCATTGGTTAAAGAGGAGAGCACCCTCCTTCAGGAGGCGGTCAATGGAGGGGGCGTCTTCCGAAAAAACCCACATATGGCAGTTGGGGTCGGCAGAGTTAAAAATGTGGCGGACCACCCGGACCTCCAACGAGGGATGCGTCTTGAGCTCCGCCAACACCTCCATCTCTGTGATTGTCGGACTAAGTCGAGTGATCACATCAGTGAGGATTAGTGGGCGATGCAGGGGTTGGGGTTGGCGGGTAGGAGATGGTGAAGGAGCGGGGATTAGGGAGGTGTTGGGGCCAAACCAGGTGACGGGGATGCAGGAAAGGATGTCAGTATAAAGGAAGGGGCTTGGAAGGAGAGTCTCTTCGGGGAGTGAGGAGGATGGGGCTCCAGGGAAGTGTTGGTGGAGGAGGAGGGAGAGGATTCGGGTCTTCATGAGGGAAGGATCAGGATGAGATAGGAGGTATTTGTAGGAAGAGGGAGGAGGAGGAGGAGGGGGAAGGTGGAGGGAGCAGGGCAAGGCAGGGAGACATCCGTGGCATTCCGGGGCATATTTGGGAGCTGAGGAGGTGGTGGTGCCACTAGGGCGTTTGAGGGCAGCGGAAGGGTGGGTGGTGACATGCGGGATGAATAACAGGGAGGTGGCAGGAAGTGGCAGGTTCCGGCCTGGACGCAGGAGATGGCGCCTGAGATGGCGATGGTGAAGGCGATGGCGATGGCGATGACGGAGATGACGGTGATGGCGAAGGCGATGGGGAGAGCTGTGCATGGGCAGGAGTCCATTGGGCCACCATCCTAGCGGAGCTGCAGTGACAGGCAGGTCGAGTGGGGGGAAAGAATCAGAGGTGAGGATGGAAGAAGCTGGGGAGGGGGCGACGAAGAAAAAAAATGGTTCAAACGGCTCTGAGCACTATGTGACTCATTATCTATGGTCATCAGTCCCCTAGAAGAGAACTACTTAAACCTAACTAACCTAAGGACAGCACACAACACCCAGTCATCACGAGGCAGAGAAAATCCCTGACCCCACCGGGAATCGAACCCGGATACCCAGGCATCGGGGCGACAAAGAGCGAGGGCGAAGGGAGAGTGAGAAGAGGGGGATGGAAAGAGGGGGGGCGACTAGGCACACCATGTAATGTTGGTGGTGGTGGTGGTGGAGGGGGAAGTATAAACAATTGCGGTGGTGGTGGTACTGGTAGTAGTGGTGGGGGCTGACATTATGACAAGTAGGAACTAAGACAGTACAGGACGAAAACGAGAGAGGAAAACAGGGGACGGACGATGATGGACAAAGACGGACGAAGACAGAGGACAACTGTGGCGAAAGTCCCATGATGCTGGCGCTGGTGACTGCTGGCAGGAACGCTGGCTGGCAGGAATGGGACTGCCGCTGCTGCTGCTGCTGCTGGCTGGACTGCTGCTGCTGCTGCTGGCTGGACCGCTGCTTCTGCTGGCTGGACCGCTGCTGGCTGGCTGGACCACTACTAGCTGGCTGGCTGGCCGGCTGGCTGGCTGGCCCCTGCAAACCTAACGCTTCGATTAGTGACAGAAATCACGAATCGAAGGGTGGTACTCGTTATGAGGTACCGCCGGAGATGGTTATTTCGGGACAGGATATGCATTAAAAGAAGTCCAGCCAGCCAGCAGCAGTGGTCCAGCCAGCCAGCAGCAGCAGTGGTCCAGGCTGCAGCAGCAGCGGTCCAGCCAGCAGCAGCAGCAGTCCAGCAAGCAGCGGCAGCAGCAGCTGCGGCGTTCCTGCCAACCAGTGTCCCTGCCAGCAGTCGCCAGCGCCAGGAGCGTGGGACTTTGGCCCCAGTTGTCGTCCGTTTCCTTCCATCTCTGTCTGTCTTCGTCCCTCCCCAGTTTTCCTCTCTCGTTTTTCGTCCTGCACTGTCTTAGTTCCTACATGTCATCATGTCAGCCCCCACCACCACTACCATTACCACCACCACTGCCATAGTTTATAATTCCTCCTCTGCCGCCACCACCACCATTACATGGTGTACCCAGTCGCCTCCCCTTTTTCCATCCCTACTCTTCTCACTCTCCCTTTGCCCTCGCTCTCCATCGCCCTCTCCCCAGTTTCTTCCTCCCGCACCTCCACCTCTGATCTTTTCTGCCCATTCCCCCAGCCTGTCACTGCAGCTCCCGCTAGGGTGGTGGCCCGACAGGCCACTGCCCATACCCAGGTTTCCCCCTCGCCTTCGCCATCACTGTCTTCTCCAACATCACCGTCGCTGTTACCTTCACCATCGCCATCTCCGGCGCTGGCTCCTGCGTCCACGCCGGGATATGCCATTTCCCGCCACCTTCCTATTGCTCCCGTCCCACATATCTCCACTCACTGTTCCCCTGCCCTTATTCGCCCTAGCGGCACCACCACCTCCTCAGCTCCCAAAAAGGCCCCGCCCCTTCCTCCTTTATCCCCCCAGGATGCGATGGATGTATCCCCACCTGGCCCTGCTCCCTCTGCCTCCTCCTCCTCCTATCTCCCCACCACCTGACGATCCAAGCCAAGGCACACTCCCGACTCTGTCTCCTCAAGCTCCTTTCTGGACGTACGTGGGGTCTGGACCCTTCCACCATCCTCCATACCTATAAATCCCTCATTCGCCCTACCCTTTGCTACGCCCACCCTGCCTGGATCTCCGCTCCACCTACCTTTTACAAATCCCTTCAGATCCTTGAACGCCATCCTCTTCGCCTCTCCTATCGCATCCGTCTCCCCTTCCCCATGTGGATCCTGTACGAGCTTATTGCCTTCCCCCAACTCCTCCTATTCCTCGAACAGCTACAGATCCTCTACACCTCCTGTAAACTCGATCCTCCTGACCCGCTGGTCTCTCCCATCCTCTCCTGACCCCATCTGCTGCCGCGCCTTTACTTCCACGTCCCACCTGCTCTCCATCTCTCCACTCTCCACACCATCTCCCAAGGTGGTTTCCGCCAGCTCCCCCTCCCTGATGATGCCCTCCTCCCCTCCATCTACCCCTCCTACCAACTCTGATCCTTCTTCCGTCTTCCTGTGTTATTTCCTTTGGGCACCCTCTCTCCCTTCTCTCCCCCTTCCCTCCCTCCTCCCTTTCTCCCCACTCCTCCCCCGGGCTTCCCCTATCTCCATATCTCCATTCCTCGTCTCATTTCCTCTGCCATTGGCATCTTTACTCTCCCCTCTTCCTCCCCCTCCCCCTCCCCCTTCTTCTCCTCTTGGCAGGTCCCCCAACACGCACACGTTACATGGACATTCGCGCGCCAGAGATCGTCGCCATCCATTTCTCGTGTGTGTGCCATTGTGTTTGTTTAGTGTTCGCCGTCACACTCCAACGTTCACCTGTGCCATCGAAATCATCAGTGTTTGTGAGCTGTGCCAACGTGTTTCAGTGTATTTTTCGTCGAGTGTGAACGGCTCCGTGTTATTGTACTCTGTGTCTACTGTTTTTTACCCGCCATTATGTATATTATGTGTATTCTTTCCGTTTTCTCATTGTCTACTCTAAGGCTGAAGAGCAGCGTAGAATGCTGCTGCCAGCCTACCTGATGTACAGGTATTAAAACTTACAATAAAGGAAAAAAAAACATTAAAAGAAGAAATAGCTTTCATAGCCATGTTTATATTTAATTTAAAATATCCTTTATTTACCCTGAACTTTGAAGACTGGTTTACGTGCCGTCAGCCTTCCACTTATTGGGGAACTAATGTATCAGAGAAGTCGACATTCTTGCATACAGGTGTCAATACTACGTGGGTAACCAACACGTACTGCTATGGGCAAAAGACTGTCTACCGCTCTGTCATCTGTTGGCGACGGCCAGCAACAGCTGTGTGGCCCGCGCTTCGCCTTCCATTAGCGGCCGACAGCTGGCAGTCACGTTTATTTCGAATTTCGACGTCTTGTTGGAATGTATTTGAAGTAGAGTTCATCTCAGCAATAATATGTCTCTTTCTCGTAAAGACTTTGATATAAGAGAACGTAGATTTGCGGTACTTATGCTAAGAATATTTAATACTCGTTCCTATAGTTCGTGACAAATGTTATATAGTTTACAGCTCTGTTGTTAATGACCGAAAAACGGTGGAGACATTAGTTTGCAATTTAAAGGTGTTCCAGGTGCCAGCGAGCCAGCCAGCAGCAGTTCCTGGTCCCGGCCTGCAGCAGTGGTCCCGCAGCCAGCCAGCCAGCCAGCCCTCCGGTGGCAGCAGCAGTCCAGCCAGCAGCAGCAGCAGCAGCAGCAGCAGCAGCCGCCGCCGCCCCGGCCCTGTCCGCGGCAGCAGCGTCCTTGCCTCTCGCCGTCGCCGTCGCCGCCGTCGCCGTCACCGTCGCCGTCCGTCGTCTCCCAGTGTGTGTCCTGTCCTTTTAGTGCTGTGTTTTTTCTTTCTTCTTCTTGTCGTCATGTCCGCCCCCACCACCACCGTCACTACTACCACCACCGCCATCGTGTATACGTCCCCTTCCGCCGCCTCCACCACTATCACTTGGTGTGCCCAGTCCCACCCCCCTCCTTCCATCCCTCCCCTCCTCTCTATCCCTTCGCCCTCGCTCTTTGTCGGCCCCTCTCCCGCTTCTTCCTCTCGTTCTGATCCTTTCCCCCCACTCCCCCAGCCTGTCACTGCAGCTCCGGCTAGGGTGGTGGCCCGTCGGGCCACTGCCCACGCCCAGCTCTCCCCGTCGCCATCGCCATCACCGCCGCCACCGCCACCGCCACCTCCGTCATCATCGTCGCCATCACCATCACTGACACATTCGCCTGCACTGTCACAGTCACTATCTCCGGCGCCGACTGCTGCGTCTGTGCCGGGACCTGTCCCTTCCCGCCACCTCCCCATCGTTCCCGTCCCTCATATCACCACCCGCCCATCTGCCGCTGTCAAACGCCCTAGTGGTGCCTCCAATTCCTCTGCTCCTAAAAAGGCTCCACCCCGCCCCCCATCCCCACCCCAAAATGCCATGGACGTCTCCCCACCAGGCCCCGCTCCCTCCTCCTCCTCCTCCCCACCCGGTCTCTACAAATATCTCCTGTCCCGTCCCGATCCTTCCTTCCTCGAGGCCCAGAATCTCTCCCTCCTCCTCTGCCAACATTTCCCTGGCGCCCCCATATCTCTCCTTACTCCCAGACGGGATTCTGTCCTTATCTCCTCCCCCAGCCCAACCCTCCATACTGACATCCTCTCCCGCCTCCCCATCACCCGTTTTGGTCCTCACGCCTCCCTCACCCCTGCTCCCTCCCCATCTCCTACCCGCCAACCCCAACCCCCGCGTCGCCCGCCGACCCTCACCGCCGTGATCACTCGGCTTAGCCCGTCGATCACGGAGGAGGAGGTGCTGGCGGAGCTGAAGGCCCATCCCACCCTGGAGGTGCGGGCAGTCCGCCGCATTTTCAACGCGACCGGCCCCACCCGCCTTATGCGGGTTTTCTCTGAGGACGCCCCCTCCATTGACCGTCTCCTGAAGGAGGGTGCCCTCCTCTTCAATCAGCGGTACAGGGTCGACCCCTTCCGTTCCCCCCCTCAATTCCTGCGCTGCCAGAGATGTCTGCGCTACAATGCACATCCAACAGCAGAGTGCCGCGAGGCCCCCACCTGCCCGCATTGTCGGCAAGCGCACTTCCTCCGGCAGTGCCCCAACCTCCAATCCCCTCCCTCCTGTAATACCTGCAGCCTCCCCCACCCCACCTACTCCCAAAAGTGTAAAGCCCGACGCCCTCCCACCACTCCTGAACTCACCGTACCTGTCCGTCCCCTGGACGCCCCCACCCCTCCTGGCAATTCCCTTCGTCCCCCCCCCCCCACTGCTGAGGACATCATCAGGTTCCTCACCATTGTCCTCCAAAACGTCCATCCCATTCAGCGCCCCCACACCTTACAACAGGTCTCCCTCGCCGCCCATTCCATATTCCACCTTAAAATGTACGCCACCTATTCCAATAACCAGGCCCATTTCACCTTCTCCCGCCTAGACACCCTCGTTTAAGTCCTTATCATGGCGCGACCGCATCGTATCCTTTTCAACAATATCCGCTCCCTTCCCGCCAACAAGAACCTCTTCCTGCACACCCTTGCTACACACCGTGTGGATGCCTTCCTCCTCAATGAAACCTTCCTCCAACCCCACCACTCCATCCACACCTCCCCCTATCTCCTCCACCGCTCCGATAATCCCCTCCCAGTTGCGCGTGGCGGAGTTGCCATTGGCCACCACCGCCAGATCCCCGTTCGGCTCCAACCTCTCCTTCCCGACCCCACCGAACACCTGATCCTTAGTCTCTTCTTCCCCGGCCTTACCATTACCTGTGCCACCATCTATGTCCGCCCCAACGCCCCTCTTCCTTTCGACTTCCTCTCCCACATCGACCGTACCTTCTCCTCCTATGTGATCGCCGCCGACCTCAACATCCATAGTCGCTCCACTGCCCAATTACGGCGGTGGCATCGGTTCCTCTCCTCCCTTCAAGGCGACCTCAACCCCATCCCCCAGCACACCCGTCCCGAATCCAACTCCACTCCCGATGTTATTCTCTCCTCCCCCAACCTCCTTGGTCGCATTACGGTGGATGTCCTGGAGCCTATTGGTAGCGACCATCTCCCTGTCCTCCTCACCGTTTCAGACGGCCGTCGCCCCCGCCCCGACCCTCGTCATGACCCTCCCCCTAAGTACATCCATGACTATTCCCGTGCCAACTGGAATGCCTACCGGGATACCCTCTCCACTCAGGTCGATAGCCACCCTCTCGCCTACCGCCGTCCCGATGATGTCACCCATGCCGCCTCCTTTCTCCAGCAGACCTTGTCTGAGGCCGTGGAGGCCCACGTCCCTACTGTTGCCATCCACCCCCACCGTCCTACCTTACCACCACAGGCCGTCCTCCTCCTCCGTGAATCCCGTCGTCTCTACCGTGCCTTCCTCCGCACGCGTGACCCGGACACCCTACGACGCCACCGGCAACTACAGCGACACATTTGAAATTTGCTCGCGGCTAAGAAACGCCGGGACTGGCGACAGACATGCACCCGTTTAAATGCTACCCTCCCTATAAACTCGTCCAAGTTCTGGACCGCCTTCCGTCGCCTTACCGGAACTAAACCCTCCCCCTACTATCCTCGTCTCCACGATGATCACCCCTTCCCTGATGCCCTTAGTACGGCCAATCACTTTGCCTCCTACCTGTCCGATGTGTTTTCCATCCCTGATGATCCCCAGTTCGATTACTCCCTCTTCCCAGATATCCGCGATTGAACTGACACCTCTATCCCTCCCCTCGCTCCCGGTTTCCAGTACTTGGACAACATTCCACACACGGACCTAAATGCCCCCATCACCACACAGGATCTCATCACTACACTCCGCACCAAACGCAACACCGCTCCTGGTCACGATCGTGTCACCTACCGTCACCTTCGTGAAGCTCCTGTCTCTTTTCTCTCCACCCTGGCCAGGCTCTACAATGTAGTCCTGTCCACCGGTTACTACCCCGACCTGTGGAAAACCTCCCGTATCCTCATGTTCCTCAAACCTGGCAAACCGCCGTCCGCCGTCTCCTCCTACCGTCCCATCAGCCTTAACTCGGTCTTCAGCAAGGTCCTGGAATCTATCCTCACCCGCCGCATCCACCAGCATCTCCGCCAGCACCGCCTCCTCCCCGTTACCCAGTGTGGCTTTCGGCCGTCCTTCTCTTCCGACGATCTTCTCCTTCACCTCACTCATCTCCTTTCCGAACAGCTCAATTCCCGTCACTCCGCCATCTTCCTCTCTCTTGACCTCGAACTAGCATATGACCGCGTATGGCATTCCGGTCTCCTCTTGAAGCTCCAAACCTTCGCCCTTCCCATTAACTACGTTCGTCTGATCGGTTCCTTTCTCTCCCGCCGTCCTTCCCATGTCACCATCCATAAAACCGATTCCTACACCTTTTTCCCCTCCGCCGGTGTGCCCCAAGGCTCCGTCCTCTCCCCCCTTCTGTACTTGTTGTACACGGCGGACATGCCGCCGCCGTCACCCCCCGTCCACCTTCTCCAGTTTGCCGATGACACCGCCTTCCTTGCCCTTGCCCCCACCCTGCAACGCTCCCAACACCTTCTCCAATCCCATCTTGACCGGTTCACCGCTTGGTGCAACCAGTGGTTGCTCAAGGTCAATCCTTCCAAAACCCAGGCGATCATTGTAGGCAAAACCACTCCCTCCTTCCGCCTCCTTGATTTCTATCTCACCGTTTATGGCCGTCCCATCGCTCTCACCCCCACCCTTAAGTACCTTGGCGTCACCCTCGACCGTCGCCTCTCCTGGACTCCCCATCTCCAGACAATCCAAGCCAAGGCACGTTCCCAACTCCGTCTCCTCAAGCTCCTTTCCGGCCGAACGTGGGGTCTGGACCCCTCCACCATCCTCCACACCTATAAGTCCCTCATCCGCCCTATCCTCTGTTACGCCCATCCAGCCTGGATCTCCGCCCCCCCTTCCTTTTATAAATCCCTCCAAATCCTTGAACGCCATGCTCTCCGCCTTGCCTATCGCATCCGTCTCCCTTCCCCCACGCGGATCCTGTATGACCTTATCCCCTCCCCCCACCTCCTCCTCTTCCTCGAAAGGATACGAATCCTATACACCTCCCGTAAACTCGATCCACCTCACCCGCTCGTCTCCCCAATCCTCTCCCACCCCCGCCCGCTGCCGCGCCTGTACTCCCATGTCCCACCCGGTCTCCATTCTCCACCCTCCTTACCCTCTCCCAAGGTGGCTTCCGCCAGCTCCCTCTCCCTGATGATGCCCTCCTCCCCTCCATCTACCCCTCCTACCAACTATGATCCTCCCGCCCTCCTCCTGTGCTTGCTCCTCAGGGCACCCTCCCTCCCTTCTCTCCCTTTTCCCTCCCTCCTCCTTTTCTGGTCCCTCGTCCCCCGGGCCCCCCCTCCCCTGTCCCTATCCTCCTGTCCCCGTCTCCTAAGCCGTGGCATCCTCTTTTCCTCCCCTCTCCCCCTCCTCATCCCTGTTGCCCTCTTGGCAGGTCCCCGGACTCGCACACACTCAGTGAACATTCGCGCGCCGGAGATCACCGCCATCAGTGTATCGTGTGTGCCGTCCTGTTTAGTGTTCAGTTTCGCCGTCACGCTCCATTGTTCACCAGTGACATCGTCTTCTTCAGTGTTTGTGCGTCGGGTCTCCAGTTCATAGTGTGGATTGTCATCAAGTGTGAACGGCTTCTTGTGCTTTTATATTCTTGTGTCTCCTGTTTTTTCCCGCCGTTTTTCTATGTAATGTCTCTTCTTTGTTTATCTCCATGTACTCTCTTCGGCTGAAGAGCGGCGTATTGTGCTGCTGCCAGCCTACCTGGTTGTTCAGGTTTCAAAATTACAATAAAGTAAAAAAAAAAAAATTGTGAATGACGCTATTTGTCTTTAATTTTGAAATGATCAATTTTTGAAGGGTGCAGATCCAGTCGGTATCTGTGTCCCGAAATGTGCAGTAAACACCGGTGTGCAATAGAGTTTACATATGTCGGGTGGTAGGCTAAACACGTTGGACTACATAGGTTACTTCGTGATTCGTGTCTTGATTCGAAACAACTTACATCTCGAGTATCAATCGCTATGCCATTTATAATAAAATTGTACTTTTGTAAAGAAACTATGTGGTTCCTGTATGTTGTGCAAAATGCATGTTACGCTGGTTACAACACTCTGTGATTTCCTTCTATTGTGTTTCAGATCATATGCAAAATTTTATTGCTTGTTAAGAAAAACGTTGTGAGTGAAACTGACGTACTTCTACATCTACATCTACATCCATACTCCGCAATCCAACTGACGGTGTGTCGCGGAGGCTACCTTGAGTACCTCTACCGGTTCTCCCTTCTATTCCAGTCTCGTATTGTTCGTGGAAAGAAGGATTGTCGGTATGCTTCTGTCTGGGCTCTAATCTCTCTGATTTTATCCTCATGGTCTCTTCGCGAGATATATGTAGGAGGGAGCAATACACTGTTTGACTCCTCGGTGCAGGTATGTTCTCGAAACTTCAACAAAAGCCCGTACCGAGCTACTGAGCGTCTCTTCCGCACAGTCTTCCACTGGAGTTTATCTATCATCTCCGTAACGCTTTCGCGATTACTAAAAGATCCTGCAACGAATCGCGCTGCTCTCCGTTGGATCTTCTCTATCTCTTCTATCAACCCTATTTCATATGGATCCCACACTGCTGAGCAGTATTCAAGCAGTGGGCGAACAAGCGTACTGTAACCTACTTCCTTTGTTTTCGGATTGTATTTCCTTAGGATTCCTCCAATGAGTCTCATTCTGGCATCTGCTTTACCGACGATCAACTTTATATGATCATTCCATATTAAATCACTCCTAATGCGTACTCCCAGATAATTTATGGAATTAACTGTTTCCAGTTGCTGACTCGCTACATTGTAGCTAAATGTGTTCGCAGCACATTACACTTGTCTACATTGAGATTTAGTTGCCATTCCCCTGTACCATGCGTCAATTCGCCGCTGATCCTCATGCGTTTTAGTACAGTTTTCCATTGTTAAAACCTCTCGATATATCACAGCATCACCCGCGAAAAGCCTCAGTGAACTTCCAATGTCATCCATAAGGTCATTTATGTATATTGTGAATAGCAACAGTCCTACGACACTCCCCTGCGGCACACCTGAAATCACTCTTACTTCGGAAGACTTCTCTCCATTAAGAATGACGTACTGTGTTCTGTTATATAGGAACTCTTCAATCCAATCACACAATTGGTCCGATAGTCCATATGCTCTTACTTTGTTCATTAAACGACTGTGGGGAACTCTATCGAATGCCTTGCAGAAGTCAAGGAACACGGCATCTACCTGTGAACCCGAGTCTCGTGGACGAATAGCGCTAAGTGGGTTTCACACGATCGTCTTTTTCGAAACCCATTCTGATTCCTATAGAGTAGATTTCTAGTCTCCACACAAGTCATTATACTCGAACATTATATGTGTTCCAAAATTCTACAACTGATCGACGTTGTTGATATAGGTCTATACTTCTGCACATCTTTTCGACGTCCCTTCTTGAAAACGGGGATGACCTGTGTCCTTTTCCAATCCTTTGGAACGCTACGCTCTTCTAGAGACCTACGGTACACCGCTGCTAGAAGGTGGGCAAGTTCCTTCGCGTACTCTGTGGAAAATCGAACTGGTATCCCATCAGGTGCAGCGGCCTTTCCTCTTTTGAGCGATTTTTATTGTTTCTGTGTCCCTCTGTCGTCTATTTCGATAATTACCATTTTGTCATCTATGGGACAATCTAGAGAAGGAATTACAGTGCAGTCTTGCTATGTGAAACAGCTTTGGAAAAAGACATTTAGTATTTCGGCATTTAGTCTGTCATCCTCTGTTTCAGTACCATTTTGGTCACAGAGCATCTGGACATATTGTTTTGTTCCACCTACTGCTTTGACATAAGACCAAAATTTCTTTGGATTTTCTGGCAAGTCAGAACAGAGAACTTTACTTTCGAATTCACTGACCGCCTCTCGCATAGCCCTCCTCACACTACTTTTCCCTTCGCGTAATTTTTGTTTGTGTACAAGGCTTTGGCTATTTTTGTGTTTGCTGTGAAGTTCCCTTTGCTTCCACAGCAGTTTTGTAACTCGTTTGTTGTACCACGGTGGCTCTTTTCCATCTCTTATGATCTTGCTTCGCACATATTCATCTAACGCATACTGTATGATGGTTTTGAACTCTGTCCACTGATCCTCAACACTATCTGTACTTGAGACAAAATTTTTGTGTTGAGCCGTCAGGCACTCTGAAATCTGCATTGTCTCCAGGATCAGTTTAATAGTAAATAATCATGTAACCATGTTTTAACCAACAAAGTAAAAAAATAGATTTCATAAATATGACACTTCAGTCTGTCTGTGTCAGCAGAACTGTCAAATATGTACCAGAATACCGCCGTTAATGAAATGAAATATTTATATGTAAAATATTGGCTTATTATTATGCACTTACACAGATCAAGAAGAAAAAAATTAAAAATGAAGGGAAAATGACAAAAGTAAATGTTTGTTTACCTGACACAAAATTTATTCCAAACTACTTTACAGTTGACAGTTTTCTCTTGTTGCTGTTATTATAAGTATGGCAATCATTTTTTTTAATATGAATACTGAGAAAAATATTACATCCGCTTTTATTACACAGTGAAGAATTCTGCCGTCTGTGTAAACTACCAGACTACGAGGAAACTCTCGTAGGAAAATGTCTTCTTATCTTAATTGCATCAACAGCTAATCTTAAAAGTAAATTTCTCTGGGAAGAGCATCTAATGAAGCTGTGATGATGTTCTCCAGAGACCATGTTTTTAACATCCCAGTAAGCGGAAATGACAACATCAATAACCTCATTTTTAGTTGCTGATAATATTATATCTCGCTCTAAATATGTTTTACATGTCTCGCACCTCAGATCCAAGAAGAGCATTGGAACAGTACCCTGACAGGTATGTGTAAAAGAAGGCAAGTATTCCTGAACAGACTGAATTTGATCTTCACTGCAATCTATTATACTGTCAGTGTTTGATCGTGGTGGTGGTGGTAAGGTGACATCATCTACACAGTCAGCTTCCTAAAAATTTAAATCTGTTCCAACTTCAACAAGAGCAGATGATGGAATTTTGAAGGGTAGCGGGGCTGAATTCTTAGCTTCAATTCAGATTCAAATACTTGTCCCAGAGATAACAAACAGTGACGTCCTGCCATTGTTCGATATCTTCCAAATCTTTTTTTTTTTTTTTTTTTTTTTTTTTTTTTTCAGCATCTGTCTGAACCTTTCCTAGTTGAAGATATTTAATATTCGAGTCCTCAATGCAGTAGTTGGTCATTTCTAGAAGAGCGTGAGTGGTACGAGATATGCGCAAATGAGTGTCACTGGATAATCCAAATGTGCGATCAGGACAACGTTTCCATATAATTATCCAGCCATGATAAACACTTTTCTAAATATCTGACAGTAGTTTCTGTAGTGCATCCTTCTAACGGATATGTCTACCATGTGAACGAATATTTAAAATGTTCCGCCATGTACAAATTAATTTTGATGAATTTAGCAGTGGTCTCTGAACTTTCAGTAAGATGTTTTTCCCCCCAAAGATAACAAATGTTGAACAGTCCTCTGATTGAAAATATTAAGCACAAGTTTGACGTTTTGTCGCTCTAGGTTATTTTTATAGAGACTTATTAAGTTCTTTGGCAAAAATGTATTATCTGTGTACATTCCACGACATCAGCTTTTTAGCTGCAGCGAATTTCGCCATAAGCAGTTGTGTACTTTCTGAAATAGTTTCAAACTGTGGGTACTTTACTGTCTTATCTGGGTCTTCTTTATTGATCCAGTTGTATGTAACTTGTAACACATTTTAATATGTGAATGGAACGTAAAATATAAAAAGGGATTGTAAACAATTGACAGTTAAGGAGGGGACGCAAAGAATGACGTAGTCCATCAGTTAATTGAATTTTTGTGAGTATCAGCACAGACTAATTAGTGGAGCAACACGATCTGATTCACAAAGAAATTGGAACGTCTGTTTTGCATACAACACTTAATTGCCACCTAGTTGCTAACCTGCTGATTATGAAAATGCGAACAAATCTTATGCATTGTATTAGGATGGGGTAGAACAAGACAGTGTATGCTCCTTACCTACTGGTGTGTGTGTGTGAGGGGGGAGGGGGGGATGATATTGAAAAGAAAATACAACAAAACATAAAACTACATGGCGAGTATCTGTCATGCTTCATTCGGACACCCATTAAATTCACTTGCTCACATAAAAAATTAATTTTGCTACTTTCTGTCTTATCAAAAAAATTTACCATATTTTTTAAATAATTGATTATGAATAACAAGTAGTCTGTTACTGAACTATCATTGTTCTTTCTGGTGAAGTTATCCAAGTTACCTATAACGTCTATTAAGTCCTTTAATGCTTCTGTGCATGACCGATACTTTCTGGACATTTACATATCCTGGGTCCATTCGAACCATTATGTCTAATTCGAGAATTTAACGGACAAAGAGTATTGAAATATTTTGTTTTACTGTTTCTCAGTATAACAGATGTGATCATTTTTAACACATTTATTAAATTAAAAGGAGTACATCACAATCGTAAATAATTTTCGATAGATATATTACATTATAAAAACTGAAACATAAGCCACTATTATTATCACAAACTGTTCTTATATTGGTGGTTATGAGATTCATAAAGAACAAAGCATTAAGCAAACAAGGATAACATTAATTTTTACAGTTGTTACACACCACACTGCTACAGTCGTGGCACACGTTTTGTGCATTTACAGAACACTGTCTTGGTTTTTTTTGTGGCCTTTGAAGCAGGACACAATGAACACCTTCTATTCTGATGGCTCACTGTGCTGTTGTTGTTACTACTGCTGTTTTGTGTTTTAGGAATTGTAATGAACTTTCCCATATCCAGGGATATAGGTTTCTGTAGAATGTGAGTAGGCAATCTTCTCGTCATAAACTATTGGAGCATCTCAACTGAAAGATCCTCAATGAAATGTCTCTTCTTGTGCAAAATCCCTTCGTGATTCAAGGGATGTTGCGTTCTGTAAATAATAAAGGCATTTAGAGCCCGTACATCAATTATGTTTTACTAGAGAGCAACTGGCCACCGTTTAGTTGGCTGTTGCATGAATAATCACTGACTAGTTGGTTCATACATCCACACCATCCTTCCTTAATAAATTTTCAGATATAAAATTAAAGAAAATTTCGCAATCTCAGGGTCCACGTTTGGATACTGTTCATCTATAGATTTACCATGATGGTAATGGAAACGGAAATGTGGCCAGGGCCTCCCGTTGGGTGGATCGATTGCCTGGTTCAAGTGTTTCACCACTGTGACGACTTGCGTGCCGATGGGGATGAAAGGATGATGATAAGGACAACACAACAGCCAGTCCCTGAGCAGAGAAAATCTCCGATGTAGCAGGGAATCGAACCCGGGCCATTAAGTATGACATTCCGTCGCACTGACCACTCAGCTACCAGGGGCGGACATGCATGGTACATAGGAGGACTACATACTTGTTTTTGTTTGGTGAAAAACGAAAAATCGTCATTTCTTTTGTAAATGCAAATAGGTTTGAATGTACTGCTCTGCTCCTATTTCGCTTCATCTCTTTTGGAATTTCTCTTTTATTCATCTACCCCTCCGCCGGTGTGCCCCAAGGTTCCGTCCTCTCCCCTCTTCTCTACCTTCTGTATACGGCGGACATGCCACTGCCTTTACCTCCCATTCCCCTCCGCCAGTATGCCGATGACACTACCTTTTTTGCCCTCGCCCCCACCCGGCAACGCTCGCAGCATCTTCTCCAATCCCATGTTGATTGGTTCACCACTTGGTGTAACCAATGGCTGCTCAAGGTCAATCCTTCCAAAACCCAGGCAATCATTGTAGGCAAAACCACCCCTCCCTTCTGCCTACTTGATTTTTATATCACCATCCATGGCCATCCCATTCACCTCACCCCAACCCTCAAGTACCTTTGTGTCACCCTTGACTGTTGCCTTTCCTGGAACCCCCATCTCTGGACGATCCAAACCAAGGCACGTTCCTGACTCCATCTCCTCAAACTCTTTTCTGGTGGCATATGGGGTCTGGACCCCTCCACCATCCTCCTCACTTATAAATCCGTCATCATGCCACCTGGATCACCACCCCCCCCTCCAATTCCTTGAACACCACATGCTCCACCTCACCTATCGCATCTGTCTTCCATCCGCCACATGGATCCAATACGACTTGATTCTCTTCCTGCACCTTCTCCTTTTCCTCAGATACGGATCCTTTACACCTCCTGCAAACTCGATCCCTCAAACCCACTTGTCTCTCCCATCTTCACCCGTCGCTGCCCGCTGCTGTACCTGTATTCTCGCATCCCACCTGCATCTTCACACCCTCCATACCCTTTCCCAAGGTGGCTTCTGCCAACTCTTCTTCCCTGATGATCTCCTTGTCCTGTCCATCTACCCCTCCTACCAGCTCTGACTCTCCCATCCCACTCCACCTCTTTTTCCCCAGGCCTCTCTCTCTCCTTCCTCACCTTCCTTTCCACCCCCCTCCTTTCTCCCACATATTCCGCCTCCACCCCTCTTCCTCGGCTTCCAACCACCCTTCTCTCCTCCCTCCACTCATCCTTTCTTTCCCACTGGCTCCATCCACCCTTTCCGCCCTCCTACCTCTCCCTTTGACCTGGAGGCAGCCCCCCCCCCTTTGTCAGCGTGAGTGCTTCGCTGATGATCGTCGCCAGTGTTTTAGGTGCTTCAGTGTCTCTCCGTTTGTGTACAGTGTCTTCATCAGTGTTTTCTCCTATGTTCGTGTCTCCACCTGGACGTCTTCGTCTTTTTTGAACTGGTGCCGCCCTTCATTACAGTGTCTTCTGTCGAACGAATTTTGGTCACTTGTGCAGTATTCATCTTGTGTTTGCTATGTTTTTTATGTTTTCCATGCCGTCTGTGTCTTTTCGCCTAAGCGCAGTGTATGTAGGCAGCTGCGGGCCCGCCTCAGCTGAGGCATGAAATTACAATAAAGAAAAAAAAAGATACATGTAACTTAGTGAACTTATCATTTCTGAGAACGCATGCTGTTACAGCACGATTACCTGTAAATACCACATTAATGCAATAAATGCTCAAAATGATGACCGTCAACCTCAATGCATTTGCCAATGTGTATCAATATTCCTCTCAACAGTGAGTAGTTCGCCTTCAGTAATGTTCATAGATGCATTCACAATGTATTGACGCATGTTGTCAGGCGTTGTCGGTGGATCACGATAGCAAATATCCTTCAACTTTCCCCATAGAAAGGAATCCGGCGACGTCAGATCCGGTCAACGTGCGGGCCACGGTATGGTGCTTCGACGACCAATCCACCTGTCATGAAATATGCTATTCAGTACCGTTTCAACCGCACGTGAGCTATGTGCCGGACATCCATCATGTTGGAAGTACATCGCCATTCTGTCATGCAGTGAAACATCTTGTAGTAAGATCAGTAGAACATTACATAGGAAATCAGCATACATCGCACCTTTAAGATTGCCATCGATGAAATGGGGACCAATTATCCTTCCTCCCATAATGCCGCACCATACATTAACCCGGCAAGGTCGCTGATGTTCCACTTGTCGCAGCCATTCGTGGATTTCCCGTTGCCCAATAGTGCATGTTATGCCGGTTTACGTTAGTGCTGTTGGTGGATTGTCATTTCTCTTGTGACCAGTGGCAGAACTGTACACAACGTTCAAAGTCGTCGCCATCCAATTCCTGGTGCATAGAAGTATGGTACGGGTACAATCGATGTTAATGTAGCATTCTCAACACCGACGTTTTTTAGATTCCCGATTCTCGTGCATTTTGATTGCTACTGATGTGCGGATTAGCCGCGACAGCAGCCAAAACACCAACTTGGGCATCATCATTTGTTGCAGGTCGTGGCTGACGTTTCACATGTGGCTGAAATTTTCCTGTTTCCTTATACAATGTAATTATCCGGTGAACAGTCCGGACACTTGGATGATGTCGTCCAGGATACCGAGCATCATACATAGCACACGCCCGTTGGGCATTTTGATCACAATAGCTGTACATCAACACCATACCGACCTTTTCCGAAATTGGTAAACGGTCCATAAAACACGGGTAATGTATAACGAAGCAAATACCGTCGTTACTAGCGGAATGTTACGTGATACCACGTACTTATACGTTTGTGAATATTACAGCACCATCTGCCACAAAGCGAAAAAAGTAGTCCAACTAAAACATTCGTATTTCTTTACGTCCTACACGAATATGTAATGAAAATGAGGGTTCCTATTTTAAAAAAACGCAGCAGATATCCGTTTGACCTATGGCAGCGCCAATCTAGTGGACCAATCATAGCGCCATCTGGTTACCCCTTCAAGCTATACGAGTTTCGTTCTTTGTACATTTTTCGTTTGATGCTTATGTCGTGAGATATTTGGCCTGGTCACTATCAATGGACCACCCCGCGTATATGATCAGAATAACATATTAACAACTTTTAATGGCAAACAAGGGCAGATGTGAATCACAATTGTAAAATGTAGCAGGAGCATACTATGCTCATTTTCTGTTACTGGAAAATTACCGAATTAGCTGAAACCTAGCCACCAAAATTTTGTTTTATTCGAATACACACTTAAATAAGGAGCACACAAAATAATGCAAATATTGTGGAATCTATTGATTTATGTCATGTCGTCAACGAGTAAGAACACTTCATGACTCTTCAAAATAATTGAGAAATTCTTACATGTAATTTTCACACAGACAGACACAACAAAAAAAAAAGCATTCAAGCACATAAAGAAAGAAAGGGTGTGGGAAGAAAAGGAATGTAATTAATTAAAAATATAAAAGTGACTTTATATTTCACCTCATAATATTAAATCCGTAACACTAATCTAAATGTCATTAAGAAATTAATGTGCACTTAAGTTGCATTTTTTCATTGTTTTAAAAAGATTAATATTTACCTTTGTAGTTGCATCACTTCTCTTAGTATAATTATTTAATACAATATTTACACAACGGAGCAGTATGGAAGCACTGATGGATTCAAGACTATGTCTGTTTGTACATTGAAATCTACTAAACAAAACACTGGGAATATTACAGGATGCTACCTCCAAGAGCACACACACTTAATTTGCTTGTTGCAGAAACAAAATTTCATGTTCTTTTACAATTTTTTGAAAAGTTAAATAAGCACAAGTTACATATGCCACTACATATTTTTGGGATATGCCAAGACTCCTCGATCCTTTGCCATTATCAAATGATAATCCTGCTTTACTTAATCTGAAATGAGAAATACTTTGAAATACTCACAGTGAGATTTTTCAGCACTTGGTGTGACCAATATCCTGATATGTAGTGCAAAAATGGCCAGGTGTCCTCCACTATCCCTTCAACGTCATTCTCATCTACCACCACATTAAATAAATCTGGCACTGGGATTTCTTTTAACTCCTGGATTTCAAAAGTTGTCTCAAAAGTATCTGATTCCTTAATAACCACATGTACAACACCTTGAAACTGTAGTACAAGGGAAAACATGGCACATACAGTCACACACAACAGATCGACCGTACAGCAATAACATGAAAAGAACCCCCAAAACTTCACAAAAATTAGACACAAAACAACGCTGTGCACTGATCAGAAATTTCGTCTCTGAACAATGTGGAAGTTGTTAGAGCGCTAGACAACAAGAAGTGTGTGGTTAGTACGTCCTAACTACTGACTGCTTCTCTTTACTGCCTCTGGTAGTCTCACCCTGTGGCAGCGGTCGGCCATATAAATGGGTTATACTGAAACGCGGTGCGTGGCTTTTTAAACTTACTGGACCACCGAATGCTAATGCAAATAAGCACTCGGATATTTTCTTTTAAAGTAAATTATTTAGGCAATGAAGTTGAAAATAAATTAATTACAATTAAGTAATGAAATTATTAACTTGTTGCACAGCAACCATTTACAACTCAGTACTCTCATAAAATGGATGCTGAAATTAATTTACTAAAATGCGTGATCAGCCTGAATGAAAGCAGTTAGTTAAACTAAAACATAATTCTTTAGAATCTAATTGAAATTCAGAATTTGGGCTTGCAAGAATACTGCGCTTTGGTAACGACAGGTTGGGTGTACCAAAATCGATTTCGGAGGGTGTGGCTACGTTGATGGACACACATGAAGTATAAACACAATTTAGTTTAAGCACAAACACAAGTTAAACACCATACAATAAAAAGATTGTAATAACACTGGTCGTTGCCTAAGTTAAATTTAACACTGTTTCAAATGGTTAAATGGTGATGGACAACATGAAGGGGGAGGTATGTGAAAATTCTTTGAAGGGGAACGAATAAATGCACGTACTTACGTAAGATCCATACTAATGAACGATGATCAAGACATATTACACCTACACCAAAGACTCAGGGAAAAAGATTCGTTCCTTCAGAAGTAGTAACCTTTCGACAATACAGTTGCTTAAACATTCACAGACAAATAAAACCGATGCAAGGGGGGAATGGGGGGGGGACATACTAGAGTTAAAAAAAAGATCACATTTACAAGGAGTCTGAATATTTTCACAAAACGGTTAAATTACACGCGCGACGCGCAAGGAGACAAAATGAACCACAAAAAATTTGTCCCTCGGTGGACACAGAGAGCTGAGGGCTCAAATGCTCCGTCGAAGCACCTAGTTCAGACTAACAAAGCAACCATTTGAAATTTCACACAGTAAAATACTCTAAAATCCATTAATTACACAGAGAATTCAACAGAAACTAAATTCATTCAAGGAAGCACGACTGATCACTGAAAAATACGGTAGACGAGTTCGCGCCACGTGGTGCGAAGCATAAAGGTAAATTTATCAAATCACAGGTGAAACCGAAAGCATTCAAACTGCAGTAATAAATGAAAACATTCACACGAGAATGTAACCATGCACATCTACACACTTAGGGAAGTCTTCTGCAAAGTAATGTCAGCATTACTAGATGGGAAGCCTTTGCACATTAGAAGGTCTGTTAGCACAAAGAACGTACCAGAAGACTCTTATTAAAACAGCTAAATTGCACCATGGTCTATCCTGCGTAAACTGTGGATCATATAATGCACCTATCGCGGCAATAAAGGGAGAACTATACTACTTCAGCTTGCCTCAAGAGTTACACATCTCACTCTAAGCTCAGTCTTAAGCTACAGACCACACTCACCGACTGCCCAGCGTTAAGCGCTTAAGCACCCCCCAGAACAACGAATCTCCACAGGTAGCCAGAACAGACCAAAGGGGTTGCTTCCGGTACCAACCTACCCACTGTTGATAAACACGACTCAGAATGCACAAGCCTCTTTCCTTTGACTGAACACCCAAAATTGGCCAGACTGACCACAGCACACAGCAAGTTCCATACTACTGGCTACCAAAGGAAACACGAAAAATACATACACATGCACTTTCACACGGGCAGTAATGAGAAGGATGGAAATCTGGGAGTATTCATTCATATTCAGTGTAAATCTAATTGAGGGCTTCCATGTGAACAATTACATAATATTAGTACTTTAATACCGATGCAGTACACAGAGACCTTTCAATGGTGCGAGGTCAGATCCCAGTTGCCTTGCAAAACTATTGCGGAACCGTCGTGCCTTCACAGTCAAATGACGGACCTCTCTCTCTCTCTCTCTCTCTCTCTCTGGTGTCACACACGGTCAGCCATGCTCTGGCCTTCGGGATACAGTTTCGATCTCTACGAACTGCCAGCTGTTTGTTGCTTTAATTTGGGACACCAGTGTATTTCAAAATGTTAACGACTATCGTTTAAAAGTCCGTACCTCCAACGTTTCCGCAAGGTATGTAAACCTGTCCAAAACTAATTATCTTCCCAATTAATTTTTTGTCGAACTTACTGTTAGATCCTGAACTTGCCCATTATAATTTTGTTAGTAATTTTTTATGTTCCACTTGACGTGCAGTATTTTTTAATTAAGTAGCTAATAAGATAGCTCAGTATTTTGCGGATTATAAAATATTTTAAGCAAGATGGCTGCCGTCAATAATGAGTAGTGTAGAACATATTTCTCACAGTCGAAGCTGTATATGGACCTAGCACAACTGAGGTCAGGCAGTCTGCGGCTGAGGGTAAATGGAGCAACACCTGTGTCTCTTGTCGTGAGCTGTGTACTGTAATCCGATAACTAACATTATGAAATATTCGCGTACATTGTGTACAGTTCGTTTTCTTCACTCGTGGACTTCATTCATGACTTTTCTGACAGTAATTAATAATTAATTCTGAGCGAGAACTTTTTACACGTTGATCATTGACTCCTATGAACAATCACCACTTAGCAGGGCAGTGTTAAGGGATTTGATTATTGTTTTGCACTATCTTAATTGTTCAGAGTTCTTTAGAAGTGTATGAGGGCAGTGACATGGTGAACTGATACGTTAAATTTTTGTCACATAAGAATTGTTCCTCCGGCCGATGGGGCCGAGTCCTTCTAGAAGCTTCAGCCCGTAACCAAGCTGCTACTACGGTCGCAGGTTCGAATCCTGCCTTGGGCATGGCTGTGTGTGATGTCCTTAGGTTAGTTACATTTAAGTAGTTCTAAGTCTAGGCGACTGATGATTACAGATTTTATGTCCCATAGTGCTAAGAGCCATTTGAAGCATTTTTCAACTGTTTCACCCACAGGACCGTTCTGTGTTATTACTAACACAAGGACAATTTAACAATATGCGAGCCAGTGTAGTAGGTAGTAGTCTGCTTTGCTTTTGAGACACAAATCTGGCCATATCGGTGAATAATTTTCAGTGAGAGTGCAATTAAAGTGTTTTAAATCTACGTCCAATGTCCAGCAAAATACTGCTGTAGACTATTAGTAGAACTAACATCTTTCAGCCGATTCTGGAGCCGCACAGCTACCGAGAAGAACAGTAGAGACTTATGCAGAAGGAAGCAGGATCGTTCTACACTCTTGCGAATTATTCAAAAATTGCTGTAGGTTTAATAACAAACAAGCCGAAATATTCATTCTAAGACTCTAGTTAGCCACGAATTTAAATAGTGCTGTAGGCTTACTACGTTTTTCTTCTACGTATCATGGCATGGCAGAAAGGTTGAAACCCGGGTACTTGGTGATATGGCAGGAAACCTGTTACTCGAATGAAAATTCTAAATAAGATATTTGAAGAAAATACGTCTAGACGAAGTGGACAGAGGGAAGCTGCAAGGAGATATGACATTCCAACACAGACCATTTGGGAACAAATTGAGAAGGAAGAGCAACTGCAAGACTGGAACCCCACCACTCTTACCGAAATTGGAGAAAGATGGTTTGTTGATCACTGTATCAGTATTAGTGATGTGGGTCTTCCAATTCCAGTCTTTGACTTGAGATGCATGATTAAATGGTATCTTGATACCTGTATAAGAAAAGTTTACTGCCTTGCTGATAATATGCTTTCGATGGGCCTGGGGAAAGGTAATTTCTAGGGACATAATTCTGAACTGTCTCATAAAATTACAGCCTGTATTTCAAGGAACACTGCTGCTGTAAATGATAATGTAATCAATAACTTTTTGGAGAAATACAAAGCCGAGGTTGACGGCGTTCCTTTTGAAATGTTTCTAGTTTTGATGAAACTGGGTTTCGTAACATACCTGCAAAAGAAAGCTCTTTTTTCGTCGGACATGTCGACGTCCTGAGAAAACTGAGGACAACTCAAAACCGTGCCTCACTCTCATGTTGTTTGGGAAGGCAGCACGAGAATTCCTTCCCCCTTATCGTATAGATAAAGGTAAGCCCAAATGGACAGACTGGATACACAGTTCACCTCCTGGAATGCAAATGAACACATTGGAGTGAGTGGCTAGAACAGAGTGTGTTTGACAGCTGGTTTCAGACTCACTTCCTCCTGTTTGCCTCAGAGAAAGGAGGACAGAGAGTAATTATTAGAGGTAAACCTTCTTCTCACATCTTAATGAAAACTATGCGACTGTTTCAGGAAAACAACATAAATTTCATCTGCATTCCACTGAACGGTACTAGTCTTATGCACTCTTTAGATGTGGCTTTTTTTTTTCTCTGAAGAATAACTGGAGAGAGATTCTTTATCAATGGATGCACATTGCAGATGGAAAGAAGAAACATCGTTTTCCGAAGGGTGTGTTTAGTGGCCCACAGTCGAAGATTTTTTAGATGAACAGAGAGCTTCTACAAATTTAATGAAAGGATTGAGAAATGTCAAATGCGCTGGAAGTGTGATAGTGCTAGAAATAAGTCTTGTGTTATGAGAAGTGTGGAAACTGAATTCAGTAAAAATTTGGAGAAGGCGAGAAAGACAGTCAGACTTCAATGTGAAGATCGTCAAAACGTATATGTTCCAAATAGAGCCAGGGATGGTATGGACGTTGTTTCAGGGTGGGGTATGCATTAAAAGAACAATCATCTATCACAACCATCTGTTTTTATATAATTTAAAATATGTTTTAACTAGCTTGGACTTTGACAGAACAGGGGTTTATGTGCCGTCGGCCTGCCCCTTACTGGGCAACCAAAGTATCAGCAAAGAGGTCTACATTCTTGCATACAGGTTGTAATGGTTCATTATTTATGTGACCATGAAAGGTCTCTGTTGGATACCTTACACGTTAATTTCTTAAATCCCCTTCTGAATTTACTGTGGTGTTTCTGACTCCTTCTGGGAGGAGACTGAGCAGTGAAACGTGTTACTTTTACACATAAACAAGAACGATCTGTCACACTACTACACTTTAAAACACAATTTATATGTAATTCATGCCACGCAGTCTCATATGGAACCTACATGCGCTTTTTTATATAGTGTATACGGTAAGATATTGTCATCCCCCTTCCCTTCTGTGTGACAGGATGAATGAGCAAATGTATTTCTAGTTGCATGCTTGATGGTAGCAGACAAGCCTGTCTGCTAGAGAACAGTAGGACCAACGTCAGAACAGGTAGCTACGCTTTCTAAAAGCAAAGAGGTTTCTATTCTTAGCATGGTCCTGTCCGTCCCTTGTCATGTTGATATAGGAAGCTGCCTCTCTGGTCACTTCCGTTTGTATCTGTGAAGCACCCTCGGTAGGGGCCCACGGAAGTCTGTCCGTGGTGAGTGTCTGAAGTGGTAAGGTCTCCGGCTAAGTGCGTCTCTACTACGTCTGTAGGACAATGGATTTCTTAAGTTCAGCCTAACTGAAAATTTAATCACCTCTGTTTCAGGTTTAGATCTAAAATATCTTACGTTATCTTAAATTTGCAATGCAGTGTAATTCGAGTGTGAAGTTCAGAATATTTTCCAGTAGAAGCTTAGTCACTACTCTGTAAGCAAAGTGGAACCACGTGTTGATGATCTGTAACTCTAAGATCATCAGTCTTAAATGTGAATGTGCTTGAGATTATAATGTCTCGTCTTGAAAACATTTTTGCAATATAGCAACTTCTCTTTATGTTCAACCCACGTGGTGTGTACTTTGTGAGACCAGTACCACGTGCTTATATAATTGTTTGACCCATCAGGTTAATAGTATGACGATAGTAACCAGTAAAAGGTTTTCTTTCGATGTGATTTGTTGTATTTCTCAAAATTATTGTTGAGTTACACTCTTTGTGTAAACTAAGTTGACCACGTGAAGCATGTGGTGTAATCATTAAAGTAGCCCTCAGCTATTCTTTTCGAGAAGATTTCACAGACAATTAGTATGAATTTAGTATACCAGTGAGTGTAATTTCATGGCGGACAGGACTGCGCTACGATCATAACTTCTTTGGGTGAAAATTTAATCAGTTGGTTGTGCTTCATTTCGTCTTGCATATGTTTCAACGTTCTTCGTGTGTTATTTTATGAATGCAGTGCTGTATGCAGTCTCCTAGTCTTGGCTCTATATTTGATGTGCTCAAACTCACATTTTCACAAACCTAAATAAGGCGCCAGTTTAGTTATGAATCAAGTTTATTATGCTGAAATTTTAACGGAACAATGATAAATGTTAATATAAATGACCAAATATAAACTGATTTATTTCTTTTTATTTAAATTCTCTTTTTATATACATATCACCGGTTGTCTTAAGATGACTATTAAAAGATTATAATTAATGTTAGTCTGGTTGGGAATTTGGTAAGCCAGACTGGATACCTGGTGAAACAGTTGCTCAGTAATGAAAGGTTAACTTCCCCAGATAGCTCACAGCTTTTAACCCGCTTTTATTGCCTTGAATATCGGCACCGCTTTCAGAACAACTTATTGCATCAACATTACGTCCATTACGGCATTCCAACCGCAGTTCTCGATACCACTAATATCGTACTACTTTTCTGCGAAGTAACAGACATTTTTTTGTGGCAGTATTCACATTTGGTTTTATTGATGTATAGGTACTCCAATGTATGGATATATTACAGTGATATGGTTTTTGTGTGTATTCCTTTCTGTGAGACTGTCATAATATTTGACTTACTTGTAACCGTTTCGGCGAGAATGCACACAGAGCAGTCTGTGTTTCACTTTGCAGAAGTTAAGCTGATATTTCGCTTTGTAAAAGAATAGTCAAGTCTTGTGTTTGGTTAAAGTGGAAATTAAATGTTTGAAGATTGATACAAAAATGTTGTCTTGATGATGTGACAATTGAGAAGAAGTATATGTGGATTTACAAAACGTCAAATAAAAATGTGAATCGTTAACACTAAGTCAAAAATTATTTCTACCATACCATTTTCCAATCTGGGATTGTTTGATCATTAAGAATTTCCTGAAACACGCATTTGTTAGATCTTGAAATATTGCTAAAATACAGATCTGGACCTTCTAGCAGTCAAAGTGGAATCACCCTAGAATCAACAAGATGAGCCATAGCAACTTCGACGATATCTACGTGGGAATCCATTCAAGATAAGTGCCAAAGTTAATGAGTTTTTACAGTGACTTCATTATTTCCATTCTGACGATACCATTCACAGTCAATAACTTTGTTGTTGCCCAATAAAGCGAACATATGCTGCGTGAGTAACATTGTCAGTCTGATTTCTAACCTACTTTGCAAGTGGTGGTATTGTTAGAAGGTGCTAGTACTACTTAGATAACCAACACGTACTGCTGTGAGCAAAGGACCTGTTACCGCGCTGCCATCTCTTGGCGACGCCTCGCAACAGCTGTGTGGGGCGCCATCCGCTGACAAGTAGCAACAGACAGCTGGCAATCGCATTTACTTCGAATTTTGACGTCTTGTCGAATAGTATCTGAAGTAACGTTAATCTCAAGAACTGTATACACTTTGTTCTGCAACGGCGTTGATGTAAATAAACGAATATTTACAATACTTCTTCCAAGAATGTGTAATACTCGTTCTCTTGGTCTCTGGCAAATGCTATACAGTTTACAGTAACTTCACTGTGAGCTATAGTTGGGTCCTGCATAACTACCAATTTTTGACAGGCACAGATAGAGTAAATATCTGTGCCTCACAATGTATGTGATTGATAATCGTAATTCCACAGGTTGTCACCTCGGTAACTGTGATTTTATAAATTTTGTTACAAGATTTATGTAATTTTTAAATAAAGCTGGAGCAGAGCATGTTCGGTATCGGAACTTGAAACGTTATTTGATGAATGGAGAACTTCGGCCCATAAACATAATGTTCGTTTTAGGGCGATGCTGGAACTACACAACCAGGGAAAATTTCCAACAATGAACACAGTGAGAACTGTGGCAAGAAAAGCATGCAGTAGCATGCTCTAAAAATTATAGTGGCTCAAGTGAGGGCATTGGGGCTGCTGCTGTTGTGAGGATGTTCTCCAGATCTGAGGACCAGTATGGTGTTAGATATACTAAATACTTTCCTGCTAGTGACTCCTCTAAGTTCACAGCTGTAACAGATATAAAGCTGTACAATACAACAATAGAAAAGTTGGAATGCGTTGACGACTCCCAAAAGAGGCTTGGTGGTAGGCTTCGTCGCTTGCTGAAAGAGAAGAAAGGTGAAGTGTTTGAGGATGAAAAACCACTAGGGGGAAAAGGCATGGTTACTCTGAAGGAAATCGATTATCTACAATTATTTTATAGAAGAGCTATCAGAAAAGACACACATAATTTAGAGGCAATGTGGCGTGCTGTGTGGGCAACTTTTTTCCACAAACTATCCAATGACCAGACACCAATGCACAATATGTGTCCGAAAGACGATTGGTTTAAGTTCAACAACGGAAATGAGATGTATTCATATAAACACTCACTACGAGAACCTGTTATGAATGCAATGAAGCCCACATTCAGGTTTCTTGCATACCCTGATTTATTGAGGAAGTGTCTTCATGGAAAGACACAAAATGCAAATGAAAGTATCAATAATTTAATTTGGATTGGATGCTCAAAAAGGACTTTCTGTGGACTTGAAGTACTAAAATAGGTGTCTATGATGCAGTTTTATGTTACAATAACGGAAATAATGGCAGAATTGAGGTACTTAATGGAGCTGGTTTAGATAGTGGTACGTTTACAACAAAAGCTTTTTACACCATCGACGATATCAGGGTCCGTAAAGCCAAAAGATCAGTGTCTTAGTGGCACATACAAGCCAGGCAGATTCGAAGAGGCGAGACGAGAAACCTGGAGGATGAGGAGTATTAGTACGGAGGATTTCAAAATGGATGTAAGTTTATTGCATGTAGAAGTATGAGAAGAAAATCTTTGAACCTGTTTTTTTATGTTATTAGAAGCCTTTCCTCTAAAAGTATATGCGCTAATGCTAGGAAATTTTATGCAACTGTTCACAACGTGTTGTTGTCTCCCTGGAACTAAAAAATACGAGATCCTGCAATTACATTCTCATTTTTAGATTGTAGGAGAAACAGTTAATTTTAGATGTGCAAAGTTAAAAACTCTGTTAATGATATAGTTTGTACTATAAATTAAAAACTGTAGTTCAGTACAATTTCCAGATTAATTGCGTGATTAGATTTTGAGTTATGGCTTTTTTATAAAAACCCATAAAAATATAAATATTAATCCTGCATATTTTATTACATTTTCCGTTAAATTACAGCTCTTTTGCTTTACACATACAAAGTTTTAGTTTTCTATATTGATAAATATGACTGTAATGATTTTTAAATAAATGTATACATCTTTTGTCCTTTCCTCCTCAACAATCGCCTGCAAAATGTCATATGTGGCCTCTGGTGGGGTAACTTGTGGATCTGTTCAAGCGCCTGCCGACCGAGTTGTTTCATCACCTGCGTGACACTCTCCCGTGGGACAGCCACATCTGTGACATCTTGTGCTGCCCTTCTCTCTATACTTTCAGTAGCCGGTATCGGTGCTATGTGGTTTGGGTCCAACACACTTGAGTATGGTGCTATAACGGGACGCACAAGTGCTTCGTAACCAATATCGACAGCAGACTGGCTCCACTGTCCGAGTGTCCTGCCAGAGATCTGAAGTCACCCTCACTGCATTTCACTCAAGCTTATTAGTTTTCAGTTCGTCAGGATCAGATAACGGAACAACTAAGGTGACATGCAAGAAAAAGAATGCCCCCAAAACAGCTTTGGGTGAAAATTTTGTTGCAACCGGGAACAGTATTTCAGAAACTCACTCTAACGGTATTTCTGCTGCGTAAAATTTGGATAAAAATGCAAGATCAGGGAGGAAACCTATACTAGCTTCTGCCACACCATCTGACTGCAGTCCTACTGTCGATGTCTGCGACTCTCCTTCCACAGAGTGAGACATCAATATTTGGAATTCCTGTGTTATCTCTTAACGCAGTAACAGTAACAGTACCCGCCCCGACAGACAAATTTATAGCTGATCTTCATACGATGCCGACCTCCTTGTTGATGTAAATGTAAAGCATGGGTGCAGACCTCTGGATTTAGTTGAAGTAAAGCAAATACCGGTGACTAAAAGTCAACAGCGAATATGAATGGCTATCTTAAGTACTCAGAGGGCAGCAAGCTGACCAAACATTGGCATATTATAAAGTCAGATGGTGCCATTGGTTTTGTTCTAATAGAAGCGACAGATATTTCTACACTTTTGCGTTCTGTTGTGATAAATACTGACCAGAGTATTCAGTTGGTGGAAGTGAAACCACAAAACTTGGTACAAGGAAGTTCCCATTAACAGTAAACCATTTAGAGGACTTACATGACGTTATTGACAACTTGGAAAACTTCACCAGGAAGAACAATGATAGTTCACGATGGACCACTTGCTATTCATAATCTTTTTTTTTTAAATATAGTTTTTTTATGAAACTGAAAGTAGCAACATTAATTTTTTATGTGAGAAAGTGAATTAAATGGGTGTGCAAAAGAAACATTATAGATACTCGCCAGATTGTATTACGTTTTGTGGTATTTTGTTTTCAATATCACCACACACTTACGAGTATATAAGGAGCATACACTGTCTTGTGCTACCTCATCCCTATGCACTGCATAAGATTTGTCCGCATTTTCCAACACACCTAGCAAGTAAGCAGCTAGGTGGCAATTTTCTGTTGTACACAAAACAAAATATCCAGTTCCTTTGTGAATCAGATCATGTTGTTTCTCTAATAGTTGACAATATTCACTTGAAACTTTATCTGGATTACACAGGAGGTAACATTTTGGAGGCTGCATTCAGTTCTAAAAATGTGGCAACTAGTGCTCAGGTTTTTATCCCTCCAGTGAGGAACATAAATGGTGAAGAAATCGACAATCTAATTAATAAAATAGTTCACAGACTACATGCAATTTGTTTTAATTAGTCTGTGTTGTCAGTGACAAGAATTCAGTTAACAGATGGGCAACGTCATGCTTTGCTTCCCCTCCTCAACTGTCAAATTCTCACCAACACCCCTGTGATGACACAAAACCCCTCTTAGTGTTTTATATTCTGTTCACATATTAAAATGTGTCAGAAACAACTGAATCAATAAGAAACATACTGATGAGACAATAGAGTACCCACAGTTTGAAACAGTTTCAGAAAGTATACAACTGCTTGTGGCCACTTAAAAAACTACATGATGTAATGTGTACATAGATGATAAAATCTTCCAACAAGATTAATTTAAAGTCTTTCTACAAAAGAGACATTGAGCAACATGCTTAATAGTTTCAGTGAGATCGCTTATCAAAGTTTGTCAGCCTTGGTGGAACATTATCTTACTGAAAGTTTTGAGAGCACTGCTAAATTCATCAAAATTAATCTGTACATGGTGGAATATTTTAAATGTTTGCTGCCCTGGTAGAGGTATACCTTTCAAGGATGCACTGCAGGAATCACTTTCCAGCACAAGTGAAGAAAATATCAGATATTTAGAAAGTGTTTTTTTATCATGGTTGGATGTATGGAAATGTTGTCCTGATCACACATTTGGATTATCTAGTAACACACATTTGGCCATATCAGATACCACTCACATTCTAGAAATGTTCAAGTATTGCAGTGGGGACTCGAATTTTAAATATGTTTTGCCAGATAATATTCAGACAGATGCTCTAGAAGCGAGATTTGGAAAAATCGAACAATGGCAGGATCTCAGTGGTTGGTATCTTGAGTCAGGTATTTGATAATTAATTGCTGTCCTTCAAAATTCCATTATCTGCTCATGGAGAAGTTGAGATAGATTCAGATACTTTTAAAACTGACTGTGTAGATGATGTGACCTCTCCTCCACCACCACCAACAAACATTTACAGTATAATGAAGTTCAGTGAGGAACAAATTCAATATGTTCGTGAATACTTGCCTGTTTTCACATACTTGTCAGGGTATTCTGCCAGAGCTGTTCTTGAGAAGCTGAGATCTGAAATATCTAAAACATATTTTGAGCTAGATAAAAGTCTTTTAGTAATAGAAAATGATGAACAAGTAAGAAAGATGGACAGAAATAGGACATATTGCCCTAATAATGAGGTTATTAATGCTGTTATTTTTACTTATTTGGTTGCTAAAAACTTGATGTCTAGAGAACATGAACACAGCTTCGTGAGATGCTCTTCCCAGAGAAATTTACTGTTGATGTAATTAAAAGAGAAGACTTCTACCTAAGGGAGTTTTCTTGTCGTAAGGTAGATCACACTGACTACAGATTTCTTTAGTGTGTAGTAAAAGTAGGGTTTCATATGTTTCTCAATAATTATGTTAAAAAATTAAAGATAGCCATAACGGTAATAACAGCAAAAAAAGAAAATTGTCAACTGTAAAGTAGTTTGGAATAAATTTTGTGACAGGTTAACAAACATACACATTTGTCCTTTTTCCTTGATTTCTAATTTTCCCTTCTAGATATGCATAATTGCATTTTTAACACTGAATGTGCATAATACTAAGCCTATACTTTACTTACAATATGTCTATAAAGAGGTTGACGTTCTTGCATACAGGTGTTAATACTACACAGTTAACCAACGTACTGCCGTGAGCCAAAGACTGACTACCGCGCTGCTATCTGTTGGCGACGCAAGGCAACAGCTGTGTGGCCCACCGTTCGCCGTCCAGTGGCAGCCTACAGCGGCAGTCACTTTCATTTCGCATTTTGTCGTCTTGTCACAAAGTATTTGAATTAGAGCTCTGCTGAACAACTGAATATCTCTTGTTCTTTAAATACCTTCATATTAGTGAACTATGCTTTAGAGTACTTATTCCAAAAATATTTAATACTCGTTGTCGTAGTCAGTGGCCAATGCCATATAGCTTACAGCATATATACTCCACGGGAGGATCTCCCGCGGTACGCCGCAATTTTACCGCCCTTCGATAGTGCCATTTTCGCGCTAATCGAAGTGCTAGGGGTTACAGGTGCCAGCCAGCCAGCCAGCCAAGCAGGAGCAGCAGCAGCAGCAGCAGTTCCCGGTCCCGGCCTGCAGCAGTGGTCCCGCAGCCAGCCAGCCAGCCAGCCAGCCAGCCAGCCCTCCGGTGGCAGCAGCAGTCCAGCCAGCAGCAGTCCAGCCAGCAGCAGCAGCCGCCGCCGCCGCCGCCCCGGCCCCGTCCGCGGCAGCAGCGTCCCTGCCTCTCGCCGTCGCCGTCGCCGTCGCCGTCGCCGTCGCCGTCCGTCGTCTCCCAGTGTGTGTCCTGTCCTTTTATGCTGTGTTTTTCTTTCTTCTTCTTCTTGTCGTCATGTCCGCCCCCACCACCACCGTCACTACTACCACCACCGCCATCGTGTATACGTCCCCTTCCGCCGCCTCCACCACTATCACTTGGTGTGCCCAGTCCCACCCCCCTCCTTCCATCCCTCCCCTCCTCTCTCTCCCTTCGCCCTCGCTCTTTGTCGCCCCCTCTCCCGCCTCTTCCTCTCGTTCTGATCCTTTCCCCCCCCTCCCCCAGCCTGTCACTGCAGTTCCGGCTAGGGTGGTGGCCCGTCGGGCCACTGCCCATGCCCAGCTCTCCCCGTCGCCATCGCCATCACCGCCACCTCCGTCATCATCGTCACCATCACCATCACATTCGCCTGCACCGTCACAGTCACTATCTCCGGCGCCGACTGCTGCGTCCGTGCCGGGACCTGTCCCTTCCCACCACCTCCCCATCGTTCCCGTCCCTCCTGTCACCACCCGCCCATCTGCCGCTGTCAAACGCCCTAGTGGCGCCTCCACTTCCTCTGCTCCTAAGAAGGCTCCACCCCGCCCCCCATCCCCACCCCAAAATGCCATGGACGTCTCCCCACCAGGCCCCGCTCCCTCCTCCTCCTCCTCCCCACCCGGTCTCTACAAATATCTCCTGTCCCGTCCCGATCCTTCCTTCCTCGAGGCCCGGAATCTCTCCCTCCTCCTCCGCCAACATTTCCCTGGCGCCCCCATCTCTCTCCTTACTCCCAGACGGGATTCTGTTCTTATCTCCTCCCCCAGCCCAACCATCCATACTGACATCCTCTCCCGCCTCCCCATCGCCCGTTTTGGTCCTCACGCCACCCTCACCCCTGCTCCCTCCCCATCTCCTACCCGCCAACCCCAACCCCCGCGTCGCCCGCCGACCCTCACCGCCGTGATCACTCGGCTTAGCCCGTCGATCACGGAGGAGGAGGTGCTGGCGGAGCTGAAGGCCCATCCCACCCTGGAGGTGCGGGCAGTCCGCCGCATTTTCAACGCGACCGGCCCCACCCGCCTTATGCGGGTTTTCTCTGAGGACGCCCCCTCCATTGACCGTCTCCTGAAGGAGGGTGCCCTCCTCTTCAATCAGCGGTTCAAGGTCGACCCCTCCCGTTCCCCCCCTCAATCCCTGCGCTGCCAGAGATGTCTGCGCTACAATGCACATCCAACAGCAGAGTGCCGCGAGGCCCCCACCTGCCCGCATTGTCGGCAAGCGCACTTCCTCTGGCAGTGCCCCAACCTCCAATCCCCTCCCTCCTGTAATACCTGCAGCCTCCCCCACCCCACCTACTCCCAAAAGTGTAAAGCCCGACCCCCTCCCACCACTCCTGAACTCACCGTACCTGTCCGTCCCCTGGACGCCCCCACCCCTCCTGGCAATTCCCTTCGTCCCCCCCCCACTGCTGAGGACATCATCAGGTTCCTCACCATTGTCCTCCAAAACGTCCATCCCTTTCAGCGCCCCCACACCTTACAACAGATCTCCCTCGCCGCCCGTTCCATATTCCACCTTAAAATGTACGCCACCTTTTCCAATAACCAGGCCCATTTCACCTTCTCCCGCCTTGACACCCTCGTATAAGTCCTTATCATGGCGCGACAGCATCGTATACTTTTCAACAATATCCGCTCCCTTCCCGCCAACAAGAACCTCTTCCTGCACACCCTTGCTACCCACCGTGTGGATGCCTTCCTCCTCAATGAAACCTTCCTCCAACCCCACCACTCCATCCACACCTCCCCCTATCTCCTCCACCGCTCCGATAATCCCCTCCCAGTTGCGCGTGGCGGAGTTGCCATTGGCCACCACCGCCAGATCCCCGTTCGGCTCCAGCCTCTCCTTCCCGACCCCACCGAACACCTGATCCTTAGTCTCTTCTTCCCCGGCCTTACCATTACCTGTGCCACCATCTATGTCCGCCCCAACGCCCCTTTTCCTTTCGACTTCCTCTCCCACATCGACCGTACCTTCTCCTCCTATGTGATCGCTGCCGACCTCAACATCCATAGTCGCTCCGCTGCCCAGTTACGGCGGTGGCATCGGTTCCTCTCCTCCCTTCAAGGCGACCTCATCCCCATCCCCCAGCACACCCGTCCCGAATCCAACTCCACTCCCAATGTTATCCTCTCCTCCCCCAACCTCCTTGGTCGCATTGCGGTGGATGTCCTGGAGCCTATTGGTAGCGACCATCTCCCTGTCCTCCTCACCGTTTCAGACGGCCGTCGCCCCCGCCCCGACCCTCGTCATGACCCTCCCCCTAAGTACATCCATGACTATTCCCGTGCCAACTGGAATGCCTACCGGGATACCCTCTCCACTCAGGTCGATAGCCACCCTCTCGCCTACCGCCGTCCCGATGATGTCACCCATGCCGCCTCCTTTCTCCAGCAGACCTTGTCTGAGGCCGTGGAGGCCCACGTCCCTACTGTTGCCATCCACCCCCACCGTCCTACCTTACCACCACAGGCCGACCTCCTCCTCCGTGAATCCCGTCGTCTCTACCGTGCCTTCCTCCGCACGCGTAACCCGGACACCCTACGACGCCACCGGCAACTACAGCGACACATTCGAAATTTGCTCGCGGCCAAGAAACGCCGGGACTGGCGACAGACATGCACCCGTTTAAATGCTACCCTCCCTATCAACTCGTCCAAGTTCTGGACCGCCTTCCGTCGCCTTACCGGAACTAAACCCTCCCCCTACTATCCTCTTCTCCACGATGATCACCCCTTCCCTGACGCCCTTAGTAAGGCCAATCACTTTGCCTCCTACCTATCCGATGTGTTTTCCATCCCTGATGATCCCCGGTTCGATTACTCCCTCTTCCCCGATATCCGCGATCGAACTGACACCTCTGTCCCTCCCCTCGCTCCTGGTTTCCAGTACTTGGACAACATTCCACACACGGACCTTAATGCCCCCATCACCACACAGGATCTCATCAATACACTCCGCACCAAACGCAACACCGCTCCTGGTCATGATCGTGTTACCTACCGTCACCTTCGTGAAGCTCCTGTCTCTTTTCTCTCCACCCTGGCCAGGCTCTACAATGTAGTCCTGTCCACCGGTTACTACCCCGACCTGTGGAAAACCTCCCGTATCCTCATGTTCCTCAAACCTGGCAAACCGCCGTCCGCCGTCTCCTCCTACCGTCCCATCAGCCTTACCTCGGTCTTCAGCAAGGTCCTGGAATCTATCCTCACCCGCCGCGTCCACCAGCATCTCCGCCAGCACCGCCTCCTCTCCGTTACCCAGTGTGGCTTTCGGCCGTCCTTCTCTTCCGACGATCTTCTCCTTCACCTCACTCATCTCCTTTCCGAACAGCTCAATTCCCGTCGCTCCGCAATCTTCCTCTCTCTTGACCTCGAACGCGCATATGACCGCGTATGGCATTCCGGTCTCCTCTTGAAGCTCCAAACCTTCGCCCTTCCCATTAACTACGTTCGTCTGATCGGTTCCTTTCTCTCCCGCCGTCCTTCCCATGTCACCATCCATAATACCGATTCCTACACCTTTTTACCATCCGCCGGTGTGCCCCAAGGCTCCGTCCTCTCCCCCCTTCTGTACCTTTTGTACACGGCGGATATGCCGCCGCCGTCACCCCCCGTCCACCTTCTCCAGTTTGCCAATGACACCGCCTTCCTTGCCCTTGCCCCCACCCTGCAACGCTCTCAACGCCTTCTCCAATCCCATCTTGACCGGTTCACCGCTTGGTGCAACCAGTGGTTGCTCAAGGTCAATCCTTCCAAAACCCAGGCGATCATTGTAGGCAAAACCACTCCCTCCTTCCGCCTCCTTGATTTCTATCTCACCGTTTATGGCCGTCCCATCGCTCTCACCCCCACCCTTAAGTACCTTGGCGTCACCCTCGACCGTCGCCTCTCCTGGACTCCCCATCTCCAGACCATCCAAGCCAAGGCACGTACCCGACTCCGTCTCCTCAAACTCCTTTCCGGCCGGACGTGGGGTCTGGACCCCTCCACCATCCTCCACACCTATAAGTCCCTTATCCGCCCTATCCTCTGTTACGCCCATCCAGCCTGGATCTCCGCCGCCCCTTCCTTTTATAAATCCCTCCAAATCCTTGAACGCCATGCTCTCCGCCTTGCCTATCGCATCCGTCTCCCTTCCCCCACGCGGATCCTGTATGACCTTATCCCCTTCCCCCACCTTCTCCTCTTCCTCGAAAGGATACGAATCCTATACACCTCCCGTAAACTCGATCCACCTCACCCGCTCGTCTCCCCGGTCCTCTCCCACCCCCGCCCGCTGCCGCGCCTTTACTCCCATGTCCCACCCGGTCTCCATCTCTCCACCCTCCTTACCCTCTCCCAAGGTGGCTTCCGCCAGCTCCCCCTCCCTGATGATGTCCTCCTCCCCTGCATCTACCCCTCCTATCAACTTTGATCCTCGCCCCCCTCCTGTGTCCTTTCCTTCAGGCACCCTCCCTCCCCCCCTTTTCCCTTCCCTTCTCTTTCTTTTCCCCCCTCCCTCCTATCCTCTCCTCCGGGCTTCACTCCCCCTACCTCCCTCCCCCTCTCTCCTTTGCCCATGGCATCTCTGCTCTCCCCTCTCCCATTTCCCCTTCCTCCTCCTCCACCTCCTCTCTTGGCAGGTCCCCGGACTCGTACACGCTGAGTGGACATTCGCGCGCCGGAGATCGTCGCCATCAGTGTCTCGTGAGTGCAGTCGTGTTTCGTGTTCATTGTTCCCGTCATACTCCATCGTTCACCTGTGCCATCGCCATCTTCAGTGTTAGTGCGTCGTGACACCAGTTTGTAGTGAATTTTCGTCAAGTGTGAACGGCTCCGTGTTTGTCTTTATGTGTCTACTGTTTTATTACCCACCGTTATGTCACATTTGTGTATTCTTTCTGTTCTATCTTTATCTCCTCTACGGCTGAAGAGCGGCGTACCATGCTGCTGACAGCCTGCCTGTTTGTACGGGTTTGAAAATAACAATAAAGAAAAAAAAAAAAAATACTCCACGGGACACATTCGAGGGTTGGATTCCCTCAGTTCTTCGTCGAAGAGTTTCACTGCCTGGGCTACTCTCAGGGTGCACCCTCGACGTGGAAGATCCCCACCCTTGCCTTGCCGTCTGCTCGTCGTCAGTACTGCTCGCCGCCGCCGCCGCCTGGTCGCCGCCTGCCGGTGCTCGCTGCCGCCGCCGCCGCCGCCGCCGTCGTTTGGTTGCCGCCTGCCGGTCCTCACCGCCGCCGCCGTTTGGTCGCCGCCTGCCGGTCCTCGCCGCCGCCGCCGCCTGGTCGCCGCCTGCCGGTGCTCGCCGCCTGCCGCCGCCGCCGCCGCCTGGTCACCGCCGCCGCCGCCTGGTCGCCGCCGCCGCCGCCCTTCTCGCGCGCCGCCACCATGTCCCAACCCACCACCACTACCACTATCATTTTCACCTCTCCCTCCGCTGCTCCAACCACCATCACATGGAGCTCATCCTCCACCCCACTTCCCGTCCTTCCTTCTCTCCCTGTCCACCCCACCCCTGCGCCACTTTCGGCTGTACCCACCCCCAACTCCTCTTCCCCTATCACTGTCGCCCCATCGACAGCTACTGACTTTCCGCCGCTCCCCGCACCGCCTCCGACAGGCTCCAAGCCAGCACGGATCTCTGCTCGACGTTCCACAGTCTCAGTGACACCCACGCCCCCATCGTCTGCGTCTTCCGCTGCTCAGGGTGGTCCTGCCCCCCGCCATCTCCCCCTGCAACCCGTCCCCCTGCCCCCTCCCCACCCAGTGGTGTCCACGAAACCTTCCAAGCGCCCGAATGCTGACCCTTCCCCCAAGTCTCCTCCAAAAAAACCCCCAATCCCCGTGACCCACCCACTCCCATGGACGCGGCCCCGACCCCCGCCCCCGCCACGCCTGCCACCCACACCTTTGTCCTCTCCAATCCTGACCCTCAATTCCTTGATGCCCGCTCCCTCACTCTCGCTATCCGGAAATACTGCCCCAATGCTCCCATCTCCCAACTGATTCCTCGCAAGGACTCGGTCCTCATAAAATCCCCCAATGCTTCCTTCCACACCGACCTCCTCTCCCGCATCCCTCGTATCCAATTTGGCCAACGTGCAACCCTCACCCCCTACCACACCCCGTCCTCTCCCCGTCAGCCTCAACCTCCCCGACGTCCGCCGACCTTCACTGCTGTGATCACGAAGCTTAGCCCCGTGATCACGGAGGCTGAGGTGTTGGCGGAACTCAACTCCCGGCCCGACATCGAAATCCACTCGGCCCGTCGCATCTTCAATGATGCCGGGCCGACTTTTCTCATGCGGATATTCACTGAATCCTCCTCCTCCATTGACCGCCTCCTCACCGAGGGAGCCCTCATCTACAATCAGCGCCATAAGGTGGACCCCTCCCGTTCCCCAGTCCAATCCTACCACTGCCAATGCTGTCTCACCTACAACGACCACGTTACCTCTGCCTGCAAGAACCCCCATACTTGTCCCCACTGCAAAGCTTCCCACTTCCTCAAGCATTGCCCCAACCTCACCTCTCCCCCCTCCTGCAACACTTGTAATGAACCCCATCCTACCTACTCCTCGAAGTGTAAAGCGAAACCTCCTCCAGTAACCCCTGAGCTCACCGTCCCTGTCCGTCCTGTTGATGACCCCATCCACCCCAACAACTCGCTCCGCCCTCCCCCTACTGCTGAGGACATCATCCGTTTCACCACCATTGTGCTCCAAAACATCCACCCCTTCCAGCGCTCCCACACTCTTTCCCAAATCGCCCTCGCTGCCCGTTCCATCTTCCATCTTACCACCTCTGCCACTTACTCCCATAACCAGGCCCACTTCACCTTCACCCCCCTCACCACCCTCGTCTAACTCTCCACTCCCATGGTACAACAACCGTACCGTATCCTGTACCACAACGTTCGCTCCCTGCCCACCCACAAACTCCTCTCCCTCCACACCCTACGTCAGCACTGCGTGGATGCCTTCGTCCTCAATGAAACCTTCCTTCAGCCCCGTATCTCCGTCTCCACTGCCCCTTACACCCTACATCGCACCGATAACCCATACCCTCTGGCACGTGGCGGAGTTGCTATAGGCCACCTCAAGCACCTCCCAGTCCGGCCCCAACCTCTCCTTAACAATCCTGCCGAGCATCTCACCCTCAGCCTCTTCTTCCCCGCCCTTCCCATCACCTGTGCCACCATTTATGTCCGCCCTCGCACCCCCATCCCATACGATTTCCTGGCCCACACTGACCGCACCTTCTCCACCTACGTGATTGCCGCCGACCTCAATATCCACAGCCGTGATCCTGCCGACCTCCGGCGGTGGCATCAGTTTCTCACCACTCTCCAGGGAGACCTGGTTCCCCTGCCCCAGCACACCCGGCCCGAATCCAACACCACTCCTGATGTAGTCCTTGCCTCTCCCAACCTTCTTGGGCGCATCACTGCGGATGTCCTTGACCTCATTGGCAGTGACCATGCTCCTGTCCTCCTCACTATCTCTACCGGTCGCCATCCCCGCCACACTCCTCGCCCTGACGTCCCTCCTAAACTTGCCCATGATTACTCCCATGCCAACTGGGATGCCTACCGGGATTCCATTCACACCCAGGTTGACAGCCACGCCCTTACCCTCCAGTCTCCTGATGACATCTCTCGCACTGCTGCCTTCCTGCACCAGACCTTGTCTGACGCCGTCGCCACCCATATCCCCACCAAAGCCATCCACCCTCACCGCCCTGCCCTTCCACCACAGGCCGTCCTTCTCCTTCGGGAGTCCCGCCGCCTCTACCGCTCTTTTCTCCGCACTCGTGACCGGGATACACTTACCCGCCACCGGCAATTACAGCGACAGATCCGCAACCTGCTTGTTGCGAAGAAACGCCGAGCCTGGCGCCAGACATGTACACACCTCAACACCACGTTCCCCATCAACTCTTCCAAGTATTGGTCTGCTTTCCACCGCCTTACTGGGAACCGCCCCACCCCCCAGTACCCTCTCCTCCTTAATGACCGTCCCTTTCCTGACAACCTCAGTAAGGCCAACCACTTTGCCTCCCACCTCTCTGCTGTTTTTTCCATCCCAGATGATCCTCACTTTGATTATTCCCTCTTCCCTGATGTCATGGACCGTACGGATACCTCTGTTCCTCCCCTTGCTCCTAGCTTCCAGTACTTGGGCCACACCCCACCATCTGCACTTAACACTCCCATCACTACACAGGACATCAGCCTCACACTCCGCACTAAACGCAATACTGCTCCCGGCCACGACTGCGTTACCTACCGCCACCTCAAACACTGCCCTCCCTCCTTCCTTTCCCTCCTTGCCGCCCTCTACAATGTCATCCTTGCCACTGGCTCCTATCCCGACCTGTGGAAAACCTCCCGTATCCTGATGTTCTCCAACCCCAATAAGCCTCCATCTGATGCCTCTTCCTATCGTCCTATCTGTCTCACGTCGGTGTTCAGCAAGCTCTTGGAATCCATCCTTTCCCGGCGTATCCATCTCCACATCCACCAAAACCACCTCCTCCCAAACACCCAATGTGGCTTTCGACCTTCCTTCTCTGCTGATGACCAACTCCTCCGCCTCACTCATCTCCTCTCCCTCCAGCTTAACACCCGTCGCTCCGCCATTTTTGTCTCACTTGACCTTGAAAAGGCCTACGACCGTGTCTGGCATCCCGGTCTCCTGTTTAAACTCCAAACCTACGCCCTTCCTATCAACTACATCCGTCTGGTGGCCTCCTTCCTCTCCCGCCGCCCCTCCTACATTACCATCCATCATGCCAATTCCCGCACCTTCTACCCCTCTGCCGGTGTGCCCCAGGGCTCTGTCCTCTCCCCTCTCCTCTACCTCCTGTACACGGCAGATATGCCCCAACCCCCCCTCCAGTGCACCTCTTGCAATATGCTGATGACACCGCATTCCTCGCCCTCGCTCCTACCCTCCAACGGTCCCAACGCCTTCTCCAGAATCACCTTGACCTTTTTGCTGCATGGTGTAACCAATGGCTCCTGAAACTAAATCCTTCCAAGACCCAGGCAATCATCGTAGGTCGTACCTCTCGCTCCTTCCGGCTCCTGGATTTCTCCCTTACTGTCTGTGCACGTCCTGTCCGTCTCACCCCCACCCTCACCTACCTTGGCCTCACCATTGACCGTCACCTCATCTGGATCCCTCATCTCCGATCCATCCAATCCAAAGCCCACAACCGCCTCCGCCTCCTCAAACTCCTCTCTGGCCGGACATGGGGGTTGCACCCCTCTACCATCCTCCACACCTACAAATCCTTAATCCATCCCATCCTCTGTTATGCCAGTCCTGCCTGGATATCTGCCCCCCCCCCCAAATTCTATCAGTCCCTCCAGATCCTTGAGCGTCATGCACTCCACCTCGCCTTCCGTATCCGCCTCCCGTCCCCCACGCGGATCCTCTATGATCTCATTCCTTTCCCCCATCTGCTCCTATTCCTCGAACATATCCACATCCTCTACACCTCCCGCCGTCTTGAACCCCCTCACCCCCTGGTTGCTCCTCTCCTCTCCCATCCCCGCCCCCTGCCACGTCTTCACCGTTGTGTCCCCCCTACCCTCCATCTCTACACCCTCCATCTCCTTTCCCGAGGTGGCTTCCATCAACTCCCCCTCCCGGATGATGCCCTCTCTCCCTCCATTTATCCTTCCTATCAACTCTGATCCTCCATCCCCCTCCTTTCCTCTGTCCTTTCCCTGGGCTCCCTCTCCCCCCCCCACTTCTGTCCTGTTCTTCCCCCCACTAAACCTCTCCCTACCTCCCTTCTCCCCCCTAGTCCTTTTGTATTCCCCTCCTCTGCCTACCCCACTCCCTGTCGCGTCTGCCCCCCCCCCCTCTTATGGGTCCTCATCCTCCTTCCGCTCCTTTCCCGGCTCCCCCCTTCGCTTTTACTCTCCTTTCCCCCCCTTTTTCGTTTTCCCATCTTCTGTCCAGTTTCCCCCCACCTGCTCTCGACTGTGGTGTCACATTTGCCAACTGTTTAGTGCAGTGTTCCAGTGACTATTCAGTGTTGTTTGTCTTTCTCATGTTGCGAACAGACACCATGCTGTCGCTCGGTGTGAATTTTATTTCCTTTGCGAACAGAATCCAGACTGTCGCCGTGTTTTTAATTGTCTATTGTTTTCCCTGTCTACTTCGTATGTATTTTTATTAGCGTCATCATCCCTGTGTTGTTGTTTTAAGTTCCACGATTTCTTTTCGCCTTGTTCCTCTCTAAGTCTCCGATTTTATCGCCTGTTGTTTTTCTTATTTGTTCTCTTGCTCTTTGTCACAAAATCTGTCGGCTGAAGAGCGGCGTCCTAAGCTGCTGCCAGCCCGCCCCCTTCGGGGGGAATTGAAATTCAATAAATGAAAAAAAAAAAAAAAATACTCCACGGGTCTGCAAGTCCCACCGCCACACCTTCACCTGCCCATGTTAGTACTATCACCGTCAGAGGGTGGTACGGGACTACAAGCCCCACCGCCACACCTCCAAAGTGAATTGCAGTCACTGCGCTGTGGAAATTTAATGCCTCACCAACACAGTTAGACCGCAATAGACCGGTGATGCTGTACTGTAACATATCACCCCGGACTACAAGTAAAAAAAAAAAAAAACATTATGTAAGTATGTCCACGACTATTCCCGAGCCGACTGGAATGCCTACCGGGACACCCTTTCCACCCAAGTCGATAGCCACCCTCTCACCTACCACCACCCTGACGATGTCACCCATGCCGCCTCCTTTCTCCAGCAGACCTTGTCTGAGGCCGTGGAGGCCCACGTTCCTACTGTCGCCATCCACCCCCACCGTCCTACCTTACCCCCACAGGCCGTTCTCCTCCTCCGGGAATCCCGTCGTCTCTATCGTGCGTTCCTCCGCACGCGTGACCCAGACACACTACGACGCCACCGGCAACTCCAGCGACACGTTCCTAATTTGCTCGCGGCTAAGAAACGCCGGGACTGGCGACAGACATGCACCCGTTTAAATGCAACCCTACCAATCAACTCGTCCAAGTTCTGGTCGGCCTTCTGTCGCCTTACCGGAACTAAACCCTCCCCCTACTATCATCTTCTCCACGATGATCACCCCTTCCCTGACACCCTTAGTAAGGCCAATCACTTTGCCTCCTACCTCTCCGATGTCTTCTCCATCCCCGACGATCCCCAGTTCGATTACTCCCTCTTCCCGGATATCCGCGATCGAACTGACATCTCTGTCCCTCCCCTCGCTCCTGGTTTCCAGTACTTGGACAACATTACACACACGGAACTCAATGCCCCTATCACTACACAGGATCTCATTGATACACTCCGCACAAAACGCCACACCGCTCCTGGTCACGATCGTGCCACCTACTGTCACCTTCGTGAAGCTCCTGTCTCTTTCCTCTCCACCCTGGCCAGGCTCTACAATGTAGTCCTGTCCACCGGTTACTACCCCGACCTATGGAAAACCTCCCGTATCCTCATGTTCCTTAAACCTGGCAAACCGCCGTCCGCCGTCTCCTCCTACCGTCCCATCAGCCTTACCTCGGTCTTCAGCAAGGTCCTGGAATCTATCCTCACCCGCCGCATCCACCAGCATCTCCGCCAGCACCGCCTCCTTCCCGTCACCCAGTGTGGCTTTCGGCCATCCTTCTCTTCCGACGATCTTCTCCTTCACCTCACTCATCTCCTTTCCGAACAGCTTAATTCCCGTCGCTCCACAATCTTCCTCTCCCTTGACCTCGAACGCACTTATGACCGCGTCTGGCATTCCGGTCTCCTCTTCAAGCTCCAAACCTTTGCCCTTCCCATTAACTACGTATGTCTGATCGGTTCCTTTCTCTCCCGCCGTCCTTCCTATGTCACCATCCATAACACAGATTCCTACACCTTTTTCCCCTCCGCCGGTGTGCCCCACGGCTCCATCCTCTCCCCCCTTCTGTACCTTTTGTACACGGCGGACATGCCGCCGCCGTCGCCCCCCGTCCACCTCCTCCAGTTTGCCGATGACACCGCCTTCCTCGCCCTTGCCCCCACCCTGTAACGCTCCCAACGCCTTCTCCTATCCCATCTTGACCGATTCACCGCTTGGTGTAACCAGTGGTTGCTCAAGGTCAATCCTTCGAAAACCCAGGCGATCATTGTAGGCAAAACCACCCCTTCCTTCCGCCTCCTTGATTTCTATCTCACCGTCTATGGCCGTCCCATCGCCCTCACTCCCACCCTTAAGTACCTTGGCGTCACCCTCGACCATCGCCTCTCCTGGACTCCCCATCTCCATGCAATCCAAGCCAAGGCACGTTCCTGACTCCGTCTCCTTAAGCTCCTTTCCGGCCGTACGTGGGGTCTGGACCCTTACACAATCCTCCACACCTATAAATCCCTCATCCGCCCTATCCTTTGTTATGCCCATCCAGCCTGGATCTCCGCCCCCCCTACCTTTTATAAATCCCTCCAAATCCTTGAACGCCATGCTCTCTGCCTCTCTTATCGCATCCGTCTCCCCTCCCCCACACGGATCCTGTATGATCTCATCCCCTTCCCCCACCTCCTCCTTTTCCTTGAAAGGATATGGATCCTGTACACCTCCCGTAAACTCGATCCTCCTCACCCGCTCGTCTTCCCACTCCTCTCCCATCCCCGCCCGCTGCCGCGCCTGTATTCCCACGTCCCGCCCGGTCTCCATCTCTCCACCCTCCTTACTCTCTCCCAAGGTGGCTTCCGCCAGCTCCCCCTCCCTGATGATGTCCTCCTCCCCTCCATCTACCCCTCCTACCAACTTTGATCCTGCCCCACCACCTACTTCCGGTGTCCTTTCCTTTAGGCACCCTCCCTCCCTCCCTTCTCTTCCCTTCCCTTCTCTATCCTTTCCCCCATCTCCTCTCTCCACTCCTCTTCCCCCGGGCTTCCCCTCCCCCTTCCTCTCTCCTCCCTCTCTCCCCTGCCCGTGGCGTCTCTGCTCTCCCCTCTCGCTCTCCCATCCCCTCCTCCTCCTCCTCCTCCTCCTCCTCCTCCTCCCTTGGCAGGTCCCCAGACTCGCACACGCACAGTGAACATTCGCGCGCCGGAGATCATCGCCCTCAGTTTAGTGTCTGTGCCGTCGTGTTTGTGCATCTGCGTTTTTCGCCGTCCACGCTCCTTCGTTCACTTGTGTCGTCTAACTCGTCAGTGTTTGTGCACAGTGCTGACAGTTTTCTTGTTTGTTTCGTCGAGTGTGAACGGCTTCATGTTTTTTAATTATTGTATCTCCTGTTTTTTTTAACCGCCACTCTGTTCCTTATATGTCTCACATTCTTTTTATTGTCATGCTTACGGCTGAAGAGCGGACTCAACTTTTCCGCTGCCAGCCGACCTTGTATGGGGTGTTCAAATAACAATAAAGAAAAAAAAATACATTATGTACGGAGGGGTCGAGGGTTGTACCTTCATTAATTTTTGTGGGGACACACCAAGTTGGATGTGTGCCTATAAGTTAACTGGAGACTTGGGGGTGCCAGGCTGAGACTGCTTGTGAAGTCAATCACAACAGTTCAACAAGTAAGCAATACTTGAAGAGTTAGAAACACTTTTGTAGTTAGTGATCAAAACCAAGGTAATCGTGCTTAATATGCAGAGGCTCATCTGGTCACTGTTGATTCATAGTTCCCTTTGAAGGCAGCAAAAACCTTCTGTGGCAGTATTGCACCGCGACATCTTCAATAATGTGCTTGACCACACACCTGAAGTCGCTACGATGTCTCATATGCTGAATGCCCTAAGGAATGTATGTCAACTAAGATGCGCAATAATGTCAAATGGTCACCCATTTCACAATCTAGAAGCACTATAACTGATGCGTTTCGAACGAGCAAGAAGGAATCACACTGTAAGAAATAATAAAGCCACTACAAAATAATAATATTCAACACTGGTGATCACTTCCCTTGTGACACGGAACTTAATAGAACGTGCTTCAACTTTTTTCTGTTGGAGCAGAGCACGTTCCATATTGGAACATTGAAAGGGTACAGTACCGCCCGACATTGAAAATAGGTACAACATACTTCATTATTCTTGTCAGAACAACATATTTTTTCTAATAATAACTCAATTTCAATTAATACAGCGAAGCCAAATACCAGTGTGGGAAAGAATGACAATTTATTTATTTAATTGATCACATGTGCACTCCCACAAAATACACTCCTGGAAATTGAAATAAGAACACCGTGAATTCATTGTCCCAGGAAGGGGAAACTTTATTGACACATTCCTGGGGTCAGATACATCACATGATCACACTGACAGAACCACAGGCACATAGACACAGGCAACAGAGCATGCACAATGTCGGCACTAGTACAGTGTATATCCACCTTTCGCAGCAATGCAGGCTGCTATTCTCCCATGGAGACGATCGTGGAGATGCTGGATGTAGTCCTGTGGAACGGCTTGCCATGCCTTTTCCACCTGGCGCCTCAGTTGGACCAGCGTTCGTGCTGGACGTGCAGACCGCGTGAGACGACGCTTCATCCAGTCCCAAACATGCTCAATGGGAGACAGATCCGGAGATCTTGCTGGCCAGGGTAGTTGACTTACACCTTCTAGAGCACGTTGGGTGGCACGGGATACATGCGGACGTGCATTGTCCTGTTGGAACAGCAAGTTCCCTTGCCGGTCTAGGAATGGTAGAACGATGGGTTCGATGACGGTTTGGATGTACCGTGCACTATTCAGTGTCCCCTGGACGATCACCAGTGGTGTACGGCCAGTGTAGGAGATCGCTCCCCACACCATGATGCCGGGTGTTGGCCCTGTGTGCCTCGGTCGTATGCAGTCCTGATTGTGGCGCTCACCTGCACGGCGCCAAACACGCATACGACCATCATTGGCACCAAGGCGGAAGCGACTCTCATCGCTGAAGACGACACGTCTCCATTCGTCCCTCCATTCACGCCTGTCGCGACACCACTGGAAGCGGGCTGCACGATGTTGGGGCGTGAGCGGAAGACGGCCTAACGGTGTGCGGGACCGTAGCCCAGCTTCATGGAGACGGTTGCGAATGGTCCTCGCCGATGCCCCAGGAGCAACAGTGTCCCTAATTTGCTGGGAAGTGGCGGTGCGGTCCCCTACGGCTCTGCGTAGGATCCTACGGTCTTGGCGTGCATCCGTGCGTCGCTGCGGTCCGGTCCCAGGTCGACGGGCACGTGCACCTTCCGCCGACCACTGGCGACAACATCGATGTACTGTGGAGACCTCACGCCCCACGTGTTGAGCAATTCGGCGGTACGTCCACCCGGCCTCCCGCATGCCCACTATACGCCCTCGCTCAAAGTCCGTCAACTGCACATATGGTTCACGTCCACGCTGTCGCGGCATGCTACCAGTGTTAAAGACTGCGATGGAGCTCCGTATGCCACGGCAAACTGGCTGACACTGACGGCGGCGGTGCACAAATGCTGCGCAGCTAGCGCCATTCGACGGCCAACACCGCGGTTCCTGGTGTGTCCGCTGTGCCGTGCGTGTGATCGTTGCTTGTACAGCCCTCTCGCAGTGTCCGGAGCAAGTATGGTGGGTCTGACACACCGGTGTCAATGTGTTCTTTTTTCCATTTCCAGGAGTGTAAATCCCTTCATCCAGTTTGGTGAGATCTGTGAAATGAATGAATGTATGGTCGTCTGCTAACCGCAGATAGTGAATGTGAATATATGATCATCTTTGAGACGATCCTTTGGCCACCTTTGGTGGAACCAAAGAGGTGAGACTTAGTGGAGCTTTGAGCGCCTGAAATGTGGCTGACCAATACGGTAGCATGGTCTTCCCCCACCTCGAAAGAGGTGTGAGATGACCTGAAGAACGGCCATGTTTCAGCACTCTGCCGCTGGATCTAGTGTTGGTAAGACCTGTCTTAGGCGTGCTCCGTAAGGACAAAAGAGTGGAGACATGGTGTGCATGTGAAATACTTAAGAGTAGTTTAGAATAGTAATTTCTCTATTTCAGGAACTTTTGTGGGGAGAATTAAATGTCAAGCAGGTAATATTAAGGGGATCGTAGTAATCCTCAGAAGTGACCAACGGTCACAATGAAACCAGGTGTAGCAATAAGTTGAAATACTTCCGAGTGCTTAAGTTTAGCTGAATTACTAGCGTGTGTACTATAAGTTGGAAATATTTAAGAAATGGCGTGTGCAGGACTTGAAATTAGAGACGAGTGCTTCCACGTGGTGAGTACTGTGTGAGTCTCAATCTGTGTATGAGACAAAGGATAAAGAGAAGTACTCGTCCATGGTATCAGTTGAGGACTCGTGTGTGTGATGAATATGTTCTTAATGTTACTTTGCGTGTTATGTTTTCGTGTGACGCTTGATTCAAAGTATAATACTCTGAAAGAGAAGCAAGGTGAGTCAGCCGTCTATCCAGCAACGCCACTTGGCTTGCATTGTACAAGAAGACGTGCATATATCGTCCAGAGTTCGTAGTAGGAAAGAAAAGTTACAAAGTGGGGCAGTGTCATGTGAAACTGGGATGAATACTAATTGAAGTGGGAAAGCTGAAAGTGATGTGATTATAGTGTTGTTACTATTCCTTACGTTGTATTCCATGTTGCAGTGTGGTGTATGTCATGTAATTTAAGTATGTGTGGTTTGCATGGGAGAGTAGCAAGGTAGTTTCAGAGGTAGTGGGTTATGCATGTTCCTTTTGTACTGCTCGGTATGGAGGAAAGTTTCGTGATGATGGTTGTGAGAGTCGAAGTGTGAGATATAGCAAAAGATCCACCATCCTATCTAGAAAGTGCACGGTAGCATTAAATAATTACGAGACCATAAGACAGAGAATAACCAATGTAAAGCCATGCCCACAGGGCGGAATTTCTAATGTGTTATTGTTGTAGGTTATGGAATTTGTGTGTTTAGGTTAGAGAATTTATCGGAATGAATAAAATAGTGAAAAGAAAAAGATTGGTGGCCTTTTCCTTCGAATTGTATGTTGTCATGATATCCAGAATTTATAATGTGTGCGCCATTCATATTCAGTGCGATGGCCACGTGTTGATCAAAGCCGTTAAATAAGAAAGAAAATGTGGTATTGCCAGTGCGTAGTGAACAGAGTTCTGTAAATTACTGATAGTCAGATGTGCGTTTCCGTTGCGTAATATTCATACAGGAGGGTAATTTGAAACTTAATTGTGAGTACGAGAGTTCATGTTACTCGATAAATAAGAATGAATCCACTCGCTTGGCAGACCACTCATCTTGCAGGCCTGACTGCTCGATGCCACAGTATGAGCAAGGCATGTGCGTGCCTCTCAACTTCATTAGATGAATAAAGAACTTCAGCCCATTAAAAAATGTTCGACTGAGGGCGAGGCTGGAACGACATAGCCAGGCAGTCCGACGTCACATTCAGCTCTCGACAGTGAGGCGCGCAGAAGACTGCTGGGGGTTGAGCCCACAGCTTCTGATACACAGGCCTCACTGTCAACTGTGACGTCATCGCCGCTAGGCCGTCACTGCATTACGGCAAAAGCCGGCACTTCTTTAACGAAAGCCTAACAAAATCAAGAGACTTACATCTCGACTACCAATCTGTACGCCATTTACAGAGAAATTGTGTCACCTTTTATCATTTACAAAGAAACTATGTGGATCCTGTATGCTGTAGTGCAAAATGCATATTATGCTACTTACAATACTCTGTGATTTCCTTCTCTTGTTTTTCAGATTGTATGCAAGATAACGAGTAAATCCAACATAAAACACAGCCTGTAATTTACACTACGTGATAGGGATAGTTTTAGTAAAAGTTATCAGACAGGATGAATATTGTCGTAATAAAATGTCATGTGACTAGGGCCTCCTGCCGTGTAGACCGATCGCTGGGTGCAAGTCATTCGAGTTGACACCACTTCGGCGACTTGCGCGTCGAATTATTCTGGTGATTGTAATTTTAATCACATTGAAAAAAAAAAAAATTTAATTCAGTGAGACATAAATGACTCACCAAAGATCTTATCGATATTGTCGCCGGGATCGGTTTAATAGTAAATCGTCATGTTACCAAGTTTTAACCATCAAAGCAAATAGAGAGATTTCATAAATCTGACACCTCCATCTGTCTGTGTCATCAGAACTGTCAAAGATGTACCAGAATAATGCCGTTAACGAAATGAAATCTTTGTAAGTAAAATATAGGCTTAGTATACGCAATTTCAGTGTTAACAATGCAATTACACAGATCAAGAAGAAAAATTAAGACTGAGGGGAAAATGACAAATGTTAATGTTTGTTAACCTGTCACAAAATTTATTCCAAACTGCTTTACAGTTGACATTTTGCTTTTTCTGCTGTTATTGCTGTTATAGGTATCGTTTTTTGAATATAATTATCGAGAAACATGTTACACACTACTTTTTATTACACACTGAAGAATTCTGTCATCCGTGTAATGCACCTTGCTATGACAAAACTCCCTTAGGATGATGTCTTCTTTTTTAATTGCATCGACAGCTAATCTTAAAAGTAAATTTCTCTGGGAAGAGCATCTAATCAAGCTTTGTTGATATTCTCCAGAGACCATGTTTTTAACATCCCAATAAGCAGAAGTGGCAACATTAATAACCTTATTGTCCATCATCATTTTCTATTGCTGATAATGTTTTATCTCGCTCTAAATATGTTTTACGTGTCTCACATCTCAAATTCTTATGAAGAGAAAATTTGATCCTCACTGAAATCCATTATACTGTCAATATCTGGTCGTGGTGGTGGTAAGGTGACATCATCTACACAGTCAGCTTCCAAAGAATCTAAGTCTGTTCCAACTCCTCAAAAACAGATGATGGAATATTCAAGGGTAGCGGGGCCTTAATTCATAGCTTAATTTTAAATACCAGCCCCAGAGATGCCAAAGAGTGACATACTACCATTGTTCGATATTTTTTTCTACAGTAACTGTCTGAAACTCTCCTGGCAAAATATGTTCAAAATTCGAGTTCTCAGTGCAATAATGGACATTTCTAGAAGAGCATGAGTGGTACGAGACATGTGCAGATGAGTGTGATTGGATAATCCAAATGTGCGATCAGAACAACGTTTCCATATATCCATCCATGATAAACACTTTTCTAAATATCTGACACTTGTTTCTGCAGGGCATCCTTGACACAGGTATCTCTACCAGATCAGCTAATATTTAAAATTTTCCACCATGTAAAAATTAATTTTGACGAATTTAGCAGTGCTGTCAAAAGTTTCAGAAAGATGATGTTCCCCCAATGCTAGCAAACCCTGAACGGTCCTCTCACTGAAAATATTAAGCACAGATTTGACAGGTAGTTTTTATAATGAGACTTTAAATTAAATTTTTTTACAAAAATTCATTATCTGTGAACTCTCCAAGTCATAACACCTTTTTAATTGCAGAGATTTTCGCCATACTTAGTTTTGTATGTTCTGAAATATTTCAAACTGTGGAAACTTTATTGTCTGATCTGGATCTTCTTTATTGATCCAGTTGTATGTGACACATTCTAATATGTTAAACTAAAATATGTTAAACTAATTTAAATATGTTAAACTAAAAATGTGTTATATGTCATTAGAAGGGAGATTGTAGACTATTGACAGTTGAGAAGGGGAAGCAAAGAATGACGTGGCCCATCTGTTAACTGAATTTCTGTCACTAACAACACAGACTAATTAGTGAAGCAATGTGATCTGATTTACAAAGGATTGGAACTTATGTTTTGTATACAATAGGTAACAGTCACCTAGCTTCTAACCTGCTGAATGTGTTTGAAAATGCCGACAAATCTTATGCAGTGTATTAGCATTGGGTAGCACAAGACAGTGTGTGTTCCTTATATCCACGTAAGTGTAAGTACAAAACATAAAACAATCTGCCGAGTATCTGTAATCCTTCTTTTGGACACCTATTAAATTTACTTGCTCGCATAAAACGTTAATGTTGCTACTTTCATTTTTACTACTCGTGGCAAATTTTCATAATTTCTTCTGCAACGAGGCACAGACACTTCTACAAAATTTCGAACGATTACACTTCACTGTCACATATATCAGCTTTGTAAATAAAACAAAGTAAATAATGGATGCAAGTATGAGAACTTCAGTTGGTTAAGACATGCTCCTACAAAGCGTAAGAAAACGATATGGAATCTGCTACAGATGGTCCTGCCATCGAACGGTGCGCCACGCGACTAACCCCTGTTGCAGGCCGGTGCCACAAGATGGCAGCACGGTAGGCAGCCTCAAAGCTTGTCGTGAGCGATCGTTACTCTGCTTGCAGTTTGTAGCGTAGAGCTCGCCGTCGTCAGGTAACGCCACCTGGAAACAAAGCCTCACAGCGGTCGTCGTGTTGTCACAGCAGGGGTCAAGCAAATATCGGAACTTTGGCACGCCCTGCTAAACGGACTGTCCAATTAATTGAATGTATCATTACTTAATGCGTCTTGCATAAATAGAAATTGTCATTTCAAATATACATGTTCATAATTTCCTTCACTGATGCCTATTATGACTGCAAATCTCATATTCGCATTATTTCGACTTTTTTTAGGTGCAACATTGTAATTTTAACATTTGCTCATAGAGTGACAATACATAAATCGTAATTTGCACCTTTTTGTGTTTGAATTAGCGATTCACATCTGTGCATGTTTTATGTTAAAATGTCTATATGTATATGGTTGATCAGAATAAAACATTAACAGCTTTTAGTGTGAAACAAGCGCAGATGTGAATCACTAATTGTAAAATATAGCAGGAGCATACCATGTTCATTTTCTGTTACTGGAACATTACCGAATTAGCTGAAAACTAGCCACCAAATGTTTGTTTCATACGAATTTAAAGAAGCAGCACACAAATTAATGCAGACATTACAGAATCTATTCCTTCATGTAATGTCATCAATGATTAAGAAAACACACATTCATGATTATTTAAATAGTAGAGAAATTGTGTTACATGTAAGTTTTACATGCACAGACAGAAAAAAACCACACACACACACAAAGCTAGGGGTGGGAAGAAATGAAACATAATTAAATAAAAAACTAAAAGTGAATTTTTTAATTCATCTTATAATATGATTTCCAAAACACTCTTTTGCATGTCAGCAAAAGAATTAAAGTAAACTTTAGTTACATTTTTCTTTCTTTTAAAAACAGTTATGTTTTTCTTCATAGTTGCATCCTTTCTTCTCATAGTATGACTATTTAATACGATATTTAGACAACAGAGCTGTATCGAACACCTGACAGATTCAAAACTATGTCTGTTTTTACATGGGAAATCACTAAACAAATCACTGGAAATATTACAGAATGCTATCTTCGAAAGTACACACCTTTGAACTGCCTACTGGAGAAACAAAGTTTCATTATCTTTTACAGTTTTTTGAAAGGTTAAATTTAATAGTCGTGGGTGACTGGAATTCGGTAGTAGGAAAAGGGAGAGAAGGAAACGTAATAGGTGAATGTGGATTGGGGCTAAGAAATGAAAGAGGAAGCCACCTGATAGAATTTTGCACAGAGAAGAATCATAAAAGAAGGTTGTGTACATGAAAGAAGCCTGGAGATACTGACAGGTTTCAGATAAATTATATAATGGTAAGACAGAGATTTAGGAACCAGGTTTTAAATTGTATGACATTTCCAGGGGCAGATGTGGACTCTGTCCACAATCTATTGGTTATGAACTGTAGATTAAAACTGAAGAAACTGCAAAAAGGTGCGAATTTAAGGAGATGGGACCCGGATAAACTGACTAAACCAGAGGTTCAGGGAGAGCATACGGGAACAATTGACAGGAATGGGGGAAAGAAATACAGTAGAAGAAGAATGCGTAGCTTTGAGAGATGAAGTAGTGAAGGCAGCAGAGGATCAAGTAGGTAAAAAGACGAGGGCTAGTAGAAATCCTTGGGTAACAAAAGAAATATTGAATTTAATTGATGAAAGGAGAAAATATAAGAGTCGAAGGGTATGAAAGGGAAGAAGTGGTTGGGAAGGCACTGAGACAGGGTTGTAGCCTCTCCCCGATGTTATTCAATCTGTATATTGAGCAAGCAGTGAAGAAAACAAAAGAAAAATTCGGATTAGCTTTTAAAATCCATGGAGACGAAATAAAAACTTTGAGGTTCGCCGATGACATTGTAATTCTGTCAGAGACAGCAAAGGACTTGGAAGAGCAATTGAACGGAATGGACAGTGTCTTGAAAGGAGGATATAAAATGAACATCAACAAAAGCAAAACGAGGATAATGGAATGTAGTCGAATTTATTTGGGTGATGCTGAGGGAATTAGATTAGGAAATGAGACACTTAAAGTAGTAAAGAAGTTTTGCTATTTGTGGTGCAAAATAACTGATGACACTCGAAGTAGAGAGGATGTAAAGTGTAGACTGGCAATGGCAAGGAAAGCGTTTCCGAAGAAGAGAAATTTATTAACATCGAGTATAGATTTAAGTGTCATTAAGTCGTTTCTGAAAGTATTTGTTTGGAGCGTAGCCATGTATGGAAGTGAAAATTGGACGATAACTAGTTCAGGCAAGAAGAGAATAGAAGCTTTCGAAATGTGGTGCTACAGAAGAATGCTGAAGATTGAATGGGTAGATCATATAACTAATGAGGAGGTACTGAATAGGATTGGGGAGAAGAGAAGTTTGTGGCACAACTTGACTAGAAGAAGGGATCGATTGGTAGGACATGTTCTGAGACATCGAGGGATCACGAATTTAGTACTGGAGGGCAGCGTGGAGGGTAAAAATCGTAGAGGGAGACCAAGAGATGAATTCACTAAACAGATTCAGAAGGATGTAGGTTGCAGTAGGTACTGGGAGATGAAGAAGCTTGCAAAAAATGGAATAGCGTGGAGAGCTGCATCAAACCAGTCTCAGGACTGAAGACCACAACAACAACAAAGTAAATGTAAGCTACACATGCCACTATATCTTTTTGGGGGTATGCCAAGCCTCTTCGATCCCCTGCCATTATTAGATGATCATCGTCCTTTACTTCATCTGAAATGAGAAATACGCACAGTCCAATAGTCACAGTGAGTTTTTCCAGCACTTGGCGTGAGCAATATCCTTGTATGTAGGGCAATAATGGCTAGGTGTCCTCTACTATCCCTTCAAAATCATTCTCATCTGGTACCACAATTAATAAATCTTTTAACTCTTGAATTTGAAAAATTTGTTTCAAAAATATCTGACACCTTAGTAACCACATCTTCAACTACTTTACAATGTGCTCTCAGCCCTAAGTTTTTGCTCTGTTTCAAAAATCTGTCTAAGAGAAATACGATAATTTCCCCCACTTAGTTGGCGGTAATTACCGAACCTATCTTCCAAACTGTCAGTCTTTACTCTTCCAAGCAGCAAATAGAACCTGATTTTTTCTGAGAGCCAATAGCTACTGAAATCACTCAAAGCAGTTGTTGTATGTTTTAGAGCAAAGTATGTCTCTTTACAAAGTGTCCTGCAGCATTCAACGCATGCCACAAACATAACCAAGAACTTTGTGTAGGGTAACACTACTTCACTTCTGGCAGAGTCCTAAACTTATGTATTTGTTTTCTGTGAAGTGAATTGTTGCTTCCCACTAAAATAACTACCTCAAATCAAGCTGCTTCTAATGTAAGAATTACCTCTTTTATGTATGAGTAAAGTACATCAGCCTGAATTGATTGAAGTGGGAGAATGTATACAACATCCTTGTGAGGTGAATCTAAACATTGTATCATAAAAACATGAGCAGTTGTTGCACACAAAAAATTGTCACTGTTGAAGGCACCACCTACAAAATTCCCACCTTCGTAATCAGGCTGGCATTTGAAATGTATTTTATCAATTAACAAAAGAACTGTTTTATCCTGTGAGGCCTACTCATAAGCGATCACTTTGTTTTTCAATGACTAGTCTAGATAAGAGCGTAGTGCAAAGCCTGGACAGTGTATTTGGATTTGGCGTATCAATAATGACCACATAGCCAGAGAGTCAGCATAATACCCAAACTAAGATGAACTTCTACATTTCAGGAATGAAACCTGTCCCTTTAAAAAATACATTTCAGTTTGCATTTCTGGCAACATCTCTACTAAATTCTGCAAATTATCTTCAGTAAACGACTGAACACTATCAACAGGAATCACATCTTTACTACACACCAAATTAATTTCGTTAAGAGCATGACTCACCTCTTATGTGTGGTGCACACTGTTTTTGGAAGTGTCATCTTCCCAACACATTCAATTCCACTGCATTAATAAAAATTTGAAAAATGAATCACTGTTTATAACAGAGTAACAAACAACTCTAGGGTAAGGATTGTGGTTAATTAAAAATAAGCACACACTGTCTAATTTGTGATCTATGATCCAGTCACTATGCTTATTGCAGTCACTTATTTTACTTTTTAGTTGCTCTAAATTACAGAGAGAAGTCGCTTCTATCAACTTCTCCTGCGTTTCTCGAATGTCAGTGAGAAGAGCACTGTTTTCTAGTCGCTCCCTGAGACTTTTGGGGTCCCTTCGGCCTGAAGTTGGCGTATTGGACAAATATGTGGGGCATACCAGTAACTTTGAAGGTACAGCATCTGAAAAAGCAAAGCTTAACAACAAATGAGATGCAACTATTCAACCAGCTTCCTCCCTATGATAGTGTAATTTGCAAATGTAAGCCTCTGCCTAACATTTGGTTCTTTAACCTACCTTTTCTTAAACGACAACGATCCAATGGTACTGTTAACAGTTTGCCAGTTCTTGGGTCGTACATACTTGTACTGCTTAATATTCTTTCTTCACTGAAATGCAGCTCACAGACCTTAAAAGAAGCGTCCAGTTGATTGTTAAAGATGTTATGAAAATGACCGTTAAGATGGGCGGCACTGTGTATTGCTTTCATTCATAATATATTTCAGAATAAAAGTTATGGGTTACGATTTATGTAATGGTGTTATAGTAGTTAAGAAAAACAACGATACTTACAACTGAATGTTTATTGGGCATCCAATCTTGTCTGTGAACAGCCCAGATCCATTTCAGTCTTAGAGACTCATAGATGGAAAATAAAATGCAGAAACGTTATGCCCATTGCCGTAATTGCCTCTCCATTTTGGCACGCAACACCTTCGTGGCATTCTGACCAGCGCTGTAACTTGTTCAGCACAATCTAAAATGTAAACAATCCCTCGACCCGAAGCACAACACCCCATGTGGGACTTGCAAAAGGTTCAAAAGAGTTCGGTTTGTTGTGACACGTGCCTGTGACGTCACAGCTGCCTGAGACGTGCGCCGTGAGGCTTCGTTTGAAGGCGGTGCTGCGTCAGGTCCCAGACTCTCAGAGCTCTGACGGCGCCGTAATTCGCACAGCGCGGAACCGCTGCGCACTCTGAACACTGCCGGCACTCCACGCAGCACCGCGACTGGCGACACAGCTCTGCAGGCTGCGTGGCTGAGCGGTCGGCGCCTCCGTCGCCCGGGTTTCCCACTCTCCATCTGCTACCGACAGTGTTGCACTGTTTCTGACAGTGAAATGTTTAGGACTAACTCTGGACACATTACTGATGTGGAACGCACACCTCGTCACCATGCAACAGCACCCACTGTCCTCGCCTCCAATTCCCTCCTCACCAGCCCCACACTGCAGTGCGGGGCTGATCCCTGTGGCCCTTGCAGAGCCGCCACAGCTGCGCCGCCTCCACCCTCTCCCGCTGTAATCTACTTTTTCGTAAATGGATAAATTATCGATATTTGTAAATTGTAAGGTAGGTTTACTAAAAAAAGAAGCGTTATTCAAAAATTATGTATAAATGAGCTATAAAAGTGGAAAATTATGTATTATTCGTCAACATAAAAAACAAAATACATAATAAACTTCCTAAAACAATTGAACTTAACCCAAAACTAAGTATAGTTAGGTCGATTTTTTAGTGCCATCGCAAACATAAATGCCAATAAGTTTTTGGTGAAAGTAATAAATAATGCTTGCAAAACTGGACGATAGTTGAAATATACTCTTTCGGTGAGATACGATTCTGCTTCATTTATTTTCTGCTATCGAATATTTGATTATACAGTAGATAATAGATGGTAGAAATTTTCACATGATATCTGCAATGTTTTTTCCGTAAATGAAGTCCTCTGAGTTTAGTTAAATCAGTAGTTTTTGTTGCTAATATCAATATGTACTGTCTAACATTTTTTTCTATAACGTTATTTTTTTGGTTTTATCACGATTTTTCTTCATAACGCTACGCTACGTTAAGCCTAGGCGTTAAGCTTTTACAGCAGTTATAGCGTCGCAAATGTCTTTGACGTCAGCAAATGTCTTTCAGATGGCGATGAGTTTTCGTTGCTGCTTATCGTGCAATTGCTCGCCGACACTCACAAGCACGTGTGAAAGTAGTGGAAACATCGCGTTACCCCGATATGTGTAGCTCAAGTAATGAGAAAGAATAGTTAGCAATGATTGTAAACATCCGCTGTTAAGTTTTAGCCACAATTATTCACATTACTTCAATCCAACTGTCGGCGCTCATATTTTACATTTCCGTCAATGGAGGCCGTCACGTTATGAAAGTGAGCAATAACTTTAACTGTCAGGGCGGGTACTGTCTTAGGCTAAGAGACTACACAGGAATTTGTAGTATTATTTACGTCTCGTTGTGCAGAAACAGAGTCCTAGCAGGATTCCAGTCAGCTGTTCTGGCGAAAGCCGACGGTGGTATCATCGTAATCTTGCATTTTTGTTCAAATTTGACGCAACAGAAATACCGTGTGCGTCCGAAATTCCGTTTCCGATTGTAACAAAGTTTTCGCCCTAGAGCTGTTTTGGGGGATCATTTTTTTTTTTTTTTGTTACATGTTATCTTAGATGTTTCTTTATCCGATCCTAACGAACTGTAAACTAGTGAGCTGGGGTTAAATAAAGTGACGATGACTTCGGACCTCCGGCAGAATACTCGAATATTGGAGACAGTCTGCAGTCGATATTGGTTACGAAACATGTGTGGGTGACGTTATAGCATGATGCTCAACTGTGTGGGACCCATACCACACAGAACCGACAGCGGCTAATGAACGTCTACAAGGAAGGGCAGCAGAAATCGTGAAAGGTCTGTTTGACCCACAGGAGAGTGTCGCGCAATTGTTGAAACAACTCAATGATGAGAGACGCGAGCTGTCCCACGAGAGGCCGCTTACGAAATGTCGCAGGCGACTGCTAAGCGAGGAGTCCAGAGGCGCTCTCCAGCCACTACTCGTCGCTGCCGTAAGGAGGCTGAAGGCAGAGTCAGGCCGGCCACAGCACGGAGACGTCTCAGCACTCGCCCTTAACGCACTCCGTTCATGACCGGAACGGGAAAAAAACTAAAGATTTGTTACCGTGCCACGTACCGAATGCCATGCACTTCATAGTGGCTTGCAGTCTACGTACGGGGATGTAGATATAGACGTGACGGTGAATATTCGGTGCTCGTAAATAAGTCGGGATGTAGATACTTCCAAAGCAGCAACATATGAACTAGTGTGTGCAGCTCCACATAAACACAAATTCAATTGTTAGATTTGTCCGTGCGTTCTCATGTTGATTCTTGGATCGTTGAAGCATTTTTGAGGCGTTAGTGGTGCTCCGGAACTAACGATTAATGACTGGGAATCTTGTCATGGATACTGACCATAGAGTAGCGTTAGAAATCGTATTACGGTAGGTCAAATAAAGTTGGAAATTTAATTGGAATCCTAACATTTCAAGATTCTTATTACGCTTAGCATTCAAACTACCCAACCGTCACATTATTATACACTGTTTACGGCTGAAACGTTAGAGCTCGCGACCGGTGGAGGAGAAACCTACTTACGAGACGCGAGGTAAGAAAGTCGACTACAAATCAGTTACCAGAAGTGTGGGGAGGACGTACTGAACTTTGATACGTGAATCACAAATAGGGGCACTGCGAACCCCCGTCTACGTATTGTGGCAGTTGATATCTCAAACATTCATTCCCCTGTCTGTTGTGATAGAGTTACGCTTTGCATCCCTGTGTGTGGATGTGTGACTAAAGTCGCAAACCATATACTGAACAAGAGCTTTTGTAGTCCTCTTGTCGTAGTGTTATTGTTGGAAGCTTTACGACACTGTTTGCGGACGATCCAGCGGTCTATAAGGGAGTGGCGATGCCAGAAGACAGTATCGATTTGCTTAATGACCTGCAGAGGACTGATGAATGCTGCAGCCTCTGTGAGTTGACCGTGAACGTCAATGAATGTAACATATTGCGCATAGATAGCAAAAGAAATCCACTGCTGCACAACTACACTATTGATGACAAATTGATGGAAGCAGTATCTACCGTAATATATCTAGGAGTAACTATCCGGAGCGACCATATGTGGAGTGAGCATGTAAACCAATGAGCAGTCTCATAACGAGAAGGATTAGGAAATGCAACGCATCCACGAAACACGTGGCTTACAAGAATCTTGTACGATCGATTCTTGGGTACTGTTCAGCAGTCTGGGACGCTTACCGGGTAGCACTGATAGGAGAGACAGAGGAGATCCAACGAAGAGCGGCGCGTTTCGTCTCGTCATCGTTTGGTCGGCGCGAGAGCGTCGCAGGGGTGCCCAACGAACTCCAGCGGCACACGCTACAAGAGAGGCGCTGGGTACCACGGAGAGTTTTGCTGCTGAAATTTCGAGAAGGGATGAGTCGGACGGCCCGTTACTTCCTCCCTCAAACATTTCGCGAAATGACCACAACGAAAAAATTGGAGAAATTAGAGCTAACGCTATCGACAATCATTTTTAACATTCGCCATTCACGACAGGGATGGGGAGGGTTGGGGTCCGTTGGGTACACGCTCCCATGCTTCAGTGTCACACTTGAGCCGTTCCTCTAAATGCTTTACTCATTCACAAGGGTCGTGTGTAACTTCCTTACGCTGCCCATTTATCTCATACTGACCTCGTTGCAATTTCATTACAGATAGCACTTCTAACGTCTCGCCCACCACAAACGGTCCAGTCTCGTCACTGCTGCCAGTGATAGACAATTTTCTTTCTTCACTACTATCCTTGGCATTTCGGCCTCCATCACATGGATCGCCTGTGCGTTCTTTTCAGCTGGACCTTAATGGCCTCCAATACCTGCGCCTCTACCCTTTCGACTCTTGCTTGCAGTTCCTTGTGCTGCTGGCTGCACGACTCACTTAGTGCTTGGAAATCACCAAGATGCTTTTCTTCCTGCAGGCTAAGTTGTTCGTCGATTCGAACCTGTCCAGCTTCCAGTGCATTAAGTTGCCGATCGACTATTTCAATATGATATTTAAATTCGGTAACTATATCCTCTCTAATTTTCACTGCGAAACTATTAAACTGTTGATCCATATCTTTGGGTAACTTTTTTGCATGATTCTCATTCTATTCCCGCCAGTTTTTTTAATGCCTTTGATTTTTTGAACAGATAACTTTTTTTGCTTGGTTTTGATTTCCCTCAGATAAAAAATGTTTTAGGTTTATTGTAACATTCTCATTATCCTCGGATATTTTCTTTGTATCTGTGCAATTCTGCTGCAGAGTTCTCATTAGTTTTGCGATATGGAAAAGTGTGCTAACCGTAGGGCTGATTCTGGTTTCAACCGCGCTTTCAACACTGCATCGTAAATTTTTCCGAGCACTGTGCGACAAATCTGGGGATGCTGTCTGCTCACTTTCGAAGTTTGAAGATTGCGGCGGCATTACTAGAGTCCGGCACTACAAAATCATGTTATTCAAATTATTACCTCTATTAACGCTCTTAGACCTGCTACGCGCCTCCATAAACAATTCCACTTCCGCAAAAGGATTGCTATAACACTGACAAACCCTGTATCTCCAAAATATAAGACAATGTCTTACTCAGAATTTCACACGCAACCTAGCACATACAGTCACACCCAATAGATCGCCATACAGCAATAACATGAAAAGAAACCCCAAAATTTCACAAAAATAAGGCACAAAACAACGCTGTGAATTGATCAGAAATTTCGTCTCTGGACAACGTGGAAGTTGTTCGAGCGCCAGAGAACAAGAAGTGTGCGGTTACTACATCCTAACTACTGACTGCTTCTCATTACTGCCACTGGTAGTCTCACCCTGTGGCAGCGGTCGGCCATATAAATGGGTTATACTGAAACGCGGTGCGTGGCTTTTTAAACTTACTGGACTACCGAATGCTAATGCAAGTAAGCACTCTGATATTTTCTTTTAAAGTAAATTATTTAGGCAACGAAGTTGGAAATAAATTAATTACAATTAATTAATGATATTATTAACTTGTTGCATAGCAACCATTTACAAGTCAGTACTCTCATAAAATGGATACTGAGATTAATTTACTCAAATGCGTGATCATACTGAATGGAAGTAGTTAGTTGAACTGAAACATAATTCTTTAGAATCTAATTAAAAATCAAAGTTTGGGCCTGCAAGAATACTCCGCTTTGGTAACGACAGGATGGGTGTACTAAAATCGATTTCGGAGGGTGTGGCTACGTTGATGGACACACATGAAGCATAAACACCAATTTATTTTAAGCACAAACACAAATTAAACACTGTACAATAACTGGCCGGTGCTCAAGTTAAATTTAACACTGTTTCAAATGGTTAAATGGTGATGGACCACATGAAGGGGAAGGTATGTGAAAATTCTGGGAATGAATGAATGCACGTATTTACGTAAGATCCATACTAATAATACATACCTCAAGACAGATTGCACCTACAGCAAAGAGTCAGGGAAAGAGATTCGTACCTTCCGAAGTAGTAATCTTTCGACAATACAGTTGCTTAAAACATTCACAGACAAATAAAACCGATGCAAGGGTGGAATGGGGGGGGGGGGGGGGAGACTCTAGATTAAGAAAAAGGAGCACATTTACCACGTGCCTGAATATTTTCACAAAACAGTTAAATTACGTGCGCGACGTGCAAAGAGAGATAACATGAACTGCAACAAATTTGTTCCTCTGTTGACACAGTGAGCTAAAGGCTCGTTCAAGCACCTAGTTCAGACTAACAAAGCAACCATTTGAAATTTCACACAATACTCTAAAATGCATTAATTACACATAGAATTCAATACAAGCTAAATTCACTCAAGGGAACATGACTGATGACTGAAAAGTACAGTAGGCGAGTTCGCGCCATGTGGTGCGATGCATAAAGGTAAATTTATCAAATCACAGGTGAAACCGAAAGAATTCAAACTGCAATAAGAAATAAAAACATTCAGACGAGAATGTATCCATCCACACCTGCACACTTAGGAAAATCTACTGCAAAGTAAGCATTACTAGATGGGAAGCCTTTGCACACAAGAAGTTCTGGTAACACTAAGAAAGTACCAGAAGACACTTACTAAAACTAGTAAATAGCACCATGGTCCATCCTGTGTAAACTCTGGATCATATAACGCACGTATCGCTGTAATAAAAGGCGCAGTCTACTACTTCATCTATCCTTAAGACTTACACATCTCACTCTAAGCTCAGTCTTAAGCTACCGACCACACTCACCGACTGCCCGGCGTCAAGTGCTTAAGCACCCCGCAGAACAACGAATCTCCACAGGTAGCCAGAACAGACCAAAGGGGTTGCTTCCGGTACCAACCTACCCACTGTCGATAAACACGACTCAGAAGGCACAAGCCTCTTTCCTTTGACTGAACACCCAAAATTGGCCAGACTGACCACAGCACACAGCAAGTTCCATACTACTGGCTACCAAAGGAAACACGAAAAATACATACACATGCACTTTCACACGGGCAGTAATGAGAAGGTTGGAAGTCGAGGAGCATAAAATATATTAAATGCAAATATAATTGAGGTTTTGCATGTGAACAATTAGGTAATTTAAGTACTATTATAGCGATGCAGTACAGAGAGACCTTTCAATGGTGCCAGGTCAGATCCCAGTTGCCTTGCAGAACTATGGCGGAACCATCGCCCCTTCACAGTCAAATGACGGTCCTCTCTCTGTCTCTCTCTCTCTCTCTCTCTCTCTCTCTCTCTCTCTCTCTCTCTCTGATGTCACACACGGTCGGCCCTGCTCTCGCCTTCGGGATACAGATCCGATCTCTACAAACTGCCAGCTGTTTGTTGCTTTAATTTGGGACTCCAGTGCATTTCAAAATGTTAACAACTATCGTTTAAAAGTCCGTACCTCTGACGTTTCCGCGAGGTATCTAAACCTGTCCGAAACTAATTATCTTCCGAATTAATTAGAATTACAGTTTTAGACCATTTCTAACTACAATTACAAATTATGTCGAAATTACTGCTAGATTCTGAACCTGCCCATTAGAATTTACAGTCTGTATTTCAAGGAAGGCTGCTGCTGTAAATGAGAATGTAATCAATAACTTTTTAGATGAATACATAGCAGAAGTTGAAGGTGTTCCTTTTGAAATGTTTTCAGTTTTGATCAAACTGGGTTTCATCACATATCTGCAAAAGAAAGCCCTTGTTTCGTTGTCGGCTGGAGTGGCCGAGCAGTTCTAGGTGCTACAGTCTGGAACCGCGCGACCACTACGGTCGCAGGTTCGAATCCTGCCTCGGGCATGGATGTGCGTGATGTCGTTAGGCTAGTTAGGCTTGAGTAGTTCTAAGTTCTGGGGGACTGATGACCACAGCAATTAATTCCCATAGTGCTCAGAGCCATTTGAACCTTGTTTCGTCGGACATGTCGACGTCCTGAGAAAACTGAGGACACCTCAAAACCGTGCTTCACTCTCATGTTGTTTGGGAAGGCAGCACGAGAAGTCCTTCCCTATCGCATTGATAAAGGCAAGCCAAAATGGTCAGAATGGATTCACAGTTCACCTCCTGGAATGCAAACAAACACATTGGAGTGAGTGGCTGGAACAGAGTGTGATTGACAGCTGGTTTCAGACTCACTTCCTCCTGTTTGCCTCAGACAAAGGAGAACAGAGAGTAATTATTAGAGATAATCCTTCTTCTCACATCTTAATAAAAACAATGGTGCTGTGTGAGGAAAACAACTTAAATTTCATTTGCATTCCACTGAACGGTACTAGTCTTATGCAGTCTTAGTCAATGGATGCAGATGGAAACAAGAAACATCGTTTTCCGAAGGGTGTATTTTGTTGCCCACTGTCGAAAATTTTTCAGATGAAGAGACAGCTTCTACAAATTTAGTGAAAGGATTGAGAAATGTCAAATGCGCTGGAAGTGTGATAATGCTAGAAATAAGTCTTGTGTTATGAGAAGTGTGGAAACTGAATTCCAGAAACGTTTGGAAAAGGCGAGAAAGACAGTCAGACTTCAATGTGAAGATCGTCAAAACTTATATGTTCCACATAGAGCCAGGGATGGTATGGACATTGTCTCAGGGTAGGGTATGCATTAAAAGAACAATAATCTTTCATAGCCATCTGTTTTTATGTAATTTGAAATATGTTTTGACTAGTTTGAACTTTGACAGAATAGCGGTTTATGTGCCGTCGGCCTGCCCATTACTGGGCAACCAAAGTATCAGCAAAGAGGTCTACATTCTTGCATACAGGTTGTATTGGTTCATTATTTACATGACCATGAAAGGTCTCTGTAGGATTCCTTTCATGTTAATTTCTTCAATCTGTTGTCATTTACAGCATACATTCCCCTTCTGAATTTACTGTGGTCTTTCTGACTACCTGGGTCGAGACTGAGCAGTGGAACGCGCTACTTTTACACATAAACAAGAATGATCTGTCACACTACTACACTTTCAAAGACAGTTTATATGTAATTCATGTCACACAGTCTCATATGGAACCTACATGCGCTTTTTTTATATAGTGGATACGATAAGATACTGTCATCCTCCTTTCCTTCTGTGTGAAAGGATGAATGAGCAAATGTATTTCTAGTTGCATGCTTGATGGTAGCAGACAAGCCTGTCTGCTAGAGAACAGTAGGACCAACGTCGGAACAGGTAGCCACGCTTTCTAAAATCAAAGAGGTTTCTATTCTTAGTATGGTCCTGTCCGTCCCTTGTTATGTTGGTATAGGAAGCTGCCTCTCTGGTCACTTCTGTTTGTATCTGTGAAGCACCCTCGGTAGGGGCCCACGGGAGTCTCTCCGTGGTGAGCGTCTGAAGTGGTAAGATCTCCAGCTAAGTGCGTCTCTGCTAAGTCTGTAGGACAATGGATTTCTTAAGTTCAGCCTAACTGAAAATTTAATCACCTTTGTTTCAGGTTTAGATTTAAAATATGTTATCTTAAATTGCAACGCAGTGTCATTCGAGTGTGAAGTTCAGAATATCTTCCAGTAGTTGCTTTGTCACTATTTTGTGAGTAAAGTGGAACCACGTGTTGATGATACGTAACTCTTACTAAGACAATCAATCTTAAATGCGAATGTGCATGAGATTATAATGTCTCGTCTTGAAAACATTTCTCAATATAGCAACTTCTCTTTATGTTCAACACACGTGGCGTGTACTTTGTGAGACCAGTACCACGTGCTTATATAATTGTTTGACCCATCAGGTTAATAGTATGACGATAGTAACCTGTTCGAGGTTTTTCTTTTCGATGTAATTTATTTTAACTCTCAAAATTATTGTGGAGTTACACTCTTTGTGTAAACCAAGTTGACCACGTTTAGCATGTGGTGTAATCATTAAAGTAGCCCTCAGCTATTCTTTTCGAGAAGATTTCACAGACAATTAGTATGAATTTAGTATACCAGTGTGTGTAATTTCATGACGGACAGGACTGCGCTATGACCGTAACTTTTTTGGGTGAAAATTGTATCAGTTGGTTGTGCTTAATTTCCTCTTACATACACTCCTGGAAATGGAAAAAAGAACACATTGACACCGGTGTGTCAGACCCACCATACTTGCTCCGGACACTGCGAGAGGGCTGTACAAGCAATGATCACACGCACGGCACAGCGGACACACCAGGAACCGCGGTGTTGGCCGTCGAATGGCGCTAGCTGCGCAGCATTTGTGCACCGCCGCCGTCAGTGTCAGCCAGTTTGCCGTGGCATACGGAGCTCCATCGCAGTCTTTAACACTGGTAGCATGCTGCGACAGCGTGGACGTGAACCGTATGTGCAGGTGACGGACTTTGAGCGAGGGCGTATAGTGGGCATGCGGGAGGCCGGGTGGACGTACCGCCGAATTGCTCAACACGTGGGGCGTGAGGTCTCCACAGTACATCGATGTAGTCGCCAGAGGTTGGCGGAAGATGCACGTGCCCGTCGACCTGGGACCGGACCGCAGCGACGCACGGATGCACGCCAAGACCGTAGGATCCTACGCAGTGCCGTAGGGGACCGCACCGCCACTTCCCAGCAAATTAGGGACACTGTTGCTCCTGGGGTATCGGCGAGGACCATTGGCAACCGTCTCCATGAAGCTGGGCTACGGTCCCGCACACCGTTAGGCCGTCTTCCGCTCACGCCCCAACATCGTGCAGCCCGCCTCCAGTGGTGTCGCGACAGGCGTGAATGGAGGGACGAATGGAGACGTGTCGTCTTCAGCGATGAGAGTCGCTTCTTCCTTGGTGCCAATGATGGTCGTATGCGTGTTTGGCGCCGTGCAGGTGAGCGCCACAATCAGGACTGCATACGACCGAGGCACACAGTGCCAACACCCGGCATCATGGTATGGGGAGCGATCTCCTACACTGGCCGTACACCACTGGTGATCGTCGAGGGGACACTGAAAAGTGCACGGTACATCCAAACCGTCATCGAACCCATCGTTCTACCATTCCTAGAACGGCAAGGGAACTTGCTGTTCCAACAGGACAATGCACGTCCGCATGTATCCCGTGCCACCCAACGTGCTCTAGAAGGTGTAAGTCAACTACCCTGGCCAGCAAGATCTCCGGATCTGTCCCCCATTGAGCATGTTTGGGACTGGATGAAGCGTCGTCTCACGCGGTCTGCACGTCCAGCACGAACGCTGGTCCAACTGAGGCGCCAGGTGGAAATGGCATGGCAAGCCATTCCACAGGACTACATCTAGCATCTCTACGATCGTCTCCATGGGAGAATAGCAGCCTGCATTGCTGCGAAAGGTGGATATACACTGTACTAGTGCCGACATTGTGCATGCTGTGTTGCCTGTGTCTATGTGCCTGTGGTTCTGTCAGTGTGATCATGTGATGTATCTGACCCCAGGAATGTGTCAATAAAGTTTCCCCTTCCTGGGACAATGAATTCACGGTGTTCTTATTTCAATTTCCAGGAGTGTATGTTTCAACGTTCTTCGTGTGTTATTTTATCAATGCAGTGCTGTATGCAGTCTCCCAACCTTGGCTCTATATTTGATGTGCTCAATCTCACATTTTCACAATCCTAAATAAGGCACCAGTTTAGTTATGAATCAAGTTAAAAATGCTGAAATTTTAACGGAACAATGATAGATGTTAATATAAATGTTCAAATATAAACTGATTTATTTCTTTTTATTTAAATTCTCTTTTTATATACATATCACAAGTTGTCGTAAGATGACTATTAAAAGATTATAATTAATGTTAGTCTGGTTGGGAATTTGATAAACTAGATTGAATATCTGGTGAAACAGTTGCTCAGTAATGAAAGGTTAACTTCCCCAGATAGCTCACAGCTTTTAACCCGATTTTATTGTCTTGAATATCAGCACCGCTTTCAGAACAACTTATTGCATCAACATTACATCCATTACGGCATTCCAACCACAGTTCTCGATACCGCTAATATCGTACTACTTTTCTGCGAAGTAACAGATATATTTTCGTGACAGTATTCACATTTGGTTTTATTAATGTATAGGTACTCCGATGTATCGATATATTACAGTGATATGGTTCTTGTGTGTATTCATTTCTGTGAGACTGTCATAAACTTTGTCTCACTTGTAACCGTTTCGGCGCGAATGCGCACAGAGCAGTCTGTGTTTCACTTTGTAGAAGTTAAGTTGTTATTTCGGTTTGAAAAAGAACAGACAAGTCTTTTGTTTGGTTAAAGTGGAAATTAAATGTATGAAGACTGATACAAAACTGTTGTCTTGATGATGTGACAATTGAGAAGAAGTATATGTGAATTTACAAGAAGTCGAATAAAAATGTGAATCGTGAACACCAAGTCAAAAATTATTTCTACCATACCATTTTCTGATCTAGGATTGTTTGATCATTAAGAATTTCCTGAAAGACACATTTGTTAAGTCTTCAAATATTGCTAAAATACAGATCTGGACCTTCTAGCAGTCAAAGTGGAATCACCCTAGAATCAACAAGATGAGCCATAACAACTTCGACGAAATCTACGTGGGAATCCATTGAAGATAAGTGCCAAAATTAATGACTTTTTTACAATGACTTCATTATTTCCATTCTGAAGATACTGTCCATAGTCAATAACTTTGTTGTTTCCCAATGAAGCGAACATATGCTGCGTGAGCAACATTATTAATCTGATTTCCGACCTACTTTTCAAGTGGTGGTATTGTTAGAAGGTGTTAGTACTACTTAGGTAACCAACACGTGCAGCTGTGAGCAAAGGACCGGCTACCGCTCTGCCATCTCTTGGCGACGCCCCGTAACAGCTGTGTGGGGCGCCGTCCGCCGACCAGTAGCAACAGACAGCTGGCAGTCGCATTTATTTCGAATTTTGACGTTTTGTCGGATAGTATCTGAAGTACCGCTAATCTCAACAACTGTATATACTTTGTTCTGTAATGACGTTGATGTAAATGAACGAAGATTTACAATACTTCCTCCAAGAATGTTTAATACTCGTTCTCATGGTTTGTGGCAAATGCTATACAGTTTACAGCAACTTCAATTTGAGCCATAGTAGGATTCTGCATAACTACCAATTTTTGGCAGGCACAGATCGAGTAAAAATCTGTGCCTCACAATGTATGTGAATGATGATGTTGTTTTCTATAGGTTGTGTCATTAACCTCGGTAACTGTGATTTTACAAAATATGTTTCAAGATTTATGTGATTATTGAATAAAGGTGGAGCAGAGAATATTCGGTATTGGAACGTAACTTGATGAATGGAGAACTTCGGCGCATTAACATAATGTTCGTTTGAGGACGAGGATGGAACTACACAACCAGGCTGCCCGACGTCGCCTGCAACTCTGGACAGCCAGGCCCACAGAAGACAGCAGGAGGCTCAACCCACACCCTCTGACACACAGGCCTCACGGCGCAACTGTGCGGTCATTGCCTCTAGGTCGCTGCTGCAAATCAGCATCAGCGCAAGATCGTTTACTTCTTTCCCGAAAGTGTAACGACTTTGTTCTCGACTATCAATCGATGTGTCACTTATGAAGAAATGGTGCCGCTCTTTATCATTTACAAAGAAACTGTGCCGTTGGCATATGCTAAGGTGCAAATTGCATTTTAAGCTAGTTACAATACACTGTGCTTTCCCTCTATTCTGCTAGAGGTCGTATGCAAACCTTTACTACTTGCTAAGAAAAACGTTGTGACAGAAACAGACACCTTAGCATGTAAATTACACTAACAGAGTTACTGTGACAGTGATATCTACACTAAAATTTTGTAGATAAGATGTCGTAATTATTCTTTCGACAGAAATGTGGTTCCCTGGAGATAAATGACTCATTCACACAGTGAAAGTAAAATTATGTTCCACTATAATTAAAAAAAGCTTCAAATATTTACCGAAAATTGACATACAAATAATAATAAATAAAATAAAATAAAAAATAAAACAAAAAAATAAATAACGGAAATATAATAGAAAAAAAGAATATAAAATAAAACTATCTGCCCTCAATATAGCCGTTTTGATATAAATATGTCGATATTTCGGTGTTCAGTTTCATGTAAATGAAAATCGATGTATTTTGGAATAGATATCGATATTTTAAGAACAGCTCTAGATTTTATGGCAGCACTCCCTTACCGTTTGACACCTAGAGCGATACTAGCGCCCTGAGGGTGAAAAGCAATGAGTGGGTCTTAAGGATAATGTCTGTTTTTACTTATTTTCTACTTAATTCAGGAAACGGTTGTTACATTTTTGGGTTTTATGTATTAGGAACTTATCAAGAGACGTGAGTATCATTAAATAAATGTGAAAACAGCTGAACCACACTGATTCAGTGATATAAACATATTTATTAAGGAATTCTTTCGAATAGGTGTATTTGCAACGTACTCCACTGAAAGAAAGAGAATGTATACACATATGTCATGTATAAGTAGCATATATTTCTGTTGTTTCACTCGACTTCCTAATACACAAGTATTTTTGTAAATGTAATTATTTTTGCTTCAAAAGTGCACGTGTTGAAGATTCTTGCCGTTCGTGGCCCAGGTTTAGCAAATAATTCTTGAAATGAATTTTTCCTTGTCGAGAAACAGTTTTATTACTTCTGACGATTTACAGTTACGTCTGCGTGGTTTTCCCTTAAGCTGCAGTTGTGGGGGTTTATTTGCTACATTAAATAATGTAGGTATTACATTCCATATAGGTCTCATACGTTCCACATTTACTGATGTGGCTGGGAACAGACCAAATAAAACACTGGTTGGTTGGGTATATATAAGACATATCTCTGCAGAAGGTCAGGTCTTCGGGAATTTATTAACACTTTCTTGTTACAGGAGAATCGTAAGTAAACTGCCCTGTAAAGTAGCGCTTCATACCGCCGAGGGTGCTTGCAACAGAAACTCCCAATGCCACCCCCATCAGATATAGTTGCTCAGTGGATAGCCCGTCTAAAAAAAACACACATCAAGAATGGAAACAGGAAGAGAGTGTTCTGACCTGTGAAAAAAAAAAATACGAACAGTGAACGAACAAGTGCAATATTGACCTCAATAGCCACGGTGTCGTGGTTTAGTGGTCCTGGCGTGGGACCATCAAGTAAACGGGTAATGTTCAAAACTCCCTCGTGCCATTTACTTTTGTTTTATTCTTTTTACAACATTATGAACTGTCTGTCCCATCAATGTTTGTTCTCTTTCTGTTGGCTAAGAATGCGTTACCGTCGCAAGTAAACGTGATGAATAGTGAGAGCAGTTGAGATACCACACACGTGTCACAGAAATGAAAACAACAAATAAACGGGTGTGAACTATATTACAACAAAGGAATTCAAGAATCAAAACTATCAACATGGAACGCAACTTAAAAAAACGTTAAAACGTATGTTTTGACAGCTCATAGAGAAACTGTGTGACTGTGAAAATGTTGCGTTCATCTGTTGCAGTTTGTGTGACAAAGTATTATATTTTCAGCATTTCCTTGGAAGTGATCACATTCATACGGAGACCTATACCGTGCAAGGAGGCATATCTCACTCTCTCATCAGGCGTACCGAATAGGTGCGTCGGTAAGAGGTTCTTACCACATGACACACGTACTGTCACTAACGCCGTGTGTGACACACCAGACGCGTTTTCCGATGGACGATTCGGTTGCCTTGTCTCCTTGTCCTCAAACATTTCCAGTTCCCATTCGAAAGCCAGTTCCTTTCCGCTTCTAATAGAATAGTTGTGCGGAATCTACTGTCCATTTCTTATACCCTGTTGTTGCAAACGGACGTTACACCACGACACGGACGCAAATGTGAATATAGCGAACAGCGAAAAAAAAAAAAAAAGAACGTTATCCTGAGGTAGGTCTGAACACGACTCGGCCATGTGGCTGTCCATCACCGTGACGGTGAGCGCAAACTGAGACTCGTACAGCACGTGTGACGGCACACGACACTACAGCGCGACGCGCACGTTCCGCATGTGTCGCGCGGATCCTACGCATACTGAGAGGCGTACACATACTTTGCACGCGCCGGTTGGTGACGCTCTGCTTATTTGTCAGCTTCGTGGCGAAGTGCACATCATCTCGCTAACGTTCATACTTGTGGTATACACACTTTAGTACGAGGCTATGCAAAGTTCGAAAAGCTTCCAATAAAAATTAGGGGTCGCTATGATTTTACGTTCTGTGCGTATTACACCATATGTTGCTGCGTATGAAATTTAGCTAATATGCTGAATTTTTCTTTGGATTTCGGAGGAGGTCTCTATCTGCCTCCGATCTCGAGAAAATGGATCCTGTGTAGCACAAACACGCCCGCGATTATGAAATATTCAAAACATCCCTGATATCTTCTAAACGATGGAGACATCAAAATGAGAGTTTGGAGAATGACGTTACATGAACGGGAGAGTGTCTCGCCAATTAGTAAACACACAGAACTTTATTATCTGTGGCGATATATCAGTAGTTACACTTCCTTTCGTATTTTTTTCACTCCAGTGAATTTTGTTAAGAGCTATCGCCAGCCACTGAAACAAGAGTTTCCGTGTATGATAATAAACATGATATCTCTTATATTACTGCAAACTGACGCTATGAAGTTTTTAGTAAGCTGTTGAGCTCTCTGACTGCTAGTGTGGTCTCACCGCCAGACACCACACTTGCCGGGTGGTAGCCTTTAAATCGGCCGCGGTCCGCTAGTATACGTCGGACCCGCGTGTCGCCACTGTCAGTGATTGCAGACCGAGCGCCGCCACACGGCAGGTCTAGAGACACTTCCTAGCACTCGCCCCAGTTGTACAGCCGACTTTGCTAGCGAAGCTACACTGACAAATTACGCTCTCAATTGCCGAGACGATAGTTAGCATAGCCTTCAGCTACGTCATTTGCTACGACCTAGCAAGGCGCCATATCCTTTGCTATTTATATTGTGAAGCATGTACAGTGAAGAGAGATGTTCACCAATTGTGGATTAAAGTTACGTATTACATCAACTTCGTACTTTATTTATTAGACTCAACTCCTTTACTTGTTCCAGGCCTCACGCCAGTCTGCGTGAGCTTAACGCGTGCATTTCGGCCTCCTTTAGCAACACGGTGTTGGCTCTTCTGCCAACACACCAGCTAGTTACTTGTTTAATCTACATCTACATCTGCTTGACTGCTCTGCAATTCACATTTAAGTGCTTGGCAGAAGGTTCGTCGAACCACAATCATACTATCTCTCTACCATTCCACTCCCGAACAGCGCGCGAGAAAAACGAACACCTAAACCTTTCTGTTCGAGCTCTGATTTCTCTTATTTTATTTTCATGATCATTCCTACCTATGTAGGTTGGGCTCAACAAAATATTTTCGCATTCGGAAGAGAAAGTTGGTGACTGAAATTTCGTAAATAGATCTCGCCACGACGAAAAACGTCTTTGCTGTAATGACTTCCATCCCAATTCGCGTATCATATCTGCCACACTCTCTCCCCTACTACGTGATAATACAAAACGAGTTGCCCTTTCTTGCACCCTTTCGATGTCCTCCGTCAATCCCACCTGGTAAGGATCCCACACCGCGCAGCAATATTCTAACAGAGGACGAACGAGTGTAGTGTAAGCTGTCTCTTTAGTGGACTTGTTGCATCTTCTAAGTGTCCTGACAATGAAACGCAACCTTTGGCTCGCCTTCCCCACAATATTATCTATGTGGTCTTTCCAACTGAAGTTGTTCGCAATTTTAACACCCAGGTACTTAGTTGAAATGACAGCTTTGAGAATTGCACTATTTATCGAGTAATCTAATTCCAACGGATTTCTTTTGGAACTCATGTGGATCACCTCACACTTTTCGCTATTTAGCGTCAACTGCCACCTGCCACACCATACAGCAATCTTTTCTAAATCGCTTTGCAACTGATACTGGTCTTCAGATGACCTTACTAGACGGTAAATTACAGCATCATCTGCAAACAACGTAAGAGAACTGCTCAGATTGTCACCCAGGTCATTTATATAGATCAGGAACAGCAGAGGTCCCAGGACGCTTCCCTGGGGAACACCTGATATCACTTCAGTTTTACTCGATGATTTTCCGTCTATTACTACGAACTGCGACCTTCCTGACAGGGACTCTGTTTAAGAATTCAGCTGCAATAGCTGCTATGAGATGAGTTTGTGCAAATTGTGCTGTGTTTTGGCAAAGTAAGTCCAGTTAAATCTGTCAACAAGAGAAATGTGACCGTTACTCATAAATGGTGATGCTCCTTCGAATGAGAAAACTGCCAAAAATAAACTGCCAATTCTGCTGCAAATTTGGTTGAATCCCCGTAACCAATCGTATTTTTAACCCTGAACGACTAGGACAGAAACTTACGAAAGGATTTTCTTTCTTTTCTTCATCTGAGCAGTATTAAAATAATGACGAACTTATCCTTCAGCCGGAATGATAGGCACATGCCAGATACTGGTCACTCACCTCTGCCTTGCCGAACTGACTGTGATTCGCGAACACAGTAGTAGTTACTGAGAAAGGTAAACAATTGCTACGTCGAAGGAGACTGATGACCTCAGAAGTTAAGTCCCATAGTGCCCAGAGCCATTTTTCTGCGTGGCACAACACAATGGTCCGTGTATCGATCAGCAGCCGAGAATAGCGCGCGCGACAGAATGCGGAAGTTAGCCAAGTGTGCTTTGTGAGAGGAAGGGTTCACGTCGTTCGAAAAACATTGTCGTGAAAGTATAATGTCTCTTATTACAGCCGTATCCAGATAATGATAGTGGAACTTACGTCAGTCTCGGACGATTTTCGACAGGAGCACAAAGGGATCATATCTGTGGCAATTACGGCTCTTCGACTTTTTGTAACAGATCGTAGAGATACGTCAGCACAGGCGACAAGTACATAACCTTGTTTTGCTTTCCTGCCTTGCTTCCAGATCACATGATTTTATAATGTTCCTTACTTCCTAATTAACTACCCTTACAATGAATCGTCTGTCCCTTCCTACCATCTGAAAACATTGTGGAGGCAGAAGATATAATCCCAGTGGCTAATGGCTCACCACTTAGTGAACTGTACATTGTTCTTGCGAAAAGAATAAACCAAAGAAAAGAACTGCACAGATATGTGTAAGTGAAAACTATTACGTACTAACGAAAAGGATGGAGCGATTAAACGTCGAAAATCGAAACATTACTCAGTGAAAATAAAATTCAGTACACAGTAAGGCCGTATTTTTCCACTGCCCATATGCGCCGTGCCTAAGCGAGCACACACTGCTTCCCCCCCCCCCCCCACCCCCTCACCGCTCCGCGCCACACCCCTCCTGCAGGACCCGCGAGGCGAGAAACTGGTTGCGCAGGGTTGTGTCGCGTCGCGTCCCAATTTGCGCGGCTTGTGAAGTTACAAACACGCGCGATGCGCTGCCCCCTGCCACACGCGCTATACGTGTCTTTAGTTTGTGCCTAGCGTGACCTTACTATTTTTTCCGTTGTTGTTCATTGCATTTTTTCGGAGTGGATGTCCCATGACACCCATTCAAGTTCATCAACTCCGTTACTACACTGCAAGCGCCAAAGGAACTGGTATAGGCATTCTTATTCAAATACAGACATATGTAAACAGGCAGAATACGGCGCTATGTTGGCAACGCCTATGCAAGACAAGCGTCTGGCGCAGTTGTTAGACCAGTTACCGTTGCTACAAAGGCAGGTTATAAATATTTATGTGAGTTTGGGACACAGCATCTCCGAGGTAGTGAAGAAGTGGGGATTTTCCCGTACGACCATTTCACGAGTGTACCGTGAATATCAGGAATCCGGTAAGACATCAAGTCTCCGACATCGCTGCGGTAGGAAAAGATCCTGCAAGAACGCGACCAACGACGACTGAAGAGAATCGTTCAAATGCAACCCTTCCGCTAATTGCTGCAGATTTCAACGCTGGGCAATCAACAAGGGTTAGCGTGTGAACCATTCGACGAAACATCATCTACATGAGATTTCGGAGACGAAGGCCAACTTGTGTACCCTTGATGACTGCACTACATAAAGCCTTACGCCTCGCCTGGGCTCGTCAATACGGACATTGGACTGCTCATGACTGGAAACATGTTGTCTTGTCGGACGAGTCTTGTTTCAAGTTGTATCGTGCAGTTGGGAGTGTACGAGTATGGAGACAACCTCATGTAACCATGGACCCTGCATGTCAGCAGCGGAGCGTTCAAGCTGGTGGGGGCTCTGTAATAGTGTGTGTGTATGGGGCTGAAGGGATATAGGATCCCTGATACGTCTAGATACTACTCTGACGGGTGACACATACCTAGGCATCTTGTATGATCACCTGCATCTATCCATTTCCATTGTGCATTGCGATGGAGTTGGGCAATTCCAGCAGGTCAGTGCGACACCCCATATGTCTAGAACTGCTACAGAGTGTCTCCAGGAACACACTTCTGAGTTGAAACACTTCTGCTGGCCACCAAACTCCCCAGACGTGAATATTATTGAGCGTATCTGGGATGCATTGCAAGGTGCTGTTCAGAACATATCTCCACCCCCTCGTACGCATTTATGGAGAGCCCTGCAGGATTCATGGTGTCAGTTCCCTCCAGCACTACTCCAGATCTTAGTCGAGTCCATGCTACGTCGTGTTACCGCACTTCTGAGTGATCGCGGAGGCTCTACACGATATTAGGCAGGCTCTTTAGTGTAGTTAGCAGTAGTTTGAGCATTCATTGTCCGTAGATTATTGGTTCAATTATTAAGGAATTCAATAACAATGTATCAACTTTTATGCAGATGGCAAATGTACTCTGCATGTCATTATACTGTAAGTAATCGGGATTTCAGTTTTGAAAGGAAAAAAAAAAGTTTTGTCAAGTTGAAGACGATGTAAAACGTGCACATGAAATCCATTTCACCATTGCAGTAAGCTCCGTAGTACTGAGCTCACTGGTAGCTTGTCACTGTCATTCATCTGTCTCGACTGTTGCTGGGAAGGAATAGAAATTCTAATGATATTAGCAAATATTTTGCATGGCTGGTCTGCGTCTTAATCTGGGAGGAATCTTCTAGACGGGAACGTAATGCTCTCGCCATGTACAGTGCACCTGCTCTACATGTGAGTTCTTCTTCTTCGTCACAATGCTTGGCATGTTGCGAGTCTTAAGGGAGGAAGGGAGGTGGTAAGTACATTGTGCTTTCTTAAATTTCGATTGTCAACGTAACAGTTTAGTCTCGCGTATCCAAACACAAGAAACGTACATGTATAAACGTGAAATTAACGTTTAAGATCGTGGAAATGTGACGCATATATAGTGCAATATTGAGTCTGTCATTCCACACGGAGTTTCTCAAGGTCTACAAATTATAATATTAAGAAATCAAGTCGTTTCTCGATGGAGTAACTGATTATGTGGACATCTATCGCAATTTAGCGTAGTTTAGCGATTTGTATTAGAGAATAACTTTGTTCTTTTATTCCTATCGTTTGTCGTGATGTCATTACAACCACAGTATAATAAAATAGCGACATTCATTATTGTGAAAATTTTCACTGTCGAGACACTTGGTGTGACACTTGCTCTCCAAGCGACGAGAAAGCAGCCGTAAAAGTAAAGTTCCTTTTTAATGGCTTTTGTAGTTAATTAGCGAAATAATTGTTTCATTTTTGCGTTCCATGCATTAGTAAGCTATCAAGAGACATGAATGACCATAAAATACATGCAGAAACTGCCTAATTTTCCTGGTTCAATGACATATGCTACATTTTAATGATGAAGTAATACTGTCGACTATGTGTATAACTGTAGCTTACTCTGCAGAAAACAAGAGAACAGAAATATATATTTCATCCATCTTGCATTTTCTAATTACAACAGGCGCTTTCCTTGACACGTAACAAACTTCTAAGTAACCGAATGTTTCGCATAGTCTTACACGTCACTCAGCTCTCTAATACATAAATATTTTTGTAAATCTAATTACTTTTTCTTCAAAAGCAAACGTGTTGAAGATTCATGCTGTTTCAGAATCAGAAGCAGCAACAATTGTGAAGTTGGTTTATTTTGTGTTGAGAAAGTGTTTTATTGCTTTTATTCTTTTATTGCCACTCCAGTCTGGTTTTTACTTCAACTACAGTTGCGGTACTTTATCTGCTACTTAAAATAACGTAGGTATTGCATTCCTTACACGTTTATTATATTCCACATTCACTGATTTGACTAGAAGTGTAGTGAAGAAAACGTCATGTTTTTGAGTAGATATATACCTACATCAGGTAGATTTTACAAGTCTGACAAAGGGTGGGGGCTAATGGCAGGGCGGCGGGGGTGTTGGGGGAATGGAATATTGCTTAACATAAGGAGAGTTGGGGTCCTCCACTGACAAACTGGTAAAATTTGGAGTTTCTTAAAGAAGTTTTTGGTAACTGTTTTGAAATTCAGGGTAAAAACGTGTCTTCAGAATGTGTGTGCTCGGGAAAATAATACGATCTGATCCAGATATACGACGATTTCGAAGATTATGTCTGGGGTCAGCAATTTAAGTGTTGGCAGGCATACTGGCATATTTACATTCCTTGATTATTGTAAATGGTACTCGTACATAAATATACATCCAGTGTATACTAATAAATAATAAGACGCCCATTTGAAGTTAAATGATATTTATAGGTTTGTATAGTAAACTATTTGGAGCTCTTATTCTTTTGTTAAAATGTGTTTGAAACACATTGCAACCTATATTGCTACATAATTATTAAAAAAATGATTCAATCTGTATAAGTAATATATCTGCTGATTTCTGAAATCATTTTATCCAGTGTAATATGATAATTCTTTGAGGGGGGGCTATATCTTTCCGCGCGACCTCTGATCTCTCTTACCTTATTATAATGATCGTTTCTCCCTATGTAGGTCGGACTTAACAAAATACTTTCGCATTTAGAGGAGAAATCTACCGACTGAAATTTCGTGAGAAGATTCCGCCGCAACCGAAAACGCCTTTCTGCAAACGGTCAGGTCTCCTCGTGTTTCCTAGCGATTTTTTTGTTCTTAAAGAACACAGCATTTTCTAGTAAATATCTGTAGATGACAAGAAAATCGTAAATAAATTGTTCCATAATTTTACTTTTTACATAGGCAATTTTACATTAGTCGCTTTTTTCGCGTTCGCTAGTACTGTTGTTGTTGTTGTTGTTGTGGTCTTCAGTCCTGAGACTGGTTTGATGCAGCTCTCCATGCTACTCTATCCTGTGCAAGCTTTTTCATCTCCCAGTACCTACTGCAACCTACATCCTTCTGAATCTGCTTAGTGTATTCATCTCTTGGTCTCCCTCTACGATTTTTACCCTCCACGCTGCCCTCCAATACTAAATTGGTGATCCCTCGATGCCTCAGAACATGTCCTACCAACCGATCCCTTCTTCTGGTCAAGTTGTGCCACAAACTTCTCTTCTCCCCAATCCTATTCAATACTTCCTCATTAGTTATGTGATCTACCCATCTAATCTTCAGCATTCTTCTGTAGCACCACATTTCGAAAGCTTCTATTCTCTTCTTGTCCAAACTATTTATCGTCCATGTTTCACTTCCATACATGGCTACACTCCATACAAATACTTTCAGAAATGACTTCCTGACACTTAAATCAATACTGGATGTTAACAAATTTCTCTTCTTCAGAAACGCTTTCCTTGCCATTGCCAGCCTACATTTTATATCCTCTCTACTTCGACCATCATCAGTTATTTTGCTCCCCAAATAGCAAAACTCCTTTACTACTTTAAGTGCCTCATTTCCTAATCTAATTCCCTCAGCATCACCCGACTTAATTAGACTACATTCCATTATCCTTGTTTTGCTTTTGTTGATGTTCATCTTATATCCTCCTTTCAAGACACTGTCCATTCCATTCAACTGCTCTTCCAAGTCCTTTGCTGTCTCTGACAGAATTACAATGTCATCGGCGAACCTCAAAGTTTTTATTTCTTCTCCATGAATTTTAATACCCACTCCTAATTTTTCTTTTGTTTCCTTTACTGCTTGCTCAATATACAGATTGAACAACATTGGGGAGAGGCTACAACCCTGTCTTACTCCCTTCCCAACCACTGCTTCCCTTTCATGTCCCTCGACTCTCATAACTGCCATCTGGTTTCTGTACAAATTGTAAATAGCCTTTCGCTCCCTGTATTTTAACCCTGCCACCTTTAGAATTTGAAAGAGAGTATTCCAGTCAACATTGTCAAAAGCTTTCTCTAAGTCTACAAATGCTAGAAACGTAGGTTTGCCTTTCCTTAATCTTTCTTCTAAGATAAGTCGTAAGATCAGTATTGCCTCACGTGTTCCAGTGTTTCTACGGAATCCAAACTGATCTTCCCCGAGGTTGGCTTCTACTAGTTTTTCCATTCGTCTGTAAAGAATTCGTGTTAGTATTTTGCAGCTGTGACTTATTAAGCTGATAGTTCGGTAATTTTCACATCTGTCAACACCTGCTTTCTTTGGGATTGGAATTATTATGTTCTTCTTGAAGTCTGAGGGTATTTCGCCTGTTTCATACATCTTGCTCACCAGAAGGTAGAGTTTTGTCAGGACTCGCTCTCCCACGGCCGTCAGTAGTTCCAATGGAATATTGTCTACTCCGGGGGCCTTGTTTCGACTCAGGTCTTTCAGTGCTCTGTCAAACTCTTCACGCAGTATCATATCTCCTATTTCATCTTCATCTACATCCTCTTCCATTTCCATAATATTGTCCTCAAGTACATCGCTCTTGTATAGACCCTCTATATACTCCTTCCACCTTTCTGCTTTCCCTTCTTTGCTTAGAACTGGGTTTCCATCTGAGCTCTTGATATTCATACAAGTCGTTCTCTTATCTCCAAAGGTCTCTTTAATTTTCCTGTAGGCGGTATCTATCTTACCCCTAGTGAGATAGGCCTCTACATCCTTACATTTGTCCTCTAGCCAACACTGCTTAGCCATTTTGCACTTCCTGTCGATCTCATTTTTGAGACGTTTGTATTCCTTTTTGCCTGTTTCACTTACTGCATTTTTATATTTTCTCCTTTCATCAATCAAATTCAGTATTTCTTGTGTTACCCAAGGATTTCTACTAGCCCTCGTCTTTTTACCTACTTGATCCACTGCTGCCTTCACTACTTCATCCCTCAAAGCTACCCATTCTTCTTCTACTGTATTTCTTTCCCCCATTCCTGTCAATTGCTCCCTTATGCTCTCCCTGAATCTCTGTACAACCTCTGGTTCTTTTAGTTTATCCAGGTCCCATCTCCTTAAATTCCCACCTTTTTGCAGTTTCTTCAGTTTTAATCTACAGGTCATAACCAATAGATTGTGGTCAGAGTCCACATCTGCCCCTGGAAATGTCTTACAATTTAAAACCTGGTTCCTAAATCTCTGTCTTACCATTATATAATCTATCTGATACCTTGTAGTATCTCCAGGGTTCTTCCATGTATACAACCTTCTTTCATGATTCTTAAACCAAGTGTTAGTTATGATTATGTTGTGCTCTGTGCAAAATTCTACAAGGCGGCTTTCTCTTTCATTTCTGTCCCCCAATCCATATTCACCTACTATGTTTCCTTCTCTCCCTTTTCGCTAGTACTAGTATCCCATTTTTCTGTTGAAACAAGCACCAGCGAAGGTGAAAAAACCGATAAACGTAAAATTCGTGTATATGTATCAACATAGGGGACTACTGAAGACGGGATACAACCCGTCGGCTTTGATCAATGACGTCAGAAATTGCCAGATATGATTTAGTAAACATATTTAACAGCAAAGACGAGTGTTCGTAACGAAGAAATGCTGGAGAAGGAAAACAGAGAGTAAACATATATCACGTCCATTAATATTTAGAACATAATGTTAAGTATATCGCTTGCTTCAGACCCAGTACTTCTAAGGTATAAAAGTAACGTTAGCTTGGAATACTTCAGTTGACATATTTATGATTTGTATAAGAACCTTCAGTCGATCTGTATAGGTTAACTGCAGTACGGGAAACAAATTTAACCTATGTCGATTTTTTCGCTTTCATAACCATTAATAACCTATTCTTCAGTAGATGTATATAGGTTAATTGAAGTATGGGGTACAAATTTTACTGGTGTTGCTTCTTTCGCCTCCGCTACTGCTAGCGTTCTGTTCTTACGTAGATACTATTACTAGCTAAGGTGAAAAGACCTACATACATAATATTTGCATTCCATATATAGGTCAAGTGAAGAATAGGATTCTAGCACTAGCGAAGGTCAAAAATAGCGACATAAATAACATTTGTATGCTGTTCTTTAGTTGACCTATATAGGTAAATGCTACCAATGTTACATATGTCGCTTTTTTCGCCTAGCTAGCAACAGTATAACGTACTTCAATTGAACTATATACGTCAACTGAAGGACGGGATACTAATTTTTTGTATGTCGGTCTTTTCCCCTTCAGTGGGGCTAATATAGATTCGAAAAAATCGTTGTGATACTAGTATTAGGAAAGGGAAAAAGATCAAAAACTGCAAAATTTGTATTCTGTACTGCAGCTGACGAACCCATACTTAAAGCAGAACAGTGTAATACGACAAAGAAATACATCAAAACAGACAAATTCAGTACAACATGAAAAAAACTAAAGTTACCATATGCAAACTCCTAAGCAAAAAACAAAAGCTCACCTTGAACGACGTCAATAAAATTCACATAACCACATTCTCAAGAAACACAGCGTCACAAAAAACACACATACATGCAAACATACAAACCCAAAAGTTCACTTCAACGACATGAACTGAAATAATAAAAAGACTATCCACAGAAGAAAATTACCCAACACCTGACCTCCACCAAAGGTCACCTGTACTTTATATACCCCCACAAATGTCCCTGCAAAACGAATACCACTCTAAAACGGTACCCTCATTCTCACGACATTCGTGCACACACACCATTCAGGATACCTCAAACATCAACAGTATATAATTTTAGAGAAATCCCTCAACGCCAGCTTTGATTTCTCAAACCACACTCCTCGTCTAGTTGAGCGCCATAGTCCATCCTTGCTACACATCCATATGAATAAATCGTGAGCACGACGAGCAGACAAACTTATCAGGCCGATACGTTCACCGCACTCACATCATCGAACGTAATCAGCAACAAGTTCACACATTTCCAAAAATCGAATGATTGCCATCATGACTATGCCCAAAGCCTACTTTAAGTCTTCCATATTTATGTGAACAGATAAATACATACCTACAAACGAAAATGAAAAAGTAAAAATTCTTCTAAATGAAAAAGTATTTTTTCCAAACTATCTCAAACTCACAAAGAATGAAATTAAATAGCGAAGGAATTGGGAAGTACAAATTATTTAAAGGAATACAAACAAAAAAAAAGTCACTCAATATCAAGCACTGTCTTTTGAAAACACATTCATTTATTTCAATTTACAATGATGGCGCTTATCCACAGCAGGTAACCGATTTATTATCTATGGCTCGAAAATAAAGATATTAGTATCTATGAGTAAACTATGACGTCATTGGTAAAGCCGATCGGTTGTATCCCACTCTTCAGTTGACCCCAACTTAGGTACTATGGATGTACACGATACATGTCTACAATCTGCTGCTTCTGTACTTCAATCTTTTGTTTCTCAACATTCGTCTATGCTTTTAAATCTTTGCGATGCAAGATGTGTGGTAACACATGGCGTCGTTGATCAAAGCCGACGGGTTGTATCCCATACTCCAATATTCTCACACTTTTCATCTTCGCTACTGTGAAATGATCTCTCCTACTGAACAAGCGCACATAGCGTTTTGAGTTATGCATTTTAGAACTCTTCACTATACTCTGTTCATAATAAGAATAAACCTGGTGTAAACAAACACAAACGCGATGATTGGTCAGAGGCCATAGCACATGTACTCTGGTGGTGTTATGCTCTTGGAAGTAGGTCGTACTTACATATGTGTTAAATATAGTATTGCTAAGTTACGTTAAATGAAACGTTAAGATATTGAAATGTAGTAAGAGCAACAACGTTTTTCATAGTCACGCTTTAGCTACGTAGTTTTCATTTCAAACATCGTGTACTGTCACCGCCTCTGCATTGTTGTGCTCTGATTGTTGCGCTGTCAATGTGCAGTATGAAAATGGCAGAGGCTGCTTCCTGTTGCGTAGTGAAACACGAGTGTGGAACACGGTTAAAAACTGCCGAGATACAGGTTTTTCATAAATTTACTATGATAATCGGCTTCTAAGTTTTTCGATGGACTTTATTGTGTACAGTTGAGACACAAATGGTTAAAGAATATGCAGCGATATCATTAACATAACAGATCCTTAGTATATCTGTTACATTTTCTAAGTGTCCTGCCAATAAAACGCAGCCTTTGGTTAGCCTTCACCACAACATTTTCTGTGTATTCCTTCCAGTTTAAGTTGTTCACAATTGTAACACATAGGTATTTAGTTGAATTTATGGCTTTTAGATTAGACTGATTTATCGTGTAACCGAAGTTTAACGAGTTCCTTTTACCACTCACGTGGATGACCTCACACTTTTCGATTTGCAGTTTGTTTTGATCTTCTGAAGACTTTATTAGTTGATAAACGACAGTGTCATCTGCAAATATCCGAAGACGACTGCTCAGATTGTCTCTCAAATCGTTTATATAGATAAGGAATAACAAAGGGCCTATAACACTACCTTGGGGAACGCCAGAAATCACTTCTGTTTTACTCAATGACTTTCCGTCTATTACAACGAAGTGTGACCTCCCTGACACAAAATCACAAATCCAGTCAATTAACTGAGACAATATTCCATAAGCACACAGTTTCACTACGAGCCCCTTGTGTGGTACAGTGTCAAAAGCCTTCTGGAAATCCAGAAATACGTAATCGATTTGGAATCCCTCGTCAATAGCACTCAACACCTCATGAGAATAAAGAAATAGTTGTATTTCATAGAAACGATGTTTTTTTATGTGTGATTAGACCATTTTCTTCGAGGTAATTCATAATGTTCTAACACAATATATGTTCCAAAATCCTGCTGCATATCGACGTTAACTGTATGGGCCTGTAATTTAGTGGATTACTGCTACTACCTTTCTTAAATATTGGTGTGGCCTGTGCAACTTTCCATTCTTTGGGTACGGATCTTTCATCATGCAAACGGTTGTATATGATTGTTAAGTAAGGAGCTAATGGATCAGCATACTCCGAAAGTAATTGGTATACAGTCTCGACTGAAAGACTTGGTTTATTAAGTGATTTTAGTTGCTTCACTACTCGGAGGATATTTACTTCTACGTTACTCATGTTGGCAGGTGTTCTCGATTCGAATTCTAGAATATTTACTGCGTCTTCTTTTATGAAGGCATTTCGGAAGACTATGTTTAGTACCTCTGCTTTGGCAGCACTGTCTTCGATAGTATCTCCATTGCTATCGTGCAGAGAAGGCATTGATTGTTTCTTACCACTAACAGACTTCACATAAGACCTGAATCTCTTTGGATTTTATGCCAGGTTTCGAGACAAAGTTTCGTTGTTGAAACTGTTCTAAGCATCACGTATTGAAGTCTGCGATAAATTTCGAGCTTCTGGGAAAGATCGCCAATCTTGGGGATTTTGGGTCTGTTTAAATTTGGCATGTTTGTTTCTTTGCTTCTGCAACAGTGTTCTAACCCATTTTGTGCACCAAGGAGGATCGGCTCCGTCGTTTGTTAATTTATTTGGTATAAATCTCTGGATTGCTGCTGATACTATTTGTTTGAAGTTAAGCCACATCTGGTCAACAGTTCAATCGTTAATTTGAAATAAGTGGAGATTTTCTCTCAGGAAGGCGTCAAGTGAATTTTTATCTGGCTTTTTGAATAGGTTTATTTTTCACTTATTTTTCGAGGATTGGGGATTACAATATTCAACCTCACTACGACAACCAAGTGTTCACTAATCTCTGAATCGGTTTTGATGGTCGTTATTAATTCAGGATTATTTGTTGCTAAGAGGTCGAGTGTGTTTTCACAACCGTTTACTATTCGCGTGGGCTCATGAAGTAACTGCTCGAAATAATTTTCAGAGAATACATTTAGTACAATTTCAGATGATATTTTATGCGTACCTCCGGAATTAATGTTGTATTTTCGCCAACATGTCGAGGGTAAATTGGAGTCCCCGCCAAGTATTATCGTATGAGTCGTGTATCTGTTTGAAATCAAACTCTTTGAACCTTTCAGCAACTGCATCATCTGAATTGGGAGATCGGTAAATTATTATTTTATTCCGATTGCCAACGATGACCTCTGCCCATACTATCTCACAGGAAGTATCTACTTCAGTCTCGTGGCAAGTTGAATTACTTCTCACGGCAACAAACACGCCACCGCCAACCGCGTTTAGCCTGTCCTTTCGGAACACCATTAGGTTCGTCGCAAAAGTTTCGGCTGAGCTTATATCCGGCTTTAGCGAGCTTTCAGTGCCTATAACGATTTGAGCATCAGTGCTTTCTATTAGTGCTTGGAGCTCTGGTACTTCCCCAACACAGCTACTACAATTTACAACTGTTATACCAGTGGTTCATGTATCTACGTTCTTCCTGTGTTCAGCATCCACCCTTTGTGACTGAAACCCTTCTTGTGTTTTCCTGATACCCTGGAACCTAAAAACCGCCCAGTCCATGCCACACAGCTGCTGCTACCCGTATAGCCGCCTCCTGTGTATAGTGGACACCAGACCTATTCAGCAGAACCCGAAACCCAACCACCCTTAGGCGCAAGTCGAGGAATTTGCAGCCTAAACGGTCGCAGAACCGTCTGAGCCTTTGATTCAGACCCTCCGCTCGGCTCTGTACCAGTCTGCAGTCGGTCCTGCCCACTATGCTGCAAATGGTCAGCTCTGCGTCCATCTTGCAAGCAAAACTGGCAGCCTTTACCACTTCTGTTAGCTGCTTGAAGCCAGAGAGTATATCTTCTGATCCACACTGACACACATCATTGGTACCGACGTGTGCAACCACCTGCAATTTGCTGCACCCTATGCTCTTCTATGGCATCTGGAATGACTCCACACAGTAAACACATGGAGTGCACATTGCTTTTCTTTCCCTTCTTGTCAGCCAAGTCCCTAAGGGGCCCCACAAAGCGCCTAACGTTGGAGCTCCCAAATACCAATAATCCCACCCTCTGCGATTGCCTGGATCTTGCAGGCTGAGTGGTTTCCCCTGAAACAGGACAGGCGACACCATCTGGGTCGGCGACAGTGTCAGTCACAGACGGCACCTCTAACCTGTTTGTCAGACAAACCGGGGAGGCCTTACGTGCGATGGCCGGGGAAATCTTTCGCAGCCTGCTTCGCCCCAGGGTGACCTCCCACAGGTGAGGGGTCAACCTCAGTGCCAGCATTAAATGGGTTGGCAACTGGTGAGGACAAATCGGTATCGGACATGCTGGACGTCCGGAATGAGATTTCACTCTGCCACGGAGTGTGCGCTGATATGAAACTTCCTGGAAGATTAAAACTGTGTCCCGGACCGAGACTCGATCTCAGGACCTTTGCCTTTCGCGGGCAAGTGCTCCACCAACTGAGCTACCCAAGCACGACTCACGCCCCGTCCTCACAGCTTTACTTCTGCCAGTACCTCGTCTCCTACCTCCCGAGTTCGAGTCTCGGTCCGGCACACAGTTTTAATCTGCCAGGAAGTTTCATATCAGCGCACACTCCGCTGCAGAGTGAAAATCTGATTCTGGGAACATCCCCCAGGCTGTGGCTAAGCCATGCCTCCGCAATATCCTTTCTTTCAGGAGTGCTAGTTTTGCAAGGTTCGCAGGAGAGCTTCTGTTAAGTTTAGAAGGTAGGAGACGAGGTACTGGCAGGAGTAAAGCTGTGAGGACGGGGCGTGAGTCGTGCTTGGGTAGCTCAGTTGGTAGAGCACTTGCCCACGTCATGTGATGATTGTGTAGGTTTAAATGCTAAGCATAATAATAATCTTAAAAATGTTAGGATGCCAACAAATTTTGTTTTATTTCACCAATCCCAAACTTAGTAAGACGATTTCTAAAGGCAATCTATCGTTAATATCCATAACAAGATTCCCGCTTATTATCCATTAGTTCTCTAACATCGCTAACGTATCAAAAATGCTTCAACGATCCTAGAATCAACATCATTTGCAGCATTTGTTAATTAAGTATCTCGAATGTGTAATGGTAGTGACACACCAAAATCACAATAATAATCGGTTGTAGATGCTACATATTTTATCACAATCAAAAGTGTTATAAAATCACAATCACAATAATACAGGAGTCTGCCTTACAAGGCCAGATCACCTGGGCAATTAACAAATAAATTTCTTTAACCGGAACAAGATCCGTAAAACTTGAAATTTGGATGTGACTAGGTAAATGTACTCAGCTAAAGCTTTACTTAAATAGTACCAATGTCCATACAACTCCCATCCGAACTCTCATTACTTCCAATCAGCTGAGGAACAGATTAAGTGTAAGAACACAGATCTTCTAAAGTTTGGCTATCCAACTTTCCTAAACAAAACTATATACAAATGACTAAAACAATGAAGGAGGTGCTTTAATTTCGACCAAACCAATTTTCAAACTTACTTACTCAGTTGCTTAATCCACAATATTCTTAGAATGATTACAACTAGAACATGACCATATGTTTGCTTCAATGGTGCGTGTGATGTGGGCAGACCAAGGATTCGATGGAAAATGGCGCCAGAAACGCACCAGCTCAGTAGCTAATTAGGAATCTCAGTATTTTGAGGATCATAAAATATTTTATGCAAGATGGCCGCTGTCATAATGAGTAGTATAGAACATATTGTTCGTAGGTGAAAGTACATATAGACCTAGCACATCTGGGGCCAGGCTATCTGCGGCTGAGGGTAAATGGAGCAACACCTGTGTCTCTTCTCGAGAGCAGTGTGCCGTAGTGCGATTAAACATTCTGAAATATTCACTTGTATTGTATATGGTTCGTTTTCTTCAATCATGGGCTTCAGTCGTGACTATTGTGACAGTGATTAATAATTAATTCCGAGTAATAACTTATTAGAGGAACTGGGTGATTGTTGACTCCCATGAACAACGACCGCTTGGCATGGCAGTGTTGACAGACTTGATTATTTTTGTGCACTATCTTAATAGTATCGAGTTACTTAAATGCGTATGAGAACATAAAATTTTTTCACACGTGAATTGATTTCAGTCGCTGGATTGTGTTGTGCGATTAGTAACACTGGGACAATTTAACCATCTATGAACCTTATTAGTAGGTAGCACTAAGCTTTCCTTTGATTCGAACTATATGTGAGACTCAAATCTGAAAATATCGTTGAATACTTTACAGTCAGAGTATAATTAAAGTTTTATAAATGTACCTCTAGTGTCGAGCGCAATAATGCTGTGGACTATCAGTAGAACTAACATCTTTCAGCCAATTCTGGAACCAGTGAAGCTACTGGAAAGAACAGTAGAGGCTAATGCAGAAGGAAGCAGGATTGTCCTACACTCTTCCAAATTATTATAAAAGTGCTTCAGATCCAGTTATAAATAAGCTTAAATATTCATTCAAAGCCTTCAATTAGCCACGATTTATGTAGTCTTACAACGTTTTTCATTTGCAGACCATGGGATGACAGAAACGTTCAACAGTAGGTACTCAGGAATATGGCGCAGAACTTGTTATTTGAATGAAATTCAAGAAGATATTAGAAGAAATAACTTCTGGTTGAACTGGACACAGTGAAGCTGCAAGGAAATATGACATTCCAGGACAAACCATTGTGAACAAATTGAGAAACAAGAGTAAAGGGAAACCTGGAACGCCCATTGTTCTTACTGAAATTGAAAAAATATGTTTTGTAAAGGCTGTATCAGTGTCAGTGACGTGGGTCTTACAGTATCAGTCTTTGACTTCAGGTGCATGGTTAAATAATAAGAAACGTATACTGCTTTGCTGATAATATGCTTGGACAGGTCTGGGGAAAAGCATTTTTAGAGAGACATAGTTCTGAACTGTCTCACAAATTTACAGTCAATATTTCAAGGAAGGGTGCTACTGTAAATGAGAATGTAATCACTATCTTTTTGGAGAAATACAAAGCCGACGTGGAAAGCGTCCCTGCTGAAAGGTTTACAGTTTTGATGAAAATGTGTTTCATAATGTACCAGCAACAGAAAGCTCTTGTTTCATTTTACATGTCGACATCCTGAGAAAACGGAGGACGCCTCAAGACCGTGCTTCACTCTCATGTTGTTTGGGAAAGCAGCAGTAGAATTCCTTCCCCTTTATCTTATTGATAAAGGTAAACGAAATTGGACTGACTGGATATACAGTCACCTCCTGGAACGCAAATAAACGCAGCAGAGTGGGTAGCTAGAACAGAGTTGATTGACAATTTAATTCAAACTCACTTCCTCATGTTTGCCTCAAATAAGGAAAGAGATTAATATTTGAAATATTTTCTCTTCTCAAATCTCAATGAAAACTTCAGAGCCTTGTGAGAAAAATAACATATACACTCCTGGAAATGGAAAAAAGAACACATTGACACCGGTGTGTCAGACCAACCATACTTGCTCCGGACACTGCGAGAGGGCTGTACAAGCAATGATCACACGCACGGCACAGCGGACACACCAGGAACCGCGGTGTTGGCCGTCGAATGGCGCTAGCTGCGCAGCATTTGTGCACCGCCGCCGTCAGTGTCAGCCAGTTTGCCGTGGCATACGGAGCTCCATCGCAGTCTTTAACACTGGTAGCATGCCGCGACAGCGTGGACGTGAACCGTATGTGCAGTTGACGGACTCTGAGCGAGGGCGTATAGTGGGCATGCGGGAGGCCGGATGGACGTACCGCCGAATTGCTCCACACGTAGGGCGTGAGGTCCACAGTACATCGATGTTGTCGCCAGTGGTCGGCGGAAGGTGCACGTGCCCGTCGATCTGGGACCGGACCGCAACGACGCATGGATGCACGCCAAGACCGTAGGATCCTACGCAGTGCCGTAGGGGACCGCACCGCCACTTCCCAGCAAATTAGGGACACTGTTGCTCCTGGGGTATCGGCGAGGACCATTCGCAACCGTCTCCATGAAGCTGGGCTACGGTCCCGCACACCGTTAGGCCGTCTTCCGCTCACGCCCCAATATCGTGCAGCCCGCCTCCAGTGGTGTCGCGACTGGCGTGAATGGAGGGACGAATGGAGACGTGTCGTCTTCAGCGATGAGAGTCGCTTCTGCCTTGGTGCCAATGATGGTCGTATGCGTGTTTGGCGCCGTGCAGGTGAGCGCCACAATCAGGACTGCATACGACCGAGGCACACAGGGCCAACACCCGACATCATGGTGTGGGGTGCGATCTCCTACACTGGCCGTACACCACTGGTGATCGTCGAGGGGACACTGAATAGTGCACGGTACATCCAAACCGTCATCGAACCCATCGTTCTACCATTCCTAGACCGGCAAGGGAACTTGCTGTTCCAACAGGACAATGCACGTCCGCATGTATCCCGTGCAACCCAACGTGCTCTAGAAGGTGTAAGTCAACTACCCTGGCCAGCAAGATCTCCGGATCTGTCCCCCATTGAGCATGTTTGGGACTGGATGAAGCGTCGTCTCACGCGGTCTGCACGTCCAGCACGAACGCTGGTCCAACTGAGGCGCCAGGTGGAAAAGGCATGGCAAGCCGTTCCACAGGACTACATCCAGCGTCTCTACGATCGTCTCCATGGGAGAATAGCAGCCTGCATTGCTGCGAAAGGTGGATATACACTGTACTAGTGCCGACATTGTGCATGCTGTGTTGCCTGTGTCTATGTGCCTGTGGTTCTGTCAGTGTGATCATGTGATGTATCTGACCCCAGGAATGTGTCAATAAAGTTTCCCCTTCCTGGGACAATGAATTCACGCTGTTCTTATTTCAATTTCCAGGAGTGTAGTTCATTTGCATTCCACTGAACGCTACTAGTATTCTTGCGATCTTGAGATGTTCTTTATTTTTCTCCTCTGAAGAGATTCTTTGTTAGCGGAGGATGACTGCAAATGAAAAGAAGAAACAGCATTGGCGAATATTTTGCTTTAAGGTGAACAGGCAGCATGTACAAATTTAGTGAAAGGATTGAGAATTGTGGATATTAAATGTGATGGGAGTCTTATAGTATCTCCCTGTTATGCAAGAAACAAAAGAAGTCTTTTCTCATGAGACGTGTGAGAACTGAATTCCAGAAAAATTTGGAGACGGCGAGAAAGACAGAGTTCAATGTGCGGATCGTCAAAACGTATATGTAGCCCATAGAAGCAAGGATGATATGGACGTTATTTCAGGAGAGGATACGCATTAAAAGAACAAACAACTTTCATAGCCATGTTTTTATTTAATTTAAAATACGTTTTAATTCCCCTTAACTTTAAAAAGTGGTTATGTGCCGTCAGCCTGCCCCTTAGTGGGGAACTAATGTATCAGTAAAGAAGGTGTTAATGCCGGCAGCTGTGGCCGAGCAGTTCTAGGCGCTTCAGTCCTGAACCGCACGTCTGTTACGACAGCAGGTTCGAATCCTGTCTCAGGTATGGATATGTGTTACGTCCTTACGTTGGTTAGGTTTAAGTAGTTCCAAGTTCTAGGGAACTGATGACCTTAGATGTTAAGTCCCATAGTGCTCAGACCTATCTGAAACATTTTTGAACAGGTGTTAATAGTACATAGTTAACTAACACAGACTGCCGTCAACAAACGACTGACTACCGCACTGCAATCTGTTGGCGACGCCAGGCAACAGCTGCGTGGCACGCCATTCGCGATCCAGCAGCAGCCGACATCTGGCAGTCACATTTATTTCGCATTTTGACATCCTGTCGCAAAGTATTTGTAGTAGAGCTCAACTCAGCAACAGCGTATCTCTTGTTCATTAAAGACTTCGATATGAGGAAACGAAGATTTGCAGTACTTATCACAATGATATGTAATACTCGTTCTCTTCGTTAGTGGCAAATGGCACATAGTGTACAGCTCTTTCTTAATAGGATATTCCTCACCATTGTCCTGCAAAACGTCCACCCTTTCCAGCGCCCTCACACCCTCCAACAGGTCTCTCCCCGTTCCACCTAAAAATGTATGCCACCTACTCCCACAACCAGGCCCATTTCACCTTCTCCCGTCTCGACACCCTCGTCTAAATCCCTGTCATGGCGGGACAGCACCGTATCCTGTTCAACAACATCCATTCCCTTCCCACCAACAAGAACATCTTCATGCACACCCTTGCCACCCACCTCGTAGATGCCTGCCTCCTCAATGAAACCTTCCTCCAACCCCACCACACCGTCCACACTTCGCCCTACCTTCTCCATGGCTCCAATAATCCCCTCCCGATTGCCCGTGGCGGAGTTGCCATTGGCCACCATCGCCAGATCCCGGTTCGGCTCCAACCTCTCCTAACTGACCCCACCGAACACCTGATCCTTAGTCTCTTCTTCCCCGGCCTTACCGTCACCTTCGCCGCCATCTATGTCCGCCCTAACTCCCCTATTCCTTTCGACTTACTCTCCCACATTGATCGTACCTTCTCCTCCGACCTCAATATCACTAGTCGCTCCGCCACCCAGTTACGGCGGTGGCATCGGTTCCTCTCCACCCTCCAAGGCGACCTTGTCCCCATTCCCCAGCACACCTGCACCACCACCACCACCCTGATGATGTTACCCATGCCACCTCCTTTCTCCAGCAGACCTTGTCTGAGGCCGTGGAGGCCCACGTCCCTACTGTCGCCATCCAGCCCCACTGCCCTACTTTACCCCCACAGGCCGTCCTCCTCCTCCGTGAATCCCGCCGTCTCTACCGTGCCTTCGTAAGCACGCGTGACCCGGACGCACTACGACGCCCCCGGCAACTCCAGCGACACATCCGAAACTTGCTCGCAGCTAAGAAACGCCGGGACTGGCGACAGACATACACCCGTTTAAATGCTACCCTACCTATAAACTCGTCCAAGTACTGGTCAGCCTTCCGTCGCCTTACCAGAACTAAACCCTCCCCCTACTATCCCCTTCTCCATGATGATCACCCCTTTCCTGACACCTTTAGTAAGGCCAATCACTTTGCCTCCTATCTTTTCGATGTCTTCTGTATCCCCGACGATCTCCAGTTCGATTACTCCCTGTTCCTGGATGTCCACGATCGAACTGATACCTCTGTCCCTCCCCTCGCTCCTGGTTTCCAGTACTAGGACAGCATTGCACACACACAGGAGCTAATTGCTACACTCCGCACAAAACGCAACACCGCTCTTGGTCATGATCATGTCACCTACCGCCACCTTCGTGAAACTCCTGTCTCTTTCCTCTCCACCCTGGCCAGGCTCTACAAAGTAGTCCTGTCCACCAGCTACTACCCTGACCTGTGGAAAACCTACTGTATCCTGACGTTCCTTAAACCCGGTAAACAACCATATGCCATTTCCTCCTATCGTTCCATCAGCCTTACCTCAGTCTTCAGCAAGGTCCCGGAATCCATCCTCACCTGAAGCATCCACCAGCATCTCTGTCACCAAAGCCTCGTTCCTGTTACCGTGTGGCTTTTGGCCTGATCTTCCAATGACCTTTCCTCCACCTCACTCATCTCCTTTCCGAACAGCTTAATTCCTGTAGCTCCACAATCTTCCTCTCCCTGCCCCTCGAACGAGCCTATGACCATGTATGGCATTCCGGTCTCCTCTTCAAGCTCTGAACCTTTGCCCTTCCCATTAACTACGTCCGTCTGATCAGCTCCTTTCTATCCCACTGTCCTTCCTACGTCACCATCCATAACACGGATTCCTACACCTTTTTTCCCTCCGCCGGTGTGCCCCAAGGTTTCGCTCTCTACCCCTTCTGAACCTGTTGTATACGGCGGACGTGCCACCGCCGTCACCCCCCGTCCACCTTCTCCAGTTTGCCGATGCCAGTACGTTCCTTGCCCTTGCTCCCACCCTGCAGCGTTCCCAACACCTTCTTCAATCCCATCTTGACCGGTTCACCACTTGGTGCAACCAGTGGTGGCTCAAGGTCAATCGCTCCAAAATCCAGGCAATAATTGTAGGCAAAACCACCCCTTCCTTCCGCTTCCTCGATTTCTGTCTAACCATCTATGGCCGTCCTATTGCCCTCACTCCCACCTTGGCGTCACCCTCGACTATCGCCTCTCCTGGACCCCCCATCTCCGGACAATCCAAGCCTAGACATGCTCCCGACTCCATCTCCTCAATCTCCTTTCCGGCCATACGTAGGGTCTGGACCCCTCCACCATACTCCACACCTATAAATCCCTCATCCGCCCTATCCTCTGTTATCTGTCTGGATCTCCGCCCCCCCTACCTTTTACAAATCCCTTCAGATCCTTGAACGCCATGCTCTCCGCCTCGCCTCTCACATCCATCTCCCCTTCTCCACACGGATCCTGTACGACCTCATTCTGTTCCCCCACCTCCTCCTTTTCCTTGAATGGATACGGATCCTGTACACCTCCCAAAAACTCGATCCTCCTCGCCCATTTGGTTCCCCCCTCTCCCAACCCCACCCACTGCCACTCCTGTATTCCCACGTCCCACCCGGTCTCCATCTCTGCACCCTCCTTAGCCTCTCCCAAGGTGGCTTCCGCCAGCTCCCTCTCCCTGATGATGCTCTCCTCCCCTCCATCTACCCCTCCTACCAGCATTGATCCTCCCTCCCTCTTCCTGTGTTTGCTCCTTTTGGCACCCTCCCTCCCTTCTCTCCCTCTTCTCCCCCATCTCCATTTCTCCCCACTCCTCCCCTGGGTTTCCCATCCTATCCCTCTGCTCCCCCCATCTCCTTAGCCATTGGCATCTTTGTTCTCCCCTCTCCCCCACCTCACCCTTCGTCCCCTCTTGGTAGGTCCTCGGACTCGCACATGCTACGTGGACATTCACGCGCCAGATATCATCGCCATCAGCGTCTTGTGTGTGCTGTCGTGTTTAGTGTTCAGTGTTCACCGTCGCACTCCATCGTTCACCTGTGCCATCGCCATCTTCAGTGTTTGTGCACCTTGTCAATAGTTTGTAGCGTGGATTATCGTCGACTGTTAACGGCTCCGTGTTTGTCCTCATATGTCTACTGTTTTATTACCCACCATTATGTCACTTATGTGTATTCTTTCTGTTGTTTATTTATCTATTCTATGGCTGAAGAGCGGCGTTACATGCTGCTGACAGCCTGCCTGTTTGTACGGGTTTGAAAATATCAATAAAGAAAAAAAACTTAGGATACTCGATTTTACAGTGATCACAGTTTTTGTTAATTTTTGGGACAGGCACATCCAAATGTGATTTTTGCCTCTTAATGTTTGGTCAACCATGCGCTTGCTGCTGTTACTGTAAGCCGGTCATAGTAACAGCACAGCAAGGCCATTTAGGTTAGTGTTACAAGGCCAGATCAGTCAGTCATCCAGACTGTTGCCCCTACAACCACTGAAAAGACTGCTGCCCCTCTCCAGGAACCACACGTTTGTCTGGCCACTCAACAGATACCCCTCCCTTGTGGTGGCACCTACGATACGGCTATCTGTATCACTACTAAGGCATCTTTTGAATTCGATAGTATTGTGCGCATTTTCTGCTAAAAATAATTTTTGTTGTAAGAACTAAAAAGCGGCGTGTGTGAAATACTTAATTAATTTACTTTTAGTTAATGATAAGGAGTGATATCTCTAGTTAATCCATGTATTAATAGTTGTGTGTGATATTTAAGTAATAAAAACAACCAATCTCATACTCATATTGAAACATAAATGATAAAGAATAATTGGGATACATTAATTGAAGCAATTACGCTTATTAAAAAAACAGAGATGTGGCCCCTCCACGCCTGCACCAACATGGTGACCAAACCAAAAGTTCTTCTGTCACCTCCGTAAACATGTTAGTTATCTAGTAAGTGGATTACAGGATGCTGGGCTGTGATGTTATCCGTGTGTCTGGGTAAGACTACGCATTAACACTGTCCATCAGGTGACAGATAGTGGACGAAACGCGAGTGAGTGTTAGTTATCTAGTAAGTGGATTACAGGATGCTGGGCTGTGATGTTATCCGTGTGTCTGGGTAAGACTACGCATTAACACTGTCCATCAGGTGACAGATAGTGGACGAAACGCGAGTGAGGGTAGCGATTTGAAGAGCAGAGGGAAAAACGTGCCACGGTTCGTGTCATGGGAAAAAAACCTCTACAACAGTGGGATGAGTAGTAAGAACAGTAGTGGCTTACTAGCTGCGATCATGCAAGGTTAATTTGTTAGTATGGGTATCATGCATCATTACCACAGCAAGCGATGGCGATGTATCCCAGTTGCTGCGGCCGCTACATTCCTGGAACAATCGAGATCGTTATACAGTAGTGGGAGATCGGCCATCGCTGTGTGGGGGATGTGTGGAGCTTGTCTGCATGCAGTGCACGGTACGGCTTCCCTGCGTGGTGCCAGTTATTCGGCAGTGTCTTCCAGCTGTATATCCAGTAATGGCGTCTGATTAACAGGGAATCGCCTGTACTGTTATGTTTGCGTATGCTTGGCCATAGATGTTAGGTCCTTACAAGTATGTCTTTTGGTCTTTTATGTTTCCATTTATGGCTCTGGTCGTAGTTCCCCATATTCAGAATAAACGGGTTCTGCAAATGTCTGGAGTTTCTGTATAGTCTTGTGGTGAGTTTGTAGATTACCTCCGTGAGAGTCTCAAGTCGGTATTCCCAGTGAAGGTCCGCGATGCGTTTGTATCGTGGAGCATTGCTTATGATTTTGAGTACTTTGTCTTGTATGAGCTGCAGACGGCGCAGGCGTGTAGACGCAGCGTATCCCCAGACAGGAGCTGCGTACGTCATCAGGGGTCGGATAAGTGTCATGTACATGGACCTCGACACCCTTCTGTTCAGTGTGCTACGCCTGTTGAGCATAGGGTAGAGCTGTTTGAGCCTCGCGCTAGCTCGGTTGGTCATGTGTTGTATGTGGTCCCCCCAGAGTAACTTCCGGTCCAGCAAGACACTGAGGTATTGACTTACTCGCGGAAACGTATTGGGCGTGCATGTAGAGTTATTAGTCTGCAGTATCGGTGTTTGCGCAGTTGCTTCGGTCTTCTAGTGAACAGAACGGCTTCGCACTTGTCGACGTTTACTCTAACACGCCATTTCTCCAACTAAGGCTCAGCCACTCTGAGTGCAGTCTGTACTAGGCGTGACATAATGTTTGATGGTTTCCAATCTTGCGCGAGGATGGCTGTGTCATCCGCGTAGATTGCCAACATTGTGTTGTGTGTGTGGTTGGGAGATCGTTTATGTAGAGGTTAAACAGTAGGGGCCCTAGGATGCTTCCATGAGGTACTCCTGCGTGTATACCGTGTCGTGTTGATTGTTTTCCCTGCACGTCAGTGTTGAAACTCCTGTCTGTGAGGTATGAGTGTATTAGACGCACCAGCCCGTCGGGGAATCCCGCGTCGCTGAGTTTGCGAATGAGGCCGTTGTGCCATAGACGGTCGAAAGCCTTTTCGATGTACAGGAACACCGCCCCTGTTGCTTTGTTTATGTTGAAGCCATATGTTATATGTTCAACGACCTGTAAGAGTTATTGTGTTGTGGAGTGGTGATTCCTGAAGCCGAATTGCTCCGGTCTCAGGATGTCATTTGTTATGCAGTGCCTAGTGATGCATTTGAGAATCACCTTCTCAACAATCTTACTGAGCGAGCTCAGAAGGCTGATGGGTCGGTAATTTTGTGGGAGGCTGCGGTCTTTCCCCGGCTTCCTGAACATCAGGACCTTGACCGTCTTCCAAAAGGCGGGGAAGTGTTGGTGTTTTAGTATGGCATTCGTTATGTGTGTTCGGTACTCAGTTGCTTTATCCGTGAACTCCTGGAGGACACAGTTTTGAATGCCATCATGACCAGGGGCTTTCCTAGCAGCGGAATGCATTATAGCCCAGGAGACTTCGGCTGTGCAAGCATGTCGAATGTCGTCGCGCGATGGTTGGGCTAGAATGCGTGTAACCTCTTGGTCAGTAGCAAGTGCGAACACTGGATCTGATGGTACCAGGTTCGGTGTGAATGACGCTGCGAGCGTGTGGGCCATTAGGTCTGCTTTCTCTTCCGCTGAGTATGCAGGTCCGTCAGGCTGTTGAAGCGTTGGGGTGTATATTTCCTCCATGGTGTGTCGGGCTAGTTGCCACACGTCAGGTTGTACGGTGTCCAGACCTTCCAGTTTTTGGTTCCACTGTTGTGTTCTATGCGTTTGTATTTTGTCGTGTACGATGCCCTGTAGCCTGTTAATGTGTCGTTTGAAGTACTGACGCCTGGTGCGCTCCCATTGTCTCCTGAGGCGATTCCTCATTGAGATTAGGCCCAGGATATCCTGGGGCAGGGCCGCACTGTGAAGTTGTGAGGTGCGATCAGGTATGGCGCCTGCCATTGCGTCCTGGACGGCGTTAGTGAGGGTTTCTACTGCCTCGTCAATTTGTGCTGTTTCATTAATTTTGTATATGGGTGGGATGTGGCTATCGAGCGTTTCCTTGAAGAATGTCGTTCGCACGCCTGTAGTCCAACATCTTGCGTTGTTCCGTGTGCTGCAGTGATTCCTCAATATATAGTATTACAGGTTGGTGGTTTGAGGGTAGATCGTTTTCAACGGCAACGTTGAGTTTCGCTTTAATGCCCTTGATGAGGGCCATGTCTATCACGTCTGGCCTGTGTCCCCTCTGATAGGGAATGTGCGTCGGTTCAGTCGGCGCTAGTATAATGTGGTTTCTGCCTAGTGAATGTTCGTACAGTTTTTTGCCGTGGGATTTTGTATGCGTGAATTCCATTCTGGGTGTTTTGCGTTCAGATCTCCAGCGACTATTACTCGCGGTGAAATGTTGGGTAGTGTGTGCTGATATCGCGTGTTGAAATGGCTACAGGGCTGTTGTATACCGATATCAGTGTGGTGTAGGCTCCGTTGAACTTGACTCTGACGGCCGTAGCCTCGATTTTTCCCAGTTCAGGGAGCTCTATGTTTGTGTGCTCAATGACTTTGTGTATGACGATAGCAGTTTGACCTGCCATGGCGTCGCCTGGTCGGTCGGTACGATAGACGCAGTAGCCACGAAAGTTTAATTGTTTGTGCGGTTTAAGCTTAGTCTCGCTCAGTAGCGCGGCAAGGATTCCCTTGCGCTCCATGAACGCGGAAAATTCTGCCCTTTTGTTGTGGATCGAGTCTGCTTTCCAGAACAGGATCTGTGAGTGTGGGTTTGCGTTATGGGCTGGGTGTGGTATATTATTCATGTGGAGTGGGAAAGAGTGTTGTGATGGCAGTGTGTATGACAGCCCAGTATGGCCCGGGTTCGGCGCTCATGAGCTGGGTGATGAGTGTAGTGACGGCCGTCAGTACCTCAGTAAGGATTTGAACGGTCGTGTATCGAGGGAATAGTGTTTCCAGTATTCCCCCAGGTGATCTGTTGGTGTTGGGTTGGCGGCCGCTTGTGCGGGTATTGGTGTGTTGTTAGGAGTGGCATTTGTGTTTATGTTTTGTGACAGAGTTTGTGGCACCTGTGTTACTTCTGTGGCAAGGGGGATGGTAGTGTGAGTTACAGTCTCGGTGTCTTGTTGACTGTTTTCCTGTGTGTTGTTGGGTGGCCTGTTGTGGTGATTCCGTGTTGCCCGCCCTGTGTTTACATGTACGTCTATTCCTCCTTTGGGCTTGGGGTTCTGGGGGTTCTTATGTGGATGTGTTTTCTTGTATAGCGTGCGAAAAAATGGCTCCGAGCACTATGGGACTCAACATCTTAGGTCATAAGTCCCCTAGAACTTAGAACTACTTAAACCTAACTAACCTAAGGACATCACACACACCCATGCCCGAGGCAGGATTCTAACCTGCGACCGTAGCAGTCCCGCGGTTCCGGACTGCAGCGCCAGAACCGCACGGCCACCGCGGCCGGCTATAGCGTGCGTTTCTTCGCAGTACGTTATTTGCGGGAGTGGGGTCGTGTTGTTTGGGGGAATAGGTGTTGGTACCGATGCTTGTTGGTTTTCGGGTGTTGTCTGTGGCTGTTGTGTAGCTGTTGCAGCGGTTGTTTCGCGTGTGTGTGAAGGGCGCTGCGGTTCCGCAGCCTGTGCCGTTCCGCCAGGGCATGCAACCGTGGCAAACGTTACGCCGTTCCCTACTGGGTTCGGCGCTGGCCTTGGGCGTGGTATGTCGTACAGTACCCTGCTCTTGTCTTATTTACGCTTCAGCGCCTGTTTGTATGCACTGCACTGCGTGAAGTTTGCCGCATGGGGTCCACCACAGTTGGCACAGAGTCGCTGGTTTGGCTGTGTTTGTGTGCAGGTGTTGGATCTGTGACTGCCAGCGCATCCGCGGCAGCGAGTTGCCAGGCCGCAGCGGAGGGCCGAGTGGCCGAACCGCTGGCAGTTGTTACATTGTTGGGGGATGTTGGGTGGTTCGTAAAGTTCTACACGTACGTCCATCCTCAGAAAGCTCTTTATCTGCAGGATGGCGCGGGAATCAGCCGTGTCGGCTAACTCAACCGTGTTGTGTGGTAGCGGTTCGTGTGTGCGGAACCCTGTCATCCGGGAGGCACTTTTACAGTCGGATCCCAGATAACAGAGCGCCGCCTGTACTGTCTCGTTGGGGCTACTGGGATCCACTCCCTTGATCGTGTACTGCTGGGTTCTCTCGTCCAGCGTTCTGTACGTGTAGTATTTGATCTTCCGATCTTTGAGGAAGGTCAGAAGATCTTTATATTCGTTGTCTGTGGCAACGTACAGTGAGACCCTATCGCCCGAGTACTTTGCGTGTAGTGCACTGTTTATGTGCCTTTCCGCGAATGCAGTGTTAAGGGCATTAAGGTTCCCATAGTTTTGTATAACGAGTGGGGGGAAACCACTCTTGTGTTGTGTGGGCACCGCTGTGGCTTTTTGTGCTTTGTTGTTGTTGGCCACAGCTGTGTTTGTGTTCTGTTTAGTGTTAATATTGTTGCTAGCCTCAGGTGAGCTAATGGGTGTAGGCAACAGCGCCTTTCGGTTGCCTAGCGAGTTTGGTTGCTCGCTTGTTTGTGTTTGTGTTGGAGTTTTTCTGGGTCCGCGTTTAGGGCCCTCCACCTGCCAGGGCTCTGTGTAGTGGTTTTCTGTGTCCACATCCGCCGCCGCTGCCTCGATCTCTTGAGGCTGCGGCGTCGGTGGGACAATGGTACATGACTGTCCAGTGACAGGGGAGTGTAAGGTTATGTTAAGTGTTGCTGTTTTGGTGGGTGAGACGTCCGCCCCGAATAGTTCGGTGATTAGCCGGCGAGACTCGAGCTGGTTTTGCGCTTTCGCGCCAAGCTGTCGAACGTCGCCAGCTGCTCCCTCGCCTTCGGTAGCGGGCGGGGCGCGAGTTTCGGCGGGTGCAGTCGATCCTCGCGCCTCGTGCGTTGCAGTCTTACTGCGGGTGACAGCAGGGGAAGTGCTAGCAGCGTCCGCCATCTCGCACTTAAGATTATTTATTAGGTGGGAGGGGGAAACGACAATTTTGCTTTTCTCGATAGGCGAGAGGAGTGTCTCTTCTTCCCTATTGAAGTGGGTGTTCCCTACGCCACGCTAACATGCGCTGTTGGTGCAAGCGCGGCACCGAAAGGAGGTGCGGAAGAAGATTGGCCTGCAGCACGCGGGAGTGGTCCCGTGAAGGAGCCCTGGTACTGCCCTAAAAGAACGTGAGAATCACGTTGGGGGCGTTGGGTAACCAGGGGCTACCGGAAGCAGGGAGCCGAAGCTCTTTCGCGGCAGTCCGCAACTGGTTGCGCGGCTTTGTGTCGGAGGGGAGCGAGCTCAACCCTTCGGCACTCGGCCGGTTGCCGCTGGGCAGCAGCGCCGGTAGCGGCTGATGCGCACTCCCCGGGCGACTGGCTGCGGAGCGCCGGTAGCGGCCGGGTGGAGGCGGTGGCGGGCGATCGCTCTCTCTCAGGTTCGAATCCTGCCTTGCGCATGGATGTGTGTGATGTCCTTAGGTTAATTAGGTATAAGTAGTTCTAAGTTCCAGGGAACTGACCTCAGACGTTAAGTCCCATAGAGCTTTGAGGCATTTGAACCATTTTGAACAAATATATGAATTTACTTAAGCTTATTTATACCCATTACAATCCGCACTACCCGAAGCATAAATTTCAATAATTCCATAATCGTATCCACCCATATGCATAAACTACAGTAGTTACAGTTTCAATATACTACCCACTGAAGATTTCTGTCGTCTGTGTGATAAACGTAACTACACTCCTGGAAATGGAAAAAAGAACACATTGACACCGGTGTGTCAGACCCACCATACTTGCTCCGGACACTGCGAGAGGGCTGTACAAGCAATGATCACACGCACGGCACAGCGGACACACCAGGAACCGCGGTGTTGGCCGTCGAATGGCGCTAGCTGCGCAGCATTTGTGCACCGCCGCCGTCAGTGTCAGCCAGTTTGCCGTGGCATACGGAGCTCCATCGCAGTCTTTAACACTGGTAGCATGTCGCGACAGCGTGGACGTGAACCGTATGTGCAGTTGACGGACTTTGAGCGAGGGCGTATAGTGGGCATGCAGGAGGCCGGGTGGACGTACCGCCGAATTGCTCAACACGTGGGGCGTGAGGTCTCCACAGTACATCGATGTTGTCGCCAGTGGTCGGCGGAAGGTGCACGTGCCCGTCGACCTGGGACCGGACCGCAGCGACGCACGGATGCACGCCGAGACCGTAGGATCCTACGCAGTGCCGTAGGGGACCGCACCGCCACTTCCCAGCAAATTAGGGACACTGTTGCTCCTGGGGTATCGGCGAGGACCATTCGCAACCGTCTCCATGAAGCTGGGCTACGGTCCCGCACACCGTTAGGCCGTCTTCCGCTCACGCCCCAACATCGTGCAGCCCGCCTCCAGTGGTGTCGCGACAGGCGTGAATGGAAGGACGAATGGAGACGCGTCGTCTTCAGCGATGAGAGTCGCTTCTGCCTTGGTGCCAATGATGGTCGTATGCGTGTTTGGCGCCGTGCAGGTGAGCGCCACAATCAGGACTGCATACGACCGAGGCACACAGGGCCAACACCCGGCATCATGGTGTGGGGAGCGATCTCCTACACTGGCCGTACACCACTGGTGATCGTCGAGGGACACTGAATAGTGCACGGTACATCCAAACCGTCATCGAACCCATCGTTCTACCATTCCTAGACTGGCAAGGGAACTTGCTGTTCCAACAGGACAATGCACGTCCGCATGTATCCCGTGCCACCCAACGTGCTCTAGAAGGTGTAAGTCAACTACCCTGGCCAGCAAGATCTCCGGATCTGTCCCCCATTGAGCATGTTTGGGACTGGATGAAGCGTCGTCTCACGCGGTCTGCACGTCCAGCACGAACGCTGGTCCAACTGAGGCGCCGGGTGCAAATGGCATGGCAAGCCGTTCCACAGGACTACATCCAGCATCTCTACGATCGTCTCCATGGGAGAATAGCAGCCTGCATTGCTGCGAAAGGTGGATATACACTGTACTAGTGCCGACATTGTGCATGCTCTGTTGCCTGTGTCTATGTGCCTATGGTTCTGTCAGTGTGATCATGTGATGTATCTGACCCCAGGAATGTGTCAATAAAGTTTCCCCTTCTTGGGACAATGAATTCACGGTGTTCTTATTTCAATTTCCAGGAGTGTATAAGAAAACTCCCTTAGGAAGAAGTTTTCTCTTTTAGTTACATCAACAGCTACTCTTTAAAAGTAAATTCCTCTGGGAAGAGCATCTAATGAAACCGTGTTGGTGTTCTCCAGAGACCCAGTTTTTACCAACCGAATAAGCAGAAATAATTACATTAATAACCTCCTTCTCCTTCATTGTTATCTATTGCTGATAATATTTTATCTTACTCTACATATGTTTTACATGTGTCGCATCTCAGATTCTTAAGAACATCATTGGCACAGTACCTTGACAAGTTTGTGTGAAAGATGGCAAATATTCCTGAACAGACTGAATTTGATCCTCACTGAAATCCATTATACTGTCAAAGATTGGTCATGGTGGGGGTAAGGTGACATCATCTACACAGTAGGCTTCCAAAGAATCTAAATCTGTTTCAGATGGAGTTTTCAAGGGTAATGGGGCCCGAATTCTTAGCTTGGATTCAATTTTAAATACCTGTCCCAGAGATATCAAATAGTAACATACTGCCATTATTCGATATTTTCCATTTCTTTCTGTTTAAACCATTTCTAGCAAAAGATATTTAAAATTCGAGTCCTCAGTGCAGTACTTGATCATTTGTAGAAGAGAATGAGTGATACAAGATATGCACAAATGAGTGTAATTGGATAATTCGCATGTGAAATCAGGACAACGTTTTGATACATCCAACCATAGAAAAATTCTTTGGAAATATATGATACTGTACTGAAATGTAGTTTCTGCAGTGCATCCTTGAACGGATATCTCTACCAAGTCATCTACTATTTAAAATGTTCCACCATGCTCAAATTAATTTTGATGAATTTTACAGTGCTCGCAAAACTTTCAGTAAAATGATGTTCCCCCAAGGTTAACAAACCTTGAACAGTCCTCTCATGGAATATATTCAGCACAAGGATGACATTTTGCACTCCAGGTTGCTTTTATATAAAAAAAACTTCAAATTAAGTTTCATGACAAAAATTTATCATCTGTGTACACTCCATGTCATATGCTTTTTAACTGCAGAGATTTTCGTCATAATCAGTTTCAAACTGTGGGTACTTTATTGTCTTATTTTAACTAAAGTTCAGTCTTGATCACATCACTTATGTCTCAATAACGTAGGTGACCTGTTTCGGTTATATTTATATAAACATCTTCAGACCCATGGCCTCCTTGGAGGATGGTAGGAGGAGCTCTCCTCAGCTGTTACAACGTAACTGAGGAGAGAGAGCTCCGCCTACCATCCTCCAAGGAGGCCATGGGTCTGAAGATGTTTATATAAATATAACCGAAACTGGTCACCTACGTTATTGAGAGATAAGTATTGTGATCAAGACTGAACTTTAGTTAAAATATAATATTTTACTGATCACTGTTCCAAAAATATTCACCAAAATTGTACTTTATTGTCTGATCTGGATCATCTTTATCGATCTAGTTGTATGTGACACATTTTAATATAGGAACGGAATGTTAAACTAAAAAGGGGGTTGTCTGTCATTACAAAGGAGACTATAAGCAATTGACAGTTGAGAAGGCGAAGCAAAGATGATGTAGCCCGCCTGTTAATTGAGTTTTTGTCACTAAGTACACAGAGGAATCAGTGAACAACGTGAACTGATTCACAAAGAAATTTGAAGTGCTGATTTGTATAGTAGCTGCTGAGTGTTTGAAAATGCACACGTACATCATGCAGTGCATTAGGAAGGTGTAGCGCAAGACAATTTGTGCTCCTTATAAACTCGTAAGTGTGTGGTGATGTTGAAAATAAAATACTACAAAAAATAATACAATCTGGCGAGTATCTCTAATACTTCTTTTGACGCCTACTAAATTCACTTGCTCACATAAAAAATTAATGTTGCTAATTTCAGTTTTATCAAAAAGTTACAATTTTTTCAAATAATTGGCTCAGAATAGAAATTAGATTGTTACTGAAGTATTATTGTTCTTTCTGGTGAAGTTTTCCAAGTTATCTATGATGTCAATTTAGTCATTTATTCCTTGTGTGCATTACCTATGTTTTCTGCACATTTAAATAACCCAGGTCCAATGGACCGGTTGTGTCTAATTCGAAAATTAAAATGGAAAAACTATTTTGTGGATATTAACATACACAAATATTTTGTTTTAAAGTTTATCAGTATAATATAAGACAGCTGAGATCATTTTTAACACTTTCACTGAAACATAAGCCACCACTATTATCACAAAATGTTCGCAGATTAGTGGTAATGATATTCATGAAGAACAAATCAATAAGCAAACAAGGATGACAATGAAACTTCCTGGCATATTAAAACTGTGTGCCCGACCGAGACTCGAACTCGGGACCTTTGCTTTTCGCGGGCAAGTGCTCTACCAACTGAGCTACCGAAGCACGACTCACGCCCGGTACTCACAGCTTTACTTCTGCCTGTACCTCGTCTCCTACCTTCCAAACTTTACAGAAGCTCTCCTGCGAACCTTGCAGAACTAGCACTCCTGAAAGAAAGGATATTGCGGAGACATGGCTTAGCCACAGCCTGGGGGATGTTTCCAGAATGAGATTTTCACTCTGCAGCGGAGTGTGCGCTGGTATGAAACTTCCTGGCAGATTAAAACTGTGTGCCCGACCGAGACTCGAACTCGGGACCTTTGCCTTTCGCGGGCAAGTGCTCTACCAACTGAGCTACCGAAGCACGACTCACGCCCGGTACTCACAGCTTTACTTCTGCCAGTACCTTGTCTCCTACCTTCCAAACTTTACAGAAGCTCGCCTGCGAACCTTGCAGAACTAGCACTCCTGAAAGAAAGGGTATTGCGGAGACATGGCTTAGCCGCAGCTGGGGGGATGTTTCCAGAATGAGATTTTCACTCGGCAGCGGAGTGTGCGCTGATATGAAATATGCATAGGAAGTTTTATATCAGCGCACATTCCGCTGCAGAGTGAAAATCTCATTCTGGAAGGATGACAATAATTTTACAATTGTTACGCACCACACAGCTACAGTCCTGGTACACGTTTTCTACATTTTCAGAACACTGTCTTTCTTTTTCTGTCCTTCGAAGCAGGGCACAATGAACGCCGTATCTTCTGATAACTCACTGTGCTGTTGTTACTACTGCTGTTTTGTGTTTTAGGAACAGTAATGAACTTTTCCACATCGAAGTATATGGATTTCTATAGAAGGGGATTAGTCAATTTTCTGGTCATAAACTGTTGGATCATCTTGACTGAGAGGTATTTGATGAAGTGGCCTCTCGTGCAAAATCCCTTTGTGATACACAGGGTGTTGTATTTTGTAAAGAATAAAGGCATTCAGACAGTATACATCCCTTATGTTGCAACAGAGAGCCATTTGCCACCGTTTAGTTTGTCCTTTGCTTGTATAATCCACCCCATGCTTCGTGCGGTTATAAAATTTCACAATCTCAGGCTTCAGGTTCGGATACTGCTCTTCTATTGATTCATTATGATGTATGGTGCGTAAGAGGGCTAAGCACATGTTTTTCTTTGATGAAAAACTAATCATCTTCATTTCTTTTCTAATTGCCAACGACCTTGAATACTGCTCTGCACCAATTGTGCTTCATCTCTTTTGGAATTGCTCTTTTATTCATCCTCATTGTTCTCATAATAATCAGGGTTTTACATAACAGATATTCTGCCAATGGTACACTTGTGAAATAATTACCTACAGTAACATTTCTGGCTGTACCAGCAATAGCAATGTTGGCTGCAAGGGTCTTCACTGTGGAAAAGCCCAAATTTTTCTGGCGTAGCTCCCCTGGTTCTCTACCAGTGTATACATTCCTGTCAACGGCATAACCAGTTTACCTTCAGGCATTCAGAATATTTTAATTCTACACTTTCCAGGCTTGTATGTCATATACTGCACAAATTCACAATGGCTCCTAACTGGAAATAGCTGTTCATCCATCGTAACATTACTTTTGGGTGTCATCATTTTCTTGCACTGTCTGGTAAATATTTTCCATGCTTAGGATACAGCAGCAAGTTTACTGGTTTGTCACCTAGGGTCTTTGTTCATTTGCCATCAAATGTAATTAATCTTATTATTGCCTCAAACCATCTCTCAGACATTGTAGCTCTATATATTGGATTGCAGTACCTTCCCAGAAAAGTTCCCTGATTGGAACATCCCAACCCTTATCTCCTCCATTATGAAGTAAAATTACCCAGAAGGCGAACATTTCGTCTCAGGCTACATGATTCTAGGTTTATTTTTCTTGGTACATAAACTCTTCTTCCTTCTAGGTTTGTGCATATCTCAATTCCATCATCAATGGCTAGAGGAATAAATAAAATCCATCCATCTTTGGAGGTGTAAGTGATTATGCCCCTTGCTGGTCCTGTAATAAATTTCACCAAATTGTGTGAAGGCATTTCATTTGGCACTGGGGGGCACTTACTCCACTGCATACCATTTGGAGCAATATGTTTGTTAGCATTTTCACTCCTTATGTTTCAGAGACATTATTGCCTACATCATCGTCACCATCATTATCATCACTAACGTCATCATCGCCACCACCACAACTTTGTTCTTCACTCATAGATCTGCATGCCACTGCCTTACGAACAATTTCATGGTTTTCATCTGAAGCATTACTTATTTCTGAAAGGAAATCATCATCTTCAGCTACCCATTGACTAACAACAGATTCAAAATCTCGGCTTTTAAGCATATGCTACCTTCTTCCTGCTCACTTTTTTAGATGTAGATTCTGTCATTATATCTGAAAAAAATAATGTGAAGAAATAATGTCTCTTCTTTGGTCGACTGTAGGACTCTAATTACTGTTCATTTCATTGTTTATTGGTACAAAGGACACATACCTTTCTTCTGAGTTTATAACGAATATCAGACACCACACTGTTGTTGCAACTATCTCCCACAACATTACTATGTTTCTTCACATACTCGTAATAATCCACTACAATATTTCGCTCTGTTAGCAACACAGCAGTATGCTATTGTAAGTAGGCTGTTTAGGTTTGCTTATTGGTAATGCCACGCAGCGCTCTGTATAAAATATCACTGACTGTGCTGTGTGCAGGTTGTGGCTGGTTGGCATTGTTGTAATACTCGCCATTGTAGTGTTGGGCAGCTGGATGTTAACAGAGCGTAGCGTTGCGCAGTTGGAGGTGAGCCGCCAGAAGTGGTGGATGTGGGGAGAGAAATGGCGGAGTTTTGAAATTTGTAAGACTGGATGTCATGAACTGCTATGTATATTATGATTTTTCAACACTTAAGGTAAATACATTGTTTGTTCTCTATTAAAATCTTTAATTTGCTAACTATGCCTATCAGTAGTTAGTGCCTTCCGTAGTTTGAATCTTTTATTTAGCTGGCAGTAGTGGCGCTCGCTGTATTGCAGTAGTTCGAGTAACGAAAATTTTTGTGAGGTAAGTGATTCGTGAAAGGTATAGGTTAATATTAGTCAGGGCCATTCTTTTGTAGGGATTATTGAAAGTCAGATTGAGTTGTGCTAAAAAATATTGTGTCAGTTTAAGCACAGTCATGTATAATTTTTCCAAAATGGTACGTTTCATATGTCGACCCTTAGCCAAGGATACCTCACTGGAATCTTCTAATTTTTCTTGCAGTTTTTGTAATTAGTGTAGCTATTGTCTATTGCTAGCACGTAATTATAGAGAGAATATCCTTTGTAGTTGTAGTTTTTTATTGTTGTACAGTGTACAGTAAAACAGTTGTGGCATGCATGTAGATTTGCACCAAGTATTTCGCAGCGGCGCTTGCAATTAACTAGATATTATTTTCAGTGCTATGTTAATGTGTTCTCTTATTTTTGCTCTTCCAATTGTGTTTTTCTGTGTTGTCGTGTGAAATATTGTGACAATAATGGCGTGTGAAAAACGTAATACTAGGCTCCAAAGTAAACTGAGAAATGACAGTGAAGACGAAAGCAGTGTGTTAACGCCACCATGTAATGAATTAACTAATGTTCAGAGTAGTAATTTGGTAATTGTGCATAGGGAAATAGAGTGGGGGGCAAATAATGGTGTAGACAGTGAAACAATTAGTGAACAGGGAAGCATTATCGATCGATCGGTCGGCAACAGCTCGCCTCAGGATTCCGAAATGACAGGACATAATCTTGCAAATACTGTAGATTCAGGTTTTGCGTCCTCACCGTTTTCTCAAATAAATCAAGACACATTTTCTGCTTTTCTAAATGCGAATATTGCCGGTTCAAATGCACTGTCTCATAGCACTGAGGAACATGTTTCAGACACCAATGCATTGTTATTACAGTTAATGCAACAAATGGGACAAAGGCTACAAAAGTTAGACACAACGCTCGAACAAAATCAGAAACAAATGGGACAAAATCTTCAAATGTCAGACACAATGGGACAAAATCTTCAAAAGTTAGACAGAATGGAACAACACCAGAGACAAACGCAGCAACAGTTAGACACAATGGAACAAAATCAGAGACAAAGACAGCAAAAGCTTCAAAACTTAGACACAATGGAACAAAATCAGAGAGAAACACAGCAAAAGCTTCAAAAGTTAGACACCACACTTGAACAAACACGTGAAGATTTAACTACTGAGTTACATAATATTGAATCGAAATGTCAAAAAGTCTGTAATGACGTAAAAACACAAATTTGTGAGCATTTTCAACCTATTTTTTCGCGGCATGTAAATGCATTACAGAATCACGAAGCAGCCATACAAGAACTGTTAACCATTGTTCATGAAAATCACGACACCTTGCAAGCTAAAATTGACTCAGTTGTATCTACCGATTCGGCTATGCAACTTGCAAAAACTCAGGAAAACTTAAAGGACACAGTAGATACTCTGAAACTTGGTTCAGAAAAACACACTGAAGAAATAAGTACACTATCGGAGAAAGTAGCCGAACTTTCGGATCAGTTCACTAACTTATCTACAAAGGTACATGATGATCTGAATGACACAAGCCCTGTAGCCATCACTGACACAGCAGAGTATGACCAAATTACGAAATTCAAACAAAATCAGAATCAAATTAATATGCAACACAAAAGAGAAATTCGGGAAATACAAGATCAGTTGGCACAAGTAATACAAAAATTTCATACTTTAGAGGACACTCGCGATCCAGCACGGGAAGAGGGACTTAGAAATACGGAACAACCACAAAATAATAACACAGGACACTTCGGAAATTATGAAAAAAATTGGCAAAGTGCACCGAATTTTGAGATGGAACCGCCGACACGACGTAACAATGACCGATATGCTACTCGCCGACACGATGATTTTGACTATAAGCTGTTCATTACTGCAGGTAAATTCAAAATATTTAAGAATTCTGACAACGACATTCATCCACAAGCGTGGCTCCATCAAATCTCTCATTGTTTTTCTCCCAACTGGTCGATGGAGCACAGGTTAGAATTTATGTGTGGCTACTTGGAGAATGAACCAGCTGTAAGAATGCGATCGGTCATTCACGATTGTCACAGTGAAGGAGAATTTTATCATGCCTTCCTCTCAGCGTATTGGTCTCAAGCTACACAAGGCCGAGTAAAACATAGCATCATAATGATGAAACATTTCGAACAATCTGAATTTTCCAGTCTTGTGAAATATTTTGAAGACAAGTTGCGCAAACATCAGTATCTGTCAAACTCATACAGCCCCTCAGAACTCATCCGAATTTGCTTAATCAAACTACCTGAACATTTATGACACATTATTTTGACAGGACGTTGCAAAGACGACATTGAAGCTTTTCAGGGACTCTTAGAAGAATTAGAAATTGACACTGACAATCGCAGAGCGCGAAAACAGGAACACAACAATTACAGGTCACATCCGTCGCAATTCCGCGATGAAAGAAATAATAACTGGACACGACGAGGCTATTCTCACAACACAAATCGTGACCAAAACAGACACCACCCGTATGACAACCACTGGCATAGTAATAGTTACAGAGAAAGTTCGCATTTCCGTAGTAATGAATATGACAGAGACAATCGTAGAAACAGACAATATGGTAACCAGAGCTATTATTATCAAGGGAGACAGAATAATTTCAGACACAACAGTTCAGTGCGCAGTTACGATTCAGGGAGAAATTCTCCACCATGTGACTGACAAGAAAGAAACTGTGGAATCTACTGACATGACGACAGACGATATAATCATAACGATAGACCTGAATTTTATCAGAACTGGCGGGATTCAAACAGAGCAGGGCACTCTCGACAAGGTGAATTTGTAGAAGTTAGGTCTCCTAATCCTAATAACGACGCGCGCCAACAAAGAGACAGACAATGACTCGCACAGCAGGCAGCCCCGTGCGCCAGCTGGCTCAGAGAAAAATAACATAGATGCTAACCTTGAGAAAAATTCCAGTATTTTTTACCGACATATACCACACGATGATTGCGTTGAAGCTGGAGCTCTGCATAGTAGTAAGAGTAAAGGCTTGCACCACATTTCACATGTAAAACCGTTTATTGAAAGATAATCTGCTTTTTAACTTTGTCTTTGCTATATAACTTTTCACTTTACATTACTAGTATGCTTTGTCAGACTTAGAATCTGTTAACATACAACAATGTTTGAAGTTAAATATCCAGTCAAGAACCAAGAGAACTTATTTTAACAGAAATTACGAATGCATTGTTGTAGTGAACAGACGATACAGTGTTGTTATTTGTACATTCTTGCTTGTTAGTTGCACGATTATGTAACGACTATAAGGCTCACATACTTAGAACATTTACCAGTACTGCTAATGAGATTTTAATGCAACGTTTTGGTTTACTTGAAAGTACATTCTGGATTTAAAGTACTTTCTGTGAGATACTAGATGACACAGTGGTTAGTTTATGTGACAGCTACACGATTTTATCACGCCGCTACTAATGAGTGGCAATTTACAATGTAGCTTTTGCGGTGTTTCTGTTTTATATCTGCACAGTTTTTCTGAATTATTCTGGAAAGTAAAACATGTTTTAGTAGTAATTTTTGTACTGTAGCTACAATGAGACAGCCTTTTCCGTAGCACAACAATATGTTACAGCACATTACTTTCTTCATCACGGCAATAAGCGTAATAACTAAGATATCTAAATGAAAAGCATTTCACTTTTGTTTATCATGAGGTAAGTACATTGACTTCTGCAGAACTTAGCTTTCGGAGGACAATAACAATGACACTTCCACAGAATTATCTTATAGCAAGATGCATATTTAGCGCCAAAGGACACGTATTTGTGTGATTAATTTTGTACTTAAGAATTTATTTTTAAAGATTTTTTAATTACAATGATACAAAGGTTTTCTGTGATACATTTTGTTCCATTGCTGTAATCTGTAACACCTGAGGGTATAATTAAATTAATCCTCAGGGGGTACACGCCTACTTTGTGTACCATGTGTTTGGCAAGCACAAGGAGCCCTAGCTAATGTGGTATTTAGAGATCGGTACCATATTCCTCTAACACAGAATTACACAGCTCTCTGATCATTTAACTGAGAGAGACAAACATTTATTTTACTACATCAGTGACAGATGTTTACGTAATTACACAGTTGGATAACTTCACACTTATGAAATTGTATTTTGTCTGTACTTTGTGAGCTGTTCACATTTTTTTTTGGAACCATTGTGATGCTATGAGAGCTTTGAATGTTGTATTTGGTATGGGATCATGATTTTAAAGTACGTTTGAGGTAGATGACACTATTGAAAGGAACAGAGAATTTTTTAGGGTTTGAAATTATTGCAGAAAGCTACGACGTTTTTGAGATTTGACTGAGGTGTTTTCATGTTATTATTATGATGACGATGTGTGTTATGTTGTTGAGGAATTTGATTATGCTACGTATTTATTATGATGAAATATTGAAGAAGTGTCGACGAATATGTATATGTGTAATAAGGTAAGAAATAATGAGTAGTGGTTAGGGACTCTGGTTTGTGAAAAAGGATGTTGGAAACCAAGAATCGTACTTTAAGAGTTATGAAATGTGTGTAAATGCGTGAATGTATCACAATGCCGATGAAAACTTTTTGAACGTTGTTATATTCATAGGATTTTGTTTCTACACATTTGTAATGCAAATTCTCGACCTGTGAAATTTCTATATGAGACTGTCACTACTGTCGTAAATATTTCGGTAAGAAAGTTAAGTGACCTTCATGTAATGCATCGTGGACGCCCACCTGTACCACCTGCCTGGAAAAAAGCCATTAGTGTGTGCCTTTCAGGGGCACAGGTGGAAAACAAAGAGGCCATTATCCTTGCTATTGACATTACTTTGCAGAAAGCATCGCAAATACGACACGCTCATTACTTGGAAACATGATTACTCGTACTTTGTGCTACTTACTGAAATGCTTATGAATTGATGGGAAATATTCGTACATCTGCACACCTGATTATGACAAGTGTCTTTCTACGAGAATTGAGAGAATTTCTACTGACTTATGAAATGTCACATGACTATTGAAAGATATTTTTATGCTTTGTACATAGTTGCTTATTTCATTTGATATCTATTTTCCAGCTGTGTTGCAGCATTGGTTTTATAAAATAAACTTAAATGCATTTGCTAATGTGAACACTTTCTGTAACAGATCTATTAAATAATTATTTTATGATCCATATTCTTCGAAAAAGGAGCACTTGGACTGGAAAGAACAATAAGAAGGGATTAATAACAGTAACTGCATACATCATTTTGTTTTCAAGTACTTGGTAATTTCTTTTGTAGAATAAATTGTGATGCATCACTCTAGTGTTAAGATGTGACATAGGTATTAAACATGGCCATTTTTACTGTAATATTTTTTCTGCTTGAGCTTTATCATGTTTAGATATAAGTTATTGCATTTGCTGCTGCTGTTTGCCAGGCATAGTGCTACTAAATTTCACTTTGTATTACTGTGTTAAGCCAGTTTTACTACTGATTTATTTTCCTTGTTTGCTGCACATTGCCTTATATTAGTTGTAATATTGCAATTGCTTTGCTAATTTCTATAATGCTACTTGCTTTGCAAATCTGCATTTTTTTGTCATTGCTATTTGTGTTAATTGTTTTGTGCTGCTGCATTGCCTCGTCTCTTAGTTTAGCATCTGAGCTCAGTAGATTTAAGTTAGCTTAAGATGGGTAGGCAATATAAGAGAACAAGTTGTGATAAATTGGAAGAAATGCATTGAGAAGCTATAAGAAAATGGTTTGGCCAAAAAAGTAGTGTACAGTGGAGAAAAACTATTTTTGAAAGAGGATGTGAACAGAATACAGAAAGCATGCTTGGGTAGGATTTTTTGGCGGAAATAAATGTTGAAATAAGAGGAAAGATCTACAAAATGAAGTTTTGGGGTGGACTGCAGTACCAAATATCACACTGAAAACAAACCCTGTCCTGTATTTTTGTGTTATTACACTATGTGAATTTGTGTTTTTCCTGTCTTAATGTGTTTAGCTAATAAGAGTTACGTTGCAGAATTTTTCTGATATGTTATTTACTTTGTAAAGATGTTTAGACATTATTTATTCTGTTTTGTTGCTCACATGTGAAGTTGATGTTTCGAAAGTTATTCTGATCTTTTATGTATGTACTCATGTCATAATTCCTGCAACACTGATGTATATGTTATTTTGATTCTTTTGTAAAGCTTGTACTACAAATGTTATCTGTATTGTTATGTTCTTTAATGATATATTTTGTACCTTTGTAATTGTATTCTTATGTTATAAAATTGTAATTGACACCAGTTCATCATATTATTAACTTGTAAGTTCCATTTCACTGCACACGTTTCTGTTGGTCATAGTATATGGACAATATGTGAGAAGTAGGGACTGTTAGTGTGTGCACACGTGTTAATAATTCAGCAAGGGACTGGATAACAGCATTGCTGGTTCTAAGGACAATTCCAAAAACTTTGTGAGTGCACAAGTGGTGGTTTATGGACTTACTATATTGTCCACAAGACTCTTCGATGGTGATTATGCACCTGCACAGTCGCAGCAGATGGCTGCTGGCCATCTCTACAAGGACTACAGTGGGTCTGCATCTTTGATGACCCACCAATACCATTATTTCTACAAGGACTATAGTGGGTCTACACCTTTGATGACTCACCAGTACCATTATTTCTACAAGGACTGCAGTGGGTCTGCACCTCTGGTGGCCCACCAATACCATACTACCTACCAGGACTACAGTGGGTCTGCTCTGTGATGACCTACCTACCAATATTCTTCAAAACTTCGACTGAGTCTGCTGTGGGTTTGCTCTGGTGTGGCCCATTACCTGTCTGCATGTCAAGAGTCAGCACTGTCTTTCCGTTGGGAGGACAGCACACTTCTTCAAGACTCCATGGAAATCCACTACATCCATGTGCATTTTCTTTTATTGCTCAGACTTTGAGAAAAACACTGCAATTTTATGATGATGAACGATCAGGACTGTCTTTATGGACTGTGGGAAAATTTTAGCTTTTGACCAGCATTGTATCAATAAGTGTGTGCATTTGATTTCTTTGTTGTTGTAATTGTGAAAAAATTTTAACAAATATGTATTGGCCAGAGCCCAAAACAATTTGTAAAAGTTTCTTGTGGGGAGCATGGGGGCTATGTAAGTAGGCTGTTTAGGTTTTCTTATTGGTAACGCCACGTAGTGCTCTGTATGAGAGTCGCTGGCTGTGCTGTGTGCAGTCTGTGGCTGGTTGGCATTGTTGTAATACTTGCCATTGTAGTGTTGGGCAGCTGGATGTTAACAGAGCGTAGCGTTGCGCAGTTGGAGGTGAGCCGCCAGAAGTGGTGGATGTGGGGAGAGAAATGGCGGAGTTTTGAAATTTGTAAGACTGGATGTCATGAACTGCTATGTATATTATGATTTTTCAACACTATTAAGGTAAATACATTGTTTGTTCTCTATTAAAATCTTTCATTTGCTAACTATGCCTATCAGTAGTTAGTGCCTTCCGTAGTTTGAATCTTTTATTTAGCTGGCAGTAGTGGCGCTCGCTGTATTGCAGTAGTTCGAGTAACGAAGATTTTTGTGAGGGAAGTGATTTGTGAAAGGTATAGGTTAATGTTAGTCAGGGCCATTCTTTTGTAGGGATTATTGAAAGTAAGATTGCGTTGCGCTAAAAAATATTGTGTGTCAGTTTAAGCACAGTCCTGTATAATTGTTCAAAGGGGACGTTTCACTATCTGTTGCAAGTCATAACAATACACTTTCTGCAGTGACAACAATGTCTAGGTGTAGCAATAATGCATTCTCTGAATTTCAACAAAATGTAATTGATTACAACCCAGTCTAATTTGATAACGCTACAACATAAACCATAGGTTTCCAAGGACCCAGGTTATGTAAGTGTGTGGTATAAAGACGAAAATGTAAGTAACACTAAAAACTAATGACACAGATTTAATGTGTTACTGAATACTGCAAGAGAGCGTACCACAATTTTAAGCCTTTCATATAGTAATTAAAAGTTAAAACTGCCTGCAGGTCGGTAGCACCCAGGTTACACATACCAGAGTAAAATGGTTTATAGTTAATGGTAACTTCCATGTATCAAATTTTGTGGTTACACTTTTACCAACAAGTAACTGCATACTCGGGCCAGTATTCACCACAACAGGATATGAAAGTGTAAGAGTATGTGTCGTTTCTATTAGAGCAAAACTAATGACACTTCTTGACTTTACAGTATGCAGTCTTCGGGCACCTTGATCCCCTCCATGTACTAAAGAAAGCCATTCAAGTCCACGAAATGTCTTTCCTGTTCATAATGGGCATAAGTTGTTACATGAGCTGCAATAGTTCGTTCTACGTGTCTGTTTTCCACGCAGTTCCATTGAACAAGAAGGTGACGAAAGCTACTCCAGACAGGCAGAATCAATGGTACAGTTGCTGGTTTAAGGCGAGGTTTCAGAAGAGGCACAGAATATTTCTGTCCTGTGGATCTGTCGAAGTATTCACCAAGTCTCAGAATGAGGTCCTCAATGAAATGGAGCTCGCAGACCTTGAAATAATGACAAAAATATTTTTAATAGCTACATATGATAATGCCCAAAGGCTAGGTTGCCACTAATACTAACGCAAACATGCGATTAGTGTCGGTGACCTTCAGAACAAATCGATCAATACCGACTCGGAATTTTGTGTTATAAAGCTGCATAAATAAATTACAGTCTGCTAGTGATTCAGTACTGTATACAGGGAACTTGCTCTGCCATACATTGGCATCAGGTGAACTGAAATTACCTTGTTCCTGAATAACTGGACATCATGCTAACATGAATACACAGCAAGTTTGTCATGCTCTCTATATTAAAGCACACGCGCTGTGACACAATCTAAGTGACTTGTAAGATGCTGAGTTTGCCTTCTAATTCTGTGTAACCTGGAAATTTTCACGATGTATTGCAGTCAGCTATCCAGTTCTGTTGGAACTCTGCTCATTTAAGAGAGGAAAACACCGCTACTCGTGGCCCATTTTCATAATTTCCTCTGCAACGAAGCCACAACACATATATCAGCTGTGTAAATAAAACAAAGTACGTAATGGATGCGACTGTGAGAACTTCAATGGGTTAAGACATGTTACTATTAGGGCTGGTCCTGCCATCGAACGGCGGGCCACGCAACTACACCGTGCTGCAAGCCAGCGCCCCAAGATGGCAGCACGGTGGGCAGCCTCGCGCTTGTCACGATCGATCGATACTCGACGGGCAGTCTGTAGCGTAGAGCTCGCCGTCGTCAGGCAATGCCACCTAGAAACAAATTATCATTTTAAATAACGTAAAATAAATGTGGTCATAATTGCCGTCACTGGTGCCTATTATCACTGCAAGTCTCATATTTGCAATATTTCGACTTTTTTGAAGAGCAGCTTTGTAGTTTTAACATAGGCTCTTAGAGTGACAACACTTCATTCGTAATTTGTACCTTTTTGTGCTACAATTAGAGATCTACGTCTGTGAATGTTTTATGTTATATATTTGATCACAAAAAGCATTAACACCTTTTAATGGAAAACAAGTGCGGATGTGAACTACTAATTGTTAAATATAGCTAGAGCATACCCTGTTCATTTTCCGTTACTGGAAAATTACCGAATTCGCTAAAACCTAGACACAAAATTTTGTTTCATACAAATACACATTTAAAGAAACAGCGCAGAAATTAGTGCAAATATTTTGAAATCTACTGATTCGTGTAATATTATGAATTAGTAAGGAAACACACATTTATAACTCTTTAAAATAATTGAGACATTTTGTTACATGTAATTTTCACTCACACACATGCAGACAGGAAATAACCGCAAGGGGGTGGGAAGAATCGGAATATAATGAAATAAAAATATTTTGTAGCGCCTTTATATTTCTTGCAGAGTAATTCCGTCTTGCTAGTTCGAGACCCATCAGTAACAGTGCTTCTCGATTGGGAAATGAATGACCTATATTGACTTTAGTCCGCATCGTAGTCGATATACCACTCCTTCACCTCTTCACGTTCAGCATACAGACGCCAACGCGCATGCACAGCGTTTCTTGAGCACTAATTAAGAGGCACAAACCGTGTTTGGTTGAACCCCTGTCAAAGATTAATCATAGCATAACTACATATTGCAGGTAGCCCTAACTTTTTTTCTTTTTTTTTTTCTTTATTGTTATTTTCAAACCCGTACAAACAGGCAGGCTGTCAGCAGCATGGTACGCCGCTCTTCAGCCGTAGAGGAGATAAAGATAGAACAGAAAGAATACACAAATGTGACATAACGGTGGGTAATAAAACAGTAGACACATAAAGACAAACACGGAGCCGTTCACACTTGACGAAAATTCACTACAAACTGTTGTCACGACGCACTAACACTGAAGATGGCGATGGCACAGGTGAACGATGGAGTATGACGGGAACACTGAACACGAAACACGACGGCACTCACGAGACACTGATGGCGATGATCTCCGGCGCGCGAATGTCCACTCAGCGTGTACGAGTCCGGGGACCTGCCAAGAGAGGAGGTGGAGGAGGAGGAAGGGGAAATGGGAGAGGGGAGAGCAGAGATGCCATGGGCAAAGGAGAGAGGGGGAGGGAGGAAGGGCGAGTGAAGCCCGGAGGAGAGGGTAGGAGGGAGGGGGGAAAGGAAAGAGAAGGGAAGGGAAAAGGGGGGGAGGGAGGGTGCCTGAAGGAAAGGACACAGGAGGGGGGGGGGAGGATCAAAGTTGATAGGAGGGGTAGATGCAGGGGAGGAGGACATCATCAGGGAGGGGGAGCTGGCGGAAGCCACCTTGGGAGAGGGTAAGGAGGGTGGAGAGATGGAGACCGGGTGGGACATGGGAGTACAGGCGCGGCAGCGGGCGGGGGTGGGAGAGGACCGGGGAGACGAGTGGGTGAGGTGGATCGAGTTTACGGGAGGTGTATAGGATTCGTATCCTTTCGAGGAAGAGGAGGAGGTGGGGGAAGGGGATAAGGTCATACAGGATCCGCGTGGGGGAAGGGAGACGGATGCGATAGGCAAGGCGGAGAGCATGGCGTTCAAGGATTTGGAGGGATTTATAAAAGGAAGGGGGGGCAGAGATCCAGGCTGGATGGGCGTAACAGAGGATAGGGCGGATAAGGGACTTATAGGTGTGGAGGATGGTGGAGGGGTCCAGACCCCACGTTCGGCCGGAAAGGAGTTTGAGGAGACGGAGTCGGGAACGTGCCTTGGCTTGGATTGTCTGGAGATGGGGAGTCCAGGAGAGGCGACGGTCGAGGGTGACGCCAAGGTACTTAAGGGTGGGGGTGAGAGCGATGGGACGGCCATAAACGGTGAGATAGAAATCAAGGAGGCGGAAGGAGGGAGTGGTTTTGCCTACAATGATCGCCTGGGTTTTGGAAGGATTGACCTTGAGCAACCACTGGTTGCACCAAGCGGTGAACCAGTCAAGATGGGATTGGAGAAGGCGTTGAGAGCGGTGCAGGGTGGGGGCAAGGGCAAGGAAGGCGGTGTCATCGGCAAACTGGAGAAGGTGGACGGGGGGTGACGGCGGCGGCATATCCGCCGTGTACAAAAGGTACAGAAGGGGGGAGAGGACGGAGCCTTGGGGCACACCGGCGGAGGGGAAAAAGGTGTAGGAATCGGTATTATGGATGGTGACATGGGAAGGACGGCGGGAGAGAAAGGAACCGATCAGACGAACGTAGTTAATGGGAAGGGCGAAGGTTTGGAGCTTGAAGAGGAGACCGGAATGCCATACGCGGTCATATGCGCGTTCGAGGTCAAGAGAGAGGAAGATTGCGGAGCGACGGGAATTGAGCTGTTCGCAAAAGGAGATGAGTGAGGTGAAGGAGAAGATCGTCGGAAGAGAAGGACGGCCGAAAGCCACACTGGGTAACGGGGAGGAGGCGGTGCTGGCGGAGATGCTGGTGGATGCGGCGAGTGAGGATAGATTCCAGGACCTTGCTGAAGACCGAGGTAAGGCTGATGGGACGGTAGGAGGAGACGGCGGACGGCGGTTTGCCAGGTTTGAGGAACATGAGGATACGGGAGGTTTTCCACAGGTCGGGGTAGTAACCGGTGGACAGGACTACATTGTAGAGCCTGGCCAGGGTGGAGAGAAAAGAGACAGGAGCTTCACGAAGGTGACGGTAGGTAACACGATCGTGACCAGGAGCGGTGTTGCGTTTGGTGCGGAGTGTATTGATGAGATCCTGTGTGGTGATGGGGGCATTAAGGTCCGTGTGTGGAATGTTGTCCAAGTACTGGAAACCAGGAGCGAGGGGAGGGACAGAGGTGTCAGTTCGATCGCGGATATCTGGGAAGAGGGAGTAATCGAACTGGGGATCATCAGGGATGGAAAACACATTGGACAGGTAGGAGGCAAAGTGATTGGCCTTACTAAGGGCGTCAGGGAAGGGGTGATCATCGTGGAGAAGAGGATAGTAGGGGGAGGGTTTAGTTCCGGTAAGGCGACGGAAGGCGGTCCAGAACTTGGACGAGTTTATAGGGAGGGTAGCATTTAAACGGGTGCATGTCTGTCGCCAGTCCCGGCGTTTCTTGGCCGCGAGCAAATTTCGAATGTGTCGCTGTAGTTGCCGGTGGCGTCGTAGTGTGTCCGGGTCACGCGTGCGGAGGAAGGCACGGTAGAGACGACGGGATTCACGGAGGAGGAGGACGGCCTGTGGTGGTAAGGTAGGACGGTGGGGGTGGATGGCAACAGTAGGGACGTGAGCCTCCACGGCCTCAGACAAGGTCTGCTGGAGAAAGGAGGCGGCATGGGTGACATCATCGGGACGGCGGTAGGCGAGAGGGTGGCTATCGACCTGAGTGGAGAGGGTATCCCGGTAGGCATTCCAGTTGGCACGGGAATAGTCATGGATGTACTTAGGGGGAATGTCATGACGAGGGTCGGGGCGGGGGCGACGGCCGTCTGAAACGGTGAGGAGGACAGGGAGATGGTCGCTACCAATAGGCTCCAGTAGCCCTAACATTGTTTTTTTTTTTTTTTCTTTATTGTAATTTGGACACCCCATACAAGGTGGGCTGGCAGCGGAACAGTGTACTCCGCTCTTCAGCCATAAGCAGTACAATAAAAAAGAAAGGGAGACAGACAAGTAACAGAATGGCGGTTTAAAAAACAGGAGATACAATAGTTAAAAAACATGAAGCCGTTCACACTTGATGAAACAAACAAGAAAAACCGTCGGCACTGGGCACAAACACTGACGATGTAGATGACACACGTGAACGAAGGAGCGTGGACGGCGAAAAACACTGAGGCACAGACACGACGGCACAGACACTAAAACGAGGGCGATGATCTCCGGCGCGCGAAAGTTCACGAGGCGTGTGCGAGTCCGGGGACCTGCCAAGAGAGGAGGAGGAGGAGGAGGAGGGGGAGTGGGAAAGCGAGAGGGGAGAGCAGGGACGCCACGGGCAGGGGAAAGAGGGGGGAGAGAGGAAGGGGGAGGGGAAGCCCGGAAGAAGAGGGGGGAGGGAGGGGATGGGGGAAAAGGAAAGAGAAGGGAAGGGAAGAGAAAGGAGGGAGGGTGCCGAAGGGAAAGGACACCAGGAGGGAGGGGGGGCAGGGTCAAAGTTGATAGGAGGGGTAGATGGAGGGGACGAGGACATCATCAGGGAGAGGGAGCTGGCGGAAACCACCTTGGGAGAGGGTAAGGAGGGTGGAGAGATGGAGACCAGGTGGGACGTGGGAGTACAGGCGCGGCAGCGGGCGGGGGTGGGAGAGGATCGGGGAGACGAGCGGGTGAGGAGGATCGAGTTTACGGGAGGTGTATAGGATTCGTATCCTTTCGAGGAAGAGGAGGAGGTGGGGGAAGGGGATAAGGTCATACAGGATCCGCATGGGGGAAGGGAGATGGATGCGATAGGCAAGGCGGAGAGCATGGCGTTCAAGGATTTGGAGGGATTTATAAAAGGAAGGGGGGGCGGAGATCCAGGCGGGATGGGCGTAACAGAGGATAGGGCGGAGGAGGGACTTATAGGTGTGGAGGATGGTGGAGGGGTCCAGACCCCACGTTCGGCCGGAAAGGAGCTTGAGGAGACGGAGTCGGGAACGTGCCTTGGCTTGGATTGTCTGGAGATGGGGAGTCCAGGAGAGGCGACGGTCGAGGGTGACGCCAAGGTACTTAAGGGTGGGGGTGAGAGCGATGGGACGGCCATAAACGGTGAGATAGAAATCAAGGAGGCGGAAGGAGGGAGTGGTTTTGCCTACAATGATCGCCTGGGTTTTGGAAGGATTGACCTTGAGCAACCACTGGTTGCACCAAGCGGTGAACCGGTCAAGATGGGATTGGAGAAGGTGTTGGGAGCGTCGCAGGGTGGGGGCAAGGGCGAGGAAGGCGGTGTCATCGGCAAACTGGAGAAGGTGGATGGGGGGTGACGGCGGCGGCATGTCCGCCGTGTACAACAAGTACAGAAGGGGGGAGAGGACGGAGCCTTGGGGCACACCGGCGGAGGGGAAAAAGGTGTAGGAATCGGTGTTATGGATGGTGACATAGGAAGGACGGCGGGAGAGAAAGGAACCGATCAGACGAACGTAGTTAATGGGAAGGGCGAAGGTTTGGAGCTTGAAGAGGAGACCGGAATGCCATACGCGGTCATATGCGCGTTCGAGGTCAAGAGAGAGGAAGATTGCGGAGCGACGGGAATTGAGCTGTTCGGAAAGGAGATGAGTGAGGTGAAGGAGAAGATCGTCGGAAGAGAAGGACGGCCGAAAGCCACACTGGGTAACGGGGAGGAGGCGGTGCTGGCGGAGATGCTGGTGGATGCGGCGGGTGAGGATAGATTCCAGGACCTTGCTGAAGACCGAGGTAAGGCTGATGGGACGGTAGGAGGAGACGGCGGACGGCGGTTTGCCAGGTTTGAGGAACATGAGGATACGGGAGGTTTTCCAAAGGTCGGGGTAGTAACCGGTGGACAGGACTACATTGTAGAGCCTGGCCAGGGTGGAGAGAAAAGAGACAGGAGCTTCACGAAGGTGACGGTAGGTGACACGATCGTGACCAGGAGCGGTGTTACGTTTGGTGCGGAGTGTATTGATGAGATCCTGTGTGGTGATGGGGGCATTAAGGTCCGTGTGTGGAATGTTGTCCAAGTACTGGAAACCAGGAGCGAGGGGAGGGATAGAGGTGTCAGTTCGATCGCGGATATCTGGGAAGAGGGAGTAATCGAACTGGGGATCATCAGGGATGGAAAACACATCGGACAGGTAGGAGGCAAAGTGATTGGCCTTACTAAGGGCGTCAGGGAAGGGGTGATCATCGTGGAGAAGAGGATAGTAGGGGGAGGGTTTAGTTCCGGTAAGGCGACGGAAAGCGGTCCAGAACTTGGACGAGTTTATAGGGAGGGTAGCAGTTAAACGGGTGCATGTCTGTCGCCAGTCCCGGCGTTTCTTGGCCGCGAGCAAATTTCGAATGTGTCGCTGTAGTTGCCGGTGGCGTCGTAGTGTGTCCGGGTCACGCGTGCGGAGGAAGGCACGGTAGAGACGACGGGATTCACGGAGGAGGAGGACGGCCTGTGGTGGTAGGGTAGGACGGTGGGGGTGGATGGCAACAGTAGGGACGTGGGCCTCCACGGCCTCAGACAAGGTCTGCTGGAGAAAGGAGGCGGCATGGGTGACATCATCAGGACGGCGGTAGGCGAGAGGGTGGCTATCGACCTGAGTGGAGAGGGTATCCCGGTAGGCATTCCAGTTGGCACGGGAATAGTCATGGATGTACTTAGGGGGAGGGTCATGACGAGGGTCGGGGCGGGGGCGACGGCCGTCTGAAACGGTGAGGAGGACAGGGAGATGGTCGCTACCAATAGGCTCCAGGACATCCACCGTAATGCGACCAAGGAGGTTGGGGGAGGAGAGGATAACATCGGGAGTGGAGTTGGATTCGGGACGAGTGTGCTGGGGGATGGGGATGAGGTCGCCTTGAAGGGAGGAGAGGAACCGATGCCACCGCCGTAACTGGGCAGCGGAGCGACTATGGATGTTGAGGTCGGCGGCGATCACATAGGAGGAGAAGGTACGGTCGATGTGGGAGAGGAAGTCGAAAGGAAGAGGTGCGTTGGGGCGGACATAGATGGTGGCACAGGTAATGGTAAGGCCGGGGAAGAAGAGACTAAGGATCAGGTGTTCGGTGGGGTCGGGAAGGAGAGGCTGGAGCCGAACGGGGATCTGGCGGTGGTGGCCAATGGCAACTCCGCCACGCGCAACTGGGAGGGGATTATCGGAGCGGTGGAGGAGATAGGGGGAGGTGTGGATGGAGTGGTGGGGTTGGAGGAAGGTTTCATTGAGGAGGAAGGCATCCACACGGTGGGTAGCAAGGGTGTGCAGGAAGAGGTTCTTGTTGGCGGGAAGGGAGCGGATATTGTTGAAAAGGATACGATGCTGTCGCGCCATGATAAGGACTTATACGAGGGTGTCAAGGCGGGAGAAGGTGAAATGGGCCTGGTTATTGGAAAAGGTGGCGTACATTTTAAGGTGGAATATGGAACGGGCGGCGAGGGAGATCTGTTGTAAGGTGTTGGGGCGCTGAAAGGGATGGACGTTTTGAAGGACAATGGTGAGGAACCTGATGATGTCCTCAGCAGTGGGGGGGGGGACGAAGGGAATTGCCAGGAGGGGTGGGGGCGTCCAGGGGACGGACAGGTACGGTGAGTTCAGGAGTGGTGGGAGGGGGTCGGGCTTTGCACTTTTGGGAGTAGGTGGGGTGGGGGAGGCTGCAGGTATTACAGGAGGGAGGGGATTGGAGGTTGGGGCACTGCCGGAGGAAGTGTGCTTGCCGACAATGCGGGCAGGTGGGGGCCTCGCGGCACTCTGCTGTTGGATGTGCATTGTAGCGCAGACATCTCTGGCAGCGCAGGGATTGAGGGGGGGAACGGGAGGGGTCGACCTTGTACCGCTGATTGAAGAGGAGGGCACCCTCCTTCAGGAGACGGTCAATGGAGGGGGCGTCCTCAGAGAAAACCCGCATAAGGCGGGTGGGGCCGGTCGCGTTGAAAATGCGGCGGACCGCCCGCACCTCCAGGGTGGGATGGGCCTTCAGCTCCGCCAGCACCTCCTCCTCCGTGATCGACGGGCTAAGCCGAGTGATCACGGCGGTGAGGGTCGGCGGGCGACGCGGGGGTTGGGGTTGACGGGTAGGAGATGGGGAGGGAGCAGGGGTGAGGGAGGCGTGAGGACCAAAACGGGTGATGGGGAGGCGGGAGAGGATGTCAGTATGGAGGGTTGGGCTGGGGGAGGAGATAAGAACAGAATCCCGTCTGGGAGTAAGGAGAGAGATGGGGACGCCAGGGAAATGTTGGCGGAGGAGGAGGGAGAGATTCCGGGCCTCGAGGAAGGAAGGATCGGGACGGGACAGGAGATATTTGTAGAGACTGGGTGGGGAGGAGGAGGAGCAGGAGGAGGGAGTGGGGCCTGGTGGGGAGACGTCCATGGCATTTTGGGGTGGGGATGGCGGGCGGGGTGGAGCCTTTTTAGGAGCAGAGGAAGTGGAGGCGCCACTAGGGCGTTTGACAGCGGCAGATGGGCGGGTGGTGACAGGAGGGACGGGAACGATGGGGAGGTGGTGGGAAGGGACAGGTCCCGGCACGGACGCAGCAGTCGGCGCCGGAGATAGGGACTGTGACGGTGCAGGCGAATGTGGCAGTGATGGTGATGGTGACGATGATGACGGTGGTGGCGGTGATGGCGATGGCGATGGCGATGGGGAGAGCTGGGCGTGGGCAGTGGCCCGACGGGCCACCACCCTAGCCGGAGCTGCAGTGACAGGCTGGGGGAGTGGGGGGAAAGGATCAGAACGAGAGGAAGAGGCGGGAGATGGGGAGACAAAGAGCGAGGGCGAAGGGATAGAGAGGAGGGGAGGGATGGAAGGAGGGGGGTGGGACTGGGCACACCAAGTGATAGTGGTGGAGGCGGCGGAAGGGGACGTATACACGATGGCGGTGGTGGTAGTAGTGACGGTGGTGGTGGGGGCGGACATGACGACAAGAAGAAGAAAGAAAAACACAGCACTAAAAGGACAGGACACACACTGGGGGACGGCGACGGCGACGGCGACGGCGACGGCGACGGCGAGAGGCAGGGACGCTGCTGCCGCGGACGGGGCCGGGGCGGCGGCGGCTGCTGCTGCTGCTGCTGCTGCTGGCTGGACTGCTGCTGCCACCGGAGGGCTGGCTGGCTGGCTGCGGGACCACTGCTGCAGGCCGGGAACTGCTGGCTGGCTGGCTGGCTGGCTGGCTGGCTGGCTGGCACCTGGAACCCCTAGCACTTCGATTAGCGCGAAAATGGCACTATCGAACGGCGGTAACCTTGCGGTATACCGCCGGAGATGGATGTAGCCCTAACAAGGTTACATGTAACTATATGCATTTGTCACTAACTATAAGAGCGAGTATGAAATATTCTTAGAGTAAGTAGTGTAAACAATCGCTCGCTTATATAAAGGTCTTTAAAGAACAAGAGATATACAGTTGTTGGTTTGAGACCTACATCAAATACTTTCCGATTTGACGCAAAAATGCGAAATAAACGTGCTTGCCAGCTGTCGGCTGCTACTGGATGGCGAACGGCGGCCACACAGCTGTTTCCTGTCGTCACCAACAGATGGCAGCGCGCTAGTCAATGTTTTGCTCACGGCAGTACGTGTTGGTTAACTATGTAGTATTAACAACGGTATTCAAGATGTCGACCTCTTTACAGATTCATTGTAAGTAAAATATAGGCTTAGTATTATGCATATTGAGTGTTAAAACTGCAATTACGCATATCGAGAAGAGAAAAATTAGGACTGAGGGGAAAATGACAAATGTGTTTGTTAACCTGTCACAAAATTTATTCCAAACTAGTTAACAGTTGAAAACTTTCTCTTTTTTATTGTTAGTGCCGTTATGGCTATCGTTAATTTTTTTTTTAACATAATTATTGAGTAACATATTACACCCTACTTTTACAACCGGTACACGCTAAAGAGATCTGTAGTCTGTGTGATCTACCTTACTACAAGACATCTCCCTTAGGTAGCAGTCTCTTTTAATTGCATCAACAGCAAATTTCTCTGGGGAGAGCATCTCATGTAGCTGTGTTCATGTTCTCTAGACATCAAGTATTTAGCAACCAAATTAGTAAAAATAACAGCATTAATAACCTCATTATTATGACAATACGACCTATTTCTGTCTGTGTTTCATATATGTTCATCATTTCTATTACTAAAAGACTTTATCTAGCTTTAAATATGTTTTAGATGTCTCACATCTCAGCTTCTTAGGAACAGATCTGGCATAATACCCTGACAAGTATGTGAAAACAGGCAAGTATTCCTGAACAGACTGAATTTGTTCCTCATTGAAATCGATTATACCGTAAATGTTTGTTGGAGGTAAGGTCACGTCATCTTCACAGTCAGTTATAAAAGGATCTGAATCTATTCCAACTTCTCCAGGAGCGGATGATCGAATTTTCAGGGACAGCAGCGTCTGAAACCTAACCTTGAATTGAATGTCAAAATCTGTCTCAAGATACCAAAGATACCAATCATTGAGATCCTTGCACTGTTCGCTGTTTCCAAAATCTCGCTTCTACAGCACCTGTCTGAACATTTCATGGCAAAACATATTTAAAATTCGTGTCCTCGCTGCAGTACTTGGTCGTCTCTAGATTGCGAATGGAATCTGAAATGGCCAAATGTGTGTTATTTTATAATTCAAATGTGTGTTCAGGACGACATTCCCATATATCCGACAACGATGAAAAACTTTCTAAATATCTGATATTTTGGCCGTTTGTTCCGGAAAGTGGTTTCTGCAGTGCATCCTTGAAAGGGATAATCTACCAGGACATCAAACATTTAGAATATTCCACCATGTACAAATTAATTTTGATGAACTTAGCAGTGCTCTCAAAACTTTCAGCAAAATAATGTTCCTCCAAGGCTAACAAACCTTGATAAGCGATCTCACTGAAACTATTAAGCACAGGTGTGGCATTTTTGTTGCTCAATGTTGCTTTTACAAAGAGCCTTTAAATTAAGTTTGTTGGCAGATTTTATTATCTGTGGATGCACTCCATCATGTACCTTTTTAACTGCAGAGAACTTGCTCACAAACAGTTGTATACTTTCTGAAATTGTTTCAAACTGTGGGTACTTTATTCTCTCATCAGTATCTTTCTTACTGATTCAGTTGTTTGTGACGCATTTTAATATCTGAACAGAACATAAAACACAAAGAGGGGTTTTGTGTCATCACAGGGGTGTTTGTAAAAATTTGACAGTTGAGGAGGGGAATGATGTGGCACGTGTGTTAATTGAAATCTTATCACTAACAACACAGGCTAATTAATACAAATTATGTGTAGCCTATGAAATATTTCCTTAATTAGAGTGTTCTTCACCATTTACGTTCCTAACTGGAGGTATAAAAACCTGAGCACTAGTTGCCACAATTTTAGAACTGAATCCAGTCTCCAAAATGTTACCTCCTGTGTAGTCCAAATAAAGTTTCAAGTGAGTTTTGTCAACCATTAGTGAAACAACATAATCTGATTCACAAAGGAACTGTATCTTCTGTTTTGTACAACAGAAAATTGCCACCTAGCTACTCACCTGTTTGGTGTGTTTCAAAATATGGACTAAATTTATGCAGTGTATTAGGACAGGGTAGCACAAGACACTCATGATATTGAAAATAAAATACTACAAAATATAATAAAATCTAGCTAATATCTGTAATGTTTCTTTTGTTCACCCATCAAATTCACTTCCTCACATAAGAAATTAATGTTGCTACTTCCAGTTTCTTCAAAAAAATTTACCATATTTTCAAATATTTGGTTATGAATAGTGAGTGAGTGGTCTGTTGTGAACTTTCCCAAGTTATCAATACAGTCAATCAAGTCTTTTAAATGGTTTACAGTTACTGGGAAACTCCTTGTACCAAGTTTTGTGGTTTCACTTTTACCAAATGCATATCCTGGTCAGTATTTATTATAATAAAGATCTCACTAAGTGATTAATATTGAAATAAGAGCTAATATTAAATTTTAGATTAATGTACTTACTTCTCCAGTAGTCTATCTATTGAAGGTATCGGTTTCCTGACTGTTTTTCGATCTAAAAGGAAGTAATTGGTAAAGGCTGGTAGTCGCTAGTTTGTTTACGTTTTTTTGCAGTAAATTTGGCACGAGTGTAGATTTTCGTTTTTGACTAGAGTTATTCCTTCAAATCCTAACTAATTCTTTTCTCTCATACAGTTTTTGTGTAGATAAAACTTTCGGAAATAAGTTTAAAAGTTTGTATACATTAGTGTTTGTTTACAGGTCTTGTGCCAACTTGTTGTCTGCTATTGTGTTAAGTTTGTCTGTCAAACCATATGTGACAAATGTGCTGTTTGCATAGGAATTTGAAAGAGCGGGTGTTCTGTGTGGACTGTAAGTTATGGTTTCGTGGAGGGAAGAAAATGAGGCTCTTCGATGGCAGTGTAGGTTATGTAGAAAGGACAGAAAAATCGCTGAACATGAGGCAAAATTTGTGCCCTTAAGGCTGAACTAGAAAACGCAGACTAGGAATTATGTAATTTAAGGAAGGAAAAAGAGACTGAGAACTTGGAAAAAGTAGAAAGCAAAGGGCGAAAAAGGGAAACACTTGAAAAGACTCCAGAAATTCAAATACTAAATCAGTTTGGGTTGCTATCTGAAGTGGAGGAAGGGCTTCATCCAGATGTAGTTGAAAGTAGGTTGAGGCAGAATATTAGCTTAAAGAAGAAAGACAGGTCAGGATCAAACTAGAATAGAAAAGAAGAAGTCTGCTTATGGGGAGCTCTCATGGGAGGAGTGTGAGAAATTAGGTGCGGGGTACTAGGAAACAAGTTTTGTGAAACAAAGTGCTAGCCTTAGGCAGGTGACAGAAAGATTAGCTATGCAATGACTTTGAGAAGGAAGATCAGGTAATTATAGTTGTGGGAGCAGGAAACACCCTGGCTATGAATCCAAGATACAGTATTAGAAGTGACCTGGATAAAATAGGAGCAGAAACTGGGCACACAAATGTGGCGTCTGTGGAGGTCTTTCAGCGCCATGATCAGCCCTGGGTAAACACTGCTTTAAGGCATGTTAACAGTGAGTTGAATGTGCTGCTCCAGACACCGACCAAATCTCACGTAAGTGTTGTTCCAGTTAATGCTATTGGTACGTGGGGATACACTACATACAGCCTCCACCTGATTAGGAAGGGGTAAAATAAGTTGGCTTCTCTATTAGCACAAATCGTAAGGAGGGGGGGGGGGGGACAGTCACACAAGAGGTGATACCCGTGGTGAATGGGTCCAGGCAGACAGATTTTTTAGCTTAAAGTCAAAGTCCAGACAGACAACAATCAAAATAAATATAATAAAAGAAACTTCATGTACAGTAAATAGGGGCAAAGCTAAGGGCAGTATCAACTTACTTCATCAAAATATCAAGGGAATAAAAAATAAAGTAGATGAGCTATTAGCATGTTTAGGTGGTCTCAAAAATAATAGTGTGGTTGATATACTCTGTCTGTCTGAACACCATGTAACTGTAGGGATGGATAGTATCAGTATAAATGGGTATAATTTAGCATTTTAGACTTGTAGATGTAGGATGGATAAAGGAGGAGTTGCCATTTTCATAAAACAAGGGTATAAATACAAAACGCCGCCCGGAGTGGCCAGGCTCTTCTAGCCACTACAGTCTGGAACCGCGCGACCGCTACAGTCGCAGGTTCGAATCCTGCCTCGGGCATGGATGTGTGTGATGTCCTTAGGTTAGTTAGGTTTAAGTAGTTCTAAGATCTGGGGGACTGATGACCTCAGAAGTTAAGTCCCATAGTGCTCAGAGCCATTTGAAACATTAAATACAAAACTATAGAAGTAAGCAAATTCTGTGTTGATCAGCACTTTGAGGTTTCTGCATGTGAACTTCACCTAGATAATGTAGTATTGATATTAGCAACAGTGTACAGGTCCCCATTAGGAGACTGGGAGCTAGTCATTATAAAGTTTGACTCACTATTTTGCTGTCTGTCAGACAAAAAGGAGAATTTATTAATATGTGGTGATTTCAGTCCAAACTTTCTGAGTAATTCTGATAGGAAAAGTGAACTAGAAGTGTTATTAACAACATATAACTTAGAATCAGTGGTCAATTTCCCTGCACGTATAGCACTGTAATAAATAATGTATTTGTACAGAAAGAAGATGTAAAACAAACACATGCTTTCCCTGTGGTAAATGGATTGTCAGACCACGACGCACAATTGATTAACTTACAAATCCTAACAGGGTGTCTAGTTGAGAAGCCATTAAGTAAAAGTGTTAGGTTGCTCAACGTGGTATCTATAGATCAGTTCAGAGAAAGTTTAAGAAATGTTAATTGGGGAGATGTATATAGTGAGCCAAATGGTAATGATTAATGCAACATATTTCTTGATAAATTTTATGCATTTTTGAACATTGTTTCACAAAGAAAATTACTAACTGTAACACCACAAACTTTTCAAAGAACCTTGGATTATTACAGGTATTACAATGTCTTCAGAAAGAAAAAGAAAACCGTATGAGGCAACAAGAACTAATAAACATCCAGAAGTAGTTTTACATTATAACAATTATTGTAACACTCTGAGAAAAGTTGTAAGGAAATCATGAAATATGTATGTTAGAGAAGAAATTAACAACTCTGGTAATAAAATCAAATCAATGTGGAATATTATTAGAAGGGAGACAGGAAAAGTAACGACTGGGGGAAGTAATATTATTATTAAAGTACATAGAAGAGTCAGTTTTGAACAATATTACTCAGATTGAGTTTCATCTAACAACTTTTTGTGAAATAAGTAAAGTTATTAAATCTTTCAAAAATAAATGTTCTGTTGGAGTAAATGACATCTCAAATAAGATATTAAAACAATGTGGAGCAATTATAACTGATGTCCTGAATCACATATGTAATGCATTACTAACTCAAGGTATTTTCCCAGACAGGTGAAAATATACACTTTTCAGGCCTCTCTGCAGAAAGGGGGACACCAAAGATGTCAATAATTATTGGCCAGTATCCTTGCGTACAGCATTTTCAAAAATCTAAGAGGAAGTAATGTACTCAAGAGTGGTTAGCCATCTCAACAGTAATGGGATACGAGTAAATCATAGTTCGGATTTCGAAAATGCTGTTCCACCGAGACAGCTATATACAGATTCACTGTCCACATAATAGAGTCTTTAAATAGTAAAATGTCACCAGTAGGAATTTCTGTGACTTGTCCAAAGCATCTTATTGTGTGAACCATGACATTATGTTACAGAAAGTACAATGCTATGGTGTAAATGGAATAGCATAAGAGTGGTTTAAGTGATACCTACAGAACAGCAAACAAAAAGTTTCTTTGTATGGGTCTTATCTGAAAAAAGAAGCTGAACAGACACTCTTTGTTGATAATATGAGCACCATTATTACTCCGGTAAAAGAATATACATTTCAAAATGATATAAATAAAGTCTCTGGAATAGACATTAATTGGTTTCCTGTAAATGGGTTTACTTTAAACTTTGAAGAAACCCAGTACACCTAGTTATCTTCTGTAAAAATTACTGTTACTTCAATAAATATAACTCACCACAGAAGTCAGTAGACAGGGTAGAGCATACTAAATTTTTGGTTGTATGTATAAATCATAATCTTAATTGGAAAGTACACTCCTGGAAATGGAAAAAAGAACACATTGACACCGGTGTGTCAGACCCACCATACTTGCTCCGGACACTGCGAGAGGGCTGTACAAGCAATGATCACACGCACGGCACAGCGGACACACCAGGAACCGCGGTGTTGGCCGTCGAATGGCGCTAGCTGCGCAGCATTTGTGCACCGCCGCCGTCAGTGTCAGCCAGTTTGCCGTGGCATACGGAGCTCCATCGCAGTCTTTAACACTAGTAGCATGCCGCGACAGCGTGGACGTGAACCGTATGTGCAGTTGACGGACTTTGAGCAAGGGTGTATAGTGGGCATGCGGGAGGCCGGGTGGACGTACCGCCGAATTGCTCAACACGTGGGGCGTGAGGTCTCCACAGTACATCGATGTAGTCGTCAGAGGTTGGCGGAAGGTGCACGTGCCCGTCGACCTGGGACCGGACCGCAGCGACGCACGGATGCACGCCAAGACCGTAGGATCCTACGGAGTGCCGTAGGGGACCGCACCGCCACTTCCCAGCAAATTAGGGACACTGTTGCTCCTGGGGTATCGGCGAGGACCATTCGCAACCGTCTCCATGAAGCTGGGCTACGGTCCCGCACACCGTTAGGCCGTCTTCCGCTCACGCCCCAACATCGTGCAGCCCGCCTCCAGTGGTGTCGCGACAGGCGTGAATGGAGGGACGAATGGAGACGTGTCGTCTTCAGCGATGAGAGTCGCTTCTGCCTTGGTGCCAATGATGGTCGTATGCGTGTTTGGCGCCGTGCAGGTGAGCGCCACAATCAGGACTGCATACGACCGAGGCACACAGGGCCAACACCCGGCATCATGGTGTGGGGAGCGATCTCCTACACTGGCCGTACACCACTGGTGATCGTCGAGGGGACACTGAATAGTGCACGGTACATCCAAACCGTCATCGAACCCATCGTTCTACCATTCCTAGACCGGCAAGGGAACTTGCTGTTCCAACAGGACAATGCACGTCCGCATGTATCCCGTGCCACCCAACGTGCTCTAGAAGGTGTAAGTCAACTACCCTGGCCAGCAAGATCTCCGTATCTGTCCCCCATTGAGCATGTTTGGGACTGGATGAAGCGTCGTCTCACGCGGTCTGCACGTCCAGCACGAACGCTGGTCCAACTGAGGCGCCAGGTGGAAATGGCATGGCAAGCCGTTCCACAGGACTACATCCAGCATCTCTACGATCGTCTCCATGGGAGAATAGCAGCCTGCATTGCTGCGAAAGGTGGATATACACTGTACTAGTGCCGACATTGTGCATGCTCTGTTGCCTGTGTCTATGTACCTGTGGTTCTGTCAGTGTGATCATGTGATGTATCTGACCACAGGAATGTGTCAATAAAGCTTCCCCTTCCTGGGACAATGAATTCACGGTGTTCTTATTTCAATTTCCAGGAGTGTATTTTAGATCTTCTAAGGCGACTAGGTTCTGCAACTTTTGCAGTCAGAATAATTGCCTATATTGAGGATACAGAAATTAGTAAGCTATCATAGTTTACATACTGTAACTCTCTGATCTCATAGAGAGTAGTAATTAGGGGTAAGGTCAGCAATAATTTTAACCGTCAGGGCGGGAACTGTCTCAGCGTTAAGAGACTATACAGGAATTCGAAATATTTATGTCTCACTGTGTGGAAAGGGAGTCGCAGACATCGACAGTAGGATTGCAGTCAGATGTTGCGGCAGAAGCCGATGGAGGTTTCCGTCCTAATTTCGAATTTTTACTCAGATTTGACGCAGCAGACATACCGTGAACGTGAGTGTCCGAAATTCCGTTCCAATTTCTAACAAAATTTTAACCCGGAGTTGTTTTGGGGGCACTCTCTTTTTTGTTACAAGCCACCTTAGTTGTTCCGTTATCTGATCCTGACGAACTGTAAACTAGTGAGCTGGGGTGACATGTAGTGACGATGGCTCCGGACCTCTGGCAGGATGCTCAGACAGTGGAGCCAACTGCAGTCGATATTGGTTACTTGTGTGTCCCGTCATAGCATGATACACAAGTGTGTGGGTCCCATACCAGATAGCACCGACAGCGGCTACTGAACGTCTACAGAGAAGGGCAGCACAAATAATCACAGGTGTGGTTGACCCACGTGAGAGTGCCACGCAAGTGTTGAAACAACACAATCGGCAGACACTTGAAGAGGGCGCAAGTTACCCCACGACAGGCCGCTTACGATATTCCGCAGGCGACTGTTAAGCGAGGAGTCTTCTGTTTTTGTTTTGAACGGCCAGTCTCGGTTGGTCACAGCCAGTGTGCTCCCTACCGCCGTTGGATAAGCAGCTGCCAGCATAAAGTCGTATACTCCTAGCTCACTCATTTGTTACATAGTTTCATTCTTAATTTCTTTGCGTGTTATTGGTACTTGCATTGTTTAAATTAATAAATTTCAGGCGTATTACAGTATTTGAGAGTTGTAGCATCCCGTTTTAGTACCTGAATAGTGTAAAATCGTGTAGTCTCATTTCGCCGTCAAGCAGCGTGTCAGCAGTGCGAAAGTAGCAGCATTACTGCATTTACTAGGCAGTCTTGTATTTTAATAACCGATTAAATTTTGTGTTGATTTGTTTGTGCTCTCTGTAGATTAGTTCAGACGTTCTTTGCATAATAGTTTTTATCATGGATAGGGACTGCAACTGCTGTGTTCGGATGCAGGCTGAGTTGGCATCCCTTCACTCCCAGCTTCAGACAGTGTTGGCTTCGGTCACACAGCTTGAGGCTGTTGGCAATGGGCATCACTGTGGGGGTCCGGATGGGGGTATGTTGGTGACGGCCAGCTCGTCCCACGCATCCCCCGATCGGACTACGACTGTGGCTGCCCAGGATACTGCCCACATTGAGGCTGATCCCTCACCTGTGGTAGAGTGGGAGGTCATCTCGAGGTGTGGCAGGGGGCGAAAGACATTCTGGAGGGCTGAACGGAATGCCTCTCCAGTTTGTCTGACGAACCAATTTCAGGCTCTGTATCCGGCTGATACTGATGTTCAGCTGGAGATGGCTGCTTGTCCTGTTCCAGAGGTTGCCCCTCAGTCTGCAACATCTGGGTAGTCGCAGAGGGTGGGCTTACTGGTAGTTGGGAGATCGAACGTCAGGCGCGTAATGGGGCCCCTTAGGGATATGGCAGCAAGAGAGGGAAAGAAAACCAATGTGCACTCCGTGTGCATACCGGGGGGAGTCATTCCAAATGTGGAAAGGGTCCTTCCGGATGCCATGAAGGGTACAGGGTGCACCCATCTGCAGGTGGTCGCTCATGTCGGCACCAATGATGTGTGTCGCTATGGATCGGAGGAAGTCATCTCTGGCTTCCGGCGGTTATCTGATTTGGTGAAGACTGCCAGTCTCGCTAGTGGGATGAAAGCAGAGCTCACCATCTGCAGCATCGTCGACAGGACTGACTTCGGACCTTTGGTACAGAGCCTAGTGGAGCGTCTGAATCAGAGGCTGAGACGGTTCTGCGACCATAGGGCGGTCGGGTTTCGGGTTCCGCTTGATAGGTCAGGAGTCCACTACACGCAGCAAGCGGCTACACGGGTAGCAGGGGTTGTGTGGCGTGGACTGTTTTTTAGGTTAGATGGCCTCGGGCAAGTACAGAAAAGGCAACAGCCTCAAAGGGTGCGGGGCAACGTCAGGACATGCGGGGACTAAGCAGCAATCGGTATAGTAATTGTAAACTGTCGAAGCTGCATTGCTAAAGTACCGGAACTTCAAGCGCTGATAGAAAGCACCGAAGCTGAAATCGTTATAGGTACAGAAAGGTGGCTGAAGCCAGAGATAAATTCAGCCGAAATTTTTACAAAGGCACAGATGATGTTTAGAAAGGATAGATTGCATGCAACCGGTGGTGGCGTCTTTGTCGCTGTTAGTGGTAGTTTATCCTATAGTGTTGTAGAAGTGGATAGTTCCTGTGAAATATTATGGGTGGAGGTTACACTCAACAACCGAGCTAGGTTAATAATTGGCTCCTTTTACCGACCTCCCGACTCAGCAGCATTAGTTGCAGAACAACTGAGAGAAAATTTGGAATACATTGCCAGATATAGACTGGGACACTCAGATGTTTAGGACGGGTGGTAGGGACAGAGCATCGAGTGACATTATACTGAGTGCACTATCCGAAAATTACCTCGAGCAATTAAACAGAGAACTGACTCGTGGAGATAACATCTTGGACCTGCTGATAACAAACAGACCCGAACTTTTCGACTCTGTAAGTGCAGAACAGGGAATCAGTGATCATAAGGCCATTGCAGCATCCCTGAATATGGAAGTTAATAGAAATATAAAAAAAGGGAGGAAGGTTTATCTGTTTAGCAAGAGTAATAGAAGGCAGATTTCAGACTACCTAACAGATCAAAACGAAAATTTCTGTTCCGACACTGACAATGTTGAGTGTTTTTGGAAAAAGTTTAAGGCAATTGTAAAATGCGTTTTAGACGGGTACGTGCCTAGTAAAACTGTGAGGGACGAGAAAAACCCATCGTGGTTCAACAACAAAGTTGGGAAACTACTGCGAAAGCAAAGAGAGCTTCACTCCAAGTTTAAATGCAGCCAAAACCTCTCAGACAAACAGAACCTAAACGATGTCAAAGTTACCGTAAGGAGGGCTATGCGTGAAGCGTTCAGTGAATTCGAAAGTAAAATTCTATGTACAGACTTAACAGAAAATCCTAGGAAGTTCTGGTCTTACGTTAAATCAGTAGGTGGCTCGAAACAGCATATCCAGACACTACGGGATGATGATGGCGTTGAAACAGAGGATGACACGCGTGAAGCTGAAATACTAAACACCTTTTTCCAAAGCTGTTTCACAGAGGAAGGCCGCACTGCAGTTTCTTCTCTAAATCCTCGCACAAACGAAAAAATGGCTGACATCGAAATAAGTGTCCAAGGAATAGAAAAGCAACTGGAATCACTCAACAGAGGAAAGTCCACTGGACCTGTCGGGATACGAATTCGTTTCTACACAGAGTACGCGAAAGAACTTGCCCCCCTTCTGACAGCCGTGTACCGCAAGTCTCTAGAGGAACGGAAGGTTCGAAATGATTGGAAAAGAGCACAGATAGTCCCAGTCTTCAAGAAGGATCGTCGAGCAGATGCGCAAAACTATAGACCTATACCTCTGACATCGATCTGTTGTAGAATTTTAGAACATGTTTTTTGCTTGAGTATCATGTCGTTTTTGGAAACCCAGAATCTACTCTGTAGGAATCAACATGGATTCCGGAAACAGCGATCGTGTGAGACCCAACTCGTTTTATTTGTTCATGAGACCCAGAAAATATTAGATACAGGCTCCCAGGTAGATGCTATTTTCCTTCACTTCCGGAAGGCGTTCGATACAGTTCCGCACTGTCGCCTGATAAACAAAGTATGAGCCTACGGAATATCAGACCAGCTGTGTGGCTGGATTGAAGAGTTTTTAGCAAACAGAACACAGCATGTTGTTATCAATGGAGAGACGTCTACAGACGTTAAAGTAACCTCTGGCGTGCCACAGGGGAGTGTTATGGGACCATTGCTTTTGACAATATATATAAATGATCTAGTAGATAGTGTCGGAAGTTCCAGGCAGCTTTTCGCGGATGATGCTGTAGTATACAGAGAAGTTGCAGCATTAGAAAATTGTAGCGAAATGCAGGAAGATCTGCAGCGGATAGGCACTTGGTGCAGGGAGTGGCAACTGACCCTTAACATAGACAAATGTAATGTATTGCGAATACATAGAAAGAAGGATCCTTTTGTGTATGATTATATGATAGCGGAACAAACACTGGTAGCAGTTACTTCTGTAAAATATCTGGGAGTATGCGTACGGAACGATTTGAAGTGAAATGATCATATAAAACTAATTGTTGGTAAGGCGGGTACCAGGTTGAGATTCATTGGGAGAGTCCTTAGAAAATGTAGTCCATCAACAAAGGAGGTGGCTTACAAAACACTCGTTCGACCTATTCTTGAGTATTTCTCAACAGTGTGGGATCCGTACCAGATCGGGTTGACGGAGGAGATAGAGAAGATCCAAAGAAGAGCGGCGCGTTTCGTCACAGGGTTATTTGGTAACCGTGATAGCGTTACGGAGATGTTTAGCAATTGCAGACTCTGCATGAGAGGTGCTCTGCATCGCGGTGTAGCTTGCTCGCCAGGTTTCGAGAGGGTGCGTTCTGGCTGAGGTATCGAATATATTGCTTCCCCCTACTTATACCTCCCGAGGAGATCACGAATGTAAAATTAGAGAGACGCACAGAGGCTTTCAGACAGTCGTTCTTCCCGCCAACCATTCGCTACTGGATCAGAAAAGGGAGGTAATGACAGTGGCACGTAAAGTGCCCTCCGCCACACACAGTTGGGTGGCTTGCGGAGTATAAACGTAGATGTAGATGTAGAGTCCAGAGGCGCTCTCCAGCCACTACGCGTCGCTGCTGTAAGGAGGCTGAAGGCAGAGGCAGGCTGGCCACAACACCGAGTCGTCTCAGCACTCGCCCTTAACGCACTCCGTACGCGAAAGTAACGGGAAAAAATGTCGAAACTTGTTACCGTGCCAAGTACTCTGCCATGTACTTCACAGTGGTTTGCAATGTAGTACGGGAATGCAGATGGGACGGTGAATCTGGTGCTTGTAAATACGTCACGTAAGTGGGCGATTTAATGGCACAATTGTGAACAATCGCGTGAGACATGCAGCCATCAAAGGAAATATACGGCACATTTCCAAAGTTCACTATTACGTCTCCCTATGTATTTTAGAATCTGGACGACGTTGACGTATTCTTACCATCGGGTGTGATGTAATCGCTCGCCGATTCATAGAGAAAAATGTGAATGTTAAGAAACTGAACATATAAATGTTTTTGTATGGGATCCGCATTTAGCAAAACACTATTTTGTTTCATATCCGAAACGTGTTTCACTACAATTGCAGCATCATCAGTGGACTTTTATTTCATGGCTGTTTCATAAAGAATGTTCTTTGCTATTTGCAATATTACGTTTTTTTGAAGAACACATGAAGTTATATATTCATACTTTTTGGTGAGAGATTATTTTTTTATAGTGCCTATTTTCTTTCACAGATACAGATCCCACACTGAAGAGCAGTACTCAAGTATTGGTCAAACGACTGTCTTGTACACTACTGCTTTGTTGATGGATTACATTTCCTGAGGATTCTTCCAATGAATCTCAGTCTGGCATCTGCCTTGTCTCCTTTCTACAAGTAGTTTATCTTTGTAGATCGCTGGAGCAACGAAGGGTATGTAGTGTTGGAGAAAAGCACAGGTCATTGCAGTTCCAAGATGGGTCTTACGAAAGATGCACACAATTATAGACTTATGTTGTTGATGTCAATCTGTTATGGGAGATATTCTGCATGCATGTATTAATACGTTTTTGCGTAACGAAAATATCTTCTGTAAAAATGCACACCGATTCCAAAAACAGGGACTTTGCGAAATTCAGCTTGCTCTGTTCCTCCACTAAACATCAGCGCCCAGGTCCATGCCATGGAGAGAGGGAGAGATACAGCAATAGAGTTGCAGCAACAGGTGGGGGCGGGAGGGCGTGGAGAGGAAGGAGGAAACCAGGGGATGGGGGGATCAAGCCTGTGGACAGTGTAAAGGATGTGAAGATGTTGGGGGAATAAGAGGATGATGCCAAGGTACTTGAGGGTGGGAGTGAGGGCAATGGAGCAGCCATAGATGGTAAGGTAGAAATACAGAAGGCGGAAGGAGGGGGTGGTATGGCCTATGATGATTGCCTCAGTCTTTGAGGGATTAATCTTAAGGAGCCATTGGTTGCACAAGGTGGTGAAAAGGTCAAGGTGTGACGGGAGGAGGCGCTGGGAATGTAGGAGGGAGGGGGCAAGAACAAGGAAGGTGGTGTCATTGGCATATTGCAGAGGATGGTGGTGGGGACTGCAGCATGTCTGCCACATATAAGAGGTAGAGAAGAGGGGAAAGGACAGAGCCTTGGGGCACACCTGCCGAGGGGTAGAAGGTAAAAGTGGTGGAGTTGCAGATGGTAATATAGGAGGGGCAGTGAGAGAGGAAGGACGCTACGTTCAAGGTCAAGGGACACAAAGATGGCAGAGCGACAGGAATTTAGGTCAGTGGGAAGGAAGGTAAAAGGTAGGTAGAAGGTAAAAGTGGTGGAGTTGCAGGTGGTAACGTAGGAGGGGCAGTGAGAGAGGAAGAAGGCTACGTTCAAGGGATACAAAGATGGCAGAGCAACAGGAATTGAGGTCAGTGGAAAGGAAGTGTGTCAGGTGGAGGAAGAGATCATCGGCAGAGAAGGAAGGTCAAAAGACACATGGGGTCAATGGAAGGAGACAGTGCTGGTGGAGGTGTGGTGGATGCGGCAGGTAAGGATGTATTCCAGGACTTTCTGAAGACTGATGTGAAACTGATAGAGTGGTAGGAGGAGGTGTTGGAAGGGGGTTTGGCAGGTTTGGGAAACATAAGGATCTGGGAAGTCTTCCACAGGTCGAGGTAGAAACTGGGGGAGATGATAACATTAAAGACGGTGGCTAGTACTGTAACTAAGGAGAGGAGGGTTGTTTGAGGTTGTGGTGTGTAATACGATCGTGACCGGGAGCTGTGTTGCATTTGGTGTGTAATGTGGTGACGATTGGGGTATTGAGATCGGTTGGTGGTGTGGCCCCCAAGTACTGGAAGCTAGGAGCAAGTGGGGGGAGAAAAGTCTCAGTGCGGTCCTGGATGTCATGGAAGAGGGAATAATCAAATCGTGGATCATCAGGGATGGAAAGGACGTCAGACAGGTGGGATGCAATATGATTGGCCTTACTGGTATTGTCCAGGAAGAAGGTTTTGTGTCAGTAGTTAGGTGGACGGTTGACTAGTACTTCGAGGAATTAATATGCAGTGAAGCATTAAGACTGGTGCATGTCTGTCACCAGGCCTGGCGTTTTTTGGCCATGAGCATGTTTCTAATATGGTGTTGGAGTTGCCAGAGGTGGAGGAGTGTGTCCAGTTCCAGGTATGGAAGAAGGAGTGGTAAAAGCGATGGGATTCGTGGAGGAGGAGTATGGCCTGTGGTGATAAGGTAGGATGGTGAGGGTGGTTTGTTTTGGTGGGGATGTGCACCTCAATGGCCTCTGACAAAGTCCAGTGGAGAAAGGAAGCGGCATGGATGATGTCATCAGCGTGCTGGTAGCTGAGAGGGTGGTGTCCGAACTGGGTATTTAAGGTATCCCAGTAGGCATCCCAGTCAGCACGGGAGTCATTATGGACGAGACTCGGGGCCAGGTCTGGGTCATGGGCTGAGTGAGGACGAGGTCTGCCTGGTAGGGTGAGCAGTATCGGAAGGTGATTGCTACCTATAGGGTCAAGGATGTCTGTAGTAATGCCCCCAAGGAGGTTTCGAGGGGCACAGACTACATCGGGAGTGGTATTGGATTCTGGGCGGGTATGTTGAAGGAGAGGGGGGAGGTCACCTTGGAGGGTGGCAATAAACCAATGCCACCGCCATAACTGTGTGCATGTCAGGCTGTGGATGTTGAGGTCGGCGGCAATCATGTAGGAGGAGAAGCTGCGGTCTATGTGGGCGAGAAAATCATATGGGATCGCGGTAATAGGGCAGATATAAATGGTGGCACAGGTGACGGTGAGGCCAGGGAAGAAGAGACTGAGAATCAGGGGTACAGTAGGGTCATTAAAGAGAGGTTCAGGTCGAACAGGGAGATGGCAGAGGTGGCCAATGACAACTCCACCACGCACAACAGGAAGGGGATTGTTGGTGCAGTGAAAGGTATACTGAGAGGTGTTAATTGTGTGAGTAGGCTGAAGAAAGGTTTCATTGAGGATGAAGGCATCCATGTGGTGGTGGGGGAGGGTGTGGAGTAGGAGATGTTTGTTGGTGGGGAGGGAGCGGATATTGTTGAACAGAATATGGTGCTGCCGTCACACCTTAGCAGCGAGCCTAGACTATGTAAAACTAATTTTTTTCTTTATTGTTATTTTAACACCTTACATAAAAAGGTGGGCCAGCAGCGGCAATAATACGCCGCTCTTCGGCCACGGACAGTACAAACAGAATCAAGGAAGACATAGAAACACAAAATAATAATGGTGGACAAAAACAGTAGACACAGGAGCAAAAAAAAAAAAAGCATGAAGCTGTTCACAGGTGTAGAAAAATAAAAAACTGTCAGCACTGACGGTTGAGATGACCCACGTGAATGATGGAGCGTGGGCAGCGAAAACACTGAAGCACTAACACATGATGACACACACACAGAACTGATGGCGATGATCCTCAGTGCACGAATGTTCACTTGACGTGTGCGAGTCCGGGGACTTGCCAAAACGGGAGGGTAGGGGAGCAGGAAGAGGGGAGAGTGTAGATGCCAGGAGCAGAAGAGAAGGGGTGAAGAAAGAAGCTACAGGGGTCTAGGTGAAGCCTGGGAGTAGGAGGGGGAGGAAGGGAGGAGGGAGAGAATGGAGAGAGGGTGCCCTAGGGAAAAAACACAGGAAGTGGAAGAGGAGGATCAAAGTTGATAGGAGGGGGAGATGGAGGGGATGAGAGCATCATCAGGGAGGGGAAGCTGGTGCAAGCCACCTACGGAGAGGGTATGGAGAGTGGAGAGATGGAGAGCAGATGGGACGTGGGAATACAGGTGCGGCAGTGGACAGGGGTGAGAGAGGATGAGAGAGACAATCGGGTGAGGGGGATCAAGTTAAAGGGTGGTGTAGAGGATCCATATCCATTTGAGGAAAAGGAGGAGGTGTGGGAACAGAATAAGGTCATTGATGATCCACGTGGTGGAGGGGAGACAGATGCAATAGGTGAGGTGGAGAGCATGTTGTTCTTGGATTTGAAGCGATTTGTGAAAGGTAGGAGGGGCGGAGCTCCGGGCAGAGTAGGCATAGCAGAGGATAGTGTGGATGACGGATTTATAGGTATGGAGGATGGTGGAGGGATCCAGACCTCATGTGCGGCCAGAAAGGAGCTTGAGGAGACGTAGTTGAGAGCATTACTTGGCTTGGATAGTCCAGAGATGGAGGGTCCAGGAGATTTGAAAGTCAAGTGTGACGCCAAGGTACTTGAGGGTGCGGGTGAGGGCGATAGGATGGCCATAAATGGTGAGACATAAATCAAAAAGATGGAAGGAAGGGGTGGTTTTGCCTACAATGATCGCCTGGGTTTCAGAAGGATTGACCTTGAGCAACCACTGGTTATACAAAGTGATGAACCGGTCGAGATGGGATTGGAGAAGGTGTCGGAAGCAGGGTGGGGGCGAGGGTGAGGAAGGTGGTGTCATCGGTGTACTGGAGAAGGTGGACAGGGGGTGTAGGCAGTGGCGTGTCTGTCTTGTACAGAAGGTAGAGAAGTTGGGAGAGGACGGAGCTTTGGGGCACACCAGCAGAGGGGTAGAATGTGTAGGAATCCGTGTTACGAATGGTGCAAAAGTAAACATCTATGGTCAATATAAATGTAATTTTCAAGCAAATCCTGAAGACGCAGTTTTGTAATATGATGGTTTATACCTCTCAGGGTCCTTAGGATACCTAAAAAAAAGACAGATGTGTTATCTCCTTCTTGCTGTTGCTGCAATTTACGCTACCGCTCCCATTTGTAAAAACTATTGTACAAACTAAAATAAACAACTACTATTCGCTCTCGTTTTCTCAATCGCGCTGAACTCAACAGTTAACTTACTGGCCGCTTGGCGCGCTTCTGGCGTAGTAGGCGACAAAACCGAGGCAAAGTGTCGCAACTGTTATGTCAGACTGTGGCTTTATGCCGAATAGCTCGGACCTGCCCTCTGTCGGTGTCAGTCCGTACTACGTGGTGCGGCTGCGAGCATCTGCCACCAGCTGCTATTCTCTGACGTCAGTATCTTGCACCACGTGGAGCCGCCATTGTGCAGACTCCCCGCCTTTACACGACGTGCAGTCTTTTGCTGCCCTGTTCCTTCAAAGCTGAACGTTACGATCAGACAGACTGCAACCTTTTTTTCTCGTTTATGATCACTACACTACTCGATCGAAGAAAGACTGATCCCAAATCAGTTGGTATGAAAATAGGAGTTCGTAGCCGATACCATAGCAAGTTTCATTGGATAAGACGCAACATGTCAAATAATTCTGTGTGTAGCAGCTCTCTTTGACGGTATGGTGCTGTTTGCGGCTGGTGCACAGAAAACACCGGAAATTTGGGTAACAACCTAAGATATTACTACTCTGGAAATTCAATTACAAGACTAAGAAAAAAGTATGCACAGGCAAATAATTGATAAAATTCGTAGAAACTAAGCGTGAGTTTTTATGTCTATGGCAGGGGTTCCCAACAAAATTATCTCGAGGACCCCCTCACCGAGCATGATTGGTACTTTGTCATATCACAGTACCAAGTAACTAAAAAGCCAAATTAAGAGTCCTTTTATATGTTTCCTATTTTTGTAACTTAGAAAAAACACTGACATATTCGTTATTGAAATAATATTGAGCTTAAAACTTTTTCAATTTAACCATCATTGCTATCGTTAAATTTCTGATTATTGCTCAAAATCTTTGTCTTCAGATCTGGGTGTTTAGTATAACAAACTCCTTAAAAAAATAAAAAATTGTGTATGAACTGAAAATGTCAGGAAAAATTTAAAACTGAATGTATTGGTCTTTCAAGTGTACTACTCTTGAGATTGCATTGAGGAGACATGTGTGAAAAATAAGGAAACACTAATTTCATACAAGGTATTATTTATTTGAAAAAAATACGGTTGCAACAGAGTACTCCATCCATAAACAGTTAGTTTTCAGTTCTTAGTGAGATCAGTTCAATCTGACCTTTGGGTCCATTATTTCTGAAATATTAGGTTCCAGACTTGAAACTTCCACTCTGAGATCCGACCACATGTCGAGCCGATTCCTATATGTGTTTTTCATGAAACACATGGAGGAAAATGCTTACCTTTACCGATACGTGGTTGCAAATGGAAGGATCTTTTTCACTGCTTATCTTCAAGTTTCTTGTAGTCCTTGCGTGCTGATGCCCAGAAGTCTGTAATTTAACACCGATGAAAATGTTTATTATTATACCACAGCTGGCCAGATTCACAAGCCTCGGATTTTGTTTATTTCTTCACAGCTGAAGGGATTTCGAATCCATCTGTCGTCAGGGTCAGGTTCAAGGAAATACTCTTTAAAAGCGGTGGCTAGGCTGCGTAGATTCTCGGATACATTGACCTTAATCTGGTCAGGCAAACTCTCCTGTGATGACTCCAAGAATAGTTTTAAAGTAGAAAAGTTAGGGAGTGACTCGTTTTCTCTCCTTGACGCCCAGATCTGACACTCTTTGACCATAGCACTAATCTTATCCTCAACTTTGATCATATCTACATTTTTTCCTTGTGAAGTTTAACATATTCAAGTGTTCAAACACATCAGCTAAGGACGCAACTGAGCAAAGCCAAGAGAAGTTAGTGAGAAAATCCGCGTACTTTGTGTCAAGAAGGAAGACACGAAACTTCGTCTCTAAGTTCAAAAAATCTTGACGAGATCCTCCCTAGAGAAAGCCGTATTACTTCCGTATGAATAAGAAATTGCTCATGCTCACTGCCGATCTTTTGACACAACAAAGAAAATAATCTGGATTGCAGATGTCGAGTTTTAATGTAGTTGATGACTTGAAGTACTTTGTTAAATATCTTTTGCAATCTTTCTCCTACTAAGGCTTCACGATGGATACAGCAGTCAGTCCATTTCACCTCAGGGGCTACTGCTTTGATACGAGCTAGAAGTCCTGTCTTTTTGCCAGCCATTGACTTTGCTCCATCTGTCGACATGCCCACACATTTTTTGCAGGTGACATCGTGTTCATTGAAATAAGTATTCAATACAGTAAAAATATCGTCTGCTCTTGTTAGTGTGAGAAGAGAAGTTTGTTAAGTTTATTGCCAGTGCTTTCACAGACCATGTTGTTTATATATTCAATACTCTGTATTAAAACAGTAGTGTTTGTAAAGCGTTGTTTTCGCGGAAGCTACAGTTAAAAATGGACCGTTGGTTAAAAAGTGTTTCATTAAAACAGATGAAGAGGAAGATAATGCATTTGATGTTAAAGCAAATAAGTCAGTGACTCTCGAACCGCAGTTGTCAGTGTCCATTGAACCTAAATAAATCAAGAAGAGAAGTGAGAAGAGAAGTGAGAAGAGAAGAGAAGAAAAAGAGAAGTTTCAAACACTTGGTCCTCCCAGAAAAATCGTGCGAAAACCAATATTATAACTTTTTTTTTGATGTGTCTGTGCTTTCATCCAATTGTAGAGCGTACATGTCACTCATGCAAAGTCTAGCCAGCAATGTTTCTTCGATATTAACTGCCATACCAGTAATTCGTCTTCGAACAGTATTATTTGAGAGCGGGACAGTTCCTATTACCTTAGCAGCTCCATCACCTAACATTCTTTTGCAAAGTATTATTGCTGATGGCAGTATAAGTTCCTCAGAAATTGTTTGGTTTTTCCCACATTTAGCAACAAGCTGAGCCACCTCATAAGACGCAAGTGTTGCATTTTCATTCACATTTGCACCACAGTGTTTGGTAATTGTTTTACGCGATATTTTCAACTCTCCTAATTTATTTGTCAAAAAATTTAATGACTTACATTTGTACTCTGGGTGGTTTTTTTCAAGATGGCGCCAGAGTTTTGCTGGTTTCATATATTTATTAGAAAGGTTTTCATAGCAAATTATACATTGAGGTTCAGGCTGTAGCTCGGTCCAGTAAACGTAAAATCGATTTCCAAGTAATCAGAGTTGCATTTTCTAATTTTTCCAATAAGCTTAACACTGATCTTGGAAGAGTTAGGTTCAAGGGACGCCGACGATTTAGGTTCAATGGACACTGACAACTGCGGTTCGAGAGTCACTGACTTACTTGCTTTAACATCAAATGCATTATCTTCCTCTTCATCTGTTTTAATGAAACACTTTTTAACCAACGGTCCATTTTTAACTGTAGCTTCCGCGAAAACAACGCTTTACAAACACTACTGTTTTAATACAGAGTATTGAATATATAAACAACATGGTCTGTGAAAGCACTGGCAATAAATTTAACAATGGCCTATTGTCGTCTGAAATGCGAGTTTCTGTGCAAAGTGACTGGCAGTTGTCAGCTGCAAAGAGGCAGCACGCGCAGTCAATCGGCATACAGCACAACTATTTGCCTCCATCTAATTCTAGTTTTGCGCTAGAGTGTGCTAGTGTCAGTTGGCTCTAGGAAGACGCCAGAAGCAGAAGTTAGTGTTCGCTAAAACTCTGCTCATGCAGGAAGCGGTCAAAACAAAAAATCTGTTATCATACGAAATATATTTAATATATCTTTTATCCTAATAGCACCTTGCAGACCCCTCTGGCATAGCTCGCGGAGCCCTGGGGGTCTGTGGACCACCTGTTGGGAACCACTGGTCTACGGTAGCTGAAGATGGTGATGAATAGATGGGCAGGGAAAGAAGTAAACTCTTAGTACTTCAAAAACTAAGTGTCTCATTTGTTCAAAAGGGGAAGTTTAGAAATACTTCAAGTAGCAATTTTGTTGGTTTTTAGCAACGAGATATGATGATGGACATTAAATACAAGTATTTATCAAAGAGCTGAGTGTTGTAGTGAGAGCAATGTGAAGATGCGTGATGGCAAGGGGGGGGGGGGAGAAAGGAAACCACAGAAATGGGCCATAAACCACAGAACTGGGCCAGAAACCACATTGCTCAAGTTGACGAAAATGCAGCTAGGAAGGAAATAATGAATTAGAAAGAAAATGGCGTTTGCAGCGACGCGAATTCATGATAGGAACAGGTTCCTCACTGCCTTTGTACCAACCCGAAATAAAGATATACATAAACACGCAAATTGGTGACGTGCACAGACACGAACACTTGTACCATTCTTACAATACATTCTTCGGCGCGAATCTAGTGATTCACACCGCTTCAAATATTCTTTACAGAACAGTAGCGGTCACTTGCCTATTGTCTCCAGATCTTTTTGTTTTTCCTTTATTGTATTTCAATGCCCCTATCTGGAGCAGGCTGGCAGCAGCATATGCGCTGCTCTTCAGCCGAAAGACAGGAATTATTCAAAAGAAGACACTTAAAATAATAGAAAGGAGAAAGTATGGTGTACATACATATAAAAAAGGGGGAAAAGTACGGAAGAGAACAGACAAGAAGGGGGCAACTGTAAAAGTGAGATAAAAACCGTAATAAAAGTAGTGCACACAAAACAAAATCACACACAGGATTATAAGAGTAACGACGTAATACATAACAATCACTGGCAGTAACGCTATGTATAAGTCCAGCACACAATTAAAATCACAGCTTTTGACACGCAGGAGAACAGCACCAAACACAACACTGACATAGCACACTGATTACGATGAGCAAACAGAGGATCTGCTAGGGGCATGGAGATGAGGGACAAGGGAAGATGGGAAGGAGGGCTGGAGAGGGAGGAGATGGGTGGGGACGTGCCGAAGAGAGCTGGGGAGCAAAGACGTGGGAGGTTCAATATGGCTCTGAGCACTATGCAACTTAACATCTGAGGTCATCAGTCGCCTAGAACTTAGAACTAATTAAACCTAACTAACCTAAGGACATCACACACATCCATGCCCGAGGCAGGATTCGAGCCTACGACCATAGCGGTCGCTCGGTTCCAGACTGTAGTGCCTAGAACCGCACGGCCACTCCGGCCGGCAGATGTGGGAGGGAAACAGTCAAGGATGGGTGCAGGGACTCAGGAGGGAAGGAGAAAAATCCACTCTGGGAGGAGGAGGGGAAAGGAAATGGGGGCCCTGTGGAGTAGGGGAAACAAGGCCAGCCTACAGGTGCAAGGGAACGGTAGATCTCACGCTGAAGTTCAATGTCAATGAGGGGTGTTGCTGGAAATTGCCCTTATAAACGAAATGGGGGGTGTGGAGGTGGAGGGAGGGAGGGATACAGCAATACAGGCACAGCAACAGGCAGGAGGTGGAGAGGAAGGAGGAATCCAGGGGGTGGGGTGGATCAGCCTGCAGTGTAAGGGATGTGGAGATGTTGGAGGAAAAGGAAGAGGTGGGGGAAGGGGATGAGGTCATATAGGAGACACATGGGGGAAGGAAGGCAGGTATTGAAGGCAAGTTGGAGGAGATGGCGTTCTAAGAATAGAGGACATTATAGAAGTGGAAGGGAGCGGAAATCCAGGCAGTGCTGGAATAGCAGATGATAGGACCAATGAGGGATTTGTAGGTGTGGAGGATGGTAGAAGGATGCAATCCCCATGTCCAGCCATACAGGAGTTTCAGGAGATGGAGGTGGGAATGGGTTTTCTGCTGGTCATGAGATGAGGGATCCAGGTGAGTTGATGGTCGACAGTGAGGTCAATGTATCTGAGGGTGGGGGTAAGGTTGATGGGGCAACCATAAATGGTGAGGTGGAAATTGTGGAGACAGAAAGAGTGGGTGGTGTGGCCTATGATGATTGTTTGGGTTTTACAGGGGTTGACATGAAGGAACCATTCATTACACCAAGTGGTGAACTGGTCAAGGTGCGTTTGGAGGGCGCATTGGGATCGTTGAAAGGTAGGATAGAGAGCTAGAAATGCGATGTCATCAGCGTATTGGAAGGTGGCTGGGTATATTAGTGGTGTACAGGAGATAGAGGAGAGGGGAGAGGTGAGAACCCTGGGGGATGCCAGTATTGGGATAAAAGATATGGGATTTGGAATCATAGATGGCGACATAGGAAGGATGGCGTGAGGGGAAGGATGTGACCAGCTGGAAAAAATTGATAGGCAGGGTGGAGGTTTGGGATTTAAAGAGGAGACCGAGATAGCATACATGGTCATAGGCGTTTTGGAGGTTCAAATGGTACAAATGGCTCAGAGCACCATGGGACTTAACATCTGAGGTCATCAGTCCCCTAGAACTTAGAGCTACTAAACCTAACTAACCTAAGGACATCACACACATCCATGCCGGTGGCAGGATTCGAACCTGCGATTGTAGCGGTAGTGCGGTTCCAGACTGAAGTGCCTAGAACCGCTCGGCCACTCCAGCCAGCTTTTGGAAGGTCGAGGGAAACGAAAACAGCAGAGTGACGGGAGTTAAGCTGGAGGGAGAGAAGGTGGACGAGGTTAAGGAGTTGGCCTTCGGCAGAGAAGGTGGGTGAGAAACCACACTGGGTAAGGAGGAGGAGTTGGTGTTGATTAAGGTGCTGATGGATGTGATGGGAGAGGATGGATTTGTAGACCTTACTGAAGATGGAGGTCAGGCAGATGGAAGAGGTGACAGAAGGTGGTTTATTGAGTTTGAGGAGTAAGAGGACGCAGGAGGACAGTGGAGAGGATGACATTGTATAAATTGGCAAGGAGAGTCAGAAAGGAGAAGGGGTGTTCTGTAAGGTGGTGGTAGGTGACACAGTGTTGACAGGGCCCACGTTACATTTGGACTGGAGGATAAGTTTAATTTCGTTTGCTGTGATTGGAATGTTGATATTGGAGAGGGGCAAGTGCCACAAGTACTGGAGACTTGGAGCAAGTGGAACGAATGAGGTATCTGTGTGGGGAAAAGACAATAATCAAAGTGTGGATCATGAGGGATGGAGAAAACCTCAGAAAGGTGGGAAGCGAAGTGGTTGGCCTTACTGAGATTATGTGGAAGCCAGTGAGATGGACCATTACTTTGAGGAGTTGGTAGGGAGGGTGTTATTGAGTGGCGTGTCCTGGCGCTTTTTTGCTCCAATAAGGTTCTGTAAGTGTCACTGTATTTCCTGGTGCTTTTGGAGTGTATCCCTATCATGAGTGTGCATGAAGGAGCAATAGATGCGGATGGATTCACAGAGGAGGAGGACAGCCTGTGGAGCGAGAGTGTGATGGTTTGAGCGGATGGTTTTAGTTGGAAAATGGGCCTCCATGGCATCAGTAATGGCCTTCTGAAGGAAGGACGTGGTGTGGATCATGTCATCAGGATTGTGATAGGTAAGATGGTGGTCTTCAACATGGGTGGCGATGGATTCCCAGTAGGCATCCCAGTTGGCACAATGGTAGTCATGAACTACCTTGAGAGGGGATGATGGGCAATGAGCCAGAGGGGAGTGGTGAGTAGATATGGTGAGAAGGATGGAGAGGTGGTCACTACCTGTGGGGTCAAGGATGTCGATGGCGATACACTAAAGGAGGTTGGCAGAGGCAATGACAACATTGGAGGGTCGTGTTGCTTTTGGGCAGGTGTGCCAGAGAAAGGTAAAAACGTCACCAAAGTGCGGCAGGGGAGCAGCTATGGATGTTGATACTGGTGGCAGTCAGATAGGTGGAGAACATGGGGTCAATGTGTGAGATAAAGTCATAGGGAATAGGAACAGTGGAGAGAACATAGGTGGTGGTGCAGGTAATGGTGCAGGAGGGAAGAAGACGTTGAGGATAAGGTGTTTGGTGGGCTCATTGAGGAGGGGCTGTAACCAGACGAGGAAGTGCAGATAGTATGGGGGGGCTGGAGAAAGGTTTCATTCAGGAGGAAGGTGTCGATCCAGTATTGAAAGAGGGTGTTCTTCAGTAAGTATTTGTTGGTGTGGAAGAAGTGGAATAGGGTGCGACACTCGTGCTATGCCATGATGAGAAGATACGGGGGTGAGGAGAGAGGAGGTCAGAGGCTTAAACTAGGGTGTCAAAGCGAGTGAAGGTGAAGTGGGCTTGGTTGTGGAAGTAAGTGGCGAAGGTGTTCAGGTGAAAGAAGGAGCAGGCAGTGAGGGAGATATGTTGGTGGGTGTGGGGGCGTTAGAAAGGGAGAATATTTTGGAGGACTATGGTGAGGAACTGGATGATGTCTTCAGCAGTGGGGGGTGGACAAAGGGAATTGTTGAGGTGGATCAGATGGATCAGTGGGATGGACAAGGACAGTAAACTTGGGGATGGCAGGAGGCAGTTTAGTTTTACACTTGTGGGAGTAGGTGGGATGGGGGCCATTGCATCTGTTATAGAAAGCAGTGGTGGCAGGGTTGGGGCTGTTTTTAAGAAAGTAGGAGACCCTGCAATGCGGACAGGTGGGATGGGTGGTTTGCATTTGGGGATCAGGTGATCATTGTGCATGAGGCTGTACTAGCAGTTGTAGGATTGGGGAGGGGATTTTGAGGATTCAGCAGGGTGGCAGCGATGGAAAATCAGCACTCCTTGGGTGAGGTGGTGGTCAGTGGAGGGGGGCGGACTCCAAAAAGACATGCATGAGATAAGTGGGACCAGAAGCATTTTGAATATGGCGGCCAGAGCGAATTTCTAGATCCCAGTGTGAGTTCAGTTCTGCCAACCCCTTATCCTCCATGATCACCAGTTTGTCTTGGTGATCATCGCAATGTTGGTGGATCGGCGATGGGGAGGCTGGGTCTGACGAGGAGAGGAAGAGGATAGGAAGTGTGTGAGGGACACATGGGGACCAATCACAGTGCATGGGAGTTTATGGAGGAGGTCAATTTGTATGGACTGATGGTGGGACTTGATGAGGACTGAGACCCTGCAGGGAATCAATTGGGAGATGGGAGCACCAGGTAGTTACTTTCGTATCTCCATTGTGAGGGTACAGGCATAAAGGAACTTGGGGTCCAGGATTGACAGGACAAAGGTATGGAGGGTGGGGACTGGGGTATGGGTGGCAGGAGGAGGGGTGGTGTCTATGGAGATGATGGCAGGAGTGGGAGGAAGCAGTGACTTTTTGTGTGAAGTGGGGGGAATCGGCAATGTTGCACTGATGGTTGTTTTGGTGATTGTAGGCCAGGAGGAGGAGAGAGGGATGGGGAAGAGAGGGAGGTGGCAGGTGGCAGATCCTGTAGTCATGGTAGAGATGCCAGGAGAAGCAACTGGTTCAATTGTGGTGATTGTAGTGCAGCATAATGCGATGCATGTGGGGGCACAGATGATGAAGTGATGGGGGTGAGAGAGGTGAAGCCAACCACCTGAAGGGTGGCAGGAGAGGGGGCAGTGGAGGTGTAATTGAGGGCAGGGGCAGTAGTGGGAGCTGTTGTAGTCGTGGAGGCAGGGGGAAGGGTGAAGATTTTAGGGTAAACAGCAGGGGAGGAGATGGAAGAGTGGGTCACTCCATGATGTGACAGTGGAAGAGGGAGAGGGGGAGGTTTAGACAGTTGAGGCAGAAAGACTCATGACAGATGGATGGCGAGATGGATGGCGGTGAATGGATGGATAAACAATGACAATAGATGGCAATAGATGGATGGACAGTGACTGACAGACAACAGGCAGGCCGATGATGGACGGTGGTGGATGGACAGCAGGCGGTATGACGATGAACGGTGGTGGGCAGACAGACGGATCGCAACAGACAGACAACATGCGGCAGGGAGCACCAGGCAGCAGTGATGGCAGTGGTGAGCCCCGGACGGCAGCTAACAAGCAGGCAGGCAGGCAGCCAGACAAAAATACAGATACAGCAACACCAACACATGCTTCGAAACTGGAGATTACCCCCTGAGGGTAGCCCAGTCTGTGTAATCCATAGACTTCAAAGGATGTTTATGAGGTTTTTTTTCCTTTATAGTAATTTTGATACCTGTACATCAAGTAGGCTGGCAGCAGCATTCTACGCTGCTCTTCAGCCTTCTAGTCCACAAAGATAATACAGAAAGAAGACACATATTAGACATATTGACGGGCAAAAAACAGTAGACATAGAACACAAAAACACAGACCCATTCACACTCGACGAAAAATGCAATGAAACACGTTGGCACAGCGCACAAACACTGATGATTTCGACGGCACAGGTGAACGTTGGAGCGTGATGGCTAACACTAAACACAAACACGATGGCACACACATGGGAAACGGATGGCAATGATCTCCAGAGCGCGAATGTCCACGTAACATGCGAGTCCGGGGACCTACCAAGTGGGGAAGAAGGGGGACGGGTAGGGAGATGGGAGAGCAAAGACGCCAGTGGCAGAGGAGATGGGAGGAGGAATGGAGGGATAGGGTACGGGAAGCCCGGGGAAGTAGTGGGGAGAAATAGAGGAGGGAGGGAAGAGGGAGAGAAGGGAGAGAGGGTGCCCAAAGGAGCAAACACAGGAAGAGGGAGGATCAAAGTTGGTAGGAGGGGTAGATGGAGGGGAGGTGGGAGGAGGGATTCTCCAGGGAGGGGGACCTGGCAGAAGCCACCTTGGGATAGGGTGTGGAGAGTGGAGAGTGGAGGGATGGAGAGCAGGTGGGGCGTGGGAATACAGCTGCGACAGCAGGCAGGGGTGGGAGAGGATGGGCGAGACAAGCGGGTGAGGAGGAGGATCGAGTTTACGGGAGGTGTAGAGGATCCGTATCCACTCGAGGAAAAGGAATAAGGAAGGGAATAAGATAGTACAGGAGCCGTGTGGGGGCTGGGAGACAGATACAATATGCAAGACGAAAAGCATGGCGTTCTAGCATCTGAAGGGATTTGTAAAAGTTAAGGGAGTGGAGATCCAGGCAGGGTGGGCGAAGCAAAAGATAAGGCGAATGACGGATTTATAGGTATGGAGGATGGAGGAGGGGTCCAGACCCCACTTACGGCCGGAAAGGAGCTTGAGGAGACAGAGTTGGGAGCATGCCTTGGCTTGGATCATCCAGAGGTGGGGGTTCCAGGACAGGTGACGGTCGATGGTGACACAAAGGTACTTAAGGGTGGGGGTGAGGGCGATAGGACAGCCATAGATGGTGATGTAAAAATCGAGGAGACGGAAGGAAGGGGTGGTTTTGCCTACTATAATCAACTGGGTTTTGGAAGGATTGACCTTAAGCAACCACTGGTTGCATCAAGCGGTGAACTGGTCAACATGGGATGGAGAAGGTGTTGGGAGTGCTGCAGGGTGGGGGCAAGGGCAAGGAAGGCGGTGTCATCGGCGTACTGGAGAAGGTGGATGGGGGGGGGTGAAGGAAGCAGCATGTCTGCCATGTACAAGAGGTACAGAAGAGGGGAGGGGACGGAACTCTGGGGCCCACCAGTGGAGGGGAAAAAGGTGTAGGAATCCATGTTGTGGATGGTGACATAGTTAGGACGTTGGAAAAGAAAGGACATAGTTAATAGGAAAGGCGAAGGTTTGGAGCATGAATAGGAGACTGGAATGCCACACGCGGTCATAGGCTCGTTCAAGGTCAAGGGAGAGGAAGATACCGGAGCGACGGGAATTAAGTGAGGTGAAGGTGACGGGAATTAAGTGAAGTGAAGGTGAAGGTCATCAGAAGAGAAGGACACATTGAAAGCCACACTGGGTAACGGGAAGGAGGCGGTGCTGGTGGAGATGCTGGTGGATGCGTCAGGTGAGGATGGGTTCCAGGACCTTGCTGAAGACCGAGATAAGGCTGATGGGACGGTTGGAGGAGACAGCGGACGGCGGGTTACCGGATTTAAGGAACATCAGGATACGGGAGGTTTTCCACAGGTCAAGATAGTAGCCGGTGGACAGGACTACATTGTAGAGCCTGGCCAGGGTGGAGACGAAAGGGACAGGAGCTTCACGAAGGTGGCGGTAGGTGACACGATCGTGACCAGGAGCGGTGTTGTGTTTTGTGTGGAGTGTAGCAATGAGATCCTGTGTAGTGATAGGGGCATTGAGTTCTGTGTGTGCCATGTTGTCCAAGTACTGGAAGCTAGGTGCGAGGGGGGGACAGAGGTGTCAGTTCGATCGTGGACATCCGGGAAGAGGGAGTAATCGAACTGGGGATCGTCAGCGATGGTAAAGACACCGGAGAGGTAGGAGGCAAAGTGATTGGCCTTACTAATGTTATCGGGGACGGGTTGGTTGTCGTGAAGGAGATGATAGTAGGGGGAGGGGGTTAGATCCGGTAAGGAAGCGGAATGCTGACCAGTACTTGGACGAGTTGATACGAAGGGTAACGTTTAAACGGGTGCATGTCTGTCGCCAGTTTTTGCGTTTGTTAGCTGCGAGCAAGTTATGGAAGTATCTCTGGAATTGCCGGTGGTGTATTAGTGTGTCTGGGTCACACGTGTCGTTGAAGGCACAGTAGAGATGGCGGGATTCACGGAGAAGGAGGACAGCCGGTGTGGGTAAGGTAGGATGGTGGGGGGGGATGGCAACGGAAGGGACGTGGGCCTCCACGGCCTCAGACAAGGTCTGCTGGAGAAAGGAGGCGACATGAGTAATATCATCAGGGTGGCGGTAGGTGAAGGGGTGACCATCGGCCTGGGTGGATAGGGTAGCCCAGTAGGCATTCCAGCCGGCACAGGAATAATCACGGATGTACTGCGAGGGAGGTTCATGATGGGGGTTGGGGCGGGGGCGACGACCGTCTGAAACAGTGTGGAGGACAGGGAGATGGTCACTACCAGTGGGGTCAAGGACATCCACCATTATGCGGCCAAGGAGGTTAAGGGAGGAGAGGGCGACATCAGGAGTGGAGTTGAATTCAGGGCATGTGTGCTGGGGATTGGGGACGAGGTTGCCTTGAAGGAAGGAGTGGAACCGATGCCACCGCCGTAACTGGGCAGCGGAACGACTATGGATGTTGAGCTCGGCGGCGATCACGTAGGAGGAGAAGGTACGGTCAATGTGGTAGAGGAAGTCAAAAGGAATACAGGCGTTAGGGTGGACATAGATGGTGGCGCAAGTGATGGTAAGGCCAGGGAAGAAGAGGCTAAGGATCAGGTGTTCTGTGGGGTCGGGAAGGAGAGGTTGGAGCCGAACGGGAATCTGGCGGTGGTGACCAATGGCAACTCCGCCACGCGCAATCAGGAGGGGATTATCGGAGCGGTGGAGGAGGTAGGACGAGGTGTGGATGGTGTAGTGGGTTTGGAGGAAGGTTTCATTGAGGAGGATGGCATCCACACGGTGGGGGGCAAGGGTGTGCAGGAAGAGGTTCTTGTTGGCGGGAAGGGAGCGGATGTTGTTGGAAAGGATACGGTGCTGTCGCGCCATGAGAGGGATTTAAACAAGGGTGTCAAGACGGGAGAAGGTAAAATGGGCGTGGTTGTTGGAGTAGGTGGCCTACATTTTGAGTTGGAAAATGGAACGGTCGGCGAGGGAGATCTGTTGGAGGCTGTGGAGGCGCTGAAAAGAATGAACATTCTGAAGGACGATGGTGAGGAATCTGATGTTGTCCTCAGCGGTAGGGGGTGGGCGAAGGGAATTGCCCAGACGGTTGGGGGCGTCCAGAGGGCCGACAGGAACGGTGAGTTCAGGAGTGGTAGGAGAAGCCGAGTGATCATGGCAGTGAGGGTCGGCGGGCGAAGCGGGGGTTGGGGTTGGCGGGAGAGAGGCGGGGAAGGAGCAGGGATGACAGAGGTATTATGGCCAAAGACCCACATAAGGCGGGTGGGGCCGGCAGCGTTGTGTATGTGACGAACCGCACGCACCTCCAGATGGGGATGTGCCTGAAGCTCCGCCCCCAGTAGCTGAGTGGTCAGCGCGACGGACTCTCAATCCTAAGGGCCCGGGTTCGATTCCCAGCTGGGTCGGAGATTTTCTCTGCTCAGGGACTGGGTGTAGTGTTGTCCTAATCATCATCATTTCATCCCCATCGACGCGCAAGTCACCGAAGTGGCGTCAAATCGAAAGACTTGCACTAGATGAACAGACTACCCGACAGGAGGCCTTAGCCACATGACATTTCATTTCATTTCAGGAGGGGGTCGGGCCTTACATTTCTGGGAGTAGGTAGGATGAGGGAGGTTACAGGTATTACAGGAGGGGAGGGGCCTGGACATTGGGGCACTGCCATAAAAAGTGGGCTTGCCTACAGTGCGGGCAGGTGGGGGCCTCGCGGCACTCAGATGTCGGGTGTGCATTATACCGCAAGCACCTTTGGCAGCGGAGGGATAGAGGAGGGGAACGGGAGGGATCAACTTTATAACGTTGGTTAAAAAGGAGTGCACCCTCCTTCAGGAGACAGTCTATGGAGGGGGCGTGCTCGGAAAAGACCCGCAGAAGGTGGGTGGGGCCAGCAGCGTTGTGTATGTGACGAACCACACGCACCTCCAGATGGGGATGTGCCTGAAGCTCCGCCAACACCTCCTCCTCTGTGATCGTCAGACTAAGCCGAGTGATCACGGCGGTGAGGGTCGGCGGGTGAGGTGGGGGTTGGGTTTGGGGGGAGAGAGGTGGGAAAGGAGCAGGGGTGAGGGAGGCATTAGGGCCAAAGTGGGTGACAGGGATGCGGGAAAGGAGGTCTGTGTGGAGGGTAGGGCTGGGGGAGGAGATGAGCACCGAATCACGGCGATGAGTGAGGAGGGAGATGGGGGCACCAGGAAAATTCTGGCGAAGGAAGAGGGTGAGGTTCCGGGCTACAAGAAGGGAGGGATCAGGACGGGAGAGGAGGTAGCGGTAGGAAGAGGGGGTAGAGGAGGAGTAGGTGGGGGCGAAGACAGGTGGGAAGACATCCATGGCATCACGGGTGGGGGAATGGGGATGAGGCAGAGCCTTTTTGGGAGTAGAGGAGGCAGGGGTGCCACTGGGGCGCTTGACGGCGATGGAGGAGGTGTGGGGGATGGGAGCGACTGGAAGGTGGCGGGGAGTGGCAGGTCCCGGTGCTGGAGGCGGCGCCGGAGGTGGTGAGGGCGATGGCAAAGGCGACGGTGAAGACAATGACGATGAAGTCAAAGGGGAGATTGGAGCATGGGCCATATCCCTCCAGGCGACCACCCTAGCGGGGGCTGCAGAAACGGAAGGAACAAAGGGAAGGGGTGGAGGGAAGGGATCAGAGGAGGCATGGGAGGGAGGAACTGGGGATGGGGCGACAAATAAAGAGGGAGATGGGAGAGTGAGGAGTGGGGGGATGGACTGAGGGGGGTGTGATGCGGCACACCACATGATAGTGGTGGCGGCGGCGGAGGGGGATGTGTATATGATGGCAGTGGTGGTGGCAGTTGTGGCGGTGGTGGGCGTCGTCATTACGGGAAGGGGAAAAGCACAAGACAGGACAAAGAAGGCAACGAGATACATTGAGTAGAAGGGACGGAGAAACTATGTAGGAGACTGGGGCCGAAGCCCCACTCTGCTGCTGCTGGCGGGGGAGGCGACCTATCTGGCTGGCTGGCCGGTGGGGATGCTATTGCTGCTGCTGCTGCTGCTGCTGCTGCTTGTGCTGCTGGATGCTGGACGCTAGCTGGGACCGCAGCTGGACGCTGGACGCCGGCTGCTGGGAGGAACCGCTGCTGGCTGCTGGCTGCTGGCTGGGACCGCTGCTGGTCGCTGGCTGCTGGCAGGAACTGCTGCTGGACGCTGGCTGCTGGCAGGAACCGCTGCTGGCTGCTGGACGCTGGCTGCAGGCTGCTGTCAGAAACCGCTGCTGGCTGCTGGCTGCTGGATGCTGGATGCTGGCTGCTGGCGAGGACTGATGCTGGCTGGACTGCCGCACGTAGACGGGCTGGCTGGCACCTGTAACACCTATCACTTCGATTGGTACCATAATAGCACAATCGAAGGGCGGTATTCAAACGAATTGCCGCTGGAGATGTGTGTTTCTGTTTTTTTTTTTCCTTTATTGTAATTTTGAACACCTATACAGGCGGGCTGTCAGCAGCATAGTACGCTGCTCTTCAGCCTTAAGTGGAACAATGAACATGACGGAGAGGTGATATATACAATACAAAAAACGGCGGGCAAAAAATAGAGATACAAAAAAAACAAGAAACAAGAAGCCGTTCACGTTGGGCGAAAAAAACATTAACACTTGGAGACACGGCGCACAAAACACAGAGAACGGCGACAGCACATGTGAACAGTTGAGTTGTAACTGCACGAAACACAAAACGATGCACACACACTAAACACTGATGGCGATGATCTCCGGCGCGCGAATGTTCACTAAGCGTGTACGAGTCCGGGGACCTGCCAAGAGAGGAGGTGGAGGAGGAGGAAGGGGAAATGGGAGAGGGGAGAGCAGAGATGCCATGGGCAAAGGAGAGAGGAGGAGGGAGGAAGGGGGAGGGGAAGCCTGGGGGAGAGGGTAGGAGGGAGGGGGGAAAGGAAAGAGAAGGGAAGGGAAAGGGGGGAGGGAGGGTGCCTAAAGGAAAGGACACAGGAGGTGGGGGGGAGGATCAAAGTTGATAGGAGGGGTAGATGCAGGGGAGGAGGACATCATCAGGGAGGGGGAGCTGGCGGAAGCCACCTTGGGAGAGGGTAAGAAGGGTTGAGGGATGGAGACCGGGTGGGACATGGGAATACAGGCGTGGCAGGGAGCGGGGGTGGGTGAGGTTCGGGGAGACGAGCGGGTGAGGAGGGTCGAGTTTACAGGAGGTGTACAGGATCCGTATCCTTTCAAGGAAGAGGAGAAGGTGGGGGAAGGGGATGAGATCGTAGAGGATCCACGTGGGGGAGGGAGACGGATGCGATAGGCGAGACGGAGAGCATGGCGTTGAAGGATTTGGAGGGATTTGTAAAAGGTAGGGGGGGCGGAGATCCAAGCCGGATGGGCATAACAAAGGATAGGGCGGATGAGGGATTTATAGGTGTGGAGTGTGTTTCTGATTTTTGTTTTTTGTTTTTTTTCTTTTTTTTCTTTATTGTTATTTTCAAACCTGTACAAACAGGCAGGCTGTCAGCAGCATGGTACGCCGCTCTTCAGCCGTAGAGGAGATAAAGAAAGAACAGAAAGAATACACAAATGTGACATAACGGTGGGTAATAAAACAGTCGACACATAAAGACAAACACGAAGCCGTTCACACTCGACGATAATTCACTACAAACTGTTGTCACGACGCACTAACACTGAAGATGGCGATGGCACAGGTGAACGATGGAGTGTGACGGGAACACTGAACACTAAACATGACGGCACTCACGAGACACTGATGGCGATGATCTCCGGCGCACGGATGTCCACTCAGCGTGTACGAGTCCGGGGACCTGCCAAGAGAGGAGGTGGAGGAGGAGGAAGGGGAAATGGGAGAGGGGAGAGCATAGATGCCATGGGCAAAGGAGAGAGGGGGAGGGAGGAAGGGGGAGGGAAGCCCAGAGGAGAGGGTAGGAGGGAGGGGGGGAAAGGAAAGGGAAGGGAAGGGAAAAGGGGGAGGGAGGGTGCCTGAAGGAAAGGACACAGGAGGTGGGGGGGAGGATCAAAGTTGATAGGAGGGGTAGATGCAGGGGAGGAGGACATCATCAGGGAGGGGGAGCTGGCGGAAGCCACCTTGGGAGAGGGTAAGGAGGGTGGAGAGATGGAGACCGGGTGGGACGTGGGAATACAGGCGGGGCAGCGGGCGGGGGGTGGGAGAGGATCGGGGACACGAGCGGGTGAGGAGGATCAAGTTTATGGGAGGTGTACAGGATTGGTATCCTTTCAAGGAAAAGGAGGAGGTGGGGGAAGGGGATGAGATCATACAGGATCCGCGTGGGGGAGGGGAGACGGATGCGATAGGCAAGGCGGAGAGCATGGCGTTCAAGGATTTGGAGGGATTTACAGAAGGTAGGGGGGGGGGCGGAGATCCAGGCTGGATGGGCGTAACAAAGGATAGAGCGGATAAGGGATTTATAGGTGTGGAATGTGTTTCTGATTTTTTTTTTTTTTTTTTTTTTTTACTTTATTGTTATTTTAAAGCCTGTACAGCAGGCAGGCTGTCAGCAGCATACTACGCTGCTCTTCAGCCATAGAAGGTACAATCAGCAAAAACAGGAGAAAAACATAAAAGTTACAAAATGGTGGGCAATAAAACAGGAGACACAGAGAAACAAACACGGAGCCGTTCACACTCGACGATAAGCCACACTGCAAACTGTTGAGACGACGCACAAACACTGAAGGAGACGATGGCACTGGTGAACGATGGAGTGTGACGGTAAACACTGAACACTAAACATGACGGCACACACGATACACTGAAGGCGGTGATCTCCTGTGTTTCTGAAGAATTGCTGTGTTTATATAGAGAACAATTTACCAAGAACGTTGCAGAGTATGAAGTAATACCTTCTCAGATGATCAATAGACATGGGTGCTTGTGGCAAATTTTGTTTACAGACTAGACGTAAATAACCAAGACAGCAAAGGACCCATTTCCTCCTTCCAGTGTTTTCCTGTTAAACATCTTAGTGTGAAACGAAATACACAGCTCATATGTGCAGCACTGTTGCTTGGCGGTGCCAACAGATGTCGCCTGTACACGCTGCTATGCAAAATACGGTTATCGTCCTACCCCCATCCCTGAACGCCATATGCAGTTTGTTAGCATCACCAAATGTTTGTTTTTATACTTCCGCAACTTTTCGCCGTGTTATAGTTTTACAGTCGCAGTGACTGCTGATTAAAACACATAGAAATTAGACAAAGAAACATGGCGACCATCTGTTTTCAAGAGTTAAACAACACACCTAGTGACAGTGTGATGTCTGTTTGCATCACTGAATGTTGACACACAACACTGAACACTTACTTAAACACTGCACTATAGAGAAGCCATGAAGGACACATCACAGCCTAAGGCAGATCCAGAGAGAAGAGGTGGAAAAAGGGGGGAGGGGAAGAAAAGCAGAAAGGGGAGAGACAATGGAGGGAGATGACACATAAAAATGGGGTGCAGGATGGACGCAAGAGGGAGCAGAGAAGCAGAGGAGGGGAAAAGGAAAGGATTCGTGGGAGAGAATGGAGTCAAATGGAGGGTAGGTGGGAAAAACAGGGTGGATGGGCGAGAGAGAGCCCGGGAAAAGGACAGAGTGAAGGAGGTGGAGGTGAGGATCAGAGTTGGCAAGAGTGATAAATGGAGGGAAAGAGGGCATCATTCGGGAGGAGGAGTTGACGGAATGTATCTTGGGAAAGAAGATGAAGGGTGTAGAGGTGGACGGTATGGGGGACACAATGGTGTAGGCATGGCAGTGTGCAGGGTTGGAGAGGAGAGGAGCGGCCAGCGGATATGGGGCATCAAGTGGCCTGGAGGTGTAGAGGACTCAGATATGTTCAAGGAAAAGTAGCAGATAGGTGAAAGGAATCACATCATAGAGGACCTGTGTGTGGAACGGGAGGTGTATATGGAACGCAAGGCGGAGTGCATGGTGCTCGAGGATCGGGAGGGAATTATAGAATTCGGGTGGGGAGGGCTGATATCCAGCTGAGACTGACATAACAGAGGATAGGATGGATCAAGGATTTGTAGATGTGGAGGATGGCAGAGGGGTTCAGCCCCCAAGTTCAGCCAAAGAGGAGTTTAAGGAGATGGAGGTGGTTGTGGGATTTGGACTAGATAGAGCGCAGATGAGGGATCCAGATGAGGTGATGGTCAATGGTGAGTCCAAGGTAGGTGAGATTGCAGGAAAGGCAGACTAGACAGGCACAGATGGTGAGGGAAAAATCAAGGAGCCAGAAGGAGCGAGCAGTGTGACCCACAATGATTGCCTTGGTCTTGAAAGGATTTATTTTTAGGAGCCACTGGTTACATCATGTGGCAAAAGGGTTGAGGTGATTGTGGAGAAGCCATTGGGACTGTTGAAGGGTAGGATCAAGGGCAAGGTAGATGGTGTCATTGGTATACTGCGGGTGTTGGACTGGAAAGGGGGGGGGGGGTTGGTGCATATCTGCTGTGAACAGGAGGTAGAGTAGAGGGGAGAGGACAGAGACCTAGAGCACACCCACAGAGGAGTAGGAGGTGCAGGAATTGGTGTTATGGATGGTGACATAGGAGGGATGGTGGGAGAGGAAGGATGCAATCAGGCAGACATAGTTCATAGGAAAGATATAGATCTAGAGTTTAAAGAGGAGCCCGAGATATAGGACTCTGTCATAGGAGTGATGGAAGTGATGCTGGAGGGGAAGGAGATTAATAAGGTTAATGAACTGGTCATTGTCTGAGAAGGAAGGCCAGAAGCCACGCATGGTAAGGGAAAGGAGGTGGTGCTGATTAAGGTCGTGATGAATAAGGCAGGAGAGGATGGACTTATAGACCTTACTGAACATCATGACTAGAAATGGTGTTGCATTTGGAGTGGAGGATGAGTTTAATGTCATGTGTGACAATGGGAGTGTTTATGTCTGATGGGGGTAACTGATCTAAGTACTGGGAACTGATGGCGAGTGGTGGGACCGGTGTGTTGGAGTGTTCAAGGACTATGGGGAAGAAGGAGTAATGAAAGTGAGCATCATTTGGAGTGGAGAAGTCTTTCGGGCAATGGGAAGGAAAATGGTTAGCCTTACTGAGGTTGTCAGAGAAGGAGCGGACGTTATGGAGGAATGGATAATGCGTAATGGGAAGGCTACCAGTAATGTGGTGGAAGACAGCCCAGTACTTGGTGGACTTGATAGGTAGAGTGGAGTTGAGGTGTGTACATGTCTGGTGCCTGTCCCAGCGTTTCTTTGTTCTTGGGAAGTTTCAGATGTGTAATTCTACTTGCTGTTGGTGAAAGAATGTGTTCTGGTCACAGGTGTGGATGAAGGAGCGGTAGAGCCTGCAGGACTCAAAGACAAGAAGGATGGAGAGATAGTAGGGCAGTGAGGTTGAATGAGTCTGTTAGGAACTTGGGCCTCCAAGGCGTCAGTGATGGAGGAAGGACGAAACATGGACAATATAAGCAGGGTAGTGAAAGGTAAGTGGGGTGGCTTTCGATCTATGAATCGAATGGATTTCCAGTAGGCATCCTAGTTGGCACGGTGGTAGTCATGGACTGTCCTCAGGGGGACATCAGGATGGAGGCAAGAGGGGGGCCATGGGTGAGGAGATGGTAAGAAGAACTAGGAGGTGGTCATGACCAATGGGGTTGGAGGACATTAATGGCAATACGACCATGAAGGTTGGGGGAAGCAAGAACAACATCCAGGATCGAGTTACTTTCGAAATGGGTGGGCTGTGATAGGAAAACAAGGTCACCCTGGAGGACAGCGAGGACCTTATGCCACTGCTGAAGGGAGGCAGTCTCATTGCTGTGGATGTTGAGCTTTGTGGCAATTGCATAGATGGAGAGGGTGCAGTCAACATGGGAGATGAAGTTGTGGGGGAGAATAGCTGCGGGACGAAAATAGATAGTGCCATAGGTGATGGCGTGGGACAGAAAAAAGACTTTGAGAATAAAGTGCTTGCTTAGTTCATTGGGCATGGTTTCTAGCCAGACAGGGATATGCTTGAGGTTAGGTAGCAATACACTGTCTTTATTTTTCTTTATTGCCACTCTTTGGCAACAGAAAAAATGTAGTGAGCATGGAGAGATAGAAATAGAAATATATAAATGTTAAAACCAGGAGACACACATAATAATACTGACGAAAGCGTTTGTCAGAAGGCACTGATTTCATAAATAAGGTCCACAGTGCACACAAACGAAGATAATCAGTCTTACACTCGAGCGAAGGAGCACACTGAAGATATCACTGATGAACTGAAACGAAGAAAACACCGTTGCTCTAAACACTGGTGGCAATATTTGTCACAGAAAGCACTGAACACACTTGTTGGGATGAGGGGGGGGGGGGCTGCCACTGGGTGTAGGGGACAGGCAGGGGAGGAAGAAGGGGGAAGAAGCCAGTGGGAGGAAAGAAGGCAAAGGGGAGGGCAGAAGGTGGTTTGTTGGGTTTGGGGAACATCAGGATCCATTAGGTTTCCCAGAGGTCGGGTTAGAAACCAGTAGGAGTGGAACCTCTGGGAGGGGTAGAGGAAGTGGAGAAAATGGGAGAGGGTAGGGCTGAGGAAGAAAGGATGGTGAGATAGGAGAGACAGGGAGCGCTGGAGGAAAGGGGGAAGGGGGAGAGGAATGGGGAGGATTAGATCTGATAGGAGTGGTATATGGAAGGAATGAGGATATCGGCATGGAGGGGGAGTTGGTGGAAGCCACCTTGGGCAAAGGTATGGAGAGTGTGAAGATAGAGAGCAGGCTGGATGGTACAGGCGCAGCAGCAGGGTGTGGTGGGAGAGGATGGTAGAGACAAGCAGGTGGGGAGGATCAAACTTGCAGGAGGTGTAAAGGATAAGTATCCATTCGAGGAAAAGGAGGAGATGTGGGAAGGGAATCAAGTCGTCTTGAATCTGCTTGGGGGATGGGAGATAAATGCGATAGATGAGGTGGAGCACATGGCATTCAAGGATTTGGAGGGACTTGTAGTAGGTGGGAGGGGCGAAAATCCAGGTGGGGTGGGCATAGCAAAGGATTTATAAGTGCGAAGGATGGTGAAGTGGTCCAGACCCCATGCACGGTCAGACAGGAGTTTAAGGAGGTGGAGTTGGATACATGCCTTGGCTTGGACTGTCTGGAGGTAGGGGGTTCAGGAAAGGTGGTGGTCGAGGGTCACACCAAGGTACTTCAGGGTGGGGGTAAGGGCGATGGGATGGCCATATATGGTGTTGTAAAAATTCAGGGAAGGAAGGGATGGTGTTGCCTACATTGATTGTCTGGGTTTTGGAAGGATTGCCTTCAGCAGCCTCTGGTTGCACCAAGCAGTGAATTAGTCAAGGTAGGATTGGAGAAGGCGTTGGCAGCATTGGAGGGTGGGGGTGAATCAAGGAAGGCAGTGTCATTGGATATTGGAGGAGGTGGATGGGGGGTTGGGGCGACAGTGTGTCCGCCACATAGAGAAGATAGAGAAGAGGGGAGAAGACAGAGCCTTAGGGCATGCCAGTGGAGGGGTAGAAGGTATGGGAGACTATATTGTGTAGGATAACATATGAAGGACGATGAGAGAGAAAAGAGGCGATGAAGCAGACATAATTAATGGGAAGGTTTGAAGCTTGAATAGGAGACCAGAATGCCAGACATGGTCATAGGCACCTTCTAGGTCGAGGGAGACGAAGATGATGGATCAATGGGAATTGAGTTGGTCAGAGAGGAGGTGGGTGAGATGCAGGAGAAGGTCATCAGCAGAGGAGGAGGAGGATCGGAAGAGACATTGGTAATGGAAAGGAGGCGGTGCAGTTGGAGGTGTTGGTGTGTGTGTTGAGTGTGGATGGACTCCCAGACCTTGTTGAAGATTGATGTAAGGGTGACAGAACGGTAGGAGGAAATGTCAGAAGGTGGTTTGTTGGGTTTGTGGAACATCAGGATCCAAGAGGTTTCCCACAGGTTGGGGTAGAAACCAGTAGAGAGGACCACATTATAAAGTCTCAGCAGGACAGTAAGGAAGGAAATGGGAGTCTCACGGACATGGCAGTAGGTGACCGTGAGCAGTGTAGTACTTTGTGTGAAGTGTGGCTACGATCCCTTGAATGGTGGTGGGCATGTTGAGATCTGTGTGTGTGTTGTTGTCCAAGCACTGGAAGCTAGGAGCAACTGGGGGGCAGAGGTGTCAGTCAGATCACAGACGTCAGGGGATCATCAGGGATAGTAAGGATATCGGAGAGGTAGGAAACGAATTGGTTGCTCTTACTGAGGTTGTTCGGAAAAGGTTGGTCGTCATGGAGGAAAGGATACTGTGAGGAGGGTTTAGAGCCAGTAAGGCAGTGGAAGGCTGACCAGTACTTAGACGTGTTTATAGGTAGGGTAGCATTTAGGTGGGTGCAGGTCTGGCACCAGTCCCAGCTTTCTTTGGCTGTGAGCAAATTTCGAATGTGTCTCTGGAGTTGCCACTGGCGTTGCAGTGTTTTTTTTCTCCTTTATTGATTTTCGATTCCCCCCCCTCCACCTGGGGAGGGGCGGGTTGACGGCAGCTTAATACGCTGCTCTACAGCCGAGAGAAAGTTAAACAAAACAATGGTGAAAGAAAAAACAATATATAACAGTAAAATGACGGAAAGTTGCATAACTTAAAATACAAAAACACGGTGTTGACGATGCAGATGAATACACACAGGAAGGAGACATGCATAATTAAAAAATATGGCGACAGTCTAGTTTCTTTTTTCACAAGATAAAAACACAAATAGTGACAGTATGGTGCCTGTTTGCAACACTGACAGGAGATGCACAACACTGAACACTAACGTAAAACAGCAATGTAGAAGTGACCAAGCGCCAGATGGTGGGGGAATATCCAGACCAATGAGGGAGAAAATGGGGGGAAGGAGAGGCAAAGGAAAATGGGGGAGCCGGTAGAGGGAGGGGACATAGAAAGAAGGGGGATGGGCCAACACGAGAAGGAGTGGGAAAGGCAGTGGAGGGGAGTGCAAAAGGCTTGGGGGAGAGAAGGGAGGCAGAGGGAGGGTAGGTGGGAAACAACAGGAGGGTAGGGGGTGATAGGGAGCCTGGGAAAAGGACAGAGGAAGGGAGGGGAGGTGAGGATCAGAGTTAATGCGAGCAATAAATGGAGGGAGAGAGGGCATCATCCGGGGGGGGGGGGTTGTCAATGGAAGCCACTTTCTGAAAGGAGATGATGATGATGATGAGCGTTTGGCGTCATTGGCCGGGAGGCCCCTTGCGGGGCAGGTCCGGCCGCCATGGCGCAGGTCTTATTACATTCAGCGCCACATTGGGCGACCTGCACGCCGGATGGGGATGAAATGATGATGAACACAACACAACACCCAGTCCCTGAGCGGAGAAAATCTCCGACCCAGCCGGGAATCGAACCCGGGCCCAGAGGACGGCAATCCGTCACGCTGACCACTCAGCTACTGGGGCGGACTGAAAGGAGATGAAGAGTGTAGAGGTGGAGGGTATCTGGGACACAACAGTGAAGGCACGGCAGAGGCAGTGGAGAGGAGCAACCAGGGGTTGAGGGGGATCAAGGCGACAGGAGGTGTAGAGGATGTGGACATATTCGAGGAAAAGGAACAGATGCGGGGAAGGAATCAGGTCATAGGAGATGTGTGTAGGGGATGGGAGACATATATGGAAGGGGAAACGCAGTGCATGGCGCTCGAGGATATGGAGGGACTTATAGAATGGAGGAGGGCCAATATCCAGGTAGGACTGGGATAACAGTGGATGGTTTCTTTTTTTTTCCTTTATTGTTATTGTTGAACCTGTTTACAGGCAGGCCAGCGGCAGCATACTACGCTGCTCTTTGGCCTCAGAGAAACACAAAAGACACAAATGAAGACAATGTGAGAATAAAAATACGGTGGACATAGAAACGGAGACAACACTTTTTAAAATACAAGGAGCCGTTCATGGGCGTAGAGTCCGAGATAAAATTTGTTCAGACACTTGGACACATACATAGACGAAAATTGTCACACATGAACGTAGGTGCACGTATAACACTGAACCACTTAAGCACAAAACGACGGCACACAAAAAAAAACACGAGGCGTTGATATCTGGCGTGCAAATGTGCACTAACCATGTGCGAGTCTGGGAACCTGCCAAGAGAGGAGGAGGGGTGTGGGAGAGGGAGAGGGGAGAGCAGATGCCATGGGCAGGGGAGATAGGGGGAAGGGAGGAAGGGGGAGGTGCAGCCCAGGGGAAGAGGAGTGGTGGGAGGGGACAGGGGAAAAGGAAAGAGAAGGGAGGGGGGTGCCTAAAGGAAAGGACACAGGAATTGGGGGGAGGATCAAAGTTGATAGGAGGGGTAGATGGAGGGGAGGAGGACATAATCAGGGAGGGGGAGCTGGCAGAAGCCACCTTGGGTACGGAGGGTGGAGAGATGGAGACCGGGTGGATGTGGGAATACAGGCACGGCAGAGGGCAGGGGTGGGAGAGGATGGGTGAGACAAGCGGATGACGTGGATTGAAATTGTGGGAGGTGTACAGGATCCGCATCCTTTCAAAGAAAGGAGGAGGTGGGGGAAGGGAATGAGATCATACAGGATCCGTGTGGGGGAGGGTAGACGGATGCGATAAGAGAGGCAGAGAGCATGGCGTTCAAGGATTTGTACGGATTTATAAAAGGTAGGGGGGTGCGGAGATCCAGCCTGGATGGGCGTAACAGAGGATAGGGCGGATGAGGGATTTATAGGTGTGGAGGATGGTGGAGGGGTCCAGACCTCCACGTATGGTCGGAAAGAAGCTTGAGGAGACGGAGTCGGGAGCGTGCCTTGGCTTGGATTGTCCGGAGACAGGGAGTCCAGGAGCGGCAACGGTCGAGGGTGACGCAAGGTACTAAAGGGTGGGAGTGAGGGCGATAGGACGGCCATAGATGGTGAGATAGAAATCAAGGAGGCGGAAGGAGGGGGTGGTTTTGCCACTGTGGATGGAGTGGATTGGCATTATCAATCTTACAAGTGCTAAAAGCTTAACAGCCTGTAGCCGTAAGGCCAAGTGATAAATAGTTTCACAATCATTACTGTAATCTTCGTTCGCTTATATCAATGTTATTAAAGAACAATGAATATACAGTTGTTGAGATAAGCCCCATTTCAAATATTGTCGACGAGACGTCAAAACGTAAGATAAACGAGACTTCCAGCTGGCGGCAATTTCTGGCCGACAGTCGGTGGGCCACACAGCTGTTACTTGTTGTCACCAACAGATGACATCGCGGTAGTCAGTGTTACACTTACTGCAAGTACAGATCTGTTAACCACTTAACTGTTAACACACTGTTGCAAGAACGTCCACTTGTATGAGTGAATTTGTGTCTGTCAAAAGTCGCAAAAACATATTTTCTACTCTGTGCGTTTTCATTCTCTACTCTGCCCTTTAAGCTGTCAACATTTTTTAAAACTTTTTAAGGAAGCCCCATCATCCCACAGGTTTCCAGCAATCTCCATACAAAATTTCACCGAAATCCGTTCAGTTAGTGATGAAAACGTAACAGAAAAGGTTATTTTCGCAATTATTATATTATAGGATGGATTAAACATGTTGACGATTTTATAAACGCTGTATTCACCACCTTGAATACTATTATGTAGAACACAGCAACCAAAAAGATTTTAACAAAACTGAATAGACTGTTTCCAGAGTCGGTTATCTCCATGTAACAAAAATTTTCAGAAACGAGAAAAAGCTGTCTCTGAGTTGTTATTTGGTTTTTATTGTTATTCAGTATTTGTTGCAATTCCCTTTTGTATTCTGGATTTACATTTATGTTTCCCAGAAATGACGCCACAATATTTTTATTTATAACTAAATTTTACTTCGAATACAAAGACTTTTGGAACTGTAATCTGCTCATAATGGTTTCCTGGAATGTTTTCTTTAATGATGGATACAAATGAAAAATAATGTAGATATTTCATAATATTTGTTCCTGTTGAAAACTATTAGTTACCAGTTGAAAGAATAACAGTGTAAAATAAATTTTTTTGAAGAATGTCCATCATCTTTAAATTAAGATAGCACACCATTATGGGATCACTACTTATATACATAAGTTAGTGATCTGTTCGTCAGCCTCATCATTCAGCTCTCCGACATCCAGTTCAGCTCCAGACTGGTATTTAAAGATATCCTTGTAGAATAAAAGTTCATTAATGTCCATCCAGTCTGCCTCATAGTTGTTCTCTTTCATTTTAAAATGGTTTTCTGATAAAACCTTCAAGTATCTCTGCTGGTTTTTCTCCTCTCTAGCATTTACTCTTATTGCAGATACTTTTGCCACACCCTACCTAGTGTTCTAGCTGTGTTCCCATTGTATAGTAATAGTTCACTAAACTTTGTTTTTAATCAATATCCTGTTTAAAGGTTTGACCCGAATGTATCATGAGAGGGAGGTTTCAAGGCATGTTTAAGAGATGTCATCCAGTCAGCAACATGTACTTCTGATCCAGGTTTGTAGATAGGCCCAGAGTCTCCGACGACGTTATAATAATCGCTGGGGTTCAAGGTAGTGCTGCAGTCCAGGCAAGCCGCTGTTACTCAGTAATATGTTTGCGCCATGTTCAACTCGACAGGTATACCAACATGAAAAATGTAAAATACAGAAAGCTAAACAGAATAAAGTCTCATTTACCCCACGAGAGATATTAATGTAATGTTCAAAATGTATTGTAAATGCGATTTGACAAGAGTGCTGAAATAATGGGTTTTGGATATGTATCTTTTTCAAAGCATGAAATATGCACTGAATATAATGGTCTTAGGCCTGTGTTGTCAGGATTTAACGTCTACTGAAACTGCGGCGATCATGGACATAACGGGGGCTGGAACTTGAGACTAATTTCAAGGTTACTTTTAGAACAGAAATACCAGCTACTGGCACTTCTATTATGCTCTGAGCCCGAAGCACGCTTTTTCGACATATGAAAAATAAATATCGGAAAAAATATATTTAATGGTTTTTTAAATGGGAGAATCAAACAAGGTAAAGATCAACAGTCAAAGAGTAAACTGCTTTTTTCGGAGAGTAAGTATTTCTTCCCAATTCATTAATATTCTTCAAATGAATAAACACAACTTTCTAAAGTAAATGAAGTCCTTCCAAGGCATGCTACCTTGTAACCTCCCCCTCACTTATCGACCTTAATGACAGTGAAAAATGAAACCGCGTGTACCTAAAGGGAATTTTGGAAAAGCAATCGTCACCGAAGTTAACCTGTCGGTAAAGAGGGAGAAAAAGGTTACATCTAAATGAAAGGAAAAATGCAAATGGAACTGGTGAAAATTAATTTTGGAAAAGGGGTAAAGTTAATAAAGAAAGTAAATGTGCGGCCGTTACGTTAACAATCAACTAGCCGTAATTAGATATATGAGATTTGGGGGAAATTACGGTCGCCAGTCCTAACGACAATTACTATAGTAACTGAAAAAAAAGGTTATTACACATATAATTAGCACTAGAAGCGTGGCAACTAAAGGTTGACACGTGCAGTGTGGAAACTGAAAGTTTGTCAGAAGTAATAAATTTCGCTACACTCTGACTTAATTTAACAAAAGAATTAATAAAACAGGAAAATTGAAAGTTAATTTAGTGACTGAAGTTAATAGTGAGCTTTCTTTCTGAAGCACATCGAAATTCAGTAAAATACAGTTAGTCTTGGACTACCTCAACAATCATTTCAAAAGCTACTTGAATCTACGCAATTTAGAAATAAGAGATTTAACTTTGAACTTGAATTAAATGATTCTGAACAATTAACAATAGTAAAATTTAGTACGTACCAAGCTGAGCTGCAGTCACAGGTAAGCTAAAATACGGTAACAAAACCCGCACTCTTAATTTGTGCTTGTGTAATCTAAATATTGTAGCCAGCTATGAATACCTTAACTGAACTTTGAAATTAAAGCAGTGAAATAGACTGATGCTGACGTTTGAATTTCAACGACACTCGGGTTCATTCCGGAAGAGGAAGGGACCCTGCTTGGTAATGCAATTGGGACAATGAGCAACAAAGGTTCATGCTACGTTGCTGTAATTTTGTGATTTGAACAGTTTGAAAAGCTGAGGTCTGCCATACAGTTCTAAAACTTGACGTGCTTCCAGTCTTCCTTGTTGGTTGATTGAAGGTTTGAAGCTGTCAATCGAGGAGGTGGCGACAGTCACTCATTGTCGGCCGTCGCTGTTGCAGAAGCTGGATATTGGCGCGCCTTCTTCTCGACACGGTCACCAGACGAAACGGGCTCTTGATGTGCGCCAGCTAATGCTTCCCGTCCGCCACACCATGTCAGAAACCATCATCGCAAGTCGAGCGCAATTACATACTGCCAAACTCCGAAAGCGCGGCAACTCGCGGGAGCTTCACCCAACACACCTGCTCCACTCGCTACACCAGCCAGACCCTTTCTGCTCTGCCCGCGCTCCACGCGGCAGAGTTAACACTACCAAAGATCCACACACTTTGATTCTTCACACGACCTATCGATGTAATCGTTCGATAGCAGTTTTCCCTAGGCAAGACCCAGCGTAGAAATACAAATAATATTTACGAAACAAACCAATTATACATCGACATAAATGCATAAATATATATATACAAATAGTAAAACAATTACAATATGTAAAGACACAGAAACGTCATATATTCAGGTAACAAAAATAAGGAAAAAAAATTATAGTACAATAGATGGAAATAGGAGGATATGCATTTCCGGCGTTACAACCTTCCTGCACACCAAATTTCACCAAAATATGTTGAACCATTTTGACGTAAAATGTAATCAGTTACTTTTGTGTTTGTAATATTAGTGTGGAATTATGAATGATGAAGATTTATTGAGTGAGATTTGTGTAGGGAACGAAGTCGCTGCTCCAAACACATCATGGCAAGCAGTGTGCTAACAGCAATAATGTTACAGTCCGATCGATCCTTCTTATACTTTTTTTTATGTATGGCGCAGAACGTTTGGTTGCATATGAAACCACTCAAAACTTGATTGTAAAATTTGACAATCAAAAGTTTCACACATTTCTATGTAGCCACAGATTAAATAGCATTGGTCCTAAACTATTAAAACGAGTGTTAAACATTCTCGGAATAAGTATAGCAAATCCTCATGTGCTTACATCAATGTCTTTAAAGAACAAAGAATATGCAAATCTTGAGATGAGCTCTACTTCAGGTACTTCCTCTGGTCACTACTGCCTTACCTATCTTCATGTCAAAGAATGTTGTGTCCCCTTTCTAGTCACCCTTGCAACTCTTTACACCACTATCCACTGCATTGTTTACTACCCTCAACTATGGAAAATCTGCGAAGCCATGCTTTTCCTCAAACTGCACAAAACCTCTACTTGTACCACCTGATACCACCCCATCTGCCACACCTCAGTGTTTGACAATGTCTTCCATTCCATCCTTTCCTGATGCATCTATCAACACCTGAACTAACAACACTATCTGCCAGTGAACCAGCATATCTTCCTTCCCAATTTCTCCTCTGCACCTCACCCAGCTCCTATCCCACCAACTCAACTTCCGTAAATCTGTAATTTTTGTGCCCTCGCGCTAGAGGAAGCCTAAAACCGTATATGGTATACTAGTCTCCTTTTCAAAGACCATATATACCCACTTCCAGTTAACTATGTCCACCATGTGGCATCTTTCCTCTCTAATCGCCCATCATTTGTCATCATTAACATTACCAGTTCCCTACATGGCCGATATCCCCAAACCATCCACCCCCCTCCCCACTCCCAGTCCCCTCTTTCAGAATGCTCATGATAGTAGTTTCCTAGCAGTATATCCTACGTTTGAGAAATCCCAATAGCCCCTCCGAAACCACCTCTGTAGGTTTTCATCCTGATGCAACCAAGGGTTCCTCAAGACCAACCCCACCAAAACCCAGGCAATAATTGGTGGACAAACCACACACATTATCCATCTCCATGACCTCTAGCCTACCACATACGACCATCCCATTCAGTTAACTAACACATTAAAATATCTTGGCCTAACCATAGAATGACAAGTCATGTGGAACCTCACCTAATAACCATTAAACAGAAAGCCCCTAATAGAGGGGCTTTGGGGGTGTGTGGCAGTTGTATCAAGCGTCAGAATAACGCATCACGTCATTTTTCAAGGAATTTCCTGGTTAAGTATTAAGCCAAAGTTGACCTACAAGCGTCAAAGTAGTGTTAAAACCTGCTTATGAAAATTAAATATTACTTTTTAAATGGAGCCAGATATAAAGGAATTCAACTACTAACAGGTTGAACTTGATTATTACACACCTTTACTATTCTCCACACATACAAAATCCCACTCTCTGCTATGCAAATATTGCATGGATCTCAACCCAACCAAAGTTCCTCCAAATCCTCAGATGCCATGCTTTCTGCATCCATTTATATTTTCCCACATGGATCCTCCAACATTTGGCAAATTCCCACAAATCCTAAACCATACTGGACACCTTCACATCTACTGCACTATCTACAAACTAGATTCCAATAACCCAGTTGTATCCCCTTTGATCAAAAGCACTACCATGCTGTTGCTTCTTCACAAACACATCCCTCCATCCCTACACCTACATACACTCCATAGCCTATCCCAATACAAATTCAACTAACTAACTCTGCCCCGATATGACTACCACATGAATAAACCGTTATCAGTTTCCAAGCCGCGTCAATTCGAATAAAATCCTCGAACTTTCGATGACAATCTCCACCATCGTCGTCGGGAGTTCACTGACTGCCAGGGCTGCTTTTTCTCCTTTATTGTATTTGCAATTCCCAATCAGGGGCTTGCTGGCAGCATCATATGTGCTGATCTTCAGCCATAAGACAGTTATGATACAACAGAAGACATTTAAAATTACAAAGGAGAAAACATGTCAGACAAAAATGTAGAAAAAAGGGGGAACATAATGGAAGAGAGCAGACAAAAAGGGGGCGGCTGTAAAATGCAGATAAAGACCTCAAAAGTGTTGTGTACAAAAAACCTCACACTGGGACAATTAAAAGAACACAAGGTGAAGTGTGGCTGTAGCATAAAAGTATCAATGGATGGCATAGCATATGACGATCACTGACAGTAACACTATGTACAAGCCCAGCACACAATTTAAATCACAGCTCTTGATGCACAAGAGAACAGCATCAAACACATCACGTCACTGACATCACACACTGATGACAATGAGCAAAACACAAGATCTCTCAGGGGCATCGAGAGGACGGAAATGGGAAGAAGGTAGGGTGGGAGGGAGGGAAGGAGGAGTGGTAGAGGGGGGGACAGGCAGGGGCGTGTCGAAAGGCACTGTTTGGGGAAGGTCTAGGAGGGACACAGTTGAGGAGGGGGTGGAAGGACTCACGGTTGGAAAGGAGGAAAATTCGCTTGGGGAGAAGGAGGGGAGAGAAAAAGGGGAGCCTGGGGAGGGAACAAGGCCAGGTTACAGCTGGAAGTAAGGATAGATGTCACAGCGATGTTCAACATTCACAGGATGGGGAGGAAGTGGAAAGCCTTGATGAAGGAGATGGAGACTGTGGAGCTGGAAAGAGGGAGGGATACAGCGATAAATGCTTGGCAATTGGCAGGAGGTTGAGAGGAGGAAACCAGGTGGATCAAGCCTGCAGACAGTGTAAAGGATGCAGAGATGTTGGAGGATAAAGAGGTGGAGGGCGAAGGGAATGAGGTCATATAGGAGCCGTGTGGGGCATGGAAGGCAAGCCAGACCGCATGGCGTTCAAGGAATTGGAGGGCCCTGTAAAAGCGGGTGGGTGTGGAGATCCAGGCAATGCTGGCATAGCAGAGGATACAGGATGGATGAGGGATTTGTAGGTGTGGAGGACAGTGGAAGGATGTAATTCCCATATACAGCCAGACAGGAGGCTGGAATGAGCTTTCTGCTGGATGGGCAGGAGGTGAGGGGTCCAGGTGAGGTGACGATCAAGGGTGAGGCCAATGTATCTCATGGTGGTGGTGGGGGGGTGAGCAGGTTGGGACGACCATAAAAGGTGAGGTAGAAGTCATGGAGGTGGAAGCAGTGGGTGGTGTGGCCTATGACGATTGTGCATTATAATTATCCAGGCTGGTAAGCCGTTGTCGGTTGATGAATTCTATGTCAATACCCAACGTTTCGTCCCCATCTGCAGAGGACATCTTCAAGGGGGTCTGTAACTCGATGGAAGGTCCAACACAGCCAATGGCTCGCTACTGACAGTCATTAGCGAGCCAGTGGGTGTGTTGGACCTTCCATCGAACTACAGACCCTGTGAAGATGTCCTCTGCAGATGGGGACGAAACGTTGGGAATTAACACAGAATTCATCAACCGACCACGGCGTAACAGCCTGGATAATTATAATGGACATGACATTTTCGGCCGTGAAAGTCTACATTTTAGTATCTATGACGATTGCCTGGGTTTTGGAGAGTTTGAGACGAAGTAACCACTGGTTACACCAAGTGGTGAACTGGTCAAGTTGGGTTTGGAGGGTGCATTGGGACCATTGGTGGGTTGGATAGAGAGACCAGAAGGTGGTGTCATCAGCATATTAGAGAAGGTGGACAGATTTGGGTGACTTTGGCATATCAGTGGTAAACAGGAGATAGAGAATATGGAAGAGGATGAAGCCCTAGGGGACGGCAGCAGTGGGATAAAAGATATGGGAGTTGATGTTGCGGTGGGTGACATAGGAAGGACGGCATGAGAGGAAGGAAGCGCCAGATGGACAAATTTGATAGGCAGTGCGTAGGATTGGAGTTTAAAGAGGACACGGGGATGCCATACACAGTCATAGGCCCTTTGAAAACTGAGGAAAACAAAAATGTCTGAGCGACGGGAGGTAAGCTGGAGGGAAAAAAGGTGAACTAGGTTAAGGAGTTTGGTCTTCAGCAGAGGAGTGTTGGAAGCAGCAATGGGTAAGGGGGAGGAGGTGGTGTTGATGAAGGTGCTGATAGATACAACGGAAGAGGATGGGTTCAAAGACCTTGCTGAAGACGAAAGTGAGGCAGATGTGATGATAGGAAGAGGCAGCGGAAGGGGGTTTTTAGGGTTTGAGGAATAAGAGGATGTGGGAAGTCTTCCACCAGTCTGGGGCTACTACAGTTTCTCACTGACATAGGCATGATGACATCATCAGCAGCCAATCAGATAGACTCAATGTGGCGCATGCGCATGAAAGTCGATCCGGGGAGCTAGCAGAGCTATTGCCTGTGGCAGCACCGCTGACGTCATGTGGCGCCGGGGCAGGTGTCACGTTTGAAACTGACGCTCCCACATTGCGCATCTGTATTTGCTCTCTTTCGATGTACAATGCACACCCCTGTGCCCTGCTGAGTGTTTACCCCCCGTCTCTGTTGAAATTATTGTTGTTTAAACGAATCTCGGCCGCTTGCTTTATAACTGAGTCCCAATATGTAAGCAAGGAAAAACTTTTTGTATTTTCGAACTGTATTTTATGTCCGTTTTCTAGGCAACGCTCCGCTATAGCCGGCTTGTCCAGCTGCCTTAGTTTTATATAGCTCTTGTGCTCAGCACAGTGCTCCGCAATCGTCAAATAGTCTTGTTGTGTCGGTATCTGGGCCGACACCGTGAAGTTGAGATGGCTGAAAATGCACGCTAGACTAACGCAGACGGGCGTGATGTACTGGAACAGGATACGTAATTAATGTTAGGAAGAAAAGTACGGAGCAGGATTAATACTTATCTTTAATATCATTGTGGTACATCGATCTTGACGATACACAGGAGACTTTAAGTACAATCACTGTATGGCTAATGGCGCCTTGCTAGTTCGTAGCCATTAACTTAGCTGATGGCTATTCTGTCTCTCGGCTAATGAGAGAGAAAGGCTTCGTACATCTGGTCGGTAGCTAGGTTCTCGTACAACTGGGCGGTAGCTAGGTTCTCGTACAACTGGGGCGAGTGCTCTCTCGTATCACGAGACCTGCCTTGGTGGTGGCGCTAGGTCTGCGATTACACAGTGGCGACACGCGGGTCCGACATGTACTAAATGGACCGCGGCCGATTTAAGCTACCACCTAGCAAGTGTGGTGTCTGGCGGTGACACCACAAGTCTCTCTGATATACTTGCTGCCAAATTCACAGGATACATCAAACACACTAAACACTCGAAGAGCAACGTTGTCCATAACAGGGCACAACATATCTTGTATCTTGGGGGCCAAACGCCGACCATCACCGTCGTATACTCCTAGCTCACTCATTTGTTACATAGTTTAATTCTTAATTTCTTTGCGTGTTTTTGGTTCTTGCATTGTTTAATTCATAAATTTCGGGCGTATTATAGTATTTGAGAGTGTAGCATCGCGTTTTAGTACCTGAATAGTGTAAATTCGCGTAGTCGTTTGTCTACTGTTTTGTTTTGAACGGCCAGTGTCGGTTGGTCGCAGTTAGTGTACTCTCTGCCGCCGTTGGATAAGCAGCTGAGCAGCAAGTCGTATACTCCTAGCTCACTCATTTGTTACATAGTTTAATTCTTAATTTCTTTGCGTGTTTTTGGTTCTTGCATTGTTTAATTCATAAATTTCGGGCGTATTATAGTATTTGAGAGTTGTAGCATCGTGTTTTAGTACCTGAATAGTGTAAATTCGCGTAGTCGTTTGTCTACTGTTTTGTTTTGAACGGCCAGTGTCGGTTGGTCGCAGTTAGTGTGCTCCCTGCCGCCGTTGGATAAGCAGCTGAGCAGCAAGTCGTATACTCCTAGCTCACTCATTTGTTACATAGTTTAATTCTTAATTTCTTTGCGTGTTTTTGGTTCTTGCATTGTTTGATTCATAAATTTCGGGCGTATTATAGTATTTGAGAGTGTAGCATCGCGTTTTAGTACCTGAATAGTGTAAATTCGCTTAGTCTCCTTCCGCCGCCGAGCAGTGTCAGCAGTGCGCAAGTAGCAGCATTACTGCATTTACTAGGCAATCTTGTATTTTAATAACCGTTTAAATTTTGTCGATTTGTTTGCGCTCTCTGTAGATTAGTTCAGACGTTCTTAGCAAAACAGTTTTTATCATGGATAGGGACTGCAACTGCTGTGTTCGGATGCAGGCTGAGTTGGCATCCCTTCGCTCCCAGCTTCAGGCAGTGTTGGCTTCGGTCACACAGCTTGAGGCTGTTGCCAATGGGCATCACTGTGGGGGTCGGGATGGGGGTTTGTCGGGGACGGCCAGCTCGTCCCACGCATCCCCTGATCGGACTACGACTGTGGTTGCCCGGGATACTGCCCGCATTGAGGCTGATCCCTCACCTGTGGTAGAGTGGGAGGTCGTTTCAAGGTGTGGCAGGGGGCGAAAGACATTCCGGAGGGTTGAACGGAAAGCCTCTCCAGTTTGTCTGACGAACCGGTTTCAGGCTCTGTCTCAGGCTGATACTGATCTTCGGCCTGACATGGCTGCTTGTCCTGTTCCAGAGGTTGCCCCTCAGTCTGCAAGATCCGGGCAGTCGCAGAGGGTGGGCTTACTGGTAGTTGGGAGCTCTAACGTCAGGCGTGTAATGGGGCCCCTTAGGGAAATGGCAGCAAGAGAGGGGAAGAAAACCAATGTGCACTCCGTGTGCATACCGGGGGGAGTCATTCCAGATGTGGAAAGGGTCCTTCTGGATGCCATGAAGGGTACAGGGTGCACCCATCTGCAGGTGGTCGCTCATGTCGGCACCAATGATGTGTGTCGCTATGGATCGGAGGAAATCCTCTCTGGCTTCCGGCGGCTATCTGATTTGGTGAAGACTGCCAGTCTCGCTAGCGGGATGAAAGCAGAGCTCACCATCTGCAGCATCGTCGACAGGACTGACTGCAGACCTTTGGTACAGAGCCGAGTGGAGGGTCTGAATCAGAGGCTGAGACGGTTCTGCGACCGTGTGGGCTGCAGATTCCTCGACTTGCGCCATAGGGTGGTGGGGTTTCGGGTTCCGCTGGATAGGTCAGGAGTCCACTACACGCAACAAGCGGCTACACAGGTAGCAGGGGTTGTGTGGCGTGGGCTGGGCGGTTTTTTAGGTTAGATGGCCTTGGGCAAGTACAGAAAGGGCAACAGCCTCAACGGGTGCGGGGCAAAGTCAGGACATGCGGGGACCAAGCAGCAATCGGTATTGTAATTGTCAACTGTCGAAGCTGCGTTGGTAAAGTACCGGAACTTCAAGCGCTGATAGAAAGCACCGAAGCTGAAATCGTTATAGGTACAGAAAGCTGGCTTAAGCCAGAGATAAATTCTGCCGAAATTTTTACAAAGATACACACGGTGTTTAGAAAGGATAGATTGCATGCAACCGGTGGTGGAGTGTTCATCGCTGTTAGTAGTAGTTTATCCTGTAGTGAAGTAGAAGTGGATAGTTCCTGTGAATTATTATGGGTGGAGGTTACACTAAACAACCGAACTAGGTTAATAATTGGCTCCTTTTACCGACCTCCCGACTCAGCAGCATTAGTGGCAGAACAACTGAGAGAAAATTTGGAATACATTTCACATAAATTTTCTCAGCATGTTATAGTCTTAGGTGGAGATTTCAATTTACCAGATATAGACTGGCACACTCAGACGTTTAGGACGGGTGGTAGGGACAGAGCATCGAGTGACATTATACTGAGTGCACTATCCGAAAATTACCTCGAGCAATTAAACAGAGAACCGACCGTGGAGATAACATCTTGGACCTACTGATAACAAACAGACCCGAACTTTTCGAATCTGTATGTACAGAACAGGGAATCAGTGATCATAAGGCCGTTGCAGCATCCCTGAATATGGAAGTTAATAGGAATATAAAAAAAGGGAGGAAGGTTTATCTGTTTAGCAAGAGTAATAGAAGGCAGATTTCAGACTACCTAACAGATCAAAACGAAAATTTCTGTTCCGACACTGACAATGTTGAGTGTTTATGGAAAAAGTTCAAGGCAATCGTTAAATGCGTTTTAGACAGGTACGTGCCGAGTAAAACTGTGAGGGACGGGAAAAACCCACCGTGGTACAACAACAAAGTTAGGAAACTACTGCGAAAGCAAAGAGAGCTCCACTCCAAGTTTAAACGCAGCCAAAACCTCTCAGACAAACTGAAGCTAAACGATGTCAAAGTTAGCGTAAGGAGGGCTATGCGTGAAGCGTTCATTGAATTCGAAAGTAAAATTCTATGTACCGACTTGACAGAAAATCCTAGGAAGTTCTGGTCTTACGTTAAATCAGTAAGTGGCTCGAAACAGCATATCCAGACACTACGGGATGATGATGGCATTGAAACAGAGGATGACACGCGTAAAGCTGAAATACTGAACACCTTTTTCCAAAGCTGTTTCACAGAGGAAGACCGCACTGCAGTTCCTTCTCTAAATCCTCGCACAAACGGAAAAATGGCTGACATCGAAATAAGTGTCCAAGGAACAGAAAAGCAACTGGAATCACTCAATAGAGGAAAGTCCACTGGACCTGACGGAATACCAGTTCGATTCTACACAGAGTACGCGAAAGAACTTGCCCCCCTTCTAACAGCCGTGTACCGCAAGTCTCTAGAGGAACGGAGGGTTCCAAATGATTGGAAAAGAGCACAGATAGTCCCAGTCTTCAAGAAGGGTCGTCGAACAGATGCGCAAAACTATAGACCTATATCTCTTACGTCGATCTCTTGTAGAACTTTAGAACATGTTTTTTGCTCGCGTATCATGTCATTTCTGGAAACCCAGAATCAACTATGTAGGAATCAACATGGATTCCGGAAACAGCGATCGTGTGAGACCCAACTCGCCTTATTTGTTCATGAGACCCAGAAAATATTAGATACAGGCTCCCAGGTAGATGCTATTTTTCTTGACTTCCGGAAGGCGTTCGATACAGTTCCGCACTGTCGCCTGATAAACAAAGTAAGAGCCTACGGAATATCAGACCAGCTGTGTGGCTGGATTGAAGAGTTTTTAGCAAACAGAACACAGCATGTTGTTATCAATGGAGAGACGTCTACAGACGTTAAAGTAACCTCTGGCGTGCCACAGGGGAGTGTTATGGGACCATTGCTTTTCACAATATATATAAATGACTTAGTAGATAGTGTCGGAAGTTCCATGCGGCTTTTCGCGGATGATGCTGTAGTATACAGAGAAGTTGCTGCATTAGAAAATTGTAGCGAAATACAGGAAGATCTGCAGCGGATAGGCACTTGGTGCAGGGAGTGGCAACTGACCCTTAACATAGACAAATGTAATGTATTGCGAATACATAGAAAGAAGGATCCTTTATTGTATGATTATATGATAGCGGAACAAACACTGGTAGCAGTTACTTCTGTAAAATATCTGGGAGTATGCGTACGGAACGATTTGAAGTGGAATGATCATATAAAACTAATTGTTGGTAAGGCGGGTACCAGGTTGAGATTCATTGGGAGAGTGCTTAGAAAATGTAGTCCATCAACAAAGGAGGTGGCTTACAAAACACTCGTTCGACCTATACTTGAGTATTGCTCATCAGTGTGGGATCCGTACCAGGTCGGGTTGACGGAGGAGATAGAGAAGATCCAAAGAAGAGCGGCGCGTTTCGTCACTGGGTTATTTGGTAACTGTGATAGCGTTACGGAGATGTTTAATAAACTCAAGTGCCAGACTCTGCAAGAGAGGCGCTCTGCATCGCGGTGTAGCTTGCTCGCCAGGTTTCGAGAGGGTGCGTTTCTGGATGAGGTATCGAGTATATTGCTTCCCCCTACTTATACTTCCCGAGGAGATCACGAATGTAAAATCAGAGAGATTAGAGCGCGCACGGAGGCTTTCAGACAGTCGTTCTTCCCGCGAACCATACGCGACTGGAACAGGAAAGGGAGGTAATGACAGTGGCACATAAAGTGCCCTCCGCCACACACCGTTGGGTGGCTTGCGGAGTATCAATGTAGATGTAGATGTAGATGTAGATCACTTGGCTTAGCCTGATGATCACGGAGGAGGAGATGTTGGCGGAAATCCAGGTGCATCCATATCTAGAGATCTGTGTCACCCACCGCATTCACAACTCTGCCAACCCCACTCACCTCATGTGGCTGTTTTTTGAGCACGCCCCCTCCACTGGCCGTCTCCTTAAAGAGAGCACCCTGTTGTTTCATAAACGTTACAAGGTTGACCCCTCATATTCCCCTCCCTAGTCTGTTTGCTGCCAGAGGTACCTCCAATACAATTTGCACTGTACATCCGAGTGCCGCGAGGCCCTGTTTGTCCTCACTTCAAAAAAGTGCACTTCCTCCAGCTGTTTCCCAACCTAGAGTCCCCCCCCCCATCTTGCAACATTTGTAACCTTTCCTACCGCAAGTACTCCCAGAAATGCAAGGCCTGACCCCCCTCAACTCCCAAACTTATTGCCCCATCTGCCCTCTTGATGACCCCAATCCTCCCAGAAACTCCCTTCGCCCCCCCCCCCTCTACAGCCGATGACATCATCCATTTTGTGACCATTGTCCTCCATAATGTCTATCGCTTTCGGCATCCCCACACCCTCCAACAGATCTCCCACGCAACCCGTTCCATCTTCCATTTCAATACCTTCACCACCTACTCTCACAACCAGGCCTACTTTACATTCTCCCATTTCGACACGCTTGTTTAAACGCCACCTTGGCGCGACATCATCGTATCTTGTTTAACAACATCTCCTCCCTCCCTACCAAAAAAACCTCCTCATATGCACCCTCCTAATGCACCATGTGGATGCCTTCCTCCTTAATGAAACCTTTCTAGAACCCACACATATCATCAGCACATCTCCATACTTCCTCTATCTTTCCAACAGTCCCCACCCAATAGCGCATAGTGGAATCGTAATTGGCCACCTTCGCTAGATCACTGTGAAGCTCCAACCCCTCCTCCACTAACCCACTGAACACCTACTGGGTTGGGGTTGTTTGGGGAAGAGATTAGGGAAGGATGGGGAAGGACGTCGGCCGTGCCCTTTCAAAGGAACCATCCCAGCATTTACCTGGAGCGATTTAGGGAAATCACAGAGAACCTAAATCAGGATGGCTGGACGCGGGATTGAACCGTCGTCCTCCCGAGTCCACTGTGAGCACCTACTCCTTAGTCTCTTCTTCCCTAGCCTTACCATTATCTGCAACAGCATCTATGTCTGTCCTGCAGTCCCTATTCAATTTGACTTCCTTTCTCTCATTGACGATATCTTAACCTCCTACATGATTGCCACAAAACTCAACATCCATAGTCGTCCCCCACCCAGCTCCGGCGGTGGCATCGGTTCCTCACCTACCTGCAAGGTGATCTCCCCCTACCACAGCATACCTGACCTGAATCCAATACCACTCCTTATTTAGTCCTGCCCTCCCCCAAACTCCTTGGGCGCATTATGGTGGACGTTCTCGACCCCATCAGTAGTGACCATCCCCTCCTGTCCCCCTTACCTTGCCCGACAGATGTAACCCCTGCCTCACTCCCCACAATGACCATCCCCAATATATGTCCACAGCTACTCCCATGCCAACTGGAATGTCTACCAGGACACCATTAATACCCAGGCTGAAAGACACCCCCTCACCTACCACCACCCTGATGACATCACACTTGCCATTTCCTTTCTCAAGCAGACCATGACTGAGGTCATTGACGTTCACATTCCTACTACTGCCTATTATCCTCACCATCCCAGTTTACATCCACAGGCCATCCTCCTCCTTTGATAATCCAGTCATCTCCGCCAGTCGAACATGGGGTCTGGACCCCTCCACAGTCCTCCACACTTGTAAGTTCCTCATCCACCCCATCCTTTGTTATGGCCACCTCACCAGTATATCCACCCCTCCCACCTGCTATAAGTCCCTTCAAATCCTTGAACGCCATGCACTCTGCCTCGCCTATCACATCTGTCACCCATCATCCACATGGATCCTTTAAAACTTGATTCGTTTCCTCCACTTGCACTTTTTCCTTGAACAGATATGGATCCTCTACCACAAGCCCGATCCTCCCCACCTGCTAGTCTCTCCCATCCTCTTCTGGCCCATCCCCCTGACACACCCATACTCTTGTGTCCCACACACTCTCCATCTTCACACTGTCGATACCCTTGCCCTAGGTGGCTGTTGTCAACTCCCCATTCCTGAAGATGTTCTCATTGCATCCATATCCCCCTATCAGCTCTAATCCTCCCCTGCCTTTCCTACCTTCCCCTTTTCCTCCAGGGCTCCCTCTCTCCTTCCTCCCCATCCTTTGTCCCTCCCACCACTTTGCTCCCAGTTTCCTGTTCCCTGCCCCCCTCTCTGGGCTTCCCCCTCCCCTCCTTCTCCCCTGCCTGTCACCTGCACCCAGTGGCAGCTCCCCATCTCCTCAGTGTGTTCAGTGCACCGAAGATCATCACCAATGTGCTATAGTATTCTCTTCGTCTAAGTGTGTCAGTGTTCTTCTTCACTGTTCTTTGTTCACGTGTGAAACCGTTTGTCTACGTTTGTGTGCACTGCTGAACTTAGTTGTACAACCAGTACCTTCCGCAAACGCCTTCATTTCATTCTTATGTATGTCTCCTGTTTTTACTATTGATGTATGTCTGTTCTTCTGTCTCCATGTTTACTGTCTATTTTTCTGTGGCTGAAGAGCGGCGTAGATAGGCCGTTGCTGGCCTACATTTTATAAGGCATCAAAACAACAATAAAGAAAGAAAAGCAGTCCCAGCATTCAGTGAACTCCTGACAACGGTGGTGAAGATGGTCATCAGAAGCTCACGGATTTTATTCGAATTGACGCAGCTTGAAAACCGAGAACGTTTTATTCATGTATGCTGTCATGTAAGACTCCGAGGACACTTGTATACTACATACCACCTTCAACCATTCCCTACCAGTCCCAACCCATATAAGGGCTCCTTTCCCTCTCCATCCACTCCTATGCCTTTCCTGTTCTAACAACTATCTGATCGCACACCACTATTGTCCTCACATATCTCTTCCCCACTGTCTGTATTCCCACTATCCAGCTCTTACATATCATCTCCATAGTTTGTCCATGTGACAGACCGATATCTCTTTACCCAAACCCCTCAATTTCTGTGGAACAAATTCCCTCTTCCCACAGTACTTCTCATCCAGTGCACGTCCTTCAGATGATAAGTGAAAGTGCAGTGCTCGCTTTTTCATAGGAGTACACCACCATATTGCAACACTGACACATTGCCACTATGGTCACTTGATCTCGGTACTGTGTAGTTTTCTCCGTGATGTGTCCTATAAATTTGGACTCTCACGATACTGCTAGTAACCTCAGATTCCCTTCATGTGTGTTGTGTATTTCACATAAGCGTTTTGTAGACACCATAAAAATTTGCGTTTCTGCATGGAATGAACTGGGCTCTCAGCTCTGAAGTGCAAAGGGTGAACAGGCATCATGTCAGTGACTAATCACCGGCAAAAATTCAGGTGAGGCCAGGAAAAATATTAAAAAATCTGCTTGCTTCCCTTTTAATATATAATACTACAATTTAGTGGCGTGAAGAAATCTGGTGGGTGTGCTATTTTCTTTATGAAGAAACTTAGAGCGCAAGGGAGAGGGGGAGAGGAAAGAGGGAGCAGTTGTGGCAGCAATGACAACATGTTCTTAGTGACAGGGAGGTACAAACCTCTCTCAGCGATTATGTATTTGATGACTAGAACAGATTGTGGAAAAGCGACTTGCTTAACAAACAGTTTCTTGGACAACTAGCCTGTTTTTCAGTACTTTTTAGTTTTTAATAATCATTGCAAAAACCACCTTCTGGTCTGTTCTATATCGGCCTCTTTGATTTCTATGAATGGACAGTAGATCACACGCTCTGCTATAATCTCTTGCGTTGTAACATAGACATTCCGACAGTGCTGTATTCATGTTCCTTTAATTACACGTACATTACGAGAGGAATTGTGTCTGTACTCCTTTGGAAGATATGCTTTGGCGCATACACCTGGGTGTGCGACATTGAACTTCGTCAAGCTTGTATTTGGTGTATTTTATATTATAACCACATTATAGTTTTTGTCCTATAAATAAATGCTGTTTCAAAACACTAGCACATTGAGGATCTCTCGAAAATGTACAATGTATTGATATTAAGTGTCAGATACTGAGTTATCGGCGTTTGAAGGTTTCAGAAGACATATGACATAGGTCAAGTTACAGCTCTTGCGTCGTCGATGTGATTTAGTGAGTAATGTCCTCAGTAGTTGCAGAAAAGGTACATTGGCGAATAAGACAATTATGATAAATGCTCAATTCTTTTAGCTAATCACACCATTATGAAACAAAAAACAAAACACACGCTTTGGGACTTATCGCCTACTTTTAAAATAGTTGATTTATACATCGGCAGTTGCAGTTTGTTGCAATAACATTTCGAAAAGCAGTGTTTAGACATTTGACAACATTTACCTTAATGATAAGGAGGGACTAGGTACTAACACGAATGTGATTTACATTAAGAAAGAAACACAATTGTTAATAGAAATTGTAAGCTTTTGAATGTTGATTTAGTAGTTTCTGTAGTTTCTGAGGTTTTAACAACAAATTTTCTTAATGATGAAAGCTGAAGAAGAGAATTAAAATTTGTGACATGGCCGGGACTTTCACCCAGGTATCTCGGTTACTAGGCAGTTGTGCTATCCATTACACCACCATAGCAGTATGGCTAAGATAGATGTACGGTTTAAGTTCTGGCTGTGATACAAATTTTAAATCATTTCTTCAGCTTCCATCATTATTGGAAAATGTAATTCAAGCACATTACTATTCTGTGAGTTTGACAGGTGAACAATACGACTTTTCTGGAAATTACAGACATACAAAGACAAAAAATTGCAGTCTTAGAAATCTATAATCTCTGCATTCCTTGTCCAGTCATGCTTGTTGGAGTTACTGGGAGTAGTAGCTGGTCAGCTACTCTAGTCTCTACACGGTGGGAATGGTCACAAACAGCTCCAAAAATACTGGGCTTGCTCTTCAGATTGATATGGGTTTACTGCTCTGTTTCAAGTACACGGAAGTCACCCATATAACTTATACACATGTTGTTTGGACGATCTCAGAATATATATTTTTTGTGAAACCCAAGATCGCTTGATTTTAAGACCTTTATTCCAATTACTAGTTTCGACAGAATCGTCTTGTCATCTTCAGATAGCCATTATCCTTTTTATGTATATGTTCACATACATCTACACTCCTGGAAATTGAAATAAGAACACCGCGAATTCATTGTCCCAGGAAGGGGAAACTTTATTGACACGTTCCTGGGGTCAGATACATCACATGATCACACTGACAGAACCACAGGCACATAGACACAGGCAACAGAGCATGCACAATGTCGGCACTAGTACAGTGTATATCCACCTTTCGCAGCAATGCAGGCTGCTATTCTCCCATGGAGACGATCGTAGAGATGCTGGATGTAGTCCTGTGGAACGGCTTGCCATGCCATTTCCACCTGGCGCCTCAGTTGGACCAGCGTTCGTGCTGGACGTGCAGACCGCGTGAGACGACGCTTCATCCGGTCCCAAACATGCTCAATGGGGGACAGATCCGGAGATCTTGCTGGCCAGGGTAGTTGACTTACACCTTCTAGAGCACGTTGGGTGGCATCGGATACATGCGGACGTGCATTGTCCTGTTGGAACAGCAAGTTCCCTTGCCGGTCTAGGAATGGTTGAACAATGGGTTCGATGACGGTTTGGATGTACCGTGCACTATTCAGTGTCCCCTCGACGATCACCAGTGGTGTACGGCCAGTGTAGGAGATCGCTCCCCACACCATGATGCCGGGTGTTGGCCCTGTGTGCCTCGGTCGTATGCAGTCCTGATTGTGGCGCTCACCTGCACGGCGCCAAACACGCATACGACCATCATTGGCACCAAGGCAGAAGCGACTCTCATCGCTGAAGACGACACGTCTCCATTCGTCCCTCCATTCACGCCTGTCGCGACACCACTGGAGGCGGGCTGCACGATGTTGGGGCGTGAGCGGAAGACGGCCTAACGGTGTGCGGGACCGTAGCCCAGCTTCATGGAGACGGTTGCGAATGGTCCTCGCCGATACCCCAGGAGCAACAGTGTCCCTAATTTGTTGGGAAGTGGCGGTGCGGTCCCCTACGGCACTGCGTAGGATCCTACGGTCTTGGCGTGCATCCGTGCGTCGCTGCGGTCCGGTCCCAGGTCGACGGGCACGTGCACCTTCCGCCGACCACTGGCGACAACATCGATGTACTGTGGAGACCTCACGCCCCACGTGTTGAGCAATTCGGCGGTACGTCCACCCGGCCTCCCGCATGCCCACTATACGCTCTCGCTCAAAGTCCGTCAACTGCACATACGGTTCACGTCCACGCTGTCGCGGCATGCTACCGGTGTTAAAGACTGCGATGGAGCTCCGTATGCCACGGCAAACTGGCTGACACTGACGGCGGCGGTGCACAAATGCTGCGCAGCTAGCGCCATTCGACGGCCAACACCGCGGTTCCTGGTGTGTCCGCTGTGCCGTGCGTGTGATCATTGCTTGTACAGCCCTCTCGCAGTGTCTGGAGCAAGTATGGTGGGTCTGACACACCGGTGTCAATGTGTTCTTTTTTCCATTTCCAGGAGTGTATCATTGCCATATTGTGAACAAAGTATAATACGTTAAAAACTGCACATGGTTTGTAATTTATGATACAGAATTCTCCAAGATGGGTTGTCAAATGAATGAGAGGTTAAAGTATAACATCCATAGCGCGAATAGAGTTAAAGCTATACACCACGCCAACAACCTCTCACTGAATTAAACTGACATTATTTTTAATGGAACTAAGAAAAAATTATATTAAAACAACCATACTAACCATACTAAAATAATTAAGGGAACACTATTATTGGTGGTGTAGTGAGAAAATCGCCTCGTAGGCAGGCCTGTGGTAGGAGGACAGATAATACAGTTTATGTTTGAGTGACACCACTTAAAAGTGAGATAAAAATAGTATTTTATATGTTGATAGGGAAGTGATATGTGGTTAACAGCAATGGTGCTGAGAGTCTAAGTATGGTAGTGCAGAGTAAAACTATTCACACTCATCTCTTAAAAAAATATGTAATAGTGGAAGAATTGTGAAATATGTATGAGATCGAAACATGCTCAGAGCTGGTACAAAATAACTGAAAGCGCTGGGTGAGCGGTATACGAAAAACATACAAGGTTTATAGTACAGACGTCAGGTTATAGTAGTAGTTCCAATTTACCATATGGTGCTGCACTGAGGTCATAGGTGAAACTTGAATTTAACTCTGCTAAATATTTTACATCTGAGCTGATTATGTAAGTCATTGTCTAGAAGAAAGTTCTGGAAGCACTGAAATGTGGTATATGAGGTACTATAACACAGGAGGTAAAGTTGGATCATGAATAGCGTAATACATATTGCTAAAGAAGATATATGAAGGGCTTACTGCAATAGTGGTCCAAGTCCTTTTTAGTTCACTTTAAGATACAGAGTCCTAAATGAGCGCTGAAAAATCTACAGTTGAGATACCAGAAATATTCAACCATATGGCTTCTTTCTACAGATGAACCTTTCTCTCTGTTTATTGGGCATCAAAAGCATTATAGGCAGAAAAGTGGAGGTTATAACGATATGTTTACGTAATGTGTATACATAAATATACAGTTATAAATGTCCCCGTTCGTAGTCTCTAATTATAACAATATGTTACTTTTATGCTGTAACATATAGCTATAATCAGCGGTGGAAACATATTTGTGAACGCCGACTGTGTGCGGCTGTTTCTTGTTGGATCGTCTGATCAGTCGGAAGTTGCATTGCAGAGGAGAGTAAATGCCTATTCAAAATATAATTATTTTGGATAGCTCAACATGAATTTCCTAAGGGACCGTAGTTTATCATGCATTTACCAGTAGAATATGGCGCGGAGAAAATATTTCGCCGCATGCAACTTCCGTCCGAACTCGACGAAAGAATTCGTGACTGTGAACTCTCTATTTGGCAGAAACATATAGAAAATTAAATAATTTCATGAAGAAGTGCGACATAGATTCTATAGTAAATGAATAGTCCATACACCAGTTCCAATTAACTCTGAATTTATGGCAAGTAATAGACAAACTTACATTGCAATGACGGATTTAACATGGATGCCGTTTTGACTGGCACTTCTCTTAATGAAAACTATTCCTTTGACGTTTTCACATACACGTCGCACAATAAATCTACTACTAGGCACCTTTAGTATTACACATTTACTTTACACTAGAACAATATTAATTTTAACAATAATAATACGGCGGCAAGACATGCGCGTCCGACACAAGTTACAGGAGACAAGAGAAGAATGAATAACTGTTCATCGAGAATATCTCGTACCTCAAAAAAAAAAAAAAAAAAAAAAAAAAAAAAAAAAAAAAAAAAAAAAAAAAAAAAAAATGTGTAAAAGTGTTCTTCTTCTGTCCGTTTTTCGCGCCGCGGTTTTCAAAGTCAATAACTCACTGCATCTCTGACGGCGCTTCGACAATAAACAAGTTACGTCACAGGTCGTTCACCTTTTACATTCTCGCAACATTATTTGCTAACTGTAGCTGTTGCCGAGCGACTGCTCGATTAGTGAATGATTTAAAATGATAAGACAATCACATAATGTTACATTGCCTTCCATGGGAATCTTGGAAATCAAGGAGATTACCAAGATTCACATGTCGCCATTAACATTATGGGATTGAGTACTTTACAGATTTACATTGATCAAACACAGTATTCCTGTCATTTGATTATTAGGATTACACAAATATGGTGATCTCTCATTCATAGACAAAGACAGTTCTTAAGGTAAAGATACACAAAAAAATTTAAAAACTAAGACAGTAAATCTACGAAGTTTACAATGGACATTATACATTATACTCATTACAGTCCTTTTTTTTTTTTTTTACAGAGTTCATACCGACCATCTTTGTGGCCTCAAGTTATTGTCCAGAGCTCATAGGCTCTTTGCTCCTGAAAGAAAACACATAGGATTCATCTTTTTATACGCACATAATTCTCACACATGGAATTTCTCACACATGTCCATTTTTATACACATATACTTCTCACACATGGAATTTCTCACACGTGTTCATTTTTCATTGCTCACTAGTTGTCATGATTTTTACGCCTTCACTGTTTGTGTATTGACAGGTAAGTTAAAATTTGATTCTTCTCCAGGTGAAGCTTATGCCTTGAGAAGTTGGATCGCTACTTTGCGGTCTCTGAGTAGAAAACTTTTCATCAGCTCTGGCGGACGAGTCTCACTCGCACGTTACGTACACACGTTACATGTAACAAAAGAAATATAAATACCCATTAGTATAAAAACTAAGCTTAAATCTATTTTAGGACTTGGGATTCATAGGAATTTGACTTTGTCACTATTCGCGTGTGGTTTGGCTGTTCACATTTCATCCACGGGATATAACATTAGCATAGTATGTGATATGTTGTGAACTCATATAAAAGTCTTTTATTTTGGGAGCGGCTTTCATGGAAAGTCCGTTTCGTCGAACTGCAGCGGGAGTGCTGTGCTAGTACATCACTTTAAATTTAACGCGTTTGTTGCGTCGATGTACGTTGACACAGGCTGATTGTTAGAGCTGAATCGCAACTCGAGGCGCTCACTAGCCTCCACGCGGTACTTCAGCTTTTCCGCGCACGGTTCAGTGAACACGTTGCGTCGATGGTGTTGTGGTATTTTGTGGTTTGCTGAGGCTGGTGAGGAGGGACGAGGAGTACCAGGGACAGAGGCTCCATTGAAACCATCCCTGTCTCCACATTTTCCAGCCGGTTTTGAAGATTTTAAGGTAGGCTAGTGCTCGCACTTTGCAAAGCAGCTAACACACTTGGTTTCCGATGCACTGCACGTAATCACATCACCGGCTTCGGTTACACAACCGGACTATCATTGTCCGTCGGCCTATCTGCACGTTTAACACTTTTTATCTTCATCGTGAATGAAATTATCACTTAGTTATAACAACGATGCATTGCTTCGTGTCTGTGGCAGACAGCCACACCATTTTAAGCCTTCACTTATACACTACTATGTACACAATTTTTTTACAGTTTATAAACAAATAGTTTGTCTCACTTTGAAGCTTGCTAAGTCAGAGCTTTGATTATCATGTCCATTTCAATTTCTGTTACTTTGTTGGTAAATACCTTAACATTTCGCTTTACATTGTTCCTCGTCTTTCTCTAAGACTAAGTATGCTTTTAGTTCACAGTCACAATACATTAGTTTCTCCGATCTGTTAGCAATTATTATTATTATTATTTTAAACATTTGAATCGTTCTTTTTATTTATTATATTCATTAAAGTTATCACTGTCATTTCAACAAAAATTTCCCTTTTACTAGATGTGAGGATCAATCAGTCACATTTGATCGCCCTCTCACATGAGAACAGAACACCATTCAAGAAAATTTCAAATTCCTTATCGCGATCTCGGTTTGCGTCTCGGATTGACTTTAAAAGGAAAAATAAAGACATTTCAAAACTAGCTTTTCCCGATTTCGTTCACGCGCTTCCTTTTGAAAATCGTATGCCAAAACAGCCTTCCACGTCAACCGCATTTCTCAATCTGTGACGTCAAGTCTACGGGACGGGTTTAGGCGGGTTAGGATATTTACACAAATTCAGAAGAAAGACATAGATATAATAGTACATAGAAGAAGAAATCTAGCAAACAACTCCTAGTTCCTTATGACTTAGAAATTAATTTTCCTTTGCGCCATACGTCTGCGTACACGCTCCAATTACAAACTAGCTACTTTGTTTTGCCGGCGGTTTCATTGTCATTTTATTCTCGCCTTGACGCCTGCTTGCACTACACTGCATTGGCCTCTATATATGACCTTAAGTCATAATTGCTTTGTCCTTGCCACTTACGCTCTTATACTTGGCATTTATTTCACTTATGGCTTTGAATGTATCTGTCCTGCGTATTGCAATTACAATTAATGCTACTTTGTTTATCTAGCTGAAGGATAGTGCTTTCGTGGTCATGTTTGTACTTACAAGTAACTCACATGCTTCGTAAACGTTACGTTATTTTAATGCAGAGATGAACCTGTTCCAGATTTCTATGTACATTGGAACTTAATCTAGACATAGCTGACTTAGAAACTAGTTACTTGTTTTCCCTTTTAGTGGGATCAGGAACCAATAATTGTCAAGCGACCCTTGTCCTTGACGAAAATAAATTTCGTTTCTGGATCATTGCTCCTTGAACTTAAAAAAAAAATTCTTACATACTATGTTTTATTTTCACTTCTTTAGCATTTCATATCGCAGAAGCCGGCTTGTTAGGCACATCCTTCGCTTTATATTTCATTTCTCTCTCTTAAATATTATCTCCTTAAAACTAAATCTTAAAACTAGAGTTCTTGGAGTTGATCACTTTCTTTGTTAAACAAGATTTTTTTTTATCAGCTTGTCTGTACTTAAATTATGGCTCAAGATAACATATTTTAAATTGTCTGCTGTATAGCAAGATAGACTCACTGTCGTGTAATATATTCTAAGCATTTTTTTTTAACGAAGTCAAATCAGTTGTCACTTGATCACTAGCGGCTAACCTTCTCTTGTCATTATAAATCTTTCCTTTTGACTTATTCTGTAGCATGATATTTTTTAAGATCAGAGTGATGGTATAATCCTTTTATTTTTCCATTTGCGGGATCAGAAATCAGATAACAACCTGTATGCGGTATACGAAGGATCTCGTAAGGTCCCTCAAAAAGACTTTGCCATTTTCGATTTTTGTGTAAGAGCAACGATGGTTTAAAGTGTGTTTTTAGCAAGACCTTTTCGCCTACTTTATAAGTTAACACCGTATCTCAGTACAAGTACGTCATGGTTAGTCTCTCCGTCGAAGTGGTCGCCCCCATTCTGTCTCTCAACATCACTTAGGGAGCTTTCAGATGCTGGACTTAGTTTTCCTGTTTGTGTGGTTTTGATTGGCTTTCATCATTAGAAAGTTCGACCAATCTGACATTGTGAGAACACTGAGGAACAAAATTACTGTTATGCACAAACCTCGTGTCAAAATGTTGCTGCGTTTGTTCTGGTGTCCAATACGTGTTACTGTCTTCCGCGTTTGCGAAAAATACAGGGGGATTGTAATGCCTTCGCGGGGTCTGATGATTTTTATTACTATCATGAATTCCGGAATTGTTACTTTGAAATCCACCTTCACACTGTGGTTTGCCGTTAAACTGTGTGTTTCTGTACATTCCCTGCGCTTGATTTTTACTAGGCGCGGAGTTGTATTGGTATGAGTGGGCGTTATCAGCTGTTTGTTGCTGCCCGTAATCTGAGTGTTGGCTGCGCGAGTACGGTGCATTCCATTGCGATCCGCTCTGCTGTTGCCAACCTTTTTGACTGAAACCGTTTCCAAACTTCTGCTTGTACGACTGATTGCCGTACTGGTTACCAGTCGTGTTATACACGGGATTGAATCGGTTGTGTTGATTATGTCTATTCCTTTTGTGCGGATACCCATTGCCTTTATTTCCGTTTTTCCAATCGTTACTATTTTTTGAACCGTTCCCTGGCTTTTCATAGCCGTTACTGTCGTAATGTTGTGGCCAAGAATTGTGCGGAGTATTCCGCGTTTTGTTAGCTCTCATGTCCTCATAGATCAGGTCTAGGGAATCTAATATCGACAGAAAGGTATCTGGATCATCATCTGGTACGGCTATCAGCTTTTCACGAATCGAAATGGGTAATTTAGACTTGAGAATCATAATTACATCTTTACTATTGATAGGGTTATCCCAATACCTAATTTTGCCAAGATATTTTTCGAAGTACATTCTCAGGCTACTATTCCTTGGGTCAAATTGTTCTGCATTATAGACTTCTTTACAAAGGCGCTTCTGAACACCTTCGCTCCAAAATTTGCTGAGGAAACAGTGCTCAAACTCCTCATATGTTCGACACTTATCAACCATTTCTGTTCCCCATATTGCCGATTCGCCACCTATATATCCGGTAACAAATTGGATACACTGTCTATCAGTCCACGAATTTGGAAAAATGCCGGAGAATCCACGAAGAAAGACAATTGGGTGGATATTTCGTTTTTCTGGGTTAAAGGTTTGAAAAACTCGATGCTTTATCATGCTTTCTTCCTTCATCATTTTTACTACTGAGTCAGATTCTTGATTTCGGTGACTAACTGGAATATGTGGTGGTGAAGTGTGTTCATTAGATACAACAGGTATTCGGAATTGCCGAAATAATTCATCTTCTTCCTTTGAGGCTAAAAAGTTAGGATAATTCGTTTCTGTATTCGGGAACTACTACTCACTTGTGCCTTCAGGTTATTTAGCTGTTCCGTTACCTCTTGCTTCCAATTTGGTAATTCTTGCTGAAGGGTACGCCTAATGCTACCGAGTTCAGACATTACGGTATCTCCGGAGCTTCCAGGAGCTGACAAGATACCAAGAGTGGTTGCTTCCACAGTCTCTACTAGGTCTTTGTTAATTTTATCTTCGACAAATTTGTCCTTTCCAGCAATCCAGTTCTCATACTTTTCTCTAAATTCTCTCTCATGACTATCTAGCCTCTCCTTTACTTTCGTTTCCGTTTCCAGAGTCAAGTTTGACATTCCCTCAATTAGTTTTTCTACCTGCGTAGTTACTCTGTCTAATCTGTGATTAACCGTGGTTATGGTGGAGTCAAGATTCTTGGTTGCGTTTCGGATATCAGCTGTCTCGCTTTGCATGGTAGCTAAAGTGTCATTCAGTTCGAAAATTATTCCACTTCGCATTTGAGAAACAGCATCCTTAACTTGCTTTGCTACTTCTTTGGCTACGTTTTCTCTAACAGTTTTTATTTCTTCGCTTACTGTAGAAAGTTTATCTTCAAGTGAGGCTAACATTTGTCTATTTTCGTCTTTCAAATCATTTTTAATGGAATTCACCATTTGGCGATTTCCGTCCTGCATCATTTGACTTATTTGACTCAGTAGCTGTTTGAATACATCGTCTGTCACTACCCCTGAATTGCTTTCACCTGCCTCCCTTGTAACCGGTATATGGCTACGACTACTAGTGGCAGAAACTATGTTGGCATTGTCTAGTTCAGTACCGGTAACATTATGGTGTGAGGCACCAAAGTCCGTAAGATTTCCCACTTCACTTTCTACAATTGTTTCAATTGGTGTCTCAGCCCTACTAATTACCGTGCGGGACCGTAAGCGACGCGACACTTCACTCGTTACATTCCGTTCATTTGAATCTAGTGATAACATTTTATCGTCTGCCATAGCTCACTTATTTACAAACAGTAAGTCAATGAAGTTCGTTTGAGCTACGGCCGTCAGCTGTCGACAGAGATGTAATTTATCGGTTGCGAGTCGGTTGTCACTGCTACGTCACAAGATCGGAATGTCGGGAGATGCACGTCACGAGAACAAGAGACTATTCTGGACCGTAAAGAAAGTATGGCTGCACACTGCTCAAAATAAATGAAAACTAAGGCTGGTCAGCTCCGTGAACAGGCAGCGGACATTTAAAAACAAATGATATGCAATACACAACAATGGAATTTCAACAATACTTGAAGAAATTACTAATCTACTAAATGCAATCTACTGAATTCAAAGCAAATTTTACTGCAACTAATAAAGATCGTCACAAATTGATTAATGTCAGCTGAAATTAAGGAAGCTTGGCTACGGCTAACAAAATTTTAGCTTACGTTACTGATGACTGCCTTGGGCGTTGCAACTAGATTTTGCAACTAGATTTTCGCACAAATTCTGTTCCAAAAAAAAATCTCCCTTCCGTAATTTTCTCTGAATATCTCGTTTCTTTCGCTCAATGGAAATTTTATTGGATGGCGTTTGATGTCACGTAACAAATAAAAAGCACAAGATTAGCTACAATTATTTATGAATATTCCCACAATGCGTATCTTATATAAATTTTTATTCCTTTGAGTATATATATATATATTTTAAATTCAAGTCCCTGTTCGGGCGCCAATTATAACGATATGTTTACGTAATGTGTATACATAAACATACAGTTATAAATGTCCCCGTTCGTAGTCTCTAATTATAACAATATGTTACTTTTGTGCTGTAACATATAGCTATAATCAGCGGTGGAAACATATTTGCGAACGCCGACTGTGTGCGGCTGTTTCTTGTTGGATCGTCTGATCAGTCGGAAGTTGCATTGCAGAGGAGAGTAAATGCCTATTCAAAATATAATTATTTTGGATAGCTCAACATGAATTTCCTAAGGGACCGTAGTTTATCATGCATTTACCAGTAGAATATGGCGCGGAGAAAATATTTCGCCGCATGCAACTTCCGTCCGAACTCGACGAAAGAATTCGTGACTGTGAACTCTCTATTTGGCAGAAACATATAGAAAATTAAATAATTTCATGAAGAAGTGCGACATAGATTCTATAGTAAATGAATAGTCCATACACCAGTTCCAATTAACTCTGAATTTATGGCAAGCAATAGACAAACTTACATTGCAATGACGGATTTAACATGGATGCCGTTTTGACTGGCACTTCTCTTAATGAAAACTATTCCTTTGACGTTTTCACATACACGTCGCACAATAAATCTACTGCTAGGCACCTTTAGTATTACACATTTACTTTACACTAGAACAATATTAATTTTAACAATAATAATACGGCGGCAAGACATGCGCGTCCGACACAAGTTACAGGAGACAAGAGAAGAATGAATAACTGTTCATCGAGAATATCTCGTACCTCAAAAAAAAAAAAAAAAAAAAAAAAAAAAAAAAAAAAAAAAAAAAGTGTAAAAGTGTTCTTCTTCTGTCCGTTTTTCGCGCCGCGGTTTTCAAAGTCAATAACTCACTGCATCTCTGACGGCGCTTCGACAATAAACAAGTTACGTCACAGGTCGTTCACCTTTTACATTCTTGCAACATTATTTGCTAACTGTAGCTGTTGCCGAGCGACTGCTCGATTAGTGAATGATTTAAAATGATAAGACAATCACATAATGTTACAAGGTAATGGGCTTGTACCACTATTGAAATAAGCCCTTCACACGTATCAAGCTTACAGGTCCCAAGGCATACTAACAACAGCAAATATGTGACATAGATATGGTGTATATAATGATTCTAATTTTCAGCTGAACCTATTTGTCTTAAAAAAGTGTCAATCTGATGCATTATCCTGAAACATGCTACAAAGACTTCACGCAATATAAGATAAAGTGGGGGGGGGGGGAAAGGGTGAGAGGGGGAAAGTGGTCTGAAGCGTGAGGGGATGAAAAAATACAAAAGGGGGTGGGGGCAGTGAAGGATCGCAACTGGCGAAGTCTGGGGCGGGGGGGGGGGGGGGGGGGGATCAGGTGGGGCAAAAGAGGAGAATCTGGTAGAGGACTAGATATATGTGTTGTGAAGGAAAAGAAGGGAGTGCAGTCAGGGGACTTAGTTTCACAATTCATCTTCAAAAATATTAAAGAAGTTGTGGTCTCCTGATCGTTCAAAATGCGTTGCCTATGGTGTTTCCAGGTTTTGTGTATATAGAAACTTTCGAATATTTTAAGTTTTTTTTACCTTTAGGTGCTTTATGCAGTATTTTCATGTAGTGTCCCATGTCATGGACTGTATGGATGGAAAGCCATAATTTCTCAACAATAGTCATTTTATTATGATTACCTATATGCTTCCAAAATCTTGCAAAAAAAGGAATCTACTGGTTTGACCTATGTAGAAACCATCACACCGCCCAGAATTAAATCTGTACTCTCCTGATATTCATCTACGTATGAGCCAACATAATGGCATAGTTTCGATTGTAACTTATTATCAGTACTGAAATATTTGGTCTTCGAAATCTACTTCCAATCTTGTCTGAGACTGTACCTTGGTAGGTCATTGATATGAACTTGGTTTTAACTAACAAATGTGGTTCATTTTTGATCTTATTCCTTTTATATAATGTGTTACAAAATTCATCTACTAAGGACTACCTTTGTCCATTTCTTTAGGCAATGTATCTGGAAGCAGTAAGTTCCTCGTCATTTGCTTGTTGTTCTAAGGGAGGATTCAAAAGTCTCTGTATCACTGAATGGAAAAATGCTTTTTGATACCTAGATCGGTGACCCAAGTTAACATTAATTACCATATCATAGTACATGGTTTCCTGATGATCTGAAACGTATTCATACCACTAGATTTGTCAATGGTCAAACCCAAAAAACTTAATTATCATTATCTTCTAATTCAACAGTGAATAGCATGCTTGTGTGCATAGGGTTGATGTCCTGTAAATAAATCTCGAGATAGTTTGTATCACTTTGGGTTAGAGCTACAATGTCATCAACATATCGCTTAAAATAGACTGTGTTTTCCCATATACTTCATATTTAATAACGAATTTTTCTCAAGCTCGCTGGAGAAAATGTCTGACAAGGTTCCTAAAATACAGCTCCCCCTAGCCAAACCTTTTTCACTGAGCTGGAAATGGCTGCTAGACAATGATAATTCTAAAAGTTCTATTAATCCTATTGCTTCTGCAGGCGCAATTCTTTTATGTCTAATAAGGGCTGCTCTGATGGTATTAGTTGTTTCTGTAACAGGGAGGCTCGTACAGAGGTTTCTTACATCAAAAGAGACTAGAATGTACGTATCTGGTACCATGAGGGTTTAAAAAAAATCGCCAGTTATACACTATTCTTTGCATTAGAAACTTTTTTAAAAACAAACAATTCCTTTAATTTCTTTATTAATAAATCTGTTGAGCTTGGCAAACGGGAATGTCTTCCGTCAACAACTGGTGGCATCTGTTTTGTTACATTAGTGGGTCGTAACTTGTGTTTGTAATCTGAGTAATTAATATGACATCATTTTACCGATCGCTTGGCTGTCGTCCTAATTTCAGAATTAAATTTATTGATTGGATTCTTCTCTATCAGCACTATTCTATTATGTTAAAAAAATTTCAACTTTATTCAAGTTATCGGCTTCATAAATGACAACTGATGCATTACACTTGTCTGCCTTAATAATCATTGGTTTATTGTTTGCCAGCTTTTCGTTGACAGTTTTTTGTTAGATTATTTTGACTGTTGCAGTTATATTTTCACACTTCTCCTTGGAGGAAGAGGCCAAAATGATTTTCGTTTCTGCAACCATTTTCTTAATCATGCGTATAAGGTCGTGGTATATTATAGTGTAATCCGTTTTGTAGAAACTCACGTTCTGGACCTGTAAACTTTATGTTAGTCATGTTGTCTGCCCTATCAGAAAATTGATTGGGACAGTGGATCTGAACGACACGAGGGCATTTTTTTTTTTTTTTTTTTTTTTTTGCCTCCACTAACCGCCGAAGTTTATCACTCTGAACAGTTTGCACGCTATTAACATTTTTGTTAAGTTTTTCCCTAATGGTGGTTGACATTTCACAAAACAGTTCTACTGATAATACGACTATCTTCTTCAAGTCGTCCTCAATGTTTATCACTTTGGCGGTCATGAGGTGAATACGTTTATAAAACTACTGTTTTGTGCTGTGGTCGATCTTCTCTCTGCTTCTTGTTTCCTTCTTTTGGGGAACCTGAGAGGAGTAGTGCATAGTAAATCAAACGTATTTAGAGTTACCGCCACGTTTAAGGCACTCTTAATTAAATTTTATGTGTAGGTTACATTTAACTTCTTAAGTTTTAACACGCTGCATACTTTACCTAACGCCAGGAGCGACATATTACTGCATAACTTACAAATGATCTCTGTTTATACATATTTTTTGTGAAAGCGAAGATCGCTTGATTTTAAGACCTCAATTCCTATTATTATTTCCCACAGGATCATGCTGTCTACTTCAAATTGACGTAACACTATGCGTATATATGTGCCGTCGACGTTTTGAGAACAAAGTGTAAGTACATTAAAAAGCTACTAGTCGACGTGAGCTCGTCGCATGATGACACTGTACTGATCTGGAGCACAATCAGTTACAAATGCAGATTTCAGTAATGCAGAAACCGAATTTATTTTTCCATCAGTTTTCCGTATGCTGCAGCTGACACAACTTTTTCGCTGCCTCAGCGACTGATTGTTGCTGCTAGCGTTCCGAAATGTTTGCAGTTTAACTCTCTCAAGAGTAAAGGCGTTATTCTGACATAAATTAAAAACAGGAGGTTTTTTTTTAAATTTGCCGACAGCAGAACCACCCGTCAGTTGCGAGATGCTTGTCGATTCCTACATGCGAATCACAACTGTACCATTTTAATGCTTCCTGACAGTGCTGATTTGCACTCGGCACATTGTAACTTTACATAAGGTGTCATTCGTAGTAAAAGTAAGAAATACTATGAACGTAATTTAACAGCGAAGTTTGGATTCCGAGAAATGCATAGTGTCATGTTGGGTTGATAGAGAAACAGCAAGTGTTAACGCGTAACGTCACGCTAAATTGAAAGTTTTTTGATATATCGAAATGTATTGTACGTACCCCGATAGTAATATTTGTGGTTTTTAATTTGATTATTTATTTGAAAGCTATTGAAATAATTGTGTACGATGTGAGTAAAAATCATATGACTATTATATCGTATTCACAGTGATACAATAGTAATTTGACATAGACTTGACAATGAAGAAGTATATTAATTCTTTGAAAAAGACACAGATGATAGCACTCTATCAAGTTTCTCTGCTGAGCGATAAGTGAATTTCGTGTTTTGCTCATAATTGATTGCGTAGAGGGCAATTGTAATTTATTATTGAGTCCTTTGAATGGTAAAACGAAGAGAGAGAGAGAGAGAGAGAGAGAGAGAGAGAGAGAGAGAGAACCAAACAGGAATACGCTAGCTGTCCAAACAAAGGTCACATCTTGCGGACTTTATCTGTGAGGCGCATCAAGTAGACTTGGCTTAAAACGAAGAATTATTTCCGATAATAATTAAATCGGATGTTGTTTTGAGGAAGTATATGATTTTGAACTGGTTTCTAATTAAATATTACTATACGTGGTCAATTAGCGAAGGAAAGGACAAATTTCGGGAATTAGATTTGATTGTATGGTTGCATAGCAACGTATCAGCAGTCTTGGATTACCTGTAGCTGGAATGGAGTAATGAGCTGAAAATCCCATACACACACAGGTTACACCATAAAAATTGGCATTAATTATGATTGAGTTCCGAATGAAACTGAATTTTATTTTAGGCAAAGTGGGACCTCAATAAACTACATTTATATGAAAAGACGATTCATGTGTTGCGTCTCCTTTCAGTAGACGGCCAACTGCAGAATTTCACACTGCTGTCATCACTTTGGTCCAAACCGTTATGCTTACCAAATTTTTTTTCCTGCCGTACTCGAAGGAAGGCTATAAGTTGGAAGTTCTTAAATTTTTGTTGTATATCATAATTTGGAAAAGATAATAAGATGTTCCCCTTCCCCACTTCCTCCTCAACATACGACCCTGAGGATTTGCCGAGCGTGTAAAGAAGAAAGAAGAGAGAACGAAAGAAACCACAACCACAACCGACGACGACGTCGAAGGAGACAACGGGATGAGAGGATACAACGTTCATTTCGGTTTGGCAAGGAAACGCGTAATTTTCTGGCAATTTGGTCAGCAGTAGGTGTACAATGTTTAACTGTCACGCTTTACATCCGTATTGTACGATTTTCATACAGAATAAGAGGCTATGAATCCTGCTTGTTCCGGTACAGATACCGCCTCAGTATCGAGATATGAAGCGTGTTGAAGCAGAAAATAATACGACGATTCTGCAGCATGACGTATATTCTATTGAACTTGGCCTTCTGTCCCTCCCGCAACATTAACACGTTAAGTAGTATAAAATATTTATCCTTTTACGACGAAACAAAGTTGTTTTTCGATTTCTTCGTAACGCTTTATTCTTGACTCGAAAAGCGGACCACGTGACCTGTGCTGGGTACATGTGGCCATTGCTGTAGCATCTTCCGTCTCTAAAATCCGCTCTAGACTGCTCCATATTCCTTTCGTATATTAAAACAATCCAGTAGTATTCCTATTAACTATGAGTAAGGAATAAATAATCGTCATCTTTATCAACTCTTATAAACTGCGCTATGGGACGAGTTTAAGTAGCGGACGTAACAAAGTTGTTTCACAAATCGGTGCGATTAGTATTTCGACCTATTATTTCGAATGGTTGCCGAATGGTACAAAGGTGTTTGTTTTTTTTAAAAAAATTGTTCTTCTGATGGATACGTTTAGTGAGGTAGCGATGAAATGTTGTTACGTTTGGTTTCCTGTTCTCCAAACTGTCGATTCAGTTCGTCCGTATGATTACGAACTTGACCCACAATAATTTTCGTGCAACCGTATTCTCGCGAATGCAGTTTGCCACTTTACCCACTCGAAGCCTATCGTATTCGGCCAATTGATGCATTTACTACGATTCACGATTAAGATGTGGTGGGCCTGTGCATATATATGCTTTGTAGAGGAAGATCACACTGCAGTTACTCCCGTTAAACGACGCACGAACGACAAAAAGATGTGTAAGTAAGCGATCGAGGGATAGGAAAGCAACTAAAATCGCTCTTGCCTAGAGAATGCCACTGGACGTGACGGTACACGAGTTCGAGTCTAAACAGAACTTGCCCCTCTGCTGAAAGTGGCTCAGCACAAGTCTGTCGAGAAGATTTCGTAATGATTGGACAGAAACACTGGGCATACCATTTTCAAGAAGGGTCGACGAAAAGACGCACAAAACTATAGGCCCATACCTCTGATGCGAGTCTCTTGTAGAAGTTCGGAGCACGCGTCATGCCCTCGGACTACGACGTTTCTGGGGACTGGAAGTCTCCCGTGTAGCGACCGAGGTGGGCCCAGGAGGCGACGGCCGTGTGGAGCCCAGCTCGCTCCGTTCGTCCAAGAGGCGCAGAGAGCAGCAGACTTGGACGCCCAGGTAGGGGCAGCCACGTTCCTTCACTTCTCTGCGGCATTCGACACAGTTCACCACGGCCGGATAGTCAACGGAATACTAGAGTACATAATACGAGATGAATAGTGAGACAGTGGTCAAACGGTTTCAGCAAACAGAACTCAGCGATCCCGTCAGACATAACTGAAACTTCGGCTGTGGCCCCATGGAGTGTCATAGGACCATTACAGACAAGCAGAAACTTTAATGCCAGATACATAGAACACAGAAGAGCATTCAAAAATAAAAGTTGTCATTCCACATTTGCTGAACACGTTAAGGACAAGAAACATAGCCCAACAGATGTCAATACTGACTCCCAAATTCTCAAATGATGGAACAGCCCCGCACTGAATCTAATGACTGAAGAAAACTATGAAATACGAAATGCCATAGTTGACGGAAAACAAATGATAAATAAATACACAGTTCTTTACAATGAAACTCTGTTCTCTACCCTCAAAAAATTATCAGATAACACCAACCTGTAGAACCCCACCCCCACCACAATTACCCTTCACACAGACACAGACACGCACGCACGCACACACACACACACACACACACACACACACACACACACACACACACACACACACACACTCGCGCGCGCGCGTACACACAACCTTCCACATAGAATTAAATAATTTAATGCTTAGCCATAACAGTTTCCAAATCGTAATTTTTGCTAAATAATTTATCTACATTAAGTTGTTAACACCCATAAAATAAAAACGCAGTGATGATGCTACAACTACATTGAAACATGTTTGAGATATAAAACAAAATTTTCTTTTGCTAAAGGCAGACCTCATCCAAAAACATATGTATGTTTTTAGTTTCTTCATATTGGTTAATATACTGGGTGATCAAAAAGTCAGTATAAATTTGAAAACTTAATAAACCACGGAATAATGTAGATAGAGAGATAAAAACTGGCACACATGCTTGGAATGACATGGGGTTTTATTAGAACCGGAAAAAAATACCCCATATTTCTAGACCCGTGAAAGATCTCTTGCGCGCATCGTTTGGTGACGATAGAGTGCTCAGCCGCCACTTTCGTCACGCTTGGCCTCCCAGGTCGCCAGACCTCAGTCAGTGCGACTATTGGCTTTGGGATTACTTGAAGTCGCAAGTGTATCGTGATCGACCGACATCTCTAGCGATGCTGAAAGACAACATCCGACGCCAATGCCTGACCATAACTACGGACATGCTTTACAGTGCTGTTCACAAGATTATTCCTCGACTACAGCTGTTGTTGAGGAATGATGGTGGACGTGTTGAGCATTTCCTGTAAAGAACATCATCTCTGCTTTCTTTTACTTTCTTATGCTAATTATTGCTATTCTGATCAGATGAAGCGCCATCTGTCGGCCAATTTTTGAACGTTTGTATTTTTTTGGTTCTAATAAAACCCCATGTCATTGCAAGCATGTGTGTCAATTTCTACCTCTCTATCTACATTATTCCGTGATTTATTCAGTTTTCAAATTTATACTGACTTTTTGATCACCCAGTATATTCACATCTGTGTCTATGAATCGGCAAGTGATTACATCATACTAAGTGGCGAGAACTCCTCAACGTCGTTCCAGATTCTATAACGCATAGAGAGACGTAAAAGTGTACTTTGGAAAAGAGCTGTGTATATGTATTGATGGCTGTTTGTCTCACGCGATTGTACACAATCGTGACATTAAATCATCCACTAGCGCGACTTTTTTTCTAGCACCAAATTCACGGTCACCTCTATATCCACATCCCCATACGTACACTGCTTACCACTGTGAAGTGCTTGGCAGAGGGTACTTGGCACGGTAACAAATTTAAAAATTTTTTCCCGTTCCGTTCGCGTATGGAGTGCGTTAAGGGTGAATGCTGAGACGTCTCTGTGCTGTGGCCAGCCTGACTCTGCCTTCAACCTCCATACAGCAGCGACGCCAAGTGGCTGGCTGACTCTGCCTTCAACCTCCTTACAGCAGCGACGCCAAGTGGCTGGAGAGCGCCTCTGGAGTCCTCGCTTCAGGGGAAATGTAACGAATTTTGGGTAAAAAAATCAATTTTTCAAAAACATTGTTTTCTTGATATACGCAGTTTAATCTATGTTGTGTGTAAATTTTATCACGATAGCAGCTTTAAAAATGCCTTTAAATTGTTAAACTGATTAACTCTGCACTGGCGGCCACACCTGCCTTTTCTGACATTTGGGAAACTGCTTACTTCAGCGGAATTCTTGTCAGCGTGAAGGCTATTTCCTTTAGATATTTTTGGCTGACATATACATCTCCGGCAGACATCTACATCTTTTTCTCAAAACTTTCTTTTGTGTGGTTCATTTACGCTTTCACAAAAAAGAATGGTTTAAATGGCTCTGAGCACTATTGGACTTAACATCTGAGGTCATCAGTCCCCTAGAACTTAGAACTACTTAAACCTAACTAACCTAAGGACATCACACACATCCATGCCCGAGGCAGGTTTCGAACCTGTGACCGTAGGGGTCGCGCGGTTCCAGACTTAAACGCTTTCAGAATACTAACACATTTTCATAGGTGGAAGGTGGAATTTCCAAACCTTTACGTGGAAGTCAAGATTTATGTAAAATGGTGGCGGAAAACCGGTGTGTGGGAGACGGAGATTTAATGGAAATCGGTTTACCAACAAAAAAGAGGAAACAGCTCGAAATGGAGAACATAAGCTCTCAGCTTCAGCTTGGAACTTGGGGCAGTAGAATTGTACAGGTGCGTGAACGATGTTGATATCGATTCCACTGGATGCCAGGCTATAAGGTTTTCATGTTCGTGTGTTTCCTGTAAAAATATGGAAAGCATGATTGATGTTTAAGAAAGAAGAGTGAGAATAGCTTGTGATTTTAAATTAATTTTTTAATTCGCGTGGCGATGAATTTTCATTTTCTTCCTCACAAACAAACTGACACTGGTACCTATGAAAGAAATTTTAGGTTAGCATATGCTCTGATATGCATTGGACAGCGCAGGAAAGGAGGTAATTTATTGTGTGGTTTTCTGAACATGCCTCCACCTTGTGCAAGGCGCAAAAATTAAATAAAGAAATGTCTGATGCTGTATGCGTTACTGCCAAAGTTTCCATGAAGAAAGGAGTGCAGGCACTGGTGGAAACGATCCAAAGAGATCCTTGAGTAGATATTCATGACAGTGAATCTCCCACAAATGTTAATGACCGGTATGTGTTTGCAGATGGGACTTGGATGCACATAAATCTATGGAGTTGCATCTGTTCTTGGTATTGATTCAGGTACAGTTTTAGATGTAGAAAAAACGTCTAAATACTGCCACCAGTGTGAAACAAAGAAAATGTCCAACAATGAAAGTAAGAAACTGTTACATGAAAAGCATGCAGTAGCTTGCTCTAAAAATGATAGTGGCTCAAATGGGGGCATGGAGGCTGTTGCAGTTTTGAGGATGTCCTCCGGACCTGAGGACCAGTATGGTGTTAGATATACTAAATACCTTCCTGATGGGGATCCTTTACGTTCACAGCTGTAACAGATATAAAACTGTACAACACAGCAACAGAAAAGTTGGAATGCGTTGACCACACCCATAAGAGTCTTACTGGTAGGCTTTGTCGCTTGCTGAAAGAGAAGAAAGGTAAAGTACTTGAGGATGGAAAACCACTAGAAGGAAAAGCCATGGTTACTCTGAAAGAAGTTGATTGTTTACAGTTATTTTATGGGAGAGCTATCAGGAAAGACACACATAATTTAGAGGCAATGAGGGGTGCAGTGTGGGCAACTTTTTTACACAAACTATCCATTGAGCAAACACCAATGCACAATCTGTGTCCGAAAGACGATTGGTGTAAGTTCAACAACAGAAACGAGATGTATTCACATAAACACTCATTATCAGAACCTGTTATGAATACAATTAAGCCCACATTCAGGTTTCTTGCAAACCCTGGTTTATTGGGGAAGTGTCTTTATGGAAAGACACAAAATTGTAAACTAAAGCCTCACTAATTTAATTTGGATTGGATGCTCAAAAAGGACATTCTGCAAACTTGAAGTACCAGAAATAGGTGTCTATGATGCAGTTTTATGTTGCAATAACGGAAATAATGGCAGAATTGAAGCACTGAAGAGAGCTGGTTTAGATCCAGATACGTTTACAACAAAAGCACTTTACACCATCGACGACAACAGTGTCAAGAAAGCTAACAGATCAGTCTCTCGCTGGCAGATACAGCCCAGACAGATTTGAGGAGGAGAGAAGAGAAACCTGGAGTATGAGGAGTATCAGTATGGAGGATTTTAAAATTGAGGTAAGCTTATCACATGTAGAGGTATGACAAGGAAATATTCGAACCTCATTTCTTACATCATTGGAAGCCTTTCCTCAAAAGGTACACACGCTAATGGTATAAAATTTTCAGGAACTGTTTGCATCGTGTTGTTGTCTCCCTGGAACTAAAAAATACGAGATCCTGCAATTACATTCTTATTTTTAGATGGTAGCAAATAAAGTTAATTTTGGATGTGCCAAATTAAAAACACTGTTAATGATACAGTTTGAACCACAAATTAATAACTGTAATAACTGTCTTATACTTTTCTCAGTACACAATAATAAATTTTTCAGATTAATTGCATGATTAGAATTTAAGTTATGGCATTTTATGAAAAAGACAATAAAAATTGAATTCAATTTCCTGTCAAAATATTAATTTTGCATATTTGTTAAAACGAAGCTCTTTTGATTTACACATCCAAAATTTTAGGTTTGTACATTAATAAATATTGCTGTAATAATTTGTTAAATAAGTGTTTACATTTTCCATTACATACCCCCTTAATAGTCACCTGCGAAATATCGTAAGTGGCCTCTCGTGGGGTAACTTGTGGATCTGTTCAAGTGTCTGCTGATTGAGTTGTTTCGACACCTGCGTGACACTCTCCCGTGGGTCAGCCACACGTGTGACAATTTGTGCTGCCCTTCTCTCTATACTTTCAGTAGCCGGTATCGGTGCTATGTGGTTTGGGTCCAACACACTTGAGCATGGTGCTATGACGGGACGCACAAGTGCTACGTAACCAACATCGACTGCAGACTGGCTCCACTGTCCGAGTGTCCTGCCAGAGATCTGAAGTCATCCTCACTGTAATTCACTCCAGCTTATTAGTTTTCAGTTCATGGGGACCAGCTAACGGAACAAATAAGATGACATGTAACAAAAACCAGTGCCCCCACAACAGCTCTGGGTGGAAATCTTGTTACAACCGGCACCGGTCAATGTCTGCGACTCTCTTTCCGCACAGTGAGACATCAATATTTCGAATTCCTGTTTCTCTCTTAACGCTGGGACAGTACCCGCCCCGACAGATATAATTATTGCTGATCTTCATACTATGAACGACCTCTCTGTTCATGAAAATGTAAAGCATAAATGCCGACCGCTGGATCAAGTTGACGTAAAGTAAACACCTGTGCCTAAAAGTCAACAGCGAATACGAATGGCCATCTTAAGTACTCAGAGGGCGTCAAGCTGACCAAACATTGGCATATTATAAAGTCAGACGGTGCTATTGGTTTTGTTCTAATAGAAGCGACAGATATTCCTACACTTTTGCGCTCTGTTGTGATAAATACTGACGAGAGTATGTAGTTGGTAGAAGTGAAACCACAAATCTTGGAACAGGTATGTTCCCATTAACAATAAACCAATTAAAGGTCTTACGTTATTGATAACTTGGAAAACTTCGCCAGAAAGAACAATGATCGTTCACAGTAGACTACTTGCTATTCATAACCATTTACTTGAAAAATAAGGTAATTTTTTTTATGAAACTGAAAGTAGCAACGTTGAGTTTTTGTGTGAGGAAGTGAAATAAATGGGTGTGCAAAAGATACAGTATAGATGCTTGGTAGATTCTATTATGTTTTCAAGTATTTTATTTTCAGTATCACCACGAGTTTAAAAGGAGCACACACTGTCTTGTGCTACCGCATCCTAATACACTGCATTAGATCTCTCCTCATTTCGAAACGCACCCAGCAAGTAAGGAGCTAGGTGACAATTTCCTGTTGTATACAAAACAGAAGATTCGTATCCTTTGTGAATGAAATCGTATCACTAATAGTTGACGAAATTATCTTGACGCCTTATTTGCACTTCACAGGAGGTAACATTGTGGAAACTGGTTCAGTTCTAAAAAATGCACTTGTTTCAGGTTATTAACCGTACAGTCAGAAACATAAATGGTGAAGAACTCTTCACTCTAGTTAAGAAAATAGTTTCTAGACTACATGCAATGGGTTATATTTATAGTGACGAGAATTCAATTGAAGGGGCCACATCATTCTCTGCTTCCTTTCCTCAACTGTCAATAGTTTACAAACACCTCTGTGATGAATCACAACCCCTCTTAAAGTTTTATATTCTGTTCACATATTAAAATGTGTTAGAAACAACTGAATCAATAAAAAAGATACTGATGAGGCAATAAATTACCCACAGTTTTAAACAGTTTCAAAAACTATACAACTCGTTATGGCCAAGTTCTCTGCCGTTAAAAAGCTACATGACGTAGGGTGTATACAGATAATAAAATCTGCCAATCAACTTAAAGTCTCTTTATAAAAGCAACCTAGACCGACCAAATGTCAAACCTGTGCTTAATAGTTTCAATGGGATGACTGTCCAAGCTGTCTTAGCCTACTAAGTTTTGAGAGCACTGCCGAACTCATCAAAATTAATTTACACAGGGTGGAAGATTTTAGATTTTGCCTCATCTGGTAGAGATAGCCATTTCAAGTAACCACATTCTAGCAAGAGCGAAGAAAATATCAGATATTTAGAAAGATTTTTATCGATGTTGGATGTACGGACATGTTGTCCTGATTGCACATTTGGATTATCCAGCAATACACATCTGTCAATATCAGATACCACTCACATTCTAGAAATGACCAAGTATTGCAGTGAGGACTCGAAGTGCCAGGAAAGGTTCAGACAGATGCCCTAAAAGCGAGATTTGGAACACATCGAACAATGGCAGGATCTCAGTGTTTGGTATCTTGAGAGAGGGATTTGAAATTCAAATTCAAGCTAAGAATACAGACCTTACTGCCTTTGAAAATTCCTATATGTCCTCTTGAAGAAGTTGGAACAGATTCAGATTCTTTTTAAACTGACTGTGTAGATGTTGCGGCCTTACCTCCACCACCACCAACTTTGCCAGTGAAATGGATTTCAGTGAGGAACAAATTCAGTTTGTTCAGGAATACTTGTCAGGGTATTATGCCAGAGCTTTTCTTAAGATGCTGAGACGTGAGACATCTAAAACATAATTAGTGTTAGATAAAAGACTTTTAGTAATATAAAATGATGAACGTATAAGAAAGGTGGACAGAAATTGGTCGTACTGTCCTAATAATGGGTTATTAATGCTGTTATTTTTACGTATTTGCTTGCTAAAATCATGGCATCTAAATAACATGAACACAGCTCTTTCCAGAGATATTTACTGTTGATGTAATCAAAAGAGATGATTTCTACATAAGGGAGCGTTCTTGTAGTAAGATAGATCACACAGACTACAGAATTCATAGTGTGTAATAAAAGTAAGATGTTAAAATTTGTTACGCTGAATCTTGAAACATGAATACATATTCAGTTAGGGAGTTACTTATACAAAAATGTAGATAAGTTTTTTAAAAACTAGAGCTAAATATTTATGAAGATGATGATTTTGTATCATTTAATACTGAAATAAACATAACTGTTTCAAAATTATGCAATTTACACACTTCCACTTCAAATTTGTTATTCAGTGTAATAAGCTTGAATGGGAATGGGAAAGGCATTTTTAGAGAGACAAATTCTGAACTGTCTCACATATTTACAGTCAGTATTTCAAGGAAGGCTGCTGCTTTAAATGAGAATGTGTAATTTTTTAAGGAAATACCAAGCTGAGTTTGAAGGCGTCCCCTCTGAAATATCTTCAGTTTTGATGAAACTAGGTTTCAAGACATACCAGCAAAAGAAAGCTCTTGTTTTGCCAGACATGTCGACGTCCTGAGAAAACCTCTCATGTTATTTGGGAATGCGCAGGAGAATTCCTTCTCCCTTATCTTATTTAAAAAGGAAAGCCAAAATGGACTGACTGGATTTACAGTCACCTCCTGGAATGCAAATGAACACTGCAGAGTGGCTGGCTAGAACAGAGTTGTTTGACAATTGGTTTCAAACTCACTTCCTCCAGTTTGCCTTAAAGGGAGAAGGAAGGAGAGTAATTATTGAAGATAATCTCTTGTCACATCTCAATGACAACTTCGGAGCTGTATGAGGAAAACAACATAAAGTTCATTTGCATTCCACCAAACGCTACCAACCTTCTGCAATCTTCAGATGTTGTTTGGTTTTATTATCTGAAGAGTTTCTTTGGTGGAGGAGGAAGACTGCAAATGAAAAGAAGAAACAGCGTTTTCTGAAGGGCACATATAGTGGCGCATTTAGTGAAACAATTGAGAAATGTGGATATTAAATGCGATGTGAGTCTTATAGCATCTCCCTGTTAAGCCAGAAATAAGTCTTGTGCTATGAGACGTGTGGGAACTGAATTCCACAAACGTGTGAAGACGGTGAGAAAGACAGTCAGTTTTCAATGTGAAGATTGTCAAAACGTATATCTTGCCCATAGAACCACGGATGATATGGACGTTATTTTCGGATAGGATATGCATTAAAAGAACAAACAGCTTTCATAGCCATGTTATTATTTGATTTAAAATATCTTTTATATCCCCTGGACCCTAAAGAATGGTTTATGTTCCTTTAGCCTTCCGCTAAGTGGGGAATTAGTTTAAGAGTAGAGAAGTCGACATTCCTGCATACAGGTGTTAATACTATGTGGGTAACCAACACGTACTGCTGCGTGCAATAGAATGACTACCGCACTGCCATCTGATGGCGACGGCCGGCAACAGTTGCGCGGCCCGCCCTTCGCCTTCCAGTAGCGGCCGACAGATGGCAGTCACGTTTATTTCGCTTTTTGACGTCTTCTCGGGAAGTACTTGAAGTAAAGTTCATCTCAACAAAATCATATCTCTTGTTCTTTAAAGACTTTGGTATCAGAGAACATAGATTTGCAGTAACTTATTCTAAAAATATTTAATACTCGTTCCTATTTCTTTGGCCATATGTTATATATTCTACAGCCGTTTCAATGAACTTTGCTACAATATTCGTATCGGTTATAATTTTTGGTTCCATGATGATCACCCTTTCCCTGACACCCATAGTTAGGCCAATCGCTTTGCCTCCTACCTCTCCGATGTAATTTCCATCCCTGATGATCCTCAGTTCGATTACTCCCTCTTCCCGGATATCCGCGATCGAACCGACATCTCTGTCCCTCCACTCGCTCCTGGTTTCCAGTACTTAGACCTCAATGCCCCCATCACTACACAGGATCTCATTGATACACTATGCACAAAACGCAGCACCGCTCCTAGTCACGATCGTGTCAACCTACCGTCACCTTCGGGAAGCTCCTGTCTCTTTTCTCCCCACCCTGGCCAGGCTCTACAATGTAGTCCTGTCCGCCGGTTACTACCCCGACCTGTGGAAAACCTCCCGTATCCTCATGTTCCTTAAACCTGGCAAACCGCCGTCCGCCGTCTCCTCCTACCGTCCCATCAGCCTTACCTCGGTCTTCAGCAAAGTCCTGGAATCTATCCTCACCCGACGCATCCACCAGCATCTCCGCCAGCACCGCCTCCTTCCCGTTACCCAGTGTGTTTTTCGGCCGTCCTTCTCTTCCGACGACCTTCTCCTTCACCTGACTCATCTCCTTTCCGAAGAGCTTAATTCCCGTCGCTCCGCGATCTTCCTCTCCCTGGACCTCGAACGTGCTTATGACCGCGTATAGCATTCTGCTCTCCTCTTCAAGCTCCAAACCTTCGCCCTTCCCATTAATTACATCCGTCTGATCGGCTTCTTTCTCTCCCGCCATCCTTCCTATGTCACCATCCATAACACAGATTCCTACTCCTTTTTCGCCTCCGCCGGTGTGCCCCAAGGCTCCATCCTCTCCCCCCTTCTGTACCTTTTGTACACGGCGGACATGCCGCCACCGTCACCTCCCGTCCACCTTCTCCAGTTTGCCGATGACACCGCCTTCCTTGCCCTTGCCCCCACCCTGCGGCGCTTCCAACACCTTCTTCAATCCCATCTTGACCGGTTCAGCGCTTGGTGCAACCAGTGGTTGCTCAAGGTCAATCCCTCCTAAACCCAGGTGATCATTGTAGGCAAAACCACCCCTTCCTTCCGCCTCCTCGATTTCTACATCACCATCTATGGCCGTCCTATCGCCCTCACTCCCACCCTTAAGTACCTTGGCGTCACCCTCGACCGTCGCCTCTCCTGGACTCCCCACCTCCGGACAATCCAAGCCAAGGCACGCTCCCGACTCAGTCTCCTCTAGCTCCTCTCTGGCCGTACGTGGGGTCTGGACCCATCCACCGCCCTTCACACCTATAAATACCTCATCCGCCCTATCCTTTGTTATGCCCATCCGGCTTGGATCTCCGCCCCCCCTACCTTTTATAAATCCCTCCAAATCCGTGAACGCCATGCTCTCTGCCTCGCCTATCGCATCCGTCTCCCCTCCCCTACGCGGATCCTGTACGATCTCATCCCCTTCCCCCACCTCCTCCTTTTCCTGGAAAGGATACGGATCCTGTACACCTCCCGTAAACTCGATCCTCCTCACCCGCTCGTCTCCCCGATCCTCACCCACACCCGGCCACTGTCGCGCCTGTATTCCCATGTCCCACCCGGTCTCCATCTCTCCACCCTCCTTACCCTCTCCCAAGGTTGCTTCCGCCAGCTCCCCCTCCCTGATGATGTCCTCATCCCCTCCATCTACCCCTCCTATCAACTTTGATCCTGCCCCACCCCCCACTTCCGGTGTCCTTTCCTTTAGGCTCCCTCCCTCCCTTCTCTTCTCTTCCCTTCTCTTTCCTTTTCCCCCATTTTCCCCCATCCCCTCCCTCCACCCCTCTTCCCCCAGGCTTCCCATACCTTCCTCCCTCCCCCCCTCTCCCCTGCCCGTGGCATCCCTGCTCTCCCCTCTCGCTCTCCCACTCCCCTTCCTCCTCCTCCTCTCTAGGCAGGTCCCCGGACTCGCACACGCATAGTGAAATTTCGCGCGCCGGAGATCATCGCCTTCTGTGTCTCGTGTGTGTGACGATGTTTAGTGTTTTTGGTGTCCGCCATCCCGCTACTCCGTTCACTTGTGCCGTCGGATTCATCAGTGTTCTGTGCGCCGTGTCAACGTGTTTTCAGTGTTCTTATCGTCACATGTGAATGACTCCGTGTTTTTTGTGTCTCTGTGACCTCTCTCTTTGTCTGTCACTATGTTCATTATCATTCTTCGTTCTTATGCTTTTGTGAACACTATGGCTGAAGAGCGGCGTAGTGTTCCGCTACCAGCCTGCCTGATTTGTACAGGTATACAAATAACAATAAAGAAAAAAGAAACAAAAAAAAAACGTCTTGAATGTCCAGCTGTCGCTCTCCGTGTCAAATGGCCGGAACGTTGTAATTTTTGGCAGGCACAGACTGCGGTAAGAGCCTGTGCCGTACAATGTATTTAATAGGGGTATGTGTAATCGAATAGTAGGCACTTTCCTTGAAAACAATGATTTTGGCCTAATGTGATACATACGTTTACGTTGCCGAGCAGCTAATTCCGAACAGCCGGGATTGCAGAAAATAACAGGGTTCTCAAGCCACGCCCTCTGATATCCAGTCCTCACGGGGCAACTGTGAAGTCATTGCCTCTAGGTCGCTGCTGCAAACCAGAGTTAGCGCAAGAGCGTCTACTTCTTTCCCGAAAGTGTAACGGTGTGTAATTTACGAAGAAGTGGTGCCGCTCTTTATCATTTACAAGGAAACTGTGTCGTTGCCGTATGCTAAGGTGCAAAATGCATGTTAAGCTAGTTACAACACACTGTGGCTTCATTCTGTTCTGCTGGAGGTCTTATGCAAACTTTTACTACGTGCGAAGAAAAACGTGGCGACAGAAACAGACACCATAGCCTGTAAATTACACTAACAGAGTTACTGTGGCAGTGATATCTACACTAAAATTTAGTAGATAAGATGTTATAATTATTCTGGTGATCGTAAGTTTAATTACTTCGACAAAAATGTGATTCACTGAGACAAAAATGACTCATTTACACAGAGAAAGTAAAATTATGTTCTACTATTATTTTTAAAAAAAGCTTCAAATATTTACCGAAAATTGCGAAAAAGAATATAATAGACATACAAATAATAATAAATAAAATATAATAACATAAAATAAATAATAGAAATTCAATAGGAGAAAGGAATATAAAATAAAAATATCGGTACTCGATGTATGCGTTTCGATATAAATATGTCGGCGTTGAATTTCACGTCGTTGAAAATCGATATATTTTGGAAAGGATATCGATATTTTAGGAACAGCTCAAGATATTATGGCCGCACTCCCTTTCCGTTTGACAGCTAGAGCGGTACTAGCGCCCCGAGGGGTGAGAAAACAGTCACATGCGTCTTAAGGATAGTGTTTTGTTTTTAGTTATTTTCTACTTAATTCAGGAAACAGCTGTTACATTTTTGCGTTCCATGTGTTAGGAAGTTATCAAGAGACGTGAAGTATCATCAAATACATGTGAAAACAGCCCAACCACACTGGTTCAATGACGTAAGCTGTAACTAATTCACTAAGAAATTCTTTGGAATACGTGTATTTGCAGCGTACTGCGCTGAAAGAAAGAGAATGTAAACGCACATGTCATGCACGAGTAGCACATGTTTCTGTTGTTATTGCAGTGAGGACTTTCCGAACCACTTTAAAAAATTTTTTGGTGTCTCGTGATTTGCCCCTTTCTAACACATCACTCGACTTCCTAATACACAATTATTCTTGTAAATGTAATTACTTTTGCTTCAAAACTGCACGTGTTGAAGATTCTAGCCGTACGCGGCCCAGGTTTAGAAAACCATTTTTGAAATGAACTTTTCCGTGTCGAGAAACAGTTTTATTACTTCTGACGTTTTCCCTTAAGCTACAGTTGTGGGGGCTCATTTGTTACGTTAAATAATTTAGGCATTACATTCCATATAGGTCTCCTACGTTCCACATTTTCTGATGTGGCTAATAACGTAGCGAATAAAACTCTGCTTTGTTGGGTAGATATAAGACGTATCTCTGCAGAAGGTCAGGTCTTCAGGAGTTTACTAGCACTTTCTTGTTACAGGAGAATCGTAAATAAACTGCCCTGTAATGTAGCGCTTCATACCGCCGAGGGTGCTTACAACAGAAACTCCCAATGGCAGCCCCATCAGACTTGGTGGCTCAGTGGATAGCCCGTTTAAAAATGAACACAGATCAAGCATGGAAACAGGAAGTGAGTGTTCTGAACTGTGGAAAAAGAAAAAAATACGAATAGTGAACGGACAAGTGACTGACCTGAATAGCCACGGTGTTGTGGTTAAGTGGTCATGGTGTTGGACTATCAAGTAAAAGGGGCATGTTCAAAACTCTCTCGTGCCAATTACTTTTGTTTCTTTTTTTCACAACATTATGAACTGTCCCTCCCGTCAATGTTTCTTCTCTTTCTGTTGGCTAAGCAGTTGTCATACTATACGTCGTCATGAGGTAAGAATACGTTACCGTCGCAAGTAAACGTGATGAATAGTGGGAGCAGTTGAGATACCACACACACGTCTCACAGAAATGAAAACAACTAATAAACGGGCGTGAATTATATTACGACAAAGGAGTGAAAACTTCCTAAATGGAACGCAACTTAAAAAGACGTTAAAACGTATGTTTTGACAGAGCACAGAGAAACTGAGTGACTGTGAAACTGTTGCGTTCATTTGTTGCAGCTTATGTGACAAATTGTTATACAGGGTGTTACAAAAAGGTACGGCCAAACTTTCAGGAAACATTCCTCACACACGAATAAAGAAAAGATGTTATGTGGACATGTGTCCGGAAACGCTTAATTTCCATGTTAGAGCTCATTTTAGTTTCGTCAGTATGTACTGTACTTCCTCGATTCATCGCCAGTTGTCCCAATTGAAGGAAGGTAATGTTGACTTCGGTGCTTGTGTTGACATGCGACTCGTAGCTCTACAGTACTAACATCAAGCTCACCAGTACGTAGCATCAACAGGATAGTGTTCATCACGAACGTGGTTTTGCAGTCAGTGCAATGTTTACAAATGCGGAGTTGGCAGATGCCCATTTGATGTATGGATTAGCACGGGGCAATAGCTTTGGCGCGGTACGTTTGTATCGAGACAGATTTCCAGAACAAAGGTGTCACGGTAGGAAGACGTTCGAAACAATTTATCGGCGTCTTAGGGAGCACGGAACATTCCAGCCTATGACTCGCGACTGGGGAAGACCTAGAACGACGAGGACACCTGAAACGGACGTGGCAATTCTTCGTGCAGCTGAGGATAACCCTAACGTCAGCGTCAGAGAAGTTGCTGCTGTACAAGGTAACGTTGACCACGTCACTGTATGGAGAGTGATACGCGAGAACCAGTTGTTTCCGTACCATGTATAGTGTGTGCAGGCACTATCAGCAGCTGATTGGCCTCCACGGGTGCACTTCTTCGAATGGTTCATCCGACAATGTGTCAATCCTCATTTAAGTGCAAATGTTCTCTTTACGGATGAGGCATCATTCCAACGTGATCAAATTGTAAATTTTCACAATCGACATGTGTGGGCTGACGAGAATCCGCACGCAATTGTGCAATGACGTCATCAACAAAGATTTTCTGTGAACGTTTGGACAGGCATTGTTAGTGATGTCTCAATTGGGCCTCGCGTTCTTCCACCCACGCTCAATGGAGCACGTTATCACGATTTCATACGGGATACTCTTCATGTGCTGCTAGAACATGTGCCTTTACAAGTACGACACAACATGTGGTTCATGCACGATGGAGCTCCTGCACATTTCAGTCGAAGTGTTCGTACGCTTCTCAACAACAGATTCGGTAGAGGCGGACCAATTCCGTGGCCTCCACGCTCTCCTGACCTCGACCCTCTCGACTTTCATTTATGGGGTCATTTTAAAGCTCTCGTCTACGCAACCCCGGTACCAAATGTAGAGACTCTTCGTGCTCGTATTGTGTACGGCTGTGATACAATACGCCATTCTCCAGGGCCGCATCAGCGCATCAGGGATTCCATGTGACGGAGGGTGGTTGCACGTATCCTCGCTAACGGAGGTCATTTTGAACATTTCCTGTAACAAAGTGTTTGAAGTCACGCTGGTACGTTCTGCTGCTGTGTGTTTTCATTCAATGATTAATGTGATTTGAAGAGAAGTAATAAAATGAGCTCTAACATGGAAAGTAAGCGTTTCCGGACACATGTCCACATAACATATGTATTTTCTTTCTTTGTGTGTGAGGAATGTTTCCTGGAAGTTTGGCCGTACCTTTTTGTAACACCCTGTATTTTCAGCATTTCCTTGGAACTGATGACATTCATACGAACACCTATACCGGGCAAGGAGGTATATCTCACTCACTCATCAGGCGTACAAATTAGATGCATCGGTAAGAGGTTCTTACCACATGACACACGTACTGTCACTAATGCCGTGTATGACACACCAGACGTGTTTCCTGATGGAGGATTCGGTTGACATGTCGCCTTGTCCTCAAACATTTGCGGTTCCCATTTGAAAGACAATTCCTTTCCGCTTCTAATAGAGTAGTTGCGCAGAATCAACTGTCAATGTAGGTCCCATTCTTACACCCTGTTGTTGCAAACGGATGTTACACCACGACACAGACACAAATTTGAATATAGCGAACAAAGAAAAAACAAGTTGGCACGAGGTGGGTTTGAACACCACACTCCCACGTGGCGGCCCATCACCGTGATGCTACTATTTGTTTTACGTTATTGTTCATTGCATTTTTTCGGGGCGGATATCCCACGACACCTGTTCTAGTTGTATCACAGAGGGCACTTAACCCTCTCCCCAAACACGCTGAGCTACCGTGCCAGTCCTTGACCACAACGCCGTTGCTACACTACAAACACTAAATAAACTGGTATAGGCATGAGTATTCAAATACAGGGACATGTAAACAGGCAAAATATGGCAATACGGTTGGCAACGCATATGTAAGACAAGCGTCTGGCGATGTTGTTAGATCGGTTGCTGCTGCTGCAGTGGCAATGGAAAGATTTAAGTGAGTTTGAACGTGGTGTTACAGTCGGCGCACAAGCAATGGGACACAGCATCTCCGAGGTAGCGATGAAGTGGAGATTTTCCCGTACGACCATTTCACAAGTGTAACGTGAATGTCAGGAATCCGGTAAAACATCAAACCTCCGACATCGCTGCGGCCGGAAAAAAATCCTGCGAGAAAGGGACGACTGAAGAGAATCGTTCAACATGACAAAAGTGCTACCCTTCGCCGAATTGCCGCAGATTTCAGTGCTGGGCCGTCAACAAGATCAGCGTGTAAACCATTCTACGAAACGTCACCGATATGCGATTTCGGAGACGAAGGCCCGCTTGCATACACTCGATGACGGCACAACACGAAGCTTTATTCCTAGCCTGGGCCCGTCAACACCGACACTGGACTGTTGATGACTGGAAACACGTTGCTGGTCGTGATGACACTCGTTTCAAATTGTATCGAGCGGATGGACGTGTGTGGGTATGGAGACAACCTCATGAATCCACGGACCCTGCATGTCAGCAGGGTACTGCTCAAGCTGGTGGAGGCTCTGGAATGGTATGGGGCGAGTGCAGTTGGAGTGATATGGGATCTAGATACGACTCTGACAGGTGACACGTACGTAAGCATCCTGCCTGATCGCCTGCATCCATTCATGTCCATTGCGCATTCCGACGGACGTGGGCAATTCCAGCAGGACAATGCGACACCCCATACAGAGGGGGTTCAGGAACACTCTTCTGAGCTTAAACTCTTCCGCTGGCCACCAAACTCCCCAGACGTCAACATTATTTCGCATATCTGGGATGCCTTGCAACGTGCTGTTCAGAAGAGTTCTCCAGCCCCTCGTGCTCTTCAGGTTTTATGGACAGCCCTGCAGGATTCATGGTGTCAGTTTCCTCCAGCACTACTTCAGACATTAGTCAAGTCCACGCCACGTCGTGTTGTGGCACTTCTTCTACGTGCTCGCGGGGGCCCTACACGATAATAGACAGGTGTACCAGTTTCTTTGGCTCTTCAGTGTAGTTACAAGTAGTTCGAGCTTTCATTGTCCATAGATTATTGGTTCAATTATTAAAGAAATCAATAAAATATATCCACTTTTATGCAAATGTCAAATGTACTCTAAATATAAATATACTGTAAATAATCGGGATTTCGGTTTTGAAAGGAAAAGAAAAACCTAAGTTTTAACAAGTTGAAGATGATGAAAAGAGCGTACACAATATGCATTTCGCCAAAGATAGCGCTGTAGCTTTCAGTGAGCTTCGTACTATTGATCTCGCTGGTAGCTTGTCACTGTCATTCATCTGTCCCGATTGTCGTTGGGAAGGAATAGAAGTTCTAATGATATCAGCAAATGTTTTGCATGCCTGGTCTGCGTCTAAATCCGGGAGGAATCTTCTAGACGTGAACGTAATGCTCTCGCCATGTAAAGTCCACCTACTCTACGTGTGGCTTCTTCTACTTTGTCACAATGCGTGGCATGTTGCGAGTCTTAATGGAGGAAAGGAGGTGGTAACTACATTGCGCTTTCTTGAAGTTCGGTTGCCAACGTAACAGTTTAGTCTTACGTATCAAAACACCTGAAACGTACATTTATAAACGTGAAATTCACATTTAAGGTCGTGGAAATGTGACGAATATATAGTGCAGTACTGAGTCTGCCATTTCCCTCGGAATTAATCAAGATCTACAAACTGTAATAAGAAATCAAGTCGTTTCTCGATGGAGTAACTGATTATGTCGACATCCCAATTGTATTAGGGAATAAGGTTTTTGTTTTATTCGTACCGTTTGTCGTGATGTCATTACAACCACAGTCTAACACAATTGCGACATTCATTACTGTGGATATTTTTACCGTCTTGACAGCTGGTGTGATACTAGCTCCCCAAGCGACGAGAAAGCGATCGCAAAAGTAAAGTTGGTTTTTAACTGTTTTTCTAGTCGATTAGCGAAATAATTGTCACATTTTTGCGTTCGAAGCATTAATAAGTTGTCAAGAGACATGAATGACCGTGAAACACATGTAGGAACAACCGAATTTTCCTTGGTTCAATGCCTCCTGGAGTGGCCGAGCGGTTCTAGGCGCTACAGTCTGGAACCGCGCGACCGCTACGGTCGTAGGTTCGAATCCTGCCTCGGGCATGGATGTGTGTGATGTCCTTAGGTTAGTTAGGTTTAAGTAGTTCTAAGTTCTAGGGGACTAATGACCTCAGAAGTTAAGTCCCATAGTGCTCAGAGCCATTTGTACCTGGCTCAATGACATAAGCTACAACCAAATGATGAAGTAATCCTTTCGAATATGGGTATAATTGTAGCTTACACTGCTGAAAACAAGAGAATATAAACGTATATTTCATGCATGAGAATAATATATTTGTTTTGTTGTCTGTTCTAATTACAACAGACGCTTTCCTTGACGCGTAACAACTTCGTAAGCAGCCTAATGTTTTGCATAGTCTTACACGTCACTTGGCTTTCTAATACATAAATATTTTTGTAAATCTAATTACTTTTGTTTCAAAATCGAATGTGTTGAAGATTCTAACTGTGAATCAGACGCAGCAATAATTACAGAGTTGGTTTCATCTGTATTGGGAAACAGTTTTATTGCTTTTATTCTTTCATTGTGACTCCAGTCGGGTTTTTCCTTGAACTACAGTTGTGGTAGTTTATCTGCTACTTTAAATAACGTAGGTATTGCATTGCTTACACGTTTCCTATATTCCACGTGTACTGATTTGATTGGAAGTGCACTGAAGAAAACTTTACGTTTTTGAGTAGATATATATCTTCATCTAACCAGTGACGGATACAGAAGAACCTCAAGGATGGGGCGCTATAGATATCTTGAGCTACCTTTACTTTTACTGTAATAAAAATGCGTTTTTAGGCATTTTCTCTAAAATCATTATTACCGTAGATTACAAGTTAGGCAAGGGAAACTACTGTTACGTTATTGGTAAAGATGTTGTTACGAGTCTCATAACAATATATTTACTGAGAAATTACTACAAATTACTATTATTAATACTTCACAATCAATTGATCACTCTCACTCTTGACTGGCCTTCACACTTGCACTTGCTACAACTAGGACGTTTTACTTATTCATTCTTCAGTATTCATATTTCTGTTTCCGAATGTAAACTAGCTTCCTATTCGGCGCATAGTCCGTATTTATAACGCTACGTATCGAAGGTTCTCTGTACAAGGAAACAGTAGAATATTCGCGACTATCTTGAACAAATGACGGAGAGGATAACGAATCGAGGTTTTCTAGAATGGTCGCGACTTTACTCGTAGGTGTGTGTTAGCTATTTATGTGCCAGACAAAAACGTATAAAATACGATAATGCCGACGCGCGTGCTACATAGGAAAATACAACTAAAACTAGGTTATTTTGTAAATCAGCCTTATGCAAGCACAATTATTTTATTTTTAGTACAACTACTCCATATCTCGATTCAGTCGAGTCGACTGCCGAGAGAAACGAACGAATCGGCCCCGCAAGGGTGGTTCGCCCCCGTATGTATCCGCCACTGCATCTACATGGATCCTCTGCAAATCAGACTCAAGTGCCTGGCAGAGGGTTCGTCCAACCACCTTCACAATAATTCTCTATTATTTCAATCTCCGAAAAGCGCGCGGTAAAAACGGACACATATATCTTTTGCACGAACTCTGATTTCCCTTATCTTATTATAATGATGGTTTCTCGCTATGTAGGTCGGCTTCAACAAAATATTTTCGCATTTGGAGGAGAAAGCTAGCGATTGAAATTTCATGTGAAGATTCCGCCGCAACCGAAAACGCCTTTCTGCAAACGGTCATGTCTCCTGCTGTTTACTAGCGGTTTTTTTGTTCTTAAAGAACACGACATTCTCTAGTAAATATCTGAAGGTTACAAGAAAATCGTAAATAAACTACTTCATAATGTAGCCGTTCTCACCTGATGGGGTTGTTAGGAAACCAAAAAAAGAAATATGTGGTGTCTTCTTGTTGTTGTTCCAATGTGCAGCGCTACATACGCGTCCGTTTCTAAAAACCATTCTACAGATCAATATAAACAATTACGTATCGCTTTGGCTTTCAAAAGATCTCACCGAACTCAACAGTGTAACTTCCTGGCCGCTTGGTGCGCTGCAATCGCTGTGGGTAACAAGAAAGAGACGGAGCGCTGTGACTGTTATGTTAAGACTGTGCCGCAGCTGTAGTCTTCCCTTGTTTTGCGGTACTTGGTTCGTTCCCATTTCGATAAATAGTCGAAGTTCTTTTGTGATAACCGTTTTGATTTGCTACTGCTAAATACGGGGAGTCCCAGGAGCAACAGTCAATATTCGGATATATTACAGGAATGATCATTCGAAGCAAAAATGTCTAGCAAACATGAGCTCTAACATGCATACCTTAACAGCCATGAGCACATCGTCATCTTAGATGCTAGAAACAAATCTCTTCTACTGCAGCTCTTTGCTATCCATATTTTGGGAGGTGGTAAGGGTCAAATGAAGAATGACCAATGACGTCATATTTTAGTCATCGAACAATCAGTTTAATAAGCCACAGCTGCAAATACTAACACGAATTCTTTACAGATGAATGGAAAAACTAGTAGAAGCTGACCTCGGGGAAGATCAGTTTGGATTCCGTAGAAACACTGGAACACGTGAGGCAATATTGACCTTACGACTTATCTTAGAAGAAAGATTAAGGAAAGGTAAATCTACGTTTCAAGCATTTGTAGACTTAGAGAAAGCTTTTGACAATGTTAATGGAATACTCTCTTTCAAATTCTAAAGGTGGCAAGGGTAAAATACAGGAAGCGAAAGGCTATTTACAATTTGTACAGAAACCAGATGGCAGTTATAAGAGTCGAGGGACATGAAAGGGAAGCAGTGGTTGGGAAGGGAGTAAGACAGGGTTGTAGCCTCTCCCCGATGTTATTCAATCTGTATATTGAGCAAGCAGTAAAGGAAACAAAAGAAAAATTCGGAGTAGGTATTAAAATCCATGGAGAAGAAATAAAAACGTTGAGGTTCGCCGATGACATTGTAATTCTGTCAGAGACAGCAAAGGATTTGGAAGAGCAGTTGAACGGAATGGATGGTGTCTTGAAGGGAGCAGCAAAAGCAAAACGAGGATAATGGAATGTAGTCGAATTAAGTCGGGTGATGTTGAGGGTATTAGATCAGGAAATGAGACACTTAAAGTAGTAAAGGAGTTTTGCTATTTGGGGAACAAAATAACTGATGATGGTCGAAGTAGAGAGGATATAAAATGTAGACTGGCAATGGCATGGAAAGCGTTTCTGAAGAAGAGAAATTTGTTAACATCGAGTATAGATTTAAGTGTCAGGAAGTCATTTCTGAAAGAATTTGTATGGAGTGTAGCCATGTATGGAAGCGAAACATGGACGGTAAATAGTTTGGACAAGAAGAGAATAGAAGCTTTCGAAATGTGGTGCTACAGAAGAATGCTGAAGATAAGATGGGTAGATCACGTAACTAATGTGGAAGTATTGAATAGAATTGGGGAGAAGAGAAGTTTGTGGCACAACTTGACCAGAAGAAGGGATCGGTTGGTAGGACATGTTCTGAGGCATCAAGGGATCACCAATTTAGTATTGGAGGGCAGCGTGGAGGGTAAAAATCGTAGGTGGAGACCAAGAGATGAATACACTAAGCAGATTCAGAAGGATGTAGGTTGCAGTAGGTACTGGGAGATGAAGAAGCTTGCACAGGATAGAGTAGCATGGAGAGCTGCATCAAACCAGTCTCAGGACTGAAGATCAGAACAACAACAATTTATTTAATTTCGAATCATAGGGAATAAATCGGTTACTTTCTGTGGCGAACCGTAGAAATCGTAACTAGAAATAAATGAATGTGTTATTAAGAACTTTGTCGTTGTGGCCGAGCGGTTCTAGGCGCTTCTGTCCGGAACCGCGCTGCTGCTACGGTCGCAGGTTCGAATCCTGCCTCGGGCGTGGTCCATTGATAGTGACCAGGCCAAATATCTCACTAAATAAGCATCAAACGAAAAAACTACAAAGAACGAAACTCGTCTAGCTTGAAGGGGGAAACCAGATGGCGCAATGATTGGCCCACTAGATGGCTCTGCCATAAGTCAAACGGATATCAACTGCGTTTTTTTTTAAATAGGAACCCACATTTTTTATTGCATATTCGTGTAGTATGTAAAGAAAAATGAATGTTTTAGTTGGAGCACTTTTTTCGCTTTCTGATAGACGGCGCTGTAATAATCACAAACATATAAGTACGTGGTATCACGCTAGCGCGCCAACCATAGTGCAGTCTGGTTTCCCCCTTCAAGCTAGACAAGTTTCGTTCTTTGTAGTTTTTTCGTTTGACGCTTATTTCGTGAGAGATTTGGCCCAGTCACAATCAATGGACTACCCTGCATATATGAGTGGGATGCTAATACCATGCCCCAGAAAGCATTCGAACCTGCGACCGTAGCAGCAGCACATACGTACGTATATATATATATATATATATATATATATATATATATATATATATATATATTGAAGGGGGAAACCAGATGGCGCAATGATTGGCAATGATTCTAAAACGAAAGCATATGTGTTTTTTAACACAAACTTCTGTTTTTTTAAATGGACCTCCTTTATTTTTTCTTCAGCAATCCATAGCATGACACAGCACATACACAATGGCGTTGATTGCATTGCAATATTCCCATTACATCCCGAGATATTAAGACGCGAAGTTGACTCTTGAAACACCCGACATGCACTGCTAGCGGACGTCCTAAGGCTCAGTCGTGAACCCCAGGCTGCCCGTAATCGCGATATGATTGACAAGCGTAATCACACTTCCATACTTATCAAGAGTTCCGAAACGAATAATACGGTCTGCTGCCATCCTGCATTAACGTCGTACATTCCAGCAGGTACTTATCCCATAGGCTAGGGGTGATGCGGTTCTATAACAAATGTGTGTACCGCAACGTTAGTCACAAAGTTGACTTCGCTTATCGTTAATCCATTTCTAAAAAGGTAATGCCTTTCAACGTTAAAACTTTGCTTTACTGTAGATTTAGCGCAAGTGACAGTTAATCATTCACTCGTAATAGTAAAATTCATGTTGATGGTTTTAGTGAAACGAGCAAGTGGACTAAAAGTTTTACCGTTGTTTAGGTAAAAATGTTTTGATTTGGGAAGCTCAGGTAGGACATAGAAGATGAATGTAAACATGTTTATCCAATTAGTTTTATTATCACATAATTATCAATGTTATGTTTATCTAATGCTTTAAATGACAAATTGTTGCAAACAAATGTTTCTCAAAATCACTGGGTAAAATGGCCCTTTGTAGAAACTTCCAATGTGACACCAGCACTACATACTAAACATAGCGTTCACATCTCATGCTCAAAGAGATGCCCACTGGCTTGCATACATTGGGTCACTATGCGGATGAAGGATGCCCTACTTTGTGCTACTGTTTCCTCTTTGATGGCTGTACAAGCATCAATAATGCGTTGCTTCATGTCCTCTGGTGTTGTTGGTTCATGTTGGTAAACAGCATCCTTCACTGCTCCCCAAAGAAAATAATCCAGCGGTGTAAGGTCCGGGGATCGGGCAGGCCACCTAACTGGGCCACCTCGTCCAATCCACTTACCAGGGAACTTACGGCTCTATGTGCAGGGCATCATTCATGCTGATACCACATGACCATTCTCCGGTTCAGAGGTACGGTGTCCAAGAGAACAGGAAGATTGTGTCGTATAAATCTGGAGTATTGTATGCCATTTTGGATGCGATTTACAAAGAATGGTCCGATAATGGTATCTCCAATAATCCCACACCAAACTTTCCACGGACGTTGATGCTCTACCTGACGGAGCCATTTTGGATTGTCTGCGGACCAATAATGCATGTTCCTCATATTGACAATTCCTTTGTTAGAGAATGATGCCTCGTCGGTAAAGAGAACATCTGCAAAAAAACTTTGGATTAGTCAGAAGTTTTTGCTGAGCCCACCGACAAAATGTTACCCTATTGCAGAAGTCATATCCATGAAGATCCTGGTGTAAATGAACATGGTAAGGATGAAATTTATGACGTTTAAGAAATGCTGTGCACTTGATTTCGAAACACCAAAGCCCGCAGCTCGTGGTTGTGTGGTAGCATTCTCGCTTCACACGCCCGGGTTCCTGGGTTCGATTCCCGGCGGGGTCAGGGATTTTCTCTGCCTCGTGATGGCTGTAATATCCTTAGGTTAGTTAGGTTTAGGTAGTTCTAAGTTCTAGGGAACTGATGACCATAGATGTTAAGTCCCATAGTGCTCAGAGCCATTTTTGATACACCAACTTCACGTTCAATTTGACGTGTGCTGATTTGAGGATTCACAGCTATGGTAGCGAGCACAGCAACTTCAGCAATCTGTGCGTGTTCTAGGACGATGTCGAGGTCTTGGATTTAAGCTTCCCGTTTCACGTAGACGAGACGTGAGACGACCAAACATCCGGCGCGAAGGCGATGGCTTGTCAGGGAATCGTCTTCTGTACAGTCGTTCTGCCTGAACAGCATTTCGTCCACCTACAACAGGGTACAGTACAGGTATGTAGAGTAGGGTAAAAAACAGACATATTAACTTAATAATCATAATGTTCGCTAACAGTGCTATCAACAAACAAGCAATCTCATAACGTATTTGCTGTCAACGTACATTCTCCATAGATCAGCAGCATTTCTGCCATATCTTCATGTGTGTACATTATACTGTACAGTATAAGTTCCACAACACGACGTTTATTCACAATGTGTACTACCTCCGTGCCGTCACTAGATTACTCTGATGCACGACTACACTGGCAAGCGGTGTACTGCACGCCAAAGCAACAACACATGGGATGCTCGGAGGGTGGTGGAGTACAGGAGTTTGCATGGGTCGCAAATCATAAACAAGGCGAAGTGGTAACTGTGGCAGTAGTGAGAACTACGTTGGACACTTGACTAGATAGAGTCAGGGCCTGCGCGACAGGCACAACGGGTCATATAACGCATTACATAAGCCTTATTTTGGGTGTGCAGGATAAATAAGACGACCTGACGGGTGTACACCGATCGGTACTGGCTCATATTGTGTACGTAGGTACGTAAAACGTGCAAGAGGTAAACCATTATGTGCTTATGAGAGTTGATAGCAGCAGACCATATTATTCGTTTCGGACCTCTTGATAACTATCGAAGTGTGATTAAACACGTCAATCACATCGCGATTGCGGGCAGCATGGGGTTCACGCCTGAGCCTCAGGACGTGCGCTAGCAGCGCATGTCGGGTGTTTCAAGCGTCAACTTAGCATCTCAATATCTCGGGATGTAAAGGGAATATTGAGATGCAATCAACGCCATTGTGTGTGTGCTTTGTCATGCTATGGATTGCTGAAGAAAAAATATAGGAGGTCCATTTAAAAAAAACATAAGTTTGTGTTAAAATACACATATGCTTTCGTTTTAGAATGTTTCCAAATATGTACATTCATGGGCCCCAGCCCTGCATTGAGACCGGTGAAAGTCGTTTTCCAATAGCTGTTATTGTTCCAGAGATATTTTGTGTGGACAAGATAGCTGGGACAACCTGTATAATATATATATATATATATATATATATATATAGGATGCTAGTACTTCATCGGCTTCGCTAGTTCTAGTATAGTTCTAGTATCATATTCTTCAATTATATATATAAAATAATAGTACTTCATCGCCTTTGCTAGTACTAGTATCGCATTCTTTGCTAGTACTAGTATCCTATTTTCAGTTGACGCTAAAACCAGCGAAGGTGAAAAAATCTCATAAACGTAAAATTCGTATATATATCAACATAGGCCCCATGCCAATATAACATATATCGCTTTATACTAGGGTTTTCTACTGTAAGAAAAAGCTATATACGTCACATTACATTCGAAATATGGATGTACATGATACAAGTCCCCGATCTGTTGCCTCTGTACTTCAATCGTTTGTTTGTTAAGTTCGTGGAAAGTTTAATCTTTAAGTAATAATTTTGTGTACCCAGCGTCTCTTCTGCCTTGTGGCCTCCAGCGACCGGGTTTCCTGTTCCTGGCACTAGTGTAACTGCAGACAGTGATCTTTCCTCCTCCTCTCGTTATTGGCCAATGGGAGGTGTAGTTTTGGCAATTTAATTGTTTCGCCAATCTGTCGTGGCTTATGAGTAAATTCATGCTTCTTGTTGGTTGATCATGTGGTCGCTCATTCAGGACTGTGTGGTGTAATGTTCCTTGCATGAGGTTAGCTCTAATTCTGTCAGCAAGTTAAGCCATCTTATTACAAGTTTTCCCTGGCTAAAAGTCGGTGCAGTGACCAGCCTGAGAGTGGCAATTGTGTTTACCAGCGTATTTAAATTGGTCAGTATTCTGCCTAGCCTGAGCATCCCTGAGTGGGTGATTTGTGGCCGCCTTACACGGGCTCGTCATATCTGTTATGTTCTAATAATATTCCAGGATATTTTGTCTAAAATTTTTTGAAATTTCTCCAATTTTGTAAATTCCTTTTATGGTCATTAAATGTGTGTTTGCTGAGACCTGTTTAATTTGTTTAATGGTGGTGTTGGTAGCTTCACTATCTCACCATACTTTATTAACAAAGTTCTGTATTTACTTTAGTAGCCTGTTTACTAATGTTCTTTAAATTTTTTAAAATTTTTGTATTGCTATAAATTACTTGATTGCCATTAGCGGCGTGTTTTAAAAGGTAGTTTACTGCCGTACTGCTAGCTTCTGTGTTTTTCTTTGATTTTTTAAATTGTTGTATTGATATAAATTACTTGATTGCCGTTAGCGGCGTGTTTAAAAGGCTGTTTATTGCCGTACTGCTAGTTTCTGTAAGATACGAATAAAACATTTGTGAAAATCTCAACTCGACAGTAAACTACTAGAAATTTGGCCCCGTTTCCCAACGTGTGGTGTGGCTTGTAGTAACTGTAACCACTGTGTGTGTTAGTCTCTAACTTACTTATTTTAAATTGATCTAAATTTGTAAATACTTTGACATGTCCTATATCCCTGTAAAAATAGATCTATGGATGAATAAAGCTACTTCTACTACTAGATTTTGCAAGACACATGATGTAGTGGTGCATTCACTTAATTGGACAGTCCGTGTTGCAAGGCCTGCCAAAGTGCCGATACCGTATGACATTATGTGCACGCTGTGAGGCTTTGTTTCTAGGTGGCGTTACCTGAAGACGGCGAACTCTACGCTACAAACTGCACGTCGAGTAACGATCGCTCACGACAAGCGTGAGGCTGCCCACCGTGCTGCCATCTTGTGGCGACGGCTTGCAGCAGGGGGTAGTTGAGTGGTGCGCCGTTCGATGGCAGCACCAGTCATAACTGATTTCGATTCCTAACATTATCCAGGGACATGTCTTAACCTACTGAAGTTCTCACTGTTGCATCCATTACTTACTTTGTTTCATTTACACAGCTGCTATATGTGTTGTGTGCCTCGTTGTAGAGGAAATTATGAAAATATGCCACAAGTAGTGGTGTTTTCTTGTCCTAAATGGACAGAGCTAAATCAGAACTGTATAGCTGACTGCAATACATCTTCAATATTTCCAGGTTACACAGAATTAGAAGGTAAGCTCAGCATCTTACAAGTTTTAGCCAGCTCTCTTTGCTTTGTTTTATTATTGCTCGCATAACAACTAATATATGAGATAAAATATGTTGCTACGAAGAGAGCCCTGAAATACCTTTTAGGGTCATTCCATGTCAAGTCACCCAGGCCTTGACACCAACCATGTCAGATTTTGATGAAACTTGGTACAATTACTTCTTTTATCATCCTGAAAGCACTTGTAAAATTTTTTTGCTCTTTCTCTGATAGTTTATTTTTATAAATTTTAAAATTTTTTAGATTTGGCATTATTTCAGCTGTCGGAAATCTTAACTTAAACATGTCCTCACAACTAAAAAAATTTGTATATTAAAGAATACTCAACATATCAGTATGAAATTTTGGAGTAAATTTGTGTATTATATCTAAATGTTAAAAAAATTACCATAAAGATATATTAAAACCTTTCAAATGAATAAAAAATTACAAGTTTTTTTTAACTAACGGATCTTCAGTTTTACAAAAACTGCAATATCTAGAGTCTCAGACCTGATAGAAAGCTCAAATTTGTTTTAAAATACTCTTAATTGTATAGGCTATTAGATAAAAGAAAAATTATGTTGGCTTTTTAACTTGTTTAATAGTTATCTAATTTTTAAAATAATATTAATTATATTTTAAAAATAAAAAGTACCAAGTGACTTAGACACCGAAAATAAGTTTTTATCTTCTTCAAGTAACAATGTACGCTTGGATTTTGTTTTTTTACTCCTGTGTTTTGAAGTAAAAAATTATTACGGTGTTAAATAGTGCTTGGATAGTATTTTATTAAGTTTATTCGAACTTTAAATAAGTACTGTTACTTAGTTTACAGAGATTCTTTTCCAATATCCTATAAAAGTAACCAGAACAGTAATCAGACCAAAAGTGAAATCAGTATGTCAGATATTCAAACCTGTAGCGTAGGGTTATTTAAAAAATCTGACTGTTTCCAAACAACCTACACACCTTCAGAAAGGTTACAGCCGGTATCTGAATTGAGCGAGGAAGAAAAAGATTTAATCCACTTACGATCTGGAATTAATCTGTGTGAATTTAAGAATATATGTTCATACCAAAGCTACTACTTTTTAAACGTTTTTGAAAAGTATCAAACAACATGTGTAGACCCACTGAAAAGCACAAAAAGCTCATCAAAAAATCATTGAGAAGTGTAGGCTTGGATCTTTGTAAACAATTACTGACAAAAAATATTAGTAAAACCTGGACAAAAGTTTTACTCAACATGCCGTAACTTTTGTGAGGAAAAATAAAGAGTTGAAGTCAATGAAAGTGAAACAGATGATGAAGTCATGGTTGAATTAGAATCACAGGAATCCAGAAATGAATCCCTCGCACAAACAAACATTGCTCTTGATAATTTAGGTTTAACACCGATAGAGCTTCATGGCTTGTCAGAACAAAGTAAAGGGTCTTATTTTAAAAGGAAGGTTAGCAGTATTGAAAAGACTGCAAAAAAGGCGGTTTCAAAAGCACTAAAATATGATGCACCAAGTTCTGATGATGACGAAGAAGATAGAAGTGTGGTTGAGAAAGCAATGGATTTTGATGTAATGATTTCTCTTATGAAAGAGAAGATTTCATCTGTTGGGAGGTCTAGAAAAATCCAGATTCTGACCTTGGCTCCAGATTCTTGGAGTCAAAATAAAGTGATGAAAGAATTTAATGTAAGTGAGTACATGGTGCGACAAGCTAGAAAGCTAATATCTGAAAAGGGTATTTTGGAAACTCCTGGTCCAAAAAAAGGTAAAACTCTTTCTGAAAATACAGTAAGACTTGTAACAGATTTTTATGAAAAGGAAGAAAGTTCCAGAGTGCTACCTGGAACAAAAGACAAAGTAAGTGTTCAAAAAATGACTCATTTTGTGTAACTTGAGAGACCTCTATTATTCTTTCTAATGGGAGAATCCCAAGGTAGAAGTAGGATTTTCAAAATTTTGTTTCTTGAAACCTAAATGGTGTATCCTTGCTGGTACTGCAGGCACACACACTGTATATGTATGCAGTATCCACCAGAATATTAAACTATTACTGGATGCTGTGAAAATTGAAGAATCTTATAAAGATCTAATTAAGATGCTTATGTGCAACACGGAAAATCAAAACTGCATGCTACGTCATTGCGACAGCTGTACTGCAAATACTGCACTAACTGAGTACTTATCTGAAAAACTAAGTGAAGATTATGATTTAGAAGAAGAAATTGTAATCAGTCAGTGGGTTAACACAGACAGGGCAGAAATGATCAAACAGACTATCAGTGTTGAAGACTACATTTCTTTATTGGTTAGGTCATTGGAAAAGCTCACCCCGCACTCGTTTATAGCAAAATCCCAATCAGCAGCCTTTAAAAGTTTGAAAGAAGACCCACCACCCAAAACAGCAATTATTGTGATGGGTTTCAGTGAAAATTATTCCTTTGTTATACAAAACGAGATCCAGTTACCACTGGAACAGAGGTGGTTGTACTCTACACCCAGTTGGAGCTTTTCTAAGAAATGAGGAAAACAATGTTTTCGTTTCCAACCAATGTTTTATTAGTGATGACCAAGAACGTCATACTGGTTTTGTTAACTTTGTACAAAAAGAAATTACAAAGTGGCTCTCATCACATCATACTGACATTGACTCAGTTCACTACTTTACAGATGGTTGTGCTGGGCAGTACAAAAATAGAAACAGTTTTAAAAATTTGACTGAACACTTGAGAGACTTTAATTTGAAGGCCCAACACACTTTTTTTGCAACAAGTCATGGGAAGTCAATTTGTGATGGCCTAGGAGGAACTATTAAAAGCCCGCTTCTCGTGGTCGTGCGGTAGCGTTCTCGCTTCCCACGGCCGGGTTCCCGGGTTCGATTCCCGGCGGGGTCAGGGATTTTCTCTGCCTCGTGATGGCTGGGTGTTGTGTGATGTCCTTAGGTTAGTTAGGTTTAAGTAGTTCTAAGTTCTAGGGGACTGATGACCATAGATGTTAAGTCCCGTAGTGCTCAGAGCCATTTTGAACTATTAAAAGAATTTTAAGGAAAGCTAGTCTACAGCTTTCGGACAAAGAACAAATAATGGCAGTAATCGATGTGTGTTCATTTTCACTTTATTGACAAAAAAGAAGCTGATTTGCTACGATTAAAACTAGAAAACCGTTTTTCAGCAACCCAAACCATTCCTGGAACAACAAGTTTTCGTAACTTCAAACCACTTCCAACAAACAACCTTGAAATTAGGAAGACTACAGATAGTGTAAAACCCTCCTTACTCTTTTCTTTCCATTCATCTTCTGATTGGGTTCGTGTGGAACCATCCATAAATAGCTATGTAGCTGTAAATTATGATGGTAACTGGTACTTTGGACTGGTAAAAACAATATTCAATGATGAAGAAGATGGAGAAATTCTATTTCTACATCCTTCAGGACCAGCTGCATCATTTTATTGGCCTGAAAGAGAAGATTCTTGCATAGTGCCTTTGGAGCACATAGTCTGTGTAGTAGACGTACCTCAATCAAGCGGCACTGGAAGAATGTATTACTTCAATAAAGACTGTATCAGAAGAACTGAAAGCTCTTGGATGAAGTGGAAAAACAAGTTGAATCAGCATTAATGTTTATTAAAAAGACAAAATTACTCAAAAAATTCAATGTTTCAAGCAATCAGTTGGGTTATACATAAGTGTCACAAGTACACTATCTTTGTACATAATTCTAATGTAATCTACTATAATTAATAAACATGTTGAAAAGCCATCATTATTTTTGTTTTATCAAGTAGCCTATATGTTTAAGAGTAAATTAAAACAAATTTGAGCATTCTATCAGGTCTGACACTCTAGATATTGCAATTCTTATAAAACAAAACATCCGTTAAAAAAAGAAAAGAAAAAAATACATATATATTTTTTATGGAAAATATTAATATATTTTAATAGTATCATTTTTATCTTCAAATATGTATAATAAATAAACTTGCTGTAAAAATTCATGATGTTATCTAGAAGAGTTTTTAAGATAAGCAATTTTAAAGTTTTGAGTACAAATTAAATTTACCATTTCAGAAGGTTTGGAAAACGCAAAACATGAAAACTTAAAAATTTATAAAAAAAACTATAAGAGATACAGCAAAAAAATTTTGCAGGTGTTGTTAGGATGGTATTAGAACCATTTGAGCCAAATTTCGTGAAAATCTAAGGAGGTGGGTGTAAAATTTATTTTTTATTGGGTGATTTGATGTGGAATGACCCTTTAGTGATGCTGTGCTGTGACTTTCTTTGGATCATTAATGTTCAACAAAACAAAATATATTATGTTCTTATTATTCTGAATCAGGCATTCTATTAAAGGAACATTTTTTCGTTACTGTAACTCGCCATCAAATTCAACATATCTTTCTTACTTTAAAGTTATTTAAAAGGTTAATGAAAATTATTTCGTTATCAATACTGATGCTACAGTACGCAATGATTGTTCAACATCAAAATTTTTCAGTGGATTTTTGTTAACAGTGAAACTGAACTTGTTGTACCGTTCCAATGTCTTAATAAATTGCTAGCACGCAGAAATTATTAGCAAGAGTTTCTTCTCTTGCAGGTAATACCTCAGCTGGTGTCCAAAAGGAGAGAATGAACTAAACAGGGTTATTTATTGAATTTTTTTCTGTTGTGTACCACGTTTCCCATTTTCCTTTCCTTTGTGCGGCCTGGACGGTATAAATGAGTGAGTGTGTGAACTAGCAGAAAGCCTTAGGCACAGATTGTAACACTGCATGAATGTCTTTCTGGGGTAGGGTAGTACCAACCCCAAAAGCGTGAACAAGTTTAGCAGAGACCAAGTTTGCAGGTCAGGGCAAAGATGACACGTAGGCGCGCGAATTGGCTCTGTCAGGTTGGCGAGCCACCCCCACCACGTTTGTAAGCGGAACGGTTAGGCGAATTCGGTAGGAAGTGCTCTTGTTGCTGGGTCGTGGTGCTGGACAGACATGGAGAAAGTTCAAAAATGGTTCAAATGGCTCTGAGCACTATGGGACTCAACATCTTAGGTCATAAGTCCCCTAGAACTTAGAACTACTTAAACCTAACTAACCTATGGACAGCACACACACCCATGCCCGAGGCAGGATTCGAACCTGCGACCGTAGCAGTCCCGCAGTTCCGGACTGCAGCGCCAGAACCGCACGGCCACCGCGGCCGGCCATGGAGAAGGAAGCTCTCGTTTTGGTAATGTTAACACAGGTGTTAGATGGTCTGATATCTGCTCTGTATTGAAGTCCAGATGTTGAAATCAGGTGTGAAATTACCACTGAACCCCATAAGGGAAATCATTTTCTTAATTTACTCGAATTTCAGTAGACCTTGCATTAGTGCCTTGTTCAGGCAACGCACCATGTGCCTTAAGCTCACGGTCACGTTATTGCTCTGTGCTTAACAGAAATTCACCCATTCTAAGTATTTTAATCTGCTCTTCCATTTACAGTAATATTTTGGGAATTTTTATTTATTTTCCATATGTTTTCTTTATGAACTTGCTTTCGCGCCATGTGGTCGGTTGGAGCAACCGCTGCATTGATAAATTGTAGTTTCGGTCTGAAAATATATTGTCCACAATGAATAATCATACGATAGTGAGCGAGTGTAAAATAGGGAAGGAATAATCGTGTGTGTCCATATTTTTTCTGGGTTTCTGTTGGCTACTGAAACTTGGCCATGTGGGTTGAACAGCATTCAAGTGATGTTTCTTGTGCACCCACATAACGATTTGATTTGTTGGCGATGTTGTGCGTTAGCTAAAATACTCGTGCCACTAGGAGAAGTATCGGATTTTAATGCCCACTGATTTGATAAACATTTGCGAAATACTCTTCCACCCTGACCTAGTTTTGCGTGTATTGTCTCTGCGGAACTTGTTCTGAGTAATCTGTAGTAACTGGATGTAATAACCGAGGGTTTAGGTATAATTGTGCCGTTGTATAGAATGTCATTGAAGCCAGGTCTGCGCTCCTCTGTCCCATTCCATAATTTCGTGGCGAAACTGAACCACGTTAACTAGAGACCTGTTTTGATGATGTACATTGCAAGAGAAACACGACTAGTTGTTGAAATACCATCGGTACTGAATAAATACCAATTAATCTCTACCCTCGACTGATTATTTACTCCTTCCATCATACAGAATAGGTGGCAGTCAGTACCACATTCGAATGCTGGGTCATGTAAGCAAATAAAAGCTATATACTGCCGATTAAGCCCTGTATAGGTGCCTTCTGTAATGGTTAAAAAAATGCGTTATCCGTTGCGTTCAAATTTCTACCGGTTCGTTAAAACATTCCGCAAGAAATTATTAATACCCAGCAATAACTCGCAGGGGCCAGTAATTTCGTGGACTACACGAATTTAAGAAACCAATTACTACAGACGATAGCTTGCAGGAGCGGTAGGACATGTCAAAGCGAAGGTAATCTGTCTACTTAGGTAGACTTTTACCACCACCAGTACTGGAAGGTTACGTTGCAACGTTTTTACCTTGAACTTCAAAACAGTCACCAAAAACTACTTTGAGCAACACCACATTTTTCCAATTTGTAGGTGGAGGACCCCAACTCTCCTTTTGTTAAGCGATAAGCGATATTACAATCCCCCCCCCCCCCCCCCCCACAGACTTCTAGAATCGCCCCTGATGCAGGTATATATCTACTCAAAAACGTGAAGTTTCCTTCACTACACTTCCAGTCAAATCAGTGAATGTGGAATGTAGGAAACATGTAAGGAATGCAATACCTACATTATTTTAAGTAGCAGATACGAAGTACCACAACTGTAGTTGAAGTAAAAACCAGATTCGAGTGACAATAAAAGAATAAAAGCAATAAAACTTTTTCCCAACACAGAAGAAACCAACATCACAATTGTTGCTGCTTCTGAATCTGAAACAACATGAATCTTCAACACATTTGCTTTTGAAGAAAATTAGATTTACAAGAATATTTATGTATTAGAAAGCCGAGTGACGTGTAAGACTATGCGAAACATTCGGCTCCTTAGAAGGTCGTTACGTGTCAAGGAAAGCGCCTGTTGTAATTAGAATACCAAAGATGCATGAAATATATATTTCTGTTCTCTTGTTTTCTGCAGAGTAAGCTACAATTATACACATATTCGACAGTATTACTTCATCATTAAGATGTAGCTTATGTCACTGAACCAGGAAAATTCGGCTGTTTCTATATATGTTTGACGGTCATTCATGTCTCGTAATAGCTTACTAATGGACCGAATGCAAAAATGTAACGACTATTTCGCTAATTAACTATAAAGGCAATTAAAAACCTACTTTACTTTTACGACTCCTTTCTCGTTGCTTGGGGCGCTAGTGTCGCATCAACTGTCAAGACAGTGAAAATTGTCACGCTAATGAATGTCGCTATTGAATTTGACTGTGGTTGTAAAGACATCACACAAACGATTGGAATAAAAGAACAAACTTATTCTCTAATACAAATCGGTCAACTACGCTAAATTGCGATAGATGTCCACATAATCATTTACTCCATCGAGAAACGACTTTATTTCTTAATATTATAATTTGTGTACCTTGAGAAACTTCGTGAGAAATGGCAGACTTACTATTGCACTATATATTCGTCAAATTTCCAGTGAGACAACTATGTCTAGTTTTGATACACAACCCTGCGCCAGCAGATTCTCGCGAGTCCTGCAGGAGTGGCGAGGCGCGGAGCGGGGAGGGAGGGGCAGTGTGTGCTCGTTTAGGCACGGCGCATATGGGCAGTGGAAAAATACGGCTTTACTGTGTACTGAATTTTAGTCTCACTTAGTAGTGTTTCGATTTTCGACATTTAAGTGTTCCATCTCTTTTCGTTAGTACGTAATAGTTTTCACTTACACATATCTGTGCAGTTCTTTTCTTTTGTTTATGCTTTTCGCAAGAACAATGCACAGTTCACTAAGTGGTGAGCCATTAGCCACAGGGATTATATCTTCTGCCTCCACAATGTTTTCAGATGGTAAGAAGGGACAGACGATTTACTGTAAGGGTAGTTGACGGAGGAGATAGAGAAGATCCAAAGAAGAGCGGCGCGTTTCGTCACTGGGTTATTTGGTAACCGTGATAGCGTTACGGAGATGTTTAATAAACTCAAGTGGCAGACTCTGCAAGAGAGGCGCTCTGCATCGCGGTGTAGCTTGCTCGCCAGGTTTCGAGAGGGTGCGTTTCTGGATGAGGTATCGAATATATTGCTTCCCCCTACTTATACTTCCCGAGGAGATCACGAATGTAAAATTAGAGAGATTAGAGCGCGCACGGAGGCTTTCAGACAGTCGTTCTTCCCGCGAACCATACGCGACTGGAACAGGAAAGGGAGGTAATGACAGTGGCACGTAAAGTGCCCTCCGCCACACACCGTTGGGTGGCTTGCGGAGTATCAATGTAGATGTAGATGTAGATGTAGGAAGTAAGGAGCATTATAAAATCATGTGATCTGGAAGCAAGGCAGGAATGTAAAACAAGGTTTTGTACTTGTCGCCTGTGCTGACGTATCTCTACGACCTGTTACAAAAAGTCGAAGAGGCGTAATTGCCACAGATATGATCCCTTCGTGCTCCTGGCGAAAATCGTCCGAGATTGACGTAAGTTCCACTATCATTATCTGGATACGGCTGTGAGAGACATTATACTATTTGCATGTGGACGTAACGTTTCCACTGCAAGCTAGAAACAGTCGACAAGTCCTCACGAATAACGACGTTTTAATCGGCTCGTCGTGACGAGAAAAAGCATTTCAGTGGTTGTATACATACTGTCAGCATAAGTAAGTTATACAACAGGCTACACATATTAAGTTGTGATCCGTATTATTCCGAAAGTGAGTATCCTGAAAGAGTGTGGTGATTTGATACATTTAATTTGTCGAAATGTATTGCTGACAAAGGCAGATCCACTTTCACGAACAACGTGAACCCTTCTTCTCACAAAGCACACTTGGCTAACTTCCGCATTCTGTCGCGCGCGCTATTCTCGGCTGCTGAACGATACACGGACCATTGTGTTGTGCCACGTAGCAAAATGGCTCTGAGCACTATGGAACTTAACTTCTCATGTCATCAGTGTCCTGCCACGTAGCAGTTGTTTACCTTTCTCAGTAACTACTACTGTATTCGCGAATCACACATCGTCAGTTAGGCAAGGCATAGGTGAGTAACCAGCATCTGGCATGTGCCTATCATTCCGCCTGAAGGATAAGTTCCTCATTATTTTAATACTGCTCAGATGAACAAAAGGTATAAAATCCTTTCGTAAGTTTCCATTCAGGGTTAAAAATACGATTGGTTACGGGGATTCAACCAAAATTGCAGCAGAATGGACAGTTTATTTTTGTGCTAATTGTTAACGTTTTCTCATTCGAAGAAGCATCAGCATTTATGAGTAATGGTCACATTTCTCTTATTGACAGGTTTAACTGTACTCCCTTTGCCAAAACACAGCGTAATTTGCACAAACTCATCTCACAGCAGCTATTGCGACAGAATTCTGAAACAGAGTGACTCATTATACAAGTAACTAGCAATCAGAGAGCTCAACAGCTTACGAAAAACTTCATAGCGTCAGTTTGCAGTAACATAAGAGATTTCATGTTTATTTTCATACACGGAAACTCATGTTTCAGTATCTGTCGATAACTCTTAAAAAATTTCACTGGAGTGAAAAAAAATAAGTAAGGGAGTGTAACTATTGATATCTCGCCACATGTAAGAATGTTCCGTGTGTTTACTAACTGGCGAGACACACTCCTGTTCGTGTGCCGTCATTCGCAAAACTCTCGTTTCGATGTCTCGAGCGTTTAGGAGATATCAGGGATGTTTTGAATATGTAATTCTGCAGGCGTGAGTGCGCTATACAGAATGCATTTTCTCGGGATCGGAAGCAGATAGGGACCTCCTCCCAAGTCTAACGAAAAATTCAGCATGTTACCTAATTTCATACGCAGCAACATATGGTGTAATACGCACAGAACGCAAAATCATAGCGACCTCTAATTTTCATTGAAATCTTTTAGAATTTTGCGTAGCCTCTTACTGAAATTTGTATACCACAAGTATGAACGTTAGCGAGATGATGTGCACTTCTCCACGAAGATGAGAAATAACACTACGAATAGTTTCTGTAAAATCGTTTGTGGAACAATACAGTGTGCGCGCGCTTCGTTTCTGTCAGCGCAGAACGTCACCAACCGGCGCGTGCAAAGTATTTAAACACGTCTCAGTATGCGTAGGTTCCGTGCGACGCATGCAGAACGTGCGCGTCGCGCTGTAGTGTCGTGTGACGTCACACGTGCTGTACGAGTCTCAATATGCGCTCACCGTCACGGTGATGGACAGCCACATGGCCGAGTTGTGTTCAGACCTACGTCGGGATAACGTTCTTATTTTTCCACTGTTCGCTATATTCAAATTTGTGTCCGTGTCGTGGTGTAACGTCCGTTCGCAACAACAGGGTGTAAGAAAGGGACAGTTGTTTCCGCACAAGTGCTCTATTAGAAGCGGAAAGGAATTGGCTTTCGAATGGGAACCGCAAACATTTGAGGACAAGGCGACAAGACAACCGAATCTTCCATCGGAAAACACGTCTGGTGTGTCATACACGGCATTAGTGACAACACGTGTGTCATGTGGCAAGAACCTCTTACCAACGCACCTAATTTGTATGCCTGATGAGTGAGTGAGATATGCCTCCGTGTCCAGTATGGGTGTCTGTATGAATCTGATCACTTACAAGGAAATGCTGAAAATATAATAATTTGTCCCACAAGCTGCAACAAATGAATGCAACAGCTTCACAGTCACACAGTTTCTCTGTGCTCTGTCAAAAAATACGTTTTAACGTCTTTTTAAGTTGCGTTCCATGTTGGAAGTTTTGACTCTTGAATTCCTTTGCTGGAATATAGTTCACAACCGTTTATTTGTTGGTTTCATTTCTGTGAGACGTGTATGTGGTATCTCAACAGCTCTCACTATGTATCACGTTTACTTGCGACGGTAGCGTATCTTTCCCACATGACTCATAGACTATTCTATAACCAACGTATAGCATGACAACTGCTTAGCCAACAGAAAGAGAAGAAACATTGACGGAACAGACAGTTCATAATGTTGTGAAAAAAGAAAACAAAAGTAAATGGCACGAGGGAGTTTTGAACATGACCCGTCTACCCAATGGTCCAACACCATGACCACTTAACCACGATACAGTCGCTAAACAGGTCGATATTGCACTTGTCCGCTCACTGTTTGTATTTTTTCTTTTTTCACAGTTCAGAACACTCTCTTCCTGCTTCCATGCTTGATCTGTGTTCATTTTTAGACGGGCTATCCACCGAGTCACCAAATCTGATGGGGCTGCCATTGGGAGTTTCTGTTGTAAGCACCCTCGGCGGTATGAAGCGCTACATTACAGGGCAGTTTATTTACGATTCTCCTGTAACAAGAAAGTAAAGTCCGGAAGAGCTGACCTTCCGCAGAGATACGTCTTATATCTACTCAACAAACCAAAGTTTTATTCGCTACGTTTTTAGCCACATCAGTAAATATGGAACGTATGAGACCTATATGGAATGTAATAACTACGTTATTTAACGTAGCACGAGGGAGTGTAGCTTAAGGGAAGACCACGCAGATGTAATAGTAAATCGTCAAACGTAACAAAACTGTTTCTCGAAACAGAAAAATTCAAGAATTATTAGCTAAACCTGGGCCACGAACGGCAATAATCTTCAACACGTGCACGTTTTAAGCAAAAGTAATTACATTTACAAAAGTACTTGTGTATTAGGAACTCGAGTGACGTGTTAGAAAGAGCGAATCACTAGACTCCATAGAATTTTAAGTGTCTTGGAAAGTGACTGCGGCAATAACAACAGAAATATATGCTACTCATGCATGACATATATGTTTACATTCTCTTTCTTTCTGCGGAGTATGCTGCAAATACACGTATTCGAAAGAATTTCTTAATGAATTAGTTATAGCTTATATCACTGAATCAGTGTGGTTCGGCTGTTTTCACATGTATTTAATGATACTTCGCGTCTGTTGATAACTTCCTAATGCATGAAACTCAAAAATGTAACAACTGTTTCCTGAATTAAGTAGAGAATAAGTAAAAACAAACATTATTCTTAAGACGCATGTGATTGCTTTCTTACCCCTCGGGGCGCTAGTATCGCTCTAGCTGTCAAATGGCAAGGCAGTGCGGCCATAAAATCTAGAGCTGTTCCTAAAATATCGTTATCTTTTCCTAAATATATCGATTTTCAATTACATGAAATTGAACGCCGATATATCGATATATTTATATCAAAACGGCAATATCGAGTGCTGATATTTTTATTTTATATTCTTTTTTTCTATTATATTTCCATTATTTATTTTTATTGTTTTCTTTTAATTTATTTTATGTATTATTATTTGCATGTCTATTATAATCTCTTTTTGCAATTTTCGGTAAATATTTGTAAGTGTTTTTTTTAGAACATAATTTAACTTTCTCTGTGTGAATGAGTCATTTATGTCCCAGTGAATCACATTTTTGTCGAAGTAATTAAACTTACGACATCTTATCTACTCTATTTTAATGTAGATATCAAAAAAATGGTTCAAATGGCTCTGAGCACTGTGGGACTTAACATCTATGGTCATCAGTCCCTTAGAACTTAGAACTACTTAAACCTAACTAATCTAAGGACAGCACACAACACCCAGCCATCACGAGGCAGAGAAAATCCCTGATCCCGCCGGGAATCGAACCCGGGAACCCGGGCATGGGAAGCGAGAACGCTACCGCATGACCACGAGATGCGGGCGGATAACACAGTCACAGTAACTCTGTTAGTGTAATTTACATACTAAGGTGTCTGTTTCTGTCGCAACGTTTTTCTTAGCAAGTAGTAAAAGTTTGCATATGACCTTCAGCAGAATAGAAGGAAATCACAGTGTACTGTAACTAGCTTAACATGCATTTTGCAGCTTAGCATACGGCAATGGCACAGTTTCTTTTTAAATGATAAAGAGCGGCACCATTTCTTCGTAAAAGGCAGTCCGGTTGATAGTCGAGAACAAATTCGTTACACTTTCGGGAAAGAAGTAAACGCTCTTGCGCTGATGCTGGTTTGCGCCAGCGACCTAGCGGCAATGACCTCACAGTTGCGCGGTGAATCCTGTGTATCAGAGGGTGTGGCTTGAGCCCCCTGCTGTCTTCTGCAGGCCTGGCTGTCCAGAGTTGAAGGCGACGCCGGGCTGCCTGGTTGTGTAGTTCCAGCCTCGCCCTCAAACGGACATTATGTTAATGGGCCCAAGTTCTCCATTCATCAAATTATGATCCATTACCGAACATGCTCTGCTCCAGATATATTCAAACAACACAAATATATTGATAAACATTTTGTAAAGTCACAAATGGCTAGGGAAATGATTACTTGTCGATTACTAAACTCGGACCATCGTTTACATACATTGCGAGGCACAGACTTCTACTTTATCTGTGCCTGACAAAAATTGATTTTAAAGTGATCATATATTCTGAGTACGAACATTTATTATTATTTTTTTTTTTTTTGTAATTTTAATCACCCATACAGGCGGGCTGGCAGCAGCACATTACGCTGCTCTTCAGCCTTAAGTGGAACAATAACATGACATAGAGGTGATAGAGACAATACGAAAAACGGCGGGCAAAAAATGGAGATACAAAAAAAACAATAAACATGAAGCCGTTCACTTTGGACGATAAAAATACTAACACTTGTGGACATGGCGCACAAAACACGGAGAACGGCGACGGCACATGTGAACAGTGGAGTCGTAACTGCACGAAACACAAAACGAAGCACGCACACGAGATACTGATGGCGATGATCTCCGGCGCGCGAATGTTCACTATGCGTGTGCGAGTCCGGGGACCTGCCAAGAGAGGAGTAGGAGGAAGCGGAGTGGGAGAGCGAGAGGGGAGAGCAGAGATGCCACGGGCAGAGGAGATAGGGGGGAGGGAGGAATGGGGAGGGGAAGCCCGGGGGAAGAGGGGTGGAGGGAGGGGATGGGGGAAAAGGAAAAAGAAGGGAAGAGAAGAGAAGGGAGGGAGGGTGCCGAAAGGAAAGGACACCGGAAGTGGGGGGGCAGGGTCAAAGTTGATAGGAGGGGTAGATGGAGGGGACGAGGACAGCATCAGGGAGGGGGAGCTGGCGGAAGCCGCCTTGGGGTTAGGGTAAGGAGGCTGGAGAGATGGAGACCGGGTGGCACGTGCGAATTAAGGCGTGGCAGCGGGCGGGGGTGGGAAAGGATCAGGGAGATGAGAGGATGAGGAGGATCAAGTTTATGGGAGGTGTACAGGATCCGTATCCTTTCAAGGAGGAGGTGGGGAAATGTGATGAGATCATACAGGATCCGCATGGGGGAGGGGAGACGGATGCGATAGGAGAGGCGGAGAGCATGGCGTTCGAGGATTTGAAGGGATTTATAAAAGGTAAGGGGGGCGGAGATCCAAGCCAGATGGGCATAACAAAAGATAGGGCGGATGAGGGATTTATAGGTGTGGAGGATGGTGGAGCGGTCCAGACCCCACGTACGGCCAGAGAGGAGCTAGGGGAGACTGAGTCGGAAGTGTGCCTTGGCTTGGATTGTCCGGAGGTGGGGAGTCCAGGAGAGGCGACGGTCGAGGGTGACGCCAAGGTACTTAAGGGCGGGAGTGAGGGCGATAGGACGGCCATAGATGGTAATGTAGAAATCAAGGAGGCGGAAGGAAGGAGTGGATTTGCCTACAATGATCGCCAGGGTTTTCGAAGGATTGACCTTGAGCAACCACTCGATGCACCAAGTGGTGAACCGGTCAAGATGGGATTGGAGAATGTGTTGGGAGCGCTGCAGGAAGGGGGCAAGGGCAAGGAAGGCGGTGTCATCGGCAAACTGGAGAAGGTGGACGGGGGGTGACGGCGGCGGCATGTCCGCCGTGTACAAAAGGTACAGAACGGGGTAGAGGACGGAGCCTTGGGGCACACCGTCAGAGGGGAAAAAGGTGTAAGAATCTGTGTTATGGATGGTGATATAGGAAGGACGGCGGGAGAGAAAGGAGCCGATCAGACGGACGTAGGTAATGGGAAGGGCGAAAGTTTGGAGCTTGAAGAGGAGACTGGAATGCCATACGTGGTCATACGCACGTTCGAGGTCCAGGGAGAGGAAGATTGCGGAGCGACGGGAATTAAGCTGTTCGGAAAGGAGATGAGTGAGGTGAAGGAGAAGGTCGTCGGAAGAGAAGGACGGCCGAAAGCCACACTGGGTAATGGGAAGGAGGCGGTGCAGGCGGAGATGCTGGTGGATGCATCGGGTGAGGATAGATTCCAGGACCTTGCGGAAGACCGGGGTAAGGCTGATGGGACGGTAGGAGGAGACGGCGGGCGGCGATTTGCCAGGTTTAAGGAACATGAGGATATGGGAGGTTTTCCACAGGTCGGGGTAGTAACCGGTGGACAGGACTACATTGTAGAGCCTGGCCAGGGTGGAGAGGAAAGAGACAGGAGCTTCACGAAAGTGACGGTAGGTGACACGGTTGTGACCAGGAGCGGTGTTGCATTTTGTGCAGAGTGTAGCAATGAGATCCTGTGTAGTGATAGGGGCATTGAGTTCTGTGTGGGCAATGTTGTCCAAGTACTGGAAACCAGGAGCGAGGGGAGGGACGGAGGTGTCAGTTCGATCGCAGACATCCGGGAAGAGGGAGTAATCGAACCGGGTATCATTGGGGATGGAAAATACATCAGAGAGGCAGGAGGCAAAGTGATTGGCCTTACTAAGGGTGTCAGGGAAAGGGTGATCATCATGGAGGAGAGGACAATAGGGGGAGGGTTTAGTTCCAGTAAGGCGACAAAAGGCTGACTAGAACTTGGACGAGTTGATTGGTAGGGTAGCATTTAAACGGGTGCAGGTCTATCGCCAGTCCCGGCGTTTCTTAGCCGCGAGCAAAATTGGAATGTGTCGCTGGAGTTGCCGGTGGCGTCGTAGTGTGTCCGGGTCATGTGTGCGGAAGAAGGCACGGTAGAGACGATGGGATTCACAGAGGAGGAGGATGGCCTGTGGGGGTAAGGTAGGACGGTGGGGGTGGATAGCGACAGTAGGGACATGGGCCTCCACGGCCTCAGACAAGGTCTGCTGGAGAAAGGAGGCAGCATGGGTGACATCGTCAGGGTGGTGGTAGGTGAAGGGTTGGCTATCGACCTGGGTGGAAAGGGTATCCCGGTAGGTAGTCCAGTCAGCACGGGAATAGTCGTGGACATACTTAGGGGGAGGGGCAGTACGAGGGTCAGGGCGATGGCGATGACCGTCCGAAATGGTGAGGGGGACAAGGAGATGGTCGCTACAGGCTACAGGACATCCACCGTTATGCAGCCAAGGAGGTTGGGGGAGGAGAGAATAACATCGGGAGTGGAGTTGGATTCGGGACGGGTGTGCTGGGGGATGGGGATGAGGTCGGCCTTGAAGGGAGGAGAGGAACCGATGCCACCACCGTAACTGGACGGCGGAACGACTATGGATGTTGAGGTCGGCGGCGATCACGTAGGAGGAGAAAATACGGTCAATGTGGGAGACGAAGTCGAAGGGGAGAGGGGCGTTAGGGCGGACATCGATGGTGGCGCAGGTAACGGTAAGGCCGGGGAAGAAGAGAATAAGGATCCAGTGTTAGGTGGGGTCGGGAAGGAGAGGGTGGAGCCGAACGGGGATCTGGCGGTGGTGACCAATGGCAACTCTGCCACGCGCAATTGGGAGGGGGTTATCAGAGCGGTGGAGGAGATAGGGTGAGGTGTGGATGGAGTGGTGGGGTTGGAGGAAGGTTTCATTGAGGAGGAAGGCATCCACGCGGTGGGTGGCAAGGGCGTGCAGGAAGAGGTTCTTGTTGGCAGAGAGGGAGGGGATATTGTTGAAAAGGATACGTTGCTGTCGCGCCATGACAGGGATTTAGACGAGGGTGTCAATACGGGAGAAGGTGAAGTGGACCTGGTTGTTGGAGTAGGTGGAGTACATCTAGAGTTGGAATATGGAACAGGCGGCAAGGGAGATCTGCTGGAGGGTGTGGGGGCGCTGAAAGGGATGAACATTTTGAAGGATGATGGTGAGGAACCTGATGTCCTCAGCGGTGGGGGGTGGGGACGAAGGGAATTTCCAGGAGGGGTTGGGGCGTTCAGTTGATGGACAGAGACAGTGAGTTCAGGAGTGGTCGGAGGGGGTCGTGCTTTACACTTTTGGGAGTACGTGGGATGGGGGAGATTGCAGGTATTGCAGGAAGGAGGGGATTGGAGGTTAGGGCACTGCCTGAGGAAGTGCGCTTGCCTACAATGCGGGCAGGTGGGGGCCTTGCGGCACTCAGCTGTGGAGTGCGCGTTATAACGCAGACACCTCTGTCAGCGCAGGGATTGAGGAGGGGAACGGGAGGGGTCAACCTTATAACGCTGGTTAAAAAAGAGGGCACGCCCAGCAGGAAACGGTCTATGGAGGGGACGTGCTCAGAAAAAACCCGCATAAGGCGGGTGGGGCCGGCAGCATTATGGATCGGACGAACCACACGCACCTCCAGCTGGGGATGGGCCTGAAGCTCCACCAACACCTGCTCCTCCATGATCACGGGACTGAGCCGAGTGATCACGGCGGTGAGGGTCGGTGGGTGACGCAGAGGTTGGGGTTGGTGGGAGGGAGGTGGCGAGGGAGCAGGGGTGAGAGAGGCATTAGGTCCAAAGCGGGTGACAGGGATGCTTGAAAGGAGGTCTGTGTGGAGACTAGGGCTGGGGGAGGAGACGAGTACCGAATCACGGCGAGGAGTGAGGAGGGAGATGGGGGCACCAGGACAATTCTGGCGAAGGAAGAGGGTGAGGTTCTGGGCTTCAAGGAGGGAGGGATCCGGACAGGAGAGGAGATAGCGGTAGGAGGAAGGGGTAGAGGAGGAGGAGGAGGGGGCAGAGACGGGCGGGCTGACATCCATGACTTCAGGGGTGGGGGAAGGGGGACGAGGCGGAGCCTTTTTTGGAGCAGATGAGCAGGGGTGCCACTGGGGCGCTTGACGGCGGCGGAGGGGGTGTGGGGGATGGGAACAACTGGAATGTGGCGGGGAGGGGCAGGTCCCGGGGCCGGAGTCGGCGCCGGAGATGGTGACGGTGACGGTGATGGCGAAGGCGATGGCGACGACGGCGGTGGCGGTGGCAGCGGTGATGGCGAAGGCGACGGGGAGAGGTGGGCATGGACAGTGGCCCGACGGGCCACCACCCGAGCCGGAGCTGCAGGGACAGGCTGGGGGAGTGGGGGGAAAGGATCGGATCGAGAGGAGCGGGAGGAAGAAGCTGGAGAGGGGGCGACAAAGAGTGAGGGCGAAGGGAGGGTGAGAAGAGGAGGGATGGAATGAGGGTGGTGGGACTGGGCACACCATTTGATAGTGGTGGAGGCGGTGGAAGGGGAAGTATAAACTGTAGCGGTGGTGGCAGCGGTGGCGGTGGTGGTGGGGGCAGTAATGACGGTAGGGAGAAATAATAATGAACAGAACGAAAAGGAAAGGACACAAACTGGGGACAGACAAAGACGAAGAGGGATGAAGACGAAGACGGCCGTAGACCAGGGTCAGGACGGCGGTGACGGCGGCGACCAGGCGGCGGCGGCGACGCCGGCGGAGGCGACGGCGGTGGCGGCGGCGGCGGTGGCGGCGGTGGCGGCTGCGAGCACCGGACGGCGGCGAACAGACGGACGGACGGACACAATCTTCGAAGACGGAGATTACAACCTGAGAGTAGCCCAGGCGTTGCAATCTGACACCGTCGAATGAGGGGATCCAACACTCTGATGATGCTGTCTCACAAATTTACAGTCAATATTTAAACGAAGGGTGTTGCTGTAAATGAGAATGTAATCAATATCTTTTTAGAGAAATACAAAGCTGAGGTTAAAGGCGGTCCTACTGAAAAGTTTACAGTTTTGATGAAAATGTGTTTCATGACATACCAGCAAAAGAAAGCTCTTATTTCGCTGGACATGTCGACGTCCTGAGAGAACTGAGGACACCTCAAGACCGTGATTCACTCTTATAATGTTGGGGAATGCAGCAGGAGAATTCCTTCCGCCTTATCTTATTGATAAACGTAAACGATAATGGACTGACTGGATATACAGTCACCTCCTGGAACGCAAATAAACAAAGCAGAGTGGGTGGCTAGAACAGAGTTGATTGACAATTGAATTCAAACTCACTTCCTCATGTTTGCCTCAAATAAGGAATGAAGGATATTTGAAATATTCTCTCTTCTCAAATCTGAATGAAAACTTCAGAGCTTTGTGAGAAAAAGAACATATAGTTCATTTGCATTCCACCGAACGCTACTAGTCTTCTGCGATCTTCAGATCTTGTTTATTTTTGTCCTCTGAAGAGATTCTTTGTTACAGCGTTTTCTGAAGGGTACATTTAGCGGCACATTGGCGAATATTTTGCGTTTAGGTGAAGAGACAACTACTACAAATTTAGTGAAAGGATTGAGAAATGTGGATTTTGAATGCGATGGGAGACTTAGAGTATCTCCCTGTTGCGCTAGAAAGGAGTTTTGCGTTATTATACATGTGGGAACTGAATTCCAGAAACGTTCGGAGATGGCGAGAAAGACAGTCAGACTCTAATGTGAGGATCGTCAAAACGTATATGTTCCCCATAGAACCAGGGATGATATGGACATTGTTTTGCGAGACGATGTGCATGAAAAAGAAAAAAAAAACATATTTCATAGCCATGTTCTTATTTAATTTGAAATGCTGTTTAATTCGCCTAAACTTTGAAGAGTGGTTTATATTTCATCAGTCTGACCCTTAGTGGGGAACTAATGTATCAGTAAAGAAGTCGATGTTCTTGCATACAGGTGTTAATACTACATAGTTGACCAACACGTACTGCCGTGAGCAAAAGACCAACTACCGCCCTGCCATCTGTTGGCGACGCCAGGCAACAGTTATGTGGCCCGCCCTTCGCCGACCAGTAGCAGCCGACAGCTGGCAGTCACATTTATTTCGCATTTTGACGTCTTGTCAGATAGTATTTGAAGTATAGTTCATCTCAACAATGATGTATCTCTTATTCCTTAAAGACTTTGATGTAAGGGCTCGAATATTTGCAGTACTTATCACAAAAATATTTAATACTCGTTATGGTAGTTCGTGGCAAATGCTATATAGTTCGCAGCTATTGCCTACAATACACCCCTCCCGTTCCCCCCCTCAATCCCTGCGCTGCCAGAGATGTCTGCGCTACAATGCACATCCAACAGCAGAGTGCCGCGAGGCCCCCACCTGCCCGCATTGTCGGCAAGCGCACTTCCTCCGGCAGTGCCCCAACCTCCAATCCCCTCCCTCCTGTAATACCTGCAGCCTCCCCCACCCCACCTACTCCCAAAAGTGTAAAGCCCGACCCCCTCCCACCACTCCTGAACTCACCGTACCTGTCCGTCCCCTGGACGCCCCCACCCCTCCTGGCAATTCCCTTCGTCCCCCCCCCCCCCACTGCTGAGGACATCATCAGGTTCCTCACCATTGTCCTCCAAAACGTCCATCCCTTTCAGCGCCCCCACACCTTACAACAGATCTCCCTCGCCGCCCGTTCCATATTCCACCTTAAAATGTACGCCACCTTTTCCAATAACCAGGCCCATTTCACCTTCTCCCGCCTTGACACCCTCGTATAAGTCCTTATCATGGCGCGACAGCATCGTATCCTTTTCAACAATATCCGCTCCCTTCCCGCCAACAAGAACCTCTTCCTGCACACCCTTGCTACCCACCGTGTGGATGCCTTCCTCCTCAATGAAACCTTCCTCCAACCCCACCACTCCATCCACACCTCCCCCTATCTCCTCCACCGCTCCGATAATCCCCTCCCAGTTGCGCGTGGCGGAGTTGCCATTGGCCACCACCGCCAGATCCCCGTTCGGCTCCAGCCACTCCTTCCCGACCCCACCGAACACCTGATCCTTAGTCTCTTCTTCCCCGGCCTTACCATTACCTGTGCCACCATCAATGTCCGCCCCAATGCCCCTCTTCCTTTCGACTTCCTCTCCCACATCGACCGTACCTTTTCCTCCTATGTGATCGCCGCCGACCTCAACATCCATAGTCGCTCCGCTGCCCAGTTACGGCGGTGGCATCGGTTCCTCTCCTCCCTTCAAGGCGACCTCATCCCCATCCCCCAGCACACTCGTCCCGAATCCGACTCCACTCCCGATGTTATCCTCTCCTCCCCCAACCTCCTTGGTCGCATTACGGTGGATGTCCTGGAGCCTATTGGTAGCGACCATCTCCCTATCCTCCTCACCGTTTCAGACGGCCGTCGCCCCCGCCCCGACCCTCGTCATGACCCTCCCCCTAAGTACATCCATGACTATTCCCGTGCCAACTGGAATGCCTACCGGGATACCCTCTCCACTCAGGTCGATAGCCACCCTCTCGCCTACCGCCGTCCCGATGATGTCACCCATGCCGCCTCCTTTCTCCAGCAGACCTTGTCTGAGGCCGTGGAGGCCCACGTCCCTACTGTTGCCATCCACCCCCACCGTCCTACCTTACCACCACAGGCCGTCCTCCTCCTCCGTGAATCCCGTCGTCTCTACCATGCCTTCCTCCGCACGCGTGACCCGGACACCCTACGACGCCACCGGCAACTACAGCGACACATTCGAAATTTGCTCGCGGCCAAGAAACGCCGGGACTGGCGACAGACATGCACCCGTTTAAATGCTACCCTCCCTATAAACTCGTCCAAGTTCTGGACCGCCTTCCGTCGCCTTACCGGAACTAAACCCTCCCCCTACTATCCTCTTCTCCACGATGATCACCCCTTCCCTGACGCCCTTAGTAAGGCCAATCACTTTGCCTCCTACCTGTCCGATGTGTTTTCCATCCCTGATGATCCCCAGTTCGATTACTCCCTCTTCCCAGATATCCGCGATCGAACTGACACCTCTGTCCCTCCCCTCGCTCCTGGTTTCCAGTACTTGGACAACATTCCACACACGGACCTTAATGCCCCCATCACCACACAGGATCTCATCAATACACTCCGCACCAAACGCAACACCGCTCCTGGTCACGATCGTGTCACCTACCGTCACCTTCGTGAAGCTCCTGTCTCTTTTCTCTCCACCCTGGCCAGGCTCTACAATGTAGTCCTGTCCACCGGTTACTACCCCGACCTGTGGAAAACCTCCCGTATCCTCATGTTCCTCAAACCTGGCAAACCGCCGTCCGCCGTCTCCTCCTACCGTCCCATCAGCCTTACCTCGGTCTTCAGCAAGGTCCTGGAATCTATCCTCACCCGCCGCATCCACCAGCATCTCCGCCAGCACCGCCTCCTCCCCGTTACCCAGTGTGGCTTTCGGCCGTCCTTCTCTTCCGACGATCTTCTCCTTCACCTCACTCATCTCCTTTCCGAACAGCTCAATTCCCGTCGCTCCGCAATCTTCCTCTCTCTTGACCTCGAACGCGCATATGACCGCGTATGGCATTCCGGTCTCCTCTTCAAGCTCCAAACCTTCGCCCTTCCCATTAACTACGTTCGTCTGATCGGTTCCTTTCTCTCCCGCCGTCCTTCCTATGTCACCATCCATAACACCGATTCCTACACCTTTTTCCCCTCCGCCGGTGTGCCCCAAGGCTCCGTCCTCTCCCCCCTTCTGTACTTGTTGTACACGGCGGACATGCCGCCGCCGTCACCCCCCGTCCACCTTCTCCAGTTTGCCGATGACACCGCCTTCCTTGCCCTTGCCCCCACCCTGCGACGCTCCCAACACCTTCTCCAATCCCATCTTGACCGGTTCAGCGCTTGGTGCAACCAGTGGTTGCTCAAGGTCAATCCTTCCAAAACCCAGGCGATCATTGTAGGCAAAACCACCCCCTCCTTCCGCCTCCTTGATTTCTATCTCACCGTTTATGGCCGTCCCATCGCTCTCACCCCCACCCCTAAGTACCTTGGCGTCACCCTCGACCGTCGCCTCTCCTGGACTCCCCATCTCCAGACAATCCAAGCCAAGGCACGTTCCCGACTCAGTCTCCTCAAGCTCCTTTCCGGCCGAACGTGGGGTCTGGACCCCTCCACCATCCTCCACACCTATAAGTCCCTCATCCGCCCTATCCTCTGTTACGCCCATCCAGCCTGGATCTCCGCCCCCCCTTCCTTTTATAAATCCCTCCAAATCCTTGAACGCCATGCTCTCCGCCTTGCCTATCGCATCCGTCTCCCTTCCCCCACGCGGATCCTGTATGACCTTATCCCCTTCCCCCACCTCCTCCTCTTCCTCGAAAGGATACGCATCCTATACACCTCCCGTAAACTCGATCCTCCTCACCCGCTCGTCTCCCCGATCCTCTCCCACCCCCGCCCGCTGCCGCGCCTGTACTCCCATGTCCCACCCGGTCTCCATCTCTCCACCCTCCTTACCCTCTCCCAAGGTGGCTTCCGCCAGCTCCCCCTCCCTGATGATGTCCTCCTCCCCTGTATCTACCCCTCCTATCAACTATGATCCTCCCCCCCCCCTCCTGTGTCCTTTCCTTCAGGCACCCTCCCTCCCCCCCTTTCCCTTCCCTTCTCTTTCCTTTCCCCCCTCCCTCCTACCCTCTCCTCCGGGCTTCACCCCCCCCCTTCCTCCCTCCCCCTCACTCCTTTGCCCATGGCATCTCTACTCTCCCCTCTCCCATTTCCCCTTCCTCCTCCTCCACCTCCTCTCTTGGCAGGTCCCCGGACTCGTACACGCTGAGTGAACATTCGCGCGCCGGAGATCCTCGCCATCAGTGTCTCGTGAGTGCCGTCGTGTTTCGTGTTCAGTGTTCCCGTCATACTCCATCGTTCACCTGTGCCATCGCCGTCTTCAGTGTTAGTGCGTCGTGACACCAGTTTGTAGTGAATTCTCGTCAAGTGTGAACGGCTTCGTGTTTGTCTTTATGTGTCTACTGTTTTATTACCCACCGTTATGTCACATTTGTGTATTCTTTCTGTTCTTTCTATATCTCCTCTACGGCTGAAGAGCGGCGTACCATGCTGCTGACAGCCTGCCTGTTTGTACGGGTTTGAAAATAACAATAAAGAAAAAAAAAAAAAAACCTACAATACACCCCTCCCGTTCCCCCCCTCAATCCCTGCGCTGCCAGAGATGTCTGCGCTACAATGCACATCCAACAGCAGAGTGCCGCGAGGCCCCCACCTGCCCGCATTGTCGGCAAGCGCACTTCCTCCGGCAGTGCCCCAACCTCCAATCCCCTCCCTCCTGTAATACCTGCAGCCTCCCCCACCCCACCTACTCCCAAAAGTGTAAAGCCCGACCCCCTCCCACCACTCCTGAACTCACCGTACCTGTCCGTCCCCTGGACGCCCCCACCCCTCCTGGCAATTCCCTTCGTCCCCCCCCCCCCACTGCTGAGGACATCATCAGGTTCCTCACCATTGTCCTCCAAAACGTCCATCCCTTTCAGCGCCCCCACACCTTACAACAGATCTCCCTCGCCGCCCGTTCCATATTCCACCTTAAAATGTACGCCACCTTTTCCAATAACCAGGCCCATTTCACCTTCTCCCGCCTTGACACCCTCGTATAAGTCCTTATCATGGCGCGACAGCATCGTATCCTTTTCAACAATATCCGCTCCCTTCCCGCCAACAAGAACCTCTTCCTGCACACCCTTGCTACCCACCGTGTGGATGCCTTCCTCCTCAATGAAACCTTCCTCCAACCCCACCACTCCATCCACACCTCCCCCTATCTCCTCCACCGCTCCGATAATCCCCTCCCAGTTGCGCGTGGCGGAGTTGCCATTGGCCACCACCGCCAGATCCCCGTTCGGCTCCAGCCACTCCTTCCCGACCCCACCGAACACCTGATCCTTAGTCTCTTCTTCCCCGGCCTTACCATTACCTGTGCCACCATCAATGTCCGCCCCAATGCCCCTCTTCCTTTCGACTTCCTCTCCCACATCGACCGTACCTTTTCCTCCTATGTGATCGCCGCCGACCTCAACATCCATAGTCGCTCCGCTGCCCAGTTACGGCGGTGGCATCGGTTCCTCTCCTCCCTTCAAGGCGACCTCATCCCCATCCCCCAGCACACTCGTCCCGAATCCGACTCCACTCCCGATGTTATCCTCTCCTCCCCCAACCTCCTTGGTCGCATTACGGTGGATGTCCTGGAGCCTATTGGTAGCGACCATCTCCCTATCCTCCTCACCGTTTCAGACGGCCGTCGCCCCCGCCCCGACCCTCGTCATGACCCTCCCCCTAAGTACATCCATGACTATTCCCGTGCCAACTGGAATGCCTACCGGGATACCCTCTCCACTCAGGTCGATAGCCACCCTCTCGCCTACCGCCGTCCCGATGATGTCACCCATGCCGCCTCCTTTCTCCAGCAGACCTTGTCTGAGGCCGTGGAGGCCCACGTCCCTACTGTTGCCATCCACCCCCACCGTCCTACCTTACCACCACAGGCCGTCCTCCTCCTCCGTGAATCCCGTCGTCTCTACCATGCCTTCCTCCGCACGCGTGACCCGGACACCCTACGACGCCACCGGCAACTACAGCGACACATTCGAAATTTGCTCGCGGCCAAGAAACGCCGGGACTGGCGACAGACATGCACCCGTTTAAATGCTACCCTCCCTATAAACTCGTCCAAGTTCTGGACCGCCTTCCGTCGCCTTACCGGAACTAAACCCTCCCCCTACTATCCTCTTCTCCACGATGATCACCCCTTCCCTGACGCCCTTAGTAAGGCCAATCACTTTGCCTCCTACCTGTCCGATGTGTTTTCCATTCCTGATGATCCCCAGTTCGATTACTCCCTCTTCCCAGATATCCGCGATCGAACTGACACCTCTGTCCCTCCCCTCGCTCCTGGTTTCCAGTACTTGGACAACATTCCACACACGGACCTTAATGCCCCCATCACCACACAGGATCTCATCAATACACTCCGCACCAAACGCACCACCGCTCCTGGTCACGATCGTGTCACCTACCGTCACATTCGTGAAGCTCCTGTCTCTTTTCTCTCCACCCTGGCCAGGCTCTACAATGTAGTCCTGTCCACCGGTTACTACCCCGACCTGTGGAAAACCTCCCGTATCCTCATGTTCCTCAAACCTGGCAAACCGCCGTCCGCCGTCTCCTCCTACCGTCCCATCAGCCTTACCTCGGTCTTCAGCAAGGTCCTGGAATCAATCCTCACCCGCCGCATCCACCAGCATCTCCGCCAGCACCGCCTCCTCCCCGTTACCCAGTGTGGCTTTCGGCCGTCCTTCTCTTCCGACGATCTTCTCCTTCACCTCACTCATCTCCTTTCCGAACAGCTCAATTCCCGTCGCTCCGCAATCTTCCTCTCTCTTGACCTTGAACGCGCATATGACCGCGTATGGCATTCCGGTCTCCTCTTCAAGCTCCAAACCTTCGCCCTTCCCATTAACTACGTTCGACTGATCGGTTCCTTTTTCTCCCGCCGTCCTTCCTATGTCACCATCCATAACTCCGATTCCTACACCTTTTTCCCCTCCGCCGGTGTGCCCCAAGGCTCCGTCCTCTCCCCCCTTCTGTACTTGTTGTACACGGCGGACATGCCGCCGCCGTCACCCCCCGTCCACCTTCTCCAGTTTGCCGATGACACCGCCTTCCTCGCCCTTGCCCCCACCCTGCGACGCTCCCAACACCTTCTCCAATCCCATCTTGACCGGTTCACCGCTTGGTGCAACCAGTGGTTGCTCAAGGTCAATCCTTCCAAAACCCAGGCGATCATTGTAGGCAACACCACTCCCTCCTTCCGCCTCCTTGATTTCTATCTCACCGTTTATGGCCGTCCCATCGCTCTCACCCCCACCCTTAAGTACCTTGGCGTCACCCTCGACCGTCGCCTCTCCTGGACTCCCCATCTCCAGACAATCCAAGCCAAGGCACGTTCCCGACTCCGTCTCCTCAAGCTCCTTTCCGGCCGAACGTGGGGTCTGGACCCCTCCACCATCCTCCACACCTATAAGTCCCTCATCCGCCCTATCCTCTGTTACGCCCATCCAGCCTGGATCTCCGCCCCCCCTTCCTTTTATAAATCCCTCCAAATCCTTGAACGCCATGCTCTCCGCCTTGCCTATCGCATCCGTCTCCCTTCCCCCACGCGGATCCTGTATGACCTTATCCCCTTCCCCCACCTCCTCCTCTTCCTCGAAAGGATACGAATCCTATACACCTCCCGTAAACTCGATCCTCCTCACCCGCTCGTCTCCCCGATCCTCTCCCACCCCCGCCCGCTGCCGCGCCTGTACTCCCATGTCCCACCCGGTCTCCATCTCTCCACCCTCCTTACCCTCTCCCAAGGTGGCTTCCGCCAGCTCCCCCTCCCTGATGATGTCCTCCTCCCCTGTATCTACCCCTCCTATCAACTATGATCCTACCCCCCCCCCCTCCTGTGTCCTTTCCTTCAGGCACCCTCCCTCCCCCCCTTTCCCTTCCCTTCTCTTTCCTTTCCCCCCTCCCTCCTACCCTCTCCTCCGGGCTTCACCCCCCCTTCCTCTCTCCCCCTCACTCCTTTGCCCATGGCATCTCTGCTCTCCCCTCTCCCATTTCCCCTTCCTCCTCCTCCACCTCCTCTCTTGGCAGGTCCCCGGACTCGTACACGCTGAGTGGACATTCGCGCGCCGGAGATCATCGCCATCAGTGTCTCGTGAGTGCCGTCGTGTTTCGTGTTCAGTGTTCCCGTCATACTCCATCGTTCACCTGTGCCATCGCCGTCTTCAGTGTTAGTGCGTCGTGACACCAGTTTGTAGTGAATTCTCGTCAAGTGTGAACGGCTCCGTGTTTGTCTTTATGTGTCTACTGTTTTATTACCCACCGTTATGTCACATTTGTGTATTCTTTCTGTTCTTTCTATATCTCCTCTACGGCTGAAGAGCGGCGTACCATGCTGCTGACAGCCTGCCTGTTTGTACGGGTTTGAAAATCACAATAAAGAAGAAAAAAAAAAAAACCTACAATATATTTCCCCCCTCCCTCCTACCCTCTCCTCCGGGCTTCACCCCCCCTTCCTCCCTCCCCCTCGCTCCTTTGCCGATGGCATCTCTGCTCTCCCCTCTCCCATTTCCCCTTCCTCCTCCTCCTCCTCCTCCTCCACCTCCTCTCTTGGCAGGTCCCCGGACTCGTACACGCTGAGTGGACATTCGCGCGCCGGAGATCATCGCCATCAGTGTCTCGTGAGTGCCGTAGTGTTTCGTGTTCAGTGTTCCCGTCATACTCCATCGTTCACCTGTGCCATCGCCATCTTCAGTGTTAGTGCGTCGTGACAACAGTTTGTAGTGAATTTTCGTCAAGTGTGAACGGCTCCGTGTTTGTCTTTATGTGTCTACTGTTTTATTACCCACCGTTATGTCACATTTGTGTATTCTTTCTGTTCTATCTTTATCTCCTCTACGGCTGAAGAGCGGCGTACCATGCTGCTGACAGCCTGCCTGTTTGTACGGGTTTGAAAATAACAATAAAGAAAAAAAAAAAAAAAAAAAAAACCTACAATATACCGTCCCATCAGCCTTACCTCGGTCTTCAGCAAGGTCCTGGAATCTATCCTCACCCGCCGCATCCACCAGCATCTCCGCCAGCACCGCCTCCTCCCCGTTACCCAGTGTGGCTTTCGGCCGTCCTTCTCTTCCGACGATCTTCTCCTTCACCTCACTCATCTCCTTTCCGAACAGCTCAATTCCCGTCGCTCCACAATCTTCCTCTCTCTTGACCTCGAACGCGCTTATGACCGCGTATGGCATTCCGGTCTCCTCTTCAAGCTCCAAACCTTCGCCCTTCCCATTAACTACGTTCGTCTGATCGGTTCCTTTCTCTCCCGCCGTCCTTCCCATGTCACCATCCATAACACCGATTCCTACACCTTTTTCCCCTCCGCCGGTTTGCCCCAAGGCTCCGTCCTCTCCCCCCTTCTGTACTTGTTGTACACGGCGGACATGCCGCCGCCGTCACCCCCCCGTCCACCTTCTCCAGTTTGCCGATGACACCGCCTTCCTTGCCCTTGCCCCCACCCTGCGACACTCCCAACACCTTCTCCAATCCCATCTTGACCGGTTCACCGCTTGGTGCAACCAGTGGTGGCTCAAGGTCAATCCTTCCAAAACCCAGGCGATCATTGTAGGCAAAACCACTCCCTCCTTCCGCCTCCTTGATTTCTATCTCACCGTTTATGGCCGTCCCATCGCTCTCACCCCCACCCTTAAGTACCTTGGCGTCACCCTCGACCGTCGCCTCTCCTGGACTCCCCATCTCCAGACAATCCAAGCCAAGGCACGTTCCCGACTCCGTCTCCTCAAGCTCCTTTCCGGCCGAACGTGGGGTCTGGACCCCTCCACCATCCTCCACACCTATAAGTCCCTCATCCGCCCTATCCTCTGTTACGCCCATCCAGCCTGGATCTCCGCCCCCACTTCCTTTTATAAATCCCTCCAAATCCTTGAACGCCATGCTCTCCGCCTTGCTTATCGCATCCGTCTCCTTCCCCCACGCGGATCCTGTATGACCTTATCCCCTTCCCCCACCTCCTCCTCTTCCTCGAAAGGATACGAATCCTATACACCTCCCGTAAACTCGATCCTCCTCACCCGCTCGTCTCCCCGATCCTCTCCCACCCCCGCCCGCTGCCGCGCCTGTACTCCCATGTCCCACCCGGTCTCCATCTCTCCACCCTCCTTACCCTCTCCCAAGGTGGTTTCCGCCAGCTCCCTCTCCCTGATGATGTCCTCGTCCCCTCCATCTACCCCTCCTATCAACTTTGACCCTGCCCCCCCTCCCTCCTGGTGTCCTTTCCCTTCGGCACCCTCCCTCCTTTCTCTTCCCTTCCCTTCTCTTTCCTTTTCCCCCGTCCCCTCCGTCCACCCCTCTTCTTCCGGGCTTCCCCTCCCCCTTCCTCTCTCCCCCCTCTTTCCCCTGCCCGTGGCGTCCCTGCATTCCCCTCTCGCTTTCCCACTCCCCCTCCTCCTCCTCCTCCTCCTCCTCTCTTGGCAGGTCCCCGGACTCGCACACGCATCGTGAACTTTCGCGCGCCGGAGATCGTCGCCCTCGGTTTAGTGTCTGTGCCGTCGTGTCTGTGCCTCAGTGTTTTGCGCCGTCCACGCTCCTTCGTTCACGTGTGTCATCTACCTCGTCAGTGTTTGTGCCCAGTGCCGACGGTTTTTCTTGTTTGTTTCGTCAAGTGTGAACGGCTTCATGTTTTTTAACTATTGTATCTCCTGTTTTTTAAACCGCCATTCTGTTACTTGTCTGTCTCCCTTTCTTTTTTATTGTACTGCTTATGGCTGAAGAGCGGAGTACACTGTTCCGCTGCCAGCCCACCTTGTATGGGGTGTCCAAATAACAATAAAGAAAAAAAAAAAAAACCTAAAATATACCGTCCCATCAGCCTTACCTCGGTCTTCAGCAAGGTCCTGGAATCCATCCTCACCCGCCGCTTCCACCAGCATCTCCGCCAGCACCGCCTCCTCCCCGTTACCCAGTGTGGCTTTCGGCCGTCCTTCTCTTCCGATGATCTTCTCCTTCACCTCACTCATCTCCTTTCCGAACAGCTCAATTCCCGTCGCTCCGCAATCTTCCTCTCTCTTGACCTCGAACGCGCATATGACCGCATATGGCATTCCGGTCTCCTCTTCAAGCTCCAAACCTTTGCCCTTCCCATTAACTACGTTCGTCTGATCGGTTCCTTTCTCTCCCGCCGTCCTTCCCATGTCACCATCCATAACACCGATTCCTACACCTTTTTCCCCTCCGCCGGTGTGCCCCAAGGCTCCGTCCTCTCCCCCCTTCTGTACTTGTTGTACACGGCGGACATGCCGCCGCCGTCACCCCCCGTCCACCTTCTCCAGTTTGCCGATGACACCGCCTTCCTTGCCCTTGCCCCCACCCTGCGACGCTCCCAACACCTTCTCCAATCCCATCTTGACCGGTTCACCGCTTGGTGCAACCAGTGGTTGCTCAACGTCAATCCTTCCAAAACCCAGGCGATCATTGTAGGCAAAACCACCCCCTCCTTCCGCCTCCTTGATTTCTATCTCACCGTTTATGGCCGTCCCATCGCTCTCACCCCCACCCTTAAGTACCTTGGCGTCACCCTCGACCGTCGCCTCTCCTGGACTCCCCATCTCCAGACAATCCAAGCCAAGGCGCGTTCCCGACTCCGTCTCCTCAAGCTCCTTTCCGGCCGAACGTGGGGTCTGGACCCCTCCACCATCCTCCACACCTATAAGTCCCTCATCCGCCCTATCCTCTGTTACACCCATCCAGCCTGGATCTCCGCCCTCCCTTCGTTTTATAAATCCCTCCAAATCCTTGAACGCCATGCTCTCCGCCTTGCCTATCGCATCCGTCTCCCTTCCCCCACGCGGATCCTGTATGACCTTGTCCCCTTCCCCCACCTCCTCCTCTTCCTCGAAAGGATACGAATCCTATACACCTCCCGTAAACTCGATCCTCCTCACCCGCTCGTCTCCCCGATCCTCTCCCACCCCCGCCCGCTGCCGCGCCTGTACTCCCATGTCCCACCCGGTCTCCATCTCTCCACCCTCCTTACCCTCTCCCAAGGTGGTTTCCGCCAGCTCCCTCTCCCTGATGATGTCCTCGTCCCCTCCATCTACCCCTCCTATCAACTTTGACCCTGCCCCCCCTCCCTTCTGGTGTCCTTTCCCTTCGGCACCCTCCCTCCTTTCTCTTCCCTTCCCTTCTCTTTCCTTTTCCCCCGTCCCCTCCGTCCACCCCTCTTCTTCCAGGCTTCCCCTCCCCCTTCCTCTCTCCCCCCTCTTTCCCCTGCCCGTGGCGTCCCTGCATTCCCCTCTCGCTTTCCCACTCCCCCTCCTCCTCCTCCTCCTCCTCCTCTCTTGGCAGGTCCCCGGACTCGCACACGCATCGTGAACTTTCGCGCGCCGGAGATCGTCGCCCTCGGTTTAGTGTCTGTGCCGTCGTGTCTATGCCTCAGTGTTTTTCGCCGTCCACGCTCCTTCGTTCACGTGTGTCATCTACCTCGTCAGTGTTTGTGCCCAGTGCCGACGGTTTTTCTTGTTTGTTTCGTCAAGTGTGAACGGCTTCATGTTTTTTAACTATTGTATCTCCTGTTTTTTAAACCGCCATTCTGTTACTTGTCTGTCTCCCTTTCTTTTTTATTGTACTGCTTATGGCTGAAGAGCGGAGTACACTGTTCCGCTGCCAGCCCACCTTGTATGGGGTGTCCAAATAACAATAAAGAAAAAAAAAAAAGCCTACAATATAAATCCTAAATCCGTCCCATCCTCTGTTATGCCAGTCCTGCCTGGATATCTGCCCCCCCCCCCCAAATTCTATCAGTCCCTCCAGATCCTTGAGCGTCATGCACTCCGCCTCGCCTTCCGTATCCGCCTCCCGTCCCCCACGCGGCTCCTCTATGATCTCATTCCTTTCCCCCATCTGCTCCTCTTCCTCAAACATATCCGCATCCTCTACACCTCCCGCCGGTCTTGAACCCCCTCACCCCCTGGTTGCTCCTCTCCTCTCCCATCCTCACCCCCTGCCCCGTCTTCACCGTTGTGTCCCCCCTACCCTCCATCTCTACACCCTCCATCTCCTTTCCCAATGTGGCTTCCGTCAACTCCCCCTCCCGGATGATGCCCTCTCTCCCTCCATTTATCCTTCCTATCAACTCTGATCCTCCCTCCCCCTCCTTTCCTCTGTCCTTTCCCTGGGCTCCCTCCTCCCCCCCCCTTCCGTCCTGTTTCCTCCCCACTACACCTCTCCCTACCTCCCTTCTCCCCCCCAGTCCTTTTGTATTCCCCTCCTATGCCTACCCCCCTCCCTGTCGCGTCTGCCCCCCACCCCTCTTATGGGTCCTCATCCTCCATCAGCTCCTTTCCCGGTTCCCCCCCCCCCTTCGCTTTTACTCTCCTTTCCCCCCCTTTTTGTTTTCCCATCTCCTGTTCAGTTTCCCCCCACCTGCTCTCGACTGTGGTGTCACCTTTGCCGACTTTTTCGTGCTGTGTTCTAGTGACTATTCAGTGTTGTGTTGCGAACAGAAACCATGCTGTCGCTGGGTGTGCGTTTTATATACTTTGCGAACAGAATCCAGACTGTCGCCGTGTTTTTCTAATTGTCTATTCTTTCCCCTGTCTGCTCCGTATGTATTTTTATTCGCTTCATCATCCCTCTGTTGTTTGTTTTCATTTCCCCATTTTCTTTTCACCTTGTTACTCAATGAGTCCCCGATTTTATTGCCTGTTTTTTATTATTATTTATTCTCCTGCTCTTTGTCAGAAAACCTGTAGGCTGCAGAGCGGCGTCCTAAGCTGCTGCCAGCCCGCCCCCTTCGGGGGGAATTGAAATTCAATAAAGGAAAAAAAAAAAAAAAAAAAAACCTACAATATGGGACATCTTCGGCGGTACACCGTAAGGTTACCGCCCTTCGATAGTGCAATTTTCGTGCTCATCGAAGTGCTAGGTGTTCCAGGTGCCAGCCAGCCAGCAGCAGCAGTTCCCGGTCCCGGCCTGCAGCAGTGGTTCCGCAGCCAGCCAGCCAGCCAGCCAGCCAGCCAACCAGCCCTCCGGTGGCAGCAGCAGCAGCAGCAGCCGCCCCGGCCCCGTCCGCGGCAGCAGCGTCCCTGCCTCTCGCCGTCGCCGGGTCGCCGTCCGTCGTCTCCCAGTGTGTGTCCTGTCCTTTTAGTGCTGTGTTTTTTCTTTCTTCTTCTTCTTGTCGTCATGTCCGCCCCCACCACCACCGTCACTACTACCACCATCGCCATCGTGTATACGTCCCCCTCCGCCGCCTCCACCACTATCACCTGGTGTGCCCAGTCCCACCCCCCTCCTTCCATCCCTCCCCTCCTCTCTATCCCTTCGCCCTCGCTCTTTGTCGCCCCCTCTCCCGCTTCTTCCTCTCGTTCTGATACTTTCCCCCCACTCCCCCAACCTGTCACTGCAGCTCCGGCTAGGGTGGTGGCCCGTCGGGCCACTGCCCACGCCCAGCTCTCCTCGTCGCCATCGCCATCACCGCCGCCACCGCCACCGCCACCACCGTCATCATCGTCGCCATCACCATCATTGACACATTCGCCTGCACCGTCACAGTCACTATCTCCGGCGCCGACTGCTGCGTCCGTGCCGGGACCTGTCCCTTCCCACCACCTCCCCATCGTTCCCGTCCCTCATATCACCACCCGCCCATCTGCCGCTGTCAAACGCCCTAGTGGCGCCTCCACTTCCTCTGCTCCTAAAAAGGCTCCACCCCGCCCCCCATCGCCACCCGAAAATGCCATGGACGTCTCCCCACCAGGCCCCGCTCCCTCCTCCTCCTCCTCCCCACCCGGTCTCTACGAATATCTCCTGTCCCGTCCCGATCCTTCGTTCCTCGAGGCCCGGAATCTCTCCCTCCTCCTCCGCCAACATTTCCCTGGCGCCCCCATCTCTCTCCTTACTCCCAGACGGGATTCTGTTCTTATCTCCTCCCCCAGCCCAACCCTCCATAATGACATCCTCTCCCGCCTCCCCATCACCCGTTTTGGTACTCACGCCTCCCTCACCCCTGCTCCCTCCCCATCTCCTACCCGCCAACCCCAACCCCCGCGTCGCCCACCGACCCTCACCGCCGTGATCACTCGGCTTAGCCCGTAATCACGGAGGAGGCGGTGCTGGCGGAGCTGAAGGCCCATCCCACCCTGCAGGTGCGGGCAGTCCGCCGCATTTTCAACGCGACCGGCCCCACCCGCCTTATGCGGGTTTTCTCTGAGGACGCCCCCTCCATTGACCGTCTCCTGAAGGAGGGTGCCCTCCTCTTCAATCAGCGGTACAAGGTCGACCCCTCCCGTTCCCCCCCTCAATCCCTGCGCTGCCAGAGATGTCTGCGCTACAATGCACATCCAACAGCAGAGTGCCGCGAGGCCCCCACCTGCCCGCATTGTCGGCAAGCGCACTTCCTCCGGCAGTGCCCCAACCTCCAATCCCCTCCCTCCTGTAATACCTGCAGCCTCCCCCACCCCACCTACTCCCAAAAGTGCAAAGCCCGACCCCTTCCCACCACTCCTGAACTCACCGTCCCTGTCCTTCACCTGGACGCCCCCACCCCTCATGGCAATTCCCTTCGTCCCCCCCCCCCCCCCCACTGCTGAGGACATCATCAGGTTCCTCACCATTGTCCTCCAAAACGTCCATCCCTTTCAGCGCCCCCACACCTTACAACAGATCTCCCTAGCCACCCGTTCCATATTCCACCTTAAAATGTACGCCACCTATTCCAATAACCAGGCCCATTTCACCTTCTCCCGCCTTGACACCCTCGTAAAAGTCCTTATCATGGCGCGACAGCATCGTATCCTTTTCAACAATATCCGCTCCCTTCCCGCCAACAAGAACCTCTTCCTGCACACCCATGCTGCCCACCGTGTGGATGCCTTCCTCCTCAATGAAACCTTCCTCCAACCACACCACTCCATTCACACCTCCCCCTATCTCCTCCACCACTCCGATAATCCCCTCCCAGTTGCGCGTGGCGGAGTTGCCATTGGCCACCACCGCCAGATCCCCGTTCGGCTCCAACCTCTCCTTCCCGACCCCACCGAACACCTGATCTCTTCTTCCCCGGCCTTACCATTACCTGTGCCACCATCTATGTCCGCCCCAACGCCCCTCTTCCTTTCGACTTCCACTCCCACATCGACCGTACCTTCTCCTCCTATGTGATCGCCGCCGACCTCAACATCCATAGTCGCTCCGCTGCCCAGTTACGGCGGTGGCATCGGTTCCTCTCCTCCCTTCAAGGCGACCTCATCCGCATCCCCCAGCACACCCGTCCCGAATCCAACTCCACTCCCGATGTTATTCTCTCCTCCTCCAACCTCCTTGGTCGCATTACGGTGGATGTCCTGGAGCCTATTGGTAGCGACCATCTCCCTGTCCTCCTCACCGTTCCAGACGGCCGTCGCCCCCGCCCCGACCCTCGTCATGACCCTCCCCCTAAGTACATCCATGACTATTCCCGTGCCAACTGGAATGCCTTCCGGGATACCCTCTCCACTCAGGTCGATAGCCGCCCTCTCGCCTACTGCCGTCCCGATGATGTCACCCATGCCGCCTCCTTTCTCCAGCAGACCTTGTCTGAGGCCGTGGAGGCCCACGTCCCTACTGTTGCCATCCACCCCCACCGTCCTACCTTACCACCACAGGCCGTCCTCCTCCTCCGTGAATCCCGTCGTCTCTACCGTGCCTTCCTCCGCACGCGTGACCCGGACACCCTACGACGCCACCGGCAACTACAGCGACACATTCGAAATTTGCTCGCGGCTAAGAAACGCCGGGACTGGCGACAGACATGCACCCGTTTAAATGCTACCCTCCCTATAAACTCGTCCAAGTTCTGGACCGCCTTCCGTCGCCTTACCGGAACTAAACCCTCCCCCTACTATCCTCTTCTCCACGATGATCACCCCTTCCCTGACGCCCTTAGTAAGGCCAATCACTTCGCCTCCTACCTGTCCGATGTGTTTTCCATCCCTGATGATCCCCAGTTCGATTACTCCCTCTTCCCAGATATCCGCAATCGAACTGACACCTCTGTCCCTCACCTCGCTCCTGGTTTCCAGTACTTGGACAACATTCCACACACGGACCTTAATGCCCCCATCACCACACAGGATCTCATCACTACACTCCGCACCAAACGCAACACCGCTCCTGGTCACGATTGTGTCACCTACCGTCACCTTCGTGAAGCTCCTGTCTCTTTTCTCTCCACCCTGGCCAGGCTCTACAATGTAGTCCTGTCCACCGGTTACTACCCCGACCTGTGGAAAACCTCCCGTATCCTCATGTTCCTCAAACCTGGCAAACCGCCGTCCGCCGTCTCCTTCTACCATCCCATCAGCCTTACCTCGGTCTTCAGCAAGGTCCTGGAATCTATCCTCACCCGCCGCATCCACCAGCATCTCCGCCAGCACCGCCTCCTCCCCGTTACCCAGTGTGGCTTTCGGCCGTACTTCTCTTCCGACGATGTTCTCCTTCACCTCACTCATCTCCTTTCCGAACAGCTCAATTCCTGTCGCTCTGCAATCTTCCTCTCTCTTGACCTCGAACGCGCATATGACCGCGTATGGCATTCCGGTCTCCTCTTCAAGCTCCAAACTTTCGCCCTTCCCATTAACTACGTTCGTCTGATCGGTTCCTTTCTCTCCCGCCGTCCTTCCCATGTCACCATCCATAACACCGATTCCTACACCTTTTTCCCCTCCGCCGGTGTGCCCCAAGGCTCCGTCCTCTCCCCCCTTCTGTACTTGTTGTACACGGCAGACATGTCGCCGCCGTCACCCCCTGTCCACCTTCTCCAGATTGCCGATGACACCGCCTTCCTTGCCCTTGCCCCCACCCTGCGACGCTCCCAACACCTTCTCCAATCCCATCTTGACCGGTTCACCGCTTGGTGCAGCCAGTGGTTGCTCAAGGTCAATCCTTCCAAAACCCAGGCCATCATTGTAGGCAAAACCACTCCCTCCTTCCGCCTCCTTGATTTCTATCTCACCGTTTATGGCCGTCCGATCGTTCTCACCCCCACCCTTAAGTACCTTGGCGTCACCCTCGACCGTCGCCTCTCCTGGACTCCCCATCTCCAGACAATCCAAGCCAAGGCACGTTCCCGACTCCGTCTCCTCAAGCTTCTTTCCGGCCGAACGTGGGGTCTGGACCCCTCCACCTTCCTCCACACCTATAAGTCCCTCATCCGCCCTATCCTCTGTTATGCCCATCCAGCCTGGATCTCCGCCGCCCCTTCCTTTTATAAATCCCTCCAAATCCTTGAACGCCATGCTCTCCGCCTTGCCTATCGCATCCGTCTCCCTTCCCCCACGCGGATCCTGTATGACCTTATCCCCTTCCCCCACCTCCTCCTCTTCCTCGAAAGGATACGAATCCTATACACCTCCCGTAAACTCGATCCTCCTCACCCGCTCGTCTCCCCGATCCTCTCCCACCCCCGCCCGCTGCTGCGCCTGTACTCCCACGACCCACCCGGTCTCCATCTCTCCACCCTCCTTACCCTCTCCCAAGGTGGTTTCCGCCAGCTCCCTCTCCCTGATGATGTCCTCGTCCCCTCCATCTACCCCTCCTATCAACTTTGACCCTGCCCCCCCTCCCTCCTGGTGTCCTTTCCCTTCGGCACCCTCCCTCCTTTCTCTTCCCTTCCCTTCTCTTTCCTTTTCCCCCATACCCTCCGTCCACCCCTCTTCTTCCGGGCTTCCCCTCCCCCTTCCTCTCTCCCCCCTCTTTCCCCTGCCCGTGGCGTCCCTGCTCTCCCCTCTCGCTTTCCCACTCCTCCTCCTCCTCCTCCTTCTCCCTTGGCTGGTCCCCGGACTCGCACACGCCTAGTGAACATTTGCGCGCCGGAGATCGTCGCCTTCTGTGTCTCGTGTGTGTGACGTCGTGTAGTATTTTTGGTGTCTGCCGTCCCACTACTATGTTCACTTGTGCCGTCGGATTCATCAGTGTTGTGTGCGCCGTGCCAACGTGTTTTCAGAGTTGTTATCGTCACATGTGAACGACTCCATGTTTTTTGTGTCTCTGTGACCTCTCTCTTTTTCCCGTCATTTTGTTCATTGTCATTCACCATTTTTTTCTACTCTTGTAATATGCTATGGCTGAAGAGCGGCGTAGTGTGCCGCTGCCAGCCTACCTGATTGATACTGGTTTTAAAATAACAATAAAGTAAAAAAAAAAAACCCCTAGAATATGAATCCCCTCCCAGTTGCGCGTGGTGGCGTGGCCATTGGTCACCACCGCCAGATCCCCGTTCGGCTCCAACCTCTCCTTCCTGACCCCACCGAACACCTGATCCTTAGTCTTTTCTTCCCCGGCCTTACCATTACCTGTGCCACCATCTATGTCCGCCCCAACGCCCCTCTTCCTTTCGACTTCCTCTCCCACATCGACCGTACCTTCTCCTCCTATGTGATCGCCGCCGACCTCAACATCCATAGTCGCTCCGCTGCCCAGTTACGGCGGTGGCATCGGTTCCTCTCCTCCCTTCAAGGCGACCTCATCCCCATCCCCCAGCACACCCGTCCCGAATCCAACTCCACTCCCGATGTTATTCTCTCCTCCCCCAACCTCCTTGGTCGCATTACGGTGGATGTCCTGGAGCCTATTGGTAGCGACCATCTCCCTGTCCTCCTCACCGTTTCAGACGGCCGTCGCCCCCGCCCCGACCCTCGTCATGACCCTCCCCCTAAGTACATCCCTGACTATTCCCGTGCTAACTGGAATGCCTACCGGGATACCCTCTCCACTCAGGTCGATAGCCGCCCTCTCGCCTACCGCCGTCCCGATGATGTCACCCATGCTGCCTCCTTTCTCCAGCAGACCTTGTCTGAGGCCGTGGAGGCCCACATCCCTACTGTTGCCATCCACCCCCACCGTCCTACCTTACCACCACAGGCCGTCCTCCTCCTCCGTGAATCCCGTCGTCTCTACCGTGCCTTCCTCCGCACGCGTGACCCGGACACCCTACAACGCCACCGGCAACTACAGCGACACATTCGAAATTTGCTCGCGGCTAAGAAACGCCGGGACTGGCGACAGACATGCACCCGTTTAAATGCTACCCTCCCTATAAACTTCAGCAAGGTCCTGGAATCTATCCTCACCCGCCGCATCCACCAGCATCTCTGCCAGTATCGCCTCCTCCCCGTTACCCAGTGTGGCTTTCGGCCGTCCTTATCTTCCGACGATCTTCTCCTTCACCTCACTCATCTCCTTTCCGAACAGCTCAATTCCCGTCGCTCCGCAATCTTCCTCTCTCTTGACCTCGAACGCGCATATGACCGCGTATGGCATTCCGGTCTCCTCTTCAAGCTCCAAACCTTCGTCCTTCCCATTAACTACGTTCGTCTGATCGGTTCCTTTCTCTCCCGCCGTCCTTCCCATGTCACCATCCATAACACCGATTCCTACACCTTTTTCCCCTCCACCGGTGTGCCCCAAGGCTCCGTCCTCTCCCCCCTTCTGTACTTGTTGTACACGGCGGACATGCTGCCGCCGTCACCCCCCGTCCACCTTCTCCAGTTTGCCGATGACACCGCCTTCCTTGCCCTTGCCCCCACCCTGCAACGCTCCCAACACCTTCTCCAATCCCATCTTGACCGGTTCACCGCTTGGTGCAACCAGTGGTTGCTCAAGGTCAATCCTTCCAAAACCCAGGCGATCATTGTAGGCAAAACCACTCCCTCCTTCCGCCTCCTTGATTTCTATCTCACCGTTTATGGCCGTCCCATCGCTCTCACCCCCACCCTTAAGTACCTTGGCGTCACCCTCGACCGTCGCCTCTCCTGGACTCCCCATCTCCAGACAATCCAAGCCAAGGCACGTTCCCGACTCCGTCTCCTCAAGCTCCTTTCTGGCCGAACGTGGGGTCTGGACCCCTCCACCATCCTCCACACCTATAAGTCCCTCATCCGCCCTATCCTCTGTTACGCCCATCCAGCCTGGATCTCCGCCCCCCCTTCCTTTTATAAATCCCTTCAAATCCTTGAACGCCATGCTCTCCGCCTTGCCTATCGCATCCGTCTCCCTTCCCCCACGCGGATCCTGTATGACCTTATCCCCTTCCCCCACCTCCTCCTCTTCCTCGAAAGGATACGAATCCTATACACCTCCCGTAAACTCGATCCTCCTCACCCGCTCGTCTCCCCGATCCTCTCCCACCCCCGCCCGCTGCTGCGCCTGTACTCCCATGTCCCACCCGGTCTCCATCTCTCCACCCTCCTTACCCTCTCCCAAGGTGGTTTCCGCCAGCTCCCTCTCCCTGATGATGTCCTCGTCCCCTCCATCAACCCCTCCTATCAACTTTGACCCTGCCCCCCTCCCTCCTGGTGTCCTTTCCCTTAATCACCCTCCCTCCTTTCTCTTCCCTTCCCTTCTCTTTCCTTTTCCCCCATCCCCTCCCTCCACCCCTCTTCTACCGGGCTTCCCCTCCCCCTTCCTCTCTGCCCCCTCTTTCCCCTGCCTGTGGCATCCCTGCTCTCCCCTTCTGTACCTTTTGTACACGGCGGACATGCCGCCGCCGCCAGCCCCCGTCCACCTTCTCCAGTTTGCCGATGACACCGCCTTCCTTGCCCTTGCCCCACCCTGCAGCGCTCCCAACACCTTCTCCAATCCCATCTTGACCGGTTCACCGCTTGGTGCAACCAGTGGTTGCTCAAGGTCAATCCCTCCAAAACCCAGGCGATCATTGTAGGCCAAATCACCCCTTCCTTCCGCCTCCTTGATTTCTATTTCACCGTCTATGGCCGTCCTATCGCCCTCACTCAACGCCATGCTCTCCGCCTCGCCTATCGCATCCGTCTTCCCTCCCCCACGCGGATCCTGTATGATCTCATCCCTTCCCCCACCTTCTCCTTTTCCTTGAAAGTATACGGATCCTGTACACCTCCCGTAAACTTGATCCTCCTCACCCGCTCGTCTCCCCGATCCTCTCCCACCCCCGCCCGCTGCCGCGCCTGTATTCCCACGTCCTGCCCGGTCTCCATCTCTCCACCCCCTTACCCTCTCCCAAGGTGGCTTCCGCCAGCTCCCTCTCCCTGATGATGTCCTCATCCCCTCCATCTACCCCTCCTATCAACTTTGACCCTGCCCCGCCCCCCACTTCCCGTGTCCTTTCCTTTCGGCACCCTCCCTCCCTTCTCTTCTCTTCCCTTCTTTTTCCATCTCCCCGTCTCCTCCCTTCCCCCTCTTCCCCTGGGCTTCCTCTCCCCCTTCCTCCCTCCCCCCTATCTCCCCTGCCCATGGCATCTCTGCTCTCCCCTCTCGCTCTCCCACTCCCCTTCCTCCTCCTCTCTTGGCAGGTCCCCGGACTCGCACACGCCTAGTGAACATTTGCGCGCCAGAGATCGTCGCCTTCTGTGTCTCGTGTGTGTGACGTCGTATAGTGTTTTTGGTGTCCGCCGTTCCACTACTACGTTCACTTGTGCCGTCGGATTCATCAGTGTTGTGTGCGCCGTGCCAACGTGTTTTCAGTGTTGTTATCGTCACATGTGAACGACTCCATGTTTTTTTGTGTCTCTGTGACCTCTCTCTTTTTCCCGTCATTTTGTTCATTGTCATTCACCATTTTTTCTACTCTTGTCAAATGCTATGGCTGAAGAGCGGCGTAGTGTGCCGCTGCCAGCCTACCTGACTGGTACAGGTTTTAAAATAACAATAAAGTAAAAAAAAAAAAAAAAAACCTACCATACATTCGAGGGTTGGATTCCCTCACTTCTTCGTCGAAGAGTTTCACTGCCTGGGCTTCTCTAAGGGTGCACCTTCAACGTGGAAGATCCCCAGCCTTGCCTTGCCGTCTGCTCGCCGTCACTACTGCTCGCAGCCGCCCGTGTTCGCCGCCGCCGCCGCCGCCGTTTTGTCGCCGCCTGCCGGTGCTCGCCGCCTGCCGCCTGCCACCTGCCGCCTGCCGGTGCTCGCCGCCGTCTGCCGCTGCCGCCTGCTGTCTGTCCGTCTGTTCGCCGCCGTCGCCGTCCGCCCTGGTCGTCCGACCCTGGTCTTCGTCCGTCTGCGTCTTCGCCTGTTCCCCGTTTGTATCCTTTCCTTTTCGTGCTGTGCGTTTTTTCTTCCTGTCGTCATGTCCACCCCCACCACCACCGTCACTACTTCCACCACCGCCTTCGTCTATACATCCCCTTCGGCCGCCTCCACCACTATAACTTGGTGTGCGCAGTCACCCCCCCTCCTTTCATCACACCTCTCCTCACTCTCCCTTCTCCCTCTATCTTTGTCACCCCCTTCTCCCGCTTCTTCCTCTCGCTCATCTCGTTCTGAGCCTTTCCCCCCACTCCCACAGCCTGTCACTGCAGCTCTGGCTAGGGTGGTGGCCCGTCGGGCCACTGTCCACGCCCCGCTCTCCCCGTCACCTTCGCCATCACCGCCGCCGCTGCCACCGTCATATTCATCGTCGCCGTCGCCTCCGCCTTCACCGTCCCCATCTCCGGCGCTGACTCCTGCCCTGGGACCTGCCACTCCCCGCCACATTCCAGTTGTTCCCGTCACCCACACCTCCTCCGCCGCCGTCAAGCGCCCCAGTGGCACTCCTGGCTCGTCTGCTCCGAAAAAGGCTCCGCCACGTCCCCCTTCCCCCACCCCTGATGCCATGGATGTCTCCCTGCCCGTCCCTGCCTCCTCCTCCTCTACACCCTCCTACCGCTACCTCCTCTCCCGTCCAGATCCCTCCCTCCTTGAAGCCCGGAACCTCACCCTCTTCCTTCGCCAGCATTGTCCTGGTGCCCCCATCTCCCTCCTCAATCCTCGCCGTGATTCGGTACTCATCTCCTCCCCCAGCCCTACCCTCCACACGGACCTCCTTTCCTTCATCCCTATCACCCACTTTGGCCCTCATGCCTCTCTCACCCCTTCTCCATCGCCACCTCCCTGCGGCCAACCCCAACCTCCGCATCGCCCGCCGACCCTCACCGCCGTGATCACTTGGCTCAGTCCAGTGATCTCGGAGGAGGAGGTGTTGGCGGAGCTTCAAGCCTATCCCCATCTGGAGGTGCGTGCGGTTCGCCGGATCCATAACGCTGCCGGCCCCACCCGCCTTATGCGCGTTTTCTCTGAGCACGCCCCCTCCATAGACCGTCTCCTGAAGGAGGGTGCCCTCCTTTTTAACCAGCGTTATAAAGTTGACCCCTCCCGTTCCCCTCCTCAATCCCTCCGCTGCCAAAGGTGCTTGCGATATAATGCGCACCCAACATCATAGTGCCGCGAGGCCCCCACCTGCCCACACTGTAGGCAAGCCCACTTTTTACAGCAGTGCCCCAATCTCCAGTCCCCCCCTCCTGTAATACCTGTAACCTCCCTCATCCCACCTACTCCCAGAAGTGTAAGGCCCGACCCCCTCCTACCACTCCTGAAATCACCATTCTGGTCCGCCCTCTGGACGCCCCCACCCCTCCCGGCAACTCCCTTCGCCCACCCCCTACCGCTGAGGAAATCATCCGATTCCTCACCATTGTCCTGCAGAATGTACATCCTTTTCAGCGCCCACACACCCTCCAACAGATCTCCCTTGCCGCCCGATCCGTATTCCAGCTCAAAATGTACGCCACCTACTCCAACAACCAGACCCATTTCACCTTCTCCCGTCTTGACACCCTCGTTTAAATCCCTGTCATGGCGCAACAGCAACGTATCCTTTTCAACAACATACGCTCCCTTCCCACCAACAAAAACCTCTTCCTGCAAACCCTTGCCACCCACTGCGTGGATGCCTTCCTCCTCAATGAAACCTTCCTGCAACCCCACCACACAGTCCACACTTCGCCCTACCTCCTCCACCGCTTCGATAATCCCCTCCCGATTGCGCGTGGCAGAGTTGCCATTGGGCACCACCGCCAGATCCCCGTTCGGCTCCAACCTCTCCTTCCCGACCCCACCGAACACCTGATCCTTAGTGTCTTCTTCCCCAGCCTTACCATTACCTGTGCCACCATCTATGTTCGCCCCAAAGCTCCTCTTCCCTTCGACTTCCTCTCCCACATTGACCGTACCTTCTCCTCCTACATGATCGCCGCCGACCTCAACATCCATAGCCGTTCCGCCCAGTTACGGCGGTGGCATCGGTTCCTCTCCTCCCTTCAAGGCGACCTCATTCCCATCCACCAGCACACCCGTCCCAAATCCAACTCCACTCCTGATGTTATCCTATCCTCCCCCAACCTCCTTGGCCGCATAATGGTGGATGTCCTGGAGCCTATTGGTAGCGACCATCTCCCTGTCCTCCTCACCATTTCAGACGGTCGTCGCCCTCGCCCCGACCCTCGTACTGATCCTCCCCCTAAGTATGTTCACGACTATTCCCGAGCCGACTGGAATGCCTACCGGGATACCCTTTCCACCCAGGTCGATAGCCACCCTCTCACCTACCACCACCCTGACGATGTCACCCATGCCGCCTCCTTTCTCCAGCAGACCTTCTCTGAGACCGTGGAGGCCCATGTTCCTACTGTCGCCATCCACCCCCACCGTCCTACCTTACCCCCACAGGCCGTTCTCCTCCTCCGTGAATCCCGTCGTCTCTACCGTGCCTTCCTCCGCACGCGTGACCCGGACACACTACGACGCCACCGGCAACTCCAGCGACACGTTCGTAATTTGCTCGCGGCTAAGAAATGCCAGGACTGGCGACAGACATGCGCCTGTTTAAATGCTACCCTACCAATCAACTCGTCCATGTTCTGGTCAGCCTTCCGTCACCTTACCAGAACTAAACCCTCCCCCTACTATCCTCTTCTCCACGATGATCACCCCTTCCCTGACGCCCCTAGTAAAGCCAACCACTTTGCCTCCAACCTCTCCGATGTTTTTTCCATCCCCGATGATCCCCAGTTCGATTACTCCCTCTTCCCGGATATCCGCGATCGAACTGACACCTCTGTCCCTCCCCTCGCTCCTGGTTTCCAGTACTTGGACAACATTATACACACGGAACTCCCCTATCACTACACAGGATCTCATTGCTACACTCCGCAGAAAACGCAACACCGCTCCTGGTCACGATCGTGCCACCTAACGTCACCTTCGTGAAGCTCCTGTCTCTTTCCTCTCCACCCTGGCCAGGCTCTACAATGTAGTCCTGTCCACCGGTTACTACCCCGACCTGTGGAAAACCTCCCGTATCCTCATGTTCCTTAAACCTGGCAAACCGCCGTCCGCCGTCTCCTCCTACCTTCCCATCAGCCTTACCTCGGTCTTCAGCAAGGTCCTGGAATCTATCCTCACCTGCCGCATCCACCAGCATCTCCGCCAGCACCGCCTCCTTCCCATCACCCAGTGTGGCTTTCGGCCGTCCTTCTCTTCCGACTATCTTCTCCTTCACCTCTCTCATCTCCTTTCCGAACAGCTAAATTCCCGTCGCTCCGCAATCTTCCTCTCCCTTGACCTCGAACGCGCTTATGACCGCGTCTGGCATTCCGGTCTCCTCTTCAAGCTCATAACCTTTGCCCTTCCCATTAACTACGTCCATCTGATCGGTTTCTCTCTCTCCCGCCGTCCTTCCTATGTCACCATCCATAACACAGATTCCTACACCTTTTTCCCCTCCGCCGGTGTGCCCCAAGGCTCCGTCCTCTCCCCCCTTCTGTACCTGTTGTACACGGCGGACATGCCGCCGCCGCCGTCGCCCCACGTCCACCTCCTCAAGTTTGCCGATGACACCGCCTTCCTCGTCGTTGCCCCCACCCTGCAACGCTCCCTACGCCTTCTCCAATCCCATCTTGACCGGTTCACCGCTTGGTGCAACCAGTGGTTGCTCAAGGTCAATCCCTCCAAAACCCAGGCGATCATTGTAGGCCAAACCACCCCTTCCTTCCGCCTCCTTGATTTCTATTTCACCGTCTATGGCCGTCCTATCACCCTCACTCCCACCCTACAGTACCTTGGCGTCACCCTCGACCGTCGCCTCTCCTGGACTCCCTATCTCCAGACGATCCAAGCCAAGGCACGTTCCCGCCTCAGTCTCCTCAAGCTCCTTTCCGGCCGCACGTGGGGTCTGGACCCCTCCACAATCCTCCACACCTATAAATCCCTCATCTGCCCTATCCTTTGTTACGCCCATCCAGCCTGGATATCCGCAACCCCTACCTTCTATAAATCCCTCAAAATCCTTGAACGCCATGCTCTCCACCTTGCCTATCGCATCCGTCTCCCTTCCCCCACACGGATCCTGTATGATCTCATCCCCTTCCCCCACCTCCTCCTTTTCCTTGAAAGGATACGGATCCTGTACACCTCCCGTAAACTTAATCCTCCTCACCTGCTCGTGTCCCCAATCCACTCCCACCCCCGCCCACTGCCGTGCCCGTATTCCCACGTCCCACCCGGTCTCCATCTCTCCACCCTCCTTACCCTCTCCCAAGGTGGCTTCCGCCAGCTCCCCCTCCCTGATGATGTCCTCCTTCCCTGCATCTACCCCTCCTATCAATTTTGATCCTCCCCCCCACCTCCTGTTTCCTTTCCTTTAGGCACCCTCCCTCCCCCCCTTTCCCTTCCCTTCACTTTCCTTTCCCCCCTCCCTCCTACCCTCTCCTCTAGGCTTCCCCTCCCCCTTCCTCCCTTCCCCTCTCTCCTTTGCCCATGGCATCTCTGCTCTCCCCTTTCCATTTTCCCCTTCCTCCTCCTCCACCTCCTCTCTTGGCAGGTCCCCGGACTCGTACACGCTGAGTGAACATTCGCGCGCCGGAGATCATCGCCGTCAGTGTCTCTTGAGTGCCGTCATGTTTAGTGTTCTCGTCGTACTCCATCGTTCAACCTGTGCCATCGCCATCTTCAGTGTTCGTGCGTCGGGACAACAGCACGTAGTGAATTATCGTCGAGTGTTTGTCTTTGTGTCTCCTTTTTATTACCCACCGTTATGTCGCATTTGTGTATTCTTTCTGCTCTTTCTTATCTCCTCTACAGCTGAAGAGCGGCGTACCATGCTGCTGACAGCCTGCCTGTTTGTACAGGTTTTAAATTAACAATAAAGAAAAAAAAAAGCCTACCATATGCGGGATTGGAGGGTTGGATTCCCTCTCTTCTTCATCGCAGAGTTTCACTGCCTGGGCTACTCGAAGTGGAAGATCCACACCGTTTCCTTGCCGTGTTATCTGCTCGCCGCCTGCCGCCTGCCGCCAGTCGGTGCTCGCCGCCGCCTGGTCGCCGCCGCCGCCGCCTGGTCGCTGCCATCTGTCCCTGGTCTTTGGCCGTCCTCGTCTTCCTCCGTCTTTGTTTTCGTCTGTCCCCTGTTTGTGTCCTTTCCCTTCCGCTCCGTGCGTTATTGTTTCTTCTTGTCATCATGTCCGCCCCCACCACCACTACTACCATCACCGCCATAGTTTACACTTCCCCTTCCGCCGCCTCCACCACTATAACGTGGTGTGCCCAGTCCCACCCCCCTCCTTCCATACCACCCATTCTCACTCTCCCTTCGCCCTCGCTTTTTGTCGCCCCCTCTCTGGCTTCTTCCTCCCGCTCCTCTCGATCTGATCCTTTTCCCCCACTCCCCCAGCCAGTCACTGCAGCTCCGGCTCGGCTGGTGGCCCGTCAGGCCACTGTCCATGCCCAGCTCTCCCCATCGCCTTCGCCATCGCCGCCGCCACCGTCATCGTCATCGTCGCCGTCGCCTGCACCATTACCGTCACTGTCTCCAGCACCGTCTCCGGCGCCGTCTCTGGCCCCGGGACCTGCCACTCCCCGCCACATTCCAGTAGTTCCCATCCCCCACACCTCCTCCGCCGAAGTGAAGCGCCCCAGTGGCACCCCTGCCTCCTCTGCTCCCAAAAAGGCTCTGCCTCCTCCCCCTTCCGCCACCCATGATGTCATGGATGTCTCCCCACCCGTCCCTGCCCCCTCTTCTTCCTCATCTACCGCCTCCTCCTACCGCTACCTCCACTCCCGTCCAGATCCCTCCCTCCTTGAAGCCCGGAAACTCACCCTCTTCCTTCGCCAGAATTGTCCTGGTGCCCCCATCTCCCTCCTCACTCCCCGCCGTGATTCGGTCCTCATCTCCTCCCCCAGCACTACCCTCCACACATACCTCCTTTCCCGCATCCCTGTCACCCGCTGTGGCCCTCATGCCTCTCTCACCAATGCTCCTTCGCAACCTCCCTCCCTCCAACCCCAACCTCCGCGTCGCCCGCCGACTCTCACCGCCGTGATCACTCGGCTCAGTCCCATGATCACGGAGGAGGAGTTGTTGGCGGAGCTTCAGGCCGATCCCCATTTGGAGGTGCGTGCGGTTCGCCACTTCCATGATGCTGCCGGCCCTACCCCCCTTATGCGGTTTTTTCTGAGCACGCTCCCTCCATAGACCGTCTCCTGAAGGAGGGTGCCCTCTTTTTTAACCAGCGTTATAAGGTTGACCCCTCCCGTTCCCCTCCAAATCCCTGCACTGCCAGAGGTGTCTGCGCTATAACGAGCACCCCACAGCTGAGTGCCGCTAGGCCCCCACCTGCCCGCATTGTCGGCAAGCGCACTTCCTCAGGCAGTGCCCTAACCTCAAATCCCCTCCTTCCTGCAGTACCTGCAATCTCCCCCATACCACCTACTGCCAAAAGTGTAAAGCCCGACCCCCTCCAACCACTCCTAAACTCACCATCCCTGTCCATCCCCTGGACACCCCCACACCTCCTGGCAATTTCCTTCGTCCCCCCCCCCCCCGGCTGAGGACATCATCAGGTTCCTTACCATCGTCCTCCAGAATGTTCAACCCCTTCAGCGCCCCCACACCCGCCAGCAGATCTCCTTTGCCGCTCATTCCATATTCCAACTCAAGATGTACGCCACCTACTCCAACAACCAGGCCCATTTCACCTTCTCCCGCCTTGACACCCTCGGCTAAATCCCTATCATGTTGCGACAGCAACGTATCCTTTTCAACAACATCCGCTCCCTACCCGCCAACAGGAAACTTTTCCTGCACACCCTTGCCACCCACCGCGTGGATGCCTTCCTCCTTAATGAAACCTTCCTCCAATCCCACCACACCATCCACACTTCGCCCTATCTCCTCCACCGCTCCGATAATCCCCTCCCAATTGCGCGTGGCGGAGTTGCCATTGGTCACCATCCCCAGATCCCCGTTCGGTTCCACCCTCTCCTTCCCGACCCCACCGAACACCTGATCCTTTGTCTCTTCTTCCCCGGCCTTACCGTTACCTGCGCCACCATCTATGTCCGCCCCAATGCTCCTATTCCCTTCGACTTCCTCTCCCACGTCGACCGTACCTTCTCCTCCTACGTGATCGCCGCCGACCTCAACATCCATAGTCGTTCCGCTGCCCAGTTACGGCGGTGGCATCGGTTCCTCTCCACCCTTCAAGGCAACCTCGTCCCCATCCCCCAGCATACCCATCCCGAATCCAACTCCATTCCTGATGTTATCCTCTCCTCCCCCAAAACTCCTTGGCCGCATAATGGTAGATGTCCTGGAGCCTATTGGTAGCGACCATCTCCCTGTCCTCCTCACCCTTTCACACGGTTGTCGCCCGCATCCCGACCGTCGGCATAACCCTCCCCCTAAGTATGTTCACGACTATTCCCATGCCGACTGGAATGCATACCGGGATACCCTTTCCACCCAGGTCGATAGCCACCCCTTCATCTACCACCACCCGGACGATGTCACCCATGTTGCCTCCTTTCTCCAGCAGACCTTGTCTGAGGCCGTGGAGGCCCACGTCCCTACTGTCGCCATCCTCCCCCACCGTCCTACCTTACCCCCACAGGCCGTCCTCCTCCTCCGTGAATCCCGCCGTCCCTACCGTGCTTTCCTCCGCACGCGTGACCCGGACACACTACAACGCCACCGGCAACTCCAGCGACACATTCGTAATTTGCTCACGGCTAAGAAACGCCTGGACTGGCGACAGACATGCACCCATTCAAATGCTACCCTACCAATCAACTCGTCCAAGTTCTGGTCGGCCTTCCGTCACCTTACCGGAACTAAACCCTCCCCCTATTATCCTCTTCTCCATGATGATCACCCTTTGCCTGACTCCCTTAGTAAGGCCAATTACTTTGCCTCCTACCTCTCCGATGTATTTTCCATCCCCGATGATCCCCAGTTCGATTACTCCCTCTTCCCGGATATCCTCGATCGAACTGACACCTCTGTCCCTCCCCTCGCTCTTGGTTTCCAGTACTTGGACAACATTGCACACACGGAACTCAATACTCCTATCACTACACAGGATCTCATTGCTACACTCTGCACATAACGCAACACCACACCTGGTCACGATCGTGCCACCTACCGTCACCTTCATGAAGCTCCTGTCTCTTTTCTCTCCAATCTGACCAGGCTCTACAATGTAGTCCTGTCCATCAGTTACTACCCCGACCTGTGGAAAACCTCCCGTATTCTCATGTTCCTTAAACCTGACAAACTGCCATCCGCCGTCTCCTCCTACCGTCCCATCAGCCTTACATCGGTCTTCAGCAAGGTCCTGGAATCTACCATCACCTGACGCATCCACCAGCATCTCCGCCAGCACCGCCTCCTTCCCGTTACCCGGTGTGGCTTTCGGCTGTCCTTCTCTTCCGACGACCTTCTGCTTCACCTCACTCATCTCCTTTCCGAACAGCTCAATTCCCGTCGCTCCGCAATCTTCCTCTCCCTGGACCTCGAACGTGCCTATGACCGCATATGGCATTCCGGTCTCCTCTTCAAGCTCCAAACCTTCACCCTTCCCATTAACTATGTACGATTGATCGGCTCCTTTCTCTCCCGCCGTCCTTCCAATGTCACTGTCCATAACACAGATTCCTACACCTTTTTCCCCTCTGCCGGTGTGCCCCAAGGCTCCGTCCTCTCCCCCATTCTGTACCTTTTGTACACGGCACATGCCGCAACCGTCACCACCCCTCCACCTTCTCCAGTTTGCCGATGACACCGCCTTCCTTGCCCTAGCCCCCACACTGCAGCGCTCCCAACACCTTCTCCAATCCCATCTTGACCGGTTCACCGCTTGGTGCAACCAGTGGTTGTTCAGGGTCAATCCCTCCAAAACCCAGGCGATCATTGTAGGCAAAACCACCCCTTCCTTCCGTCTCCTTGATTTCTATCTCACCATCTATGGCCGTCCTATCGCCCTCACTCCCACCCTTAAGTACCTTGGCGTCACCCTCGACCGTCGCCTCTCCTGGGCTCCCCATCTCCGGACAATCCAAGCCAAGGCACGCTCCCGCCTCAGTCTACTCAATCTCCTTTCCTGCCGTACGTGGGGTCTGGACCCCTCCACCGTCCTCCACACCTATAAATCCCTCATCCGCCCTATCCTTTGTTATGCCCATCCAGCTTGGATCTCTGCTCCCCCCTACCTTTTACAAATCCCTCCAAATCCTTGAACGCCATGCTCTCCGCCTCACCTATCGCATCCGTCTCCCCTCCCCCACTCGGATCCTCTACGATCTCATCCCCTTCCCCCACCTTCTCTTCTTCCTTGAAAGGATACGGATCCTGTACACGTCCTGTAAACTCAACCCTCCTCACCCCCTCATCTCCCAGATCCTCACCCAACCCGGTCTCCATCTCTCAACCCTTCTTACCCTCTCCCAAGGTGGCTTCAGCCAGCTCCCCCTCCCTGATGATGTCCTCCTGCCTTGCATCTACCCCTCCTATCAACTTTGATTCTCCCCCCCACCTCCTGTGTCCTTTCCCTTAGGCACCCTCCCTCCCCCCCTTTCCCTTCCCTTCTCTTTCTTTCCCCCCTCCCTCCTACCCTCTCCCCCAGGCATCCCCTCCCCCTTCCTCCCTCCCCCACTCTCCTTTGCCCATGGCATCTCTGCTCTCCCCTCTCCCATTTCCCCTTCCTCCTCCTCCACCTCCTCTCTTGGCATGTCCCCGGACTCGTACATGCTCAGTGCATATTCGCGTGCCGGAGATCATCGCCATCAGTGTTTAGTGTGTGTGCACCGTTTTGTGTTTCGTGCAGTTACAACTCAACTGTTCACATGTGCCGTCGCCGTTTTCCGTGTTTTGTGCGCCGTGTCTCCAAGTCTTAGTGTTTTTTTCGTCCAACTTGAACGGCTTCTTGTTTCTTGTTTTTGTGTATCTCCATTTTTTGCCCGCCGTTTTTTGTATCGTATATATCACCTCTCTGTCATGTTTATTGTTCCACTTAAGGCTGAAGAGCAGCGTACTCTGCTGCTGACAGCCCGCCTGTATAGGTGTTTAATATTACAATAAAGGAAAAGAAAAGCCTACAATATGTTTTCTGGATCATTATTCTTTCTCTTTCCTGATTTTTTGAGAGGTACATTCTAATGTGGTTTGTACCTCGCAACGTGGGCCAAGCATTTGCAGTGTATGTGTTATCTTGTTAACATAGAGCGACTAAATGAGATGGTTCATATTACGTCGGATGAATGAGGACACTTGAGGATTTGAATGCAATGTTGTGAACATTCTTTAAAAATTAGGTAATCGTGTTCAACATACAGAGTTTCATTGTAATATCAATATGTTAATCCGTTCACAATCCAGAAGCACTATAACTGACGCGTTTCGAACGAGCAAGACAGAATTACTCTGCAAGAAAAAAAGAAAGGCGCTATAAAATGTTCTACAATGGTGATCATTTCCCTTGTAACGTGTAACATAATAAAACGTGCTTCAACTTCTTTCTGTTGCATCAGAGCACTTTCGATACTGGAATAGAATTCGATGAATGGAGAACTTGAGGCCATTAAAAATGTTCAATTCAGGGCGAGACGAACGACATAACCAGGCAGTCCGACGTCTCATTCAGCTAGAAGCAGTGGGTTTAGTGCCCCCAGTGCCAAATAAAATGCTTGCACATAATTTGGTGAATAAATATTCCAAGACCAGCAAGGGGCGTAATCGCTTACACTCCCAAAGATGCTTAGGATTTATTTACTCCTGTAACTATTGCGGATGAAATCGTGAGATGCACAAACCTAGAAGCAAGAAGACTTCGTATACCAAAAAAATAAACTGGAATGATGAAGCTACAGACGAAATGTTCGCCTTCTGGGTAATTTTACTTCATAATAGCGCAGATAAGGTTTGGGATGTTCCAATTAGAGAATTTTTTCATGCAAATTTTCCAATCCGTTATACAGTGCTACAATGTCTGTGAATCGGTTTGAGACAATAAAAAGATTCATTAGATTTGATGACAAAAGAAGAAAGAGGCTAGGTTACAAACCGATAAGCTTGCTGCTATATACTATGTATGGAAAATATTTACCAGACAGTGCAAGAAAATAATGATACCTAAAAGTAGTGTCGCTGTGGATGAACACCTAGTTGCATTTAGGAGCCATTGTGAATTTGTGCAGTATATGCCAAACAAGCCTGGAAAGCATGGAATGAAAATATTCTGGATGTGTGACGCTAAGCTGGTTATGCCATTGACAGGACTGTGTACACAGGAAGAGAACCAGGTTAGTCACCCCAGAAAAATGTGGGCCTTACCACAGTGAAGATGCTTGCAGGCAATATTGCTGGTACACCCAGAAATGTTACTGTAGATAATTATTTTACAAGGATAAATTGGCAGAAAATCTGTTGTGACAAAACCTTATTGTTGTGGGAACAATGAGGATGAATAAAACAGAAATTCCAAAAGAGATTAAGCCTACTTTGAGTAGAGCAGGAAATACAAGTATATTTGCATTTACAAAAGAAATGACGATGGTTCGATTATCACGAAAGAAAAACAAGTGTGTAGTCCTATGTACCATGCTTCATGATAAATCTATAGATGAACAGCATCCTAACCTGACCCCTGAGATTGTGAAATCTTACAACCGAACGAAGGATGGTGTGAATATTATGGATTATACATGCAAAGAGGAACTAAACGGTGGCCAATGGCTCTCTGGTCTCTCTGGTAGGATTAAATGACTTAATTGACGTTACAGATAACTTGGAAAACCATGAGAGAAAAAGATACTTCAGAAATGGACTACTTACTATTCATAACCAATTATTTGAAAAAAAAAAGTTTAATTTTTTTGATAAAACTGAAAGTAGGAATATTAAATTTTTTGTTAGCAAGTGAAATGAATGGGTGTCCAAAAGAAGGGTTACAGATACTCGCCAGATTGCATTTATTTTCAATATCACCACACACTTACAAGTTTATAAGGAGCGCAAATTGTCTTGCACTACCCCATCCTAATATAAAGCATAGGATTTGTCTGCCTTTTCAAACACATTCAGCAGTTCAGCAGCTAGGGGGCAATCAACTGTTGTATTCAAAACACAAGCTTCTATTTATTTGTGAATCAGTCCTTGTTGTTCACTGATTAGTCTGTGATGTTAGTGACAAAAGTTCAATTAACACATGGGCCACGTCATTCTTTGCTTCCCCTTCTCAACTGTCAATTGTTTACAATCTTCTTTGTAATGACACACAACCCCTTTTTTAGTTTAACATTTCGTTCACATATTAAAATGTGTCACATCCAATTGGATCGATAAAGAAGATCCAGATCAGATAATAAAGTGCCCACAGTTTGAAACTGTTTCACAAAGCAAAGAACTCCTTATGGCGAAATTCTCTGCATGACGTGGAGTACAAACAGATAACAAATATTTACCCAAAAATTTAAAGTATCTGCATAAAAACAACCTGGTGTGAGAAAATTTCAAAGTTGTGCTTGATATTTTCAGTGAGAGGACTGTTCAAGGTTTGGTAGCCTTGGGGGAACATCACCTTACTGAAAGTTTCGAGAGTGCTGCTAAATTCATCAAAATTAATTTGTGCATGGTGGAACATTTTTAATATTGAAACTTCCTTGCAGATTAATACTGTGTGCCGTGCCGAGATTCGAACTCGGGACCTTTACCTTTCGCTGGTAAGTGCTCTACCAACTGAGTTACCCAAGCACGACTCACGGTCCCACCACCAAACTTTGACAGTATAATCGATTTCAGAGAGGATCACATTCAGTATGTTCAGAAATATTTGCCTTTTCTTACACATACTTGTCAGGGCAGTGTGCAAATGGTGTTCTTAAGAATCTGAGACACGACGCGTAAAACATATTTAGAGAGAGATTATATATTATCAGCATTAGAAAACAATCCAGGGTAATGAGGTTATTAATGTTGTTATTTCTGCTTATTCGGATGGTAATAGCTTGGTCTCTCGAGAACTTCAACACAGCTTCATTAGATGCCCTTCCCAGGGAAATTTACTTTTTAATTCTAGATGCTGATGAAATTAAAAAAAAGACTTTATCCGAAGGGAGTTTTCTTATAGTCAGGTAGATCACATAGACGACAGAATTCTTCAGTGGGTGGTAAAAGTATCGTGTAATATGTTTCTCAATAATTAGCGATAACGGTAATAACAGCAAACAGGGATAATTGTCAACTGTAAAGTAGCTTGAAATAAATTTTGTATCAGGTTAACAAACATTTACATTTGTCAATTTCCTCTCATTCCTGATTTTCTCTTCTCAATACGTGTAATTGCGTTGCTAACACTGAAAGTGCATAATACTAAGCCTATATTTTACTTATAAACATTTCATTTCATTAACGGCAGTATGCTGGTACATATTTGACAGTTCTGATCACACAGACAGAGGGACGTGTCAGATTTATGAAATCTTTCTTTTGGCTTTTTTGGTTAAATCTTGGTTACATGAGGGTCTACAATTAAACTGATCCTGACGACAACGTAGATACTATCTTTGGTGAGTCATTTATGTCTCAGTGAATTATATTTTTGTCGAAGTAATTAAGCTTATGGTCACCAGAATAATTACTCCATCCTATCTGATAAGTTTTATTAAAACTATCTCCATAACGTAGAATAATTTACAGGCTGTGGCGTATGGCGGTTTCACTCCCAACGTTTTTGTTAACAAACGGTAAAATTCTGCAAATGATCTCAAACACAATAGAAGGAAATCACAGAGCATTGCAACCAGCGTAACATGAATTTTGCACAACAGCATACAGGAAAGGCATAGTGTCTTTTTAACCGATAAAAGAGCGGCACAGTTTCATTGTAAGTGGCACACAGATTGATAGTCGAGAACTAAGTCTCGTGATTTTTTTACACTTTCACGAAAGAACTGCAGGCTTTGCGGCAATCAGCGACGGTCTATCGGCAATGACGTCACAGTTGACCGTGAGGCCTGTGTATCAGAAGCTGTGGGCGCAACCCCCTGAGTCTTCTGCACGCCTGGCTATCGAGAGCTGAATGAGACATCGGACTGCCTGGTTATGTCGTTCGTCTCGCCTTCAGTCGAACATTTTTAATGGGCTTAAGTTCTCCATTCATCGAATTCTATTCCAGTATCGAAAGTGCTCTGATGCAACAGAAAGAAGTTGAAGCACGTTTTATTATGTTACACGTTACTAGGGAAATGTTCACCATTGTAGAACATTTTATAGCGCCTTTCTTTTTTTCTTGCAGAGTAATTCTGTCTTGCTCGTTCGAAACGCGTCAGTTATAGTGCTTCTGGATTGTGAACGGATTAACATATTGATATTACAATGAAACTCTGTATGTTGAACACGATTACCTAATTTTTAAAGAATGTTCACAACATTGCATTCAAATCCTCAAGTGTCCTCATTCGTCCGACGTAATATGAATCAACTCATAAGCATGACAGCCTACTCCATAGCTGTATGTTAACAATATAACACATACACTACAAATACTTGGCCCAAAAATCAGTGCTGAAGAAAACTGATCCAGAAACATATTGTACCCTTTTTTTTTTCTTTATTGTTATTTTAAAACCCGTACAAACAGGCAGGCTGTCAGCAGCATGGTACGCCGCTCTTCAGCCGTAGAGGAGATAAAGAAAGAACAGAAAGAATACACAAATGTGACATAACGGTGGGTAATAAAACTGGAGACACATAAAGACAAACACGGAGCCGTTCACACTCGACGATAATTCACTGCAAACTGTTGTCCCGACGCACTAACACTGAAGATGGCGATGGCACAGGTGAACGATGGAGTATGATGCGACCACTGAACACTAAACATGACGGCACTCACGAGACACTGATGGCGATGATCTCCGGCGCGCGAATGTCCACTCAGCGTGTACGGGTCCGGGGACCTGCCAAGAGAGGAGGTGGAGGAGGAGGAAGGGGAAATGGGAGAGGGGATAGCAGAGATGCCATGGGCAAAGGAGAGAGGGGGAGGGAGGAAGGGGGAGGGAGGACCGGAGGAGAGGGTAGGAGGGAGGGGACAAAGGAAAGAGAAGGGAAGGGAAAAGGGGGAGGGAGGGTGCCTGAATGAAAGGACACAGGAGGTGGGGGCGAGGATCAAAGTTGATAGGAGGGGTAGATGCAGGGGAGGAGGACATCATCATGGAGGGGGAGCTGGCGGAAGCCACCTTGGGAGAGGGTAAGGAGGGTGGAGAGATGGATACCGGGTGGGACGTGGGAATACAGGCGTGGCAGCGGGCGGGGGTGGGAGAGGATCGAGGACACGAGCGGGTGAGGAGGATCAAGTTTACGGAAGGTGTACACGATCCGTATCCTTTCAAGGAAAAGGAGGAGGTGGGGGAAGTGGATGAGATGATACAGGACCCGCGTGGGGGAGGGGAGACGGATGCGATAGGCAAGGCAGAGAGCATGGCGTTCAAGGATTTGGAGGGATTTATAGAAGGTAGGGGGGCGGAGATCCAGGCTGGATGGGCGTAACAAAGGATAGGGCGGATGAGGGATTTATAGGTGTGAAGGATTGTGGAGGGGTCTAAACCCCATGTGGGGCTGGAAAGGAGCTTGAGGAGACGGAGTCGGGAACGTGCCTTGGCTTGGATCGTCTGGAGAGGGGGAGTCCAGGAGAGGGGACGGTCGAGGATGACGTCAAGGTACTTAAGGGTGGGAGTGAGGGCGATAGGACGGCCATAGACGGTGGGATAGAAATCAAGGAGGCGGAAAGAAGGGGTGGTTTGGCCTACAATGATCGTCTGGGTTTTGGAGGGATTGACCTTGAGCAACCACTGGCTGCACCAAACGGTGAACCGGTCAAGATGGAATTGGAGAAGGCGTTGGGAGCGTTGCAGGGTGGGGGCAAGGGCGAGCAAGGCGGTGTCATCGGCAAACTGAAGGAGGTGGACGGGGGGCGACGGCGGCGGCATGTCCGCCGTGTACAAAAGGTACAGAAGGGGGGAGAGGACGGAGCCTTGGGGCACACCGGCGGAGGGGAAAAAGGTGTAGGAATCTGTGTTATGGATGGTGACATAGGAAGGACGGCGGGAGAGAAAGGAACCGATCAGACGGACGTAGTTAATGGTAAGGGCAAAGGTTTGGAGCTTGAAGAGGAGACTGGAATGCCAGATGCGGTCATAAGCGCGTTCGAGGCCAAGGGAGAGGAAAATTGCGGAGCGGCGGGAATTAAGCATTCGGAAAAGAGCTGAGTGAGGTGAAGGAGAAGATCGTCGGAAGAGAAGGACGGCCGAAAGCGACACTGGGTGACGGGAAGGAGGCGGTGCTGGCGGAGATACTGGTGGATGCGGCGGGTGAGGATAGATTCCAGGACCTTGCTGAAGACCGAGGTAAGGCTGATGGGACGGTAGGAGGAGACGGCGGACGGCGGTTTGCCAGGTTTAAGGAACATGAGGATACGGGAGGTTTTCCACAGGTCGGGGTAGTAACCGGTGGACAGGACTACATTGTAGAGCCTGGCCAGGGTGGAAAGAGACAGGAGCTTCACGAAGGTGACGTTAGGTGGCACGATCGTGACCACGAGCGGTGTTGCGTTTTGTGCGGAGTGTAGCAATGAGATCCTGTGTAGTGATAGGGGCATTGAGTTCTGTGTGTGTAATGTTGTCCAAGTACTGGAAACCAGGAGCGAGGGGAGGGACAGAGGTGTCAGTTCGATCGCGGATATCCGGGAAGAGAGAGTAATCAAACTGGGGATCATCGGGGATGGAAAAAACATCTTAGAGGTAGGAGGCAAAGAGGTTGGCCTTACTAAGGGCGTCAGGGAAGGGGTGATCATCGTGGAGAAGAGGATAGTAGGGGGAGGGTTTAGTTCCGGTAAGGCGACGGAAGGCCGACCAGAACCTGGACGAGTTGATTGGTAGGGTAGCATTTAAACGGGTGCATGTCTGTCGCCAGTCCCGGCGTTTCTTAGCTGCGAGCAAATTACGAACGTGTCGCTGGAGTTGCCAGTGGCGTCGTAGTGTGTCTGGGTCACGCGTGCGGAGGAAGGCACGGTAGAGACGACGGCATTCACGGAGGAGGAGAACGGCCTGTGGGGGTAAGGTAGGACGGTGGGGGTGGATGGCAACAGTAGGGACGTGGGCCTCCACGGCCTCAGACAAGGTCTGGTGGAGAAAGGAGGTGGCATGGGTGACATCGTCAGGGTAGTTGTAGGTGAGAGGGTGGCTATCGACCTGGGTAGAAAGGGTATCTCGGTAGGCATTCCAGTCGGCTCGGGAATAGTCGTGGACAGACTTAGGGGGAGGATCAGTACGAGGGGCGGGGCGAGGGCGACGACCGTCTGAAATGGTGAGGAGGACAGGGAGATGGTCGCTACCAATAGGCTCCAGGACATCCACCGTTATGCGGCCAAGGAGGTTGGGGGAGGATAGGATAACATCAGGAGTGGAGTTGGATTCGGGACGGGTGTGCTGGGGGATGGGGACGAGGTCGCCTTGAAGGGAGGAGAGGAACCGATGCCACCGCCGTAACTGGGCGGCGGAACGTCTATGGATGTTGAGGTCGGCGGCGATCACGTAGGAGGAGAAGGTACGGTCAATGTGGGAGAGGAAGTCGAAGGGAAGAGGGGCGTTAGGGCGGACGCTGTGTATTCGTGTTAGCATGATGTCCAGTTGTTAAGGAACAACATAATTTCAGTTGACATGATACCAATCTACGGCACAGAAAGTTCACTGTATACAGTAGTGAATCACTAACAGACTGTAATTTACTTATGCAGCTTTATAACTCAAAATACCGAGTCAGTATTGATTGATTTGTTCTGAAAGTAACTGACACTAATCGCATATGTGCGTTAGTATTAATGGGAACCTTGCCCTTGGGCATTATCATATGCAGCTGATAAAAAAAGTTTTTGTCATTATTTCAAGTTCTGCGGACTCCATTTCACTAAGGACCTCATTCTGAGACTTGGTGAATATTTCGACAGATCCACAGTAAAGAAATGTTCTGTGCCTCTTCTGAAACCTCGTCTTAGACCAGTAACTGTACCATCGATTCTGTCTGTCTGAAGTACCTCTCGTCAGCTTCTTGTTCAATGGAAGCGATGGAAAACAGAAACTTAGAACTAGCTATTGCAGCCAATGTAGCAACTTGTGCCCAGTGTGGACAGGAAAGAGGTTTCGTGGACTTAAATGGCTTTCTTTAGTCCTTAGAGCCGCTCAAGCTATCCAAAGGTTGGCATGCTATAAAGTCATACAGTGTAATTAGTTTTGCTCTAATAGAAACGTCAGATACTCTTACACTTTCATGTTCTGTTGAGGTGAATACTGGCCCGAGTATGTAGTTACATGTTGGTAAAAATGTAACCATAAAACTTGGAACAGGGAAGTTCCCATTAACTCTGAACCATTAGACCCTTGGATTCACCAGAACTGCAGACAGTTTTAACTTTTAATTACTATTTGAAAGATTTAAAATTGTGCCACAGCTTGTCAGGTATGCTCACTAGCAGTTTTCAGTAACACGGTAAAGGTACCCTTAGAAATCAAGATTAGTTTCAAGTGGCACTTACATTTTCGTCTTTATACGCACACTTACATAATATGGGCTCGATGAAACCTATGGATCATGTTGCAGTGTTATCAAATTAGATTGGGATGTAATCGACTACATTTTGTCGGAATTCAGAGAATGCGCTATTGATACACCTAAACATTGTTATCGTGGCACAAAATATAATTGTTACCACTCACAACAGATAGCATATTCCTGTGTTGTGTAACAGAGCGAAATATTGTAGGGGCTTATTACGAGTATGTGAAGCAATACAGTAATGTCGTGGGAGTTTGCTGCTCAGCAGTGGTGTGTTTGATATTCGATACGAACGAGGAAGAAAGGTAAGTGTCACTTTTAACACTAAACAATGAAATGAACAACAGTTACAATCCTTCAGTTGACAGAAGAAGAGAGGTTACTTCTTCACATTATTTCTTCAGATATAATGTCAGAATCTACATCTATAAAAAAGGAGCAGGGAAGGAAATAGCATACACTTATCAAGGCCAAATTTTGAATCAGTTGTTTCTCAATGGGGAGCTGATAATGATGATTTCCTTTTAGATAAAGTATAGCTTCAGATAAAAACCATGAAGTTGGTCCTCAGGCAGCGACATGCAGCTCTCTGAGTGGAGAACAGACTAGTAGCGATGATAGTGATAGTGATGTGATGATGATGATGATGATGATGATGATGATGATTATGAGGATGATGTAGGTAATAATGCCTCTGGACAAATAAACATAAAAATGCTAACATATATATTGCTCCAAATGGTATGCAATGGAGTAAGTGCCCCTCAGTTCCGAATGAAATACCTGCTCACAATTTGGCGAAATTTAGGTAGTGTTAGTGTTAGTGATGATGATGATGATAATGATGACAATGACATAGGTAATAATGCCTCAGGACAAATAAGCAGTGAAAATGCTACCATATATATTGCTCCAAATGGTAAGCAGTGGGGTTAGTGCCACCAGTGCCAAATAAAATGCCTGCACACAATTTTGTGAATAAATATTCCAGGGCCAGCAAGGGGCATAATCACTAACACACCCAAAGATGCTTAGGATTTATTTATTCCTCTAGCCACTGTGGATGGAATTGTGATACACACAAACTTAGAAGCAAGAAGAGTTTTCGTACCAAGAAAAATAAACTGGAATGATGTAGCTAGAGACGAAATGTTCGCCTTCTGGGTGATTTTACTTCATATTGGAGAGGATAAGGTTTGGGATGTTCCAACCAAGGAACGTTTTCAGGGAAGGTATTGCAATCCGTTGTGTAGAGCTACAAAGTCAGTGAGTCGGTTTCAGGCAATAAGAAGATTCATTAGAATCGATGACAAAAGAACAAAGAGGCTAGGTTACAAACCGATAAGCTTGATCCTGTATCCTATGACAAACAGAAAATATTTACTGACAGTGCAAGAAAATAATGATACCTAAAAGTAATGTAGCTGTGGATGAACAGCTAGTTCCATTTAGGGGCCTGTTATGGGTTTGCGCCATATATGCCAAACAGGCCTGGAAAGTATGAAATCAAAATATTCTGGATGTGCAAAGCTAAGCTGGTTCTGTCACTGACAGGCTTGTGTACACGGGAAGAGGACCAGGTGAGCCACACCAGAAAAATGTGGGCCTTACCACAGAGTACACCCTTGCAGGCAATATATTGCTGGTGCCAGAAATGTTACTGTAGATAGTTATTTTACAAGTGTACCATTGGCAGAACATGTGTTGTGTAAGAACCTAATTGTTGTGGGAACAACAATGATGAATCAAAGAGAAATTCAAAAAGAGATGATGCCAAATAGGAGCAGAGCGGTACATTCAAATGAAGATGGTTGGTTTTTCACCAAAGAAAAACTAGAGTGTAGTCCTCCTACACTCCATGCATCCTGACAAGTCTGTAGATGAACAGTATCCATATCTGAAGCCCGAGATTGTGAAATTTTTTAACCAAACGAAGGATGGTGCTGATGTTATGGATCAACTAGTGCCTGATTATACATGTAAAGGACAAACTAAACGCTGACCAGTGGCTCTCTGGTACACCATAAGGGATGTACGCACTCTGAATCGCTTTATTCTTTTCAAAACACAACATCCCATGGATCACAAAGGGATTTTGCACAAGAGGAGACTATTCATTAAGGATATTTCAGTTGAGATGATATAACCATTTATGACCAGAAGATCGCCTAATCACTTTCTACAGAAATCCATCTACCTGTATAGGGAAAACTTCATTACTATTCCTAAAACACAAAACAGCAGTAGTAACAACAGCACAGTGAGTCGTCAGAAGAGACGGTGTTCATTGTGCCCTGCTTCAAAGGACAGAAAAACCAAGACAGTGTTCTGTAAATGCACAAAACGTGTGCAAGGACCATAGCAGTGTGGTGTATAACAATTGTAAAAATTAATGTCATCTTTGTATGCTTAGCGATTTGTTCTTTGTGAATACCATAACCGCCAGTGTGAGAACAGTTTTAGTAATGTAATTTATTTAATAAAACTTATTCAGGGTTAAAAATGTACTACTTTTGATTTAATAAAAGCGTTAAACGTGATCACAGGTGTCTTTTATTATACTGATAAAATTTAAAACAAAATTTTTCTGCATGTTCATATCCAGGAAATACTTTTTCCATTTTAATTCTCGAGTTAGACACAACAGGTTCTTTGGACGCAGGGTATTTAAATGTGCGTAAAATGTAGGTAATGCACAGAGGTATTAAATGACTTAATTGATGCTATTGATAACTTGGAAAAATTCATCAGAAAGAACAATGATACCTCAGTAATAAAGTACTTACTATTAATATCCAATTATTTAAAAAATACGGTAAATTTTTTTGAAGAGACTGAAAGTAACAACCATACTTTTTTATGTGATAAAGTGAGTTTAGTGGGTGTCCAAACGAAAGATTATAGATACTCGCCAGATTCTATTATGTTTTGTAGTATTTTATTTTCAAGATCACCACACACTTACAAGTTTATAAGGAGCACAAACTAATACATGGCATAAGATTTGTCTGCATTTCCAAAGATGTCCAGCAGTTGAGCAGCTAGGTGGCAATTACCTGTTGTATACAAATCAGAAGTTCCAATTTCTTTGTGAATCAGTTCATGTTGATTCACTAACTAGTCTGTGTTGCTAGTGACAAAATGTCAGTTAACAGACAGGCCACATCATTCTTTGCTTCCCCTTTCTCAGCTGACAGTTGTTTACAATCTCCCTTGTAATGACACAGAACCCCTTTTTATGTTTTACATTCCGTTCACATATTAAGATGTGTCACATACAATTGGATCAATAAAGAAGATCCAGATCAGACATAAGGTACCCACAGTTTGAAAGTGCTTCAGAAAGTACACAACCTATTATGGCGTAAATCTCTGCAGTTAAGAAGCTGCATGATGCAGAGTGTACACAGATCATAAATTATTGCTAAGAAACTTAAAGTCCTTTATAAATTCAACTTAGAGTGACAAAATATCAAACTTGTGTTTAATATTTTCAATGGGAGGACTGTTCTAGGTTTGTTTACCTTGGGGGAACATCATCTTACTGAAAGTTTTGAAAGCACTCCTAAATCCATCAAAATTAATTTGCATTTGGTGGAACATTTTAAATATTTGCTGACCTGGTAGAGATATCCATTTCAAGGATGCACTGCAGAAACAACTTTCCAGCACAGTATCAGATATTTCGAAAGGTTTTAATCACGGCTGAATATATGGAAACATTGTCCTGATCACACATTTGGATTATCCAATGACACTCATTTGCACATGTTTCATACCCCTTAGGCTCTTCTAGAAATGTCCAAGTACTGCACTGAGGACTCGAGTTTTAAATATATTTTGCCAGGAACGGTTTAGACAGATGCTGCAGAAAAAAGATATGGAATATATCAAAAAAAGGCAGTATGACACTATTTGGTATCTCTGGGGCAGGTATTCGAAACTGATTCCAAGCTAAGAATTCAGGCCCCACTGCCCTTGAAAATTCCAACATCTGTTCTTGGAGAAGTTGGAACAGGTTTAGACTCTTGGCAAGCTGAATGTGTAGATGATGTCAGCTTACGACCACAACAACCGAAGTTTGACTGCACAACGGATTTCAGTATGTATCAAATTCAGTCTGGTGAGGAATACTTGCCTTTTCCCCACATACTTGTCAGGGTACTGTGCCAATGCTGTTCTTAAGAAGCTGAGATGCGAGACACGTAAAACATATCTAGAGTGAGGTAAAACACTATCAGCAATAGAAAACAGTGAAGGACAATGAGGTTATTAATGTTGTTATTTCTATTTATTCGCTTGTTGAAATCATGGTCTCTGCAGAACATCAACCTGGCTTAATCAGATGCTCTTCCCAGAGAAGTTTACTTTTTAAGATTAGATGTTATTAAAAATAAAGGCTTCTACCTAAGGGGATCTTCTTTTACTTCAGGCAGATCACACAGGCGACAGAATTCTTCAGTGGGTAGTAAAAGTATCATGTAATATGTTTCTCAATAATTATGTTAAAAAATTAACGATAGCCATAACGGTAATAACAGCAAAAAGAGAAAACTGTCAACTGTAAAGTAGTTATTTTGTTACAGTTTAACAAACATTTGCATTGATAATTTTCCCAGCATTCCTGATTTTCTCTTCGCAATACGTGTAATTGCATTGTTAACATTGAAAGTGAATAATACTAAGCCTATATTTTACTGACAAAGATTTCGTTTCACTAACAGCGATATTCTGGTACATATTTGACACTTCTGATGGCACATACAGACGGAGGTGTCAGGTTTATGAAACCTCCCTTTGGTCTTTTCTTGTTAAAACTTGGTTACATGACAGTTTACAATTAAACTAACCCAGGCGACAATATAGATACGATCTTTGGTAAGTCATTTACGTCTCACTGAATTACAGTTCTGACTAAGTAATTAAACTTACAATCACCAGAATAATTATTTCATCCTGTCTGCTAACTTTTACTAAAACTATCTCTATCACAGTAACTCTAATAGTGTAATTTACAGGCTGTGGTGTATGTCGGTTTCTCTCACAACGTTTTTCTTAACAAGCAGTAAGATTTTGCAAATGATAGCAAACACAATAGAAGAAAATCACAGAGCATTGTATCCAACGTAACATGCATTTTGCACAACGGCATACAGGAACGGCTTAGTTTCTTTTTAAATGATAAAGGGCGGCACAATTTCTTTGTAAATTGTGGCACACCGATTGATATTCGAGAACTAAGTCTGGTGACTGTTACGCTTTCACGAAAGAAGTGCAGGCTCTTGCGGTAATGCAGCGACGGCCTAGCGGCGATGACGTCACAGTTGGCCGTGAGGCCTGTGTATCAGAAGCTGTGGGCTCAACCCCCTGCAGTCTTCTGCACGCCTGGCTGTCGAGGCGTTGGACTGCCTGGTTATGTCGTTCCAGCCTCGTCCTCAGTCGAACATTATTTTAATGGGCTGAGGTTCTCTCTTCATTGAATTATTTTCCAATATCGAACATGCTCTGCTCCAACAGATAGAAGTTGAAGCACGTTTTATAAGTTACGCGTTACAAAGGAAGTGATCATCAATGTTGAATATTATTATTTTGTAGCGACTTTATTTTCTTGCAGAGTAATTCTGTGTTGCTCGTTCGAAACGCATCAGTAACATTGCTTCTGGATTGTGAAATGAATGACGTATTAACGTTATTACTCATCGTAGTTACTACTTAACCTCTTCACGTTCGGCATACTGGCACCAGCGCGCATACACTGCGATGCTTCAACACTGATTAAGAAGCGCAAACCGTATTTGGTTGAGCCTCTGCCAAAAATTGCAATTCAAATAATGCTACTCATTAATGAGAGTTGATAGTTAAAGCTACGCATGATTTTTTTTTTACTTTATTGTTATTTTAAAACCCGTACAAACAGGCACGCTGTCAGCAGCATGGTACGCCGCTCTTCAGCCGTAGAGGAGATAAGAAAGAACAGAAAGAATACACAAATGTGACACAGCAGTAAGTAATAAAAAAGAGACACATAAAGACAAACACATAGCCGTTCACACTCGACGATAATTCACTACAAACTGTTGTCACGACGCACGAACACTGAAGATGGCGATGGCACTGGTGAACGATGGAGTACGACGGGAGCACTGAACACTAAACATGACGGCACTCACGAGACACTGATGGCGATGATCTCCGGCGCGCGAATGTTCACTCAGCGTGTACGAGTCCGGGGACCTGCCAAGAGATGAGGTAGAGGAGGAGGAAGGGGAAATGGGAGAGGGGAGAGCAGAGATGCCATGGGCAAAGGAGAGAGGGGGAGGGAGGAAGACGGAGGGGAAGCCCGGAGGAGAGGGAAGGATGGAGGGGGGAAAGGAAAGAGAAGGGAAGGGAAAGGGGGGGAGGGAGGGTGCCTAAAGGAAAGGACACAGGAGGTGGGGGGGAGGATCAAAGTTGGTAGGAGGGGTAGATGGAGGGCAGGAGGGCATCATCAGGGAGGGGGAGCTGGCGGAAGCCACCTTGGGAGAGGGTAAGGAGGGTGGAGAGATGGAGACTGGGTGGGACGTGGGAATGCGGTCGCGGCAGCGGGCGGGGGTGGGAGAGGATCGGGGACACGAGTGGGTGAGGAGGATCAAGTTTACGGGAGGTGTACAGGATCCGTATCCTTTCAAGGAAAAGGAGGAGGTGGGGGAAGTGGATGAGATCATACAGGATCCACGTGGGGGAGGGGAGACAGATGCGATAGGCAAGGCGGAGAGCATGGCGTTCAAGGATTTTGAGGGATTTATAGAAGGTAGGGGGGGCGGAGATCCTGGCTGGATGGGCGTAACAAAGGATAGGGCGGATGAGGGATTTATAGGTGTGGAGGATTGTGGAGGGGTCCAGACCCCACGTGCGGCCAGAAAGGAGCTTGAGGAGACGGAGTCGGGAACGTGCCTTGGCTTGGATCATCTGGAGATGGGGAGTCCAGGAGAGGCGACGGTCGAGGGTGACGCCAAGGTACTTAAGGGTGGGAGTGAGGGCGATAGGACGACCATAGTCGGTGAGATAGAAATCAAGGAGGCGGAAGGAAGGGGTGGTTTGGCCTACAATGATCACCTGGGTTTTGGAGGGATTGACCTTGAGCAACCACTGGTTGCACCAAGTGGTGAACCGGTCAAGATGGGATTGGAGAAGGCGTTGGGAGCGTTGCAGGGTGGGGGCAAGGGCGAGGAAGACGGTGTCATCGGCAAACTGAAGGAGGTGGACGGGGGGCGACGGCGGCGGCATGTCCGCCGTGTACAAAAGGTACAGAATGGGGGAGAGGACGGAGCCTTGGGGCACACCGGCGGAGGGAAAAAGGTGTAGGAATCTGTGTTATGGATGGTGACGTAGGAAGGACGGCGGGAGAGAAAGGAACCGATCAGACGGACGTAGTTAATGGGAAGGGCAAAGGTTTGGAGCTTGAAGAGGAGACCGGAATGCCAGACGCGGTCATAAGCGCGTTCGAGGTCAAGGGAGAGGAAGATTGCGGAGCGACGGGAATTTAGCTGTTCGGAAAGGAGATGAGTGAGGTGAAGGAGAAGATCGTCGGAAGAGAAGGACGGCCAAAAGCCACACTGGGTGACGGGAAGGAGGCGGTGCTGGCGGAGATGCTGGTGGATGCGGCGGGTGAGGATAGATTCCAGGACCTTGCTGAAGACCGAGGTAAGGCTGATGGGACGGTAGGAGGAGACGGCGGACGGCGGTTTGCCAGGTTTAAGGAACATGAGGGTACGGGAGGTTTTCCACAGTTTGGGGTAGTAACCGGTGGACAGGACTACATTGTAGAGCCTGGCCAGGGTGGAGAGGAAAGAGACAGGAGCTTCACGAAGGTGACGGTAGGTGGCACGATCGTGACCAGGAGCGGTGTTGCGTTTTGTGCGGAGTGTAGCAATAAGATCCTGTGTAGTGATAGGGGCATTGAGTTCCGTGTGTGTAATGTTGTCCAAGTACTGGAAACCAGGAGCGAGGGGAGGGACAGAGGTGTCAGTTCGATCACGGATATCTGGGAAGAGGGAGTAATCGAACTGGGGATCATCGGGGATGGAAAAAGCATCGGAGAGGTAGGAGGCAAAGTGGTTGGGCTTACTAAGTGCGTCAGGGAAGGGATGATCATCGTGGAGAAGAGGATAGTAGGGGGAGGGTTTAGTTCCGGTAAGGCGACGGAAGGCCGACCAGAAGTAGGACGAGTTGATTGGTAGGGTAGCAACTACACATGATTTTTTTTTTTTTTTTTTTTTTTTTTCCTTTATTGAATTTCAATTCCCCCCGAAGGGGGCGGGCTGGCAGCAGCTTAGGACGCCGCTCTGCAGCCTACAGGTTTTCTGACAAAGAGCAGGAGAATAAATAATAATAAAAAACAGGCGATAAAATCGGGGACTCATTGAGTAACAAGGTGAAAAGAAAATGGGGAAATGAAAACAAACAACAGAGGGATGATGAAGCGAATAAAAATACATACGGAGCAGACAGGGGAAACAATAGACAATTAAAAAAACACGGCGACAGTCTGGATTCTGTTCGCAAAGTATATAAAACGCACACCCAGCGACAGCATGGTTTCTGTTCGCAACACAACACTGAATAGTCACTAGAACACAGCACGAAAAAGTCGGCAAAGGTGACACCACAGTCGAGAGCAGGTGGGGGGAAACTGAACAGGAGATGGGAAAACAAAAAGGGGGGGAAAGGAGAGTAAAAGCGAAAGGGGGGGGGGGAACCGGGAAAGGAGCTGATGGAGGATGAGGACCCATAAGAGGGGTGGGGGGCAGACGCGACAGGGAGGGGGGGTAGGCAGAGGAGGGGAATACAAAAGGACTGGGGGGAGAAGGGAGGTAGGGAGAGGTGTAGTGGGGAGGAAACAGGACGGAAGGGGGGGGGAAGAGGGAGCCCAGGGAAAGGACAGAGGAAAGGAGGGGGAGGGAGGATCAGAGTTGATAGGAAGGATAAATGGAGGGAGAGAGGGCATCATCCGGGAGGGGGAGTTGACGGAAGCCACCTTGGGAAAGGAGATGGAGGGTGTAGAGATGGAGGGTAGGGGGGACACAACGGTGAAGACGGGGCAGGGGGCGAGGATGGGAGAGGAGAGGAGCAACCAGGGGGTGAGGGGGTTCAAGACGGCGGGAGGTGTAGAGGATGCGGATATGTTCGAGGAAGAGGAGCAGATGGGGGAAAGGAATGAGATCATAGAGGAGCCGCGTGGGGGACGGGAGGCGGATACGGAAGGCGAGGCGGAGTGCATGACGCTCAAGGATCTGGAGGGACTGATAGAATTTGGGGGGGGCAGATATCCAGGCAGGACTGGCATAACAGAGGATGGGACGGATTAAGGATTTGTAGGTGTGGAGGATGGTAGAGGGGTGCAACCCCCATGTCCGGCCAGAGAGGAGTTTGAGGAGGCGGAGGCGGTTGTGGGCTTTGGATTGGATGGATCGGAGATGAGGGATCCAGGTGAGGTGACGGTCAATGGTGAGGCCAAGGTAGGTGAGGGTGGGGGTGAGACGGACAGGACGTGCGCAGACAGTAAGGGAGAAATCCAGGAGCCGGAAGGAGCGAGTGGTACGACCTACGATGATTGCCTGGGTCTTGGAAGGATTGAGTTTCAGGAGCCATTGGTTACACCATGCAGCAAAAAGGTCAAGGTGATTCTGGAGAAGGCGTTGGGACCGTTGGAGGGTAGGAGCGAGGGCGAGGAATGCGGTGTCATCAGCATATTGCAAGAGGTGCACTGGAGGGGGGGGTTGGGGCATATCTGCTGTGTACAGGAGGTAGAGGAGAGGGGAGAGGACAGAGCCCTGGGGCACACCGGCAGAGGGGTAGAAGGTGCGGGAATTGGCATGATGGATGGTAACGTAGGAGGGGCGGCGGGAGAGGAAGGAGGCCACCAGACGGATGTAGTTGATAGGAAGGGCGTAGGTTTGGAGTTTAAACAGGAGACCGGGATGCCAGACACGGTCGTAGGCCTTTTCAAGGTCAAGTGAGACAAAAATGGCGGAGCGACGGGAGTTAAGCTGGAGGGAGAGGAGATGAGTGAGGCGGAGGAGTTGGTCATCAGCAGAGAAGGAAGGTCGGAAGCCACATTGGGTGTTTGGGAGGAGGTGGTTTTGGTGGAGGTGGAGATGGATGCGCTGGGAAAGGATGGATTCCAAGAGCTTGCTGAACACTGACGTGAGACAGATAGGACGATAGGAAGAGGCATCAGATGGAGGCTTATTGGGTTTGGAGAACATCAGGATACGGGAGGTTTTCCACAGGTCGGGATAGAAGCCAGTGGCAAGGATGACATTGTAGAGGGCGGCAAGGAGGGAAAGGAAGGAGGGAGGGCAGTGTTTGAGGTGGCAGTAGGTAACGCAGTCGTGGCCGGGAGCAGTGTTGCGTTTAGTGCGGAGTGTGAGGCTGATGTCCTGTGTAGTGATGGGAGTGTTAAGTGCAGATGGTGGGGTGTGGCCCAAGTACTGGAAGCTAGGAGCAAGGGGAGGAACAGAGGTATTCGTACGGTCCATGACATCAGGGAAGAGGGAATAATCAAAGTGGGGATCATCTGGGATGGAAAAAACAGCAGAGAGGTGGGAGGCAAAGTGGTTGGCCTTACTGAGGTTGTCAGGAAAGGGACGGTCATTAAGGAGGAGAGGGTACTGGGGGGTGGGGCGGTTCCCAGTAAGGCGGTGGAAAGCAGACCAATACTTGGAAGAGTTGATGGGGAGCGTGGTGTTGAGGTGGGTACACGTCTGGCGCCAGGCTCGGCGTTTCTTCGCAACAAGCAGGTTGCGGATGTGTTGCTGTAATTGCCGGTGGCGGGTAAGTGTATCCCGGTCACGAGTGCGGAGAAAAGAGCGGTAGAGGCAGCGGGACTCCCGAAGGAGAAGGACGGCCTGTGGAGGCAGGGCGGGGCGGTGAGGGTGGACGGCTTTGGTGGGGATATGGGTGGCGACGGCGTCAGACAAGGTCTGGTGCAGGAAGGCAGCAGTGCGAGAGATGTCATCAGGAGACTGGAGGGTAAGGTCGTGGCTGTCAACCTGGGTGTGAATGGAATCCCGGTAGGCATCCCAGTTGGCACGGGAGTAATCATGGACAAGTTTAGGAGGGACGGCAGGGCGAGGAGCGGGGCGGGGATGGCGACCGTTAGAGATAGTGAGGAGGACAGGAGCATGGTCACTGCCAATGAGGTCAAGGACATCCGCGGTGATGCGCCCAAGGAGGTTGGGAGAGGCTAGGACTACATCAGGAGTGGTGTTGGATTCGGGCCGGGTGTGCTGGGGCAGGGGAACCAGGTCTCCCTGGAGAGTGGTGAGAAACTGATGCCACCGCCGGAGGTCGGCAGGATCGCGGCTGTGGATATTGAGGTCGGCGGCAATCACGTAGGTGGAGAAGGTGCGGTCAATGTGGGCCAGGAAATCATACGGGATGGGGGTGCGAGGGCGGACATAAATGGTGGCACAGGTGATGGTAAGGGCGGGGAAGAAGAGGCTGAGGGTGAGATGCTCGGCAGGATTGTTAAGGAGAGGTTGGGGCCGGACAGGGAGGTGCTTGAGGTGGCCTATAGCAACTCCGCCACGTGCCAGAGGGTACGGGTTATCGGTACGATGTAGGGTGTAAGGGGCAGTGGAGACGGAGATACGGGGCTGAAGGAAGGTTTCATTGAGGACGAAGGCATCCACGCGGTGCTGACGTAGGGTGTGGAGGAAGAGGAGTTTGTGGGTGGGCAGGGAGCGAATGTTGTGGTACAGGATACGGTACGGTTGTTGTACCATGGGAGTGGAGAGTTAGACGAGGGTGGTGAGGGGGGTGAAGGTGAAGTGGGCCTGGTTGTGGGAGTAAGTGGCATAGGTGGTAAGATGGAAGATGGAACGGGCAGCGAGGGCGATTTGGGAAAGTGTGTGGGAGCGCTGGAAGGGGTGGATGTTTTGGAGCACAATGGTGGTGAAACGGATGATGTCCTCAGCAGTAGGGGGAGGGCGGAGCGAGTTGTTGGGGTGGATGGGGTCATCAACAGGACGGACAGGGACGGTGAGCTCAGGGGTTACTGGTGGAGGTTTCGCTTTACACTTCGAGGAGTAGGTAGGATGTGGTTCATTACAAGTGTTGCAGGAGGGGGGAGAGGTGAGGTTGGGGCAATGCTTGAGGAAGTGGGAGGCTTTGCAGTGGGGACAAGTAGGGGGGTTCTTGCAGGCAGAGGTAACGTGGTCATTGTAGGTGAGACAGCGTTGGCAGCGGTAGGATTGGACAGGGGAACGGGAGGGGTCCACCTTATGGCGCTGATTGTAGATGAGGGCTCCCTCGGTGAGGAGGCGGTCAATGGAGGAGGAGGATTCAGTGAATATCCGCATGAGAAAAGTCGGCCCGGCATCATTGAAGATGCGACGGGCCGAGCGGATTTCGATGTCGGGCCGGGAGTTGAGTTCCGCCAACACCTCAGCCTCCGTGATCACGGGGCTAAGCTTCGTGATCACAGCGGTGAAGGTCGGCGGACGTCGGGGAGGTTGAGGCTGACGGGGAGAGGACGGGGTGTGGTAGGGGGTGAGGGTTGCACGTTGGCCAAATTGGATACGAGGGATGCGGGAGAGGAGGTCGGTGTGGAAGGAAGCATTGGGGGATTTTATGAGGACCGAGTCCTTGCGAGGAATCAGTTGGGAGATGGGAGCATTGGGGCAGTATTTCCGGATGGCGAGAGTGAGGGAGCGGGCATCAAGGAATTGAGGGTCAGGATTGGAGAGGACAAAGGTGTGGGTGGCAGGCGTGGCGGGGGTGGGGGTCGGGGCCGCGTCCATGGGAGTGGGTGGGTCACGGGGATTGGGGGTTTTTTTGGAGGAGACTTCGGGGGAAGGGTCAGCATTCGGGCGCTTGGAAGGTTTCGTGGACACCACTGGGTGGGGAGGGGGCAGGGGGACGGGTTGCAGAGGGAGATGGCGGGGGGCAGGACCACCCTGAGCAGCGGAAGAAGCAGACGGTGGGGGCGTGGGTGTCACTGAGACTGTGGAACGTCGAGCAGAGATCCGTGCTGGCTTGGAACCTGTCGGAGGCGGTGCGGGGAGCGGCGGAAAGTCAGTAGCTGTCGATGGGGCGACAGTGATAGGGGAAGAGGAGTTGGGGGTGGGGACAGCCGAAAGTGGCGCAGGGGTGGGGTGGACAGGGAGAGAAGGAAGGACGGGAAGTGGGGTGGAGGATGAGCTCCATGTGATGGTGGTTGGAGCAGCGGAGGGAGAGGTGAAAATGATAGTGGTAGTGGTGGTGGGTTGGGACATGGTGGCGGCGCGCGAGAAGGGCGGCGGCGGCGACCAGACGGCGGCGGCGGCGGCAGGCGGCGACCAGGCGGCGGCGACGACCAAACGGCGGCGGCGGTGAGGACCGGCAGGCGGCAACCAAACGGCGGCGGCGGCGGCGGCGGCGGCGGCGGCGGCGGCGAGCACCGGCAGGCGGCGGCGAGCAGTACTGACGACGAGCAGACGGCAAGGCAAGGGTGGGGATCTTCCACGTCGAGGGTGCACCCTGAGAGTAGCCCAGGCAGTGAAACTCTTTGACGAAGAAGTGAGGGAATCCAACCCTCGAATGCTACACATGACAAGAGTTGTAAACTATATGCATTTGTTACGAACCATGGGAACGAGTATTAAATATTCTTGGAATAAGTAGTGTCAACCATCGTTCGCTTATATAAAGGTCTTAAACGAACAAGAGATATACAGTTGTTAATTTGAGCTCTACTTCAAATACTTCCCGACTTGACGTGAAAATGCGAAATAAACGTGACTGCCAGCTGTCGGTTGCTACTGGATGGGGAACGGCGGCCACACAGCTGTTGCCTGTCGTCACCAACAGATGGCAGCCCGGTAGTCAATGTTTTGCTCACGGCAGTACGTGTTTGTTAACTCTGTAGTATTAACACCTGTATTCAAGACGTCGACCTCTTTACAGTTTCATTGTAAGTAAAATATAGACTTAGTATTATACACACTCAGTGTTAAAACTGCAATTACGCATATCGAGAAGAGAAAATTAGGACTGAGGGGAAAATGACAAATGTAAATGTTCGTTATCCTGTCACAAAATTTATTCCAAACTACTTTAGAGTTGAAAACTTTCTCTTTTTACTGTTAGTACCGTTATGGAGAAACATAACACCCTACTTTTACTACCGGTACACACTAACTAATTCTGTAGTCTGTGTGATCTACCTTACTACAAGACAACTCCCTTTTTTTTTTTACTTTATTGTTATTTTAAAACCCGTACAACAAGCAGGCTGTCAGCAGCACACTACGCTGCTCTTCAGCCAAAGAACATACAAGCAGCAAAAACAGGAGAAGACACAGAAGTGACAAAACGGTGGGCAATAATACAGGAGACACATAGAGACAAACACGGAGCCGTTCACACTCGTCGATAATCCACACTGCTAGCTGATGAGACGACGCACGAACACTGAAGATGACGATGGCACTGGTGAACGATGGAGTGGACGGTGAACACTGAACACTAAACACGACGGCACACACACAAAACACTGATGGCGGTGATCTCCGGCGCGCGAATGTCCACGTAACGTGTGCGAGTCCGGGGACCTGCCAAGAGGGGAACAGGGGTGAGGTGGGGGAGAGGGGAGAAAAAGGATGCCAATGGCTGAGGAGTCGGGGGCAGGAGGAGAGGAACAGGGGAGGGGAGGCCCAGGGGAGGAGGGGGGAGAAAAGGAGGAAGGAGGGAAAAGGGAGAGGAGGGAGGGAGGGTGCCCAGAGGAGTTAGTACAGGAGGAGGGCGGGAGGATCAAAGTTGGTAGGAGGGGTAGATGGAGGGCAGGAGGGCATCATCAGGGAGGGGGAGCTGGCGGAAGCCACCTTGGGAGAGGGTAAGGAGGGTGGAGAGATGGAGACCGGGTGGGACGTGCGAATACAGGCGCGGCAGCGGGTGGGGGTGGAAGAGGATCGGGGCGACGAGCGGGTGAGGAGGATCGAGTTTGCGGGAGGTGTACAGGATCCGTATCCTTTCAAGGAAAAGGAGAAGGTGGGGGAAGGGGATGAGATCGTAGAGGATCCGCGTGGGGGAGGGGAGACGGATGCGATAGGCGAGGCAGAGAGCATGGCGTTCAAGGATTTGGAGGGATTTATAAAAGGTAGGAGGAGCGGAGATCCATGGTGGATGGGCATAACAAAGGATAGGGCGGATGAGGGATTTATAGGTGTGGAGGATGGTGGAGGGGTCCAGACCCCACGTACGGTCGGAAAGGAGCTTGAGGAGACGGAGGCGGGAACGTGCCTTGGCTTAGATTGTCTGGAGATGGGGAGTCTAGGAGAGGCGACGGTCGATGGTGAACAACTCCCTTAGGTAGCAGTCTCTTTAAATTGCATCACCAGGAAATTTCTCTGGGAAGAGCATCTCATGAAGCTGTGTTCATGTTCTTTATACATCAAGTTTTTAGCTGCCAAATAAGTAAAAATAACAGCATTAATAACCTCATTATTATGACAATACGACCTATTTCTGTCCGTGTTTCTTATATGTCCAACATTTTCTATTACTAAAAGACTTTTATCTAGCTCTAAATATGTTTTAGATGTCTCACATCTCAGCTTCTTAAGAACAGATCTGGCATAATACCCTCATGAGTATGTGAAAACAGGCATTCCTGAACAGACTGAATTTGATCCTCACTGAAATAGATTATACCATAAATGTTTGTTGGAGGTAAAGTCACATCATCTTCACACTCAGTTATAAAAGAATCTGAATCTATTCCAACTTCTCCAAGAGCAGATGATGGAATTTTCAGGGACAGCAGCGTCTGAATCCTAACCTTGAATTGAATGTCAAAATCTGTCACAAGATACCAATCATTGAGATCCTTCCACTGTTCGCTATTTCCCAAATCTCGCTTCTACAGCATCTGTCTGAACATTTCATGGCAAAACATATTTAAAATTCGTGTCCTCGCAGCAGTATTTGGTCGTCTCTAGACTGTGAATGGTATCTGATATGGCCAAATGTGTGCTATTGGATAATTCAAATGTGTGTTCAGGACGACATTTCCATATATCCAACCACGATGAAAAACTTTCTAAATACCTGATATTTTTGTCGCTTGTTCCGGAAAGTGGTTTCTGCAGTGCATCCTTGAAAGGGATAATCTACAAGGACATCAAACATTTAGAATATTCCACCATGTACAAATTAATTTTGATGAGTTTAGCAGTGTTCTCAAAACTTTCAGCAAGATAATGTTCCTCCAAGGCTAACAAACCTCGATAAGCGATCTCACTGAAACTATTAAGCACAGGTTTGGCATTTTGTTGCTCAATGTTTCTTTTATAAAGAGCCTTTAAATTAAGTTTGTTGGCAGATTTTATTATCTCTGTATGCACTCCATCATGTAGCTTTTTAACTGCAGAGAACTTGGTCACTAGCAGTTGTATACTTTCTGAAACTGTTTCAAACTGTGGGTACTTTATTTTCTCATCAGTATCTTTCTTACTGATTCAGTTGTTTCTGACACATTTTTTATATGTGAATAGAACGTAAATCACAAAGAGGGGTTTTGTGTCATCACAGGGGTGTTCGTAAGAATTTGACAGTTGAGGAGGGGAATGATGTGGCACGTGTGTTAATTAAAATCTTATCACTAACAACACAGGCTAATTAAAACAAACTGCGTGTAGTCTATGGACTATTTTCTTAATTAGAGTGAAGAGTTCTTCATCATTTACGTTCCTAACTGGAGATATAAAAACCTGAGCACTAGTTGCCACAATTTTAGAACTGAATCCAGTTTCCAAAATGTTACCTCCTGTGTAGTCCAAATAGTGTTTCAAGTGAATTTTGTCAACCATTAGTGAAACAACATAATCTGATTCACAAAGGAACTGTATCTTCTGTTTTGTACAGCAGAAAATTGCCACCTAGATACTCACCTGTTTGGTGTGTTTCAAAATATGGACTAATCTTATGCAGTGTATTAGGACAGGGTAGCACAAGACACTGGTGATATTGAAAACAAAATCCTACAAAATATAATAAAATGTAGCTAATATCTGTAGTGTTTCTTTTGTTCAGCCATTAAATTCACTTCCTCACACAAGAAATTAATGTTGCTACTTCCAGTTTCTTCAAAACAATTTACCATATTTTCAAATATTTGGTTATGAATAGCGAGTGTCTGTTGTGAACTATCATCATTCTTTCTGGTGAAATTTCCCAAGTTATCAATAAAGTCAAGCAAGTCTTTTAAATGGTTTACAGTTACTGGGAAACTACTTTTACCAAGTTTTGTGGTTTCACTTTTACCAATTGCATATTCTGGTCAGTATTTATTATAACAAAGCTCTCACTAAGTTAAGTGATTAATATTGAAATAAGAGCTAATTTTGTTAATATTAAATTTTAGATTAATGTACTTACTTCTCCTGTAGTCTATCTATTGAAGGTATCGGTTTCCTGACTGTATTTCGATATTAAATGAAGTAATTCGTAAAGGCCGTTAGTCGCTAGTTTGTTTACGTTTTTTAGCCGTAAATATGGCACGAGTGTAGATTTTCGTTTTTGACTAGAGTTATCCTTTCAAATCCTAACTAACAGTGTTTATGTAGTTAAAACTTTCGAAAATAAGTTTAAAAGTTTGTATACATTAGTGTTTATTTACGGATTAGTACAGGTCTTGTGCCAACTTATTGTCTGCTATTGTGTTAAGTTTGCCTATCAAACCATATGTGACAAATGGGCTATTTGCCATAGAAATTTGAAAGAGGGGGTGTTCTGTGTAGACTGTAAGTTATGGTTTCGTGGTGGTAATAAAATGAGGCTCTTCGATGGCAGTGTAAGTTGTGTAGAAAGGACAGAAAAATCGCTGAACATGAGGCAAAAATTTGTGCCCTTAAGGCTGAACTAGAAAACGCGAACTAGGAATTATGTAATTTAAGGGAGGAAAAAGAGACTGGGAACTGGGAAAAAGTAGAAAGCAAAGGGCGAAAAAGGGAAACACTGGAAAAGACTCCAGAAATTCAAAAGTAAATCAGTTTGGGTTGCTATCTGAAGTGGAGGAAGGGCCTCATCCAGATGGAGTTGAAAGTAGGTTGAAGCAGAATGTTAGCTTAAAGAAGAAAGACAGGTCAGGATCAAACCAGAATAGGAAAAGAAGAAGTCTGCTTATAGGCAGCTCTCATGGGAGGAGTGTGAGAAATTAGGTGCGGGGTACCAGGAAACAAGTTTTGTGAAACGAAGTGCTAGCCTTAGGCAGGTGACAGAAAGATCAGCTATGCAATGACTTTGAGAAGGAAGGTCAAGTAATTATAGTTGTGGGAGCAGGAAACACCCTTGCTATGAATCCAAGATACAGTATTAGAAGTGACCTGAATAAAATAGGAGCAGAAACTGGGCACACAAATGTGGCGTCTGTGAAGGTCTTTCAGCGTCATGATCAGCCCTGGGTAAACACTGCTTTAAGGTATGTTAACAGTGAGTTGAATGTGCTGCTCCAGTCACCGACAAAATCTCATGTATGTGTTGTTCCAGTTAATGCTATTGGTAGGTGGGGATACACTACATACGGCCTCCACCTGAATAGGAAGGGGGAAAATAAGTTAGCTTCTCTATTAGCAGAAACCGTAAGGGCGGGGGGCAGTCGCACAAGAGATGATACCTGTGGTTAATTGGTCCAGGCAGCTGGTTTTTTAGCTTAAAGTCAAAGTCCAGACAGACAACAATCAAGATAAATAGAATAAAAGAAACTTCATGTACAGTAAATAGGGGCAAAGCTAAGGGCAGTATCAAGTTACTTCATCAAAATATCAGGGGAATAAGAAAAAAAATAAGATGAGCTATTAACGTGTTTAGCTGGTCTCTAAAATAAGAATGTGATTGATATACTCTGTCTGTCTGAACACCATGTAACAATGGGGATGGATAGTGAACAGTATAAATGGGTATAATTTAGCATTTTAGACTTGTAGATCTAGGATGGATAAAGGAGGAGTTGTCACTTTCATAAAACAAGGGTATGAATACAAAACGCCGGCCGAAGTGACCGAGCAGTTCTAGGCGCTACAGTCTGGAACCGCGCGACAGCTACAGTCGCAGGTTCGAATCTTGTATTGGGAATGGATGGGTGTGATGTCCTTAGGTTAGTTAGGTTTAAGTAGTTCTAAGATCTAGGTGCTGATGACCTCAGAAGTGCTTAGAGCCATTTGAGCCATTAAATACAAAACTATAGAAGTAAGCAAATTTTGTGTTGATTAGCACTTTGAGGTTTCTGCATGTGAACTTCACCTAGATAATGTAGTATTGATAGTAGCAACAGTGTACAGGTCCCCATTAGGAGACTGGGAGCTATTCATTATAAAGTTTGACTCCCTATTTTGCTGTCTGTCAGACAAAAAGGAGAATTTATTAATCCGTGGTGATTTCAATCTACACTTTCTGAGTAATTCTGATAGGAAAAGTGAGGTAGAAGTTTTATTAACAACACATAACTTAGAATCAGTGGTCAATTTCCCTACACGTACAGCACTCTAATAGATAATGTATTTGTACAGAAAGAGGATATAAAACAAACACATGTTTTCCCTGTGGTAAATGGATTGTCAGACGATGATGCACAACTGATTAACTTACAAAACCTAACAGTGTGTCCAGTTGAGAAGCCATTAAGTAAAAGTGTTAGGTTGCTCAACGTGGTATCTATAGAGCACTTCAGCGAAAGTTTAAGAAATGTTAACTGGGGAGATGTATATAATGAGCCAAATGGTAATGATTAATGCAACATATTTCTTAATAAATTTTATCCATTTTTGAACATTGTTTCACAGAGAAAATTACTAAATATAACACCACAAACTTTTAAAGGAACCTTGGTTTATTACAGGTATTACAATGTCTTCAGAAAGAAAGAGAAAACCGTATGAGACAGCAAGAACTAGTAAATTCCAGAAGTAGTTTTACACTATAAAAAGTATTGTAACACTATGGAAAAGTTGTAAGTAAATCAATAAATATGTATGTCAGAGAAGAAATAAACAACTCTGGCAATAAAATCAAATCAATGTGGAATATTGTTAGAAGGGAGACAGGAAAAGTAACCACTGGGGAAGTAATATTACTATTAAAGTACATAGAAGAGTCAGTTTTGAAAAATTTTAGTCAGATTGAGTTTCACCTAACAACCTCTTCTGAAATAAGTAAAGTTATTAAGTTTTTGAAAAATAAATGTTCTGTTGGAGTAGATGACATCTCAAATAAGATATAAAAACCATGTGGAGCAATTATAACTGATGTCCTGAGTCACATATGTAATGCATTACTAACTCAAGGTATTTTCCCAGACAGATGAAAATATACACTTTTCAGGCCTCTCTGCAGAAAGGGGGACACCACAGATGTCAATAATTATTGGCCAGTATCCTTGCTTACAGAATTTTCAAAAATCTAACAGGAAGTAATGTACTCAAGAGTGGTTAGCCATCTCAACGTGGATGGGATACTTAGTAAATCACAGTTCGGATTTCGAAAATTCTGTTCCACTGAGACAGCAATATACAATTTCACTGTCCACATAATAGTTTTTAAATAGTAAAATGTCACCATTAGGAATTTCTGTGACTTGCCAAAGCATCTGATTGTGTGAATCATGACATTATGTTACAGAAAGAAAATACTATGGTGTAAATGGAATAGCATAAGAGTGGTTTAAGTGATACCTACAGAACAGCAAACAAAAAGTTTCTTTGCATGGGTCAAGTGATTTATGGAATTGTCCCACTTCATGTAACTGGGGTAAAATTACATTAGGTGTTCCATGGGGTTCAATCTTGGGCGCCTATTGTTTTTGATATATGTGAACGACCTTCTTTCTTATCTGAAACCTGAAGCTGAACTGACACTCTTTGTTAACGATACAAGCATCATTATTACTCCAGTAAAAGAATATCCAATTCAAAATAATAGAAATAAAGTCTCTGGACATTAATCGGTTTCCTGCAAATGGGCTTACTATAAACTTTGAAAAAAAAAAAACAATACACCTAGTTTTCTTCTGTAAAAATTACAGTTGCTTCAATAAATATAACTCACCAACAGAAGTCAGTAGACAGGGTAGAGCATACTAAATTTTTGGGTGTACATATAGATCGCAATCTGAATTGGAAAGTATTTTAGATTTTCTAAGGCGACTAGGATCTGCAACTTTTGCAGTCAGAATAATTGCCCATTTTGAGGATATACAAATATTTATGTCTCACTGTGCGGAAAGTGAGTCGCAGACATCGACAGTAGGATTGCAGTCAGATGTTGCGGCAGAAGCCAATGGAGGTTTCCTTCCTGATCTCGCATTTTTACTCAGATTTGACGCAGCAGACATACCGTGAGCGTGAGTGTCCGTAATTCCGTTCCCATTTGTAACAAAATTTTAACCCGGAGTTGTTTTGGGGGCACCCTTTTTTTTGTTACATGCCATCGTAGTTGTTCCGCTATCCGATCCTGACGAACTGTAAACTAGTGAGCTGGGGTGACTTGTAGTAACGATGGCTTCGGACTTCTGGCAGGTTGCTCGGTCAGTGGAGCCAACTGCAGTCAATATTGGTTACTTGTGCGTCCTGTCATAGTATGATACACAAGTGTGTGACTACCGTACGAGATAGCACCGACAGCAGCTACCGACCATATACAGAGAAGGGCAGCACAAATAATCACAGGTGTGGTTGACCCACGTGAGAGTGCCACGCAAGTGTTAAAACAACACAATCGGCAGACACTTGAAGAGAGCGCAAGTTATCCCACGAGAGGCCGCTTACGATATTTCGCAGGCGACTGTTAAGCGAGGAGTCCAGAGGCGCTCTCCAGCCACTACGCGTCGCTGCCGTAAGGAGGCTGAAAGCAGAGGCAGGCCGGTCACATCACAGGTCCGAAGTGATCGTCACTATATTTCAGACCAGCTCACTAGTTTTCAGGCCGTAAGGATCTGGTAAAGCAACTACTAAGATGACATGTAACAAAAAAAAAGTACCCCCGAAACAGCTTTAGGTCGAAAATTTTGTTACAATCGGAGACGGAATTTCGGACTTTCACCGTATTTCTGTCGCGTCAAATTTCAACAAAAATGCAAGATTACGATGATAACCACCATCAGCATTTGCCACAGCAACTGACTGGAATCCTGTTAGGACTCTGTTTCTGCACAACGAGACGTAAATAATTCTGTAAATTCCTGTATAGTCTCCTAACCCTGAGACAATACCTGCCTGACAGTTGAAGTTATTCTTCAGTTTCATACCCTGACGGCCTCCGTTGACAGAAATGTAAAATATGAGCGCCGACAGCTGGATTTGAAGTAATGTGAATAATTGTGGCTAAAACTTAACAGCTCATGTTTACAATCATTACTACCTATTCTTTCTCATAACTTGAGCTACACATATCGGGGTAACGCGATGTTTCCACTACTTTCACACGTGCTTGTGAGTGTCGGCGAGCAATTGCACCATAAGCAGCGACGAAAACTCATCGCCATCTGAAAGGCATATACTGACGTCAAACACATCTGCGACGCTATAATTGCTGTATTCTTCAGTAAATGTCTAGGCTAAACGTAGCGTAGCGATATAAAGAAAAATCGCGATAAAACAAAAAATAACGTTATACAAAAAAAAAAATGTCAGACAGTACCTATTGATATTAGCAACAAAAACCACTAATTTCACTTAAATCAGAGGACCTCATTTATGGTATATACATTGTGGATATCGTGTTAAAATTGCGACCATCGATTATCTACTGTATAATAAAATATTTTAACAGAAAATGAAAAAGCGGCGTCGTATATCACTAACAGAGTATATTTAAGTTACAATTCTATTTTTGCAAGGAGAATTTTTTACTTTCATCAAAAACTTGACAACGAAGGTGGGAATATTGCAGGTGGTGGGTTCAACAGTGACAACTTTTTGTGTGCAACCAGTGTTTATGTTTTTAGGATACAAAGATTACATTCACCTTACAAGGATGTGGTATACACTCTCCCACTTAAAACAATTCAGGCTTATGTAGTTTTCTCATACATAAAAGAAGTAATTCTTAAATTAGAAGCAGCTTGATGTGAGGTAGTTGGGTTAGTGGGAGAGAATAACTGAATTTATAAAAAAGGAAATATCTAACTTTAGCACTCCGCCATAAGTAAAGGTAAAGTACTGTCACCCTGCAAGGACTTCTGCAGATCGCCCACTGTACTATTTTGGGGATACATTTCATCTTTTAAAGTGTATTTGTAACAACTGGTTCAATGAAAAGCAGCAGATTCTGTGTTTTCCTGATTTCAGTGGGAGCATGGAAAGAGGTTGAAAAGGATGATTTATTACAATAGAGAAACTCTCTAGCTTTAAAATCTCTGTTTCCAAATTCAATTGAAAGGCAAGATGCTAAACAAGTGCTTTTTAATGATATGACAGTTGTTGCTTTGCAGAGACTAGGCTCGAAGAAAGGAATTCAAAATTTTTAAAGTGCTGTAACATTTGTAAGAATAATTAAACTCCAGTGGTGCACTGTGAATGCGAAAACGTTACTTAAGGGTCAAAGGCTAAGAAATGTTTTTCAGGAAACTGTAACTTCTAATTCCTATCACATATTTGATTTTTTAAAGAGCTTTGTGTCTTGGTTAGGTTTATGGCATGACTTGAATGATAACAGGAAACTTTCTAAAGAAACACGCTTTGCTTTAAGACATACAACAGCTGCTTTGACTGATTTCAGTAGCTACTGGCTGTCTGACAAAAACAGGTCCTATTGGCTCCTTGGAAGAGTATAGACTGACTGTTTGGAATTAAGTGGGGGAAAATACCATATTTCTCTTAGACAGGCTTTTGAAACTGAGCAAAAACCTAGTGCTGAGAGCACAGTCTATAGCAGTTGGAGATGTGGTTATTTACGTGTCATATAGTTTTGAAACAACTTTTGAAACCCAGGAGTTACATGATATCCCAGTACCAGATTTATTAAGTTTGGTGGTAGATGAGAATGTTGAAGGGATAGTGGAGGACAAATGGCTGTTATTTCACTACATATCAGGATACTGCCCACACCAAGTTCTGAAAAAAAACCTCACTGTGAGTATTTCACTGTCAGTATTTCTTATTTCAGATGATGTAAAGCAAGATGATCATATGATAACGGCAAAGGATCGAGGAGGCTTGGCATATCCCAAAGAAGATGTATCATGTGTAGCATATGTTTATTTAACTTTTCAAAAAATGTAAAAGAACATCAAATTTTGTTTCTCCAATAGGGAAATCAAAGGTGTGTGCTTCTAAACGTAGCATCCTGTAATATTCCCAGTGATTTGTTTGGTGGATTTCAATGTAAAAAACGAACATAGTCTTGAATCTATCAGGTGTTCCATACTGCTCTGTTGTGTAAATATCATATTAAATAACCGTATTAAGAGAAGAAATTATGCAGCTATGAAGAAAAATTTAAAAGTTTTTTAAAAGAAGTAAAAACATCATTAAAGCATACTTGAATTTTTTTATTGATATATAGGAGAGTGTATTGGAAATCATATTATGAGGTGAAATAAAAAGTCACTTTTATATTTTTAAATAATTATTCCATTTCTTCCCACCTCTTGCTTTCTGTGTGTGTGCTTTTTTTTCTGCCTGAGTGTGTAACAGAATATCTCTATTATATTTAAGGGTCATGAATGTGTGTTTTCTTACTCATTGATGACATTACATGAATCAATAGATTCCAAAATATTTGCATTGATTTGTGTGCTGCTCTTTAGATGTTTATTTGTATGAAAGAAAATTTTGGTGGCTAGGTTTCAGCTAATTCGGTAATTTTCCATTAATAGAAAATGAACATGGTATGCTGCCTCTATATTTTGCAATTAGTGATTCACATCTGCACCCGTTTCCCAATGAGAGATGCTAATGTTTTATTCTGATGAAACATATACGTTTTAACATAAAAATTCGAATACGTGGACCGCTAATTGTAGCACAAAATGGTGCAAATTAGGATTTATGTTTTGTCAATCTATGAGCCTATGTTAAAATTACAAACTGCACTTAAAAAAAGTCGAAATATTGCAAACATGAGATTTGCAGTGATAATAGGAATCAGTGAAGGAAATTATGACCATATTTATTTTACGTTGTTTTAAATGGTAATTTACGTTTATGCAAGACGCAGGAAGTAATGATACATTCACTTTAATGGACAATCCATTTTGCAGGGCATCCCAAAGTGCAGAGATTGTTTGACTCCTGTTGTGACATCACAACGCATGCTGTGAGGCTTTGTTTCCAGGTGGCAAGCTATATGCTAAAAACTGCACGTCGAGTAACGATCGTTCAGGACAAACATGAGGCTACTTACCGTGCTGCCATCTAGTTGCACCGACTTGCAACAGGGTGTAGTTACATGGCGGACCGGTCGATGGCAGGAGCAGCCGTAGCTGATTTCGTTCCGTTTTCTTGCGTTTTGCAGGAACATGTCTTAACCAATTGAAGTTTTCATAGTTGCATGCATTTCTTACTTTGTTTTATTTACACTCTTGACATATGCGACAGTTAAGTGCAATGATTCGAAATGGTGTAGAAATGTTGTGTACCTCGTTGCAGACGAAATTATGGAAATGAGCCACGAGTAGCGGTGTTTGTTTCTCCTAAAATGTCAGAACTCCAGCAGAACTGGATAGCTCACTGCAATACATCATGAAAATTTCCATGTTACCCAGAATTCAAAGGTAAGTTCAGCGTCTTTACAAGTCACTTAGATTGTGTGATGGTATGAGTGCTTTAATACAGAGAGCAAGAACAACTTGTCCTGTGTTCGTGTTAGCAAGATGTCCAGTTGTTCAGGAACAACGTGATTTCAGTTGACCTGATGCCAATCTATAGCAGAGCTATTTCACTGTATATAGTACCGAATCACTAGTGGACTATGATTTATTTATGCAGCTTTGTAACTCAAAATACCGAGTCATTATTGATCAATTTGTTCTGAAAGTAACTGACACATAGCATCTGTGAGTTAGTGGCAACCTTGCCCTTGGGCATTATCACTTGTAGCTAATAAAATGTTTTTGTCAAATTTCAAGGTCTGCAAGCTCCATTTCGCTGATGACCTCATTCAGAGATGTGGTGAATATTTCTACACATCCACAGGAAAGAAATATTCTGTGCCTCTTCTGAAACCTCGCCTTAGACCTGCAACTGTACCATGGATTCTACCTAACTCTCTGGAGTACCTTTCGTCACCTGGTTTTTCATTGGAAGAGCCTGGAAAACAGACACTAAGTACTAGCTATTGTAGCCAATGTAACAACTTATGCCCAGTATGAACGGGAAAGACATTTCGTAGACTTGAATGTTTCTCTTCAGTGCTTGGAGGGGACCAAGCTGCTCAAAGAGTGGCATACTATAAAGTCAGATAGTGTCATTAGTTTTGCTCTAATAGAAACAACAGTTACTCTTACACTTTAATGTTCTGTTGTGGTGAATACTGGCCCAAGTATGCAGTTACATCTTGGTAATGTGTAACCACAAAACCTGGTACAAGGAAGTTCCCATTAACAATAAACCATTTGAACCTGGTATGCATACCCTGAGTCCAGCAGACCTACAGACAGTAGTAACTTTTAATTACAATATCAAAGACTTAAAATTGTGGCCCAACTCATCGGGTATGCTCTCTTGCAGTATTCAGTATCACATTAAATGTACCATTAGAAATCCGTGTCATCAGTTTTAAGTGTTATGTACATTGTCATCTTTATACCACATATATAACCTGTTATATATATATATATATATAGCTATGGTTTATGTTGCAACGTTATCAAATTAGACTCGGGTGTAATCGATTACGTTTTGTTGAAATACAGAGAATACATTATTAGTACACCTACACATTGTTTTCACTGCAGGAAATATATTGTTACAGCTCCCAACAGATGGTGTACTCCTGTGTGGTGTAATAGAGCGAAATACTGCAGTGTATTATTACGAGTATAATGTTGTGGAAGTCTGCTGCACAGCAGTGGTGTGTTTGATATTCGATAGGAACTCGGAAGAAAGGTAAGCTTCATTTGTAACACTAAAAAATAAAATGAGTTACAGTCCTACAGTCTACAGAAGAAGAGAGGTTATTTCTTCACATTTTTTCGGATATATTATCAGAATCCATATCTATAAATAGGAGCAGGAAAGGAGATAGCATACGCTTATCAAGCCCAAATTTTGAATCAGTTGTTAGTCAGTGGGGAGCTGAAGATGATGATTTCCTTTCAGATTAAAACCGTGAAATTGTTCCTTAGGCAACGGCATGCAGCTCTCTGAGTGAAGGACAACGTAGTGGTGGTGGTGATGATGATGTTAGTGACGATGATGATCGTAATGATGATGAGGATGACGTAGGTAATAATACCTCAGGACAAATAAGCAGTGAAAATGCTACCACATATATTACTCCAAATGGTATGCAGTGGGTATAGTGCCCCCAGTGCCAAATAAAATGTCTGCACATAATCTGGTGAATAAATTTTCCAATCCGTTATGCAGTGCTACAATGTCTGTGAATCGGCTTGACGCAATAAGAGGATTCATTAGATTTGATGACAAAAGAAGAAAGAGGTTAGGTTACAAATCGATAAGCTTGCTGCTATATACTATGTATAGAAAATATTTACCAGACAGTGCAAGAAAATAATGATACCTAAAAGTAATGTCGCTGTGGATGAGCACCTAGTTGCATTTAGGAGCCATTGTGAATTTGTGCAGTATATGCCACACAAGCCTGGAAAGTATGGAATGAAAATATTCTGGATGTGATAAGCTAAGCTGGTTATGCCATTGACAGGACTGTGTACACAGGAAGAGAAGCAGGTTAGTCACCCCACAAAAATGTGGGCCTTACCACAGTGAAGATGCTTGCAGGCAATATTCCTGGTACAGCCATAAATGTTACTGTAGATAATTATTTAACAAATATAAAATTGGCAGAAAATCCGTTGTGACAAAACCTTATTGTAGCGGGAACAATGACGATGAATAAAACAGAAATTTCAAAAGAGATTAAGCCTACTTTGAGTAGAGCAGAAAATAAAAGTCTATTTGCATTTACAAAAGAAATGACGATGGTTCGATTATCACGAAAGAAAAACAAGTGTGTAAGTCCTATGTACCATGCATCATGATAAATCTATAGATGAACAGTATCCAAACCTGACCCCTGAGATTGTGAAATCTTACAACCGAACGAAGGATGGTGTGAATATTATGGATTATACATGCAAAGAGGAACTAAATGGTGGCCAGTGGCTCTGTGGTGCAACATAAGGGATGTACACACTCGAAATGCCTTTATTCATTACAAAACACAACATTCCATGTATCACAAAGCGACTTTCTGCAGGAGGAGACTTTTCATCAAGGACCTTTCAGTGGAGTTGATCCAACTGTTTATGAACAGAAGATCGTCTAACCCCCTTCAACAGAAATCCATATACCTGGAAATGGAGAAGTTTATTACTATTCCTAAAACGCAAAACAGCAGTAGTAACAACAGCAGCACTGTCAGTCATCAGAAGAGTCAATGTTTATTGTGTCCTGCTCCAAAGGACAGTGTTCTGTAAATGCGCAAAACTTGTGGCAAGACCATAGCAGTGTGGTGCGAAACAATTGTAAAAATTATTATCCTTGCTTCCTTATTGATTTGATCTTCGTGAATACTATAGCCACCGATCCGAGAACAGTCTGTGATAATACTGGTGGCTTATTTTTCAGTATGAGTGTTAAAAATAATCGCAGCTGTCTTCTATTATACTGATAAGCTTTAAAACAAAATATTTCTGCGTGTTAATGTCCACAGAATACTTTTCCTATTTAAATTCTCGATTTATACATTATGGGTCCATTGGCCCCAGGGTATGTAAATGTGCAGAAAATATAGGTCATGCAAAGTAGGATTAAATGACTTAATTGACGCCATAGATAACTTGGAAAACCATGAGAGAACAAAGATACTTCAGAAACGGACTACTTACTATTCATAACCAATTATTTGAAAAAAAAAGTTAAATTTTTTTGATAAAACTGAAAGTAGGAATATTAATTATTTTGTTAGCAAGTAAAATGAATAGGTGTCCAAAAGAAGGGTTACAGATACTCGCCAGATTACATTATGTCTTGTAGCATTTTATTTTCAGTATCACCACATACTTACAGGTTTATAAGGAGCGCAAATTGTCTTGCGCTACCCCATCCTAATATACAGCATAGGATTTTTCTGCATTTTCAAACACATTCAGCAGTTGAGCAGCTAGGGGGCAATTAACTGTTGTGTTCAAAACACAAGCTTCTATTTATTTGTGAATCATTCCTTGTTGTTCACTGATTAGTCTGTGATGTTAGTGACAAAAGTTCAATTAACACATGGGCCACGTCATTCTTTGCTTCCCCTTCTCAACTGTCAATTGTTTACAATCTTCTTTGTAATGACACACAACCCCTTTTTTAGTTTAACATTTCGTTCACATATTAAAATGTGTCACATACCATTGGATCGATAAAGAAGATCCAGATCAGATAATAAAGTGCCCACAGTTTGAAACTGTTTCACAAAGCAAAGAACTCCTTATCACGAAATTTTCTGAATGACATGGAGTACAAACAGATAACAAATTTTTACCAAAAAAATTAAAGTATCTGCATAAAAACAACCTGGAGTTCGAAAATTTCAAAGTTGTGCTTGATATTTTCAATGAGAGGACTGTTCAACGTTTGGTAGCCTTGGGGGAACATCATCTTACTGAAAGTTTCGAGAGTGCTGCTAAAGTCATCAAAATTAATTTGTGCATGGCGAAACATTTTTAATATTGAAACTTCCTTGCAGATTAAAGCTGTGTGCCGGGCCGAGTTTCGAACCCGGGACCTTTACCTTTCGCTGGCAAGTGCTCTACCAACTGAGTTACCCAAGCACGACTCACGGCCCCACCACCAAACTTTGACTGTATAATCGATTTCAGAGAGGATCAAAATCAGTCTGTTCAGAAATACTTGCTTTTTCTTACACATACTTGTCAGGGCGCTGTGCAAATGGTGTTCTTAAGAATTTGAGACATGACAGATGTAAAACATATTTAGAGAGAGATTATATATTATCAGCATTAGAAAGCAATGCAGGTTAATGAGGTTATTAATGTTGTTATTTCTGCTTATTCGGTTGGTAATAGCTTGGTCGCCCGAGAACTTCAACACAGCTTCATTAGATGCCCTTCCCAGGGAAATTTACTTTTTAATTCTAGATGCTGATGAAATTAAAAAAAAAAAAGACTTTTTGCGAAGGGAGTTTTCTTATAGTCAGGTATATCACATAGACGACAGAATTCTTCAGCGGGTGGTAAAAGTATCGTTTAATGTTTCTCAATAATTAGCGATAACGGTAATAACAGCAAAGAGGGAAAATTGTCAACTGTAAAGTAGCTTGAAATAAATTTTGTATCAGGTTAACAAACATTTACATTTGTCATTTTCCTCTCATTCTTAATTTTCTCTTCTCAATACGTGTAATTGCGTTGTTAACACTGAAAGTACATAATGCTAAGCCTATATTTTACTTATAAACATTTCATTTCATTAACGGCAGTATGCTGGTACATATTTGACAGTTCTGATCACAGAGACAGAGGGACGTGTCAAATTTATGAAATCTTTCTTTTTGCTTTTTTGGTTAAATCTTGGTTACATGAGGGTCTACAATTAAACTGATCCTGACGACAACATCGATACGATCTTTGGTGAGTCTTTTATGTCTCAGTGAATTATATTTTTGTCGAAGTAATTAAGCTTATGGTTACCAGAATAATTACTCCATCCAATCTGATAAGTTTTACTAAAACTATCTCCATCACGTAGAATAACTTACAGGCTGTGGCGTATGGCGGTTTCACTCCCAACGTTTTTGTTAACAAACGGTAAAATTCTGTAAATGGTCTCAAACATAATAGAATGAAATCAGAGAACAATGCAACCAGCGTAACATGCATTTTGCACAACAGCATACAGGAAAGGCATAGTGTCTCTTTAACCGATAAAAGAGCGGCACAGTTTCATTGTAAGTGGCACACAGATTGATAGTCGAGAACTAAGTCTCGTGATTTTTTTACACTTTCACGAAAGAACTGCAGGCTATTGCGGCAATCAGCGACGGTCTATCAGCAATAACGTCACAGTTGACCGTGAGACCTGTGTATCAGAAGCTGTGGGCTCAACCCTCTGAAATCTTCTGCACGCCTGGCTATCGAGAGCTGAATGAGACGTCGGACTGCCTAGTTATGTCGTTCGTCTCGCCCTCAATCAACATTTTTAATGGGCTTAAGTTCTCCATTCATCGAATTCTATTCCAGTATCGAAAGTGCTCTGATGCAACAGAAAGAAATTGAAGCACGTTTTATTATGTTACACGTTACAAGGGAAATGATCACCATTGTAGAACATTTTATAGCGCCTTTATTTTTTCTTGGAGAGTAATTCTGTCTTGCTCGTTGGAAACGCGTCAGTTATAGTGCTTCTGGATTGCGAACTGATTAACATATTGATATTACAATGAAACTCTGTATGTTGAACACGATTACCTAATTTTTAAATAATGTTCACAACATTGCATTCAATTCCTCAAGTTTCCTCATTCATCTGACATAATAATAAGAAACAACTCACATGCAAGACAACGTATTCCTTTGCTCTGTGTCAACAGTATAACACATACAATTCAAATGCTTGGACCACGTTGCAAGGTACAAACCACATTAGGATGTACCTCTCCAAAAATAACACGTAAATGAATAATAGATTTAGTTAAACGCTTTTTATTTTTATTTTTTTACTTCATTGTTATTTTAACACCTGAACAATCAGGTAGGCTGGCAGCAGCACAATACGCCGCTCTTCAGCCGAAGAGAGTGCAATGAGATAAACAGAGAAGAGACATCACATAGAAGACGACGGGAAAAAACAGTAGACACATGAACATAAAAACACAAGAAGCCATTCACACTTGATGACAATCCACACGACGAACTGTTGACACGATGCACAAACACTGAAGAAGGCGATGGCACTGGTGAACGATGGAGTGTGACGGTGAAACACTGAACACTAAACATGACGGCACACACGATACACTGACGGCGGTGATCGCCGGCGCGCGAATGTCCACTGAGCGTATGCGAGTCCGGGGACCTGCCAATAGAGGAGGAGGAGGAGGAAGGGGAGTGGGAGAGCGAGATGGGATAGCAGAGATGCCACGGGCAGGGGAGAAAGGGGGGAGGGAGGAAGGGGGAAAGGAAGCCCGGGGGAAGAGGGGTGGAGGGAGGGGACAGGGGAAAGGGAAAGAGAAGGGAAGGGAAGAGAAGAGAAGGGAGGGAGGGCGCCGAAAGGAAAGGACACCGGGAGAGGGGGGCGGGGTAGGGTCAAAGTTGATAGGAGGGGTAGATGGAGGGGACGAGGACATCATCAGGGAGAGGGAGCTGGCAGAAGCCACCTCGGGAGAGGGTAAGGAGGGTGGAGAGATGGAGACCGAGTGGGACATGGGAATACAGGCGCGGCAGCGGGCGGGGGTGGGAGAGGAGCGGGGAGACGAGCGGGTGAGGAGGATCGAGTTTACGGGAGGTGTACAGGATCCGTATCCTTTCAAGGAAAAGAAGGAGGTGGGGGAAGGGGATGAGATCATACAGGATCCGCGTGTGGGAGGGGAGACGGATGCGATAGGCAAGGCGGAGAGCATTGCGTTCAAGGATTTGGAGGGATTTATAAAAGGTTGGGGGCGGCGGAGATCCAGGCTGGATGGGCATAACAAAGGATAGGGCGGGATGAGGGATTTATAGGTGTGGAGGATTGTGGAAGGGTCCAGACCCCACATACGGCCGGAAAGGAGCTTGAGGAGACGGAGTCGGGAACGTGCCTTGGCTTGGATTGTACGGAGATGGGGAGTCCAGGAGAGGCGACGGTCGAGGGTGACGCCAAGGTACTTAAGGGTGGGAGTGAGGGCGATGGGACGGCCATAGACGGTGAGATAGAAATCAAGGAGGCGGAAGGAAGGGGTGGTTTTGCCTACAATGATCGCCTGGGTTTTCGAAGGATTGACCTTGAGCAACCACTGGTTACACCAAGCGGTGAATCGGTCAAGATGGGATTGGTGAAGGCGTTGGGAGCGTGGCAGGGTGGGGGCAACTGCGAGGAAGGCGGTGTCATCGGCAAACTGGAGGAGGTGGACGGGGGGCGACGGCGGCGGCATGTCCGCCGTGTACAAAAGGTACAGAAGGGGGGAGAGGACGGAGCCTTGGGGCACACCGGCAGAGGGGAAAAAGGGGTAGGAATCTGTGTTATGGACAGTGACATAGGAAGGATGGCGGGAGAGAAAGGAACCGATCAGACGGACGTAGTTAATGGGAAGGGCAAAGGTTTGGAGCTTGAAGAGGAGTCCGGAATGCCAGATGCGGTCATAAGCGCGTTCGAGGTCAAGGGAGAGGAAGATTGTGGAGCGACGGGAATTAAGCTGTTCGGAAAGGAGAGGAGTGAGGTGAAGGAGAAGATCGTCGGAAGAGAAGGATGGCCGAAAGCCACACTGGGTGACGGGAAGGAGGCGGTGCTGGCGGAGATGCTGGTGGATGCGGCGGGTGAGGACAGATTCCAGGACCTTGCTGAAGACCGAGGTAAGGCTGATGGGACGGTAGGAGGAGACGGCAGACGGCAGTTTGCCAGGTTTAAGGAACATGAGGATACGGGAGGTTTTCCACAGGTCGGGGTAGTAACCGGTGGACAGGACTACATTGTAGAGCCTGGCCAGGGTGGAGAGGAAAGAGACAGGAGCTTCACGAAGGTGATGGTAGGTGGCACGATCGTGACCAGGAGCGGTGTTGCGGAGTGTATCAATGAGATCCTGTGTAGTGATCGGGGCATTGAGTTCCGTGTGTGTAATGTTGTCCAAGTACTGGAAACCAGGAGTGAGGGGAGGGACAGAGGTGTCAGTTCGATCGCGGATATCCGGGAAGAGAGAGTAATCGAACTGGGGATCGTCGTGGATGGAGAAGACATCGGAGAGGTAGGAGGCAAAGTGATTCGCCTTACTAAGGGTGTCAGGGAAGGGGTGATCATCGTGGAGAAGAGGATAGTAGGGGGAGGGTTTAGTTCCGGTAAGGCGACGGAAGGCCGACCAGAACTTGGACGAGTTGATTGGTAGGGTTGCATTTAAACGGGTGCATGTCTGTCGCCAGTACCGGCGTTTCATAGCCGCGAGCAAATTACGAACGTGTCGCTGGAGTTCCCGGTGGCACCGTAGTGTGTCCGGGTCACGCGTGTGGAGGAAGGCACGGTAGAGACGACGGGATTCACGGAGGAGGAGAACGGCCTGTGGGGGTAAGGTACGACGGTGGGGGTGGATGGCGACAGTAGGAACGTGGGCCTCCACAGCCTCAGACAAGGTCTGCTGGAGAAAGGAGGCGGCATGGGTGACATCGTCAGGGTGGTAGTAGGTGAGAGGGTGGCTATCGACCTGGGTGGAAAGGGTATCCCGGTAGGCATTCCAGTCGGCTCGGGAATAGTCGTGGACATACTTAGGGGGAGGGTCAGTACGAGGGTCGGGGCGAGGGCGACGACCGTCTGAAACGGTGAGGAGGACAGGGAGATGGTCGCTACCAATAGGCTCCAGGACATCCACCGTTATGCGGTCAAGGAGGTTGGGGGAGGAGAGGATAACATCAGGAGTGGAGTTGGATTCGGGACAGGTATGCTGGGGGATGGGGACGAGGTCGCCTTGAAGGGTGGAGAGGAACCGATGCCATCGCCGTAACTGGGCAGTGGAACGACTATGGATGTTGAGGTCGGCGGCGATCACATAGGAGGAAAAGGTTCGATCGACGTGGGAGAGGAAGTCGAAGGGAATAGGAGCGTTGGGGCGGACATAGATGGTGGCGCAGGTAACGGTAAGGCCGGGGAAGAAGAGACTAAGGATCAGGTGTTCGGTGGGGTCGGAAGGAGAGGTTGGAGCCGAACAGGGATCTGGCGGTGGTGACCAATGGCAACTCCGCCACGCGCAATTGGGAGGGGATTATCGGAGCGGTCGAGGAGGTAGGGCGAAGTGTGAATGGTGTGGTTGGGTTGGAGGAAGGTTTCATTAAGGAGGAAGGCATCCACGCGGTGGGTGGCAAGGGTGTGCAGGAAGAGGTTCCTGTTGGCGGGGAGGGAGCGGATGTTGTTGAAAAGGATACGTTGCTGTCGCGCCATGATAGCGATTTAGACGAGGGTGTCGAGGCAGGAGAAGGTGAAATGGGCCTGGTTGTTGGAGTAGGTGGCGTACATCTTGAGTTGGAAAATGGAACGGGCGTCGAGGGAGATCTGTTGGAGGGTGTGTGGGCGCTGAAAGGGATGAACATTTTGGAGGACGATGGTAAGGAACCTGATGATGTCCTCAGCGGTGGGGGGGGGGGACGAAGGGAATTGCCAGGAGGGGTGGGGGCGTCCAGAGGACGGACAGGTACGGTGAGTTCAGGAGTGGTTGGAGGGGGTCGGGCTTTACACTTTTGGGAGTAGGTGGGATGAGGGAGATTGTAGGTATTACAGGAGGGAGGGGATTGGAGGTTTGGGCACTGCCGGAGGGAGTGCGCTTGCGGACAATGCGGGCAGGTGGGGGCCTCGCGGCACTCAGCTGTGGGATGCGCATTATAGCGCAGACACCTCTGGCAGTGCAGGGATTGAGGAGGGGAACGGGAAGGGTCGACCTTGTACCGCTGGTGGAAGAGGAGGGCACCCTCCTTCAGGAGACGGTCAATGGAGGGAGCGTCATCAGAGAAAACCCGCATAAGGCGTGTGGGGCCGGCCGAGTTGAAAATGCGGCGGACCGCCCGCACCTCCAGTGTGGGATGGGCCTTGAGCTCCGCCAACACCTCCTCCTCCGTGATCGATGGACTGAGCCGCGTGATCACGGCGGTGAGGGTCGGCGGGCGATGCGGGGGTTGGGGCTGGCGGATAGGAGATGGAGAAGGAGCAGGGGTAAGGGAGGCGTTGGGACCAAAACAGGTGACGAGGAGACGGTAGAGGATGTCAGTATGGAGGGTTGGGCTGGGGGAGGAGATGAGAACAGAATCCCGTCTGGGAGTAAGGAGAGAGATAGGGGCACCAGGGAAATGTTGGCGGAGGAGGAGGGAGAGGTTCTGGGCCTCGAAAAGGAAGGATCGGGACGGGACAGGAGATATTTGTATAAACTGGGGGGGGAGGAAGAGGAGGAGGAGGAGGAGGAGGAGGAGGTGGGAGCAGGGCCAGGCGGGGAGACATCCATGGCACTCTGGGGGGGGATGGAGGTCGGGGCGGGGCCTTTTTGGGAGCGGAGGAGGTGGAAGTGCCACTAGGGCGTTTGACGGCGGCAGAAGAGCGGGTGGTGACATTAGGGACGGGAGCGATGGGGAGGTGGTGGGAAGGGACAGGTCCCGGCGTGGACGCAGCAGTCGGCGCCGGAGACGGTGACGGTGAAGGCGATGGTGACGGCGACGATGATGACGGTGGTGGCGGTGATGGCGATGGTGACGGGGAGAGCTGGGCGTGGACAGTGGCCCGACGGGCCACCACCCTAGCCGGAGCTGCTGTGACAGGCTGGGGGAGTGGGGGGAAAGGGTCAGAACGAGATGAGCGAGAGGAAGACAGGGGAGAGGGGGCGACAAACAGCGAGGGCGAAGGGAGAGTGAGGAGAGGGGGATGGAAGGAGGGGGGTGTGACTGAGCACACCAAGTTATAGTAGTGGAGGCGGCGGAAGGTGAGGTATAAACGATGGCGGTGGTGGTAGGGGTGGCGGTGGTGGTGGGAGCGGACATGACGACAGGAAGGAAAAACGCACAGCACGAAAAGGAAAGGACACAAACTGGGAACAGGCGAAGACGCAGACGGACGAAGACCAGGGTCGGACGACCAGGGTGGACGGCGACGGCGGCGGCGAGCACCGGCTGGCGGCGGCGGCGGCGGCGGCGGCGGCGGCGGCGGCGGCGGCGAACAGACGGACGGACAGCAGGCGGCGTCGGCGGCGAACAGACGGACGGACGGACAGCAGGCAGCAGCGGAGACGGACAGCGAGCAGGCAGGCGGACGGACGGACGGACGAACAGCTACAACAGTAAGCGGCGGGCAGACAAACAGACAGACGAACACAATCTTCGAAAGCGGAGATTCCAACCAGAGAGTAGCCCAGGCTTCGGAATCTGGCGCCTTCGAATGAGAGGATCCGACCCTCTGATGTGTGCCTGCAATGCAAGAGCTGTACGCTATATGGCATTTGCCACGAATTAAGAGAACGATAAGTACTGTAAATCCTCATTCCCTTAGATCAAAGTCTTTAATTAACAAGAGATACGCTGTTGCTGAGTTGAGCTCTACTTCAAATACTTCCCGACAAGACGTCAAAATGCGAAATAAACGTAACTGCCAGCTGTCGTCTGCTGCTGGACGGCGAACGGCGGGCCACACAGCTGTTGCCTGGTGTCGCCAACAGATGGCAGCGCGGTAGTCAGTACGGCAGTCCGTGTTAGTTAACTATGTAGTGTTATCACCTGTTCAAAAATGATTCAAATAGCTCTGAGCACTATGGGACTTAACATCTAAGGTCATCAGTTCCACAGAATTAGGACTACTTAAACCTAACCAACCAAAGAACATCACACATAGGCATGCCTGAGGCAGGATTCGAACCTGCGACCGTAGCAGTCGTGCAGTTCAGGAATGAAGCGCCTAGAGCTGCTCGGCCACAGTGGCCGGCATTAACACCTGTATGCAAGAATGTCCACTTCTTTACTGATACATTAGTTCCCCACTAAGGGGCAGGCTGACAGCACATAAACCACTCTTTAAAGTTCAGGGGAAATAAAACGTACTGTAAATTAAATAAAACCATGGGTGTGAAAGCTGTTTCTTCTTTTAATGCATATCTTTTCTACATCTACATCTACATCCATACTCCGCAAGCCACCTGACGGTGTGTGGCGGAGGGTACCTTGAGTACCTCTATCGGTTCTCCCTTCTATTCCAGTCTTGTATTGTTCGTGGAAAAAAAACATTGTCGGTATGCCTCTGTGTGGGCTCTAATCTTTCTGATTTTATCCTAATGATCTCTTCGCGAGATATACGTAGGAGGGAGCAATATACTGCTTGACTCCTCGGTGAAGGTATGTTCTCGAAACTTCAACAACAGCCTGTACCGAGCTACTGAGCGTCTCTCCTGCAAAGTCTTCCACTATTATCTCCGTAACACTTTCGCGTTTACTAAATGATCCTGTAACGAAGCACGCTGCTCTCCGTTGGATCTTCTCTATCTCTTCTATCAACCCTATCTGGTACGGATCCCACACTGCTGAGCAGTATTCAAGCAGTGGGCGAACAAGCGTACTGTACCCTACTTCCTTTGTTTTCGGATTGCATTTCCTTAGGATTCTTCCAATGAACCTCAGTCTGGCATCTGCTTTACCGACGATCAACTTTATATCATCATTCCATTTTAAATCACTCCTAATGCGCACTCCCCAATAATTTATGGAATTAACTGCTTCTAGTTGCTGACCTGCTATATTGTAGCTAAATGATAAGGGATCTTTCTTTCTATGTATTCGCAGCACATTACACTTGTCTACATTGAGATTTAATTTTTCATTCCGTGCACCATGTGTCAATTCGCTGCAGATCCTCCTGCATTTCAGTACAATTTTCCATCGTTACAACCTCTCGATATACCACAGCATCATCCGCAAAAAGCCTCAGTGAACTTCCAATGTCATCCACAAGGTCATTTGTTTGTGAATAGACAGATGTAACGGTTATTTCTGCAGTACCACAGGGGTGTGTCATATTCCTTTACCTTACACACTATGTAAATGGTGTAGGTCGATGCTTCGTGTGACGTTCATGTCACATCCCTGCCGGCGTTTATTACATTTTTGTTGCTATGTTTTAATGCACGATGTAGGAAGATTTTGCTCCAAGAAGAGAATCTTTTATCACCTGTATTTATTGCTTACATATTAATCCACAGCTCTAGCGGTGCTGATGACGTTTCTTGCAGCTAGAACATGTTAATAACAACATCTGACGGTTTATAAGACGATTGTGCCTCTCTTTCTATGACAGCTGTACCACTCGCAAGATAACTTTATGGGACATGTCCGTCCAATATTGGTTTGCGGTCAGTATTATTTCTTATTGCCAGCAATCAGTTATTTACGAAAGATTATACCTAGTAGTAGGGGATTTGTGATAAGTTCCCCTTGGGCACCAGGCTTGTAAAGTATATGTTTGTGCTCTGACATGTGCAAAGGAAATGACTGTGTCCAGTCGTAAGGAAGGTATGGATTTGACGTGGAATACTGTGATAGCAAAGCAAAGAGTATGTCAAGTCATAATAATGGTACAGATATTTCAATTTCCAGAGCCACAGCTCTCAACGGGGTGTATTTCTGATACTTTGCTCATTGTCGAATGTCAGCCAATTGAGGCCGGGATCGTAATATTTGTTTGTAAGTAAAGTGACGAAACATATATGTGTCCGATTTCGTAGGATGTTTCTGTCTGTGTGTGCTCGGCGCGGCGGTGGCTGTGGCCTGTAGTGGGAATGACCCACGTCTGCCACTGACGGCAGGAGCCCTCCGAATGGAGAGGACTGTCGTGATGCGGGAATGTAGTTGTCTTAACCGTGTCGTCCTCCAGATAGTCAAATACAGGACTAAAACTTAGTATGTGTTGGACAGCTTTTGTGATTGTGTGGAAGTTTGAGAAGATTCAATAAGGACATGAGTTTGCACTGGACAGTTATTCCATCCTGTGTAAACTGTCCGATTGACTGCTTCTTCACATTTCCCGCCTTTATCTGGTTGAGAGAAGATCGATTGAGGTGTGTGTTGAGCGCACCTAGCAGGTGAAAGGCGGGTGGAGGACACGTTTGCTGGTTCTGTAGGCATGAGACACACCTTAGTTGACTTTGTAATTTATATGGATGATTTGGAATGTTATACCAGAGACATCGGTTTTCGAGAGGTTCGCAGATGGTATAAGTTTCTCAGTCGAATGTAAAAAAAAAAAAAAAAAAAAAAAAGAAAAAAAAGAAAGGAAGAAAAACTATAACGATTTTGCTCATGCAACTATATGAAAATGGACTTTGTCTATTTTCGTCGAAAGAGGACGTTTATTATTGTCGATGACGTTTTTTTTCTTTTTTTAGTTGTTGCGCTATTATAGGAGTCGAGTTGATCTTATTTAGTCCAGTGCAGAGCGGTGGGTGAGTTCTCTACGAGACCGCGGCTCCCCTCGTTCCCAGCTTGAGCGTCATGCGCGACATTAAACAACAGTGCTTCCCATCCTACAGAGAGAGGCCTGTTGGAGGCTTTGGGGACCTGTGTACTCTGTGACAGCTTGTCGCTGCAACAGCGCCCCAAAACAATAACAGCCAGCTGCGACACCAAGATGCATTTGGGAAAGCTGCCGTTTTATCTCCTATTGTTTAGTTAAGTAGACCTGCTTATGTACTGGCGAAGGACCATCATCTCAAGGCGGATGGCACATGTCCGGTGCAGTAGCCTCCTCGGTCCTTCCACCCCACAGGCGGGTTTTCGGCAGTTTGTGGTTGTACATTGAGGAGATCACAAGTTCAACTACCGCCTCATATGTAGTCTTTTAGGACGACGATTTTCCCCAGTACACATGATGCATTATGACCTGTTGAGCACGAGTGCTGGTTTGTTTCGCGACAATTTCGAAGTGTAATTAGAGTTGTGGAGCATTTTTTCCATCAGCTGTGATAGCGTGTATTGGCTTCGACTACCTGGGCTCTAGGGTGGTTTTTAGTAGGTGTGTGTAGTGAACTCTTATGTCAAACAGCGATATATGCTAGGTGCTTTTTTGATTTCCTCTCTGTCAAACACCAGCATCTAGTCAGTTGAACGTGTTTCCCACCAAAAAGAATTAATACAGTACCTCCCACCCCAGACTTTTCCCTCCTAATTTGTAGGTGAAGGGTAGAGTTTGAGTGTTTCCGTCACTGGTTTCGAGTGGTATTGCGAAATTTTTTCCAACCAGGATAAGACCAGTTGTATGGTATATTTACTTTATGAGCTGGATTGCAATTTTAAGCCATCCTTGTGCAGCACTATGGATATAGCTGTGTAATTAGGACCAACCATTGTCATTAATTACGTAATGAGAGTCGATATATCAGTCAGTTTCCCGACCAAAATAAATGAAGTACACTAACCTAACATTCTTCTCCCGCATCTGGACAGTTTCCATGTGTTGGGGGGTGCACTTATGCTTTCCATCCAGTAGAATCAGGTTTCGAGTCCCTGATAGGTTACGTTTTTTACGTGCACTGAGCGTCGGTGCTCTGCACTGTTTTATGGTGTTTAAGCATTGTGAGCGTGTTTGGATAGCATTACACATTCATTATTTCGTTGATCTACGAGCAGTTTGCATGTCTGTATGCTGTGTGCTGGATTATTACGGTTGTTTACGAGTTTTGCGTCTCTGCAGATCAGAGTACTGCATTATTTACGAGTAGTTTCCTGGTCTGTAAATTGTAAATTTTGAACCAAAGCATGTCAGGGTTACTGTTTTGTATCAATGTAATAAATAAACTACATGTAGTCCGCCTCTAAATAAATTTATCAAAAAATAAAGTGCCTCCTTCCTCTCACCAGCAGACCAAAACAGGCTGATTCCTTATCCCGCAAATTTTCCCCTCCAGACCGCTGGGGCGATGAGGAGGCTGGGTCACAAGTGCAGCCAAGAAAAACACGTTACGTCATCATGATACTGTGGTCCTACGGACTGAACTGCATGATCATGTGACCTATAGCGGTGCCCTCTAGCAGTGAACTCGCCAATTAGCTCAGTTGTCTGGTCTGGGGGATTGGAAGGAGTTGTCTCTTGTGTAGTGGGGGGTTTTCAAATGTTTTCGAAATGTCAGACAATTCAAGCAGAGACAGATGTTTCCATGCATTGTGTTATGCAAAGCATTTATTTGCAGGACCTTATTCTTCTTCCTCTTCATATTTTCATGCATTAATGCCCGCTTCCATTCTTCATGCATTTGAGCTGTGGATGCAGTCCTTGGCTGGATGAGTGCATGTAAGACAGCTATTACAACTCCCCCTGTCTGGCATCAAAATCTCGCTAGTTGAACACACGCTAATTCCACACCTATAGGTCAACAAGCGCTGATATCTCAGCCTCTTGTGGTCATAGCACTACACTAAGCCACTAATGCTGGAGGTGAATAACTAATTTAAACAAATTTCGACAGATTTATACAAATTCGAACAAATTTAAACAAGAATGAGAATGTGCGCTGATATGAAACATTCTGGCAGATTAAAACCGTGTGCCAGACTGAGTTCCTCATTTAGAGTCTTGGTCTGGCACACATTTTTAATCTGTCAGGACATTTCAAACTTATACAAATAGAATGACATGAGCAGACTCTAGTGGGGGCAACAGCATCTTATCCCCCCCTTATCCATGAGTAAGTTCTTAGAGCATAGTTCCCTCCAAATTTCTAAATCCCCACCCATTTTCCAACAGGATGACACACCATTATGCAACAAAGACGGAAAGGGGGCGGGTGGCGACCCATAGAAGCACATAATTCAATTACCTGAAAAAATCTAATTTTCCGAAGATGGCGGAATGGCAGGGGGGGGGGGGGGGGTGCCGTGGTACTTCCCTGCCAAAAGCCGCCATCTATGATATTGGTACTCATGTCATCAGATGACGTCATTGCCGTAATCTTGGATGATGTCATGCTCTGTTGCCAAGTCTACAGGCCGCCATCTTGGATGACTTTATCGCCGCCATCTTGAGTACATTTGACAACAATGGAGAGTGGGGTGGTATGAATGTTACCCTTCTACACATGGATTCATGGGGTTGTTTCCATACCTGTACGTGTATGAGCAGAACTGCAACGTGAAATGAGACTTGTCCAACCAAACAACGTGTATCCTGTCATCAAAAGTCCAATGTCAGTGCTGACAGGCTAATGGCGATGTGTAAGGCTTTTTGTTCTGTGGTCATCAAAGCTGCACGATTGGGCCATCGGCTCAGAAAAACAATATCGATGATGTTTGGTTGAGTGGTTCGCATGCTGAAACTTGTTGGTGCCCCAGCATTGGAATCTGCAGCAATTTGCAAAGTTGCACTTCTGTCGAGTTGAACGGTTCTCTTCACTCGTCGTTGGTCCCGTTCTTGTAGAATTTTTTTTTTCCAGCTGCAGCGATTTCGGAGATTTGATTTTTCACCGGATTTCTGATAATCACGATACACTCGTAAAATGGTCGCTGGGGTAAATGCCCACTGCGTCGCTACCTCGGAGATGCCGCATCCCATCGCTCGTGTGCCGACTGTAACATCATAACAACGCGCCAGGCACTTGTTGTCTTATATAGGCGATGCCGACCGCAGCGCCGTATTCTACTTGTTTAGGTATCTCTGTATTGGATACGCATGCCTATACCAGGTTCATTGGGGCTTCAGTGTATTCGCAATACGCTACATCTGTTTGTGCTGAGGCTCCTTTGTTGCTTCCTGCGTCGACCCAATGCAGGTCTCGCTGCCTTTCGCTACAGTCCTCTACCGCCGTGACTTCTCTGCATACAACGGCATTACACGAGTAAAGCCTCATGGAACGTCTGACGATATCTACTAGGTTCTCCATATATATCGTGAAAAGTAACAGTCCTACGACACTCCCTAGGGGCACAGACAAAGTTACACGTATGTCTGACTGGAACACTGAGTTCTGTTTGCTGGAAACTCTCCAATCCAGCCACACAGTTGGCATCATATTCTGTACTATAGTATTTCGTTGACTATCCGGCCGTGGGGAACTGTGTCGAATGCCGTAGAGAAGTGAAGGAACGTGGCTGCCCCTACCTGGGCGTCCGCATCTGCTGCTCTCTGCGCCTCGTGGACGAACGGGGCGAGCTGGGCTCCACACGGCCGTCGTCTCCTGGGCCCACCTCGGTCGCTACACGGGAGACTTCCAGTCCCCAGAAACAGTCCGCGAGCATGACGCGTGCTCCAAACTTCTACAAGAGACTCGCATCAGGGAGACGGGCCTATAGTTTTGTGCGTCTTTTCATCGACCTCCTCGAAAGACTTATGGCGCACTGCTGCTAGAATAGGGACAAGTTTCACGAATTCTGTGTAGAATCGAACTGGTGTACCGTCACGTCAAGTGGCATTCCCCATGTAAGAGCGATTTCAGTTGCTTTACTGTTCCTCTGTTACTTGTTTGCATAGCTTTCATTTTGTCGTTCGTGCGTCGCTTAACGGGAGTAACTGCAATGTGATGTTTCCTCTTCAAAACATAGATATGCACATGCTGACCACATCTTAATCGTGAGTCCAAGGAAATGCGTGAATTGGCGGAATACGAGAGCCGTCGAGTGAGTAAAGTGGCAAACTGCATTTGCGTGAGTAATGCTGAGTATTATCAGACGAAAATTACCGTGGTTCAAGTTCGTAATAATACCGAGAAACTGAGTAGCCAGTGTGGATAACTGGAAAGCAAAACGTAATAACATTTCATCACTCGCTCGCTAAATGTATGCTTCAGGAAAAACCCATCATGTCCACTATTGTCTCTTCTGATATAAGAAAATTGTATACGAATCTCACTTTTGCAGAAACTATTAACATCAACAGACAAAACCTTATTAGGTATAAAAGAATTGCATCTGCAGAAGCAATACAGCTAATACAACTTTTAGAATTATCATTGTCTTTCAACTATTTCCAATTCAATGATAAGTATCAATATCAAGAACAAGCTTTGGTTAGGAACCTTGACAGATATTTTCTTCAACAACCTTGAGAAAAAATCTTTACTAAATACCAAGTATATGGGAAAACACAGTCTATTTTAAGCGATACGTTGATGACACTGTAGATCCTCACCCAACTCCTGCGGCAGGTGTTGCAAGAGAGGCAGTCTGGGTCACGTCACAGTCTAGTCTTAATGTTCCGAGAGTGTACATTGCTAGAAGAGTCAATCAATACACTGCCGCCCCCTACGTTTATCTCGTGAAAAGACCATGAAGGTAAAACTGGAGACATTCACCACAGAAACAGAAAACGACAAAATGTTAAGTTTCCTTGATTTCACAATATATAGACGCAACAACCAACACCAATTCTCCATTTTCAGAAATGTGAACTCCACCAGCACAGCCATTCACAAACGTTCTAATAAACTCATTGCTCACAAACTAGCCAGTTTTCAATACAAGCTGCACAGCGTGAACAAAACCCCACTCACTGAAAACAACTATAACAATGGATTACCGACGATCAGACAAATAGCTGTACAGAATGGATATGGTACAAAGGCCATAGGTAAATTGAATCACAAAATTGAAAGATAATCAGAAAGGACACCCAACACATAAAAACAAAAGCCTTCTCACCAACTTACAAACAAACAGAACACACATATGAGCACAGATGAACAATAAACACCCACAACAATAAACAACTGGTTCACTCTCATGTACAACAACAAGGCAACATACAAAAAAACAAGGGTTAAAACTAGCCTACAGGACAGACAACTCAACACAGAGAAAGCCAAGAACAACCAACAAAAGACAGACAATCACAACCCATCTGCTATTTACCAACTAACATGTCAGGATTGCGAAACAGTTTATATAGGACAGACAAGCAGAAACTTTAATACCAGATACACAGAATGCAGAAGAGCATTAAAAAATAACTGCTGTCATTCCACATTTGCTGAACACATTATGTACAAGATAAATAACCCAACAGACAACAACACTGTCTTGAAAATTCTCTAATGCAGCAACAGAACCCAAAAAAAATAATAATAATAATTGAAGAAAAGTGTCTAATACAAAAAGCCGTAGTTGAAGGAAAACAAGCAATAAATGAATATACAGTTTTCTGCAATGGAACTCTGTTCTCTACCCTCAAAGAATTATTAGATAACACCAACCTGTAGAAACCCCCCTCCCCCATTACCCTTCACACAAACACACACACACCACACACACACACCACACACACACACACACACACACACACACATGCAAGCTTCCACATAGAATTAAATAATCTCAGGCATAGCCATAACAGTTTCCAAATCGTACTTTTTGCTATACAACTTGTCTACATTGAGTTCTATATGGTTGCAGATGACAAACTGTGAAAGAAAACAAGGACTGTAAAGACATAATACCTCATGAAAACTACAACACGTGGTAAAAAGTAATGAATACATAATGAAATGTCCTTCAAAAATTTGTAATTGCGATTTCAAAAAATAATATGTGGAACGTCCTCTTAGAAAAATTTGTACAAGACTGTGCTTAAACTGACACACAATATTTTTTAGCGCAACGCAATCTGACTTTCAAAAATCTCTACAAAAAAATGGCCCTGACTAACATTAACCTATACCTTTCACAAATCACTTACCTCACCAAAAATCGTCGTTACTCGCTCTACTGCAATACAGCGATCGCCACTACTGCCAGCTAAATAAAAGATTCAAACTACTGAAGGCACTAACTACTAATAGGCATAGTTAGCAAATGCAGGATTTTGATAGAGAACAAACAATGTATTTACCTCAATAGTGTTCAAAAGTCATAATATACATAGCAGTTCATGACATCCAGTCTTACAAATTTCAAAACTCCGCCATCTCTCTCCCCACATCCACCACTGCTGGCGGCTCACATCCAACTGCGCAACGCTACGCGCTGTTCACATCCAGCTGCCCAACACTACAATGGCGAGTATTACAACAATGCCAACCAGCCACTGACTACACACGGCACAGCCAGTGATTTTCATACAGAGCGCTAAGAAAACCTAAACAGCCTACTTACATATTTACGTGTGTACAAACAGCAAAGAACATTCTTTACGTCTAACAGCCATAAAATAAAAGCCCACTGATGTTGCTGCAACTGTAGTGAAATATGTTTGGGTTGTGAAACAAAATAGTGTTTTGTTAAAGGCGGACCCCAGCAAAAATATTAGTATGTTCAGTTACTTAATATTCACATTTTCTCCATGAATCGGCAAGCGGTTACATCACTCACGGTGGTGAGAATACATCACCGTCATACCAGATTCTAAAACGCATGCGGAGTCGGAAAAGTTTTCTTTTGAAAAGTGCCGTATATTTCCGTTGATGGCTGCATTTCTCGCGCAATTGTACACAATTTTGCCATTAAATCGTCCACTTACGCGACGTATTTACAAGCACCAAATTGACCGTCACATTTACATCCTCGGATTACACTGCAAACCACTGTGAAGTGCAAGGCAGAGAGTACTTGGAACAGCAACAAGTTTCGAATTTTTTTCCCGTTCCGTTCGCGTACGGAGTGCGTGCTGTGGCCGGCCTGACTCTGCCTTCAGCCTCCTTACAGCAGCGACGAGTAGTGGCTGGAAAGCGCCTCTGGACTCCTCGCTTAGCAGTCACCTGCAAAATGTCGTAAGTGGCCTCTGGTGCGGTAACTTGTGGATCTCTTAAAGCGTCTGCCGACTGAGTTGTTTCAACACTTGCGTGCCACTCTCCCATGGGTCAGCCAGACCTGTCACAATTTGTGCTGTCCTTCTCTGTATACCTTCAGTAGCCGCTATCGGTGCTATCTGGTATGAGACCCACACACTAGAGTATTGTCCTACGACAGCACACGCAAGTGTTTCCTAACCAATATCGACTGCACATGGCTCCACTGTCTGAGTACCCTGCCAGAGGTCTGAAGTCATCGTCACTAAATGTCCGCCCAGCTCACTAGTTTTCAGTTCGTCAGGATGAGATAACGCAGCAACTAAGATGACACGTAACACAAAAGAGTGCCCCCAAAACAGCTCTGTGTAAATTCTTGTAATAACTGGGAACGGAACTTCGGACGTTCACGCTCCCTGTATGTCTGCTGTGACAGATTTGTATAAACATACAAGATCAGGACGGAAACCGCCATCGGCTTCAGCCCCTCCATCTAACTGCAGTCCTACTGTCGATGTCTGCGACTATCTTTCCGCACAGCTAGACTTAAATGTTTCGATTTCCTGTGTAGTCTCTTAACGCTGAGACAGTACCGCGCTGACAGTTAAAATTATTGCTGATCATCATACGATGACGGCCTCTCTGTTGATGGAAATGTAAAACATGAGTGCAGGCTGCTGGATCAAGTTAAAGTAATGTAAATAACTGTGCCTAAAACTCAACAGCGGATATGAATACCTTTCTTAAGTTCTCAGAGGGTATCAAACTGCACAAAAATTGGCATATTATAAAGTCAGATGGTGCCTTTAGTTTTGTTCTAGCAGAAGCGACAGATATTTCTACACTTTTGCGTTTTGTTGTGATAAATACTGCCCAGAGTACATATTTGGTAAAAGTCAAAACACTAAACTTGGTACAAAAAGTTTCCTATTAACTTTAACCCATTTAAATGACTTATTTGACGTTATTGATGATTAGGAACATTTCCCCAGAATGAACAATAGTAGTTCACAGCAAACTACTTGCTATTCATAACCAATGATTTGAAAAATATGGTAAATTTTTTTGAAGATACTGAAAGCAGCAACATTAATTGTTTATGTGAGCATCTGAATTTAATGGGTGTGCAAAGGAATCATTACAGATACTCGCTAAATTATATTATGTTTTGTAGTATTTGATTTTCAATATCACCACATGCTTACAACTTTATAAGGAGCACACACTGTCTTGTGCTATCCCATCCTAATACACTACATAAGATTTCTCCACATTTTGAAACACACTGAGCAGGTGAGCAGCTAGGTGGCAGTTTTCTGTAGTACACAACACAGAAAATCCAGTTCCTTTGTGAATCAGATCAAGTTGTTTCACTAATAGTTGACAAAATTCAAATGAGGCTTTATTTGTACTTCACATTAGATAATATTTTGGAATCTGCAGCCAGTTCTAAAAATGTGGCAACTAGAGCTCAGGTTTTTATCCCTCCAGTTAGCAACATGAATGGTGAAGAACAGTTCACTCTAATTAAGAAAATAGTTTTTAGACTACATGCCACTGGTTTTAATTAGCCTGTGTTGTTAGTGAGAATAATTCAATTATCAAATGGGCCACATCATGATTTGCTTCCCTTCCTCAACTATCAATTGTTTACAAACACCCTTTTGATGACACACAATCTTTCTTTATGTTTTATATTCTCCTGACATATTAAAATAAGTCACAAACAACTGAAACGATAAAAAGATAGTGATGAGGAAATGAAGTACCCACAGTCTGAATAAGTTTCAGAAAGTATACAACTGCTTGTGGCCAAGTTCTCTGCAGTTAAAAAGCTACATAACGTTGAGTGTACACAGATAACAAAATCTGCCAAAAAATCTAATTCAAAGTCTGTTTATAAAAGCAACATTGAGTGACAAAATTACAAATCGGTGCTTAGTAGCTCGAATGGGATTGTTGTTCATTATTTCTTAACCTTGAGGGAACATCATCTTACTAAGTTTTGAGAGCACTCCTAAATTCATCAAAAATTATTTAAACATGGTGGAACTTTTTAAATGTTACCTTACCTGGTAGATACAGACATTTCAAGAATGTTCTGCAAAAACCACTTTCCAACACAAGTGATGATGGTATCAGATATTTGAAAGATATGGAAATGTTTCCCTGAGTGCACATATGGATTATGCAATAACACATATTCAGTCATATCAGATACCATTTACATTCTAGAAATGACCAAGTATTGCAGTGAGGGCTCCAAGTTTAACGATGTTCTGCCACTAAATGTTCAGATGATCTAGAAGCGAGATTTGGAAAACAGCTTACAATGCAAGAATCCCAATAATAGGTATCATTGGTATTTTCAGAAAGCTATTTGACATTCAATTCAAGCTAAGAATTCAGACCTTACTGCCCTGGAAAATTCCATCATCTGCTCTTGGAGAAGTTGGAATAGATTCAGATTCTTTTAAAACTGACTGTAGATGATGTGACCTTACCTCCATCACCACCAACAAACATTTAGAGTATAATCGATTACAGTGAGGAACAAATTTAGTCTGTTCAGGAATACTTGCCTGTTTTCACATACTTGTCGGGGTATTATGCCAGAGCTGTTCTTAAGAAACTGAGATATGAGAAATCTAAAACATATTTGACGAACATATAAGAAAGGTGGACAGAAGTAGGTCGTATTATCTTAATAATGAGGTAGTTACTGCTATACGTTTTGCTTGTTTGGTTGCTATAAACTTGGTGTCTAGAGAACATGGACACAGCTTCATGATACGCTCTTCACAAAGAAATTTACTATTGATGTAATTAAAAGAGAAGACTTCTTCCTAAGGCAGTTGGCAGTTTTCTTGTAGTTGGCAGTTGGCAGTTTTCTTCTAGATCACACAGATCAGAGCTTTCTTTGGTGTATAGTAAAATTGGATGTAATACGCTTCTCAATAATTATGTTAAAAAAATTTACATAGCCATAACTGTTTTAACAGCTAAGAGAGAACATTGTCGACTGTAAAGCAATTTGGAATAAATTTTTTGACACGTAAACCAACATTTACATTAGTCATTTTCTCCTCTATCCAAATTTTCTCTTACCGATATGCGTAATTGCATTTTGAACACTGAATGTCCATAATAATAAGCCTATATTTTACTTGCAATGATTTCGTTGCATTAGCAGCAGTATTCTGGTACATATGACACAGACATATGGACGTATCAGATTTATGAAATCTCTCTTTTGGCTTTGTTGATTAAAAGTTGGTTACATGAGGGACTAAACTATCCCAGCGAGAATATCGATACGATCTCTAGTGAGTCATTTATGTCTCCGTGAATTACATTTTTGTCAAAGTAATTAAACTCGTGATCACCAGAACAATTACTGCATGGCACAGTTTCTTTGTAAATGGCACACAGGCTGACAGTCGAGAACTAAGTCTGTTATGCTCTCACGGAAGAAGTACACGTTCTTGCGCTGATGCTGGTTTGCAGCGACAGCCTAGTGGCGGTGACGTCACAGTTGTGATTTGTTTCTTGCGTCTTCGTTATCATATTCTCTCTTGAAGGATGCTAATGGTAACGTCTTTGCGATAAATTTTCAGCGCCTCGTAACCATGAAACGGCATACCGCGGATTATAAAATATGCTGTTTCATCTTTAAATTGTAAATTACTGACGATAACAACTCACTCCCGAGAACACTCTTATACGAAGACATTAACCGTCGATAAATCATTATGTGACTTTTATTATAGCAATGATTATAATAAATCATTCCAAGAACGACGTTTTTTGTAAACATCGCGTACGCGAAGATAAAGTCCTGTGGAAATGAAATGAAATGAAGTCCCATGCTTCCTTACAGAGCGTAGGGGAACGATGCGGGAGACCCGCACCGCCTTACTAGGCAAGGTCCTAATGGAGGTGGTTTGCCGTTGCCTTCCTCCGACCGTAATGGGGATGAATGATGATGATGAAGACGACACAACAACACCCAGTCATCTCGAGGCAGGAAAATCCCTGACCCCGTAGGGAATCGAACCCGGGACCCCGTGCTCGGGAAGCGAGAACGCTACCGCGAGACCACGAGGGGCGGACAAAGTCCTGTGAGAGGCCCATATTGAACGCAAACGAAATTCGATAGCCGATCATGCGGTGGTCGATTTTTGCGTACGACGCCAAAATGACGTCACGTTTGCAAGAAGTAATGTGAAACAACTGTCACCGCATTTGTTGTGAAGAAAGCAATATAGGCAGAGATTTAAATACCATGACCTACTTCATAATGTTTCATTTTGAAGCAGTCAAATGATTCACAGCTCTCCAAAATAATTTTTTTTTTCGTTGCCAGGGAAGTTTGAACGAAAATGGGATATTGTTATGATACTCATTCCGAGTATATTTGTACTTTTTCCAAATTGGCTCTGGTTTTTGAGATATAGGTTATTTGTGGAAATGAGAGTTTCATGTGGATAATATCGACTGCAGGGTCCATATATGGTGTAATGTATTTGCTACCTGTTTTTAATTAGCGATATTGTACTACCTTTATTAAACAATTGTGCTCAGGGAGTGCATCTGTGTGGTTGAGGATTACATCACGCAAACATCACACTGTCAGCATGTGTTCAGTCCTGTTGTGCGGTGCGTGTGTTGAAGATATTGTGGGTTGTGCAGATTTGAATTCGGCGGTACTCGACATTCATTTGTTGGCTGAGGTAATCCCCGCAACAGCCGATAGGTAGCGTTCAGTGTAAACAAGAAAAATGGCGATGGTCGAAAGTCACACACATGTGCAGTGCAGCTTCAAGGAGATAGAACCTTTTCATCATGACGTAGTAAATAAGAGGTGAGTATTCATTTCACACAAAACAATTAATGATGTTTGTTGGATGCGATTGACATGCAAATACGAGAAAGTTCTGCATAATATGTAGTATTTGTGCAATTTTATTTTAGGAAAACATGAGTTCTTCACGCCGTTCTTCTTTGCGTGAACCATCCAGATGAGTTCTGCTACATTTGTGGTGAATACGTTCTTCAAAAGAACAGGAAGAATATCACTCCTTTTGTGAAGGAAGCGTATCTGGCATATTTCGGAATTAAACTTGGAGATCAAGACAAGGCGTGGGCACCCCATAAAGTTTGTAAATGCTGTGTGGCGTGCTTACGGCAGTGGACAAAACGAAAAAGGAAAAGCTTAAACTTCGGAGTGCCTATGGTATGGCGAGAGCAGAAGAACCATACAGATGATTGCTATTTTTGCATTGTTAATGTGAAAGGTTTTAATAGGTTCAAAAAACGAAAGTGGAAATATCCCGATTTGGAGTCAGCAAGAAGACCGGTGGTGCACAGCAACGATGTTCCTGTACCAACCTTCACAACATTACCCACGCTAACATCATCAGATGACGATGTGCACGGCGAGGAATGTACAAGTAGTGGTTCGGAATACGAAGGACGTGAGACACAACCCCAGCAGTTCGACCAGAAGGAGCTCAGTGACTTGATACGAGAACTCAATCTTTCAAAGCAAGCATCAGAACTCTTAGCATCCAGGCTTAAGGAAAAGAACTGTCTTCATGCAAGTGTTAAAATAACAGCTTACCGGACGAGAGAAGAAAACCTTCTTCCATACTTCAACCAAGAAGAGGTTATAGTGTATTGCAGCAATATACCTGGACTTTTACTTGAATTGGGGCTGCCGGAATATAGACCAGAGGACTGGCGTCTCTTCATAGACAGTTCCACTAGAAGTTTAAAATGTGTTCTCCTACACAATGGCAATCGTTACGCATCTATTCCAATTGCCCACTCAATAAAACTTTGTGAAGCATATGCTAACATCAAGATGGTTCTGCAGAAAATTCAGTATATGCAGCACCAGTGGTTGATTTGTGTTGATTTGAAAATGGTGAACTTCTTGCTTGGACAACAAAGTGGATACACGAAGCATCCATGTTTTATCTGCATGTGGGACAGTAGGGCAAAGCACGAACATTGGAAGCAGAAAACATGGCCTCCAAGGGAACATATGGCTGTTGGTGAAGCAAACATCATTAATGAACCTCTGGTTAGTAGGGACAAGATTGTTCTTCCACCATTACATATTAAGTTAGGACTAATGAAGCAATTCACCAAAGCTTTAGACAGAAATGGTAATTGCTTCACATACATCTGCAATACGTTCACTGGACTCAGTAGTGAAAAACTTAAGGCAGGAATATTTGATGGTCCTCAAATTCGCAGGCTCATCAACGATACCAATTTTACAAGTGTCATGACTGTCACTGAAGCATCGGCCTGGAACAGTTTTGTCGCTGTTGTAAAATGTTTTTTGGGCAATCATAAAGCTCCCAATTACGAGGAACTGGTCAAAAACACGCTCACTAACTTTCAAAATTTAGGAGCTAACATCAGCATAAAATTACACTTCCTTCACAGCCACTTGGATCGATTTCCTCGTAATCTAGGTGATTTCAGTGAGGAACAAGGAGAGCGGTTCCATCAAGATATGAAAGGAATAGAGGAAAGATATAAAGGAAGATGGGACAGGCATATGATGGCAGATTATTGCTGGAATCTGCAACGTGACTGTTCTGAAGAGACCTATGAAAGGAAAGCGTGCAGGAAGCCGTTCGTCATGGACAGAAATTGATATACTTATAGAGAAACTTTTCAATTATGTTTTATACGTGGACAAATGCCTATCAGGTTTTCATAGAAGCTATTTATAAAGATTATTTTCTTTTTTCATTGTAGTTTGTAGCGCTTGAGTTCAGTATTAGCAATTTTTTCTAATTTTTTGAATAAATCATGCATTATCTCAAAAACTAGAGCCAAACTGCATAAATGGTTGCTATATTCGTCCTCAGCACCACTAACCCATCCTAAAGCCACTCAAATATCCTTGGCAAGAAAATGAGTGTTGACCAGTGATAATTCTTTCTGTTTACAGTGGTGAAATGTTATTTCAAGCGATTAGTTACTGTGTCGAAATAAACACTGTGACACAGCTAGTTGCAAGTTCATGTCAATTTTGGAGTAACATTGCACCAGCAAAAAATTACCACTATTATAGTACAACGATTATTCAGAATTGGGGCATTATAATTATTTTAATGATTTTTTTATGTTCCCCTTGATTTACAGCATTTGTTAATTAAGTAGCTAATTCGGAAGCCAGTGTTCTGAGGATCATAAAATATTTTACACAAAATGACTGCCATCAATAACATTGTTCCTAGGCGAATGTACGTATAGACCTAGCACAGCTGAGGTCAGGCAGTCTCCGGCTGGGGGTAAATGGAGCAACACGTGTGTCTATTGTCGTGGGCTGTGTGCCGTAGTACGATAACAAACATTCTGAAATATTCGCGCTATTTGTGTACGGTTGGTTTTCTTCAACTCTGGGCTTCATTTGTGACTTTTGTGACAGTAATTAATAATTAACTCCAAGTGGAAAATTCGTGATTATTGACTCCCATGAACAGTGACCGCTTAGCAGGGCAGTGTTGATGGACATGAATATTTTTGTGCGCTATCTTAATTGTTTCGTGTTCTCTAAATGTGTATGAGGGCAGTGATATGGTGAACTAATAGGTTAAAATTTTGTCACATGTGAATTTTTTTCAGCTGCTGGACTGTGTTGTGTGATTACTAACTCTGGGACAATTAACAATTTATGAACCTGTGTAGTAGGTAGTACTCTGCATTCCTTCGATTCGAACTATATGTGAGACACAAATCTGGCCATATCGGTGAACACTTTACACTGAGAGTGTAATTAAAGATTAAAGTGTTTTAAGTCTACGTCTAGTGTCGACCACAATATTGCTATTGACTATTAGTAGAAGTAACATCTTTCAGGAAATTCTGGAGTCAGTGCAGCTATCGAGAAGAACAATAGAGGCTTATGCAGAAGGAAGTAGAATAGTTCTACACTCTTCCAGATTATTCGAAGAGTACTGTAGGTGCAATTATAAATAAGCTTAAATATTCATTCTAAGCCTCCAATAAACCGCGAATTAAAACAGCACTGTAGGCTTACTATGTTTTTCTTTTACAGACTACAGAATGACAGAAACGTGTAAAACCAGGTTGTCAGGAATATGGCATGAAACCAGTCATTCGAATGAAAATCAGAAGATATTAGAAGAAATTACTTCTGGACGAAATGGACACAGGGTAGCTGCAAGAAAATATTACATTCCAAGACAAACCATTCTGAACAATTTGAGAAACAAGAATAACAGAAAAGCTGGATGTCCCACTGTTCTTACCAAGACTGAAGAGAGATGTTTTGTAAGAGATTGTATCAGTGTCAGTGATACGGTTCTTCCAATATCAGTATCTGACTTCAGGTGCATGGTTAAGTCATATCTTGTTACCAGAAAAGGAACAGTGGACTGCCTTGCAGATAATATGCTTGGATGGGCCTGGGGAAAGGCACTGTTAGAGAGACATACTGTAGTTCTGAACTATCTCACAAATTTACAGTCAATATTTTAACGAAGGGGCTGCTGTAATTGAGAATGTAATCGATATCTTTTTTAGAGAAACAAAAAGCCGAGTTTGAAGGCGGTCCTGCTGAAAAGTTTACAGTTTTGATGAAAATGTGTTTCATGACATACCAGCAAAAGAAAACTCTTGTTTCGTTGGACATGTCGACGTCTAGAGAAAACTGAGGACACCTCAAAATCGTGCTTCACGCTCATGTTGTTTTGGTATTCGGCAGGAGAATTCCTTCCCCTTTATCTTATTGACAAAGGTAAGCCAAAAATGGACTGACTGGATCTACAGTCATCTCCTGCAACGCAAATGAACACAGCAGAGTGGGTGGCTAGAACAGAGTTGTTTCACGATTTGTTTCAAACTCACTTCCTCATGTTTGCCCCAAAGAAGGACTGAGGGAGAGTAACTATCGAAGACAAAAATTCAAATGGCTCTGAGCACTATGGGACTTAACATCTATGGTCATCAGTCCCCTAGATCTTAGAACTACTTAAACCTAACTAAGCTAAGGACATCACAGAACACCCAGTCATTACGTATCGAAGACATTCTCTCTTCTCACACCTCAATGAAAACTTGGGAGCTGTGTGAGAAAAAGAACATAAAGTACAAATGAATTCCACCGAACGCTGTTATGTTTTGCAAGCTTCAGATGTTGTTTATTTTTCTTCTTGGAAGAGATTCTTTGTTAGTGGAGGAAGAAACAGCGTTTTCTGAAGGGTACATTTAGCGGCACATTGGCAAATATTTTGTGTTTAGGTGAACAGACAGCTACTACAAATTTAGTGAAACGATTGAGAAATTTGGGTATTACATGCGATGGGAGACTTAGTGTATCTCCCTGTTATGCTAGAAAGAAACGGCGAGAAAAGCAGTCAGACTTCAATGTGAGGATCGTCAAAACGTATATGTTCCCCATAGAACCAGGTATGATATGGACATTGTTTCGGGAGAGGATGTGCATCAAAACTAAACAACGTATTTCAGCCATTTTTTATTTAATTTAAAATACTTTGGAATTCGCCTAAACTTTGAAGAGTGGTGTACATGCCATCAGGCTGCCCCTTAGTGGGGAACTAATGTATCAGTAAAGAAGTCGATATTCTTCCATACAGGTGTCAATACTACATGGTTAACCAACACGTACTACCGTGAGCAAAAGACTGACTACCGCTCTGCCATCTGTTGGCGACGCCAGGCAACAGTTGTGTGGCTCGCCTTTCGCCGACCAGTAGCAGCCGACGGCTGGCAGTCACGTTTATTTCGCATTCTGACGCCTTGTCGGAAAGTATTTGAAGTAGAGCTCAACTCAGCAATGATATATCTTTTGTCCTTTATAGACTTTGAGATAAGGGTACGAAGATTTACAGTACTTATCACAAGAATATTTAATACCAGTTATGGTAATTCGTGGCAAATGCTATATAGTTCGCAGCTGTGGCAATGAATTGTAATTTATAACTTTTCTTTTGAAATAATTTTTGAAGAGAGCAACCAATTGTGGTTTGCATCTCGTATCGTGAGGTGAGAATATGTCCTGTGTGTTCAATGTTGATAATGTAGAGCAATGGAATAGTGATGGATAAACTGAAACACGTAACTGTTTCGAAACAAATGAAACAATACAATGTAATGTTTCGATATGCTGTTTCGATACAGTTTTTGTTTTGTAATCTAATAAACCTACACATTTTATCATCTTGACTGTCTACTCTGTACGTATGTATGTCCATATAAACACAAATGAAGTGCGAGAGCGCTAGTGATGTCTCAGAAAGCATGAAACGATCACTTAGGCGTCTCGGTAGTTTCGTATTTCCTGCAGCAAATGCGCTGCTTTCGTGTCGTGTGACTTTCATACTTTTCAATTGGCTGAGGACAGCCATAGCTGAAGACGGAAGAGTCACCACGAACGGAACTGAAGGTGGGAGCAAACTGCAGAAACAACGGATATGCTACTGGGATTCCCATATTCTAATAGTATGGGTAATATACCCATCCTGCTAATTTCCATTCACACAAAGGGAATCACAGTGACTATAGACTCACAAATAATTCGAATAAATAACAAAATATAACAGAAAAAAATTTTGTCTTTCAAGGTGTTTCGAACCGTTACTATAAATTCGCCATGCTTCCCAGCCCTTCCCGTTCACCATTACACTATCAGTGATACGTCAAACAGATTGCTTGCAATTATACCTACATCAAATTTATGTATATGTCTAATACCTGTCACTCTACGGCTTTTTTTATTCAAAATGTTGTAGGCTTACTTGCGTTTCTTAATGTGATTACTGTATGTGAACAGAGAAGCGTATGTTATAAAAAAGTATAATTTAACTGAATGATTTTCACATTTTTATTATTTTGAATGTGAATAGTATGCGTTGTTTTATTGTTTTGTTAGTGTTTATAAAGCAGATGTTACGCCATTTCGTAATAGGACAGCCAGGACACAATTTAAACGGAGTGTGAGAAAGTGTTTTATTTCGTAGCACTGCGTCCAGCTGTTGTTCCTCTGTTTCGATAGATTCGATTCGTAACTGGCAACAGATATAAAAGGATATATGCAGAACATTCACACACACTGCATATCTGAGAACAATGATCACATTCACTGAAAAGGCGGTACAAAATTAAAAGAGAAAACTTGTATCATTCATATTCTTTCGTCGTGATGGTGGGAAGAGCGGGTCTCGAGAACGAAATCAACCAGAGATTTAGTTTACGGTGCCTGACTGCGTTATAGCTGCTCGTTGGCCTGTGTAAAACGTGGGACACACACCTCGCTTCATACCTACGACCATACAGATACACATATTGACGGCGCAGGTATGATGTATTACACAGAAGAGATTTCATTTGACCCTCATAAATTATGAATGGGCATAAATTATTAATTAACCAAAACACGTTATAAAATACAAGTGATAAATGTTGTACGTTATAAATACATGTTATAAAATATAAAATGTTATAATTATGTTCCACATGTCCTAAACCACTGGAGCAACTTGCAGTACACTTGGCACATATATTACTCACACATTGGCCCGAAAAAAGAAAAATCATTTTGACCCTCATAAATTATGAATGGGCATAAATTATTAATTAACCAAAACACGTTATAAAATACAAGTGATAAATGTTGTACGTTATAAATACATGTTATAAAATATAAAATGTTATAATTATGTTCCACATGTCCTAAACCACTGGAGCAACTTGCAGTACACTTGGCACATATATTACTCACACATTGGCCCGAAAAAAGAAAAATCATGTATAGTCCATACACATCATTTGCAGTGCCAATGAAATTTTTAGTGGTTTAGGTAAACTATTCACGCTTGAGTTACTGCATTCGCTTTTTTTTTGTTGATTGTGATTTTAAACACCTTAGACAAAGGCGGGCTGTCAGCAGCACAATACGCCTCTCTTCAGCCTAGAGTTTGACAAGTAGTACATAAAGGTGGCACAGAGTAGACAGTAAAAACGGTGGGCAAAAAATGTAGACACTAAAAATCGAAAAACATGGAGCCGTTCACGCTGGACGAGACTGCATTCGCTCCACAACTTTCGTTTTAAATTTTACATGTCGAAGTTACTAAAAATTCACACTCATAAGTTTTCAGGAAATTTAGGAATCTGTTTGCGGCTATGGGAAATTATTGTATACTTTTTAGTCCGTTTTAAGAACGTTTTATATTAACGCTATTTATTTATGTTTTTTAAATTTTTCTGATAAGAAAAGCACGCAACGTTTGTCCTTTGCATCCCGTTTAGTTGTAACAGGAGCTGCAAGGGGTAATTGCCGAGAATCCACGTAGTGTACGAAACGACGCGAGATGGCAGCAGCCTGACGAACGTAGTACGCAGCGTCACCGACAGGTGGCAGGCGCGAGCAGCAGGACGGACTCTTCCCCACCTCCTGCAACTTTCTTGGACCTGGCCCTCCAGGTCAAAAAGCGACGTCACCGACAAGCCTGGAGAGGGGACGAGGAGGTTCTTTCTTGCTGGAGACTGAAATTCTTTTCTTCATGGTGAAAAAAGGAGAATGAATGAAACGCTGTTGCAATTTACAAGAGTCCAACCCACACCCACCCACACACACACACACACACACACACACACACACACACCATGGTTTTTTTATTGTAACAGCAACAAATTTTGATGTATTTCAATCAGGTTGTGTTAATCTTGTCCGCTACCATAAGCCACAGCAGCCTTGCGTTGGCTCCGCCAACCCGACCTCGTCTTGTGTTACTGCCTGATTAAGAAATATTTCAATTGTTAGTTGTGCATTGCTGTAAATTTTAAAATCGCTGTTAACTTCTGTTCCAAAACGCGATCCAAGTCTTTGTTGCTGTCCCACATGTGCAAATTTTAAAATATTGTCAGAGGCTGAACTTGTAAAACTTTGAATATCGTTACTTTTCTTTTTGAAAAGTTGCTAATTTCTGTCTGAGAAGTTGCTAAACTGCTACCTCAAAACGCGCCCTCAAGTTATTTTAACAGTCATCCTGAATGTGTAAAAATTTCTCTAAATCAGGGCGACGTTTCTTGTTTAAGGTTTACTATCTAAGGAGTGATTTTCAAATTGTTATAGTAATTCTCTGTCTGTAATAGTAGTGCAGACAGATTCCCCAGTTGAAATCTTACAGATACCTAAAGAGCCTCTGAACTTTATTTTTATGAATGTTAGTTCACCTTGTTATTTTAGAAAGGTATTAATTGTCCAAAAAATCTTGTTGTAGTTAGACCCTTTTAGTTTGACTTCCTAAAATCTACTTCACAGTAACTTTTGACTTTTATCTCACTGATGTTTTTAGGTACATCTTATTAAATAAAGGATTACCGACAATTTTGAAGCAACAGATGGCCTTCTATAAACTCAACCTGGGACGTCCCCTGAGAATTCAACTATGTAACAACAAAGGGTGGACACACTGACATTGAAAAACAACTTGGCTTCGTCGTAAAAGGCTGAATCTTTCAGAGGACTATATATGTTACTTTAGTGAGAGAAACAGAAGTGCAAGCTCATTTGGGTGTACATCAGGCTGCAAAATCTCTGGTAACGTTTTCTGGTACATCACGTCTCATATTTCGATAGTGTGCCAATATCTCTATCACACGAAGCAGATTTTATAATAATACATTAAGAGTGTTATTTCTCAAAGCATCACAATAGAACAAATCACATGTATTGCTGAGCAAATCACCAGAAAACTACATGAATCCTGCCAAACCTATATCTGGTCTTCTCCTCACGTGGAAGCGTTAAACTAAATGAGTCACACAGAAGGGGAGTTCATCGAATAACCGTCATTCTGTCTTTTGTGGAAATAAAAATTCGTGAGCACAGAGTGCGACATGTTTGCTGTCGTTCCACGGGGACAGACGTATGAAGGATAGCCTTCGCATTAGCATTGCGAGTTGTGGAGAAATTAAGTTAACTCGGTTACTACATGTGTAACTTAATACAACAAAGGGGTATCAGTTGTTGAAATCAGTGCATGATTCCAGCTACAGATGAGATACAATTGTAAGCGTCTAATTGACCTTTACTGGCAGGGATATCTGCATTAACGATGGACATAGATTTTTTGTTTCACTTTCATTTGTTTAATTATACAATTAGTTTTTTCTTTCCTCTCTTGATACATAATTTTTCACTATATCGCTTATGTAAGTAATATTTTTCAATAATGATGCTTTTTTTATTAAACCTACCATACAACTTTCAAAGTTCCATAAATACATCCATTTGTGAGAAGTTAGTTTCCAGCGGAGGAGGGTGGGGGCGGCAAAGTTTTTGCTTCTCTGCTGAGGACACAGGATCAGCCCCGCACTGCTCTGTGTGACGGTTTAGGAGGGAATCGGAGGCGAGGGCAGTGGGTGCTGTTGGATGGTGACGAAGTGTGCATTCCGCATTAGTAATGTGTCGAGTTAGTCCTAAGCATTTCACCGTCAGAAACAGTGCAACACTGTCGGTTGCACGTGGAGAGTCGGAAACCCGGGCGACGGAGGCGCCGGCCGCTCAGCCACGCAGCCTGCAGAGCCGTGTCACCAGTCGCGGTGCTGCGTGGAGTACCGGCAGTGTTCAGGGTGCGCCGCGGTTCCGCGCTGTGCGAATTACGGCGCCGTCAGAGCTCTGAGAGTCTGGGACATGACGCAGCGCCACCTTCAAACGAAGCCTCACAGCGCACGCCTCAGGCAGCTGTGACGTCACACGCAGGGGTCATAACAAACCGAACCCTTTTAGTCTTTTTCAAGTCCCACATGGTGTGTTGTGCTTTGGATCGAGTGACATTTTAGATTGTGACATTTTAGATTGTGCTAAGTAAGTTACAGCGTTTATCAGAATGCCACAGAGGTGTTACTTGCCAAATTGCAGAGGCAATTACAAAAATGGTTCAAATGGCTCTGAGCACTATGCGAATTAACTTCTGTGGTCATCAGTCCCCTAGCACTTAGAACTACTTAAACCTAACTAACCTAAGGACATCACACATCACCCAGTCATCACGAGGCAGAGAAAATCTCCGACCCCGCCGGGAATCGAACCCGGAAACCCGGGCAGGGGAACTGAGAGGCAATTACAGCAACGGGCTAAAGTTTCTGTATTATATTTTCCGTCTGATGAATCTCTTGGACTGAAATTAATCTCGGCTGTTCACAGAAAACATTGGATGCCTAGTAAACATTCAGTTGTAACCATCGTTGCTTTTTTTAACTACTACAACATCATTACATAAATCGTAACGCATAATAGATTTTATCCCGAAATGTATTACGAATTAAAGCAATACATAATCCCACCCATCTTAACGATCATTTTCATAACATCTCTAACAATCAACTATACGCTTCTTTTAAGGTCTGTGAGCTGCATTTCAACAAAGAAAGTATATTAAGTAGTACAAGTATGTGCCACCAAAGAAATTGCAAACTGTTAAGAACATCATTGGACCGTCGACACTTAAGAAAAGTTAGATTAAAGAAAGAAATGTTAGGCAGGGGCCTGCATTTGTAAATTACAGTGTCATAAGGAGGAAGCTGCTTGTTTAGTTGCATCTCATTCTATATTATGCTTTTCTTTTTCAGATGCTATACCTTCAAAGTTACGGGGATGGCCTTCATATTTTTCCAATACGCCAACATCAGCCCAAGGGGACCCCATAAGTCGCAGGCAGTGATGCTCTTGAAGGAAATTTATTTGGTGTCTAGTAAAGATGAGGTTCCTGTTGATAGTGTTCTGTCGTTCAGTGAGGATAATTTGCAGAATTTAGTCGAGAAGTTGCCAGAAACGGAAACTGAAATATATTTCTTAAAAGGACAGGTTTCACTCCTGAAATGTAAAAGTTCGTCTCAGCTTGGATATTATGCGACTCTGCTTATGTGGTCATTAGTAAATATTACTAGCCCACGTACATGTAAGTTTCTCAGAAGCGCTGGCAATATTTCCGTCCCAAATCCAATTACACTGCCTAGGCTTTGTAGTAAGTTTTTAACTAGTCTGGTCATTGAGAAACAAAGTGATCAGCTTACGAAGTATATCTCACAGAAAGCTGGAACTTTAGCCTCACAGGATAAAACAGTTCTTCTGTTAATTGATGAAATGCATTTGAAATCCCAGCTTCATTACGAAAGTGTAAATATTGTAGGTCGTGCCTTCAACAGTGACAAATGTTTCTGTTTAACCAGTGCTTATGTTTTTATGACAAAAATTTTAGATTCATCTTACATGGATGTGGTATACATTCTCCTGCCTAAAACAATGGAGGCTGATGTGCTTTTCTTATACATAAAAGAAGTCATTCTTCAATTAGAAGCAGCTTGATTTGATGTGGTTGGTATTAGTGGCAGACAATAATTCAATTAATAGAAACCAATATCTAACTGTAGTACTCCGCCACAAGTAAAGGTAGAGTATTGTCACTCTGCACAAACTTCTCTAGATCGCCAACTGTACTATTTTGTGGATACAATTCATCTTTTAAACTGTATCTGTAACAACTGCTGAAATGAAAAGGAGCAGATTCTGTGTTTTCCTGATTTCAGTGAGAGCACGGAGGGAGGTTTTGCATTAGTCACAACACTAAAAGTGCTTCACATGATTGAAAAAGATGATTTATTACAATGCAGAAACTCTCTAACTTTAAAATCTCTGTTTACAGGTTCAATTGAAGAGCAAAATGTTAAATTAGTGCTTTTGTACCTTTAATGATATAACTGTAGTTGCACTGCAGAGACGGCTACGTGGGGTTTCCAATCGTGAGGTTTCCTACAAGGGTGCAGCAGGTAGCGAAGCTGTCCCTAGCAACCGGTTCCCTAACGAGGTGTTTGCGAACTGAGCCTCCCCCACTGCTTGCCTACCCCAGTCGCTCACCCTCAGTGCAGGTGTTGTCACCGTTTCTCAGACAGTGTCGTCGTCGATAGCTTTCGTTCCGTACGTTTTCCTATACGACATCTGTCCTATGCAGTGTACATGATGGAAGTGATAACAACAACGAAAGGGAGGCCGTGTATTATCAAGGATGGTCATCGCAACAGTATTTATAGGAAAAATGAAGAATATAGGACCTAAATGTGTGTCAATTATGAACGGAGTAGGTGCAAAGGCCGTTTAAATATTGCAAATATTGGAATCGTTGCTCAACAGCAACATTCTTGTCCCTCTGACAAAACGGATGTGGAGATATAGAAAAGACTACATAACTGCAGAAAAAGAGTTCGTGAAGAAAAGACACTGCCTGTAGCCCAAATGTTTAAGTAGGAATTTCAAGATTTGAAAGATAAGACATTAGAATTCGTGGCATGTATTCCGAATTGTGACAGCTCCAAGACTCAATTGTGTAAGGCGAGAAGAGGAGCTATTGGGACGACCGAGAACCCTGGCTCTAGTTCGGAAATTCATCTTAGCTGAGACCTTTTGAAATTAACGGAAGGTAATAGTTTTTTGAAGATTTATGATGATGGCTCTGTTCCAGGCAAGAGACTTGTAGTATTTTCTCGTGAAGAAGCAGAGGAAATTCTGTGTGAAAATGGAACTGTGCTTATGGATGGGACATTTGACAGCTGTTCGAAACAGTTCTAACAATTGTACACAATCCATGTCGACATCGGAAGTATAGTAGCTTTGCTGCCAGACAAAAGTCAGAATTCATAGGACAGACTTTTTTCTGGCTTGAAATCTAAGATGCCTGGGTGGTCACCAAAAACTGTAGTGTTAGATTTTGAAATGGCTAAAATTAAAGCAATGAATTCAGTGTTCCCTGAAACACAACTTTCCTGTTGTAATTTTCTCTTTAACCAGTGTCTGTGGAAGAAGATACAGGAACTGGGATTAACGGAGGACTACGGGGATAGGGAGGAAGTCCGACTGTTTTGTCGCATGGGTGCTGCGGTGGCACACCTTCTACTTAACACTGTCGATGGATCGTGGATTTTAATAATGGAACAAATGCCCACCGGAGTGATCACACCATTTGCAGACTATACTTATTTATTTAACCTGGTCAGATTACGGCCTTCAGGCCCTCTCTTACATCAGAACAGTGTTTCACACATGCAGCATTTCACACATCACAGTTACATCATGACAATAGCTTAAATAATGCTATATGACTGCTGGTTGGCTGTATGTTGGTTCTTTACATATATATATATATATATATATATATATATATATATATATATATATATATATATATATAATTTTTTTATATTGACTCTGTGTGGCCATCTCCTCGCATTACCACATAGAATTGTACTTGACTTGGCGTCCTGGCTGCTAATATACAAGGCCCATAAGAAATGGTATCTATATTTTAACCCTTATTTGATTAACTTGGTAACCAAATTAATTATTTTTGAAATGTGCGCAACGCAAACTGTTACGAGTTTCTCTAAGATAACACGTTCTGGGGTGGTTGAACTCAAATCCATCACTATAGCAGCTGGGAGCCTATCTAAATTCACATTGCAGATTATTTCTGTCTTTGATTAACTTTAGAAAATCGAACTGAATAAGATACATCCTACCCATTTCATGTGTCAGGTGACTGGGGGAATATTTCTTAACTGAAATGCTGACTCTCATTTAATAGATTTATTTTCTACTTTGATGAAAACTTTAGAAGCCGACACATTACAATTTTTCTTTAGTTACAAAACTTACGTCTGAATCAGCGTTACCTCTCATGGGTAGGACAATGATAAAACGAAAACACTACACGAATAATTTCATATATGACACATAATTTCATAATAACACAAAAAATACATAAGAGGGCCACACCGTCTTTAGCGGGAAAATCGTCATTCATTCTTTAAGACTCACTTATCGTCATGCGTGAATTGCACTACTAGAAATGTAAGGTAGGCCACTGCTGAAGGTAGATAACCTCTATCAGGGAAAAGATTCTGGGCAAAAATGATGTACTATTGGCGCCGAAATGAAGTGCGAACTGAACTCACAAAGAAAGTACCAAAAATAATTAAATTTCGCGACAGAAATTTCTCGATCTACCATCCGATACGCACTCTGCACTCATTGAGCTAAAAGTGAAGCTTATAACTCGGGAAATAGCTACAAACTGATGGTTCCTGTTGCATGCTCACTACCACAAAGCAAAATTTCACAAACACATTTCAGAGAAAACTATTGCAAATAAAATTAAAACCGTAACCTGTACCGATGAAGGTATGTTAAATGCGTGCTATGAGCATACCCTGTCGTGAAGTTTTAGCCATATTACGTCATTTCTATCTCACCAAATCTGCGACGTACTGTGCTCCCGCGTACGGTCCGTCTCATGGCTGACCCCACAGTGCTCTCCACGCGCCGAAATCCGACCAGCGTTCCTATTCAGACGCGGTGGTCGCGAGACTCATCTCACCCCCGCACCAACTTTGTAACCTACCCCCGTGCCTGTTTTCATCTTTGCTTGCTGCTCTGGCCTACCTGCCGTTGTTCTTGTAATGTTGACAATGACTGCTATTCCCTTAAACTGTTCCCTTTGGTCCATGCCCTTGCTACACTTGACTTCCATTTATACCCATGCACACTCATACAGGGTGGAAGAAGGAGTATACATATTAACGGCGTGTGACCTCTTTGTGAAATGATGACAATAAATAAACAAATGCGCCAAATATTCCTTTCACCCAGCAAAGTATTGAAGCTGCTGACAATCAAAGAAAAACTTATATCTCGATGTATAAAACATAATTAATTCCTACTGTAACCTGAGGCAAAACGAAAGTAACGCCTCAATAAGAATATTAGATTACTCTAGTGACAATACGAATAAAGAGTATTGATGAAGACCTAATAAAGTAAATTCTGGCAGTATTTTTACAACAGGTGCTATACTTACAAATTGTGATAAAAGCAATAGTTATAACAGTAAAAAATATCAAATAATAATATAAACATGAGAAAAATTGGCAATAGTAATGAAGATTTGTGCAGATGTACATTAATATTGTTATATCCTAGCCAGTAATGCCAACCGAGCCCGCTGCCAAAAGGTTGGCAGCATCAAAGTCCGGACGCCGTCCGCATAAGCAGCGCCAGCGATACAGGAAATCGCCGCAAGTCTGCGCGCGCCACCGCTGGCTTCTGGCTTCTTAAGCGCTGGAGTCGCGAGCGCTAGGACAGTTCTGTATTCGCCGCTCAGTTGTATACTCGCCACCGATTTGTGTACTTGCTAGTCAGTTGTGTGTTCATCGCAGCAGAGTTGTTGTTTGTCGTCAGCCGACGCTGACCTAGCCGCTCCGACTCGAACTAGACAGATTTCTGTAGACACCGAGTTCACTACTGTGTTTCTGTATCTTCAGTAATAAAGATAAGTACCGACTTTTATTTAATATGAGTGGTTGGGCTTTCATCTTTCTGTTCACTGTTCCAGCGGACCGGTCGGCCCGCCATTAAAAGTGTGGCGGTGACTTCGTAAGCCATTTCTACAGCCAAGTGTTTGTCGCTACGAACACCGCCACAAAAAATATGTTGGTGTAGATGTTTACTAGTATAGCGAGTTCTGGGAAGGGAGATTTAAGGAGGGGGAAAGAGGGTAGTAATGAGGTGAAGTGCTTTCATGTACAGAGGAGGGCATTACTGTTGCTTAAGAAGATACGTCATTAACTGTTTTTTGAAGCTGGACATGTTTTTAAGTTCTCTAACATAACGAGGGAGGTTATTCCACAGTTGGGTTCCCGCTACTGTAAAGGACTTGGAGAAGGTGACTGAGCGATGCAGTGGAACAGAGAGGATTTTGTTATGACGGGAACGTGTGTTTCTGTCATGTTGTTCCGACATAAGCGTTAAGGACGAGGAGAGATATGAGGGACAGTGTGCATTTATAAGGCACTAGGTGAGACAGAGTGTATGGAAATCTCTGCGTTTGTCTGCACGCAGCCAGGACAATTTTGCATATGCTGGTGAAATGTGATCAAAAAGTCGAATGTCACAGATACATCGGACGCAGGCATTTGTGACCAGTTCCAGACGTCGCGAATTTTCCTGAGAGAGGCCTTGTAGGATAATATCGCTGTAGTCAATGATTGGGAGTATAAACGTTTGTACTAATTTCTTTTTTAGATCGAAAGGGAAGAGTTTTTTATATTTTTGTAGAACATGAAGGGATGCTGTTGCTTTCTTTGCACACTGCAGTTACGTGCTCTGTCCAATTTATATTTTCGTCTATTATTACTCCCAAACTCTTTGCTGAGGGAGAGAAGTTAATATTTGTTCCATTTAGGATAAGAGATGGTACAGATTCCCGATGTTTTGGGCTAATGGGCTTAGAGAGACCAACAAGTACCGCTTGGGTTTTAGATGGGTTTAGTTCGAGTCCCATGTCCTGTGCCCATTTTGATAGTGCATCGAGGTCAGTATTGAAATTTTCAATAGCTTTCTTAAGATTGCTTGGTTTCGCACTTAGATACAACTGAAGGTCATTAGCATACATATAATATTGGCAATAGGTCAGAACCGAGGACACATCATTGACATACAGAGAGAAGAGTATAGGACCTAATACTGAGCATTGGGGAACGCCTGACCCTACCTGCCGCCATTGTGATTTTATATTCCCAGACAGGACGCGTTGCTGACGAGACGTCAAGTAGGAGCGAAACCATTGCACTGCACTTGGTAAGAAATTTAGACCGCTAAGTTTGTCTAGTAAGATGTAGAAGGCGACAGTATCAAATGCTTTTCTGAAATCTAAGAAGCAAATGATAGTCGCTTGTTGTCTGTCCATGGCAAGTTTCAGGTCATCTGTCACCTTTATCAGTGTGGATGTTGTGCTTCGATGTTAACGTAAACCTGATTTGTATTCGTCTAGTAGGTTGTTAGTAGTTAAGTAGTTGGTGAGCTGGTCATGGACTATATATTCTAAGGCCTTTGATAGTGCAGCAAGAGTGCAGATTGGGCGGTAGTCAGAGGGGGCTGTGGCGATGTCCTTTTTAGGCAGTGACTTAAACTGTCCCAGTTTGCAGGCCTCAGGGAAAACACTTGTGATTAATGAATCGTTTAAAATGTCTGTTATAGAGGGCAGTAGTTGATCAATAATAAGTTTTACCATCTGGATAGTGATGCCATCATGTCCGGTAGATCCAGACCTAATACACATTATCGCTTTCTTGACAGTATTGCAAGTGACGTGCTGTAGATAGAATTTTTCTTTGCTACAGTCGTTCATCCCCATGAAGCAATCAATGATCCTCTGTCTTTTTTTTTCACTTCAGTTGTGGTTGTAGGTAATATGAAGAATCGGTTTAGTTCTTCAGCTGGGACCATGGGATTTTCTGCAACGTTTATTTTGCCTAAACCGAGACTACAGAGATTTTTCCGCAGGATAGCTGGTCTACATCTATAGTCAGCTAATGTACAGGCATGCCTGAGCTTAACGTTTCTCACCACTTGACTGACTATGTTTCATTCTGGCTTGCATACAGTATGATTTTCAGGTGTAGGGTGCATCTTGTATGCTCGATGTGCAGCGTCTATGAGATTTGAGCTGTTTTAGTTCATCAGTCAGCCAAGGTACAGGTTTCCTTTCTACTTTTCTGGTCTTTATTGGAGCGTATTTGTCATATAGTTGAGTAATTTTGTTAGTGAAATCCTGGAATTTTGTCTTTTATGTCCATGAGGGGAGTAGAGGTCATCCCCCAAACCATTTCTTGTATCTCAGTTTCGAGCTTAGGCAAATTTATGCGTTTGAAGTCTCGGTGTGTAGACAGTTGTGGTTTCTTTCTAGGACATTCTAGTGAATACGTCATGAAAATGATGTCATGGGCAGACATGCCAGGGGCAGATATTTGAGAGGTGCAGATTATTCTGTTTGGAGATATGGTTGCAAATATATCTATGAAAGTATGACTGGTAGTCGTGTGTTGAGTAGGTGCCAGCTGAAGTAGCGTCATATTTGAAGAAGAAAGCATTCTCTTAAATTTCCCAGTGGAAGTACTATTACGCATAAAATTAATGTTAGTGTCACTTGCTATAATTACATGTTGGTATGAGGATTAGAGAGGGCAGTTTCGAAGCAGGTGAAGCCGCCTGCTTTAGGAGGTTTGTAAAGGACACATATTAAGCACTTTCTGTTAATTGATTTGATCTCTGCGAACATATATTCCTCTTGTTTATCTACATTATTGTTGGATGTACCTAGTACAGTAGGTGACAAATCAGAGCATATGTACGCCCCTGCTCCGCCCCCTCGTCTGTTGCATCTGGCATGCCTGAGAAAGATATAGCCATCTAGGTTTACGGAAGTTGTAGGAATACTTGGTTTGAGCCAAATCTCTGACAAACGTATTACGTGTATGTCAGTAGTTTGAAATATATATTTGAACTCGTCGAAGTGAGCTGGCAGAGACTGGCAATTTGCATGTGCTATATGCAGCTTGGTGCGTTCGGGTGTTGATTGCCCGAGGAGGCTGCCAGCCGATGTTTGCGGGTCGTGGTTAGTGGTGACAAGAGGGTCTGGCATGAGGGATGCAGAAGGCGTGTAAAGGAGGGGGGGGGGTGAGGGAGTGTCCCCCCAGTTCTGTGCAGTGAAATCGGCCAGGAGGGGGAGGGGGTGCGTCCCAAGGGAGGCAACGGGATCTGCGACCAAGGTCAACGAGGTCTGCAACGGTTCTGGCAGTAGCCATAGGCCGGCAGGAAAAGGAATTTCGCTAAACACAACGGGAGTAACCTGCACGTAATGGTAGAGTGTTATATTAATTGCACTTACGAGGATAACAACTAAAGTATGATGGTTGGTTGCTAATTAGAGATGGAAGTGAGACTACCTTATGTAATAATTAACAAAATTACATGAGAAAAACAATTAGAGATGAAAATAGTTATGTGGAGGAACGAAAAGTTGATAATACAAATAATAACAAAATTACATGAGAAAACCATTAGGGATAAAGTATAGTTATGTGGAGAATCGAAAAATTTGATAATACATTAGTTAAGTTATGGTTGACAGTGTAAACAATATAAACATACAGGTTAGTGGCAGCAAGATTAGACATGATTTAGCTTCTAAAGCACAGGCTTTCGAGTTCATTAACACTGGAAATTGTTTTCTTTCCGTTTTCGGTCTTAACCATTATCCTGCTGTCATTTGTCCATAAGTTCTGTAGCCCAAATTTCGAAATCGCGCTCTTCAAAATGTTTAGTCTTTCAGAGGTCAGAACCTCGCAGACTGTCAGACCCGACTTCGCAAGATTCCTCTTCATACTCACAAGGTAATAAGTGCTATCGACAGGGAATGCTAAGTTGATCCCATATATTTAGATTTCCAGAAGGCTTTCGACACAGTTCCTCACAAGCGTCTAATAATCAAACTGCGTGCTTACAGACTATCACCTCAGTTGTGCGACTGGAATCGTGATTTCCTGCCAGAAAGGTTATCGAGTATCCGGCGTTCCCCAAGGAAGTGTTATAGGCCCTCTATTGTTACTCACGCGTGTTTCACTACGGAACAGGAAGCAGCCTCAGCCATTTTCCTACTGCTCATTAACAACACGACAATCAGAGCACAACACTGCAGAGGCTGTAACTGTACACGGTTTTTGAAATGAAAACTACATAGCTAAAGCGTGATTAAGAAAAACCTTGATGGCTGTTAATAGATTTGAATATCTTAAAGTTTCATTTAACGTAACTTGGCAATAATACATATCCTATGTATCTAATAGATAAGTAGGACCTATTTCCAAGAGCGTAACAACACCAGTGTACGTGTGCTACAGTAAGCTTATGTTTCTAGCATCTGTAGACTTAGAGAAGGCTTCTGACAATGTTGACTGGAATAGTCTCTTTCAAATTCTGAAGGTGCCAGGGGCCAAATGGCTATTTACAATTTTTACAGAAACCAGACGGCAGTTATACGAGTCAAGGAACATGAAAGAGAAGCAGTGGTTGGAAAGGGAGTGAGACAGGGTTGTAGCCTATCCTAAATGTTATTCAGTCTGTATACTGAGCAAGCAGTAAAGGAAACAAAAGAAAAATTTGGAGAAGGAATTAAAATCCACGGAGAAGAAATAAAAACTTTGAGGTTTACCGATGACATACTAGTTCTGTCAGAGACAGCAAAGGACCTGGAAGAGAAGTTGAATTGAATAAACAGTGTCTTGAAAGGGGGATGTAAGATGAACATTAACAAAAGCAAAACAAGAGGATAATGGAATGTAGTCGAATTAAATCAGGTGATGCTGAGAGAATTAGATTAGGAAATGAGACACTTAAAGTAGTAAAGGGGTCTAACTATTTGGGGATAAAAATAACTGATGATGGTCGGGGCTATAAAATGTAGACTGGCAATGGTAAGGAAAGTGTTTCTGAAGCAGAGAACTTTGTTAACACTGAGTATAAATTTAAGGGTCAGAAAGTCTTTTCTGAAAGTATTCATATGGAGTGTAGCCATGTATGGAAGTGAAACAAGTACGATAATTAGTTTAGACAAGAAGAGAATAGAAGCTTTCGAAATGTGGTGCTACAGAAGAATGCTGAAGATCAGATGGGTAAATCATGTAACTAATGAGGAGGTACTGAGTAGAATTGAGGAGAAGAGGAATTTGTGGCGCAACTTGACAAGAAGAAGGGATCGGTTGGTAGGACATGTTCTGAGGCATCAACGGATCACCAATTTAATATTGGAGGGCAGTGTGGAGGGTAAAAATCGTAGAGGGAGACCAAGAGATGAATACACTAAGCAGATTCAGAAGGATGTAAGTTGCAGTAGTTACTTGGAGATGAAGAAGCTTGCGCAGGATAGAGTAGCATGGAGGGCTGCATCAAACCAGTCTCTGTACCGAAGATCACAACAACAGTAGACAAGTAGCATTACACACTAGTCAGTTTGCTGATGTAAGACACTGTTGGGTGGGGCCAACAAAACATTCTCAAAACTAACAAAGGCACCTCCCGACACGATAAACATCGCACACGTGGTCACACTACTCAGTGAGAATATAAACTCAAGTGGTTCAACAAAATCGATCCATCAGCGTGGAGTTTCAAGTTTTCGTTCGTGAGTTTGATGATAAGTTCTTCAGCACTGGTGGGGAAATGTTATTTTGTTAATTAAGTGAAGTCAAAGTTAGGGCAGAAAAGCACTTTAATGTGCAACAGCACTGTAATACCACCAAATACAGCAGCTGTGTGAAGAGAAATGCTGAAAATGGCAGCAGACAAATGCTGTTATTTGAGCAGACAGGTTCATCTTCAATTGTACAAACATTTAAAGATAGGTGAAATGATGGTGTCTTGCAACATCCCATCTGAGAAGCTGAAGAATCCACATTTCAGACAGTTCTTGAGAAGTACACAAAACATCCTGTTCCAGGTTAATGTATATTGAGAAAGAACTATTTATCAGTGTGCTATGAAGAGAAGCTCAAAAAAAAAATGAACTAGTGTTGCTGAACTAAAGATCAACGTCCCTATACAAAGGTATCAATGTGGGCGGACATTATGTTGCATATGTTATGGGGTGTTCTGAAAGTTGACAGGCCTGGAAAAATGTTCCTCCTAATGCGTGAAGCTCTTGAGAGAGAGTACAAAATTCAACAGTTGCCATTTTGTTTCACAACTCTGTGAAGCTACTGTGACAAGATGTTGTGAGCAGAGAAAATGTTTTGCTTCTGGCAACAGATGGTGCTCCATACATGGCTAAAGCAGCTGAGGGCTTCAAATTCTCTACCACAGTGTGGTTTATGTCATTTGACTCGTGCATGCGTTACGCAGAGTTGCAGAAGAGGTGTGATCAAATTGCTCTGATGTAGGAAAATTAATTACTTGTGGCACGACAATTAATGTGAACGTCCCGCTACAGGTGCAGAAATCCAAGGACGAGCACCTTCACTGCCCCTTCTTCCCCCACCTTGTGCTTAGATGATTGGATTCCTGGCTTAGTGCTGCTGAATATTACTGGATGATCCACACTAAAAGAAAGGTAATCTTTTGTGAGCTCAATAGCTATGAATCAAGTGCTACCAAAACTGTGAAAGAGGTCTTTACACACACACACACACACACACACACACACACACACACCTTGTCTGGAAACTTGGCATCACCAATGCCAACTTTCCAGTGGTAACAAAAGCCATCACAAGACTGGCAGCTGCTGGTATTCAACTGAATTTTGGAAAATGATGTCAACAATGAAACAGGTCAGCAGTTATTGACCTCTCTTATCACCTTACTTCAAGAGGAGTTTAACAATGGTGTATTTCAGTTTCTCTGGAAAAATGTCTTGAATCAGTTGATGCATTACATATTTCCAATAATACCAGGCTTATTTTATGAGAATAAATCTTTAGTACTCTACTGCAACACCATCAAAACCAGATAAGTTTTTATTGATGAATAAGTTCAAAATGGAATGAAATTTTAATCACGAAATAGCTGTTACATGATAAACATCACCGTGAAGGTTGACAAGTATCAGACTGGTGCTTCACGATATGACACTTGCTGTTTCTGTGAGCGCATTTAGTTGATTACACTGTCAGTTTTAAAAGAAAACAGCTGCAGATCCTAAGAACAAAATCTGTAACTGTGCGCTACCGGCCGTTCTGCCAGGTTGTCACTTACATTTTATGCACAATATTTCGACATCTCACGCAGCCATCTTCCACGGATGCTATGAGTTTTGCTGTTACTCACTTCCCAGACTCTAACCAGACTGTGTGGAGTGGAGTCCACCCAGCAAGTGCACAAAACAGTAAAACTCACAGCACCTAAAGAAGAAGGCTCGTCCAGTTGTTGAAATATTGTGCACGAGATGGAAACGACAACTCAGCAAAACACCAGAGTGTACACCTTTGATCAGTCACCCTGAGATAACCAGAGAGGTAACAACAGTGCTGCTTAAAACACAAAATTGTTTGTCATGCAGCATTCCATACTCCTAGATTTCTGTAAAGCATCTGACACGGCTCCACACTGCCGACTGTTAATGAAGGTACGAGCATACGGAATAGGTCCCCAGATTTTGCGAGTGGTTCAAAGACTTCTTGAGTAACAGAACCCAGTACATTGTGCCTGATGGTGTGTGTTCATCAGAGACAGGAGTGCCCCGGGAAAGTGTGACAGGAAAGTTGTTGTTTTCCTACATATGTAAATGATTTGGTGGACAGTAGTCTGCGGTTGTTAGCTAATGTTGCTGTGGTGTACAGTAACGTGCCATCGTTGAGTGACTGTAGGAGGATAGTTGATGACTCAGACAAAATTTCTAGTTGGTGTGGTGAATGGCTGCTACCTCTAAATGTAGAAAAATGTAAGTTAATGCAGATGAGTAGGAAAAGCAAACCCACAGTTTACAAATAATGAGATGCTTGACACACTCATGTCAGTTAAATATCTAGGCGTAATGCAAAGCGATATGAAACTGAATGAGCATATAAGGACTGCAGTGGGGAAGGTGAATGGTCCACTTTGGTTTATTGGGAGAATTTTAGGAAAGTGAGGTTCATCTGTAAAGGAGACCACATGTAGGACACTAGTGCAACCTCTTCTCGAGCTCTGCTCTAATGTTTGGGATCCGTACTAGGTCGGACTAAACGAAGACATCGAAGGAATTCAGAAGCAGGCTGCTAGATTTGTTACTAATATGTTTCAACAATAATAAAGTATTATGGAGATGCATCAAGAACTCAAATGGAATCACCGGACGGAAGACAGCGTTCTTTTCGAGGAGCAATATCCAGAAAATTTAGAGAGCCATCATTTGTGGCTGACCGCAGAGCGATTCCACTGCCGCCAATGTACAGTTCTTGTAACGACCACGAAGATAAGCTCAGAGAGATTAGGGGCCACATGGAGGCATATAGACAGTTGTTTTTCCCTCGCTCTATTTGCAGCTAGAACAGGAAAGGAAATGACTAGTAGTAGTAGAGCATGCCTTCCAACATGCACCATACAGTGGCTTGCGGAATCTGGATGTAGATGTAGATTCCTATGAACATTGTAATTTGTCATGTAGCTAATATGAATTTTCAATTCTTAAATCTACAGATTCAGATAATTTTAGAAGGAATGGCCAACAAGGAATGTTTTCCATTTTCTTATCAACTGCCAAATGTTCCTGCGCAAATATCTTTGCTTTCTGTTTGCAGTATATGTTTAAATCCTTTGCACCAGAGTACGTAACTTAACTCCGAATACTAGACCCAAAGGAACCTGTGCAAATCACTTTTCAGTTGAATGAAATTTTTATTATAAGCAACAAAAATTGTTGTGACATAAATGTACCAGGAAGTGAGTGTAAGAATTTCGAGATCCGTAAAGCAGCCTCTGCAAGGGGCACCACCATCTATCTACTTTACACAATATTCTTGCTGCTCATTTCTCCTGAATAAAAACATTATTTATTTTAACAATATTGTGAAAAGCCATACAGAGGACTAGAGGATGGACGGACTCTCTCTCTCTCTCTCTCTCTCTCTCTCTCTCTGCCACCTGTGGCCACTGTGGCTGAGCTGAGTCGTATATGCACCCAACAGGAGCAGTTATCCAGTTGTGATGGTAAGGAGGCGGCATGGGGTACAGAGTGGGGTGGGGGAAGGTGTCGTGCTGCTTGTTGGAGCTTGCAAGAGGGCAGTGGGGATAGCGTAGGGCATTTAGGTGCAGTTGGGAGTTTTGTATGTGTGGAGAGTGGGGGGGGGGGGGGAGGAGGATGGGAGGGGAGGCGATTGGGAAAGGAGGAGAGAAGAAGAGATGAGGAAAAAGACTAGTGACTAATGGGTGTGTTAGTGGAATAGAAGACCGTGTATTGCTGGAGTGAGAGCAGGGAAGGGGATAGGTAAGTGGAGGACAGGGACTAATGAAGGCTGAGGCCAGGGGGGTTACGGTAATAGGATATATTGCAGGCAGAGTTCCCACCTGCACAGTTCAGAAAAACTGCTTCCACAGGTAGTACTGCCTCCGATGGGGTAGAAGATGCCTGACTGGAGTATGTGGTTGGGAGAATGTACGAGATAGGTCTTACCTCTAGGTCTGTTTCAGGGCACAGTGAGAGGTAGTCAAAACCGTTTCTCCAGTCGTACGTGGTGCCGAGGTATAAGATGAATGCTGCTCTGTAGCCAGATGGGGAGTAAGTAGGAGGTGGTAGGTGGTTGGAGAGACAGGGTATGCGAGATCTGCTTCTGTAAAAGGTTGGGAGGGTAATTTCGGTCTGCAAAGGTCTCGGTGGGATACTCGGTATATTTGCTCTGGCACTGCTCGTCCCTGCAGATGGAATGACCACGGGTGGTTAGTCTGTACGCAAGCAATTTCTCGGTACGGAATGGGTGGCAGCTGTCAAAGTGGAGATACTGTCGGTGTTTGGAAGGTTTGATACGGACGGAGGTACTGATGAAGCTATCCTTGAGGTGGACGTCAGCACTGAGGAAGGTGTTGAGGTTTTGGGGGAATGTGGCTAGGGTGACCTCACCCTCAGTCCAGATCATGAGGGTGTCACCAATGAATCTGAAATGGTGAGGGGTTGGATTCTGGGCAGTTAGAAAATATTGCTCTAGATGGCCCATGAATAGTTTGGCATAGAATGACCCCATATGGGTGCCCATAGCTATTTATTTTATGTGCTTTATGCCAGAGGACAACACCTTATGAACACTATGCCTTGTAGGTCAAAAGTTTATTTGTGACAGTCTTTTTGTTGTGCCTATCTGCGACTCAGCGTCTCCGCTATATGGTGAGTAGCAACTTTCATTTTCATAAAACAAACCAACAGTTTGTTTTACATTTACACAGTGGAAGATGCTACAAACAGTGTTACCTTTACTGTGTGACCATTAATGTGTACTTCTGTTGCCACCATGTTTGAGTGCAGTACCCATTTCCAGCATTAAGTGTGGCACTATATACCGTATGGCCTAAACACTTCTTGAAACAGTTCACACATTCTAAGCAGCCACTAATTACACTATAGCTTGGAACATTATGGCGAACTCACTCAATTTGACCTTTCATACAAAATTAGGGTTTCAACACTGCTGTGGTCTTCAGCACAAAGACTGGTTTGAGGCAGCTCTCCGTGAAGTCTATCTTTGGCAAGCCTCTTTCCTGATCACAGTATAGGTACAACAACCTGCATCCACTTCAGTTTGTTTAGTGTATTCAAACCTTGTTCTTCCTCTACAATTTTAACCCTATCCCCTCCATCACCAAAATGACAATCCCCTGATGTCCCAGCATACATCCTCTTTTAGCCAAGATGTGACATAAATTTCTTTTCTTTCTAATTTGATCCAGAACTACTTCACTAATTATCCACTACCACTTATCTTCAGCAGCCTTCTGTAGTATGACATTTCAAAAGCTCTTCTCCTCTTGCCTGAAATGATGACCGCCCAAATTTCTCTTCCATACAAGGCTATACTTCATATAAAGACGTTCACAAAAGACTCCCAAAGATTTAAATTAATATTCAATATTAAAAATTTCTGTTTTTCAGAAACGATTTGCTCGCAACTGTGGCAACGCATTTGATACGCCAAGCTGGCGGAGACCGTTCCTAGGGCGTGCGACATCTCAGTTGCGAGTGGCAGTGGACGGCAAACAGGACGGCAGCAGCTGTGGTGAATTCGACAGTTCCTGACTGGCAATGTCACTGCCTTCTGCTACCATAGCACGACCTTAAATCTTCAGTGTGCAGAGTACTACAGCTTTTCGACTGGCTGCTCGGCCGGGTCAGAGAAGCGGAACACAGCCTCAATCGCTTAACGCCAATGCTAACAGCGTGCAGCAAGTGTCGTTTTGGTGCGGCCACTGGCAATGCCCTCTTAACACAATCTACTTGCCAACTTCTCGGCCCTGCCGTGGTTTGTGCAGCTGGCAGACACTGGGCTGCCAGCAGTCCGTGATAGGTGCGCCGCAGCAATTTGACTCTTACAGCTGCAGTCTTGTTTCTGTACAAGACATTTCTTTTCGCTCCCTGTATTTTATGCGTGACAACTTAAGAATTCCAAATAGTGCATTCCGAGCACTGGCAGCAGGAGAAAAATGTAAACGTATTAAAATCCTCAGGCTTTTGGAATCAGTGTCTTCTCCTCTCTGGTGCCTAAAGCTCACCAGACATTTTCCTTCACCCCTCTTTCCATCCCCTTCAACTCTTCTGTCAGAAGAATGAGCCACTGGCTCTGAAAGCTTGCAGATTTCAGTATCTTTGTACATGTTTCCTCCTGCCGCCACTTGGTGAGTAGATTTTTTACCTATTCAATTACATTATTTTTTCAAAAATTGATTGATTTTTTTTGATATATTAAATAGTGTATTCCAGTCCACAGCGTCAGATTTAACGCATCTATCGAAAATGTATGCTTCAATCTATCTTCTAAGATACATCATGGGTCTTTATTGTCTCCACTTAAGCCAATTCATTACCAAATACAAATGACTTAATAACAAAACTTACCACATGTTCTTCTTTCAGAAGCACTGGGACAAGTGAGACCAGCACAGGCTCTTCTGCCTTACAATACGCCTGAAAAAAGAATTAAACCTGTATCTCTGTACACTAGATATTAAAAGTGACTAGTTAACATTAACTTTAATCCAAACAAAAGGGAGCGCAATCACAACTAAAATAAAAAATGCAAAGCTAGGCAACATACGCAACTACACATTGAGCAACACCCTCAGTCCTACCAACGATCAATTGGTACTAACTGTACACAATTTTGACAGGAGAGTGCGTGACCGTGCTGCAAAGCAGACCCCATTTGTGGTTTGGCAACCAGTCCAAGTCCACAACAGAGTCATATGAACTTACCCTACATTATGTCTTGTAGCATTACAACGGCTGTCTGTAACAGAATTACTTTCTCTGTGTCAACCAGCTCTGATTCCAGAAGGACAGCCCAACTTTCATTCTTCTCTTATGACATTGTGAGAGCCACAGATTGGGCCAAACAGCTGAACAGATTATTTCTAAACTTTCAAAAAGCATTTGAGTTGGTATGATGGCAATGCTTTATGGACAACAGTACAACCGTATGTGATATCAAACAATATTTATGACTTCATTATCCACAATAGGCAGCACGCAAATACGGGCTGTACCTATAAGTATGACACATTATCCTGGTAAAAAGCAAATATCCAATGTAGCCTGCATTACAAAATTTTTAGGAAAGTTCAATTAGACAGTACTTTTAGTTCTATACCTCTCTCATCCCTTCTTCAAATCCCACATAAATAAGGGTGAAATCCGCCCCCCCTGTCCCTCCCAATTTCTCTCTCTCTCTCTCTCTCTCTCTCACACACACATACACAGACACACACACACACACACAAACATAAACTCACTACTCACACACTTAACTGCACCTATTGACAGTTATGTTCGATTCTAGTAATCGAGCAATTTACAATTTACATTACATCATTTGCCAGTCCTTGAACGATGTGCAAATCATCTTCTAAACTCACTACATTTAACAATAATTTCCTAACAATATGAAATCCCTGTACACAATGGCAATATTTGCAAAGAGCTTCACAGAGCTAGCAAGCTAGCCTACCTGTACACTTATGCACAGTAGGTTGGTTGGTTGTTTTGGGGAAGGAGACCAGACAGCGAGGTCATCAGTCTCATCGGATTAGGGAATGACAGCGAAGGAAGCCGGCCGTGCCCTTTGAAAGGAACCATCCCAACATTTGCCTAGAGTGATTTAGGGAAATCACGGAAAACGTAAATCAGGATGGCCGGACGCGGGATTGAACTGTCGTCCTCCCGAATGCGAGTCCAGTGTCTAACCACTGCACCACCTCGCTCGGTTGTTGCACAGTAGAATTTTGTCGCAATACAATGTGTATTTTCCAATTCACTCACTATCAACTGTAGCAGATAAGAAATTGCATCCACAGGCCTTCTCTGCTACAGCTAAAGAACATTCAACAGATTGGAACACCGTGGTCTGATGAAAGAAAGAGACTTCATTCTGAAAGGATGAAACAAATTTGGGCACAAAGAAAGGCCAACCATCAAACGTGACATTGATGGATTGTACCTCGCGTGGTCCTACTGGGCCCATACGTGAATAATAATTATCTGTCACTTATTATAACTTCATCAATGTCAACTGCATGTTGCTGTGGTCTTCATTCAAAAGACTTTTGTTTTACGCTGCACCCCAATGGTACTGAGTATGTTACACCATGAGTGGTCAAATGTCTGGTATTTTTACCACAACGCATTTATCAAGTGCTATAAAACAAGGAAACCCACCAATAAATTACAACACTCTACCTACTGACCTATACTGAAATATTTATGTCGGCCCACAGTGTAATGTACCTCAAAGCTCTTGTGTCATTAGGCGTCATCATCAATAGCAAAAGGCAACAGCAAACATGCACTGTCAAACATAAAACTCTTCCTCGAACATCTCATGTAAGTATGTTATACTCTCAAGGCACAGTTGTTAAACTAAAGCTGCCGCTGTCACCTACCAAAAACAGCACTCGACTGCAAAGCATATGTCAGAGCCCTCAACAATGTTACTTCCTACTGTAAAATTTGTGTAAAACAAGAGTTCTAAAAATTCTAAAAACAATTACTACACCTGTGTTTCATTGTGTGCATCCATATGGAAGGCAACTGAAAACATTAAACCTAATGCCGCTAATTCGAATAAATCTGTTGCTGTTCCCTGAGGAGATATCGCTAAAGTGACACTAATGTTGTCCAATTTAACACGCAAACTGTGCCTCGAGAGTGTAACGTGCCAATATGAGATGTTCTGAGAAGAATTTTATGTATGACAATGCACATTTGCTGCTGGATTTTACTGCTGATGATGCCTAATGGCACAGAAGCTTTATGGTATGTTACATTAAAGGGAGATATAAATATTTTGATATGGGTCAGTATGTGTAGTATTGTGATTTCTTAACTGGTTTCCATATTTTATAGCACTCAATAATGAGGTAACATAGTCCCAAACATGTTGCGGTAAAAGTATCACACGTCTGACAACTGGTGGCATAACATCCTCAGTACCGATTTACATGCCTGCTGTACAATGGCTTTGCATGAGATAAGCAGCTTCCCACATCGGTGTATCCCGATCAGACCTCTTCTTCACGCACAACTACCACAATCTATATCTTTTCGGACCTGCTTCCCGTAGTTACACCAAGGTTTCCCTCTACAATTCTTACCCTCCACACTTACTTACCGAGTGGAACAACACAGCACTGAAAACAAGCTACTTCTGTTCTCAGAGAGCTGGCAATGACGTACCACATTTTCCTCTGACACGGTCCACTGCGTGGAGCACTAGAACTGCCCTTATGAGGCTCAAATCCATTCACAGGACACAATACTAGCACACTGACTCTCCACATTAAAGGGGTAGACACAGCACTGTCCACGTCCTGGTGCAAGCCAGCCTACCTCAATGCAGGCTACCACTAGACACAGAGCTGTCGCCACATTGCAGCCCTCAACACTGCAAGTCTTCCAAAACAGTGCGGCCCTCGTGCAAACTGATGAGCCACCACACTCCCAGATGCGACAGTCATTTAGCGGCAGCACTCGACCCACCGTCATCCGGCCAAGACAGAAACACACGCCGAGTGAGGTGGCGCAGTGGTTAGGACACTGGACTGGCATTCGGGAGGACGACGGTTCAATCCCATGCCCGGCCATCCTGATTTACGTTTTCCGTGATTTCTCTAAATCGTTCCAGGCAAATGCCAGGACGGTTCCTCTGGAAGGGCACGGCCGACTTCCTTCCCCCTCCTTCCCTAATCCGATGAGACCGATGACCTCGCTGTCTAGTGTCCTCCCCGAAAACAACAGAAACACATTGCAGAACGAAACTGTGTTTCCATTTCGACCCAGCAGGTATTAATAGCTCAAGTCAGTAAAAACTTTTTTAATGTCTAGATCCCGTGCACTATAAAGCATTAAAATGTGAAGACTAATTTCAGTTGACCACACAATCATCTTCATGTATTACAATACCATGTAAAAACATTACCTGATTTTACTCAGCTGTATACCACGTTGGTGAAATTCAGTTGAAACAAGAAGGAAAATTAATATAGAATGATGTGGCTAACAAAGGAAGTAGATCATATTAAATAGACTGTAATTGTCAAAGCAAAAATAAATGACAGTCGCAAGACCCGTTGCGGAGATAGTACCGACAGACGTCAGTAGATTGCGGGATGAGCAAAACTTCGAGAGTGGAACGGAATCTTAAATGCAATCTTTTATTTACATATTAGTTGGTGTTGTTACATATGACCTGCATACTAGCAGATATTGCAGTCTGTTTTTGACAGTTACTCAAGCTTGGAAGGAGAACAGTGACACCAGCTTGGCTGAGAGCTATAATGATTGCACGGAGGGAAGAACTGAGCCTGCAGCAAATTTCATCATGTTGTTATGCATGGTAATCAATACCAAGTACATTTTCTTTCTACACTGAAGAGCCAAAGAAACTGGTACACCTGCCGAATATTACGTAGGGCCCCTGCGAGCACGCAGAAGTGCCGCAACACGACGTGGCATGGACTCTACTTATGCCTGGAGCAATGCTGGAGGGAACTGACAACAGGAATCCTGAAGGCCTGTCCAAAAAATCCCTAAGAGTGTGAGGAGATGGAACTCTTGAGAATAGCACGTTGCAAGGCATCCCAGATATGTTCAATAATGATCGGGAGTTTGATGGCCAGTAAAAGTGTTTAAACTCAGAATAGTGTTCCTGGAGGAACTCTGTAGCAATCTGGGTGTGTGGGGTGTCGCATTGTCCTGCTGTAATTGCCCCGTATTGTCCTACTGGAATTGCCCAAGTCTGTCGGAAAGCACAATGTACATGAATGGATGCAGGTGATCAGACAGCGTACTTACGTATGTGTCACCAGTCAGAGTCATATCTAGACTTATCAGGGGTCCCATATCACTCAAACTGCACATGGCCCACACCATTACAGAACCTCCACCAGCTTAAACAGTCAACTGATGGCATGCAGGGTCCATGGATTCATAAGGTTGTCTCCATAACAGTATATAATTTGAAACAAAACTCGTCCGACCAGGCAACATGTTTCCAGTGATCATAAGTCCAATGTTGGTGTTGACTGGGCCCAGACAAGGCCTAAAGCTTTGTGTCATGCTGTCATCAAGGGTACATGAGTGGGTTTTTGGTTCCGAAATACCGTATCGATGATGTTTCGTTGAATGGTTCACACACTGACACTTGTTGATAACCCAGTATTGAAATGTGCAGCAATTTGCATAAGGGTTGCAGTTCTGTCACATTGAACAATTGCCTTCAGTTGTCGTCACTCCCATTCTCACAGGACTGTTTTCCAGCCATTGTGATGTCTGAGATTTGCTGTTTTACCAGATCCCCGATAGTCACAGTACACAGTACACTCATGAAATGGTCGTACAGGAAAATCTGCATTTCATTGCTAGCTCAGGGATGCTCTGTCCCATCACTCATGCACTGGCTGTAACACCACGTTCAAACTCATTTAAATCTTGGGAACCTACCATTGTAGCAGCAGTAACTGATCTAAGAACTGCCCCAGACATTTGTTGTCTTGTAAAGGCAATGCCGACCGCAGCGCCGTATTCTGCCTGTTTACAAATCTCTGTGTTATAATAAACATGCTTATACCAGTTTCTTCAGCACTTCAGTGTATGAACATCTACTGTGTTTAAACTGCAGTTTGCCCAAATGCATTTGTAGTCGGAATTGAACTGACTTTAAAATTGGACAAATACTCAACAATAGTATTCATTTCTGCACAAGAAAATAAAAGCCTAGATCTAGGCAAGTGATTTACTTCTGTGTTTCTTGCTGCAATGTTGTCAACACTCTCTGTGACGTATGACAAGAATGAAAGGGTGTATATTAGGTGGTTCTACACAGAGTGGGGGAAGGTGACATGTTTGGAAGTGAGATTATAACATACTCATTTCAGGATAGAGGTGAAATCTGGTATGTATACAGGAAAAAATAGCTGTGTTCTCAAATTCCAACATAACAACCACCTCAGAAATAGCCACATATTCTGAAGAAACAGCCATATGTTTGTGACAATGAAGGTATAAATTTCACGGCTGTGCCAGTAGGTTGATGATGGTGATGACCCAAGATAGTGGTAGGGACTGTAAGCATAAAAGGTAGAAACGAAAACAGTCCAAAAATTCATGTGAACAGTTTCTTGTTGTTTATTTTATTTCTCCAAGTGTTTTCAAAATTTAGACAATCAATAAATGGCAAAAGTTTAGAATAGTTATAAGGTTACCTTTTTGGCAGATACTTTATGTCAATAAAACGGTTTGTAATTCTAGTTAATCAGAATCTATTAAAAATAAATTTCTCTCAAGGAGCCATTCATTAAAGAAATGAAAAAATAAAAAAATTTAAAAAATTGGGCCATTTTATATTCAGGGGCGTCTTACACTCAAGTAAATACACTATGAAGGTGGCAGCGTGCCAGTATGAGTAACACTTTTGCAGCTAATCAAACACTACACTTTGAGATAATAATGTTTTATTAGTCAGCACATTAATAAGACAAGCAACTGATAACACACGTAATATCATAATCCCGCTTGCTACTTTAAGTAACACACATCCATTATCTGCACACACACACTGATGCTCGCGCCATGGCAGGCAGCGAGGTAATGACTGCTGGAGCACACCATCTTTCCACCGTCGGTCGTTCGCGACATCGCTGACAGACAGGTGAAGAGTGGTGTAAGAGCTGAGGTAGCTACAGGTTTTTATTTGTCGTTAATCACTTCCTTAACCTCCTGATGGATCTGTTATTGTGAAAAACGGCAAGTTCCACCACAGTTTGGAGTTGACAAACTGTAGATGAATGAGTTCAAAGGGCAGAGGAGGGCAATGTTGACGGTACATATTTCACTCTGTTTACAATATTTTAAAAATTGAGGCGGGTAGTCTCTAGCTCTATCTAGTTTTTATGTCTCACACATTCACCGCACCTAAAACTGCGTGTAATAGCTAACCGAAAGCCCACTGCATGGCGAAATCATTACAGAATAGGAACAGGAAGAGTCAGTGCTCCTGCACCTGTGTCCCGCGGTTAATCCCCCCCCCCCCCCCCCACTGTCCTGCCGTATGCGTTCGCAACTAATAAATTAAATTACGCGAGCTTTTAGTCGCATATCCGTTGTTTCAATTTAGCTTTCTGCTTACCTGTACACAGTTGAACGTGTTAATGATGTGTAGTGTATAACGTGTCGTGTGCCATACCACCCGAAAAAAGAATGGTCGTTTCGTGGATAGCTGACCGTCCCGGAACATTTGCATATGACGGAATTATTTTATGTTGTCAAGTCTGTGAAAAAAATGTTTTGTGCAAAAAAAAAAAAAAGTTTCAAGTAGATCAGCATGCCGGGACAAATCTTCTTATCACAGGAATGCAGAAGAAAAGGTGATGACAAAAACTTCTGATAACAGCAAGTTGCAGTAGCAGGGACTTGTCCAGAGGTAACCAAAAAAGTCTGTTTAACATGGATCTGTGCAGAGCATTCACTGCAAGCAATATTCCTCCTCACAAACTTATAAACTCTATCCTCTAAGGCTTCCTGCAGAAATATTGCTTAAATCAAAATATACCAGATGAATCAACATTGTGTAAAAATTACATACCGACAATGGGCGTAAATGTTCTGGAAGAAATACGCAATGAACTCGAGGGCAACATGATCTGGATTTCAGTTGACGAAACTACAGACAGTTGTGACCTGTACTTTGCAAATTTAAATGTTGGTGTTTTAAAAGAAGAGCCTTCTTCTTCCTATTTAGTGTTCTGCAAAGAACTTGAAAAAGTAAATCATTCTACGATCACTAGATTTGTGATTGAGGATATCAGAAAAATATATCAGAATCTTCTGCAAATGCAAGTGTGTTTGTGTTTATTTGAGATGCTGCTCCCTATATGATCAAAGCAGGAAAAGCCCTCAGAGTATTTTATCGTAATTTGATTCGTGTGATGTGCTTTGTTCACTGAGCACATCGCCTTGCTGAATGTAAGTAAACTGATTTCACCCACAGAGAAAGTGTTTCTAAAGGCTCCTGCTCGCATCAAGACCTACAAAGAAAAACTACCAAATGTGCAATGATTATAAAGAGTCCGCTTCGATTGCAAATAGAAACCGGATGTTCGCCTAGGTTTCGGTGCAGATAACCACGCCTTCTTTGGAACACACTAAAACTACAAACTGCCTAAATAGGCATCGCCCAGCATTAATACAGTTTGTAGTTTTAGTGTGTTCCGAAGAAGGCACGGTTATCCGCGCCGAAACCTAGGTCAACATCCGGTTTCTATTTGCAATTGAGGCGGATTCTTTATAATCATTAAATTATTCCAGTCGTAACACATTGGGGTACGTAGGTTGAAGCTGTGTCATTTTACAATGAAAATTTCAAGGCCATTAGAGGGGTAATAAATGACTTTAATAGTGCAGAGGTTTTGGCAGTTTGCCAATCCAAGGAAGCTTTTAATGATTCCGGTATTAAAAAAGACATTGCTGTGATTAGCACTACTTTTCCCATATGCCTGCAAGTATTAAAAAGCTTGAAACTCAAGGTTTGGCATTGAATGAATCTATTCAGTTAATGAATGAAATTATTCTAGTGAACTGCTCATTGCCGGAGGTATTCCTGAGAAAACTTATAGAAAAGTTTGAAAACATTTTATACAATAACCCAGGCTTTGAATTCTTGTACCGTATTGATAGTTTTATTAATGGGACGGGTGAACTTTTACCCGAAACGGTAAGTGCCAACATAGCACCCAAATTCAAATACTGCCCAGTCACCTCAGTTGATGTAGAACGGTCCTTTTCTACTTATAAAAATGATTTGAGTGATCGAAGACACAACCTTACCACCAAACGTTTGTCACAGTACTTGTTTGTATGTATTTACAATAGTAGAAAAATGTAAAATAAATTGTAAATGATGCTTTGGTCCAATAGTATTAATTAAAAGTTAATGATGTTACAAAATTCATGATTGTGTGTTGTTTTTTAAATAAAATATTACTGGGTTTTTGAGTGTGCCACCCCTGCGTGCAGTATATCTCGAACTTGGTCCTGTACGTATCGATTGTTTTGAAGTGACTCAACTCACATCGCTTCTGTTTGTTACCGACAACAATAGTGAAGAAGGAACAACTCTTGAAATACAGTATGAGTCCCCATTGTGCAAATTTTTTGAAAATAATCCCAGAAAGCGTCCCCCCCCCTCCTTCCTAACCTCTACCAGAAATTATTCAGAAAGTGATATCAACATTCTAAATGTACCAATGTTTGGCATCCTCGTAATTGATATGCACAGGTTCGACTTTGAGATGTAATACACGCAGTAACTCCTATGTTTTTTTATTATTTGATATTGCAGATTTCTGCACTTTTTGTGCATTTTTAAGCATTTTTCATGCATTTTTTAAGATTTTTATGATGCATATAATCCAGTGATGACACACCCAGAAGAACAGCATTTTAGAGCAGTTTTGAAAAAATTGTAAGCTTTCATCAACCTGAAGGTGGTTTTGATCAGCACAGTGCTCTACTAGGGACAGTCCTACTCAAGGCCATACACCATTGCACTCCTCTGACCTTTGAACTCATTCATCTACAGTTTGTCAACTCCAAACTGTGGTGGAACTTGCCGTTTTTCACAATAACAGATCCATCAGGAGGTTAAGGAAGTGATTAACGACAAATAAAAACCTGTAGCTACCTCAGCTCTTACACCACTCTTCACCTGTCTGTCAGCGATGTCGCGAACGACCGACGGTGGAAAGATGGTGTGCTCCAGCAGTCATTACCTCGCTGCCTGCCATGGCGTGAGCATCAGTGTGTGTGCAGATAATGGATGTGTGTTACTTAAAGTAGCAAACGGGATTATGATATTACGTGTGTTATCAGTTGCTTGTCTTATTAATGTGCTGACTAATAAAACATTATTATCTCAAAGTGTAGTGTTTGAATAGCTGCAAAGGTGTTACTCATACTGGCACGCTGCCACCTTCATAGTGTATTTACTTGAGTGTAAGACGCCCCTGAATATAAAATGGCCCAATTTTTTAAATTTTTTTATTTTTTCATTTCTTTAATGAACGGCTCCTTGAGAGAAATTTATTTTTAATAGATTCTGATTAACTAGAATTACAAACCGTTTTATTGACATAAAGTATCTGCCAAAAAGGTAACCTTATAACTATTCTAAACTTTTGCCATTTATTGATTGTCTAAATTTTGAAAACACTTGGAGAAATAAAATAAACAACAAGAAACTGTTCACATGAATTTTTGGACTGTTTTCGTTTCTACCTTTTATGCTTACAGTCCCTACCACTATCTTGGGTCATCACCATCATCAACCTACTGGCACAGCCGTGAAATTTATACCTTCATTGTCACAAACATATGGCTGTTTCTTCAGAATATGTGGCTATTTCTGAGGTGGTTGTTATGTTGGAATTTGAGAACACAGCTATTTTTTCCTGTATACATACCAGATTTCACCTCTATCCTGAAATGAGTATGTTATAATCTCACTTCCAAACATGTCACCTTCCCCCACTCTGTGTAGAACCACCTAATATACACCCTTTCATTCTTGTCATACGTCACAGAGAGTGTTGACAACATTGCAGCAAGAAACACAGAAGTAAATCACTTGCCTAGATCTAGGCTTTTATTTTCTTGTGCAGAAATGAATACTATTGTTGAGTATTTGTCCAATTTTAAAGTCAGTTCAATTCCGACTACAAATGCATTTGGGCAAACTGCAGTTTAAACACAGTAGATGTTCATACACTGAAGTGCTGAAGAAACTGGTATAAGCATGTTTATTATAACACAGAGATTTGTAAACAGGCAGAATACGGCGCTGCGGTCGGCATTGCCTTTACAAGACAACAAATGTCTGGGGCAGTTCTTAGATCAGTTACTGCTGCTACAATGGTAGGTTCCCAAGATTTAAATGAGTTTGAACGTGGTGTTACAGCCAGTGCATGAGTGATGGGACAGAGCATCCCTGAGCTAGCAATGAAATGCAGATTTTCCTGTACGACCATTTCATGAGTGTACTGTGTACTGTGACTATCGGGGATCTGGTAAAACAGCAAATCTCAGACATCACAATGGCTGGAAAACAGTCCTGTGAGAATGGGAGTGACGACAACTGAAGGCAATTGTTCAATGTGACAGAACTGCAACCCTTATGCAAATTGCTGCACATTTCAATACTGGGTTATCAACAAGTGTCAGTGTGTGAACCATTCAACGAAACATCATCGATACGGTATTTCGGAACCGAAAACCCACTCATGTACCCTTGATGACAGCATGACACAAAGCTTTAGGCCTTGTCTGGGCCCAGTCAACACCAACATTGGACTTATGATCACTGGAAACATGTTGCCTGGTCGGACGAGTTTTGTTTCAAATTATATACTGTTATGGAGACAACCTTATGAATCCATGGACCCTGCATGCCATCAGTTGACTGTTTAAGCTGGTGGAGGTTCTGTAATTGTGTGGGGCATGTGCAGTTTGAGTGATATGGGACCCTGATAAGTCTAGATATGACTCTGACTGGTGACACATACGTAAGCACGCTGTCTGATCACCTGCATCCATTCATGTACATTGTGCATTCCGACAGACTTGGGCAATTCCAGTAGGACAATACGGGGCAATTACAGCAGGACAATGCGACACCCCACACACCCAGATTTCTACAGAGTTCCTCCAGGAACACTATTCTGAGTTTAAACACTTTTACTGGCCATCAAACTCCCGATCATTATTGAACATATCTGGGATGCCTTGCAACGTGCTATTCTCAAGAGTTCCATCTCCTCACACTCTTAGGGATTTTTTGGACAGGCCTTCAGGATTCCTGTTGTCAGTTCCCTCCAGCATTGCTCCAGGCATAAGTAGAGTCCATGCCACGTCGTGTTGCGGCACTTCTGCGTGCTCGCAGGGGCCCTACGTAATATTCGGCAGGTGTACCAGTTTCTTTGGCTCTTCAGTGTAGAAAGAAAATGTACTTGGTATTGATTACCATGCATAACAACATGATGAAATTTGCTGCAGGCTCAGTTCTTCCCTCCGTGCAATCATTATAGCTCTCAGCCAAGCTGGTGTCACTGTTCTCCTTCCAAGCTTGAGTAACTGTCAAAAACAGACTGCAATATCTGCTAGTATGCAGGTCATATGTAACAACACCAACTAATATGTAAATAAAAGATTGCATTTAAGATTCCGTTCCACTCTCGAAGTTTTGCTCATCCCGCAATCTACTGACGTCTGTCGGTACTATCTCCGCAACGGGTCTTGCGACTGTCATTTATTTTTGCTTTGACAATTACAGTCTATTTAATATGATCTACTTCCTTTGTTAGCCACATCATTCTATATTAATTTTCCTTCTTGTTTCAACTGAATTTCACCAACGTGGTATACAGCTGAGTAAAATCAGGTAATGTTTTTACATGGTATTGTAATACATGAAGATGATTGTGTGGTCAACTGAAATTAGTCTTCACATTTTAATGCTTTATAGTGCACGGGATCTAGACATTAAAAAAGTTTTTACTGACTTGAGCTATTAATACCTGCTGGGTCGAAATGGAAACACAGTTTCGTTCTGCAATGTGTTTCTGTTGTTTTCGGGGAGGACACTAGACAGCGAGGTCATCGGTCTCATCGGATTAGGGAAGGAGGGGGAAGGAAGTCGGCCGTGCCCTTCCAGAGGAACCGTCCTGGCATTTGCCTCGAACGAATTAGAGAAATCACGGAAAACGTAAATCAGGATGGCCGGGCGTGGGATTGAACCGTCGTCCTCCCGAATGCCAGTCCAGTGTCCTAACCACTGCGCCACCTCACTCGGTGTGTGTTTCTGTCGTGGCCGGATGACGGTGGGTCGAGTGCTGCCGCTAAATGACTGCCGCATCTGGGAGTGTGGTGGCTCATCAGTTTGCACGAGGGCCGCACTGTTTTGGAAGACTTGCAGTGTTGAGGGCTGCAATGTGGCGACAGCTCTGTGTCTAGTGGTAGCCTGCATTGAGGTAGGCTGGCTTGCACCAGGACGTGGACAGTGCTGTGTCTACCCCTTTAATGTGGAGAGTCAGTGTGCTAGTATTGTGTCCTGTGAATGGATTTGAGCCTCAGAAGGGCGGTTCTAGTGCTCCACGCAGTGGACCGTGTCAGAGGAAAATGTGGTACGTCATTGCCAGCTCTCTGAGAACAGAAGTAGCTTGTTTTCAGTGCTGTGTTGTTCCACTCGGTAAGTAAGTGTGGAGGGTAAGAATTGTAGAGGGAAACCTTGGTGTAACTACGGGAAGCAGGTCCGAAAAGATATAGATTGTGGTAGTTGTGCGTGAAGAAGAGGTCTGATCGGGATACACCGATGTGGGAAGCTGCTTATCTCATGCAAAGCCATTGTACAGCAGGCATGTGAATCGGTACTGAGGATGTTATGCCACCAGTTGTCAGACGTGTGATACTTTTACCGCAACATGTTTGGGACTATGTTACCTCATTATTGAGTGCTATAAAATATGGAAACCAGTTAAGAAATCACAATACTACACATACTGACCCATATCAAAATATTTATATCTCCCTTTAATGTAACATACCATAAAGCTTCTGTGCCATTAGGCATCATCAGCAGTAAAATCCAGCAGCAAATGTGCATTGTCATACATAAAATTCTTCTCAGAACATCTCATATTGGCACGTTACACTCTCGAGGCACAGTTTGCGTGTTAAATTGGACAACATTAGTGTCACTTTAGCGATATCTCCTCAGGGAACAGCAACAGATTTATTCGAATTAGCGGCATTAGGTTTAATGTTTTCAGTTGCCTTCCATATGGATGCACACAATGAAACACAGGTGTAGTAATTGTTTTTAGAATTTTTAGAACTCTTGTTTTTCATAAATTTTACAGTAGGAAGTAACATTGTTGAGGGCTCTGACATATGCTTTGCAGTCGAGTGCTATTTTTGGTAGGTGACAGCGGCAGCTTTAGTTTAACAACCGTGCCTTGAGAGTATAACATACTTACATGAGATGTTCGAGGAAGAGTTTTATGTTTGACAGTGCATGTTTGCTGTTGCCTTTTGCTATTGATGATGACGCCTAATGACACAAGAGCTTTGAGGTACATTACACTGTGGGCCGACATAAATATTTCAGTATAGGTCAGTAGGTAGAGTGTTGTAATTTATTGGTGGGTTTCCTTGTTTTATAGCACTTGATAAATGCGTTGTGGTAAAAATACCAGACATTTGACCACTCATGGTGTAACATACTCAGTACCATTGGGGTGCAGCGTAAAACAAAAGTCTTTTGAATGAAGACCACAGCAACATGCAGTTGACATTGATGAAGTTATAATAAGTGACAGATAATTATTATTCACGTATGGGCCCAGTAGGACCACGCGAGGTACAATCCATCAATGTCACGTTTGATGGTTGGCCTTTCTTTGTGCCCAAATTTGTTTCATCCTTTCAGAATGAAGTCTCTTTCTTTCATCAGACCACGGTGTTCCAATCTGTTGAATGTTCTTTAGCTGTAGCAGAGAAGGCCTGTGGATGCAATTTCTTATCTGCTACAGTTGATAGTGAGTGAATTGGAAAATACACATTGTATTGCGACAAAATTCTACTGTGCAACAACCGAGCGAGGTGGTGCAGTGGTTAGACACTGGACTCGCATTCGGGAGGACGACAGTTCAATCCCGCGTCCGGCCATCCTGATTTACGTTTTCCGTGATTTCCCTAAATCACTCTAGGCAAATGTTGGGATGGTTCCTTTCAAAGGGCACGGCCGGCTTCCTTCGCTGTCCTTCCCTAATCCGATGAGACTGATGACCTCGCTGTCTGGTCTCCTTCCCCAAAACAACCAACCAACCTACTGTGCATAAGTGTACAGGTAGGCTAGCTTGCTAGCTCTGTGAAGCTCTTTGCAAATGTTGCCATTGTGTACAGGGATTTCATATTGTTAGGAAATTATTGTTAAATGTAGTGAGTTTTGAAGATGATTTGCACATCGTTCAAGGACTGGCAAATGATGTAATGTAAATTGTAAATTGCTCGATTACTAGAATCGAACATAACTGTCAATAGGTGCAGTTAAGTGTGTGAGTAGTGAGTTTATGTTTGTGTGTGTGTGTGTGTGTGTGTGTGTGTGTGTGTGTGTATGTGTGTGTGTGAGAGAGAGAGAGAGAGAGAGAGAGAGAAATTGGGAGGGACAGGGGGGGGGCGGATTTCACCCTTATTTATGTGGGATTTGAAGAAGGGATGAGAGAGATATAGAACTAAAAGTACTGTCTAATTGAACTTTCCTAAAAATTTTGTAATGCAGGCTACATTGGATATTTGCTTTTTACCAGGATAATGTGTCATACTTATAGGTACAGCCCGTATTTGCGTGCTGCCTATTGTGGATAATGAAGTCATAAATATTGTTTGATATCACATACGGTTGTACTGTTGTCCATAAAGCATTGCCATCATACCAACTCAAATGCTTTTTGAAAGTTTAGAAATAATCTGTTCAGCTGTTTGGCCCAATCTGTGGCTCTCACAATGTCATAAGAGAAGAATGAAAGTTGGGCTGTCCTTCTGGAATCAGAGCTGGTTGACACAGAGAAAGTAATTCTGTTACAGACAGCCATTGTAATGCTACAAGACATAATGTAGGGTAAGTTCATATGACTCTGTTGTGGACTTGGACTGGTTGCCAAACCACAAATGGGGTCTGCTTTGCAGCACGGTCACGCACTCTTCTGACAAAATTGTGTACAGTTAGTACCAATTGATCGTTGGTAGGACTGAGGGTGTTGCTCAATGTGTAGTTGCGTATGTTGCCTAACTTTGCATTTTTTATTTTAGTTGTGATTGCGCTCCCTTTTGTTTGGATTAAAGTTAATGTTAACTAGTCACTTTTAATATCTAGTGTACAGAGATACAGGTTTAATTCTTTTTTCAGGCGTATTGTAAGGCAGAAGAGCCTGTGCTGGTCTCACTTGTCCCAGTGCTTCTGAAAGAAGAACATGTGGTAAGTTTTGTTATTAAGTCATTTGTATTTGATAATGAATTGGCTTAAGTGGAGACAATAAAGACCCATGATGTATCTTAGAAGATAGATTGAAGCATACATTTTCGATAGATGCGTTAAATCTGACGCTGTGGACTGGAATACACTATTTAATATATCAAAAAAATCAATCAATTTTTGAAAATATAATGTAATTGAATAGGTAAAAAATCTACTCACCAAGTGGCGGCAGGAGGAAACATGTACAAAGATACTGAAATCTGCAAGCTTTCAGAGCCAGTGGCTCATTCGTCTGACAGAAGAGTTGAAGGGGATGGAAAGAGGGGTGAAGGAAAATGTCTGGTGAGCTTTAGGCACCAGAGAGGAGAAGACACTGATTCCAAAAGCCTGCGGATTTTAATACGTTTACATTTTTCTCCTGCTGCCAGTGCTCGGAATGCACTATTTGGAATTCTTAAGTTGTCACGCATAAAATACAGGGAGCGAAAAGAAATGTCTTGTACAGAAACAAGACTGCAGCTGTAAGAGTCAAATTGCTGCGGCGCACCTATCACGGACTGCTGGCAGCCCAGTGTCTGCCAGCTGCACAAACCACGGCAGGGCCGAGAAGTTGGCAAGTAGATTGTGTTAAGAGGGCATTGCCAGTGGCCGCACCAAAACGACACTTGCTGCACGCTGTTAGCATTGGCGTTAAGCGATTGAGGCTGTGTTCCGCTTCTCTGACCCGGCCGAGCAGCCAGTCGAAAAGCTGTAGTACTCTGCACACTGAAGATTTAAGGTCGTGCTATGGTAGCAGAAGGCAGTGACATTGCCAGTCAGGAACTGTCGAATTCACCACAGCTGCTGCCGTCCTGTTTGCCGTCCACTGCCACTCGCAACTGAGATGTCGCACGCCCTAGGAACGGTCTCCGCCAGCTTGGCGTATCAAATGCGTTGCCACAGTTGCGAGCAAATCGTTTCTGAAAAACAGAAATTTTTAATATTGAATATTAATTTAAATCTTTGGGAGTCTTTTGTGAACGTCTTTATATGAAGTATAGCCTTGTATGGAAGAGAAATTTGGGCGGTCATCATTTCAGGCAAGAGGAGAAGAGCTTTTGAAATGTCATACTACAGAAGGCTGCTGAAGATAAGTGGTAGTGGATAATTAGTGAAGTAGTTCTGGATCAAATTAGAAAGAAAAGAAATTTATGTCACATCTTGGCTAAAAGAGGATGTATGCTGGGACATCAGGGGATTGTCATTTTGGTGATGGAGGGGATAGGGTTAAAATTGTAGAGGAAGAACAAGGTTTGAATACACTAAACAAACTGAAGTGGATGCAGGTTGTTGTACCTATACTGTGATCAGGAAAGAGGCTTGCCAAAGATAGACTTCACGGAGAGCTGCCTCAAACCAGTCTTTGTGCTGAAGACCACAGCAGTGTTGAAACCCTAATTTTGTATGAAAGGTCAAATTGAGTGAGTTCGCCATAATGTTCCAAGCTATAGTGTAATTAGTGGCTGCTTAGAATGTGTGAACTGTTTCAAGAAGTGTTTAGGCCATACGGTATATAGTGCCACACTTAATGCTGGAAATGGGTACTGCACTCAAACATGGTGGCAACAGAAGTACACATTAATGGTCACACAGTAAAGGTAACACTGTTTGTAGCATCTTCCACTGTGTAAATGTAAAACAAACTGTTGGTTTGTTTTATGAAAATGAAAGTTGCTACTCACCATATAGCGGAGACGCTGAGTCGCAGATAGGCACAACAAAAAGACTGTCACAAATAAACTTTTGACCTACAAGGCATAGTGTTCATAAGGTGTTGTCCTCTGGCATAAAGCACATAAAATAAATAGCTATGGGCACCCATATGGGGTCATTCTATGCCAAACTATTCATGGGCCATCTAGAGCAATATTTTCTAACTGCCCAGAATCCAACCCCTCACCATTTCAGATTCATTGGTGACACCCTCATGATCTGGACTGAGGGTGAGGTCACCCTAGCCACATTCCCCCAAAACCTCAACACCTTCCTCAGTGCTGACGTCCACCTCAAGGATAGCTTCATCAGTACCTCCGTCCGTATCAAACCTTCCAAACACCGACAGTATCTCCACTTTGACAGCTGCCACCCATTCCGTACCGAGAAATTGCTTGCGTACAGACTAACCACCCGTGGTCATTCCATCTGCAGGGACCTTTTACAGAAGCAGATCTCGCATACCTTGTCTCTCCAGCCACATACCACCTCCTACTTACTCACCATCTGGCTGCAGAGCAGCATTCATCTTATGCCTCGGCACCACGTACGACTGGAGAAACGGTTTTGACTACCTCTCACTGTGCCCTGAAACAGACCTAGAGGTAAGACCTATCTCGTACATTCTCCCAACCACATACTCCAGTCAGGCATCTTCTACCCCATCGGAGGCAGTACTACCTGTGGAAGCAGTTTTTCTGAACTGTGCAGGTGGGAACTCTGCCTGCAATATATCCTATTACCGTAACCCCCCTGGCCTCAGCCTTCATTAGTCCCTGTCCTCCACTTACCTATCCCCTTCCCTGCTCTCACTCCAGCAATACACAGTCTTCTATTCCACTAACACACCCATTAGTCACTAGTCTTTTTCCTCATCTCTTCTTCTCTCCTCCTTTCCCAATCGCCTCCCCTCCCATCCTCCTCCCCCCCCCCACTCTCCACACGTACAAACCTCCCAACTGCACCTAAATGCCCTACGCTATCCCCACTGCCCCCTTGCAAGCTCCCACAAGCAGCACGACACCTTCCCCCACCCCACTCTGTACCCCATGCCGCCTCCTTACCATCACAACTGGATAACTGCTCCTGTCGGGTGCATATACGACTCAGCTCAGCCACAGTGGCCACAGGTGGCAGAGAGAGAGAGAGAGAGAGAGAGAGAGAGAGAGAGGGAGAGATAGAGAGAGAGAGAGAGAGAGAGAGAGAGTCCGTCCATCCTCTAGTCCTCTGTATGGCTTTTCACAATATTGTTAAAATAAATAATGTTTTTATTCAGGAGAAATGAGCAGCAAGAATATTGTGTAAAGTAGATAGATGGTGGTGCACCTTGCAGAGGCTGCTTTACGGATCTCGGAATTCTTACACTCACTTCCTGGTACATTTATGTCACAACAATTTTTGTTGCTTATAATAAAAATTTCATTCAACTGAAAAGTGATTTGCACAGGTTCCTTTGGGTCTAGTATTCGGAGTTAAGTTACGTACTCTGGTGCAAAGGATTTAAACATATACTGCAAACAGAAAGCAAAGATATTTGCGCAGGAACATTTGGCAGTTGATAAGAAAATGGAAAACATTCCTTGTTGGCCATTCCTTCTAAAATTATCTGAATCTGTAGATTTAAGAATTGAAAATTCATATTAGCTACATGACAAATTACAATGTTCATAGGAATCTACATCTACATCCAGATTCCGCAAGCCACTGTATGGTGCATGTTGGAAGGCATGCTCTACTACTACTAGTCATTTCCTTTCCTGTTCTAGCTGCAAATAGAGCGAGGGAAAACAACTGTCTATATGCCTCCATGTGGCCCCTAATCTCTCTGAGCTTATCTTCGTGGTCGTTACAAGAACTGTACATTGGCGGCAGTAGAATCGCTCTGGGTCAGCCACAAATGGTGGCTCTCTAAATTTTCTGGATATTGCTCCTCGAAAAGAACGCTGTCTTCCGTCCGGTGATTCCATTTGAGTTCTTGATGCATCTCCATAATACTTTATTATTGTTTAAACATATTAGTAACAAATCTAGCAGCCTGCTTCTGAATTCCTTCGATGTCTTCGTTTAGTCCGACCTAGTACGGATCCCAAACATTAGAGCAGAGCTCGAGAAGAGGTTGCACTAGTGTCCTACATGTGGTCTCCTTTACAGATGAACCTCACTTTCCTAAAATTCTCCCAATAAACCAAAGTGGACCATTCACCTTCCCCACTGCAGTCCTTATATGCTCATTCAATTTCATATCGCTTTGCATTACGCCTAGATATTTAACTGACATGAGTGTGTCAAGCATCTCATTATTTGTAAACTGTGGGTTTGCTTTTCCTACTCATCTGCATTAACTTACATTTTTCTACATTTAGAGGTAGCAGCCATTCACCACACCAACTAGAAATTTTGTCTGAGTCATCAACTATCCTCCTACAGTCACTCAACGATGGCACGTTACTGTACACCACAGCAACATTAGCTAACAACCGCAGACTACTGTCCACCAAATCATTTACATATGTAGGAAAACAACAACTTTCCTGTCACACTTTCCCGGGGCACTCCTGTCTCTGATGAACACACACCATCATGCACAATGTACTGGGTTCTGTTACTCAAGAAGTCTTTGAACCACTCGCAAAATCTTGGGACCTATTCCGTATGCTCGTACCTTCATTAACAGTCGGCAGTGTGGTGCCGTGTCAGATGCTTTACAGAAATCTAGGAGTATGGAATGCTGCATGACAAACAATTTTGTGTTTTAAGCAGCACTGTTGTTACCTCTCTGGTTATCTCAGGGTGACTGATCAAAGGGGTACACTCTGGTGTTTTGCTGAGTTGTCGTTTCCATCTCGTGCACAATATTTCAACAACTGGACGAGCCTTCTTCTTTAGGTGCTGTGAGTTTTACTGTTTTGTGCACTTGCTGGGTGGACTCCACTCCACACAGTCTGGTTAGAGTCTGGGAAGTGAGTAACAGCAAAACTCATAGCATCCGTGGAAGATGGCTGCGTGAGATGTCGAAATATTGTGCATAAAATGTAAGTGACAACCTGGCAGAACGGCCGGTAGCGCACAGTTACAGATTTTGTTCTTAGGATCTGCAGCTGTTTTCTTTTAAAACTGACAGTGTAATCAACTAAATGCGCTCACAGAAACAGCAAGTGTCATATCGTGAAGCACCAGTCTGATACTTGTCAACCTTCACGGTGATGTTTATCATGTAACAGTTATTTCGTGATTAAAATTTCATTCCATTTTGAACTTATTCATCAATAAAAACTTATCTGGTTTTGATGGTGTTGCAGTAGAGTACTAAAGATTTATTCTCATAAAATAAGCCTGGTATTATTGGAAATATGTAATGCATCAACTGATTCAAGACATTTTTCCAGAGAAACTGAAATACACCATTGTTAAACTCCTCTTGAAGTAAGGTGATAAGAGAGGTCAATAACTGCTGACCTGTTTCATTGTTGACATCATTTTCCAAAATTCAGTTGAATACCAGCAGCTGCCAGTCTTGTGATGGCTTTTGTTACCACTGGAAAGTTGGCATTGGTGATGCCAAGTTTCCAGACAAGGTGTGTGTGTGTGTGTGTGTGTGTGTGTGTGTGTGTGTGTAAAGACCTCTTTCACAGTTTTGGTAGCACTTGATTCATAGCTATTGAGCTCACAAAAGATTACCTTTCTTTTAGTGTGGATCATCCAGTAATATTCAGCAGCACTAAGCCAGGAATCCAATCATCTAAGCACAAGGTGGGGGAAGAAGGGGCAGTGAAGGTGCTCGTCCTTGGATTTCTGCACCTGTAGCGGGACGTTCACATTAATTGTCGTGCCACAAGTAATTAATTTTCCTACATCAGAGCAATTTGATCACACCTCTTCTGCAACTCTGCGTAACGCATGCACGAGTCAAATGACATAAACTACACTGCGGTCGAGAATTTGAAGCCCTCAGCTGCTTTGGCCATGTATGGAGCACCATCTGTTGCCAGAAGCAAAACATTTTCTCTGCTCACAACATCTTGTCACAGTAGCTTCACAGAGTTGTGAAACAAAATGGCAACTGTTGAATTTTGTACTCTCTCTCAAGAGCTTCACGCATTAGGAGGAACATTTTTCCAGGCCTGTCAACTTTCAGAACACCCCATAACATATGCAACATAATGTCCGCCCACATTGATACCTTTGTATAGGGACGTTGATCTTTAGTTCAGCAACACTAGTTCATATTTTTTTTGAGCTTCTCTTCATAGCACACTGATAAATAGTTCTTTCTCAATATAGATTAACCTGGAACAGGATGTTTTGCGTACTTCTCAAGAACTGTCTGAAATGTGGATTCTTCAGCTTCTCAGATGGGATGTTGCAAGACACCATCATTTCACCTGTCTTTAAATGTTTGTACAATTGAAGATGAACCTGTCTGCTCAAATAACAGCATTTGTCTGCTGCCATTTTCAGCATTTCTCTTCACACAGCTGCTGTATTTGGTGGTATTACAGTGCTGTTGCACATTAAAGTGCTTTTCTGCCCTAACTTTGACTTCACTTAATTAACAAAATAACATTTCCCCACCAGTGCTGAAGAACTTATCATCAAACTCACGAACGAAACCTTGAAACTCCATGCTGATGGACCGCTTTTGTTGAACCACTTGAGTTTATATTCTCACTGAGTAGTGTGACCACGTGTGCGATGTTTATCATGTCGGGAGGTGCCTTTGTTAGTTTTGAGAATGTTTTGTTGGCCCCACCCAACAGTGTCTTACATCAGCAAACTGACTAGTGTGTAATGCTACTTGTCTACTGTTGTTGTGATCTTCGGTACAGAGACTGGTTTGATGCAGCCCTCCATGCTACTCTATCCTGCGCAAGCTTCTTCATCTCCAAGTAACTACTGCAACTTACATCCTTCTGAATCTGCTTAGTGTATTCATCTCTTGGTCTCCCTCTACGATTTTTACCCTCCACACTGCCCTCCAATATTAAATTGGTGATCCGTTGATGCCTCAGAACATGTCCTACCAACCGATCCCTTCTTCTTGTCAAGTTGTGCCACAAATTCCTCTTCTCCTCAATTCTACTCAGTACCTCCTCATTAGTTACATGATTTACCCATCTGATCTTCAGCATTCTTCTGTAGCACCACATTTCGAAAACTTCTATTCTCTTCTTGTCTAAACTAATTATCGTACTTGTTTCACTTCCATACATGGCTACACTCCACATGAATACTTTCAGAAAAGACTTTCTGACCCTTAAATTTATACTCAGTGTTAACAAAGTTCTCTGCTTCAGAAACACTTTCCTTACCATTGCCAGTCTACATTTTATAGCCCCGACCATCATCAGTAATTTTTATCCCCAAATAGTTAGACCCCTTTACTACTTTAAGTGTCTCATTTCCTAATCTAATTCTCTCAGCATCACCTGATTTAATTCGACTACATTCCATTATCCTCTTGTTTTGCTTTTGTTAATGTTCATCTTACATCCCCCTTTCAAGACACTGTTTATTCAATTCAACTTCTCTTCCAGGTCCTTTGCTGTCTCTGACAGAACTAGTATGTCATCGGTAAACCTCAAAGTTTTTATTTCTTCTCCGTGGATTTTAATTCCTTCTCCAAATTTTTCTTTTGTTTCCTTTACTGCTTGCTCAGTATACAGACTGAATAACATTTAGGATAGGCTACAATCCTGTCTCACTCCCTTTCCAACCACTGCTTCTCTTTCATGTTCCTTGACTCGTATAACTGCCGTCTGGTTTCTGTAAAAATTGTAAATAGCCATTTGGCCCCTGGCACCTTCAGAATTTGAAAGAGACTATTCCAGTCAACATTGTCAGAAGCCTTCTCTAAGTCTACAGATGCTAGAAACATAAGCTTACTGTAGCACACGTACACTGGTGTTGTTACGCTCTTGGAAATAGGTCCTACTTATCTATTAGATACATAGGATATGTATTATTGCCAAGTTACGTTAAATGAAACTTTAAGATATTCAAATCTATTAACAGCCATCAAGGTTTTTCTTAATCACGCTTTAGCTATGTAGTTTTCATTTCAAAAACCGTGTACAGTTACAGCCTCTGCAGTGTTGTGCTCTGATTGTCGTGTTGTTAATGAGCAGTAGGAAAATGGCTGAGGCTGCTTCCTGTTCCGTAGTGAAACACGCGTGAGTAACAATAGAGGGCCTATAACACTTCCTTGGGGAACGCCGGATACTCGATAACCTTTCTGGCAGGAAATCACGATTCCAGTCGCACAACTGAGGTGATAGTCTGTAAGCACGCAGTTTGATTATTAGACGCTTGTGAGGAACTGTGTCGAAAGCCTTCTGGAAATCTAAATATATGGGATCAACTTAGCATTCCCTGTCGATAGCACTTATTACCTTGTGAGTATGAAGAAGAATCTTGCGAAGTCGGGTCTGACAGTCTGCGAGGTTCTGACCTCTGAAAGACTAAACATTTTGAAGAGCGCGATTTCGAAATTTGGGCTACAGAACTTATGGACAAATGACAGCAGGATAATGGTTAAGACCGAAAACGGAAAGAAAACAATTTCCAGTGTTAATGAACTCGAAAGCCTGTGCTTTAGAAGCTAAATCATGTCTAATCTTGCCGCCACTAACCTGTATGTTTATATTGTTTACATTGTCAACCATAACTTAACTAATGTATTATCAAATTTTTCGATTCTCCACATAACTATACTTTATCCCTAATGGTTTTCTCATGTAATTTTGTTTTATTTGTATTATCAACTTTTCGTTCCTCCACATAACTATTTTCATCTCTAATTGTTTTTCTCATGTAATTTTGTTAATTATTACATAAGGTAGTCTCACTTCCATCTCTAATTAGCAACCAACCATCATACTTTAGTTGTTATCCTCGTAAGTGCAATTAATATAACACTCTACCATTACGTGCAGGTTACTCCCGTTGTGTTTAGCGAAATTCCTTTTCCTGCCGGCCTATGGCTACTGCCAGAACCGTTGCAGACCTCGTTGACCTTGGTCGCAGATCCCGTTGCCTCCCTTGGGACGCACCCCCTCCCCCTCCTAGCCGATTTCACTGCACAGAACTGGGGGGACACTCCCTCACCCCCCCCTCCTTTACACGCCTTCTGCATCCCTCATGCCAGACCCTCTTGTCACCACTAACCACGACCCGCAAACATCGGCCGGCAGCCTCCTCGGGCAATCAACACCCGAACGCACCAAGCTGCATATAGCACATGCAAATTTCCAGTCTCTGCCAGCTCACTTCGACGAGTTCAAATATATATTTCAAACTACTGACATACACGTAATACCTTTGTCAGAGATTTGGCTCAAACCAAGTATTCCTACAACTTCCGTAAACCTAGATGGCTATATCTTTCTCAGGCATGCCAGATGCAACAGACGAGGGGGTGGAGCAGGGGCGTACATACGCTCTGATTTGTCACCTACTGTACTAGGTACATCCGACAATAATGTAGATAAACAAGAGGAATATATGTTCATAGAGATCAAATCAATTAACAGAAAGTGCTTAATATGTGTCCTTTACAAACCTCCTAAAGCAGGCAGCTTCACCTGCTTCGAAACTGCCCTCACTAATCCTCATACCAACATGTAATTATAGCAAGTGACACTAACATTAATTTTATGCGTAATAGTACTTCCACTGGGAAATTTAAGAGAATGCTTTCTTCTTCAAATATGACGCTACTTCAGCTGGCACCTACTCAACACACGACTACTAGTCATACTTTCATAGATATATTTGCAACCAAATCTCCAAACAGAATAATCTGCACCTCTCAAATATCTGTCCCTGGCATGTCTGCCCATGACATCATTTTCATGACGTATACACTAGAATGTCCTAGAAAGAAACCACAACTGTCTACACACCGAGACTTCAAACGCATAAATTTGCCTAAGCTCGAAACTGAGACACAAGAAATGGTTTGGGGGATGACCTCTACTCCCCTCATGGACATAAAAGACAAAATTCCAGGATTTCACTAACAAAATTACTCAACTATATGACAAATACGCTCCAATAAAGACCAGAAAAGTAGAAAGGAAACCTGTACCTTGGCTGACTGATGAACTAAAACATCTCAAATCTCATAGACGCTGCACATCGAGCATACAAGATGCACCCTACACCTGAAAATCATACTGTATTCAAGCCGGAATGATACATAGTCAGTCAAGTGGTGAGAAACGTTAAGCTCAGGCATGCCCGTACATTAGCTGACAATAGATGTAGACCAGCTATCCTGCGGAAAAATCTCTGTAGTCTCGGTTTAGGCAAAATAAACGTTGCAGAAAATCCCATGGTCCCAGCTGAAGAACTAAACCGATTCTTCATATTACCTACAACCACAACTGAAGTGAAAAAAAAGACAGAGGATCATTGATTACTTCATGGGGATGAACGACTGTAGCAAAGAAAAATTCTATCTACAGCACGTCACTTGCAATACTGTCAAGAAAGCGATAATGTGTATTAGGTCTGGATCTACCGGACATGATGGCATCACTATCCAGATGGTAAAACTTATTATTGATCAACTACTGCCCTCTATAACAGACATTTTAAACGATTCATTAATCACAAGTGTTTTCCCTGAGGCCTGCAAACTGGGACAGTTTAAGTCACTGCCTAAAAAGGACATCGCCACAGCCCCCTCTGACTACCGCCCAATCTGCACTCTTGCTGCACTATCAAAGGCCTTAGAATATATAGTCCATGACCAGCTCACCAACTACTTAACTACTAACAACCTACTAGACGAATACAAATCAGGTTTACGTTAACATCGAAGCACAACATCCACACTGATAAAGGTGACAGATGACCTGAAACTTGCCATGGACAGACAACAAGCGACTATCATTTGCTTCTTAGATTTCAGAAAAGCATTTGATACTGTCGCCTTCTACATCTTACTAGACAAACTTAGCGGTCTAAATTTCTTACCAAGTGCAGTGCAATGGTTTCGCTCCTACTTGACGTCTCGTCAGCAACGCGTCCTGTCTGGGAATATAAAATCACAATGGCGGCAGGTAGGGTCAGGCGTTCCCCAATGCTCAGTATTAGGTCCTATACTCTTCTCTCTGTATGTCAATGATGTGTCCTCGGTTCTGACCTATTGCCAATATCATATGTATGCTAATGACCTTCAGTTGTATCTAAGTGCGAAACCAAGCAATCTTAAGAAAGCTATTGAAAATTTCAATACTGACCTCGATGCACTATCAAAATGGGCACAGGACATGGGACTCGAACTAAACCCATCTAAAACCCAAGCGGTACTTGTTGGTCTCTCTAAGCCCATTAGCCCAAAACATCGGGAATCTGTACCATCTCTTATCCTAAATGGAACAAATATTAACTTCTCTCCCTCAGCAAAGAGTTTGGGAGTAATAATAGACGAAAATATAAATTGGACAGAGCACGTAACTGCAGTGTGCAAAAAAAGCAACAGCATCCCTTCATGTTCTACAAAAATATAAAAAACTCTTCCCTTTCGATCTAAAAAAGAAATTAGTACAAACGTTTATACTCCCAATCATTGACTACAGCGATATTATCCTACAAGGCCTCTCTCAGGAAAATTCGCGACGTCTGGAACTGGTCACAAATGCCTGCGTCCGATGTATCTGTGACATTCGACTTTTTGATCACATTTCACCAGCATATGCAAAATTGTCCTGGCTGCGTGCAGACAAACGCAGAGATTTCCATACACTCTGTCTCACCTAGTGCCTTATAAATGCACACTGTCCCTCATATCTCTCCTCGTCCTTAACGCTTATGTCGGAACAACATGACAGAAACACACGTTCCCGTCATAACAAAATCCTCTCTGTTCCACTGCATCGCTCAGTCACCTTCTCCAAGTCCTTTACAGTAGCGGGAACCCAACTGTGGAATAACCTCCCTCGTTATGTTAGAGAACTTAAAAACATGTCCAGCTTCAAAAAACAGTTAATGACGTATCTTCTTAAGCAACAGTAATGCCTTCCTCTGTACATGAAAGCACTTCACCTCATTACTACCCTCTTTCCCCCTCCTTAAATCTCCCTTCCCAGAACTCGCTATACTAGTAAACATCTACACCAACATATTTTTTGTGGCGGTGTTCGTAGCGACAAACACTTGGCTGTAGAAATGGCTTACGAAGTCACCGCCACACTTTTAATGGCGGGCCGACCGGTCCGCTGGAACAGTGAACAGAAAGATGAAAGCCCAACCACTCATATTAAATAAAAGTCGGTACTTATCTTTATTACTGAAGATACAGAAACACAGTAGTGAACTCGGTGTCTACAGAAATCTGTCTAGTTCGAGTCGGAGCGGCTAGGTCAGTGTCGGCTGACGACAAACAACAACTCTGCTGCGATGAACACACAACTGACTAGCAAGTACACAAATCGGTGGCGAGTATACAACTGAGCGGCGAATACAGAACTGTCCTAGCGCTCGCGACTCCAGCGCTTAAGAAGCCAGAAGCCAGCGGTGGCGCGCGCAGACTTGCGGCGATTTCCTGTATCGCTGGCGCTGCTTATGCGGACGGCGTCCGGACTTTGATGCTGCCAACCTTTTGGCAGTGGGCTCGGTTGGCATTACTGGCTAGGATATAACAATATTAATGTACATCTGCACAAATCTTCATTACTATTGCCAATTTTTCTCATGTTTATATTATTATTTGATATTTTTTACTGTTATAACTATTGCTTTTATCACAATTTGTAAGTATAGCACCTGTTGTAAAAATACTGCCAGAATTTACTTTATTAGGTCTTCATCAATACTCTTTATTCGTATTGTCACTAGAGTAATCTAATATTCTTATTGAGGCGTTACTTTCGTTTTGCCTCAGGTTACAGTAGGAATTAATTATGTTTTATACATCGAGATATAAGTTTTTCTTTGATTGTCAGCAGCTTCAATACTTTGCTGGGTGAAAGGAATATTTGGAGCATTTGTTTATTTATTGTCATCATTTCACAAAGAGGTCACACGCCGTTAATATGTATACTCCTTCTTCCACCCTGTATGAGTGTGCATGGGTATAAATGGAAGTCAAGTGTAGCAAGGGCATGGACCAAAGGGAACAGTTTAAGGGAATAGCAGTCATTGTCAACATTACAAGAACAACGGCAGGTAGGCCAGAGCAGCAAGCAAAGATGAAAACAGGCACGGGGGTAGGTTACAAAGTTGGTGCGGGGGTGAGGTGAGTCTCGCGACCACCGCGTCTGAATAGGAACGCTGGTCGGATTTCGGCGCGTGGAGAGCACTGTGGGGTCAGCCATGAGACGGACCGTACGCGGGAGCACAGTACGTCGCAGATTTGGTGAGATAGAAATGACGTAATATGGCTAAAACTTCACGACAGGGTATGCTCATAGCACGCATTTAACATACCTTCATCGGTACAGGTTACGGTTTTAATTTTATTTGCAATAGTTTTCTCTGAAATGTGTTTGTGAAATTTTGCTTTGTGGTAGTGAGCATGCAACAGGAACCATCAGTTTGTAGCTATTTCCCGAGTTATAAGCTTCACTTTTAGCTCAATGAGTGCAGAGTGCGTATCGGATGGTAGATCGAGAAATTTCTGTCGCGAAATTTAATTATTTTTGGTACTTTCTTTGTGAGTTCAGTTCGCACTTCATTTCGGCGCCAATAGTACATCATTTTTGCCCAGAATCTTTTCTCTGATAGAGGTTATCTACCTTCAGCAGTGGCCTACCTTACATTTCTAGTAGTGCAATTCACGCATGACGATAAGTGAGTCTTAAAGAATGAATGACGATTTTCCCGCTAAAGACGGTGTGGCCCTCTTATGTATTTTTTGTGTTATTATGAAATTATGTGTCATATATGAAATTATTCGTGTAGTGTTTTCGTTTTATCATTGTCCTACCCATGAGAGGTAACGCTGATTCAGACGTAAGTTTTGTAACTAAAGAAAAATTGTAATGTGTCGGCTTCTAAAGTTTTCATCAAAGTAGAAAATAAATCTATTAAATGAGAGTCAGCATTTCAGTTAAGAAATATTCCCCCAGTCACCTGACACATGAAATGGGTAGGATGTATCTTATTCAGTTCGATTTTCTAAAGTTAATCAAAGACAGAAATAATCTGCAATGTGAATTTAGATAGGCTCCCAGCTGCTATAGTGATGGCTTTGAGTTCAACCACCCCAGAACGTGTTATCTTAGAGAAACTCGTAACAGTTTGCGTTGCGCACATTTCAAAAATAATTAATTTGGTTACCAAGTTAATCAAATAAGGGTTAAAATATAGATACCATTTCTTATGGGCCTTGTATATTAGCAGCCAGGACGCCAAGTCGAGTACAATTCTATGTGGTAATGCGAGGAGATGGCCACACAGAGTCAATATAAAAAAATTATATATATATATATATATATATATATATATATATGTAAAGAACCAACATACAGCCAACCAGCAGTCATATAGCATTATTTAAGCTATTGTCATGATGTAACTGTGATGTGTGAAATGCTGCATGTGTGAAACACTGTTCTGATGTAAGAGAGGGCCTGAAGGCCGTAATCTGACCAGGTTAAATAAATAAGAATAGTCTGCAAATGGTGTGATCACTCCGGTGGGCATTTGTTCCATTATTAAAATCCACGATCCATCGACAGTGTTAAGTAGAAGGTGTGCCACCGCAGCACCCATGCGACAAAACAGTCGGACTTCCTCCCTATCCCCGTAGTCCTCCGTTAATCCCAGTTCCTGTATCTTCTTCCACAGACACTGGTTAAAGAGAAAATTACAACAGGAAAGTTGTGTTTCAGGGAACACTGAATTCATTGCTTTAATTTTAGCCATTTCAAAATCTAACACTACAGTTTTTGGTGACCACCCAGGCATCTTAGATTTCAAGCCAGAAAAAAGTCTGTCCTATGAATTCTGACTTTTGTCTGGCAGCAAAGCTACTATACTTCCGATGTCGACATGGATTGTGTACAATTGTTAGAACTGTTTCGAACAGCTGTCAAATGTCCCATCCATAAGCACAGTTCCATTTTCACACAGAATTTCCTCTGCTTCTTCACGAGAAAATACTACAAGTCTCTTGCCTGGAACAGAGCTATCATCATAAATCTTCAAAAAACTATTACCTTCCGTTAATTTCAAAAGGTCTCAGCTAAGATGAATTTCCGAACTAGAGCCAGGGTTCTCGGTCGTCCCAATAGCTCCTCTTCTCGCCTTACACAATTGAGTCTTGGAGCTGTCACAATTCGGAATACATGCCACGAATTCTAATGTCTTATCTTTCAAATCTTGAAATTCCTACTTAAACATTTGGGCTACAGGCAGTGTCTTTTCTTCACGAACTCTTTTTCTGCAGTTATGTAGTCTTTTCTATATCTCCACATCCGTTTTGTCAGAGGGACAAGAATGTTGCTGTTGAGCAACGATTCCAATATTTGCAATATTTAAACGGCCTTTGCACCTACTCCGTTCATAATTGACACACATTTAGGTCCTATATTCTTCATTTTTCCTATAAATACTGTTGCGATGACCATCCTTGATAATACACGGCCTCCCTTTCGTTGTTGTTATCACTTCCATCGTGTACACTGCATAGGACAGATGTCGTATAGGAAAACGTACGGAACGAAAGCTATCGACGACGACACTGTCTGAGAAACGGTGACAACACCTGCACTGAGGGTGAGCGACTGGGGTAGGCAAGCAGTGGGGGAGGCTCAGTTCGCAAACACCTCGTTAGGGAACCGGTTGCTAGGGACAGCTTCGCTACCTGCTGCACCCTTGTAGGAAACCCCACGATTGGAAACCCCAGTAGCCGTCTCTGCAGTGCAACTACAGTTATATCATTAAAGGTACAAAAGCACTAATTTAACATTTTGCTCTTCAATTGAACCTGTAAACAGAGATTTTAAAGTTAGAGAGTTTCTGCATTGTAATAAATCATCTTTTTCAATCATGTGAAGCACTTTTAGTGTTGTGACTAATGCAAAACCTCCCTCCGTGCTCTCACTGAAATCAGGAAAACACAGAATCTGCTCCTTTTCAGTTCAGCAGTTGTTACAGATACAGTTTAAAAGATGAATTGTATCCACAAAATAGTACAGTTGGCGATCTAGAGAAGTTTGTGCAGAGTGACAATACTCTACCTTTACTTGTGGCGGAGTACTACAGTTAGATATTGGTTTCTATTAATTGAATTATTGTCTGCCACTAAACCAACCACATCAAATCAAGCTGCTTCTAATTGAAGAATGACTTCTTTTATGTATAAGAAAAGTACATCAGCCTCCATTGTTTTAGGCAGGAGAATGTATACCACATCCATGTAAGATGAATCTAAAATTTTTGTCATAAAAACATAAGCACTGGTTAAACAGAAACATTTGTCACTGTTGAAGGCACGACCTACAATATTTACACTTTCGTAATGAAGCTGGGATTTCAAATGCATTTCATCAATTAACAGAAGAACTGTTTTATTCTGTGAGGCTAAAGTTCCAGCTTTCTGTGAGATATACTTCGTAAGCTGATCACTTTGTTTCTCAATGACCAGACTAGTTAAAAACTTACTACAAAGCCTAGGCAGTGTAATTGGATTTGGGACGGAAATATTGCCAGCGCTTCTGAGAAACTTACATGTACGTGGGCTAGTAATATTTACTAATGACCACATAAGCAGAGTCGCATAATATCTAAGCTGAGACGAACTTTTACATTTCAGGAGTGAAACCTGTCCTTTTAAGAAATATATTTCAGTTTCCGTTTCTGGCAACTTCTCGACTAAATTCTGCAAATTATCCTCACTGAACGACAGAACACTATCAACAGGAACCTCATCTTTACTAGACACCAAATAAATTTCCTTCAAGAGCATCACTGCCTGCGACTTATGGGGTCCCCTTGGGCTGATGTTGGCGTATTGGAAAAATATGAAGGCCATCCCCGTAACTTGAAGGTATAGCATCTGAAAAAGGAAAGCATAATATAGAATGAGATGCAACTAAACAAGCAGCTTCCTCCTTATGACACTGTAATTTACAAATGCAGGCCCCTGCCTAACATTTCTTTCTTTAATCTAACTTTTCTTAAGTGTCGACGGTCCAATGATGTTCTTAATAGTTTGCAATTTCTTTGGTGGCACATACTTGTACTACTTAATATACTTTCTTTGTTGAAATGCAGCTCACAGACCTTAAAAGAAGCGTATAGTTGATTGTTAGAGATGTTATGAAAATGATCGTTAAGATGGGTGGGATTATGTATTGCTTTAATTCGTAATACATTTCGGGATAAAATCTATTATGCGTTACGATTTATGTAATGATGTTGTAGTAGTTAAAAAAAGCAACGATGGTTACAACTGAATGTTTACTAGGCATCCAATGTTTTCTGTGAACAGCCGAGATTAATTTCAGTCCAAGAGATTCATCAGACGGAAAATATAATACAGAAACTTTAGCCCGTTGCTGTAATTGCCTCTCAGTTCCCCTGCCCGGGTTTCCGGGTTCGATTCCCGGCGGGGTCGGAGATTTTCTCTGCCTCGTGATGACTGGGTGATGTGTGATGTCCTTAGGTTAGTTAGGTTTAAGTAGTTCTAAGTTCTAGGGGACTGATGACCACAGAAGTTAATTCGCATAGTGCTCAGAGCCATTTGAACCATTTTTGTAATTGCCTCTGCAATTTGGCAAGTAACACCTCTGTGGCATTCTGATAAACGCTGTAACTTACTTAGCACAATCTAAAATGTCACAATCTAAAATGTCACTCGATCCAAAGCACAACACACCATGTGGGACTTGAAAAAGACTAAAAGGGTTCGGTTTGTTATGACCCCTGCGTGTGACGTCACAGCTGCCTGAGGCGTGCGCTGTGAGGCTTCGTTTGAAGGTGGCGCTGCGTCATGTCCCAGACTCTCAGAGCTCTGACGGCGCCGTAATTCGCACAGCGCGGAACCGCGGCGCACCCTGAACACTGCCGGTACTCCACGCAGCACCGCGACTGGTGACACGGCTCTGCAGGCTGCGTGGCTGAGCGGCCGGCGCCTCCGTCGCCCGGGTTTCCGACTCTCCACGTGCAACCGACAGTGTTGCACTGTTTCTGACGGTGAAATGCTTAGGACTAACTCGACACATTACTAATGCGGAATGCACACTTCGTCACCATCCAACAGCACCCACTGCCCTCGCCTCCGATTCCCTCCTAAACCGTCACACAGAGCAGTGCGGGGCTGATCCTGTGTCCTCAGCAGAGAAGCAAAAACTTTGCCGCCCCCACCCTCCTCCGCTGGAAACTAACTTCTCACAAATGGATGTATTTATGGAACTTTGAAAGTTGTATGGTAGGTTTAATAAAAAAAAGCATCATTATTGAAAAATATTACTTACATAAGCGATATAGTGAAAAATTATGTATCAAGAGAGGAAAGAAAAAACTAATTGTATAATTAAACAAATGAAAGTGAAACAAAAAATCTATGTCCATCGTTAATGCAGATATCCCTGCCAGTAAAGGTCAATTAGACGCTTACAATTGTATCTCATCTGTAGCTGGAATCATGCACTGATTTCAACAACTGATACCCCTTTGTTGTATTAAGTTACACATGTAGTAACCGAGTTAACTTAATTTCTCCACAACTCGCAATGCTAATGCGAAGGCTATCCTTCATACGTCTGTCCCCGTGGAACGACAGCAAACATGTCGCACTCTGTGCTCACGAATTTTTATTTCCACAAAAGACAGAATGACGGTTATTCGATGAACTCCCCTTCTGTGTGACTCATTTAGTTTAACGCTTCCACGTGAGGAGAAGACCAGATATAGGTTTGGCAGGATTCATGTAGTTTTCTGGTGATTTGCTCAGCAATACGTGTGATTTGTTCTATTGTGATGCTTTGAGAAATAACACTCTTAATGTATTATTATAAAATCTGCTTCGTGTGATAGAGATATTGGCACACTATCGAAATATGAGACGTGATGTACCAGAAAACGTTACCAGAGATTTTGCAGCCTGATGTACAACCAAATGAGCTTGCACTTCTGTTTCTCTCACTAAAGTAACATATATAGTCCTCTGAAAGATTCAGCCTTTTACGACGAAGCCAAGTTGTTTTTCAATGTCAGTGTGTCCACCCTTTGTTGTTACATAGTTGAATTCTCAGGGGACGTCCCAGGTTGAGTTTATAGAAGGCCATCTGTTGCTTCAAAATTGTCGGTAATGCTTTATTTAATAAGATGTACCTAAAAACATCAGTGAGATAAAAGTCAAAAGTTACTGTGAAGTAGATTTTAGGAAGTCGAACTAAAAGGGTCTAACTACAACAAGATTTTTTGGACAATTAATACCTTTCTAAAATAACAAGGTGAACTAACATTCATAAAAATAAAGTTCAGAGGCTCTTTAGGTATCTGTAAGATTTCAACTGGGGAATCTGTCTGCACTACTATTACAGACAGAGAATTACTATAACAATTTGAAAATCACTCCTTAGATAGTAAACCTTAAACAAGAAACGTTGCCCTGATTTAGAGAAATTTTTACATGTTCAGGATGACTGTTAAAATAACTTGAGGGCGCGTTTTGAGGTAGCAGTTTAGCAACTTCTCAGACAGAAATTAGCAACTTTTCAAAAAGAAAAGTAACGATATTCAAAGTTTTACAAGTTCAGCCTCTGACAATATTTTAAAATTTGCACATGTGGGACAGCAACAAAGACTTGGATCGCGTTTTGGAACAGAAGTTAACAGCGATTTTAAAATTTACAGCAATGCACAACTAACAATTGAAATATTTCTTAATCAGGCAGTAACACAAGACGAGGTCGGGTTGGCGGAGCCAACGCAAGGCTGCTGTGGCTTATGGTAGCGGACAAGATTAACACAACCTGATTGAAATACATCAAAATTTGTTGCTGTTACAATAAAAAAAACATGGTGTGTGTGTGTGTGTGTGTGTGTGTGTGTGTGTGTGTGGGTGGGTGGGTGTGGGTTGGACTCTTGTAAATTGCAACAGCGTTTCATTCATTCTCCTTTTTTCACCATGAAGAAAAGAATTTCAGTCTCCAGCAAGAAAGAACCTCCTCGTCCCCTCTCCAGGCTTGTCGGTGACGTCGCTTTTTGACCTGGAGGGCCAGGTCCAAGAAAGTTGCAGGAGGTGGGGAAGAGTCCGTCCTGCTGCTCGCGCCTGCCACCTGTCGGTGACGCTGCGTACTACGTTCGTCAGGCTGCTGCCATCTCGCATCGTTTCGTACACTACGTGGATTCTCGGCAATTACCCCTTGCAGCTCCTGTTACAACTAAACGGGACGCAAAGGACAAACGTTGCGTGCTTTTCTTATCAGAAAAATTTAAAAAACATAAATAAATAGCGTTAATATAAAACGTTCTTAAAACGGACTAAAAAGTATACAATAATTTCCCACAGACGCAAACAGATTCCCAAATTTCCTGAAAATTTATGAGTGTGAATTTTTAGTAACTTCGACATGTAAAATTTAAAACGAAAGTTGTGGAGCGAATGCAGTCTCGTCCAGCGTGAACGGCTCCATGTTTTTCGATTTTTAGTGTCTACATTTTTTGTCCACCGTTTTTACTGTCTACTCTGTGCCACCTTTATGTACTACTTGTCAAACTCTAGGCTGAAGAGAGGCGTATTGTGCTGCTGACAGCCCGCCTTTGTCTAAGGTGTTTAAAATCACAATCAACAAAAAAAAAGCGAATGCAGTAACTCAAGCGTGAATAGTTTACCTAAACCACTAAAAATTTCATTGGCACTGCAAATGATGTGTATGGACTATACATGATTTTTCTTTTTTCGGGCCAATGTGTGAGTAATATATGTGCCAAGTGTACTGCAAGTTGCTCCAGTGGTTTAGGACATGTGGAACATAATTATAACATTTTATATTTTATAACATGTATTTATAACGTACAACATTTATCACTTGTATTTTATAACGTGTTTTGGTTAATTAATAATTTATGCCCATTCATAATTTATGAGGGTCAAAATGATTTTTCTTTTTTCGGGCCAATGTGTGAGTAATATATGTGCCAAGTGTACTGCAAGTTGCTCCAGTGGTTTAGGACATGTGGAACATAATTATAACATTTTATATTTTATAACATGTATTTATAACGTACAACATTTATCACTTGTATTTTATAACGTGTTTTGGTTAATTAATAATTTATGCCCATTCATAATTTATGAGGGTCAAATGAAATCTCTTCTGTGTAATACATCATACCTGCGCCGTCAATATGTGTATCTGTATGGTCGTTGGTATGAAGCGAGGTGTGTGTCCCACGTTTTACACAGGCCAACGAGCAGCTATAACGCAGTCAGGCACCGTAAACTAAATCTCTGGTGGATTTCGTTCTCGAGACCCGCTCTTCCCACCATCACGACGAAAGAATATGAATGATACAAGTTTTCTCTTTTAATTTTGTACCGCCTTTTCAGTGAATGTGATCATTGTTCTCAGATATGTAGTGTGTATGAATGTTCTGCATATATCCTTTTATATCTGTTGCCAGTTACGAATCGAATCTATCGAAACAGAGGAACAACAGCTGGACGCAGTGCTACGAAATAAAACACTTTCTCACACTCCGTTTAAATTCTGTCCTGGCTGTCCGATTACGAAATGGCGTAACATCTGCTTTATAAACACTAACAAAACAATAAAACAACGCATACTATTCACATTCAAAATAATAAAAATGTGAAAATCATTCAGTTAAATTATACTTTTTTATAACATACGCTTCTCTGTTCACATACAGTAATCACATTAAGAAACGCAAGTAAGCCTACAACATTTTGAATAAAAAAAGCCGTAGAATGACAGGTATTAGACATATACATAAATTTGATGTAGGTATAATTGCAAGCAATCTGTTTGACGTATCATTGATAGTGTAATGGTGAACGGGAAGGGCTGGGAAGCATGGCGAATTTATAGTAACGGTTCGAAACACCTTGAAAGACAAAATTTTTTTCTGTTATATTTTGTTATTTATTCGAATTATTTGTGAGTCTATAGTCACTGTGATTCCCTTTGTGTGAATGGAAATTAGCAGGATGGGTATATTACCCATACTATTAGAATATGGGAATCCCAGTAGCATATCCGTTGTTTCTGCAGTTTGCTCCCACCTTCAGTTCCGTTCGTGGGTACTCTTCCGTCTTCAGCTATGGCTGTTCTCAGCCAATTGAAAAGTATGAAAGTCACACGACACGAAAGCAGCGCATTTGCTGCAGGAAATACGAAACTGCCGAGACGCCTAAGTGATCGTTTCATGCTTTCTGAGACATCACTAGCGCTCTCGCACTTCATTTGTGTTTATATGGACATACATACGTACAGAGTAGACAGTCAAGATGATAAAATGTGTAGGTTTATTAGATTACAAAACAAAAACTGTATCGAAACAGCATATCGGAACATTACATTGTATTGTTTCATTTGTTTCGAAACAGTTACGTGTTTCAGTTTATCCATCACTATTCCATTGCTCTACATTATCAACATTGAACACACAGGACATATACTCACCTCACGATACGAGATACAAACCACAATTGGTTGCTCTCTTCAAAAATTAATTCAAAAGAAAAGTTATAAATTACAATTCATTGCCACAGCTGCGAACTATATAGCATTTGCCACGAAATACCATAACTGGTATTAAATATTCTTGTGATAAGTACTGTAAATCTTCGTACCCTTATCTCAAAGTCTATAAAGTACAAAAGATATATCATTGCTGAGTTGAGCTCTACTTCAAATACTTTCCGACAAGGCGTCAGAATGCGAAATAAACGTGACTCCCAGCCGTCGGCTGCTACTGGTCGGCGAAAGGCGAGCCACACAACTGTTGCCTGGCGTCGCCAACAGATGGCAGAGCGGTAGTCAGTCTTTTGCTCACGGTAGTACGTGTTGGTTAACTATGTAGTATTGACACCTGTATGGAAGAATATCGACTTCTTTACTGATACATTAGTTCCCCACTAAGGGGCAGCCTGATGGCATGTACACCACTCTTCAAAGTTTAGGCGAATTCCAAAGTATTTTAAATTAAATAAAAAATGGCTGAAATACGTTGTTTAGTTTCGATGCACATCCTCTCCCGAAACAACGTCCATATCATACCTGGTTCTATGGGGAACATATACGTTTTGACGATCCTCACATTGAAGTCTGACTGCTTTTCTCGCCGTTTCTTTCTAGCATAACAGGGAGATACACTAAGTCTCCCATCGCATGTAATACCCAAATTTCTCAATCGTTTCACTAAATTTGTTGTAGCTGTCTGTTCACCTAAACACAAAATATTTGCCAATGTGCCGCTAAATGTACCCTTCAGAAAACGCTGTTTCTTCCTCCACTAACAAAGAATCTCTTCCAAGAAGAAAAATAAACAACATCTGAAGCTTGCAAAACATAATAGCGTTCGGTGGAATTCATTTGTACTTTACGTTCTTTTTCTCACACAACTCCCAAGTTTTCATTGAGGTGTGAGAAGAGATAATGTCTTCGATATGTAATGACTGGGTGTTCTGTGATGTCCTTAGCTTAGTTAGGTTTAAGTAGTTCTAAGATCTAGGGGACTGATGACCATAGATGTTAAGTCCCATAGTGCTCAGAGCCATTTGAATTTTTGTCTTCGATAGTTACTCTCCCTCAGTCCTTCTTTGGGGCAAACATGAGGAAGTGAGTTTGAAACAAATCGTGAAACAACTCTGTTCTAGCCACCCACTCTGCTGTGTTCATTTGCGTTGCAGGAGATGACTGTAGATCCAGTCAGTCCATTTTTGGCTTACCTTTGTCAATAAGATAAAGGGGAAGGAATTCTCCTGCCGAATACCAAAACAACATGAGCGTGAAGCACGATTTTGAGGTGTCCTCAGTTTTCTCTAGACGTCGACATGTCCAACGAAACAAGAGTTTTCTTTTGCTGGTATGTCATGAAACACATTTTCATCAAAACTGTAAACTTTTCAGCAGGACCACTTTCAAACTCGGCTTTTTGTTTCTCTAAAAAAGATATCGATTACATTCTCAATTACAGCAGCCCCTTCGTTAAAATATTGACTGTAAATTTGTGAGATAGTTCAGAACTACAGTATGTCTCTCTAACAATGCCTTTCCCCAGGCCCATCCAAGCATATTATCTGCAAGGCAGTCCACTGTTCCTTTTCTGGTAACAAGATATGACTTAACCATGCACGTGAAGTCAGATACTGATATTGGAAGAACCGTGTCACTGACACTGATACAATCTCTTACAAAACATCTCTCTTCAGTCTTGGTAAGAACAGTGGGACATCTAGCTTTTCCGTTATTCTTGTTTCTCAAATTGTTCACAATGGTTTGTCTTGGAATGTAATATTTCCTTGCAGCTACCCTGTGTCCATTTCGTCCAGAAGTAATTTCTTCTAATATCTTCTGATTTTCATTCGAATGACTGGTTTCATGCCATATTCCTGACAACCTGGTTTTACACGTTTCTGTCATTCTGTAGTCTGTAAAAGAAAAACATAGTAAGCCTACAGTGCTGTTTTAATTCGCGGTTTATTGGAGGCTTAGAATGAATATTTAAGCTTATTTATAATTGCACCTACAGTACTCTTCGAATAATCTGGAAGAGTGTAGAACTATTCTACTTCCTTCTGCATAAGCCTCTATTGTTCTTCTCGATAGCTGCACTGACTCCAGAATTTCCTGAAAGATGTTACCTCTACTAATAGTCAATAGCGATATTGTGGTCGACACTAGACGTAGACTTAAAACACTTTAATCTTTAATTACACTCTCAGTGTAAAGTGTTCACCGATATGGCCAGATTTGTGTCTCACATATAGTTCGAATCGAAGGAATGCAGAGTACTACCTACTACACAGGTTCATAAATTGTTAATTGTCCCAGAGTTAGTAATCACACAACACAGTCCAGCAGCTGAAAAAAATTCACATGTGACAAAATTTTAACCTATTAGTTCACCATATCACTGCCCTCATATACATTTAGAGAACACGAAACAATTAAGATAGCGCACAAAAATATTCATGTCCATCAACACTGCCCTGCTAAGCGGTCACTGTTCATGGGAGTCAATAATCACGAATTTTCCACTTGGAGTTAATTATTAATTACTGTCACAAAAGTCACAAATGAAGCCCAGAGTTGAAGAAAACCAACCGTACACAAATAGCGCGAATATTTCAGAATGTTTGTTATCGTACTACGGCACACAGCTCACGACAATAGACACACGTGTTGCTCCATTTACCCCCAGCCGGAGACTGCCTGACCTCAGCTGTGCTAGGTCTATACGTACATTCGCCTAGGAACAATGTTATTGATGGCAGTCATTCTGTGTAAAATATTTTATGATCCTCAGAACACTGGCTTCCGAATTAGCTACTTAATTAACAAATGCTGTAAATCAAGGGGAACATAAAAAAATCATTAAAATAATTATAATGCCCCAATTCAGAATAATCGTTGTACTATAATAGTGGTAATTTTTTGCTGGTGCAATGTTACTCCAAAATTGACATGAACTTGCAACTAGCTGTGTCACAGTGTTTATTTCGACACAGTAACTAATCGCTTGAAATAACATTTCACCACTGTAAACAGAAAGAATTATCACTGGTCAACACTCATTTTCTTGCCAAGGATATTTGAGTGGCTTTAGGATGGGTTAGTGGTGCTGAGGACGAATATAGCAACCATTTATGCAGTTTGGCTCTAGTTTTTGAGATAATGCATGATTTATTCAAAAAATTAGAAAAAATTGCTAATACTGAACTCAAGCGCTACAAACTACAATGAAAAAAGAAAATAATCTTTATAAATAGCTTCTATGAAAACCTGATAGGCATTTGTCCACGTATAAAACATAATTGAAAAGTTTCTCTATAAGTATATCAATTTCTGTCCATGACGAACGGCTTCCTGCACGCTTTCCTTTCATAGGTCTCTTCAGAACAGTCACGTTGCAGATTCCAGCAATAATCTGATATCATATGCCTGTCCCATCTTCCTTTATATCTTTCCTCTATTCCTTTCATATCTTGATGGAACCGCTCTCCTTGTTCCTCACTGAAATCACCTAGATTACGAGGAAATCGATCCAAGTGGCTGTGAAGGAAGTGTAATTTTATGCTGATGTTAGCTCCTAAGTTTTGAAAGTTAGTGAGCATGTTTTTGACCAGTTCCTCGTAATTGGGAGCTTTATGATTGCCCAAAAAACATTTTACAACAGCGACAAAACTGTTCCAGGCCGATGCTTCAGTGACAGTCATGACACTTGTAAAATTGGTATCGTTGATGAGCCTGCGAATTTGAGGACCATCAAATATTCCTGCCTTAAGTTTTTCACTACTGAGTCCAGTGAACGTATTGAAGATGTATGTGAAGCAATTACCATTTCTGTCTAAAGCTTTGATGAATTGCTTCATTAGTCCTAACTTAATATGTAATGGTGGAAGAACAATCTTGTCCCTACTAACCAGAGGTTCATTAATGATGTTTGCTTCACCAACAGCCATATGTTCCCTTGGAGGCCATGTTTTCTGCTTCCAATGTTCGTGCTTTGCCCTACTATCCCACATGCAGATAAAACATGGGTGCTTCGTGTATCCACTTTGTTGTCCAAGCAAGAAGTTCACCATTTTCAAATCAACACAAATCAACCACTGGTGCTGCATATACTGAATTTTCTGCAGAACCATCTTGATGTTAGCATATGATTCACAAAGTTTTATTGAGTGGGCAATTGGAATAGATGCGTAACGATTGTCATTGTGTAGGAGAACACATTTTAAACTTCTAGTGGAACTGTCTATGAAGAGACGCCAGTCCTCTGGTCTATATTCCGGCAGCCCCAATTCCAGTAAAAGTCCAGGTATATTGCTGCAATACACTATAACCTCTTCTTGGTTGAAGTATGGAAGAAGGTTTTCTTCTCTCGTCCGGTAAGCTGTTATTTTAACACTTGCATGAAGACAGTTCTTTTCCTTAAGCCTGGATGCTAAGAGTTCTGATGCTTGCTTTGAAAGATTGAGTTCTCGTATCAAGTCACTGAGCTCCTTCTGGTCGAACTGCTGGGGTTGTGTCTCACGTCCTTCGTATTCCGAACCACTACTTGTACATTCCTCGCCTTACACATCGTCATCTGATGATGTTAGCGTGGGTAATGTTGTGAAGGTTGGTACAGGAACATCGTTGCTGTGCACCACCGGTCTTCTTGCTGACGCCAAATCGGGATATTCCCACTTTCGTTTTTTGAACCTATTAAAACCTTTCACATTAACAATGCAAAAATAGCAATCATCTGTATGGTTCTTCTGCTCTCGCCATACCATAGGCACTCCGAAGTTTAAGCTTTTCCTTTTTCGTTTTGTCCACTGCCGTAAGCACGCCACACAGCATTTACAAACTTTATGGGGTGCCCACGCCTTGTCTTGATCTCCAAGTTTAATTCCGAAATATGCCAGATACGCTTCCTTCACAAAAGGAGTGATATTCTTCCTGTTCTTTTGAAGAACGTATTCACCACAAATGTAGCAGAACTCATCTGGATGGTTCACGCAAAGAAGAACGGCGTGAAGAACTCATGTTTTCCTAAAATAAAATTGCACAAATACTACATATTATGCAGAACTTTCTCGTATTTGCATGTCAATCGCATCCAACAAACATCATTAATTGTTTTGTGTGAAATGAATACTCACCTCTTATTTACTACGTCATGATGAAAAGGTTCTATCTCCTTGAAGCTGCACTGCACATGTGTGTGACTTTCGACCATCGCCATTTTTCTTGTTTACACTGAACGCTACCTATCGGCTGTTGCGGGGATTACCTCGGCCAACAAATGAATGTCGAGTACCGCCGAATTCAAATCTGCACAACCCACAATATCTTCAACACACGCACCGCACAACAGGACTGAACACATGCTGACAGTGTGATGTTTGCGTGATGTAATCCTCAACCACACAGATGCACTCCCTGAGCACAATTGTTTAATAAAGGTAGTACAATATCACTAATTAAAAACAGGTAGCAAATACATTACACCATATATGGACCCTGCAGTCGATATTATCCACATGAAACTCTCATTTCCACAAATAACCTATATCTCAAAAACCAGAGCCAATTTGGAAAAAGTACAAATATACTCGGAATGAGTATCATAACAATATCCCATTTTCGTTCAAACTTCCCTGGCAACGAAAAAAAAAAATTATTTTGGAGAGCTGTGAATCATTTGACTGCTTCAAAATGAAACATTATGAAGTAGGTCATGGTATTTAAATCTCTGCCTATATTGCTTTCTTCACAACAAATGCGGTGACAGTTGTTTCACATTACTTCTTGCAAACGTGACGTCATTTTGGCGTCGTACGCAAAAATCGACCACCGCATGATCGGCTATCGAATTTCGTTTGCGTTCAATATGGGCCTCTCACAGGACTTTGTCCGCCCCTCGTGGTCTCGCGGTAGCGTTCTCGCTTCCCGAGCACGGGGTCCCGGGTTCGATTCCCTACGGGGTCAGGGATTTTTCCTGCCTCGAGATGACTGGGTGTTGTTGTGTCGTCTTCATCATCATCATTCATCCCCATTACGGTCGGAGGAAGGCAACGGCAAACCACCTCCATTAGGACCTTGCCTAGTAAGGCGGTGCGGGTCTCCCGCATCGTTCCCCTACGCTCTGTAAGGAAGCATGGGACTTCATTTCATTTCATTTCCACAGGACTTTATCTTCGCGTACGCGATGTTTACAAAAAACGTCGTTCTTGGAATGATTTATTATAATCATTGCTATAATAAAAGTCACATAATGATTTATCGACGGTTAATGTCTTCGTATAAGAGTGTTCTCGGGAGTGAGTTGTTATCGTCAGTAATTTACAATTTAAAGATGAAACAGCATATTTTATAATCCGCGGTATGCCGTTTCATGGTTACGAGGCGCTGAAAATTTATCGCAAAGACGTTACCATTAGCATCCTTCAAGAGAGAATATGATAACGAAGACGCAAGAAACAAATCACAACTGTGACGTCACCGCCACTAGGCTGTCGCTGCAAACCAGCATCAGCGCAAGAACGTGTACTTCTTCCGTGAGAGCATAACAGACTTAGTTCTCGACTGTCAGCCTGTGTGCCATTTACAAAGAAACTGTGCCATGCAGTAATTGTTCTGGTGATCACGAGTTTAATTACTTTGACAAAAATGTAATTCACGGAGACATAAATGACTCACTAGAGATCGTATCGATATTCTCGCTGGGATAGTTTAGTCCCTCATGTAACCAACTTTTAATCAACAAAGCCAAAAGAGAGATTTCATAAATCTGATACGTCCATATGTCTGTGTCATATGTACCAGAATACTGCTGCTAATGCAACGAAATCATTGCAAGTAAAATATAGGCTTATTATTATGGACATTCAGTGTTCAAAATGCAATTACGCATATCGGTAAGAGAAAATTTGGATAGAGGAGAAAATGACTAATGTAAATGTTGGTTTACGTGTCACAAAATTTATTCCAAATTGCTTTACAGTCGACAATGTTCTCTCTTAGCTGTTAAAACAGTTATGGCTATGTAAATTTTTTTAACATAATTATTGAGAAGCGTATTACATCCAATTTTACTATACACTAAAGAAAGCTCTGATCTGTGTGATCTAGAAGAAAACTGCCAACTGCCAACTACAAGAAAACTGCCAACTGCCTTAGGAAGAAGTCTTCTCTTTTAATTACATCAATAGTAAATTTCTTTGTGAAGAGCATATCATGAAGCTGTGTCCATGTTCTCTAGACACCAAGTTTATAGCAACCAAACAAGCAAAACGTATAGCAGTAACTACCTCATTATTAAGATAATACGACCTACTTCTGTCCACCTTTCTTATATGTTCGTCAAATATGTTTTAGATTTCTCATATCTCAGTTTCTTAAGAACAGCTCTGGCATAATACCCCGACAAGTATGTGAAAACAGGCAAGTATTCCTGAACAGACTAAATTTGTTCCTCACTGTAATCGATTATACTCTAAATGTTTGTTGGTGGTGATGGAGGTAAGGTCACATCATCTACAGTCAGTTTTAAAAGAATCTGAATCTATTCCAACTTCTCCAAGAGCAGATGATGGAATTTTCCAGGGCAGTAAGGTCTGAATTCTTAGCTTGAATTGAATGTCAAATAGCTTTCTGAAAATACCAATGATACCTATTATTGGGATTCTTGCATTGTAAGCTGTTTTCCAAATCTCGCTTCTAGATCATCTGAACATTTAGTGGCAGAACATCGTTAAACTTGGAGCCCTCACTGCAATACTTGGTCATTTCTAGAATGTAAATGGTATCTGATATGACTGAATATGTATTATTGCATAATCCATATGTGCACTCAGGGAAACATTTCCATATCTTTCAAATATCTGATACCATCATCACTTGTGTTGGAAAGTGGTTTTTGCAGAACATTCTTGAAATGTCTGTATCTACCAGGTAAGGTAACATTTAAAAAGTTCCACCATGTTTAAATAATTTTTGATGAATTTAGGAGTGCTCTCAAAACTTAGTAAGATGATGTTCCCTCAAGGTTAAGAAATAATGAACAACAATCCCATTCGAGCTACTAAGCACCGATTTGTAATTTTGTCACTCAATGTTGCTTTTATAAACAGACTTTGAATTAGATTTTTTGGCAGATTTTGTTATCTGTGTACACTCAACGTTATGTAGCTTTTGAACTGCAGAGAACTTGGCCACAAGCAGTTGTATACTTTCTGAAACTTATTCAGACTGTGGGTACTTCATTTCCTCATCACTATCTTTTTATCGTTTCAGTTGTTTGTGACTTATTTTAATATGTCAGGAGAATATAAAACATAAAGAAAGATTGTGTGTCATCAAAAGGGTGTTTGTAAACAATTGATAGTTGAGGAGGGGAAGCAAATCATGATGTGGCCCATTTGATAATTGAATTATTCTCACTAACAACACAGGCTAATTAAAACCAGTGGCATGTAGTCTAAAAACTATTTTCTTAATTAGAGTGAACTGTTCTTCACCATTCATGTTGCTAACTGGAGGGATAAAAACCTGAGCTCTAGTTGCCACATTTTTAGAACTGGCTGCAGATTCCAAAATATTATCTAATGTGAAGTACAAATAAAGCCTCATTTGAATTTTGTCAACTATTAGTGAAACAACTTGATCTGATTCACAAAGGAACTGGATTTTCTGTGTTGTGTACTACAGAAAACTGCCACCTAGCTGCTCACCTGCTCAGTGTGTTTCAAAATGTGGAGAAATCTTATGTAGTGTATTAGGATGGGATAGCACAAGACAGTGTGTGCTCCTTATAAAGTTGTAAGCATGTGGTGATATTGAAAATCAAATACTACAAAACATAATATAATTTAGCGAGTATCTGTAATGATTCCTTTGCACACCCATTAAATTCAGATGCTCACATAAACAATTAATGTTGCTGCTTTCAGTATCTTCAAAAAAATTTACCATATTTTTCAAATCATTGGTTATGAATAGCAAGTAGTTTGCTGTGAACTATTATTGTTCATTCTGGGGAAATGTTCCTAATCATCAATAACGTCAAATAAGTCATTTAAATGGGTTAAAGTTAATAGGAAACTCTTTGTACCAAGTTTGGTGTTTTGACTTTTACCAAATATGTACTCTGGGCAGTATTTATCACAACAAAACGCAAAAGTGTAGAAATATCTGTCGCTTCTGCTAGAACAAAACTAAAGGCACCATCTGACTTTATAATATGCCAATTTTTGTGCAGTTTGATACCCTCTGAGAACTTAAGAAAGGTATTCATATCCGCTGTTGAGTTTTAGGCACAGTTATTTACATTACTTTAACTTGATCCAGCAGCCTGCACTCATGTTTTACATTTCCATCAACAGAGAGGCCGTCATCGTATGATGATCAGCAATAATTTTAACTGTCAGCGCGGTACTGTCTCAGCGTTAAGAGACTACACAGGAAATCGAAACATTTAAGTCTAGCTGTGCGGAAAGATAGTCGCAGACATCGACAGTAGGACTGCAGTTAGATGGAGGGGCTGAAGCCGATGGCGGTTTCCGTCCTGATCTTGCATGTTTATACAAATCTGTCACAGCAGACATACGGAGAGCGTGAGCGTCCGAAGTTCCGTTCCCAGTTATTACAAGAATTTCACACAGAGCTGTTTTGGGGGCACTCTTTTGTGTTACGTGTCATCTTAGTTGCTGCGTTATTTCATCCTGACGAACTGAAAACTAGTGAGCTGGGTGGACATTTAGTGACGATGACTTCAGACCTCTGGCAGGGTACTCAGACAGTGGAGCCATGTGCAGTCGATATTGGTTAGGAAACACTTGCGTGTGCTGTCATAGGACAATACTCTAGTGTGTGGGTCTCATACCAGATAGCACCGATAGCGGCTACTGAAGGTATACAGAGAAGGACAGCACAAATTGTGACAGGTGTGGCTGACCCATGGGAGAGTGTCACGCAAGTGTTGAAACAACTCAGTCGGCAGACGCTTTAAGAGATCCACAAGTTACCGCACCAGAGGCCACTTACGACATTTTGCAGGTGACTGCTAAGCGAAGAGTCCAGAGGCGCTTTCCAGCCACTACTCGTCGCTGCTGTAAGGAGGCTGAAGGCAGAGTCAGGCCGGCCACAACACGCACTCCGTACGCGAACGGAACGGGAAAAAAATTCGAAACTTGTTGCTGTTCCAAGTACTCTCTGCCTTGCACTTCACAGTGGTTTGCAGTGTAGTCCGAGGATGTAAATGTGACGGTCAATTTGGTGCTTGTAAATACGTCGCGTAAGTGGACGATTTAATGGCAAAATTGTGTACAATTGCGCGAGAAACGCAGCCATCAACGGAAATATACGGCACTTTTCAAAAGAAAACTTTTCCGACTCCGCATGCGTTTTAGAATCTGGTATGACGGTGATGTATTCTCACCACCGTGAGTGATGTAATCGCTTGCCGATTCATGGAGAAAATGTGAATATTAAGTAACTGAACATACAAATATTTTTGCTGGGGTCCGCCTTTAACAAAACACTATTTTGTTTCACAACCCAAACATATTTCACTACAGTTGCAGCAACATCAGTGGGCTTTTATTTTATGGCTGTTAGACGTAAAGAATGTTCTTTGCTGTTTGTACACACGTAAATATGTAAGTAGGCTGTTTAGGTTTTCTTAGCGCTCTGTATGAAAATCACTGGCTGTGCTGTGTGCAGTCTGTGGCTGGTTGGCATTGTTGTAATACTCGCCATTTGTAGTGTTGGGCAGCTGGATGTGAACAGCGCGTAGCGTTGCGCAGTTGGAGGTGAGCCGCCAGCAGTGGTGGATGTGGGAGAGAGATGGCGGAGTTTTGAAATTTGTAAGACTGGATGTCATGAACTGCTATGTATATTATGACTTTTGAACACTATTGAGGTAAATACATTGTTTGTTCTCTATCAAAATCTTGCATTTGCTAACTACGCCTATTAGTAGTTAGTGCCTTCAGTAGTTTGAATCTTTTATTTAGCTGGCAGTAGTGGCGATCGCTGTATTGCAGTAGTGCGAGTAACGACGATTTTTGGTGAGGTAAGTGATTTGTGAAAGGTATAGGTTAATGTTAGTCAGGGCCATTTTTTTGTAGAGATTTTTGAAAGTCAGATTGCGTTGCGCTAAAAAATATTGTGTGTCAGTTTAAGCACAGTCTTGTACAAATTCTTCTAAGGGGACGTTCCACATATTATTTTTTGAAATCGCAATTACAAATTTTTGAAGGACATTTCATTATGTATTCATTACTTTTTACCACGTGTTGTAGTTTTCATGAGGTATTATGTCTTTACAGTCCTTGTTTTCTTTCACAGTTTGTCATCTGCAACCATATAGAACTCAATGTAGACAAGTTGTATAGCAAAAAGTACGATTTGGAAACTGTTATGGCTATGCCTGAGATTATTTAATTCTATGTGGAAGGTTGCGCGCGCGCGCGCGTGTGTGTGTGTGTGTGTGTGTGTGTGTGTGTGTGTGTGTGTGTGTGTGTGTGTGAAGGGTAATGGGGGAGGGGGGTTTCTACAGGTTGGTGTTATCTAATAATTCTTTGACGGTAGAGAACAGAGTTCCATTGCAGAAAACTGTATATTCATTTATTGCTTGTTTTCCTTCAAATACGGCTTTTTGTATTAGACACTTTTCTTCAATTATTATTATTTTTTTTTTTGGGTTCTGTTGCTGCATTAGAGAATTTTCAAGACAGTGTTGTTGTCTGTTGGGATATTTATCTTGTACATAATGTGTTCAGCAAATGTGGAATGACAGCAGTTATTTTTTAATGCTCTTCCGCATTCTGTGTATCTGGTATTAAAGTTTCTGCTTGTCTGTCCTATATAAACTGTTTCGCAATCCTGAGATGTTAGTTGGTAAACAGCAGATGGGTTGTGATTGTCTGTCTTTTGTTGGTTGTTCTTGGCTTTCTCTGTGTTGAGTTGTCTGTCCTGTAGGCTGGTTTTAACCCTCGTTTTTTTGTATGTTGCCTTGTTGTTGTACATGAGAGTGAACCAATTGTTTATTGTTGTGGGTGTTTATTGTTCATCTGTGCTCATATGTGTGTTCTGTTTGTTTGTAAGTTGGTGAGAAGGCTTTTGTTTTTATGTGTTGGGTGTCCTTTCTGATTGTCTTTCAATTTTGTGATTCAATTTACCTATAGCATTTGTACCGTATCCATTCTGTACAGCTATTTTTCTCATCGTCTGTAATTCATTGTTATAGTTGTTTTCAGTGAGTGGGGTTTTGTTCAGGCTGTGCAGCTTGTATTGGAAACTGGCTAGTTTGTGAGCAATGAGTTTATTAGAACTTTTGTGAATGGCTGTGCTGGTGGAGTTCACATTCCTGAAAATGGAGAATTGGTGTTGGTTGTTGCGTCTATATATTGTGAAATCAAGGAAACTTAACATTTTGTCGTTTTCTGTTTCTGTGGTGAATGTCTCTAGTTTTACCTTCATGGTCTTTTCACGAGATAAACGTAGGGGGCGGCAGTGTATTGATTGACTCATCTAGCAGTGTACACTCTCGGAACATTAAGACTAGACTGTGACGTGACCCAGACTGCCTCTCTTGCAACACCTGCCGCAGGAGTTGGGTGAGGATCTACAATGTCATCAACGTATCGCTTAAAATAGACTGTGTTTTCCCATATACTTGGTATTTAGTAAAGATTTTTTCTCAAGGTCGTTGAAGAAAATATCTGTCAAGGTTCCTAACCAAAGCTTGTTCTTGATAGTGATACTTATCATTGAATTGGAAATAGTTGAAAGACAATGATAATTCTACAAGTTGTATTAGCTGTATTGCTTCTGCAGATGCAATTCTTTTATGCCTAATAAGGTTTTGTCTGTTGATGTTAATAGTTTCTGCAAAAGTGAGATTCGTATACAATTTTCTTATATCAGAAGAGACAATAGTGGACATGATGGGTTTTTCCTGAAGCATACATTTAGCGAGCGAGCGATGAAATGTTATTACGTTTTGCTTTCCAGTTATCCACACTGGCTACTCAGTTTCTCGGTATTATTACGAACTTGAACCACGGTAATTTTCGTCTGATAATACTCAGCATTACTCACGCAAATGCAGTTTGCCACTTTACTCACTCGACGGCTCTCGTATTCCGCCAATTCACGCATTTCCTTGGACTCACGATTAAGATGTGGTCAGCATGTGCATATCTATGTTTTGAAGAGGAAACATCACATTGCAGTTACTCCCGTTAAGCGACGCACGAACGACAAAATGAAAGCTATGCAAACAAGTAACAGAGGAACAGTAAAGCAACTGAAATCGCTCTTACATGGGGAATGCCACTTGACGTGACGGTACACCAGTTCGATTCTACACAGAATTCGTGAAACTTGTCCCTATTCTAGCAGCAGTGCGCCATAAGTCTTTCGAGGAGGTCGATGAAAAGACGCACAAAACTATAGGCCCGTCTCCCTGATGCGAGTCTCTTGTAGAAGTTTGGAGCACGCGTCATGCTCGCGGACTGTTTCTGGGGACTGGAAGTCTCCCGTGTAGCGACCGAGGTGGGCCCAGGAGACGACGGCCGTGTGGAGCCCAGCTCGCCCCGTTCGTCCACGAGGCGCAGAGAGCAGCAGATGCGGACGCCCAGGTAGGGGCAGCCACGTTCCTTCACTTCTCTACGGCATTCGACACAGTTCCCCACGGCCGGATAGTCAACGAAATACTATAGTACAGAATATGATGCCAACTGTGTGGCTGGATTGGAGAGTTTCCAGCAAACAGAACTCAGTGTTCCAGTCAGACATACGTGTAACTTTGTCTGTGCCCCTAGGGAGTGTCGTAGGACTGTTACTTTTCACGATATATATGGAGAACCTAGTAGATATCGTCAGACGTTCCATGAGGCTTTACTCGTGTAATGCCGTTGTATGCAGAGAAGTCACGGCGGTAGAGGACTGTAGCGAAAGGCAGCGAGACCTGCATTGGGTCGACGCAGGAAGCAACAAAGGAGCCTCAGCACAGATGTAGCGTATTGCGAATACACTGAAGCCCCAATGAACCTGGTATAGGCATGCGTATCCAATACAGAGATACCTAGACAAGTAGAATACGGCGCTGCGGTCGGCATCGCCTATATAAGACAACAAGTGCCTGGCGCGTTGTTATGATGTTACAGTCGGCACACGAGCGATGGGATGCGGCATCTCCGAGGTAGCGACGCAGTGGGCATTTACCCCAGCGACCATTTTACGAGTGTATCGTGATTATCAGAAATCCGGTGAAAAATCAAATCTCCGAAATCGCTGCAGCTGGAAAAAAAAAATTCTACAAGAACGGGACCAACGACGAGTGAAGAGAACCGTTCAACTCGACAGAAGTGCAACTTTGCAAATTGCTGCAGATTCCAATGCTGGGGCACCAACAAGTTTCAGCATGCGAACCACTCAACCAAACATCATCGATATTGTTTTTCTGAGCCGATGGCCCAATCGTGCAGCTTTGATGACCACAGAACAAAAAGCCTTACACATCGCCATTAGCCTGTCAGCACTGACATTGGACTTTTGATGACAGGATACACGTTGTTTGGTTGGACAAGTCTCATTTCACGTTGCAGTTCTGCTCATACACGTACAGGTATGGAAACAACCCCATGAATCCATGTGTAAAAGGGTAACATTCATACCACCCCACTCTCCATTGTTGTCAAATGTACTCAAGATGGCGGCGATAAAGTCATCCAAGATGGCGGCCTGTAGACTTGGCAACAGAGCATGACATCATCCAAGATTACGGCAATGACGTCATCTGATGACATGAGTACCAATATCATAGATGGCGGCTTTTGGCAGGGAAGTACCACGGCACCCCCCCCCCCCCTGCCATTCCGCCATCTTCGGAAAATTAGATTTTTTCAGGTAATTGAATTATGTGCTTCTATGGGTCGCCACCCGCCCCCTTTCCGTCTTTGTTGCATAATGGTGTGTCATCCTGTTGGAAAATGGGTGGGGATTTAGAAATTTGGAGGGAATTATGCTCTAAGAACTTACTCATGGATAAGGGGGGGATAAGATGCTGTTGCCCCCACTAGAGTCTGCTCATGTCATTCTATTTGTATAAGTTTGAAATGTCCTGACAGATTAAAAATGTGTGCCAGACCAAGACTCTAAATGAGGAACTCAGTCTGGCACACGGTTTTAATCTGCCAGAATGTTTCATATCAGCGCACATTCTCATTCTTGTTTAAATTTGTTCGAATTTGTATAAATCTGTCGAAATTTGTTTAAATTAGTTATTCACCTCCAGCATTAGTGGCTTAGTGTAGTGCTATGACCACAAGAGGCTGAGATATTGAGATATCAGTGCTTGTTGACTTACAGGTGTGGAATTAGCGTGTGTTCAACTAGCGAGATTTTGATGCCAGACAGGGGGAGTTGTAATAGCTGTGTTACATGCACTCATCCAGCCAAGGACTGCATCCACAGCTCAATGCATGAAGAATGGAAGCGGGCATTAATGCATGAAAATATGAAGAGGAAGAAGAATAAGGTCCTGCAAATAAATGCTTTGCATAACACAATGCATGGAAACATCTGTCTCTGCTTGAATTGTCTGACATTTCGAAAACATTTGAAAACCCCCCACTACACAAGAGACAACTCCTTCCAATCCCCCAGACCAGACAACTGAGCTAATTGGCGAGTTCACTGCTAGAGGGCACCGCTATAGGTCACATGATCATGCAGTTCAGTCCGTAGGAGCACAGTATCATGATGACGTAACGTGTTTTTCTTGGCTGCACTTGTGACCCAGCCTCCTCATCGCCCCAGCGGTCTGGAGGGGAAAATTTGCGGGATAAGGAATCAGCCTGTTTTGGTCTGCTGGTGAGAGGAAGGAGGCACTTTATTTTTTGATAAATTTATTTAGAGGCGGACTACATGTAGTTTATTTATTACATTGATACAAAACAGTAACCCTGACATGCTTTGGTTCAAAATTTACAATTTACAGACCAGGAAACTACTCGTAAATAATGCAGTACTCTGATCTGCAGAGACGCAAAACTCGTAAACAACCGTAATAATCCAGCACACAGCATACAGACATGCAAACTGCTCGTAGATCAACGAAATAATGAATGTGTAATGCTATCCAAACACGCTCACAATGCTTAAACACCATAAAACAGTGCAGAGCACCGACGCTCAGTGCACGTAAAAAACGTAACCTATCAGGGACTCGAAACCTGATTCTACTGGATGGAAAGCATAAGTGCACCCCCCAACACATGGAAACTGTCCAGATGCGGGAGAAGAATGTTAGGTTAGTGTACTTCATTTATTTTGGTCGGGAAACTGACTGATATATCGACTCTCATTACGTAATTAATGACAATGGTTGGTCCTAATTACACAGCTATATCCATAGTGCTGCACAAGGATGGCTTAAAATTGCAATCCAGCTCATAAAGTAAATATACCATACAACTGGTCTTATCCTGGTTGGAAAAAATTTCGCAATACCACTCGAAACCAGTGACGGAAACACTCAAACTCTACCCTTCACCTACAAATTAGGAGGGAAAAGTCTGGGGTGGGAGGTACTGTATTAATTCTTTTTGGTGGGAAACACGTTCAACTGACCAGATGCTGGTGTTTGACAGAGAGGAAATCAAAAAAGCACCTAGCATATATCGCTGTTTGACATAAGAGTTCACTACACACACCTACTAAAAACCACCCTAGAGCCCAGGTAGTCGAAGCCAATACACGCTATCACAGCTGATGGAAAAAATGCTCCACAACTCTAATTACACTTCGAAATTGTCGCGAAACAAACCAGCACTCGTGCTCAACAGGTCATAATGCATCATGTGTACTGGGGAAAATCGTCGTCCTAAAAGACTACATATGAGGCGGTAGTTGAACTTGTGATCTCCTCAATGTACAACCACAAACTGCCGAAAACCCGCCTGTGGGGTGGAAGGACCGAGGAGGCTACTGCACCGGACATGTGCCATCCGCCTTGAGATGATGGTCCTTCGCCAGTACATAAGCAGGTCTACCTAACTAAACAATAGGAGATAAAACGGCAGCTTTCCCAAATGCATCTTGGTGTCGCAGCTGGCTGTTATTGTTTTGGGGCGCTGTTGCAGCGACAAGCTGTCACAGAGTACACAGGTCCCCAAAGCCTCCAACAGGCCTCTCTCTGTAGGATGGGAAGCACTGTTGTTTAATGTCGCGCATGACGCTCAAGCTGGGAATGAGGGGAGCCGCGGTCTCGTAGAGAACTCACCCACCGCTCTGCACTGGACTAAATAAGATCAACTCGACTCCTATAATAGCGCAACAACTAAAAAAAGAAAAAAAACGTCATCGACAATAATAAACGTCCTCTTTCGACGAAAATAGACAAAGTCCATTTTCATATAGTTGCATGAGCAAAATCGTTATAGTTTTTCTTCCTTTCTTTTTTTTTTTTTTTATTTTTTTATTTTTTTTTTTTTTTTATTTTACATTCGACTGAGAAACTTATACCATCTGCGAACCTCTCGAAAACCGATGTCTCTGGTATAACATTCCAAATCATCCATATAAATTACAAAGTCAACTAAGGTGTGTCTCATGCCTACAGAACCAGCAAACGTGTCCTCCACCCGCCTTTCACCTGCCAGGTGCGCTCAACACACACCTCAATCGATCTTCTCTCAACCAGATAAAGGCGGGAAATGTGAAGAAGCAGTCAATCGGACAGTTTACACAGGATGGAATAACTGTCCAGTGCAAACTCATGTCCTTATTGAATCTTCTCAAACTTCCACACGATCACAAAAGCTGTACAACACATACTAAGTATTAGTCCTCTATTTGACTGTCTGGAGGACGACACGGTTAAGACAACTACATTCCCGCATCGCGACAGGCCTCTCCATTCGGAGGGCTCCTGCCGTCAGTGGCAGACGTGGGTCATTCCCACTGCAGGCCACAGCCACCGCCGCGCCGAGCACACACACACAGAAACATCCTACGAAATCGGACACATATATGTTTCGTCACTTTACTTACAAACAAATATTACGATCCCGGCCTCAATTGGCTGACATTCGACAATGAGCAAAGTATCAGAAATACACCCCGTTGAGAGCTGTGGCTCTGGAAATTGAAATATCTGTACCATTATTATGACCTGACATACTCTTTGCTTTGCTATCACAGTATTCCACGTCAAATCCATACCTTCCTTACGACTGGACACAGTCATTTCCTTTGCACATGTCAGAGCACAAACATATACTTTACAAGCCTGGTGCCCAAGGGGAACTTATCACAAATCCCCTACTACTAGGTATAATCTTTCGTAAATAACTGATTGCTGGCAATAAGAAATAATACTGACCGCAAACCAATATTGGACGGACATGTCCCATAAAGTTATCTTGCGAGTGGTACAGCTGTCATAGAAAGAGAGGCACAATCGTCTTATAAACCGTCAGATGTTGTTATTAACATGTTCTAGCTGCAAGAAACGTCATCAGCACCGCTAGAGCTGTGGATTAATATGTAAGCAATAAATACAGGTGATAAAAGATTCTCTTCTTGGAGCAAAATCTTCCTACATCGTGCATTAAAACATGTTGTTGTTGTTGTGGTCTTCAGTCCTGAGACTGGTTTGATGCAGCTCTCCATGCTACTCTATCCTGTGCAAGCTTTTTCATCTCCCAGTACCTACTGCAACCTACATCCTTCTGAATCTGCTTAGTGTATTCATCTCTTGGTCTCCCTCTACGATTTTTACCCTCCACGCTGCCCTCCAATACTAAATTGGTGATCCCTTGATGCCTCAGAACATGTCCTACCAACCGATCCCTTCTTCTGGTCAAGTTGTGCCACAAACTTCTCTTCTCCCCAATCCTATTCAATACTTCCTCATTGGTTATGTGATCTACCCATCTAAACTTCAGCATTCTTCTGTAGCACCACATTTCGAAAGCTTCTATTCTCTTCTTGTCCAAACTATTTATCGTCCATGTTTCACTTCCATACATGGCTACACTCCATACGAATACTTTCAGAAATGACTTCCTGACACTTAAATCAATATTGGATGTTAACAAATTTCTCTTCTTCAGAAACGCTTTCCTTGCCATTGCCAGCCTACATTTTATATCCTCTCTACTTCGACCATCATCAGTTATTTTGCTCCCCAAATAGCAAAACTCCTTTACTACTTTAAGTGCCTCATTTCCTAATCTAATTCCCTCAGCATCACCCGACTTAATTAGGCTACATTCCATTATCCTTGTTTTGCTTTTGTTGATGTTCATCTTATATCCTCCTTTCAAGACACTGTCCATTCCATTCAACTGCTCTTCCAAGTCCTTTGCTGTCTCGGACAGAATTACAATGTCATCGGCGAACCTCAAAGTTTTTATTTCTTCTCCATGAATTTTAATACCTACTCCGAATTTTTCTTTTGTTTCCTTTGCTGCTTGCTCAATATACAGATTGAATAGCATCGGGGATAGGCTACAACCCTGTCTCACTCCCTTCCCAACCACTGCTTCCCTTTCATGTCCCTCGACTCTTATAACTGCCATCTGGTTTCTGTACAAACTGTAAATAGCCTTTCGCTCCCTGTATTTTACCCCTGCCACCTTTAGAATTTGAAAGAGAGTATTCCAGTCAACATTGTCAAAAGCTTTCTCTAAGTCTACAAATGCTAGAAACGTAGGTTTGCCTTTCCTTAATCTTTCTTCTAAGATAAGTCGTAAGGTCAGTATTGCCTCACGTGTTCCAGTGTTTCTACGGAATCCAAACTGATCTTCCCCGAGGTTGGCTTCTACTAGTTTTTCCATTCGTCTGTAAAGAATTCGTGTTAGTATTTTGCAGCTGTGACTTATTAAGCTGATAGTTCGGTAATTTTCACATCTGTCAACACCTGCTTTCTTTGGGATTGGAATTATTATATTCTTCTTGAAGTCTGAGGGTATTTCGCCTGTCTCATACATCTTCCTCACCAGATGGTAGAGTTTTGTCAGGACTGGCTCTCCCACGGCCGTCAGTAGTTCCAATGGAATATTGTCTACTCCGGGGGCTTTGTTTCGACTCAGGTCTTTCAGTGCTCTGTCAAACTCTTCACGCAGTATCGTATCTCCCATTTCATCTTCATCTACATCCTCTTCCATTTCCATAATATTGTCCTCAAGTACATCGCCCTTGTATAGACCCTCTATATACTCCTTCCACCTTTCTGCTTTCCCTTCTTTGCTTAGAACTGGGTTTCCATCTGAGCTCTTGATATTCATACAAGTCGTTCTCTTATCTCCAAAGGTCTCTTTAATTTTCCTGTAGGCGGTATCTATCTTACCCCTAGTGAGATAGGCCTCTACATCCTTACATTTGTCCTCTAGCCATCCCTGCTTAGCCATTTTGCAATTCCTGTCGATCTCATTTTTGAGACGTTTGTATTCCTTTTTGCCTGTTTCACTTACTGCATTTTTATATTTTCTCCTTTCATCAATTAAATTCAATATTTCTTCTGTTACCCAAGGATTTCTACTAGCCCTCGTCTTTTTACCTACTTGATCCTCTGCTGCCTTCACTACTTCATCCCTCAAAGCTACCCATTCTTCTTCTACTGTATTTATTTCCCCCATTTCTGTCAATTGCTCCCTTATGCTCTCCCTGAATCTCTGTACAACCTCTGGTTCTTTCAGTTTATCCAGGTCCCATCTCCTTAAATTCCCACCTTTTTGCAGTTTCTTCAGTTTTAATCTACAGGTCATAACCAATAGATTGTGGTCAGAGTCCACATCTGCCCCTGGAAATGTCTTACAATTTAAAACCTGGTTCCTAAATCTCTGTCTTACCATTATATAATCTATCTGATACCTTTTAGTATCTCCAGGGTTCTTCCATGTATACAACCTTCTTTCATGATTCTTAAACCAAGTGTTAGTTATGATTATGTTGTGCTCTGTGCAAAATTCTACCAGGCGGCTTCCTCTTTCATTTCTGTCCCCCAATCCATATTCACCTACTATGTTTCCTTCTCTCCCTTTTCCTACACTCGAATTCCAGTCACCCATGACTATTAAATTTTCGTCTCCCTTCACAATCTGAATAATTTCTTTTATTTCATCATACATTTCTTCAATTTCTTCGTCATCTGCAGAGCTAGTTGGCATATAAACTTGTACTACTGTAGTAGGTGTGGGCTTCGTATCTATCTTGGCCACAATAATGCGTTCACTATGCTGTTTGTAGTAGCTTACCCGCATTCCTATTTTCCTATTCATTATTAAACCTACTCCTGCATTACCCCTATTTGATTTTGTGTTTATAACCCTGTAGTCACCTGACCAGAAGTCTTGTTCCTCCTGCCACCGAACTTCACTAATTCCCACAATATCTAACTTCAACCTATCCATTTCCCTTTTAAAATTTTCTAACCTACCTGCCCGATTAAGGGATCTGACATTCCACGCTCCGATCCGTAGAACACCAGTTTTCTTTCTCCTGATAACGACATCCTCTTGAGTAGTCCCCGCCCGGAGATCCGAATGGGGGACTATTTTACCTCCGGAATATTTTACCCAAGAGGACGCCATCATCATGTAATCATACAGTAAAGCTGCATGCCCAACAAAAATGTAATAAACGCCGGCAGGGATGTGACATGAACGTCACACGAAGCATCGACCTACACCATTTACATAGTGTGTAAGGTAAAGGAATATGACACACCCCTGTGGTACTGCAGAAATAACCGTTACATTTGTCTATTCTCAAACAAATGACCTTGTGGATGACATTGGAAGTTCACTGAGGCTTTTTGCGGATGATGCTGTGGTATATCGAGAGGTTGTAACGATGGAAAATTGTACTGAAATGCAGGAGGATCTGCAGCGAATTGACACATGGTGCAGGGAATGAAAAATTAAATCTCAATGTAGACAAGTGTAATGTGCTGCGAATACATAGAAAGAAAGATCCCTTATCATTTAGCTACAATATAGCAGGCCAGCAACTAGAAGCAGTTAATTCCATAAATTATCGGGGAGTGCGCATTAGGAGTGATTTAAAATGGAATGATCATATAAAGTTGATCGTCGGTAAAGCAGATGCCAGACTGAGGTTCATTGGAAGAATCCTAAGGAAATGCAATCCGGAAACAAAGGAAGTAGGGTACAGTACGCTTGTTCGCCCACTGCTTGAATAATGCTCAGCAGTGTGGGATCCGTACCAGATAGGGTTGATAGAAGAGATAGAGAAGATCCAACGGAGAGCAGCGCACTTCGTTACAGGATCATTTAGTAATCGCGAAAGTGTTACAGAGATGATAGTGGAAGACTTCGCAGGAGAGACGCTCAGTAGCTCGGTACAGGCTGTTGTTGAAGTTTCGAGAACATGCCTTCACCGAGGAGTCAAGCAGTATATTGCTCCCTCCTACGTATATCTCGCGAAGAGATCATTAGGATAAAATCAGAAAGATTAGAGCCCACACAGAGGCATACCGACAATCTTTTTTTTCCACGAACAATACGAGACTGGAAGAGAAGGGAGAACCGATAGAGGTACTCAAGGTACCCTCCGACACACACCGTCAGGTGGCTTGCGGAGTATGGATGTAGATGTAGATGTAGAAAAGATATGCATTAAAAGAAGAAACAGCTTTCACACCCATGGTTTTGTTTAATTTACAGTATGTTTTATTTCCCCTGAACTTTAAAGAGTGGTTTATGTTCTGTCAGCCTGCCCCTTAGTGGGGAACTAATGTATCAGTAAAGAAGTGGACATTCTTGCATACAGGTGTTAATGCCAGCCACTGTGGCCGAGCAGCTCTAGGCGCTTCATTCCTGAACTGCACGACTGCTACGGTCGCAGGTTCGAATCCTGCCTCAGGCATGCCTATGTGTGATGTTCTTTGGTTGCTTAGGTTTAAGTAGTTCTAATTCTGTGGAACTGATGACCTTAGATGTTAAGTCCCATAGTACTCAGAGCTATTTCAATCATTTTTGAACAGGTGATAACACTACATAGTTAACTAACACGGACTGCCGTACTGACTACCGCGCTGCCATCTGTTGGCGACGCGGGAAGTATTTGAAGAAGAGCTCAACTCAGCAACAGCGTATCTCTTGTTAATTAAAGACTTTGATCTAAGGGAATGAGGATTTACAGTACTTATCACAAGGTTATTTAACACTCGTTCTCTTAATTCGTGGCAAATGCCATATAGCGTACAGCTCTTGCATTGCAGGCACACATCAGAGGGTTGGATCCTCTCATTCGAAGGCGCCAGATTCCAAAGCCTGGGCTACTCTCTGGTTGGAATCTCCGCTTTCGAAGATTGTGTTCGTCTGTCTGTCTGTCTGTTTGTCTGCCCGCCGCTTACTGTTGTAGCTGTTCGTCCGTCCGTCCGTCCGCCTGCCTGCTCGCTGTCCGTCTCCGCTGCTGCCTGCTGTCCGTCCGTCCGTCTGTTCGCCGCCGACGCCGCCTGCTGTCCGTCCGTCTGTTCGCCGCCGCCGCTGCCGCCAGCCGGTGCTCGCCGCCGCCGCCGCCGTCCGCCCTGGTCGTCCGACCGTGGTCTTCGTCCGTCTGCGTCTTCGCCTGTTCCCAGTTTGTGTCCTTTCCTTTTCGTGCTGTGCATTTTTTCTTCCTGTCCTCATGTCCGCCCCCACCACCGCTACCATCACCGCCATCGTCTATACATCCCCTTCCGCCGCCTCCACCACTATAACTTGGTGTGCCCAGTCCCACCCTCCTCCTTCCATCCCACCTCTCCTCACTCTCCCTTCACCCTCTCTCTTCGTCGCCCCCTCTCCCGCTTCTTCCTTCCTCTCCTCTCGTTCTGATCCTTTCCCCCCACTCCCCCAGCCTGTCACTGCAGCTCCGGCTCGGGTGGTGGCCCATCGAGCCACTGCCCACGCCCAGCTCTCCCCGTCACCTTCGCCATCACCGCCGCCACTGCCACCGTCATCGTCATCGTCGCCGTCGCCTTCGCCTTCACCGTCACCGTCATCATCTCCGGCGCCGACTCCAGCCCCGGGACCTGCCACTCCCCGCCACATTCCAGTTGTTCCCATCCCCCACACCTCCTCCGCCGCCGTCAAGCGCCCCAGTGGCACCCCTGCCTCGTCTGCTCCAAAAAAGGCTCCGCCTCGTCCCCCTTCCCCCACCCCTGATGCCATGGATGTCTCCCCGCCCGTCCCTGCCCCCTCCTCTACCCCTTCCTCCTACCGCTACCTCCTCTCCTGTCCGGATCCCTCCCTCCTTGAAGCCCGGAACCTCACCCTCTTCCTTCGCCAGAATTGTCCTGGTGCCCCCATCTCCCTCCTCACTCCTCGCCGTGATTCGGTTCTCATCTCCTCCCCCAGCCCTACCCCCCACACGGACCTCCTTTCCCGCATCCCTATCACCTGCTTTGGCCCTCATGCCTCTCTCACCCCTGCTCACTCGTCACCTCCCTCCCGCTAACCACAACCTCCGCGTCGCCCGCCGACCCTCACCGCCGTGATCACTCGGCTCAGTCCAGTGATCACGGAGGACGAGGTGTTGGCGGAGCTTCAGGCCCATCCCCATCTGGAGGTGCGTGCGGTTCGCCGGATCCATAACGCTGCCGGCCCCATCCGCCTGATTCGCGTTTTTTCTGAGCACGCCCCCTCTATAGACCGTCTCCTGAAGGAGGGTGCCCTCCTTTTTAACCAGCATTATAAAGTTGACCCCTCCCGTTCCCCTCCTGAATCCCTCCGCTGCCAAAGGTGCTTGCGATATAATGTGCACCAAACATCTGAGTGCCGCGAGGCCCCCACCTGCCCGTACTGTAGGCAAGCCCACTTTTTACGGCAGTGCCCCAATCTCCAGTCCCCCCCTCCTGTAATACCTGTAATCTCCCTCATCCCACCTACTCCCAGAAGTGTAAGGCCCGACCCCCCCCTACCACTCCTGAAGTCATCATTCCTGTCCGCCCTCTGGACGCCCCCACCCCTCCCGGCAACTCCGTTCGCCCACCCCCTACCGCTGAGGACATCATCCGATTCCTCACCATTGTCCTGCGGAATGTACATCCCTTTCAGCGCCCACACACCCTCCAACAGATCTCCCTCGACGCCCGATCCGTTTTCCACCTCAAAATGTACGCCACCTACTCTAACAACCAGGCCCATTTCACCTTCTCCCGTCTTGACACCCTCGTTTAAATCCCTGTCATGGTACGACAGCAACATATCCTTTTCAACAACATCCGCTCCCTTCCCGCCAACAAGAACCTCTATCTCCATACCCTTGCCACCCACCGCGTGGACGCCTTCCTCCTTAACGAAACCTTCCTCCAACCCCACCACACCGTCCACACTTCGCCCTACCTCCTCCACCGCTCCGATAATCCCCTCCCAATTGCGCGTGGCGGAGTTGCCATTGAGCACCATCGCCAGATCCCCGTTCGGCTCCAACCTCTCCTTCCCGACCCCACCGAACACCTGATCCTTAGTCTCTTCTTCCCTGGCCTTACCGTTACCTGCGCCACCATCTATGTCCGCCCCAACGCCCCTATTCCCTTCGACTTCCTCTCCCACGTCGACCGTACCTTCTCCTCCTACGTGACCGCCGCCGACCTCAACATCCATAGTCGTTCCGCTGCCCAGTTATGGCGGTGGCATCGGTTCCTCTCCTCCCTTCAAGGGGACCTCATTCCCATCCCCCAGCTCACCCGTCCCGAATCCAACTCCACTCCCGATGTTATCCTCTCCTCCCCCAACCTCCTTGGCCGCATAACAGTGGATGTCCTGGAGCCTATTGGTAGCGACCATCTCCCTGTCCTCATCACCATTTCAGACAGTCGTCGCCCCCACCGTGACCCCCGTCATGACCCTCCCCCCAAGTACGTCCATGATTATTCCCGTGCCAACTGGAATGCCTACCGGGATACCCTCTCTGCCCAGGTCGATAGCCACCCCCTCACCTAGCACCACCCTGACGATATCACCCATGCCGCCTCCTTTCTGCAGCAGACCTTGTCTGAGGCCGTGGAGGCCCACGTCCCTACTGTCGCCGTCCATTCTCACCGTCCTACCTTACCCCCACAGGCTGTCCTCCTCCTCCGTGAATCCCGTCGTCTCTACCGTGCCTTCCTCCACACGCGTGACCCGGACACACTACGACGCCACCGGCAACTCCAGCGACACATTCGTAATTTGCTCGCGGCTAAGAAACGCCGGGACTGGCGACAGACATGCACCCGTTTAAATGCTACCCTACCAATCAACTCGTCCAAGTTCTGGTCGGCCTTCCGTCGCCTTACCGGAACTAAACCCTCCCCCTATTATCCTCTTCTCCATGATGATCACCCTTTCCCTGACACCTTTAGTAAGGCCAATCACTTTGCCTCCTACCTCTCCGATGTATTTTCCATCCCCGATGATCCCCAGTTTGATTACTCCGTCTTCCCGGATATCCGCGATAGAACTGACACCTCTGCCCTCCCCTTGCTCCTGGTTTCCAGTACTTGGACAACATTGCACACACGGAACTCAATGCCCCTATCACTACACAGGATCTCATTGCTACACTCTGCACAAAATGCAACACCGCTCCTGGCCGCGATCGTGTCACCTACCATCACCTTCGTGAAGTTCCTGTCTCTTTCCTCTCCACCCTGGCCAGGCTCTACAATGTAGTCCTGTCCACCGGTTACTACCTCGACCTGTGGAAAACCTCCCGTATCCTCATGTTCCTTAAACCTGGCAAACCGCGACCGCCGTCTCCTCCTACCGCCCCATCAGCCTTACCTCGGTCTTCAGCAAGGTCCTGGAATCTATCCTCACCCGCCGCATCCACCAGCATCTCCACCAGCACCGCCTCCTTCCCGTTAGCCAGTGTGGCTTTCGGCCGTCCTTCTCTTCCGACGACCTTCTCCTTCACCTCACTCATCTCCTTTCTGAACAGCTTAATTCCCGTCGCTCCGCAATCTTCCTCTCCCTGGACCTCGAAAGTGCCTATGACCGCGTATGGCATTCCGGTCTCCTCTGAAGGTTCCAAACCTTCGCCCTTCCCATTAACTACGTCCGTCTGATCGGCTCCTTTCTCTCCCGCTGTCCTTCCTATGTCACCATCCATAACACAGATTCCTACACCTTTTTCCCCTCCGCCGGTGTGCCCCAAGGCTCCGTCCTCTCCCCTCTTCTGTACCTTTTGTGCACGGCGGACATGCCGCCGCCGTCACCCCCCGTCCACCTTCTCCAGTTTGCCGATGACACTGCCTTCCTTACCCTTGCCCCCACCCTGCAGCGCTCCCAACACCTTCTCCAATCCCATCTTGACCGGTTCACCACTTGGTGCAACCAGTGGTTGCTCAAGGTCAATCCCTCCAAAACCCAGGCGATCATTGTAGGCAAAACCACCCCTTCCTTCCGCCTCCTTGAAATCTACATCACCATCTATGGCTGTCCTATCGCCCTCACTCCCACCCTTAAGTACCTTGGCGTCACCTTCGACCATCGCCTCTCCTGGACTCCCCACCTCTGTACAATCCAAGCCAAGGCACGCTCCCGACTCAGTCTCCTCAAGCTCCTCTCCGGCCGCACGTGGGGTCTGGAACCCTCCACCATCCTCCACACTTATAAATCCCTCATCCGCCCTATCCTTTGTTATGCCCATCCGGCTTGGATCTCCGCCCCCCCTTCCTTTTATAAATCCCTCCAAATCCTTGAACGCCATGCTCTCCGCCTCGCCTATTGCATCCGTCTCCCCTCCCCTACGCGGATCCTGTACGATCTCATCCCCTTCCCCCACCTCCTCCTTTTCCTTGAAAGGATACGGATCCAGTACACCTCCCGTAAACTCGATCCTCCTCACCCGCTCGTCTCCCCGATCCTCTCCCACCTCCGCCCGCTGCCGCGCCTTATGCCCACGTCCCACCTGGTCTCCATCTCTCCACCCTCCTTACCCTCTCCCAAGGTGGCTTCCGCCAGCTCCCCCTCCCTGATGATGTCCTCCTCCCCTCCATCTACCCCTCCTATCAACTTTGATCCTCCCCCCTACCTCCTGTGTCCTTTCCTTTAGGCACCCTCCCTCCCTCCTTTCCCTTCCCTTCTCTTTCCTTTCCCCCCTCCCTCCTCCCCTCTCCCCCGGGCTTCCCCTCCCCCTTCCTCCCTCTCCCTCTCTCCTTTGCCCATGGCATCTCTGCTCTCCCCTCTCCCATTTCTCCTTCCTCCTCCTCCACCTCCTCTCTTGGCAGGTCCCCGGACTCGTACACGCTCAGTGAACATTCGCGCGCCGGAGATCATCGCCGTCAGTGTTTCGTGTGTGTGCCTTCGTTTGTGTGTAGTGTTGTTCGCCGACATGCCGCCGCTGTTCACGTGTACCATCGTCATCATCCCTGTTTTGTGCGCCGTGTCAACTGGTGTCAGTGATGTTTTCTCGTCAGGCGTGAACGGCTCCATGTTTTTTGTTTTTTTGGTGTCTATATTGTTTTGCCCGCCAGTTTGTTTGTATTCTCTGTGTCCCCTCTCTTTATTACTTACTGTCAATCTCAAGGCTGAAGAGCGGCGTACTGAGCTGCTGACAGCCTGCCTTGTGTAAGGTGATAAAAATCACAAGAAGGAAAAGAAAAAAAAAAACATTGCAGGCTAAATCATACCGCGTTGTGTTGGTTTTTACTTCTAAATTTTGGCGAGGGCATATTTAATTATGGTTAGTGCCCTTCAATATACGCATAAAAGTAATTGGATATGTGTATTATTGCCACTATCAAGAATGGGGAGGGTGTACTAATGCTAAGTGATGGGCAAAACTGCTATTTTACGGTGTCTGTGAATGATACTTTTCAGTATCTCTTTCACTTAACTGTGTTATGTTGCAGTTAAGGAAGGCAGGTCGTGTCTCCCTCCGCACTCCACCACTGAGATTCCTGCGATTCCTGCGATTACTGCGACTTACCACCGTGTGAAAAAGTTGCATCTGTGCACACAGAAAACTGCATCCCAACAAACCTGTCATTAGTATGTTTTACGTTTGTTCTTCCATTGGCTTTAATTTTCTATTAAAGGAACAACTGTGAAAATATTATTAGTGTAATTAATATGTAAGTATCCATACAGTAGCGTAATAGTTCGTGTTTAGAAAATGAATTCTAACATATTGTTATGTTCACAGGAACCAGAACTACATTTCAGTCACTCAGTAAAGTGATAACTCAAAATATCATTGTCAACAGATCTGGAGAAATTGTCACTGCGTCTTTAGACTGTCTTCATCAGACGAGAGGATAGTTTCACCCCATTGAGTGGCTTTCATTACAGCAAATATTAGCAATCTACTCCATCAATTATATTGCTTGTAATTAATGACAGCGAAAATGTTTAATAATCCTTGTGATTTTGCAGTTCCGGCTCTGATTACTGGTTGCTGTGCATATCTATCAACATCAAGGCTGTTGAGAGAGACTCGTGAAGATTTAAGACAGCTCTTAGATGATTTGCAGTTTAAAAGTTCCATAATTATGAAATAAGTGTGCAGATGAGTAATTAAGCTGTGTTTTATTGAAGTTGTTATACGATTTTAAAGAAATAATAAATGTTAAATAGTGTGAGTGAATAATGAAAATCTCATTTTCCACATGTTAAGCCGTCCTATACCGTAAATTTTCCGCCACTTATTTATTGGTAAACACCTGTTGGAGAGTGAGATGCCCACCTATCCCCCCCCCCTTCTTTTTCCACAATCTTGGTGTGACACAGACCTGTAACATATCCCGATGTCTAGAATATGCATTTTGAGGCTGGTGATATGAAAGCGTGAAGTACAGATCTTCCAGTTAAATCAGGAATAGTTTAAGTGCATTACTTGAAAGTAACACAGGAAAAGCTTACTTTGTAGGTGGTAGTAGTGTCGGCAAAAAGTTCTTGTGTGTGAAGTTGCCATGTAGAACACCAGGTGTAAAACATGTCTCCAGAGTCTTGAACTGTGTCGGAACAAAAGTGAGGCATTCATATGACTCAATACTACTGTTTTCATTTCATTACACTTATACAAATGTCTGTTCTGCTGTGTTAACACTGCAAAGCCCTGTAGACATGTGGAGTATTAACCAAAACTGTCATATTGGAAGCAGAATGTAACACATTTGTTACGTTACTTGATATTTTCAGAAGAAAAAGGCAATGTTGCTTCTTATTAATATAATACATTCAGAGTCACAGCTGTGTTTGACCAACCATAACTGATGCTGAATGTGCATGTAGTCATATAATATGAAAGACTTATTTCAATAGTGGTACAAGTCCATTATCCTTTTTTTTTCTTTATTGTCATTTTACACCTTACACAAGGTGGGCTGGCAGCGGCAACTTTACGCCGCTCTTCAGCCACAGCCAGTTCAAAGAGAGAAAAACAATGAAGACACAGAAGTAACGAAACATAATGGTGGACAAAAAACAGTAGACACAGTAATTAAAAAAAAGCCGTTCACACGCGAAGAAAAACAAAGAAACTGTCAGCACTGTGCTCCCTGCCGCCATCGGATAAGCAGCTTCCAGCAGAAAGTCGTATACTCCTGGCTCACTTATTTGTTACATAGTTTAATTCTTAATTTCTTTGGGTATTTTTGGTACTTGCATTGTTTAATTCATAAATTTCGGGCGTATTATAGTATTTGAGAGTTGTAGCATCGCGTTTTAGTACCTGAATAGTGTAAAATCACGTAGCCTCCTTCCGCCGCCGAGCAGTGTGTCAGCAGTGCGCAAGTAGCAGCATTACTGCATTTACTAGGCAATCTTGTATTTTAATAATCGTTTAAATTTTGTGTCGATTTGTTTGTGCTCTCTGTACATTAGTTCAGACGTTCTTTGCACAACAGTTTTTATCATGGATAGGGACTGCAACAGCTGTGTTCGGATGCAGGCTGAGTTGGCATCCCTTCGCTCCCAGCTTCAGGCAGTGTTGGCTTCAGTCACACAGCTTGAGGCTGTTGCCAATGGGCATCACTGTGAGGGTCCGGATGGAGGTTTGTCGGGGACGGCCAGCTCGTCCCACACATCCCCCGATCGGACTACGACTGTGGCTGCCCGGGATACTGCCCACATTGAGGCTGACCCCTCACCTGTGGTAGAGTGGGAGGTCGTCTTGACGTGTGGCAGGGGGCGAAAGACATTCCGGAGAGCTGAACGGAAGGCCTCTCCAGTTTGTCTGACGAACAGGTTTTAGCCTCTGTCTCAGGCTGATACTGATCTTCGGCCTGACATGGCTGCTTGTCTTGTTCCAGAGGTTGCCCCTCAGTCTGCAAGATCCGGGCGGTCGCAGAGGGTGGGCTTACTGGTAGTTGGGAGCTCCAACGTCAGTCGCGTAATGGCGCCCCTTAGGGATATGGTAGCAAGAGAGGGGAAGAAAACCAATGTGCACTCCGTGTGCATACCAGGCAGAGTCATTCCAGATGTGGAAAGGGTCCTTCCGGATGCCATGAAGGGTACAGGGTGCACCCATCTGCAGGTGGTCGCTCATGTCGGCACCAATGATGTGTGTCGCTATGGATTGGAGGAAATCCTCTCTGGCTATCTGATTTGGTGAAGACTGCCAGTCTCGCTAGCGGGATGAAGGCAGAGCTCACCATCTGCAGCATCGTCGACAGGACTGACTGCGGACCTTTGGTACAGAGCCGAGTGGAGCGTCTGAATCAGAGGCTGAGACGGTTCTGTGACCGCGTGGGCTGCAGATTCCTCGACTTGCGTCATAGAGTGGTGGGGTTTTGGGTTCCGCTGGAAAGGTCAGGAGTCCACTACACGCAGCAAGTGGCTACATGGGTAGCAGGGGTTGTGTGGCGTGGACTGGGCGGTCTTTTAGGTTAGATGGCCTCGGGCAAGTACAGAAAGGGCAACAGCCTCAAACGGTGCAGGGCAAAGTAAGGACATGCGGGGACCAAGCAGCAATCGGTATTGTAATTGTAAACTGTCGAAGCTGCGTTGGTAAAGTACCGGAACTTCAAGCTCTGATAGAAAGCACCGAAGCTGAAATCGTTATAGGTACAGAAAGCTGGCTCAAGCCAGAGATAAATTCTGCCGAAATTTTTACAAAGGCACAGACGGTGTTTAGAAAGGATAGATTGCATGCAACCGGTGGTGGCGTGTTCGTCGCTGTTAGTAGTAGTTTATCCTGTAGTGAAGTAGAAGTGGATAGTTCCTGTGAATTATTATGGGTGGGGATTACACTCAACAACCGAGCTAGGTTAATAATTGGCTCCTTTTACCGACCTCCCGACTCAGCAGCATTAGTGGCAGAGCAACTGAGAGAAAATTTGGAATACATTTCACATAAATTTTCTCAGCATGTTATAGTCTTAGGTGGAGATTTCAATTTACCAGACATAGACTGGGACACTCAGATGTTTAGGACAGGTGGTAGGGACAGAGCATCGAGTGACATTATCCTGAGTGCACTATCCGAAAATTACCTCGAGCAATTAAGCAGAGAACCGACTCGTGGAGATAACATCTTGGACCTACTGATAACAAACAGACCCGAACTTTTCGACTCTTTAAGTGCAGAACAGGGAATCAGTGATCATAAGGCCGTTGCAGCATCCCTGAATATGGAAGTTAATAGGAATATAAAAGAGGGAGGAAGGTTTATCTGTTTAGCAAGAGTAATAGAAGGCAGATTTCAGACTACCTAACGGATCAAAACGAAATTTTCTGTTCCGACACTGACAGTATTGAGTGTTTATGGAAAAAGTTTAAGGCAATCGTAAAATGCGTTTTAGACAGGTGCGTGCTGAGTAAAACTATGAGGGACGGGATAAACCCACCGTGGTTCAACAACATAGTTAGGAAACTACTGCGAAAGCAAAGAGAGCTTCACTCTAAGTTTAAACGCAGCCAAAACCTCTCAGACAAACAGAAGCTAAACGATGTCAAAGTTAGCGTAAGGAGGGCTATGAGTGAAGCGTTCAGTGAATTCGAAAGTAAAATTCTATGTAACGAGTTAACAGAAAATCCTAGGAAGTTCTGGTCGTACGTTAAATCAGTAAGTGGCTCGAAACAGCATATCCAGACACTCCGGGATGATGATGGCATTGAAACAGAGGATGACACGCGTAAAGCTGAAATACTAAACACCTTTTTCAAAAGCTGTTTCACAGAGGAAGACCGCACTGCAGTTCCTTCTCTAAATCCTCGCACAAACGAAAAAATGGCAGACATCGAAATAAGTGTCCAAGGAATAGAAAAGCAACTGGAATCACTCAACAGAGGAAAGTCCACTGGACCTGACGGGATACCAATTCGATTCTACACAGAGTACGCGAAAGAATTTGCCCCCCATCTAACAGCCGTCTACCGCAAGTCTCTAGAGGAACGGAGGGTTCCAAATGATTGGAAAAGAGCACAGGTAGTCCCAGTCTTCAAGAAGGGTCGTCGAGCAGTAGCGCAAAACTATAGACCTATATCTCTGACGTCGATCTGTTGTAGAATTTTAGAACATGTATTTCGCTCGAGTATCATGTCGTTTCTGGAAACCCAGAATCTACTATGTAGGAATCAACATGGATTCCGGAAACAGCGATCGTGTGAGACCCAACTCGCTTTATTTGTTCATGAGACCCAGAAAACATTAGATACAGGCTCCCAGGTAGATGTTATTTTTCTTGACTTCTGGAAGGCGTTCGATACAGTTCCGCTCTGTCGCCTGATAAACAAAGTAAGAGCCTACGGAATATCAGACCAGCTGTGTGGCTGGATTGAAGAGTTTTTAGCAAACAGAACACAGCATGTTGTTATCAATGGGGAGACGTCTACAGACGTTAAAGTAACCTCTGGCGTGCCACAGGGGAGTGTTATGGGGCCATTGCTTTTCACAATATATATAAATGACCTAGTAGATAGTGTCGGAAGTTCCATGCGGCTTTTCGCGGATGATGCTGTAGTATACAGAGAAGTTGCAGCATTAGAAAATTGTAGCGAAATGCAGGAAGATCTGCAGCGGAGAGGCACTTGGTGCAGGGAGTGGCAACTGACTCTTAACATAGACAAATGTAATGTATTGCGAATACGTAGAAAGAAGGATCCTTTATTGTATGATTATATGATAGCGGAACAAACACTGGTAGCAGTTACTTCTGTAAAATATCTGAGAGTATGCGTGCGGAACGATTTGAAGTTGAATGATCATATAAAATTAATTGTTGGTAAGGCGGGTACCAAGTTGAGATTCATTGGGAGAGTCCTTAGAAAATGTAGTCCATCAACAAAGGAGGTGGCTCACAAAACACTCGTTCGACCTATACTTGAGTATTGCTCATCAGTGTGGGTTCCGTACCAGATCGGGTTGACGGAGGAGATAGAGAAGATCCAAAGAAGAGCGGCGCGTTTCGTCACAGGGTTATTTGGTAACCGTGATAGCGTTACGGAGATGTTTAGCAAACTCAAATGGCAGACTCTGCAAGAGAGGCGCTCTGCATCGCGGTGTAGCTTGCTCGCCAGGTTTCGAGAGGGTGCGTTTCTGGCTGAGGTATCGAATATATTGCTTCCCCCTACTTATACCTCCCGAGGAGATCACGAATGTAAAATTAGAGCGCGCACAGAGGCTTTTAGACAGTCGTTCTTCCCGCGAACCATACGCGACTGGAACAGGAAAGAGAGGTAATGACAGTGGCACGTAAAGTGCCCTCCGCCACACACCGCTGGGTGGCTGGCGGAGTATAAATGTAGATGTAGATAATGAGCAAAGTATCAGAAATACACCCCGATGACGGCTGTGGCACTGGAAATTGAATTATCTGTTCCATTATTATGACTTGACATACTCTTTGCTTTGCTATCACAGTATTCCACGTCAAATCCATACCTTCCTTACGACTGGACACAGTCATTTCCTTTGTACATGTCAGAGCAGAGACACATACTTTATAATCCTGGTGCTCAAGGGGAACTAATCACACATCCCCTACTACTAAGCATAATGTTTCATAAATGATTGCTGCCGATAAGAAACAATACTGACCGAAAATCAATGATGGATGGACATGTCTCATAACTTTTTCTTGCGAGTGGTACAGCTGTCATAGAAAGAGAAATCGTCTTATAAACCGTCAGACGTTGTTATTAACATGTTCTAGCTGCAAATAACGTCATCAGCACCGCTAGAGCGGTGGATTAATATTTAAGCAGTAAATATAGGTGATAAAAGATTCTCTTCTTGGAGCAAAATCTTCCTACATCGTGCATTAAAAAAAAGCAACAAAAATGCAATAAACGCCGGCGGGGATGTGACATGAACATCACACGAAGCATCGACCTACACCATTTACATAGTGTGTAAGGTAAAGGCCTATGACACATCCCTGTGGCACTCCAGAAATAACCGTTACATCTGTCTATTTCGTCCCGTTAAGAGCGACGTGTTGAGTTCTGTCCATAAGGCAGTCTTGTAGCCAGTGGCAAATCTATTGCGATACCTGCTAAGCTCGCATGTCTTAACTAAACGGCAGCGTGGGACGGTGTCAAATGCCTTCCTGCTGTCAACAAACACGGCATGAACCTGAGCAACGACGCCTTGTTGAGGAACAGAGCGAACTGAGTTTCGCAACCTCCTTGTTTGCAGAATCCGCGTGCATTTTTATAGAAGATATTTTCGTTACCCAAGAACGTCAAAACAATGCGCGCTGAACATGTCCCATAATTTTTCAATAGATTTCCATAAACGATATAAGTCTGTAATTATGTGCATCTGTCGAAGGCCCTTCCTGGAACTGGAATGACCTGCGCTTTCCTCCTGTCGCTAAATGCCTTTCGTTGCTCCAGCGATCTGCAAAGATAAACTGCTTGAAGAAAGGAGGAAACGCAGATGCCAGACTGAGATTCATTGGAAGAATCCAACGGAAATGTAATCCATCACAAAGGTAGTAGCATACAACACAATCGTTCTACCAATACTTGAATACTGCTGATCAATATGGAATCCATACCACATAGGGCTGATAGAGGAAACAGATTATCCAGAGAAGAGCAGCACGTTTCGTCACAGGATCGTTTAGTGAGCGCGAAAGCGTCTCGGAGATCCTCAACCAACTCCTGTAGTAGGTGCTGCAAGAGAGGCGTTCTGGGTCACGTCACGGTCTAGTGTTAATGTTCTGAGAGCGTACATTGCTAGAAGAGTCAATCAATACACTACCGCCCCCTACGTGCATCTCGCCAAAAGACCACGAAGATGAAATGAGAGACATTCACCATAGAAACAGAAAACGACAAAACGTTAAGTTTCCTTGACTTCATAATATATAGACGCATCAACCAACTCCAATTCTACATTTTCAGGAATGTGAACTCCACCAGCACAGCCATTCACAAACGTTCTAATAAACCCATTGCGCACAAACTAGCCAGTTTCCAATATATTATGCACAGCCTGAACAAAACCCCTCTCACTGAAAACAGCTATAACAATGAATTACAGATAAACAGACAAATCGCTGTACAGAGTGGATACTATACAAATACTATAGATAAATTGAATCACGAAATTAAAATACGATCAAAAAAGACACCCAACACATAAAAACAAGTCTTCTCACCAACTTAAAATCAAACAGAACACACATATGAGCACAGATGAACAAGAAACACCCACAACAATAAACAACTGGTTCACTCTCACTTGCAACAACAAGGCAGCCCATAGAATAGGCAACATACTCAAAAACAAGGGTTAAAAATAGCCTACAGGACAGATAACTCAACATAGAGAAAGCCAGGAACAACCAACATAAGACAGACAATCATAACACATCTCGTATTTACCAACTAACATGTCAGCATTGCAGATCAATTTACATTCGACAGACAAGCAGAAACTTTAATACCAGATACACAGAACACAGAAGAGCGCTAAAAATGGCAGGTACTGAACACTTTATGGACAAGAAAAATAGCCCAACAGATATCAATACTGATCTAGAACTATGTTCTCTGCCCTCAAAGAATTATTAGATAACACCAACGTACAGAACCCCCTCCCCCCCCTCGATTACCCTTCACACACACACACACACACACACACACACACACACACACACACACACACACAACCTTCCACATACAATTAAATAATTTCAGGCATAGCCATAGCAGTTTTCAAATAGTACTTTTTGCTAAACAACTTGTCTACATTAAGTTCTATATGGCTGCCGATGACAAACTGTGAAAGAAAACATGTACTATAAAAACATAAAAAGGTATGAATACATAACGAAGAGTTCTACAAAAATTTGTAATTGCGATTTCAAAAAATAATATTTACGTGTGTACATAGAGCAAAGAACATTCTTTATGTTTAACAGCCATAAAATAAAAGCCCACTGATGTTGTTGCAACATGTTTAGGTTGTGAAACAAAATAGTGTTTTGTTGAAGGCAGACCCCAGCGAAAAATATTTTGTATGTTCAGTTTCTTAATATTTACATTTTCTCCATGAATCGGCAAGCGATTACATCACTCCCGGTGGCGAGAATACATCACCGTCGTTCCAGATTCTAAAACGCACACGGTGACGTAAAATTGTACTTTGGAAAAGTGCCATATATTTCCGTTGATGGCTGCATTTCTCACGCGATTGTACACAATTTTGCCATTAAATCGTCCATTTACGCTACGTATTTACAAGCACCAACTTGACTGTCACATTTACATCCGCAGACTACACTGCAAACCACTGTGAAGTGCATGGCAGAGAGTACTTGGAAGAGCAACAAGTTTCGAATTTTTTTCCCCGTTCCCTTCGCGTACGGAGTGCGTGAAGGGCGACTGCTGAGACGTCTCCGTGCTGTGGCCGGCCTGACTCTGCCTTCAGCCTCCTTACGGCAGCGACGGGTAGTGGCTGGAGAGCGCCCCTGGGCTCCTCGCTTCAGGGAAATGTAACGGACTTTGGGTCAACAAATCGATTTTTGAAAAATATTATTTTCTTGATATATATGCAGTTAATCCATGTTGTGTGTGAATTTTATCACGCTAGCAGCTTTAAAAATGCCTTTAAATTGTTAAACTGATTAATTCCACACTGGCAGCCACTCCCACCTTTCCTGACATTTGAGAAACTACTTACTTCAGTGGAATTCTTGTCAATGTGAAGGCTATTTTCTTTCGTTATTTTTGGTAGACATTTATATCTCTGGCTGACATCTAGATCTTTGCCTGAAAACATTCTTGCATGTGACTTATATTCGTTTTGAAATACCAACACATATGAGTAGGTGGAAGATTGAATTCGGCAATCCTTACGTGGAAGATTTATGCATAACGGTGGTGGAGAAACTGTGTTTGGGTGGCGGAAATTTAATGAAAATTGGTTTACCAACAAAAAAGAGGAAGCATCTCGAAATGAAGAACGTAGCTTCAAGGACAGGAGAATTGTACAGGTGCATGAAGGATGTTGATATGGATTCCACTGGATTCAGACTTACTGATTTAGAGTTCTATGCCAGGCTATAAGGTTATCATGTTCGTGTGTTTGCTGTAAAAATGCGAAGTGCATGATTGTTGTTGAAGAAAGAAGAGTGGGAATAGCTTGTGATTTTAAATTAATTTGTAATTCGTGTGGCAATGATTCTCAATTTCCTCCTTCAAAAAACCTGACACTGGTACCTATGAAAGCAATTTCAGGTTAGCATATGCTCTGAGATGCGTAGGACAGTGCAGGGAAGGAGGAAATTTATTGTGCTGTTTTCTGAACATGCCTCCACCTTGTGCAAGGTGTGAAAAAATAAATAAAGGAATGTCTGATGCTGTATGCGATACTGATACAGTTTCTATAAAGAGAGCAGTGCAGGCACTGGTGGAAATAACCCAAAGAGATCCTGTAGTAGATAATCATGACAGTGAATCTCCTTCAAATATAATGACCAGTTTGTGTTTGTAGATGGAACCTGGATGCACATATCTCCTATGCAGTTGCATCTGTTCTTGCTATTGACTCAGGCAAAGTTTTAGATGTAGAAATTATGTCTAAATACTGCCACCAGTATGCTACAAAGAAAATGTCCAAATATGAAAGTGAGAAGCTGTGCCATGACAAGCATGCAGTAGCATGCTCTACAAATTATAGTGGCTCAAGTGGGGGTATGGAGGCTGCTGCAGTTGTGAGGATGTCCTCCAGATCTGAGGACCAGTATGGTGTTAGATATACTAAATACATTGCTGATGGGGACTCCTCTTCGTTCAAGGCTGTAACAGATAAAAATCTCCAAAAATACAGCAATAGAAAAGTTGGAATGCGATGAACACATCCAAAAGAGGCTTGGTGGTAGAGTTCATCGCTTGCTCAAAGAAAGAAAAGATAAAGTAATTAAGGATGGAAAACCACTAGGAGGAAAAGGCAGGCTTACTCTGAAAGAAATTGATTCTCTTCAGTTATTTTATGGGAGAGCTTTCAGGAAAGACACACAAAAATTAGAAGCAATGAGGCGTGCTGTGTGGGCAGTTCCCCCACCCCCCAAAACTTTCCACTGACCAAACAGGAATGCACAATCTGGGTCTGAAAGACGATTGATGTAAGTTCCACAACAGAAACGAGACATATTCACATAAACACTCATTACCAGAACCTGTTATGAATGCAATTAAGCCCACATTCATCTTTCGTGCAAACCCTCATTTATTGAGGAAATGTCTTCATCGAAAGACACAAAATGCAAATGAAAGCATCAATAATTTAATTAAGATTGGATACTGAAAAAGAACATTCTGTGGACGTGAAGTACCTAAAATAGGTGTCTATGATGGAGTTTTAGGTTGCAATAACGGAAATAATGGCAGAATTGAAGTACTGAGGATAATTGGTTTAGATACTGGTAGTTTACAACAAAAACGTTTCACACAATCTATACTCATCCAAATTATTCGAAAAGCACTGTATGTTCAATTATAAATAAGCTGAAATATTCATTCTAAGCCTCCAATTAGTCAGGAATTTAAATAGTGCGGTAGACTTACTTAGCCGTGGCGTGGCTCTCTGGCGCAAGACGCTATCGATGACTCCTCTGGTTGAGGTTGGCACTGTGTGCGATCGCGAGCGCCTGCTGTCGGAGTGGGGCCTGACGGGGAGTGAGTACGAGTAACGAGAGTCTGGGGAGAACGGACAGCAGGGGAGAACGGACATGGCGGCCGCACTCTGAGGCGGCACGAGAAGAGTTGTGCACAGCCGAGAAGGGAACGTTGAGCAAGGCGGCAGTCCGCATCGCTTTCCAGGGGACAGAGAGTTGCGGCAGTGCAGTGAGCAGACACCAGCTCCGGGAGCAGTGCTCCGGTTTGTGGGTGTGACGTGGGTCGTACTTTGGCGCAGTATAGTTTGCTCGGTACGCATCTGCTGCTCCCTTTATGCCCACGTGTGTTGTTCTGTCCGTATGTGCATTGAAAAGGTTACACTCCGGCTGGAACAGTGGCTTGTGCTTTACGTTCATACACCCTGACTCATTTGTTTTGCTGCAGGCAGCTGTAACTTCAGAGATTTCTTTTCGTCGCGATTGCCTCAGCCCCGTGGTCCCTAGTACCTGAGAACAAGACAGCTAACGTGTGACCTGTTGTTTTGGTCTTTGGAGTCCTGTTTGGGCAACCTAGTTATCACGCACACAAATGTATTGCTGCCGAGTGAGGTTAGTCCTAATCTTGTGGAACTGAGCTTTCAGTGACTGGCTCGTCTGCAAATTAATTAATTTAACCTTTGTGGTGTTTTTTGCTTTCAATGGTGAATTTCTTGTCATTGATTTGTGTATGTTTCGCCGTTAATAAAAACTGTAAGATAGCAAGGTCTTGAAGGGCTTGCGTATCGTGACTGTATTTTTGGCAACTGTTTAATTTGCTTCCTTGTTTATCGGTGGTCTGGAAGTTGGTTTGAAGGTAAATCCGTTTGTAAATCTTTACTGGACCTAACTTAACTAATCTTGCGTTGAACTAATGCCATTATTAAATCGTTTCTTGTGTGCTGTAAATTCTATTACCATAGACAAGGAGACAGGGCACATTCTGTGGTCGAGGGGTAGGCTCGGTTGCTGCTTTGCGCGTGGCGTCTTGTCGCTCGCTATCATTTCCTGCGTTAGTGCGGGTGGCGTGAGATTTGTTTGCTCGCGGTTGTATGGCCGCTAGTCAGCTGTGCCCGCTCCCGCATCAGGGTGTGCCGTGTTTCGTAAGGCGTACGCCGACCTTGTCACTGTTACTCCTGTGTTGCTGTCGGTCGCTTACCGAAACGTTAGTCTGTTTTAGCGCGGTGGCCACTGGGCCGTGACGTTGTCGGTTGATGACCAGCGTTTTGGCGGTCGTCCGCTCTGAGTGGCTTCGGTCGCTTGGACTTGGCAGAATCGAGTCTGTCGAAACAGAGAAACAACAGCTGGACGCATTGCTATGAAATCAAACACTTTGTCACACAGCGTTTAAATTCTCCATCGATGCAAAACAAATGATGCCGTCAACTTTTTTTTATTACAACTTCACAATCGATGGCTGGCGACAAAATATGCGCTAATTCTACGTACATGATTAAGATTATGCCTTGTCTCTAGAGGACTCTTTCCAGCTGTTACTAGTCTTCATAATCTTGGAGTATAAGTAGTTACACCTCTTACTGGACAACGCGTGTGATCCAGTTGTGCATATTCGAACGATATCATATACGTTAATTGGCTGGAATAAAAATGTTTTGACGGTACCTTTTGATGATTTCTATTCTGGAAGATCTTAGCACCCAATATCCTCCCCCTCAGGAGTTTAGATTGACATCAACTGGAGCCATCTGAGGCTGAAGGCCACCACTGAAGGTGCGGTTCAAAACAGCACTGTCCGGATGCATTAAAATAGTACAACTGGCCAGCAACTAGCAAGTGTGATTCACATGTCGGAATGGACATGCATCTCGCAAATGGCGGGATACGCGGTGTTCTGCTGTGGGTAGATTCTACGAAATTACCCATATTCATTTACGTCGCAATACCGCCATTACTTGCCAGAGAATTTAATTGCCAACATTTCGGAGAGCCAGCAGCAACAAAGCTTTATTGCCCACGGGTGGTGGGGAACTAACGGAAAAGTAAATTCAGCCTCTGCAATACTGTGATCTGCATTTGTGACTGAATGCACGCCAAACCAGTATAATCATCCGAATCTGACACAGGTTTCGTGACTTTGTGTGGCTCGTACTGGCGTTGCAGTGACGTGGGGAACATAAGCAGACGGCCCGACTGGGAGAAAAGGCTTAACGCCAGCAGGGATCGTTGAGCGAGGTTTCGTCATCCAGCAGCGTTGTATACGACTGAGGTGACGTGAGAGTGTGATGATCGCCTTCGCAGGTGTCCAATAGTTATTCTTTGGTAAAATGTGCTAAAAAGGACATAATTGTGGAATACGATGTTGGTGAGTTAGAACTTTAAAATCTAGTAGACAGTAGGAAATGCGATAGATGTAATAAAGGTGCTACAAAGTAAGACATATGTACCTTGATTATAATACTTGTCTACTGCAGTAGTAAATGTAAAAACACCGAGCGAAGAATGTGTGTCACGCTGTTATAGGGCACCATAAGCAACCCTACACAACCGTTATTAATGAAAGGGGAGTCTACATACCGTTCATCAATTGCTAAATAACTGAAATTGGAACAAAGCTTTTAACTTCGTCGGTCACATTACTCCCCTCATCGTGAGTAAAGACAAAATAGTTTTGTAGCGTTTTTAATTTAGAAGTGATGACTCAGTGACTGTTAAATACGGTATTATTGGCTCCTCTTGCATGTACCTACGAAACAAGGACAATAATTTATGGAAACAAGAAGCCCTCGTTTTTTTCCTGACCAGAGGCAGACAGAGTTACAATTATTAACCGTTTTGACTACATCAAAAGCTATTAAATTTTGCCTCATGGTCTCCATCAAGGTGGGCTACCAGAATTTAATATTTGCTGCAAGGTTTCGATGTATTTACTGACAACACAGTGTTAACAGTACGACGGATACGACGTTTACATTCGACACAACACTCAGATTAACAAAATTTCGGAAACCATTTTTCTCTAGTCGTATTTACATGTTGAATCTTAATCGGCGTTCCTAGTCCTAACAAGTCGTTGTTTGTCCGCCTTTTAATACATGGTTGCGGGACTCTGCTGTTCGATAATGGATGTTAAACTAAACACCTTTCAGCTGTCAAATTTTCAACTTTATTTTATTTGGCAACCAGTTTCAGCATTTTACTACGCCATCTTCAGGCCCCTGACCGACGTATAGGAAAAATCTACCTGGGTTGTAATCTACTCGTACCAGTATTCCTACCCCTGTTTTGATCACAACCAACGCAGATTCTTCCTACACGTCGGTCAGGGGCCTGAAGATAATGTAGTAAAATACTGAAATTGATTGCCAAATAAAATAAGGTTGGAAATTTGACGTCTGAAAGGTGTTTAGTTTGACATCCTCTGACAGTCCTAACAAGCTTCCATGCTGAGAGCTTCAGAATTTTTTCACGTACGGTCTCTGTGGTGCAACTGTCCTTGGTGCAGCGCACTGATGTTTTCCTAACATGAAGGGGAGACATTGACGATTAATGGAGGGTATGGATTTCTTACAGACGTGAGGAGGAGGAGGAGGAAGAGGAGGGACTGCACACAAAGGGACGTTCAAAACTGCTATCCATGTCTGTGACAGGGTTCGGAGGTGCTTTATTGGGCGAGCAAAATTACACTTGCTGTGGAAAGAAGTGCGAGGTGGCCATTCGTGTAAGAGTATTCCACCCAAAATTTCAGGCGTTTAGGGATGTCCAGAAATACTTGTAATCGGGTAACGACACATTCATACCGCTATGTTTTCCCACCAGCCACTGGTAGTGTGCGGCAGCCTTTGTCACTGAGTGAGTTGGTGGCTGTCGTTAAGGCTCTCAGTTTTCTGCGCTGTTTCTCACACACCGACATATCTGCACTACACTCCGCCATGTTACACGCTACAATTCGGAGCCGTCAAGCAGCAGAGGGCTGCAAGTATGTAGATCACAAAAATAAAGACGTAGACTGTTAAAAACGTTTGTTTTATTTACAAATCTTTAACTGTTTTCACATAAAAAATTCGGAGGCATAACTTTTCAGAACGCCCTCTTTCATGAATCTGAGTCAGAGTGACAAATACAGAGATGGGAAATCCTCTTGGTATCTTCTTAAATAAGTGTGGCACAAGCATAATAATAAATACGTGAATAAATAGGTGTCATGTTTCTCTCCTGGATGGAGCTTAACACTTACTGTTTTGACTACACTGCTGCAAGTGCTCCATATAGGCGAACTGCCAGAATTTGATAGGCTAGCTGCTGCAAGATTCGATGTTTATATTCAGACAGCAGTGGTACGTCGTTTCCTGATCATCTGAAACGAATGCGTACCACCAGATCTGTCAATGTCAAAGCCAGAACTCTTAATTTATCATTATCTTCTAATTCAACAGTGGACAGCAGCTTTGTGTGCATACTGTTGATGTATTGTAAATAAATCTCTACAAATTACTTATCACCTTGGATTAGAGCTACATTTAGCGAGGTAGTGATAAAATGTAATTACATTTTGCTTTCCAGTTATCCACACTGGCTACTCAGTTTCTCGGTATTATTACGAACTTGAACCACGGTAATTTTCGGCTGATAATACTCAGCATTATTCTCGCAAATGCAGTTTGCCACTTTACTCACTCGACGGCTCTTGTATTCCGCCAATTCACGCATTTCCTTGGATTCACGATTAAGATGTGGTCAGCATGTGTATATCTATGTTTTGCAGAGGAAGATCACATTGCATTTACTCCCGTTAAACGACGCACGAACGACAAAATGAAAGCTATGCAAGTAAGTAACAGAGGGACAGGAAAGCATCTGAAATCGCTCTTACATGGAGAACGCCACTTGACGTGACGGTACACCAGTTCGATTCTACACAGAATTAGTGAGACGTGCCCCTATTCTAGCAGCAGTGCGCCGTAAGTCTTTCGAGGAGGTCGATGAAAAGACGCACAAAACTATAGGCCCGTACCTCTGATGCGAGTCTTGCAGAAGTTTGGAGCACGCCTCATGCTCTCGGACTGTGGACTGGAAGTCTCCCGTGTAGCGACCGAGGTGGGCCCAGGAGACGACGGCCGTGTGGAGCCCAGCTCGCTCCGTTCGTCCACGAGGCGCAGAGAGCAGCAGACGCGGACGCCCAGGTAGGGGCAGCCACGTTCCTTCACTTCTCTACGGCATTCGACACAGTTCCCCACGGCCGATTGAAGAGTTTTCAGCAAACGGAACTCAGCGTTCCACTCATACATAACTTCGGCCGTGTCGCAAGGGAGTGTCATAGGTGCGTTACTTTACACGGCATATATGGAGATCCTAGTAGATATCTTCAGACGTTCCATGAGGCTTTACTCGTGTAATGCCGTTGTATGCAGAGAAGTCGCGGCGGTAGAGGACTGTAGCGAAAGGCAGCGAGACCTGCATTGGGTCGACGCAGGAAGCAACAAAGGAGCCTCAGCACAGATGTAGCGTATTGCGAATACACTGAAGCCCCAATGAACCTGGTATAGGCATGCGTATCCAATACAGAGATACCTAAACAAGCAGAATACGGCGCTGCGGTCGGCATCGCCTATATAAGACAACAAGTGCCTGGCGCGTTGTTATGATGTTACAGTCGGCGCAGGAGCGATGGGACGCAGCAACTCCGAGGTAGCGACCATTTTACGAGTGTATCGTGATTATCAGAAATCCGGTGAAAAATCAAATCTCCGAAATCGCTGCAGCTGGAAAAAAATTCTACAAGAACGGGACCAACGACGAGTGAAGAGAACCGTTCAACCCGACAGAAGTGCAACTTTGCAAATTGCTGCAGATTCCAATGCTGGGGCACCAACAAGTTTCAGCATGCGAACCACTCAACCAAACATCATCGATATTGTTTTTCTGAGCCGATGGCCCAATCGTGCAGCTTTGATGACCACAGAACAAAAAGCCTTACACATCGCCATTAGCCTGTCAACACTGACAGTGGACTTTTGATGACAGGATACACATTGTTTGGTCGGACGAGTCTCATTTCACATTGCGCTTCAGCTCATACACGTACAGGCATGGAAACGACCTCATGAATCCATGTGTAGAAGGGTAACATTCATACCACCCCACTCTCCATTGTTGTCAAATGTATTAAAGATGGCGGCGATAACGTCATCCAAGATGGCGGCCTGTAGACTTGGCAACAGAGCATGAGACCATCCAAGATTGCGGCCGTCACGTCATCTGATGACATGAGTACCAATACCATAGATGGCGGGTTTTGGCAGGGAAGTACCACGGCACCCCCCCCCCACCCCCACTGCCATGCCACCATCTTCGGAAGATTAGATTTTTTCAGGTAATTGAATTACGTGCTTCTATGGGTCCCCACCCCTCCCCTTTCCGACTTTGTTACATAATGGTGTGTCATCCTCTTGGAAAATGGGTGGGGATTTCGAATTTTGGAGGGAATTTTGCTCCAAGAACTTACTCGTGCAGCTGAGGGGGGGGGGGGATAAGATGCTGTTGCCCCCACTAGAGTCTGCTCATGTCGTTCAATTTGTATACATTTGTATAAGTTTGAAATGTCCTGACAGATTAAAACTGTGTGCCAGACCAAGACTCTAAATGAGGAACTCAGTCTGGCACACGGTTTTAATCTGCCAGAAAGTTTCATATCAGCGCACACTCTCATTCTTGTTTAAATTTGTTCGAATTTGTATAAATCTGTCGAAATTTGTTTAAATTAGTTATTCACCTCCAGCATTAGTGGCTTAGTGTAGTGCTATGACCACAAGAGGCTGAGATATCAGTGCTTGTTGACTTATAGGTGTGGAATTAGCGTGTGTTCAACTAGCGAGATTTTGATGCCAGACGGGGGGAGTTGTAATAGCTGTGTTACATGCACTCATCCAGCCAAGGACTGCATCCACAGCTCAATGCATGAAGAATGGAAGCGGGCATTAATGCATGAAAATATGAAGAGGAAGAAGAATAAGGTCCTGCAAATAAATGCTTTGCATAACACAATGCATGGAAACATCTGTCTCTGCTTGAATTGTCTGACATTTCGAAAACATTTGAAAACCCCCCACTACACAAGAGACAACTCCTTCCAATCCCCCAGACCAGACAACTGAGCTAATTGGCGAGTTCACTGCTAGAGGGCACCGCTATAGGTCACATGATCATGCAGTTCAGTCCGTAGGAGCACAGTATCATGATGACGTAACGTGTTTTTCTTGGCTGCACTTGTGACCCAGCCTCCTCATCGCCCCAGCGGTCTGGAGGGGAAAATTTGCGGGATAAGGAATCAGCCTGTTTTGGTCTGCTGGTGAGAGGAAGGAGGCACTTTATTTTTTGATAAATTTATTTAGAGGCGGACTACATGTAGTTTATTTATTACATTGATACAAAACAGTAACCCTGACATGCTTTGGTTCAAAATTTACAATTTACAGACCAGGAAACTACTCGTAAATAATGCAGTACTCTGATGTGCACAGACGCAAAACTTGTAAATAACCGTAATAATCCAGTACACAGCATCCAGACATGCAAACTGCTCATAGATCACCGAAATAATGCATGTGTAATGCTATCCAAAAACCCTCAAAATTCCTAAACACCCAAAAACAATGCAGTGCACAAACACTGAGTCCACATAAAAAACGTAACCTGGAGGACGGCCTCTCCATTCGGAGGGCTCCTGCCGTCAGTGGCAGACGTGGGTCATTCCCACTGCAGGCCACAGCCACCGCCGCGCCGAGCACACACACACAGAATCATCCTACGACATCGGACACTTATATGTTCCGTCACTGTACTTACAAACAAACATTAGGATCGCGGTCTCATTTGGATGACATGCTACAATGGGCAAAGTATCAGAAATAGACCCCGCTGACGGCCGTGGCTCTGGAAATTGAAATATCTGTACCATTATTATGACTTGACATACTCTTTGCTTTGCTATCACAGTATTCCACGTCAAATCCATACCTTCCTTACGACTGGACACAGTCATTTCCTTTGCACATGTCAGAGCACAAACACATACTTTATAAGCCTGGGGCTCAAGGGGAACTTATCACACATCCCCTACTACTAAGTGTAATGTTTCGTAAATAACTGATTGCTGGCGATAAGAAATAATATTGACCGGGAATCAATGATGGACGGACATGTCTCATAAATTATTATTGCGAGTGGTACAGCTGTCGTAGGAAGAGAGGCACAATCGTCTTATAAACCGCCAGACGTTGTTATTAACATGTTCTAGCTGCAAGAAACGTCATCAGCACCACTAGAGCTCTGGATTAATATCTAAGCAGTAAATATAGGTGATAAAAGATTCGCTTCTTGGAGCAAAATCTTCCTACATCGTGCATTAAAACATAGCAACAAAAATGTAATAAACGCCGGCAGGGATGTGACATGAACGTCACACGAAGCATCGTTCTACAACATTTACATACTGTGTAAGGTAAAGCCCTATGACACACCCCTGTGGTACTGCAGAAATAACAGTTACTTAGTGACAAATTTGGTGGAAGTGCGTACATAAATTGATCTAACCATGAACATGGATGTATGTCATTCTTGGAATTGCGAAAGATCTTAAATTTCCGAAAAGTCAAGAAGTGTTTATAGTCAAAGTTTTCGCCTCGTGGCGACAAAGACCTACCGCGTCTGTCCCAGTCACAGTGGCGATTATTGTCAAGTTCGCGCGCCTGGCACTCTCTTGTTGCATCCCGTAAATGAAACAAATTACTTTCTTCAAACCCTTCTGCTATCTGTGATTCTAAATTTGTTCGTGCATGGGGGCTTAATTATTAAAAAGGTTGCAAACAATTTTAATTTTCAGTCGCTGTCTGTCCGATTACGAAGTCTCGTAACTGGTTGGCCCTGACTAGTATTTGTACGCAATCTGGCTGCATAGAACAACAACAAAGAATGAAATGAAATTTCCGTTAACACAATTAATTAATTAAGTCCCCAGCAACTATGAAAGCTACGAAACAACAAGGCTCAAGTGTACCTGTTCTGTGTGTGGAAGTGTGATTCAACGTACACATCTGGCACGGTTCTTCCTCAATAAGACCAGATATTTTAAACACCATTTATACTGAAGTAATTAAAAAAAATAAACAGAAATACTGTAAATGCGTAAGGAAACCAGAATTACACTCTAATACAAGAACACAAGCCAGATGCTTTGTTGACTGAACCTGTAATGACCCATTATTTAAGACACTGAAATAATAAAAGAAAAGGGAATTTTTTTACCTTCATATATATTGACGAAAAACACTCTGATCATTACAATATCTCCATTCGAACAACATCTGCTGTCTAGCCCATCAAACAAACTGCATAAAACATGGAACAAGCACTCCCTACTACAACATCTCAACACCAACTTGCTACCACCACTCCACAAGCACTGACTACTGGCACATCTCGACAAGCACTGCCAGTGGAGGCGGCCGAAAAAAACTCTTTGGCGCAATCTCTGGCGCTGTGGCTCAGTGTAGCCACCTTTCATATGCCCTTCCTCCACGGGCCACAATTTGATGGTATTTTTGCCAGCATTGGTGGTGAAAATACCACCAAATTCGTCAAAAAAAACAGACAAAAATAAAAGATAATATAAATAAGTAAATATCACGCAATTAAATAAATTTTGGCTTTGCACTGACCTTTAAATAACCTAATATATAAAATACAGTAAGAAATACAAAATCTTTCATATATGTGACTTTATATAATAGTTTACACAAGTATTATGTGGTTAAACAATTCAATTAATACCGTCAGCAATGACGAATATGTGCAGGTTAGAGTCTCATAACTTTCATAAACAGTAAATACACAAAAAATCAGTTTATACAAATATTCACGTATATGCTTTCCATGATTCAGTAAACAAGCAGTTGACAGTTCCAGCAGTAGCACCCAGCAATGGTCAACAGGTGCAAATAGCAGTCTCATAATATTTCATCAGCAGTAATTAAACAGCTCCAACAGTGGCACCCAGCAATTTTGAACAGGTGCAGACACCAACAAGTGACATCATTCAGCAGAAGCAGTTCCATTAGAGGCACCCAGCAATGTTGAACAGGTGCAGACAGCAACAAGTGACATCATTTCAGTAGAGGCAGTTCCAATAGTGGCACCCAGCAATGTTGAGCAGCTGCAGACAGCAACAAGTGACATCATTTCAGTAGAAGCAGTTTCAGTGCCACCCAGCAACGTTGAAGAGGTGCAGACACCAACAAGTGACATCATTTCAATAGAAGCAGTTCCATCAGTTGCACCCAGCAATGTTGAACAGGTGCAGAGACCAACAAGTGACTTCTTCAGTAGAAGCAGTTCCACCAGTGGCACCCAGCAATGTTGAGCAGGTGCAGACAGCAACAAGTGACATCAGTTCAGTAGAAGCAATTCCATCAGTGGCACCCAGCAATGTTGAACAGGTGCAGACACCAACAAGTGATATCATTCAGCAGAAACAGTTCCATCAATGACACTCAGTAATGTTGAGCAGGTGCAAGTAACAGTCCATGATATTCACTATCACTAATTAGACAGTTCATCAGCAGTCATCAGCAAATATTAAACATGTCCTAGTGGCACCAATCATGTAGAAAAAGTGCAAGTAACAGTCCATAATATTCACTATCAATAATTAGACAGTTCATCAGCAGTAATTAAATATTTCCAGGTGGCATCCACCATGTTGAATAAGTGCAGGTAATAGTCCATAATACTCACCATCACTAATCAGACAGTTCATCAGCAGTCATCAGCAGAAATTAAACATTTCTATGTGGCACCCATTATGTTGAACAGGTGCAGGCATGAACAACAGTTTGAATGCACACACAATTGCTTTTACAAAATTATCATCAATGCTCTTACTCTAAACATACAAATTATAATAAACACACAAATGATATCAGATAATTGTCATATTAACTATTACAAATACACAAATACCAGTAAACCTATAATATTTATAGGTGTCAGTGCAAGCCACAACAAACAAGTAAAACAATATTTAGGAGATAGGTCAGTGCCAATTATTTGGGATTAGGAAAGGAAAACACACAAAACACACTCACTCATCTTTCATCCACATTAAGTGCTACTGTGTAGTTGAATAGTGTTAACTGTGTAAATGCAATTCTGTCGAAATTTGATGTTCAACTTGTGTATCAAGTAGTAGTGGCACAGTGTATAAGAGACAATAATAGTTAGTCAACGTCATAGTCATCATGTCAAGACCAATGTTTGCCAAGCCAAATCAATATACGGTTGCTGAACAACTGTCAGTGTGCCAAGATATGTAAATACTTCCTCTCTCCAAAAAAAAGTATATACTTCTTAGTGATTTAACAAAGTGTGTATGTAGACAATCTACCTTCTACTTGAGTGTTCTAGTCTGCCATCTTCATCCTCCTTGTTCCATATAAACCAACAAAAAAAAAAAATATTCTCCTCACTTTCTTTACCTCTTATCCACCAAAACTCCAATAATCATCATCACATAAACTTAATACTTCAATAATACCTCTTACGTCGATACATATAAACCTTATCATCAATACCATTTACCTTACCTCTTGTCCACCAAAACTCCAATAATCATCAACTTCACATAATCTCAGTACCTCAATAATACCTCTTCAATACATTGATACATATAAACCTTAACATAATATCATTTCACTTCCATAACAACTCTTTCCTCTAGTCAGTCTCCTTGAACAAGTACAGATAAAATCCTAGTGCAAACTTCAGTTCATCATCCCATACAATCCGAAGACACAATGTCCACACATAACCTCTGTGTAATCCATGTGATCCAAATCTTCAACTCATTATGAATTATAAGATACATTTTGGTTTCCTTGTCCATCATTAAACAAAAGAAATGCATACATGACCTCTAACAGCCTTTAGTTCGAAGAACTTTCAGTAAGTAAGTACGATTACGAAGTGTGAATAATCTTGATATTTCAGTGTGTACACCACTTCAAGAATTATGGCAAACAGAAGCAAACATGTGGAGTATTTCTTGTGTCAAGTATCACTTGCTATTTCAATTGCTCACGAAGAATGCAGTGTAATAACTGTCAATGGTCTAAACCTAGTGTTGGTATGTCATGTCGTTAGCTTCCTTCCTATTAGCATAAATTTATACAGCTTCCATAAAACCTCCAGCTCATGTGACTTCAATGAAGTTTCTTGTACTAACGTCGTTCGTAGCATTATAGCAGTTCATTTTCTTATCTTATAAGGCACTGAGCGTAAGCAAAACATGCAATAGCGAGTAAATATACCAGTAGAGAACAGAATGTCAACAAGTGGATGCAGCACAATTCCTACAACGAGGCTCTGCCAAGCGAACAATCTATAATTAATACCATAGTGTGACCTAAACTCTATGTTCGTACACCTCATATCGGCATTTCTATATACCAAATTAAAGAGTAGTTATGACAACAAACAGAAATGTATAAATATGCAATCCATACGCAAAGCAGCAAATATGTTATCTTACATAATAAACAGGTCATTATCATCATATCAGCATAAGCAAATAAATGTTCATACGTAATCTTAATAAGTAAACATGATGCCGCAAGCAGATAAATCACAAAGTATAACTTACATACATAACCATATCAGCACAATTAATTAGGTGACAATTATAATTCAAATAAATAAGCACAGCAGGTACATAATAGAAAAAAATGTGACATCAGTGAAAAAGCATAGCAGCCAAGCGATGCATAATATACATAAGTAACAACCCTGTTCATTAATCAATCATTGTCAAAATCAGTTAATGTACGCAAGCACGTCGCTTCACAAGTAAATTCATAGAACATGAAATTCAGCACAAAGTATGAGTCACGTAATCGCAAGCAGCAAATTACGTCTAAAGTGGAAATATGTTACCTGAAAAATAAACTCAATTAATCGTTACCTATTTAGTTTATTAGTTTCATCTTCGAAATTACATTCTTCCTGAAATTTTCTCGATAGCAAGTCCTCTTAACGTCGGACACACACAGAATTTACCTGAAGGTCTTAAATATTTTATGCAACCGTATCCTGAAAAATACTGAACGTTAATAACATAATTTATCAAGTCACTATAGCTTTATACTGAATTTAATCGGAGAAATTAGACTGTGTATTTGTTTACGGCTGTCAGTGTATTCGCACTAAGCGCTCGATCAGCTGTAGGCGCGTGACGTAGGAAGTAATTGTTTGCGGTCAACGACTGCCTTGTGCGGCGCGCAGACTTCATTGTTGCTTTGAGTATGTGCCGCCGCCGGAACACGGCGCGGTATCCTTGTACTCTCCATGTGTTGACGTATAACTGTTAGTTTCTCGAAAGAATGTCATTCCACAAAAATTTTAACGCTCGATATATGATGTACTCCCTTAGAGCGTCGAGATTTAAGAGTTTCTACTTCAACAGTGTTATCATGAAAATTTTTGCGAACTCTATATGGACCGTTATAAAGCAGAAAAAATTTGCGACACAAGCCTTTTCCTTTGTGAGACAAACGATGAGACTTAATTAACACCTTTTGACCAACTGACAAGATTTTTTGAACGACCAGGACGTTTAGCTGATTTCTCTCTTCTAGCAGCCGCAGACGCAATATTTTGTAGAGCCAGGTTGACAACTTCAGAATGCCGCAGTTTCCGTGTAGGCGGAAAAGGAACGATTTCAGAAATGCGATTTGTCGGTGCTTTATTTTTTAATATCAATATAGGCAGTAAAGAAGTTGAATCATTAGGGAGTTCATTCAGAATGTTTTGAAAAATATGAAGATACTGATCCCACGTTCTGTGATTCTGATGACAATACAGTCGACACAATTTATTGATTTCCTTCATCCATCTCTCTGAAGCGTTAGATTGAGGGTGAAAAAGTGAAATGAAAATTGGTTTAATCTTACGACGCCGTAGAGTACGAAGCCAAATTTTAGGGCGAAACTGTGATCCATTATTTGATATAACCTTATCAACATGACCCACTTCTTTAAGAAAATGGTTGATGAAAGCGTTAGATACTGAACGAGCTGTTGCTTTGCGTAAAGGTGTAAAACACACATATTTTGATGTCAATTCCACTGCTACGAAAATGTACGCAAAACCATTAGTAGAACGAACCACTGGACCAAACAAATCGACTGCAGCTATGTCCTTTAATTTCGCTGAAATGATAGGAAACAACGGTGCTCTATGAGAAATAGTTGGCGGCTTAGCCTTTTGACATAATTTGCATTTGGCAACAACAGATCAAATACGTTTTTCCATATTACTGAAGTAGCAATTTTCTCGTAATTTATGAAAGCATTTTCTGGGACCAAAGTGTGCATAACTGAAATGTGTGTACCAAATCAGTTTATTAACCCACTCATCAGGAATACAAACTAACCAAACAGAGTTGTCGACCGATTTTCGTTTAAAAAGAATGTCATTACGAACTAAATAATATTGTCTGATCGCTACGCTTTCCGTTCTCCTCCACTTCTCCTTAATGTCCTTCCAGATTGGATCCTTATTTTGCTCCTTAGCGATGTCCTGGAGCGAAGACAAAATAAAATTCTCAAACGCAACACCTTGAATATACATCAAACAATAATTGTTTTCCTTGCAGTCCTCTTCAGCACTTTGTTTCAAACCCATAGGTGCACGTGATAAAGCATCAGCAACAATATTTGAAGATCCCTGTATGTAAACAATACTAAAATCAAATTCCTGTAGGTACAGCGCCCATCGTGACAATCTTCCATGAGTTAATTTTGTTGACATAAGAAATTCCAGAGCTCGATGATGGGTGTAAACCTTAGTATATCTGCCAAACAAAAATGTCCGAAATTTTGTAAAAGCCCAAACAACAGCCAAAGCTTCAAGTTCCGTAATCGAATAATTCTTTTCGGATTTAGAGAGAACACGACTTCCAAATGCAATAGTCTTCTGTACTACAACGCCGTTTTCTTCTATCTCTTGAAATAAATGTGCACCTAGGCCTTTGTATGATGAGTCCGTCGCCAAACAAAAATCTTTAGATAAATCCGGATGTGAAAGAAGTGGAGCAGCAGCTAAAGCATCACGAAGTTGTTCAAATTCTGAGTGAGCTTCCTCATCCCAACACCAATTAGAATTCTTTCCAGATAGTTCACATAAACGAGGTGTGGCCAAATTGTCCAATCTAACAAAGCGTCTAAGAAAATTACAGACACGAACATCACGTTTTGTGGTAGGAACAGCATAATTACGAATAGCGTCTAGTTTCTCTGGATCAGGAAGAATATCTTCTGTAGAAATAATGTGACCAAGAAATTTCACCTGAGAACGACCAAATTCAGATTTTGCCAAGTTCACTGTAATGCCAACTCTTGCAAAGATACGTAATAATGAATTCAAAATTTTGTTATGCTCACTCCAAGAATGTTTAGCAATAAGAATATCGTCAACATATGAAGTAATATTATCACGAAGATAAACAGGTAAAATTTCGTTTAAACTACGAATGAATGCTGCTGAAGATACAGTAAGTCCAAACGGTAATTTCCGAAACTGGTAACAGTTACCAAAAGCTAAAAAGGCAGTGTATTTTCTACAATCAGTGTGGAGTTCTATTTGCCAAAAGCTTGCGCACATATCAATCGTTGATAAAACTTTAATTCCATAGAAATGTTGAAGAAGTTCATCTAAATTTTGTGGACGGTCAGTTTCAGGAATGATGATATCATTTATCTGTCTGGAATCCAGAACCAAACGAATTGACCCATCCTTTTTAAGAACGACATGTAATGGGCTGGTATAAGGACTGACTGCTGGCTCAATAATGCCTTGATCTAACATGTATTGAAGTTCACTCTTAACCCTGTCTCTGTAAGCCAAAGGAATAGCATACGTTTTCCCCCGAAATGGTGTGTGTTCTTTTACTTTAAATAAATATTGTAAGCCTTGTATAGTTCCTGTGTGATGACTAAATACTGTAGCATGTGAACTCAAAATTTGGTGCAGTTCTTCTCTTGCAATGTCATCTGGCAATTCAGCTTTATTAACCTTTTCATTAATTAATTCTTCCCTATTAATTATATCATCCATCGCGTCTCTGTATCTATTGTCGTTGTCATGAATGAACACATTGTCGTCATAATGCTCAACGAAAACATCAGAAGCAAGAAACCTTAAACATTTTGTATCTGATTCAGATCTTGCTAAACACTCGAAACATTTCAAACATTTCGGCATTCCGGCAACAGTCAAATTCACATTACCTTCTTTAAAGTTCAAAATTGCCTTATGTGTGTTAAGAAACTCCATACCTAATATAATTTGTGTACTGAGTAATGGAACAATAATAAAATTAGCAGAAAATTCGTATCCTTGACAAATGAAATTTAGGTTGGTCTGTTGCTTAACTTCCACACTTTTTCCAGAAATAGCACCTCGAATTGTAGTTTTAGAAACAGGTAACAGAGGACAAGCAATGGTTCTTACACATATACGAAAAACTGATTCACTAATGACATTCAATGGGCTCCCAGAATCTAAAACCGCAGTGAACTTATTCTTACCCACACATACTTCAACAACAAGATGTAAAAATGTGTCTACATTATTTTCCTTTTCGTCTAGCAAAATGTCTCTCATGTCTTCCAGGCGTACGTAGTGTAAAGTCGTAGTGTCATTACTTTCTGAACCCTCTATATTGCTGCCAGAAGCCGAAGCTACAAGTGATTGTCGATTGCTTACGTCACGTCTTTGATTATTCGCGTCATTTCGCGGATCAATTTCTACGATTTGCACTTGTCTCTCTGAAGTTCTGTCACGTGGGGGATGCCAATTAGGTCCCTTCTGTCTGTTAGATACAAATTCTTGGTTGTGTCTGTTATTAAAATTTCTATTTTCCTGTCTGTCTGCATGATTACTTCTTGTGTAATTTCGACTGTCACTTGAGAAATTACTGTTAGACCTACGGCCCTGGTTATTTCTGTAGTAAGAATTTCTATTACTGTATGAATAATTTCTGTCTTGATGATACCGATTACTGTTTCCGTATGATTGATCATTCCGGTACGAATTACCGTTATTATAATTGTCTGTGTAATTTCTGTTAGAACGTCTGTTATTGTCATAAGGCTGGTATCTATTGTCCTGTCTGTTACGTCTGTCATTCTCAAAATTACCCATATAACGCCCATTCCGATCACTATCCCTTTTCTCTGAAAATCTATTGTAATTACTGTTACTGAAAAAATTACAGGAAGTCCGGTCGTCGTTGTCATACTCAAGTTCTTGTAGCAAAGTCATAAAAGTCTCAATGTCGTCTTTACATCTTCCAGCTAAAGCAATTTGTCTTATGGATTGTGGCAGCTTAGTTAAACAAATGCGAATTAATTCAGTCGGGCTATAAGGGCTGGAAAGGAACTGATTCTTTCGAATCATGTCTTCAAAGTATTCTGCTGGCGTGCGGAACTCAGACTGTTTAAAATTACGCTGCATAATAAGACGATGTTTGACTCTGTCTTGTGTGTTTTCGGACCAATATGCCGATAGAAATGCATGATAAAAATCATTTAAATTATTACAATCTCTAATAAGTGCGCGCATGCGCGTCGCCGGTTCGTTTTCTAAATATCTACACATAAATTCCAGTTTGTGACTTAGTGACAAATTTGGTGGAAGTGCGTACATAAATTGATCTAACCATGAACATGGATGTATGTCATTCTTGGAATTGCGAAAGATCTTAAATTTCCGAACAGTCAAAAAGTGTTTATAGTCAAAGTTTTCGCCTCGTGGCGACAAAGACCTACCGCGTCTGTCCCAGTCACAGTGGCGATTATTGTCAAGTTCGCGCGCCTGGCACTCTCTTGTTGCATCCCGTAAATGAAACAAATTACTTTCTTCAAACCCTTCTGCTATCTGTGATTCTAAATTTCTTCGTGCATGGGGGCTTAATTATTAAAAAGGTTGCAAACAATTTTAATTTTCAGTCGCTGTCTGTCCGATTACGAAGCCTCGTAACTGGTTGGCCCTGACTAGTATTTGTACGCAATCTGGCTGCATAGAACAACAACAAAGAATGAAATGAAATTTCCGTTAACACAATTAATTAATTAAGTCCCCAGCAACTATGAAAGCTACGAAACAACAAGGCACAAGTGTACCTGTTCTGTGTGTGGAAGTGTGATTCAACGTACACATCTGGCACGGTTCTTCCTCAATAAGACCAGATATTTTAAACACAATTTATACTGAAGTAATTAAAAAAAATGAACAGAAATACTGTAATTGCGTAAGGAAACCAGAATTACACTCTAATACAAGAACACAAGCCAGATGCTTTGTTGACTGAACCTGTAATGACGCATTATTAAGACACTGAAATAATAAAAGAAAAGGGAATTTTTTTACCTTCATATATATTGACGAAAAGCACTCTGATCATTACAATATCTCCATTCGAACAACATCTGCTGTCTAGCCCATCAAACAAACTGCATAAAACATGGAACAAGCACTCCCTACTACAACATCTCAACACCAACTTGCTACCACCACTCCACAAGCACTGACTACTGGCACATCTCGACAAGCACTGCCAGTGGAGGCGGCCGAATAAAACTCTTTGGCGCAATCTCTGGCGCTGTGGCTCAGTGTAGCCACCTTTCAAGGTAGATCACACAGATCATAGCTTTCTTCAGTGTCTAGTGAAATTGGGTGTAATATGTTTCTCAATAATTATGTTAAGAAAATTAACGTTGCCATAACTGTAGAAACAGCTAAGAGAGCAGATTGTCAACTGTAAAGTAGTTTGGAATAAAGTTTGTGCCACGTAAACCAACATTATATTTGTCATTTTCCCCTCTATCCAAATTTTCTCTTACCAATATGCGTAATTGCATTTTTAACACTGAATGTGCATAATCATACTAAGCCTATATTTTACTTACAAAGATTTCGTTTCATTAGCAGCAGTATTCTGGTACATATGACACGGACATAAGGACATATCAGATTTATGAAATCTCTCTTTTGGCTTTGTTGATTAAAACTTGGTTACATGAGGGACTAAACTATCCGAGCGACAATATCGATACGATCTCTAGTGAGTCATTTATGTCTCCGTGAATTACAATTTTGTCAAAGTGATTAAACTCGTGATTACCAGAATAATTACTGCATCCTGTCTGCTTTTACTAAAACTATATCACACTAACTGCTATAGCATACTTTAAAGGCAAATGGTGTATGTCGGTTTCACTAGCAATGTTTTTCTTAAGAAGCAGTAAAATTTTGTATTTGATCTCATACCCAATACAAGGAAATCACAGAGAGTTGCAGCCAGCGTGTCATGCATTTGGCACTATAGCCTACAGGAATGGCACAGTTTCTTTGTAAATGGCACACAGACTGACAGTCGCGAACTAAGTCTGTTACACTCTCACGGAAGAAGTACACGTTCTTGCGCTGATGCTGGTTTGCAGCGACAGCGTAGTGACGGTGACGTCACAGTTGTGATTTGTTTCTTGTGTCTTCGTTATCATATTCTCTGTTGAAGGGTTCAACGGTTGATACGTTATTAACTGACTTCATAAATCGTAACGTCTCTGCAATAAGTTATCAGCGCCTCGTAACCATGAAACGGCATACTGCGGATTATAAAATAAGCTGTTTCATGTTTAAATTGTCAATTATTGACGATAACAACTCATTCCTAAGAACACTCTTATAAGAAGACATTAACCGTCGATAAATCATTATGCGACTTTTATTATAGCAATGATTATAATAAATCATTCCAAGAACGACGTTTTCTGTAAACATCCCGTACGCGAAGATAAAGTCCTGTGAGAGGCCCATATGGAACGCAAACGAAATTCGATAGCCGTGGTCGATTTTGCGTATGACGTCAAAATTACGTCACGTGTGCAAGAAGTAAAGTGAAACGAGTGTTATCTCATTTGTTGTTTGTGAAAAAAGAAATACAAGCAGAGATTTCAATACCATGACCTCCTTCATAATGTTTCATTTTCAAACAGTCAAATAATTCCTTCTGTTTACAGTGGTGAAATGTTATTTCAAGCGATTAGTTACTGTGTCGAAATAAACACTGTGACACATGTAATTGCAAGTTCATGTCATTTTAGAGTAACATTGCACCAGCAAAAAATTTCCACTTTTCTAGTACACTGATTATTCTGAATTGGGGCATTATAATTATGTTAATGATTTTTTTTGTACCCCTCGATTTGCAGCATTTGTTAATTAAGTAGCTAATTCGGAAGCTAGTGTTTTGAGGATAATAAAATATTTCATGCAAAATGATTGCTATCAATAATAGTGTTCCTAGGCGAATGTATGTATGGTCCTAGCACAGCTGAGATCAGGCAGTCTGCGGCTGAGGGTAAATGGAGCAACACGTGTGTCTCTTGTCGTGAGCTGTGTGCCGTAGTACGGTAACAAACATTCTGAAATATTCGCGCTATTTGTGTACGGTTCGTTTTCTTCAACTCTGGGCTTCATTTGTGACCTTTTTTGACAGTAATCAATAATTAACTCCGAGTAAAAACTTATTAGAGGAACATCCGTGATTATTGACTCTCATGAACAATGACCGCTTAGCAGAGCAGTGTTGACGGACTTGATTATTTTTGTGCACTATCTTAAGTGTTTCGAGTTCTCTAAATGTGTATGAGGGCAGTGATATGGTGAACTAATAGGTTAAATGTTTGTCACAGGTGAATTTTTTTCAGCTGCTGGGCTGTGTCGTGTGGTTACTAACACTAGGACAATGTGACAATCTATGAACCTGTGTAGTAGGTAGCACTCTGCATTCCTTTGATTCGAACTATATGTGACACACAAATCTGGCCATATCGGTGAACACTTTACACTGAGAGTGTAATTAAAGATTAAAGTGTTTTAAGTCTACGTCTAGTGTCGACCACAATATCGCTATTGACTATTAGTAGAAGTAACATCTTTCAGGAAATTTTAGAGCCAGTGCAGCTATCGAGAAGAACAATAGAGGCTTATGCAGAAGGAAGTAGAATTGTTCTACACTCTTCCAAATTATTAGAAGAGTACTGTAGGTGCAACTATAAATAAGCTTAAATATTCATTCTAAGCCTCCAATAAGCCGCGAATTAAAACAGTACTGTGGGCTTACTATGTTTTTCTTTTACAGACTGCAGAATGACAGAAACTTCCAAAACCAGGTTCTCAGGAATATGGCACGAAACCGGTCATTCGAATGAAAATCAAGAAGATATTAGAAGAAATTACTTCTCGACTAATTGGACACAGGAAAGCCGCAAGGAAGTATTACATTCCAAGACAAACCATTGTGAACAATTTGAGAAACAAGAATAACGGAAAAGCTGGAACGCCCACCGTTCTTACCCAGACTGAAGAGAGATGTTTTGTCAAAGACTGTATCATTGTCAGTGATACGGTTCTTCCAATATCAATATCTGACTTAAAGTGCATGGTTAAATCATGTCACCTGAAAAAGAACAGTAGACTGCCTTGCTGATAATATGCTTGAATTGGCCTGGGGAAAGGCATTTTTAGAGAGACATAGTTCTGAACTGTCTCACAAATTTACAGTCAATATTTAAACGAAGGGTGCTGCTGTAAATGAGAATGTAATCAATATCTTTTTTAGAGAAATACAAAGCTGAGGTTAAAGGCGGTCCTGCTGAAAAGTTTACAGTTTTGATGAAAATGTATGTCATGACATACCAGCAAAAGAAAGCTCTTATTTCGTTGGACATGTCGACGTCCTGAGAAAACTGAGGACACCTCAAGACCGTGCTTCACTCTTATGTTGTTGGGGAATGCAGCAGGAGAATTCCTTCCGCCTTATCTTATTGATAAACGTAAACGAAAATGGACTGACTGGATATACAGTCACCTCCTGGAACGCAAATAAACACAGCAGAGTGGGTGGCTAGAACAGAGTTGATTGACAATTGAATTCAAACTCACTTCCGCATGTTTGCCTCAAATAAGGAGTGAAGGAGGTTAATATTTGAAATATTCTCTCTTCTCAAATCTCAATGAAAACTTCAGAGCTTTGTGAGAAAAAGAACATATAGTTCATTTGCATTCCACCGAACGCTACTAGTCTTCTGCGATCCTCAGATCTTGTTTATTTTTCTCCTCTGAAGAGATTCTTTGTTACAGCGTTTTCTGAAGGGTACATTTAGCGGCGCATTGGCGAATATTTTGCGTTTAGGTGAACAGACAACTACTACAAATTTAGTGAAAGGATTGACAAATGTGGATATTAAATGCGATGGGAGACTTAGAGTATCTCCCTGTTGCGCTAGAAAGAAGTTTTGTGTTATGATACATGTGGGAACTGAATTCCAGAAACGTTCGGAGACGGCGAGAAAGACAGTCAGACTCTAATGTGAGGATCGCCAAAACGTATACGTTCCCCATAGAACCAGGGATGATATGGACATTGTTTCGGGAGAGGATGTGCATGAAAAAGAAAAAAACATATTTCATAGCCATGTTCTTATTTAATTTGAAATGCTGTTTAATTCGCCTAAACTTTGAAGAGTGGTTTATATTTCATCAGTCTGACCCTTAGTGGGGAACTAATGTATCAGTAAAGAAGTCGATGTTCTTGTATACAGGTGTTAATACTACATAGTTAACCAACACGTAGTGCCGTGAGCAAAAGACCAACTACCGCCCTGCCATCTGTTGGCAACGCCAGGCAACAGTTGTGTGGCCCGCCCTTCGCCGACCAGTAGCAGCCGACAGCTGGAAGTCACATTTATTTCGCATTTTGACGTCTTGTCAGATAGTATTTGAAGTAGAGTTCATCTCAACAATGATATATCTCTTGTTCTTCAAAGACTTGGATGTAAGGGCTCGAATATTTGCAGTACTTATCACAAAAATATTTAATACTCGTTATGGTAGTTCGTGGCAAATGCCATATAGTTCGCAGCCATAGCATATTCTGCAGGATCTCCGGCGGTACACCGAAAGGTTACCGCCCTTCGATAGTGCCGTTTTCGCGCTAATCGAAGTGCTAGGGTTTACAGGTGCCAGCCAGCCAGCCAGCCAGCCAGCCAGCCAGCCAGCCAGCCAGCCAGCAGCAGTTCCCGGTCCCGGCCTGCAGCGGTGGTCCCGCAGCCAGCCAGCCAGCCAGCCAGCCAGCCAGCCAGCCAGCCAGCCAGCCAGCCAGCCCTCCGGTGGCAGCAGCAGTCCAGCCAGCAGCAGTCCTGCCAGCAGCAGCAGCAGCAGCAGCAGCAGCAGCAACAGCCGCCGCCGCCGCCGCCGCCGCCCCGGCCCAGTCCGCGGCAGCAGCGTCCCTGCCTCTCGCCGTCGCCGTCGCCGTCGCCGTCGCCGTCGCCGTCGCCGTCGCCGTCGCCGTCGCCGTCGCCGTCGCCGTCGCCGTCGCCGTCGCCGTCGCCGTCGCCGTCGCCGTCGCCGTCCGTCGTCTCCCAGTGTGTGTCCTGTCCCTTTAGTGCTGTGTTTTTCTTTCTTCTTCTTGTCGTCATGTCCGCTCCCACCACCACCGTCACTACTACCACCACCGCCATCGTGTATACGTCCCCTTCCGCCGCCACCACCACTATCACTTGGTGTGCCCAGTCCCACCCCCCTCCTTCCATCCCTCCCCTCCTCACTATCCCTTCGCCCTCGCTCTTTGTCGCCCCCTCTCCCGCCTCTTCCTCTCGTTCTGATCCTTTCCCCCCACTCCCCCAGCCTGTCACTGCTGCTCCGGCTAGGGTGGTGGCCCGTCGGGCCACTGCCCACGCCCAGCTCTCCCCGTCGCCGTCGCCTTCGCCATCACCGCCACCACCGTCATCGTCACCATCACCATCACTGCCACATTCGCCTGCACCGTCACAGTCACTCTCTCCGGCGCCGACTGCTGCGTCCGTGCCGGGACCTGTCCCTTCCCGCCACCTCCCCATCGTTCCCATCCCTCATGTCACCACCCGCCCATCTGCCGCTGTCAAACGCCCTAGTGGCGCCTCCACTTCCTCTGCTCCTAAAAAGGCTCCACCCCGCCCCCCCTCCCCACCCCAAAATGCCATGGACGTCTCCCCACCAGGCCCCGCTCCCTCCTCCTCCTCCTCCCCACCCGGTCTCTACAAATATCTCCTGTCCCATCCCGATCCTTCCTTCCTCGAGGCCCGGAATCTCTCCCTCCTCCTCCGCCAACATTTCCCTGGCGCCCCCATATCTCTCCTTACTCCCAGACGGGATTCTGTTCTTATCTCCTCCCCCAGCCCCACCCTCCATACTGACATCCTCTCCCGCCTCCCCATCACCCGTTTTGGTCCTCACGCCACCCTCACCCCTGCTCCCTCCCCATCTCCTACCCGCCAACCCCAACCCCCGCGTCGCCCGCCGACCCTCACCGCCGTGATCACTCGGCTTAGCCCGTCGATCACGGAGGAGGAGGTGCTGGCGGAGCTGAAGGCCCATCCCACCCTGGAGGTGCGGGCAGTCCGCCGCATTTTCAACGCGACCGGCCCCACCCGCCTTATGCGGGTTTTCTCTGAGGACGCCCCCTCCATTGACCGTCTCCTGAAGGAGGGTGCCCTCCTCTTCAATCAGCGGTTCAAAGTCGACCCCTCCCGTTCCCCCCCTCAATCCCTGCGCTGCCAGAGGTGTCTGCGCTACAATGCCCATCCAACAGCCGAGTGCCGCGAGGCCCCCACCTGCCCGCATTGTCGGCAAGCGCACTTCCTCCGGCAGTGCCCCAACCTCCAATCCCCTCCCTCCTGTAATACCTGCAGCCTCCCCCACCCCACCTACTCCCAAAAATGTAAAGCCCGACCTCCTCCTACCACTCCTGAACTCACCGTCCCTGTCCGTCCCCTGGACGCCCCCACCCCTCCTGGCAATTCCCTTCGTCCCCCCCCCACTGCTGAGGACATCATCAGGTTCCTCACCATTGTCCTCCAAAACGTCCATCCCTTTCAGCGCCCCCACACCTTACAACAGATCTCCCTCGCCGCCCGTTCCATATTCCACCTTAAAATGTACGCCACCTTTTCCAATAACCAGGCCCATTTCACCTTCTCCCGCCTTGACACCCTCGTCTAAGTCCTTCCAATGGCGCGACAGCATCGTATCCTTTTCAACAATATCCGCTCCCTTCCCGCCAACAAGAACCTCTTCCTGCACACCCTTGCTACCCACCGTGTGGATGCCTTCCTCCTTAATGAAACCTTCCTCCAACCCCACCACTCCATCCACACCTCCCCCTATCTCCTCCACCGCTCCGATAATCCCCTCCCAGTTGCGCGTGGCGGAGTTGCCATTGGCCACCACCGCCAGATCCCCGTTCGGCTCCAGCCTCTCCTTCCCGACCCCACCGAACACCTGATCCTTAGTCTCTTCTTCCCCGGCCTTACCATTACCTGTGCCACCATCTATGTCCGCCCCAACGCCCCTCTTCCTTTCGACTTCCTCTCCCACATCGACCGTACCTTCTCCTCCTATGTGATCGCCGCCGACCTCAACATCCATAGTCGCTCCGCTGCCCAGTTACGGCGGTGGCATCGGTTCCTCTCCTCCCTTCAAGGCGACCTCATCCCCATCCCCCAGCACACCCGTCCCGAATCCAACTCCACTCCCGATGTTATCCTCTCCTCCCCCAACCTCCTTGGTCGCATTACGGTGGATGTCCTGGAGCCTATTGGTAGCGACCATCTCCCTGTCCTCCTCACCGTGTCAGACGGCCGTCGCCCCCGCCCCGACCCTCGTCATGACCCTCCCCCTAAGTACATCCATGACTATTCCCGTGCCAACTGGAATGCCTACCGGGATACCCTCTCCACTCAGGTCGATAGCCACCCTCTCGCCTACCGCCGTCCCGATGATGTCACCCATGCCGCCTCCTTTCTCCAGCAGACCTTGTCTGAGGCCGTGGAGGCCCACGTCCCTACTGTTGCCGTCCACCCCCACCGTCCTACCTTACCACCACAGGCCGTCCTCCTCCTCCGTGAATCCCGTCGTCTCTACCGTGCCTTCCTCCGCACGCGTGACCCGGACACCCTACGACGCCACCGGCAACTCCAGCGACACATTCGAAATTTGCTCGCGGCCAAGAAACGCCGGGACTGGCGACAGACATGCACCCGTTTAAATGCTACCCTCCCTATAAACTCGTCCAAGTTCTGGACCGCCTTCCGTCGCCTTACCGGAACTAAACCCTCCCCCTACTATCCTCTTCTCCACGATGATCACCCCTTCCCTGACGCCCTTAGTAAGGCCAATCACTTTGCCTCCTACCTGTCCGATGTGTTTTCCATCCCTGATGATCCCCAGTTCGATTACTCCCTCTTCCCAGATATCCGCGATCGAACTGACACCTCTGTCCCTCCCCTCGCTCCTGGTTTCCAGTACTTGGACAACATTCCACACACGGACCTTAATGCCCCCATCACCACACAGGATCTCATCGATACACTCCGCACCAAACGCAACACCGCTCCTGGTCACGATCGTGTTACCTACCGTCACCTTCGTGAAGCTCCTGTCTCTTTTCTCTCCACCCTGGCCAGGCTCTACAATGTAGTCCTGTCCACCGGTTACTACCCCGACCTGTGGAAAACCTCCCGTATCCTCATGTTCCTCAAACCTGGCAAACCGCCGTCCGCCGTCTCCTCCTACCGTCCCATCAGCCTTACCTCGGTCTTCAGCAAGGTCCTGGAATCTATCCTCACCCGCCGCATCCACCAGCATCTCCGCCAGCACCGCCTCCTCCCCGTTACCCAGTGTGGCTTTCGGCCGTCCTTCTCTTCCGACGATCTTCTCCTTCACCTCACTCATCTCCTTTCCGAACAGCTCAATTCCCGTCGCTCCGCAATCTTCCTCTCTCTTGACCTCGAACGCGCATATGACCGCGTATGGCATTCCGGTCTCCTCTTCAAGCTCCAAACCTTCGCCCTTCCCATTAACTACGTTCGTCTGATCGGTTCCTTTCTCTCCCGCCGTCCTTCCTATGTCACCATCCATAACACCGATTCCTACACCTTTTTCCCCTCCGCCGGTGTGCCCCAAGGCTCCGTCCTCTCCCCCCTTCTGTACCTTTTGTACACGGCGGACATGCCGCCGCCGTCGCCCCCCGTCCACCTCCTTCAGTTTGCCGATGACACCGCCTTCCTCGCCCTTGCCCCCACCCTGCACCGCTCCCAACGCCTTCTCCAATCCCATCTTGACCGGTTCACCGCTTGGTGCAACCAGTGGTTGCTCAAGGTCAATCCCTCCAAAACCCAGGCGATCATTGTAGGCAAAACCACCCCTTCCTTCCGCCTCCTTGATTTCTATCTCACCGTCTATGGCCGTCCTATCGCCCTCACTCCCACCCTTAAGTACCTTGGCGTCACCCTCGACCGTCGCCTCTCCTGGACTCCCCATCTCCAGACAATCCAAGCCAAGGCACGTTCCCGACTCCGTCTCCTCAAGCTCCTTTCCGGCCGAACGTGGGGTTTGGACCCCTCCACCATCCTCCACACCTATAAGTCCCTCATCCGCCCTATCCTCTGTTACGCCCATCCAGCCTGGATCTCCGCCCCCCCTTCCTTTTATAAATCCCTCCAAATCCTTGAACGCCATGCTCTCCGCCTTGCCTATCGCATCCGTCTCCCTTCCCCCACGCGGATCCTGTATGACCTTATCCCCTTCCCCCACCTCCTCCTCTTCCTCGAAAGGCTACGAATCCTCTACACCTCCCGTAAACTCGATCCTCCTCACCCGCTCGTCTCCCCGATCCTCTCCCACCCCCGCCCGCTGCCGCGCCTGTACTCCCATGTCCCGCCCGGTCTCCATCTCTCCACCCTCCTTACCCTCTCCCAAGGTGGTTTCCGCCAGCTCCCTCTCCCTGATGATGTCCTCATCCCCTCCATCTACCCCTCCTATCAACTTTGACCCTGCCCCCCCTCCCTCCTGGTGTCCTTTCCCTGCGGCACCCTCCCTCCTTTCTCTTCCCTTCCCTTCTCTCTCCTTTTCCCCCATCCCCTCCCTCCACCCCTCTTCTTCCGGGCTTCCCCTCCCCCTTCCTCTCTCCCCTCTCTTTCCCCAGCCCGTGGCGTCCCTGCTCTCCCCTCTCGCTTTCCCTCTCCCCCTCCTCCTCCTTCTCCTCCTCCTCCTCCTCCTCTCTTGGCAGGTCCCCGGACTCGCACACGCATCGTGAACTTTCGCGCGCCGGAGATCATCGCCCTCGGATTAGTGTCTGTGCCGTCGTGTCTGTGCCTCAGTGTTTTTCGCCGTCCACGCTCCTTCGTTCACGTGTGTCATCTACCTCGTCAGTGTTTGTGCCCAGTGCCGCCGGTTTTTCTTGTTTGTTTCGTCGCGTGTGAACGGCTTCATGTTTTTTAACTATTGTATCTCCTGTTTTTTAACCGCCATTCTGTTACTTGTCTGTCTCCCTTTCTTTTTTCTTGTACTGCTTATGGCTGAAGAGCGGAGTACACTGTTCCGCTGCCAGCCCACCTTGTATGGGGTGTCCAAATTACAATAAAGAAAAAAAAAAAAAAAAAAAAAAACATATTCTGCATTCGAGGGTTGGATTCCCTCACTTCCTCATCGAGGACTCGCACTGCCTGGGCTGCTCTCAGGGTGTATCTTCGACGTGGAAGAGCCCCAATCGTGCTTGTCGCGCTGCTGCCCGCCGCCGCCGCCGTCGTCTGTTCGCCGCCGCCCGGTGCTCGCCGCCGCCGCCACCGCCGCCGCCGTCGCCGCTTGGTCGCCGTCTGTCGGTGCTCGCCGCTTCCTCTTCTGTCGCCACCACCTGGTAGCCGCTTCTTCCGCCGCCGCCGCCGCCGCCGCTGTCGCCGTCTCTTGGTGCTCGCCGCTTCTTCTGCCGCCGTCTCTCGGTGCTCGCCGCTGCCGCCGTCTCTCGGTGTTCGCTGCCGCCTGCGATCATGGACGCCCCAACTACCACCATCATCTACACCTCTCCTTCACCTGCCCCCACTGTAACGTCATGGAGTGCTTCCTCTGGGATTCACCCGTCTCATGCACCTCCCCTCCTCACAGTCTCCTCCCCATCTATCTCCTCTCCATCGATGTATCCCCACCTGTACGTCACTCCTGCTCCTACCCCTGCTACTGCCCCTGCTGCTTCTCCCGCTCCTGCCTCTGTCCCTGCTCCCAACCCCCCTCCCCCTCCTGTCGCCCGCCGAGACGACTTTCCCCCTCTCCCCCCTGCGACTACCGCTGCTTCCCCTGCCAGAGTCTCCGCCCGCCGCGCCACAGTCGCCACCACGGAGCGCCATACCCTATCATCCGGTGCTTCTGCCTCACAGGAGGGCCCTGCCTCCCACCACCTCCCTATCCATCCAGTCCCTCATCCCTCCTCCCAGGCCACACCTGCCAAAAAATCTTCCAAACGGCCCAGTGGCGACCTCTCCTCTACTCCTTCCTCCAAAAAGCCACTGCCCGCCCCACCTCCCACTGACCCCGCTATGGATACCACCCCACCTCCCTCCTCTCCAGCCCCCTCCCTGTATACCTTTGTCCTCGCCAACCCTGATCCGAAATTCCTAGATGCCCGCACCCTCACCCTTGAAATCCGGAAGTACATCCCCAGTGCACCCATCACCCAACTTATCCCTCGCAGAGACTCTGTCCTCATCAAGTCTCCCTCTCCGTCCTTCCATACTGATCTCCTCCGGCGCCTTCCCCGCATCACCTTTGGGCCCCACGCATCCCTCACCCCATTCCTTACATCCTCCTCTCCTCGTCAACCCCAACCGCCTCGTCGTCCGCCGACCCTCACTGCCGTCATCACAAAACTCAGCCCTGTGATCACGGAGGCTGAGGTGTTGGCGGAACTGAATGCCCACCCCTCCCTGGAAGTCCGCTCTGCCCGCCGTATTTACAACTCCTCTGGCCCTACTTTCCTCATGCGTATCTTTACAGAGTCCGCCTCCTCCATCGACCACCTCCTCACGCAGGGAGCCCTGATTTTCAACCGCCGCCACCCTGTTGACCCGTCCCGTTCCCCTCCTCAATCCTACCGCTGCCAGCGTTGTCTTCTGTACAATGACCACCTCACCCAAAACTGCAAGAACCCACCCACCTGCCCCCATTGTAAAGCCTCCCACTTCCTCAAACAGTGTCCCAACCTCGCCTCCCCCCCATCCTGCAACACCTGCAATGAAACTCACCCCACCTATTCCTCCAAATGCAAAGCCAAGCCCCCTCCCACCAACCCTGAACTCACTGTCCCCGTTCGCCCCATTGACCCACCTATCCACCCTAACAATTCTCTCCGCCCTCCCCCTACAGCAGAAGACATCATCCGGTTCCTCACCGTCGTCCTGCAGAACATCCGCCCCTTCCAGCGCACCCACACACTCCAGCAGATTTCCCTCGCTGCCCGCTCTGTTTTCCACTTAAACACCTACGCCACATACTCCCACAACCAGGCCCACTTTACCTTCACCCGCCTAGACACCCTCGTTTAAGCCCCTCTCTCCCCTTCCCACACCCTTCCCGCACCCAACGCCATGGCTCGTCAACAGTATCGTCTCCTCTACCTCAACATTCGCTCCCTCCCTGCAAACAAATGCCCCTTCATGCATACCCTCTCCCAGCACCAGGTTGACTCCTTCATCCTTAATGAAACCTTCCTCCAACCCCACCATGTGGTCCGCGTCTCCCCTTATCTCCTTCACCGCACTGACAATCCCCTTCCCCTAGCTCGAGGCGGGGTCGCTATCGGCCACCTCCGGCATCTCCCTGTCCGGCCACAACCCCTCCTCAATGACCCTACCGAACACCTTCTCCTCAGCCTCTTTTTTCCCTCCCTCACCGTCACCTGTGCCACTATCTATATTCGCCCCGCAGCTCCTCTCCCCTTCGACTTCATTTCCCATGTTGACCGTACCTTCTCCACCTATGTGATCGCCGCCGATCTCAACATCCACAGCCGTGACCCTGCCACCCTTCAGCGGTGGCATCAGTTCCTTGCCACCCTCCATGGTGACCTTGTTCCTCTCCCACAGCACACCCGTCCTGAAAGTAACTCCACCCCTGATGTTATCCTCGCTTCCCCCAACCTCCTTGGTCGCATTGCCATTGATGTCCTCGATCCCGTCGGTAGTGACCATCTCCCTGTCCTTCTCACCATCTCCTCTACCCATCCTGCCACTGCAGCCACCCGCCCACCTGCCCCTCCAAAATCTGTCCATGACTACCACTGTGCCAATTGGGATGCCTACCGGGACTCCATTGCCTTACAGGTCGAAAGCCACCCCCTCACTTTCCACCACCCTGATGACATCACCCATGCCTCTTCCTTCCTTCAGAAGACCATCACTGACGCTGTGGAGGCTCATGTCCCTACCAAACTCATCCACCCTCACCGCCCTACGCTTCCTCCACAGGCCGTCCTTCTTCTGCGTGAATCCCGCAGGCTCTACCGCTCCTTCCTCCGCACTCGTGACTGGGATACTCTCACCCGCCACCGGCAATTACAGCGACATATCCGGAACCTCCTTACAGCAAAGAAACGCCGGGACTGGCGTCAGACATGCACACGCCTCAACTCCACCCTCCCTGTCAACTCCTCCAAGTACTGGTCAGCCTTCCACCGCCTTACTGGTAGCCATCCCACCCCGCATTACCCCATCCTCCATGACGATCGACCCTTTCCCGACAACCTCAGTAAGGCTAACCATTTTGCTTCCCACCTGTCCGAGGTCTTCTCCATTCCTGACGATCCCCATTTTGATTACTCCCTCTTCCCCACTGTCCTTGACCGCACTGACACCTCTGTCCCCCCGCTAGCCCCTAGCTTCCAGTACTTGGATCGGCTACCCCCGTCCGACATCAACACTCCCATCACCATGCAAGACATCACACTCGTCCTCCGCTCCAAACGCAACACCGCCCCTGGTCATGATGGTGTCACCTACCGTCACCTCAAGGAATCCCCTCCATCCTTCCTGTCTGTCCTTGCTACCCTGTACAATGTCCTCCTCTCCACTGGATTTTACCCTGACCTGTGGAAGACTTCCCGTGTCCTGCTGTTCCCTAAGCCTAACAAACCCCCCTCTGCTACCTCTTCCTATCGTCCCATCTGCCTCACCTCCGTGTTCAGTAAGGTCTTTGAGGCCATCCTCTCTCGCCGTATCCACCGCCACCTTAACCTCCACCGCCTCCTTCCTCTTACCCAATGTGGCTTCCGCCCTTCCTTCTCTACTGACGACCAGCTCCTTAACCTTACCCATCTTCTTTCCCTCCAACTTAACTCCCGTCGCTCTGCTATCTTTGTTTCCCTTGATCTCCAGAACGCCTATGACCGTGTCTGGCATCCCGGGCTCCTTTTCAAACTCCAGACTTATGCTCTCCCCATCAACTTCGTCCGTCTCGTTGCTTCCTTCCTCTCCCATCGTCCCTCCTATGTGACTATCCACAATTCCACCTCCCGTACTTTCTACCCCTCTGCCGGCGTGCCCCAAGGTTCTGTCCTTTCCCCTCTCCTCTATCTCCTGTACACTGCTGATATGCCCAAACCTCCCCCTCCTGTTCATCTTCTCCAGTTCGCTGATGACACCGCCTTCCTAGCCCTTTATCCTACCCTCCAACGGTCCCAACGTACCCTCCAAACCCACCTTGACCAATTCACCGCTTGGTGCAACCAGTGGTTCCTCCGTGTTAATCCCTCCAAGACCCAGGCGATCATCATAGGCCGCACCACCCGCTCCTTCCGCCTCCATGATTTCTACCTCACCATTTACGGCCGTCCTATCCACCTCACTCCTACCCTCAAATACCTTGGCCTCACACTCGACCGCCACCTCACCTGGACTCCCCATCTCCTTACCATCCAAAACAAAGCTCACAACCGCCTCCGCCTCCTGAAACTCCTGTCCGGCCGGACGTGGGGTCTGCATCCTTCCACCATCCTTCACACCTACAAATCCATGATCCGCCCCATCCTTTGTTATGCCAGCATCGCTTGGATTTCCGCCCCTCCCCGGTTCTATAAAGCCCTCCAAATCCTCGAACGCCATGCACTCCGCCTCGCCTTCCGCATCCGCCTTCCGTCCCCCACGCGCATCCTCTATGACCTCATCCCCTTCCCCCACCTTCTCCTTTTCCTTGAACATATCCGCACACTATATATTGTCCGCCGCCTTGATCCCCCTCACCCCCTGGTGTCTCCCTTCCTCTCCACTCCCAACCAGTTGCCGCGCCTTTACCGTTGTGTCCCTCCCTCTCTCCATCTCCACACCCTCCATCTCCTTTCCCAACACAACTTCCACCGTCTACCACTCCCGGATGATGAGCTTCGCCCTGACATCTACCCTTCCTACCAACTCTAACCCCCTCTTCCTGCCTCCTCCTCAGGGCTCCCTCTCCTCCCCCTCCCTCCTTCTCAGCGGATTTCCCCTCCTACTCCCCATCCATCTCTTGTGCCTTCTTTCGGTGTCTCTGCGCTCCCTCCTGCCCTGTCTTCCCTTTTCCTCTCCCGCCCCATGTGTCTCCTGCCTCTTCGTGAACCCACAGTTGCCCCTCCTCTCTTCCTCCCGCCGCTTCCCCAGCTGCCCCATGCTCTCCCCTCCTTTTCCATCCTCTCTGCCCTTTCCCTCGGCAGGTCCCGCCTGGTAGTTTTACTCTTCGTCGTGTGTGCTCCACGTGGGTTTTAAGTGTGTTGTCTTCGGAGTGTTTTTAATACTGTGGCCAACTTTTAACCTGTGCATGTGCGTCCAGTGTCTTCTCTGTGTTTTAAGAATCGCCAACTGTGTTTTTTAACTTTCTGGTGACTTTTTTAACTGTCCCCAATGACCTTCTACATGTCAGTGATTTTTACCTCCATTTTCTCCCCTTACTCTGTTTTATGTTCCCCTTTTTTTACCTCCTTATGTATGTATTATTTTATTCTTGTTTTAGTTGTCATGTCACTCGGCTGAAGAGCGGCGGATTGTGTTGCTGACAGCCCTCCCCTGCCCATATGGGGCAGGGGCATGAAATCACAATAAAGGAAAAAAAAAAAAAAAAAAAAAAAACATATTCTGATTGGGCATCTCCGGCGGTACACCGCAAGGTTACCGCCCTTCGATAGTGCCATTTTCGCGCTAATCGAAGTGCTAGGGGTTCCAGGTGCCAGCCAGCCAGCCAGCAGTTCCCGGTCCCGGCCTGCAGCAGTGGTCCCGCAGCCAGCCAGCCAGCCAGCCAGCCAGCCAGCCCTCCGGTGGCAGCAGCAGTCCAGCCAACAGCAGTCCGGCCAGCAGCAGTCCGGCCAGCAGCAGCAGCAGCCGCCGCCCCGGCCCCGTCCGCGGCAGCAGCGTCCCTGCCTCTCGCCGTCGCCGTCGCCGTCGCCGTCGCCGTCGCCGTCTCCCAGTGTGTGTCCTATCCCTTTAGTGCTGTGTTTTTTCTTTCTTCTTCTTGTCATCATGTCCGCCCCCACCACCACCGTCACTACTACCACCACCGCCATCGTGTATATGTCCCCTTCCGCTGCCTCCACCACTATCACTTGGTGTGCCCAGTCCCACCCCCCTCCTTCCATCCCTCCCCTCCTCTCTATCCCTTCGCCCTCGCTCTTTGTCGCCCCCTCTCCCGCATCTTCCTCTCGTTCTGACCCTTTCCCCCCATTCCCCCAGCCTGTCACTGCAGCTCCGGCTAGGGTGGTGGCCCGTCGGGCCACTGCCCACGCCCAGCTCTCCCCGTCGCCATCGCCATCGCCATCACCGCCGCCACCGCCACCACCACCACCGTCATCATCGTCACCATCACCATCACTGCCACATTCGCCTGCACCGTCACAGTCACTATCTCCGGCGCCGACTGCTGTGTCCGTGCCGGGACCTGTCCCTTCCCACCACCTCCCCATCGTTCCCGTCCCTCCTGTCACCACCCGCCCATCTGCCGCTGTCAAACGCCCTAGTGGCACCTCCACTTCCTCTGCTCCTAAAAAGGCTCCACCCCGCCCGCCATCCCCACCCCAAAATGCCATGGACGTCTCCCCACCAGGCCCCGCTCCCTCCTCCTCCTCCTCCTCCCCACCCGGTCTCTACAAATATCTCCTGTCCCGTCCCGATCCTTCCTTCCTCGAGGCCCGGAATCTCTCCCTCCTCCTCCGCCAACATTTCCCTGGCGTCCCCATCTCTCTCCTTACTCCCAGACGGGATTCTGTTCTTATATCCTCCCCCAGCCCAACCCTCCATACTGACATCCTCTCCCGCCTCCCCATCACCCGTTTTGGTCCTCACGCCTCCCTCACCCCTGCTCCCTCCCCATCTCCTACCCGCCAACCCCAACCCCCGCGTCGCCCGCCGACCCTCACCGCCGTGATCACTCGGCTTAGCCCGTCGATCACGGAGGAGGAGGTGCTGGCGGAGCTGAAGGCCCATCCCACCCTGGAGGTGCGGGCGGTCCGCCGCATTTTCAACGCGACCGGCCCCACCCGCCTTATGCGGGTTTTCTCTGAGGACGCCCCCTCCATTGACCGTCTCCTGAAGGAGGGTGCCCTCTTCTTCAATCAGCGGTACAAGGTCGACCCCTCCCGTTCCCCTCCTGAATCCCTCCGCTGCCAAAGGTGCTTGCGATATAATGTGCACCAAACATCTGAGTGCCGCGAGGCCCCCACCTGCCCGTACTGTAGGCAAGCCCACTTTTTACGGCAGTGCCCCAATCTCCAGTCCCCCCCTCCTGTAATACCTGTAATCTCCCTCATCCCACCTACTCCCAGAAGTGTAAGGCCCGACCCCCCCCTACCACTCCTGAAGTCATCATTCCTGTCCGCCCTCTGGACGCCCCCACCCCTCCCGGCAACTCCGTTCGCCCACCCCCTACCGCTGAGGACATCATCCGATTCCTCACCATTGTCCTGCGGAATGTACATCCCTTTCAGCGCCCACACACCCTCCAACAGATCTCCCTCGCCGCCCGTTCCATATTCCACCTTAAAATGTACGCCACCTTTTCCAATAACCAGGCCCATTTCACCTTCTCCCGCCTTGACACCCTCGTATAAGTCCTTATCGTGGCGCGACAGCATCGTATCCTTTTCAACAATATCCGCTCCCTTCCCGCCAACAAGAACCTCTTCCTGCACACCCTTGCTACCCACCGTGTGGATGCCTTCCTCCTCAATGAAACCTTCCTCCAACCCCACCACTCCATCCACACCTCCCCCTATCTCCTCCACCGCTCCGATAATCCCCTCCCAGTTGCGCGTGGCGGAGTTGCCATTGGCCACCACCGCCAGATCCCCGTTCGGCTCCAGCCTCTCCTTCCCGACCCCACCGAACACCTGATCCTTAGTCTCTTCTTCCCCGGCCTTACCATTACCTGTGCCACCATCTATGTCCGCCCCAACGCCCCTCTTCCTTTCGACTTCCTCTCCCACATCGACCGTACCTTCTCCTCCTATGTGATCGCCGCCGACCTCAACATCCATAGTCGCTCCGCTGCCCAGTTACGGCGGTGGCATCGGTTCCTCTCCTCCCTTCAAGGCGACCTCATCCCCATCCCCCAGCACACTCGTCCCGAATCCAACTCCACTCCCGATGTTATCCTCTCCTCCCCCAACCTCCTTGGTCGCATTACGGTGGATGTCCTGGAGCCTATTGGTAGCGACCATCTCCCTGTCCTCCTCACCGTTTCAGACGGCCGTCGCCCCCGCCCCGACCCTCGTCATGACCCTCCCCCTAAGTACATCCATGACTATTCCCGTGCCAACTGGAATGCCTACCGGGATACCCTCTCCACTCAGGTCGATAGCCACCCTCTCGCCTACCGCCGTCCCGATGATGTCACCCATGCCGCCTCCTTCTCCAGCAGACCTTGTCTGAGGCCGTGGAGGCCCACGTCCCTACTGTTGCCATCCACCCCCACCGTCCTACCTTACCACCACAGGCCGTCCTCCTCCTCCGTGAATCCCGTCGTCTCTACCGTGCCTTCCTCCGCACGCGTGACCCGGACACCCTACGACGCCACCGGCAACTACAGCGACACATTCGAAATTTGCTCGCGGCCAAGAAACGCCGGGACTGGCGACAGACATGCACCCGTTTAACTGCTACCCTCCCTATAAACTCGTCCAAGTTCTGGACCGCCTTCCGTCGCCTTACCGGAACTAAACCCTCCCCCTACTATCCTCTTCTCCACGATGATCACCCCTTCCCTGACGCCCTTAGTAAGGCCAATCACTTTGCCTCCTACCTGTCCGATGTGTTTTCCATCCCTGATGATCCCCAGTTCGATTACTCCCTCTTCCCAGATATCCGCGATCGAACTGACACCTCTGTCCCTCCCCTCGCTCCTGGTTTCCAGTACTTGGACAACATTCCACACATGGACCTTAATGCCCCCATCACCACACAGGATCTCATCAATACACTCCGCACCAAACGCAACACCGCTCCTGGTCACGATCGTGTCACCTACCGTCACCTTCGTGAAGCTCCTGTCTCTTTTCTCTCCACCCTGGCCAGGCTCTACAATGTAGTCCTGTCCACCGGTTACTACCCCGGCCTGTGGAAAACCTCCCGTATCCTCATGTTCCTCAAACCTGGCAAACCGCCGTCCGCCGTCTCCTCCTACCGTCCCATCAGCCTTACCTCGGTCTTCAGCAAGGTCCTGGAATCTATCCTCACCCGCCGCATCCACCAGCATCTCCGCCAGCACCGACTCCTCCCCGTTACCCAGTGTGGCTTTCGGCCGTCCTTCTCTTCTGACGATCTTCTCCTTCACCTCACTCATCTCCTTTCCGAACAGCTCAATTCCCGTCGCTCCGCAATCTTCCTCTCTCTTGACCTCGAACGCGCATATGACCGCGTATGGCATTCCGGTCTCCTCTTCAAGCTCCAAACCTTCGCCCTTCCCATTAACTACGTTCGTCTGATCGGTTCCTTTCTCTCCCGCCGTCCTTCCCATGTCACCATCCATAACACCGATTCCTACACCTTTTTCCCCTCCGCCGGTGTGCCCCAAGGCTCCGTCTTCTCCCCCCTTCTGTACTTGTTGTACACGGCGGACATGCCGCCGCCGTCACCCCCCGTCCACCTTCTCCAGTTTGCCGATGACACCGCCTTCCTTGCCCTTGCCCCCACCCTGCGACGCTCCCAACACCTTCTCCAATCCCATCTTGACCGGTTCACCGCTTGGTGCAACCAGTGGTTGCTCAAGGTCAATCCTTCCAAAACCCAGGCGATCATTGTAGGCAAAACCACTCCCTCCTTCCGCCTCCTTGATTTCTATCTCACCGTTTATGGCCGTCCCATCTCTCTCACCCCCACCCTTAAGTACCTTGGCGTCACCCTCGACCGTCGCCTCTCCTGGACTCCCCATCTCCAGACAATCCAAGCCAAGGCACGTTCCCGACTCCGCCTCCTCAAGCTCCTTTCCGGCCGAACGTGGGGTCTGGACCCCTCCACCATCCTCCACACCTATAAGTCCCTCATCCGCCCTATCCTCTGTTACGCCCATCCCGCCTGGATCTCCGCCCCCCCTTCCTTTTATAAATCCCTCCAAATCCTTGAACGCCATGCTCTCCGCCTTGCCTATCACATCCGTCTCCCTTCCCCCACGCGGATCCTGTATGACCTTATCCCCTTCCCCCACCTCCTCCTCTTCCTCGAAAGGATACGAATCCTATACACCTCCCGTAAACTCGATCCTCCTCACCCGCTCGTCTCCCCGATCCTCTCCCACCCCCGCCCGCTGCCGCGCCTGTACTCCCACATCCCACCTGGTCTCCATCTCTCCACCCTCCTTACCCTCTCCCAAGGTGGTTTCCGCCAGCTCCCTCTCCCTGATGATGTCCTCGTCCCCTCCATCTACCCCTCCTATCAACTTTGACCCTGCCCCCCCTCCCTCCTGGTGTCCTTTCCCTTCGGCACCCTCACTCCTTTCTCTTCCCTTCCCTTCTCTTTCCTTTTCCCCCATCCCCTCCCTCCCCCCTCTTCTTCCGGGCTTCCCCTCCCCCTTCCTCTCTCCCCCCTCTTTCCCCTGCCCGTGGCGTCCCTGCTCTCCCCTCTCGCTTTCCCACTCCCCCTCCACCCCCCCTCCTCCTCCTCCTCCTCTCTTTTCAGGTCCCCGGACTCGCACACGCCTCGTGAACTTTCGCGCGCCAGAGATCATCGCCCTCGTTTTAGTGTCTGTGCCGTCGTGTCTGTGCCTCAGTGTTTTTCGCCGTCCACTCCTTCGTTCACGTGTGTCATCTACCTCGTCAGTGTTTGTGCCCAGTGCCGACGGTTTTTCTTGTTTGTTTCATCAAGTGTGAACGGCTTCATGTTTTTTAACTATTGTATCTCCTGTTTTTTAAACCGCCATTCTGTTACTTGTCTGTCTCCCTTTCTTTTTTATTGTACTGCTTATGGCTGAAGAGCGGAGTACACTGTTCCGCTGCCAGCCCACCTTGTATGGGGTGTCCAAATTACAATAAAGAAAAAAAAAAAAAAAAAAAAAAAAAAAAACATATTCTGATTGTGAAATGTTCCTTGAAGGTAATGTCTTTTTGTTAATTTTTGGAGGGGTAAATCCAATCGTGGTTTCTACCTCGTAGTGATGGGGTAAACTGCGGTTTTCCGATATCAGTGATTTCTGTGAATGCTACTTTTCAGTATCTGTTATTCTTAACTGTGATTTGTCGCAGTTAAGGAACCTAAGTCGCGTATCCCTCCGCCACTGCTACTTCTGCTACTTCCGCGATTTCTGCGACTTTTGCTACTTCTGCTACTTCTGCGATTTCTGTGACTTCTGCTACTTCTGCGATTTCTGTGACTTCTGCTACTTCTGCGATTTCTGTGACTCCTGCGATTTCTGCGACGTACCACAGTATGAAAAAGTTACATCTGTCCACACAGAAAATTGCATCTCAACAAACCTGTCATTGGTAAGTATGTTTTACGTTTATTCTTCCGTTGGCTTTAATTTTGTATTAAAGAAACAACTGTGAAAATATTAATAGTGTAATTAATATGTAAGTAGCCGCACAGTACCGTAATAGTTCGTGTTTAGAAAATGAATTCTAACATATTGTTATGTTCATAGGTACCTGAGCTACATTTCAGTCACTCAGTAAAGTGATAATTCAAAATATCATTGTCAACAGATCTGAAGAAATTGCCAGTCTTTAGACCGTTTTCGTCAGACGACAGGTTAGTTTCTAAGCGTTTTGATGGACTTAATTACTTCAGTGAGATCGTTCTTGCGAAAGTGATATAGCAAATATTAGCAAATGAGGTATAGCAAATTTTAGCAATCTACTCTGTCAATTATATTGCTAGTAATTAGTGACAGCAAAAATTGTTTAATAATCCTTGTGTTTTTGCAGACGCAGTTCTGACTCTTGATTACTGGTTGCTGTACGTATCTATCCACATCAAGGCTGTTGAGAGAGACTCGTGAAGATTCAAGACAGCTCTTAGAGGATTTGCAGTTTAAAAGTGAAATAATTATGAAATAAGTGTGTGACTGATTAAAGTGTTTTATTGAAGTTGTTGTGCGATTTTAAAGGAATAATAAATGTTAAATACATTGAGTGAATAATAAAAATCTCATTTTCCACATGTTAAGCCGTCCTATACCCGTAATTTTCCGCCACTTATTTATTGGTAAACACTTGTTGGAGAGTGACATGCCGCCCCCCCCCTTTCTCCACAATCTTGGTGTGACACTGACCTGTAACATATCCCGAAGTCTACAATATGCATTTTGAGGCTGTTGATATGAAAGTGGGAAGTACAGATCTTCCAGTTAAATCAGGAATAGCTTAAGTGCATTACTTGAAAGTGACACAGGAAAAGCTTACTTATGTAGGTGGTAGTAGTGTCGGCAAAAAGTTCTTGTGTGTGAAGTTGCCATGTAGAACACCAGGTGTAAAACTTTTCTTCCGAGTCTTGAACTGTGTCGGAACAAAAGTGAGGCATTCATATGACTGTTTTCATTTCTCTACACTTATACAGATGTCTGAGTTCTGCTGTGTTAACATTGCAAAGTCCTGTAGGCATGTGGAGTATTAACCAAAACTGTCATATTGGAAGCAGAATCAAACACATTTGTTACGTTACTTGATATTTTCAGGAGAAAAAGGCAATGTTGCTTCTTATTAATATAATACATTCAGAGTCACAGCAGTATTTGACCAACCATAACTGATGCTGAATGTGCATGTCGTCATATAATATGAAGGGCTTATTTCAATAGTGGTACAAGTCCATTATCTACACTTTTCTGTCTATAATGCTTCTGAAACTAGTGATCCAAACAAACATAAATAAAGGTTCATCTCTAGCAAGAAGCCATATGCTTGAATATTTCTGGTATCTCAACTGCAGATTTTTCAGCACTCATTTTTTTTTTTTTTCTTTATTGTTATTTTAAAACCTGTACAACTCAGGTAGGCTGGCAGCGGCACACTACGCCGCTCTTCAGCCATAGCGTTTTACAAGAGTATAAAACATGGTGAATGACAAAGAACAAAGTGACGGGCAAAAGAGAGAGGTCACAGAGACATAAAAAACACGGAGTCGTTCACATGTGACGATAACAACACGGAAAACACGTCGGCACGGCGCACAAAACACTAATGAGTCCGACGGCACAAGTGAACGTAGGAGTGGGACGGCGGACACCAAAAACACTATACGACGTCACACACACGAGACACAAAAGGCGACGATCTCCAGCGCGCGAATGTTCACTATACGTGTGCGAGTCCGGGGACCTGCCAAGAGAGGAGGAGGAGGAAGGGGAGTGGGAGAGCGAGAGGGGAGAGCAGAGATGCCACGGACAGGGGAGATAGGGGGGAGGGAGGAAGGGGGAGAGGAAGCCCGGGGGAAGAGGGGGAAGGGAGGGGACAGGGAGACGGAAAAAGAAGGGAAGAGAAGAGAAGGGAGGGAGGGTGCCGAAAGGAAAGGACACGGGAAGTGGGGGGCGGGGCAGGGTCAAAGTTGATAGGAGGGGTAGATGGAGGGGACGAGGACATCATCAGGGAGAGGGAGCTGGCGGAAGCCACCTTGGGAGAGGGTATGGAGGGTGGAGAGATGGAGACCGGGTGGGACGTGAGAATACAGGCGCGGCAGCGGGCGGGGGTGGGAGAGGATCGGGGAAATGAGCGGGTGAGGAGGATCAAGTTTACGTGAGGTGTACAGGATACGTATCCTTTCAAGGAAAAGGAGGAGGTGGGGAAAGGGGATGAGATCATACAGGATCCGCGTGGGGGAGGGGAGACGGATGCGATAGGCAAGGCAGAGAGCATGGCGTTCAAGGATTTGGAGGGATTTATAGAAGGTAGGGGGGGCGGAGAGCCAGGCTGGATGGGCGTAACAAAGGATAGGGCGGATGAGGGATTTATAGGTGTGGAGGATTGTGGAGGGGTCCAGACCCCACGTGCGGCCGGAAAGGAGCTTGAGGAGACGGAGTCGGGAACGTGCCTTGGCTTGGATTGTCTGGAGATGGGGAGTCCAGGAGAGGCGACGGTCGAGGGTGACGCCAAGGTACTTAAGGGTGGGAGTGAGGGCGATAGGACGGCCATAGACGGTGAGATAGAAATCAAGGAGGTGGAAGGAAGGGGTGGTTTTGCCTACAATGATCGCCTGGGTTTTGGAGGGATTGACCTTGAGCAACCACTGGTTGCACCAAGCGGTGAACCGGTCAAGATGGGATTGGAGAAGGCGTTGGGAGCGTTGCAGGGTGGGGGCAAGGGCGAGGAAGGCGGTGTCATCGGCAAACCGGAAAGGGTGGACGGGGGGCGACGGCGGCGGCATGTCCGCCGTGTACAAGAGGTACAGAAGGGGGGAGAGGACGGAGCCTTGGGGCACACCGGCGGAGGGGAAAAAGGTGTAGGAATCGGTGTTATGGATGGTGACATAGGAAGGACGGTGGGAGAGAAAGGAACCGATCAGATGGACGTAGTTAATGGGAAGGGCAAAGGTTTGGAGCTTGAAGAGGAGACCGGAATGCCAGACGCGGTCATAAGCGCGTTCGAGGTCAAGTGAGAGGAAGATGGCGGAGCGACGGGAATTAAGCTGTTCTCAGCACTCATTTAACTTTACGACTCTATATCTCAAAATTAACAAAAATGGACTAGTACCACTATTGAAATAAGCCCTTCATATGCACACACAGCACATCGATCTCGTGAGGCACAAGGCTCTCATAACGAAGTACATCCGTCGGTCAACAGATGACACTAGGAAAAGTATGTTAACTGCGCTTTTTAGTTGCTACTTGCGACTCTTTGTTGCGATTTGTCACAGAAATCGCAGTTTGACTCGGTAGCGAATAGCGTAGTATGAACTTTGCTCAACAGATGGCAGTGCTAACTGCGCTTTTCAGTTGCTACTTGCGACTCTTAGTTGCGACTTGTCGCGGAAATCGCAGTTAGACTCCATAGCGTACCGCAGGGATGGACGTAGTACGATCTTTGGCCAACAGATGCCACTGTTAACCGCGCTTTTTAGTTGCTACTTGCGACTCTTAGTTGCGACTTGTCACGGAAATCGCAGTTAGACTCCATAGCGTACCGCAGAGATGGACGTAGTACGAACTTCGGCCAACAGATGCCACTGTTAACCGCGCTTTTTAGTTGCTACTTGCGACTCTTAGTTGCGACTTGTCACTGAAATCGCAGAAAGCAGTGCTAAATTCGACCAATAGATGGCTCACGTCTGTCAATGTGAAATACTACTTGCGACTGCTAACTGTGACTGAAATCGCAGTTAGATTCTGTAAAGTTGCTACTGTGATATCTGTGACTTCTCAGTCACTGTGATTTCTAACAGATACGCGATTTCCTGCCCACCACTAGTACCTCGTAACGTGGGCCAAACATTTGCAGTAGTGGTGGGCTAAACTGCGATTTTCCGATATCTGTGAATGCTACTTTAGTACTTTTCAGTATCTGTTATTCTTAACTGTTATTTGTCGCAGTTAAGAACATTAGTCGTGTATCCCTCCGCGGCAAGTATGTTTTACGTTTTTTCTTCCGTTGGCTTTAGTTTACATAAGTCGCGTATCCCTCCGCCACTGCTATTTCTGTGATTTACCACCGTATGAAAAAGTTACATCTGTCAACACAGAAAATTGCATCTCAACAAACCTGTCATTGGCAAGTATGTTTTACGTTTTTTCTTCCGTTGGCTTTAATTTTGTATTAAAGAAACAACTGTGAAAATCTTAATAGTGTAAGTAATATGTAAGTATCCGTACAGTACCGTAATAGTTCGTGTTTAGAAAATGAATTGTAACATATTGTTATGTTCACAGGTACCTGAACTACATTTCAGTCACTCAGTAAAGTGAGAACTCAAAATATCATTGTCAACAGATCTGGAGAAATTGCCACTGCGTCTTTAGACCGTTTTCGTCAGACGAGAGGTTAGTTTCTAAGCGTTTCGATGGACTTAATTACTTCAGTGAGATCGTTTTTGCAAATGTGATATTCATTATAGCAAATATTAGCAATCTACTCTGTCAATTATATTGCTAGTAATTAGTGACAGCAAAAATTGTTTAATAATCCTTGTGTTTTTGCAGACGCAGTTCTGACTCTTGATTACTGGTTGCTGTACGTATCTATCCACATCAAGGCTGTTGAGAGAGACTCGTGAAGATTCAAGACAGCTCTTAGAGGATTTGCAGTTTAAAAGTGAAATAATTGTGAAATAAGTGTGTGAATGATTAAACTGTGTTTTATTGAAGTTGTTGTGCGATTTTAAAGGAATAATAAATGTTAAATACAGTGAGTGAATAATAATAAATCTCATTTTCCACATGTTAAGCCGTCCTATACCCGTAATTTTCGGTCACTTATTTATTGGTAAACACTTGGAGAGTGACATGCCCCCCCCCCTTTCTCCACAATCTTGGTGTGACACTGACCTGTAACAAATCCCGAAGTCTACAATATGCATTTTGAGGCTGTTGATATGAAAGTGGGAAGTACAGATCTTCCAGTTAAATCAGGAATAGCTTAAGTGCATTACTTGAAAGTGACACAGGAAAAGCTTACTTATGTAGGTGGTAGTAGTGTCGGCAAAACGTTCTTGTGTGTGAAGTTGCCATGTAGAACACCAGGTGTAAAACTTTTCTCCCGAGTCTTGAACTGTGTCGGAACAAAAGTGAGGCATTCATATGACTGTTTTCATTTCACTACACTTATACAGATATCTGAGTTCTGCTGTGTTATCATTGCAAAGTCCTGTAGGCATGTGGAGTATCAACCAAAACTGTCATATTGGAAGCAGAATCAAACACATTTGTTACGTTACTTGATATTTTCAGGAGAAAAAGGCAATGTTGCTTCTTATTAATATAATACATTCAGAGTCACAGCAGTATTTGACCAACCATAACTGATGCTGAATGTGCATGTCGTCATATAACATGAAGGGCTTATTTCAATAGTGGTACAAGTCCATTACCTCCACTTTTCTGTCTATAATGCTTCTGAAATTAATGATCCAAACAAACATAAATAAAGGTTCATCTCTAGCAAGAAGCCATAGGCTTGAATATTTCTGGTATCTCAACTGCAGATTTTTTAGTGCTCATTTAACTTTACGACTCTGTATCTCAGAATGAACAAAAATGGACTTGTACCACTATTGAAATAAGCCCTTCATATGCACACACAGCACATCGATCTCGTTTTTTTATTTTTTTATTTATTTTTTTATTTTTATTTTTTTTTGTGGTGGTGCTGAAGTCTGATCAACTTCGTTGATTTTTACTTCTGTAGGGAATGGAAGGGGTAAAAATTTTCTCTTTATTTCTTTATTCTTCTTTCAGCTGTAGTTTGGGCACACAGACAGGTCCTTTAACTCGCTGCTTTTGGTATGTGTTTGAAAACATGTGTGGAGAAGTGCTAAAGGACGATATGTCCTTAAATTATGGAGAATTACGTAGGGATATCATTTACGGAGGCTCAAATACTATCGCCTTCGGTACTTTATATTTGTGGTTGCGTAAGGGTTCTACCGTACCTACTGTGGTGAGTTGTGGTGTACTGTCACGTATCATGTCCAACTTCCGAAATAAAGTTCGTGCCTTCTCCTTGACCTTGTCTGAGAGGTAAGATTCGCTTAAGGCTCAATGAATGTCATGATTTCGGATCCACCATTGGGCTCCTGTGATCCATCGTAGGCATCAGCTTTGTACAACCTGTAACTTCTTGTACTTAGTGGCACACGTAGTACCCCAAGAGGTTGATCCATACAAAATAGATGGTTCGACTGTGGCATGGTACAACTGGAGTTTCGTGCGTTGGCTGAGGTATGAGCTCTTCAGAAAGGGGAGGAGAGCTCCCAGCATTTTGAGGCCAGACGTCTTCTTCTCCATAATGCGATGACTATACAACAGTTTGGCATCTAGATGCACTCCCAGGTATTTTGCAGTTGTTGCCCAGGGGAGTGGCTGGTCTGATATCCGCAGGCGGTCATTGACAATGGGTCTCTGACATGTGAAGACAATAACTCTGGTTTTTTCAGCATTGACCGTTATTTTGTTCATGTGGGTCCAGTGGTCCACTAAATCTAGTTGGCGCTGCATCCGTGTGACGAGGTGGTCCATTCTGGTGCCTGCAGTCAGGAGCGCTGTGTCGTCGGCATAGAAACTGGCAGTTACATGTGGCACCGTCGGGAGGTCGTTAATATATAAATTAAACAGCAGTGGAGAGATGACCGATCCTTGTGGAAGTCCTTCAAGGACAGGCCGTGTTGTTGAATTCTTGTCATCAATGCGAACATATAATCTGCGATCCTGAAGAAAATTGTCGAGAAGTTTTAAATAGCAGTCTGGTAGGGGAGTGGTACGTCGGAGCTCGACGATCAAGTTGCGTCGCCATACTTTATCGTAAGCCTTCTCTATTTCGAGAAAGACTCCAATAGTATATCGTTTCTTGTTGAAATTGTCTTGGATAGATTCCGTGATGCGCAGTAGTTGTAACTCAGCCGATAGCTTCGCCTGGAAGCCAAACTGCTCCGGTCGGATGATGTTGTGTGCCACAAGGATGTCCAGCATGCGTTTCAGTAGGACACGTTCCAGGACCTTTCCCAGCGTCGGCAGTAAACTTATGGGTCTGTAGCTGTCAGGGTGTGAGAGATCCTTGCCCAGTTTTGGTATTGGCACTATTCTGGCAATCTTCCATGCCTCTGGGAAGTATCCAGTCCTGAGGCAGCCATTCACTATCCGGGTGAGAAGCACAACAGGCTTTCGCGGGAGGTGTTTCAATTCCGTATTGCTGATTCTATCTGCTCCAGGTGAGGTGTGTTTGCTATACTTGATAATCCTCCGAATTTCCTCCGGCGTTGTCAGCCGGGGCATAGTGTTAGTCGGGGCGTCCCGAATAGCTTCCCATTCCGCCGCTGTGGCGTCCTCTGCACGGTGGAGTGCATCATCTCCATCCTCCATGGGGGGCGTAGTCATCTGTTGTTGGTATGTATCCGCATACAGCTCCGCCTGCGCCAGTGAGTCGTACAAGAGGCCATGGGGTCCTCGAATTGCCCTTTTGGGGGGCTGTTGCTGTCTGAGACTTTTAACTATTCGCCATTCATCTTTGGTGCGTAATAGAAAGTTGTCCATTTTGAGTTCCCACGTGTGTTGCTTCCAGTCCTGAACCTTCCGCCGGAGTTCTCGGGTTAGTCTATGAGTTTCCCATCTATCGTCCGGATGGCGGTAACGGACCCATCGTTTCCGACAGCGATTGCGCCTTGTCTTAAGCTCCTGCAGTGGTGGTGGAAACTCGTCATAATTGACTTCTGGTTGCAGGTGCTCCGTGAGTGCTCGTTGTTTCGCACTGGTAATCTTCTTCGTGAGTACTGCGACTGCCACATCAATCGCTTCTCTGGTAGTAACAACCTGGGTTGGTCGCACATTGTTGTTGAGGTACGCTTGGAACTGCTGCCAATCGTAAGTTCTTGTCGTCGGCAGTGGGAGTTGCAAAGTAGCCCTCTCTATGAGTCCTAACACCGGTCTGTGGTCCGACGAAAGATCATCCAGCGTCTGCAGATGGAGATTCGGGTTGATGTTCTTGATTATGGCGATGTCTAGAACATTAGCGTCTTGTGTCTGGACGTAAGGTATCCTCGTCGGTTCCCGTGGTCCATGAACGGAAACATGTAAATTCTCAGCCAGTGCAAACAACATATGTCCTTTTGGGTTAGTCTTACGGGAATTCCAGGCAACATGTTTACTATTAAGATCCCCTCCAAGGAGGATCTTGTCGTAACCCTCTGTAACGGAGTAAAGATCTTCTGGATGGAGAGGCTTCTTTGGGCTAAGGTAAGCCGCAATACAGGTAATGTTTCCGAGCGTTGTGTGGATTGTTACTGCCGTGGCCTCTAAAGTCTGGAGTTGGGGTAAACGTTCTTGGTGGTGACGAATACATTTTTTGATCAGAACTGCGGTCCCTCCACGCCGTTGGTCCTGTTTGTCCGTCCGGTAGATGTGCATGTTCCTCAAGCGGAGGTCGGTTGACTCGCAGAGATGTGTTTCGGAGACAAATGCTACGTCTATCTTGTGGCGATGTAAGAAGTCCGTGAATTCTATTTTCTTCAGTTTCAGGCCGTTGGCATTCCAAATGCAGAAGTTAAGATTCCTCGCGTGATGCCGTCTATCCATTTAGGGTGTTTGAAAAGCTGTCAGTACGCTTTCTACAAGCGAGAGGATAGACGTCAGCTTCTGCTGGAGGGCGGTGAGTAGTTGAAGAATATCTGTTAACGCTGGTGTAAAGGTGGTCGACCAGGCAGATGACGTCTCCGCTGGTGTTGGAGTCGGCGGATGGGCATGTAGTGCTTCGGAGTACGAGCGCTGTTGTCTTGTCTGTCGTAGAGTCACTCTGGGTGCCGGTTGTGGTCGAGAGGCGATTGTTTCCACAGGGAGAGGTGCCGCTTGTTGTTGAGTGGCCGGAATCGCAGCCATGGCCGAGTTCGTAAAAATTATAGGCCGTTGTGGGGTCGACTTCTTTGGTGTCCTTCTAGTATATTTCCGTAGGAGTTCTTGAAATTTGGGGCAGCCACGGAAGGTCGCTGGATGTTCTTGTTCACAATTGGCGCACTTTGGGGGCGCCGTCCTAGGATGGGTACAATTCGATGATTTATGGGATCCACCGCAGCGGACGCAGCGTGCTGGCATACTGCAGTAGTTCGCTGTATGCTCGAAACGTTGGCAATGTCGGCACTGGACTGGTCCTTCTTTACTGTTATAGGTTTCGATTATCACTCGTGTGTAGAGCAGGTATTTGACATCATATATCTTGTCACTGTCTTTTCCGGATGGGAGGGTGACTCGGTACACAGGTTGCGGTATCAATTGTTTCGTCTTCTCGTCGCGTTCCTTAAATTGGTAGACTTGTAGCACATTGAAGCCTTTTTCCTTGAGGGCATAGTAAAGTTGTTCTTCGGTAACTTCCGCCGGAAGGCGTTTGACAACTACTTTCAGTTCCCTGTCGTCTGGTGCTTGATGTGTAAAATAGGAGAAGTAGTGGTTCGTGAAGAATTTTATTGCACGCCTTTGGTCTTTGATGGACTCAAAGTGGTATTTGAGGCGGTCCTTTTGGTATATAGCTTTAAGGTTGCCCTCTAGAAGTCCGTTGAGCGTTTCATTGAGGTGAACGTAATCCTTTGTGTAATAAATTGTGACTGGGGGCACTTTGCAAAGCAAATTCTTGTCTCTGTCCGCGGCTTCTGCGGCATTAGAAGTTTGTGCCTGCGGCTTGTTGGTGGTTGATGGAGGCGCAGCTTGAGGTGTCAGTGGGGCGAATCGGTTCGTTGTCGGGATGGTCTCCGTTCGTCTCTTAGCCTGGTTGGCTAAGTCCTTGGCTAATGCGTTGCTTCTGCGCCGTTTGTTGTGTACGAGCGTAAAGTCCCCCTCTGCGTGTACGGAGTCGTTGTCGTTGTCTGCTGGAAAGGCCGCTGCCATCTCCGCGTCGTCGACCGTTTGGTGGGAGTGCTGTGATTCGACATCTGAGTCCACAGATGGAGATGCCAGACAGGTGAATAGCGGATAAGGCGTTGTATGTCCTTCAGCGTTTCTTTGTCCTCCTCCCGACTTATATCGAGCCTTCTGGCGTAGTCCTGGCGGTCGCCTTCATTGCTGCGTCCGTCGTGATGTGATGTATGGCCGACGTCCGAATACGGTTTCGTCGTGTGGTGTGTAGTTTTCTGCTGTCGAATAGCGCCTGTCTGTCGTCGTTCTATCCTGTCATGAACCGGTGCCGTAGCCTGGGTCGTCAACCTGGGATCCGTCCTGTGTGGAGCGGCCGCTGGAGCGTCCGGCGGGCCAGGCCCAACCGACCGACCAGCGGCCGACTCCAGCGCGTCGGACGCGGCTGCCCCGGCCGCGCGCGCATCGTCCTCGCTCGTCGGCATCGCGAACTCGACCTGCCGTGTGGTGCCATCGATCTCGTGAGGCACAAGGCTCTCATAACGAAGTACGTACGTCGGTCAACAGATGGCACTAGGAAAAGTATGTTAACTGCGCTTTTTAGTTGCTACTTGCGACTATTAGTTGCGATTTGTCACAGAAATCGCAGTTTGACTCGGTAGCGATAGCGTAGTATGAACTTTGCTCAACAGATGGCAGTGCTAACTGCGCTTTTTAGTTGCTACTTGCGACTCTTAATTGCGACTTGTCACGGAAATCGCAGTTTGACTCGATAGCGTGTCGCAGAGATGAGCGTAGTACGAACTTTGGCCTACAGATGGCACTGTTAACTGCGCTTTTTAGTTGCTACTTGCGACTCTTAATTGCTACTTGTCACGGAAATCGCAGTTGGACTCGATACCGTATCGCAGAGATGGACGTAGTACGAACTTTGGCCAACAGATGGCACTGTTAACTGCGCTTTTTAGTTGCTACTTGCGACTCTTAATTGCGACTTGTCACGGAAATCGCAGATGGACTCGATAGCGTACCGCAGAGATGGACGTAGTACGAACTTTGGCCAACAGATGCCACTGTTAACCGCGCTTTTTAGTTGCTACTTGCGACTCTTAGTTGCGACTTGTCACTGAAATCGCAGAAAGCAGTGCTAAATTCGACCAATAGATGGCTCACGTCTTTGAATGTGAAATACTACACTCCTGGAAATTGAAATAAGAACACCGTGAATTCATTGTCCCAGGAAGGGGAAACTTTATTGACACATTCCTGGGGTCAGATACATCACATGATCACACTGACAGAACCACAGGCACATAGACACAGGCAACAGAGCATGCACAATGTCGGCACTAGTACAGTGTATATCCACCTTTTGCAGCAATGCAGGCTGCTATTCTCCCATGGAGACGATCGTAGAGATGCTGGATGTAGTCCTGTGGAACGGCTTGCCATGCCATTTCCACCTGGCGCCTCAGTTGGACCAGCGTTCGTGCTGGACGTGCAGACCGCGTGAGACGACGCTTCATCCAGTCCCAAACATGCTCAATGGGGGACAGATCCGGAGATCTTGCTGGCCACGGTAGTTGCCTTACACCTTCTAGAGCACGTTGGGTGGCACGGGATACATGCGGACGTGCATTGTCCTGTTGGAACAGCAAGTTCCCTTGCCGGTCTAGGAATGGTAGAACGATGGGTTCGATGACGGTTTGGATGTACCGTGCACTATTCAGTGTCCCCTCGACGATCACCAGTGGCGTACGGCCAGTGTAGGAGATCGCTCCCCACACCATGATGCCAGGTGTTGGCCCTGTGTGCCTCGGTCGTATGCAGTCCTGATTGTGGCGCTCACCTGCACGGCGCCAAACACGCATACGACCATCATTGGCACCAAGGCAGAAGCGACTCTCATCGCTGAAGACGACACGTCTCCATTCGTCCCTCCATTCACGCCTGTCGCGACACCACTGGAGGCGGGCTGCACGATGTTGGGGCGTGAGTGGAAGACAGCCTAACGGTGTGCGGGACCGTAGCCCAGCTTCATGGAGACGGTTGCGAATGGTCCTCGCCGATACCCCAGGAGCAACAGTGTCCCTAATTTGCTGGGAAGTGGCGGTGCGGTCCCCTACGGCACTGCGTAGGATTCTACGGTCTTGGCGTGCATCCGTGCGTCGCTGCGGTCCGGTCCCAGGTCGACGGGCACGTGCACCTTCCGCCGACCACTGGCGACAACATCGATGTACTGTGGAGACCTCACGCCCCACGTGTTGAGCAATTCGGCGGTACGTCCACCCGGCCTCCCGCATGCCCACTATACGCCCTCGCTCAAAGTCCGTCAACTGCACATACGGTTCACGTCCACGCTGTCGCGGCATGCTACCAGTGTTAAAGACTGCGATGGAGCTCCGTATGCCACGGCAAACTGGCTGACACTGACGGCGGCGGAGCACAAATGCTGCGCAGCTAGCGCCATTCGACGGCCAACACCGCGGTTCCTGGTATGTCCGCTGTGCCGTGCGTGTGATCATTGCTTGTACAGCCCTCTCGCAGTGTCCGGAGCAAGTATGGTGGGTCTGACACACTGGTGTCAATGTGTTCTTTTTTCCATTTCCAGGAGTGTACTTGCGACTGCTAACTGTGACTGGAATCGCAGTTAGATTCTGTAAAGTTGCTACTGTGATATCTGTGACTTCTCAGTCACTGTGATTTCTAACAGATACGCGATTTCCTGCCCACCACTAATTTGCAGTGTATGTGTTATATTGTTAACATAGAGCTACGGAGTAGGCTGTCTTGCTTATGAGTTGGTTCATATTATGTCGGATGAATGGGGACACTTGAGGATTTGAATGCAATGTTGTGAACATTATTAAAAAATTAGGTAATCGTGTTCAACACACAGAGTTTCATTGTAATATCAATATGTTAATCCGTTCACAATCCAGAAGCACTATAACTGACGCGTTTCGAACGAGCAAGACAGAATTACTCTGCAAGAAAAAAATAAAGGCGCTATAAATTAATAATGTTCTACAATGGTGATCATTTCCCTTGTAACGTGTAACACAATAAAACGTGCTTCAACTTATTTCTGTTGCATCAGAGCACTTTCGATACTGGAATAGAATTCGATGAATGGAGAACTCAAGCCCATTAAAAATGTTCGATTGAGGGCGAGACGAACGACATAACCAGGCAGTCCGACGTCTCATTCAGCTCTCGATAGCCAGGCGTGCAGAAGACTTCAGGGGGTTGAGCTCACAGCTTCTGATACACGGGCCTCACGGTCAACTGTGACGTCATTGCCGATAGACCGTCGCAGATTGCCGCAAAAGCCTGCAGTTCTTTCGTGAAAGTGTAAAAAAATCACGAGACTTAGTTCTCGACTATCAATGCCACTTACAATGAAACTGTGTCGCTCTTTTATCGTTTAAAAAGACACAATGCCTCTCCTGAATGCTGTTGTGCAAAATGCATGTTACGCTGGTTGCAATGCTCTGTGATTTCCTTCTATTGTGTTTGAGATCATTTGCAGAATTTTACCGTTTGTTAACAAAAACGTTGGGAGTGAAACCGCCATACGCCACAGCCTGTAAATTATTCTACGTGATGGAGATAGTTTTAGTAAAACTTATCAGATAGGATGGAGTAATTATTCTGGTGACCATAAGCATAATTACTTCGACAAAAATATAATTGACTGAGACATAAATGACTCACCAAAGATAGTATCGATGTTGTCGTCAGGATCAGTTTAATTGTAGACCCTCATGTAACCAAGATTTAACCAAAAAAGCAAAAAGAAAGATTTCATAAATCTGACACGTTCCTCTGTCTGTGTGATCAGAACTGTCAAATATGTACCAGCATACTGCCGTTAACGAGATGAAATGTTTATAAGTAAAATATAGGCTTAGTATTATGCACTTTCAGTGTTAACAACGCAATTACACGTATTGAGAAGAGAAAATTGGGAATGAGAGGAAAATGTAAATGTTTGTTAACCTGATACAAAATTTATTTCAAGCTACTTTACAGTTGACAATTTTCCCTTTTTGCTGTTATTACCGTTACCGCTAATTATTGAGAAACATATTACACGGTACTTTTACCACCCACTGAAGAATTCTGTCGTCTATGTGATCTACCTAAGAAAACTCCCTTCGGAAAAAGTTTTTTTTTTAATTTCATCAGCATCTAGAATTAAAAAGTAAATTTCCCTGGGAAGGGCATCTAATGAAGCTGTGTTGAAGTTCTCGGGAGACCAAGCTATTACCAACTGAATAAGCAGAAATAACAACATTAATAACCTCATTACCCTGCATTGTTTTCTAATGCTGATAATATATAATCACTCTCTAAATATGTTTCACATGTGTTGTGTCTCAGATTCTTAAGAACACCATTTGCACAGTGCCCTGACAAGTATGTGTAAGAAAAGGCAAATATTTCTGGACTCAATTTGATCCTCTCTGAAATCGATTATACTGTCAAAGTTTGGTGGTGGGGCCGTGAGTCGTGCTTGGGTAACTCAGTTGGTAGAGCACTTGCCAGCTAAAGGTAAAGGTCCCGAGTTCGAATCTCGCCCCGGCACACAGTTTTAATCTGCAAGGAAGTTTCAATATTAAAAATGTTCCACCATGCACAAATTAATTTTGATGAATTTAGCAGCGCTCTCGAAACTTTCAGTAAGATGATGTTCCCCCAAGACTACCAAACCTTGAACATTCCTCTCACTGAAAATATCAAGTACAACTTTGAAATTTTCTCACTCCAGGTTGTTTTTATGCAGATACTTTAATTTTTTTGGTAAAAGTGCAGAGAATTTCGCCATAAGGAGTTCTTTGCTTTGTGAAACAGTTTCAAACTGTGGGCACTTTATTATCTGATCTGGATCTTCTTTATCGATCTAATGGTATGTGACACATTTTAATATGTGAACGAAATGTTAAACTAAAAAAGGGGTTGTGTGTCATTACAAAGAAGATTGTAAACAATTGACAGTTGAGAAGGGGAAGCAAAGAATGACGTGGCCCATGTGTTAATTGAACTTTTGTCACTAACATCACAGACTAATCAGTGAACAACTAGGACTGATTCACAAATAAATAGAAGCTTGTGTTTTGAATACAACAGTTATTTTCCCCCTAGCTGCTCAACTGCTGAATGTGTTTGAAAATGCAGACAAATCCTATGCTGTATATTAGGATGGGGTAGCGCAAGACAATTTGCGCTCCTTATAAACTCGTAAGTGTGTGGTGATATTGAAAATAAAATTCTACAAGACATAATGCAATCTGGCGAGAATCTGTAACCCTTCTTTTGGACACCCATTCATTTCACTTGCTAACAAAAAATTTAATATTCCTACTTTCAGTTTTATCAAAAAAATTTAACTTTTTTTTCAAATAATTGGTTATGAATAGTAAGTAGTCCGTTTCTGAAGTATCTTTGTTCTCTCATGGCTTTCCAAGTTATCTATAACGTCTATTAAGTCATTTAATCCTACTTTGCATGACCTATATTTTCTGCATATTTACATAACCTGGGTCCAATGGACCCATAATGTATAAATCGAGAATTTAAATAGAAAAAGTATTCTGTGGACATTAACACGCAGAAATATTTTGTTTTAAAGCTTATCAGTATAATAGAAGACAGCTGCGATTATTTTTAACACTTATACTGAAAAATAAGCCACCAGTATTATCACAGACTGTTCTCGGATCAGTGGCTACAGTATTCACGAAGAACAAATCAATAAGGAAACAAGGATAATAATTTTTACAGTTGTTTCGCACCACACTGCTATGGTCTTGCCACACGTTTTGTGCATTTACAGAACACTGTCCTTTGGAGCAGGACACAATAAACAGCGACTCTTCTGATGACTGACAGTGCTGCTATTGTTACTACTGCTGTTTTGTGTAATAAACTTCTTCATATCCAGGTATATGGATTTCTGTTGAAGGGGGTTAGACGACCTTCTGTTCATAAACAGTTGGATCAACTCCACTGAAAGGTCCTTGATGAAAAGTCTCCTCCTGCGTAAAGTCGCTTTGTGATACATGGAATGTTGTGTTTTGTAATGAATAAAGGCATTTCGAGTGTGTACATCCCTTATGTTGCACCACAGAGCCATTGGCAACCGTTTAGTTCCTCTTTGCATGTATAATCCATAATATTCACACCATCCTTCGTTCGGTTGTAAGATTTCACAATCTCAGGGGTCAGGTTAGGATACTGTTCATCTATAGATTTATCATGATGCCAGGTACATAGGACTACACACTTGTTTTTCTTTCGTTATAATCGAACCATCGTCATTTATTTTGTAAATGCAAATAGACTTGTATTTTCTGCTCTACTCAAAGTAGGCTTAATCTCTTTTGGAATTTCTGTTTTATTCATCCTCATTGTTCCCACAACAATAAGGTTTTCTCACAACAGATTTTCTGCCAATTTCATACTTGTAAAATAATTATCTAGAGTGACATTTCTGGCTTTACCAGCAATATTGCCTGCGAGCATCTTCACTGTGGTAAGTCTCACATTTTTCTGGGGTGACTAACCTTGTTCTCTTGCTGTGTACACAGTCCTGTCAATGGCATAACCGGCTTAGCTTCACACATCCAGAATATTTTCATTCCATACTTTCCAGGCTTGTTTGGCATATACTGCACAAATTCACAATGGCTCCTAAATGTAACTAGATGTTCATCCACAGCGACATTACTTTTAGGTATCATTATTTTCTTGCACTGTCTGGTAAATATTTTCCATACATAGTATATAGCAGCAAGCTTATCGGTTTGTAACCTAGCCTCTTTCTTCTTTTGTCATCAAATCTAATGAATCTTCTTATTGCCTCAAACCGATTCACAGACATTGTAGCACTGTATAACGGACTGGAAAATTTTCATGAAAAAATTCCCTAATTGGAACATCCCAAACCTTATCTGCGCCATTATGAAGTAAAATTACCCAGAAGGCGAACATTTCGTCTGTAGCTTCATCATTCCAGTTTATTTTTTTGGTATACAAAGTCTTCTTGCTTCTAGGTTTGTGCGTCTCACGATTTCATCCGCAATAGTTAGAGGAGTAAATAAATCCTAAGCATCTTTGGGAGTGTAAGCGATTACGCCCCTTACTGGTCTTGGAATATTTATTCACCAAATTATGTGCAGGCATTTTATTTAGCACTGGGGGCACTAAACCCACTGCATACCATTTGGGGCAATATATATGGTAGTATTTTCACTGCTTATTTGTCCTGAGGCATTATTACCTACGTCATCGTCATCATCATTACGATCATCTTCGTCACTAACATCATCATCACCACCACCACTACGTTGTCCTTCACTCAGAGAGCTGCATGCCGTTGCCTAAGGAACAATTTCACGGTTTTATTCTGAAAGGAAATCATCATCTTCAGCACCCCACTGACTAACAGCTGATTCAAAATTTGGGCTTGATAAGCGTATGCTATCTCCTTTCCTGCTCCTATTTATAGATGTAGATTCTGATATTATATCTGAAAAAATGTGAAGAAATAACCTCTCTTCTTCTGTAGACTGTAGGACTGTAACTCATTTTATTGTTTAGTGTTACAAATGACACTTACCTTTCTTCCGAGTTCCTATCGAATATCAAACACACCACTGCTGTGCAGCAGACTCCCACAACATTATACTCGTAATAATCCACTACAGTATTTCGCTCTATTACACCACACAGGAGTACACCATCTGTTGCGAGCTGTAACAATATATTTCCTGCAATGAAAACAATGTGTAGGTGTACTAATAATGTATTCTCTGTATTTCAACAAAACGTAATCGATTACAGCCCAGTCTAATTCGATAACGCTGCAACATAAACCATAGCTGTATGTATATAACAGGTTATATAAGTATGTGGTATAAAAATGACAATGTACGTAACACTTAAAACTGATGACACGGATTTCTAATGGTACATTTAATGTGTTGCTGAATACTGCAAGAGAGCATACCCGATGAGTTGGGCCACAATTTTAAGTCTTTGATATTGTAATTAAAAGTTACTACTGTCTGCAGGTCTGTTGGACTCAGGGTATGCATACCAGGTTCAAATGGTTTATTGTTAATGGGAACTTCTTTGTACCAGGTTTTGTGGTTACACATTTACCAAGATGTAACTGCATACTTGGGCCAGTATTCACCACAACAGAACATGAAAGTGTAAGAGTAACTGTCGTTTCTATTAGAGCAAAACTAATGACACTATCCTACTTTACAGTATGCCACTCTTTTGGCAGCTTGCTCCCCTCCAAGCACTAAAGAAAAAAAAAAGATTTAAGGGTACTAAATGTCTTTCCTGTTCATATTGGGCATAAGTTGTTACATTGGCTGCAATAGCTAGTTCTTAGTGTCTGTTTTTCCAGGCTCTTCCAATGAAAAAGGAGGTGACGAAAGGTACTCCAGAGAGTTAGGTAGAATCCATGGTACAGTTGCTGGTCTAAGGCGAGGTTTCAGAGGAGGCACAGAATATTTCTTTCCTGTGGATGTGTAGAAATATTCACCACGTCTCTTAATGAGGTCATCAGCGAAATGGAGTTTGCAGACCTTGAAATTTTACAAAAACATTTTATTAGCTACAAGTGATAATGCCCAAGGGCAAGGTTGCCACTAACGCACAGATGCTATTAGTGTCGGTTACTTCCAGAACAAATAGTTCAATACTGACTCAACATTTTGAGTTATAAAGCTGCATAAGTAAATCACAGTCCGCTAGTGATTCGGTACTTTACACAGTGAAATAGCTCTGCTTCAGATTGGCATCAGGTCAACTGAAATCACGTTGTTCCTGAACAACTGAACATCATGCTAACACGAACACACGACAAGTTGTTCTTGCTCTCTGTATTAAAGCCCTCATACCATGACACAATCTAAGTGACTTGTAAAGACGCTGACCTTACCTTTGAATTCTGGGTAACATGGAAATTTTCATGATGTATTGCAGTCAACTATACAGTTCTGCTGGAGTTCTGACATTTTAGGAGAAAAAAACACCGCTACTCGTGGCTCATTTCCATGATTTCGTCTGCAACGAGGTACACAACATTTCTACACCATTTCGAATCATTGCACTTAACTGTCGCATATATCAAGAGTGTAAATAAAACAAAGTAAGAAATGCATGCAACTATGAAAACTTCAATTGGTTAAGACATGTTCCTGCAAAACGCAAGAAAACGAAATGAAATCAGCCACGGCTGGTCCTGCCATCGAGCGTTACACCACGTAACTACACCCTGTTGCAAGTCGGCGCAACAAGATGGCAGCACGGTAAGTAGCCTCATGTTTGTCCTGAACGATCGTTACTCGACGTGCAGTTTTTAGCGTATAGCTTGCCACCTGGAAACAAAGCCTCACAGCATGCGTTGTGATGTCACAACAGGAGTCAAACAATATCTGCACTTTGGGATGCCCTGCAACATGGATTGTCCATTTAAGTGAATGTATCATTAGTTCCTGCGTCTTGCATAAACGTAAATTATCATTTAAAACAACGTAAAATAAATATGGTCATAATTTCCTTCACTGATTCCTATTATCACTGCAAATCTCATATTATTTCGACTGTTTTTAAGTGCAGCTTTGTAATTTTAACATAGGCTCGTAGATTGACAAAACATAAATCGTAATTTGCACCATTTTGTGCTACAATTAGCGGTCCACGTATTCGCATTTTTATGTGAAAACGTATATGTTTCATCAGAATAAAACATTAACATCTCTTAATGGGAAACGTGTGCAGATGTGAATCACTAATTGCAAAATATAGAGGCAGCATACCATGTTCATTTTCTATTAATGGAAAATTACCGAATTAACTGAAACCTAGCCACCAAAATTTTCTTTCATACAAATAAACATCTAAAGAGCAGCACACAAATCAATGCAAATATTTTGGAATCTATTGATTCATGTAATGTCATGAATGAGTAAGAAAACACACATTCATGACCCTAAAAAATAATAGAGATATTCTGTTACACACATCAGGCAGAAAGAAAAGCACACACACAGAAAGCGAGGGGTCGGAAGAAATGGAATAATTATTTAAAAATACAAAAGTGACTTTTTATTTCACCTCATAATGCGATTTCCAATACACTCTCCTACATATCAATAAAAAAATTCAAGTATGCTCTAATGATGTTTTACTTCTTTTAAAAAACTTTTAAATTTTTCTTCATAGCTGCATAATTTCTTCTCTTAATATGATTATTTAATATGATATTTACACAACAGAGCAGTATAGAACACCTGATAGATTCAAGACTATGTTCATTTTTTACTTTGAAATCCACCAAACAAATCACTGGGAATATTATAGGATGCTACCTTCAGAAGCACACATCTTTGATTTCCCTATTGGAGAAACAAAATTTGATGTTCTTTTACATTTTTTGAAAAGTTAAATAAACATATGTTACACATGATACATCTTCTTTGGGATATGCCAAGCCTCCTCGATCCTTTGCCGTTATCAAATGATCATCTTGCTTTACATCATCTGAAATAAGAAATACTCACAGTGCAATACTCACAGTGAGGTTTTTTTTTCAGCACTTGGTGTGAGCAGTATCCTGATATGTAGTGAAATAACAGCCATTTGTCCTCCACTATCCCTTCAACATCATTCTCATCTACCACCAAACTTAATAAATCTGGTACTGGGATATCATTTAACTCCTGGATTTCGAAAGTTGTTTCAAAACTATATGACACGTAAATAACCACATCTCCAACTACTATAGACTGTGCTTTCAGCACTAGGTTTTTGCTCAGTTTCAAAAGCCTGTCTAAGAGAAATAAGGTATTTTCCCCCACTTAATTCCAAACAGTCTGTCTATACTCTTCCAAGGAGCCAATAGGACCTCTTTTTGTCAGACAGCCAGTAACTACTGAAATCAGTCAAAGCAGCTGTTGCATGTCTTAAAGCAAAGCGTGTTTCTTTAGAAAGTTTCCTGTTATTATTCAAGCCATGCCATAAACCTAACCAAGACACAAAGCTCTTTAAAAAATCAAATATGTGATAGGAATTAGAAGTTGCAGTTTCCTGAAAAACATTTCTTAGCCTCTGACCCTTAAGTAATGTTTTCGCATTCACAGTACACCACTGAAGTTTTATTATTCTTATAAATGTTACAGCACTTTAAAAAATTTTGAATAACTTTCTTCGAGCCTAGTCTCTGAAAAGCAACAACTGTCATATCATTAAAAAGCACTTGTTTAGCATCTTGCCTTTCAATTGAATTTGGAAACAGGGATTTTAAAGCTAGATAGTTTCTCTACTGTAATAAATCATCCTTTTCAACCTCCCTCCATGCTCCTACTGAAATCAGGAAAACACAGAATCTGCTCCTTTTCATTGAACCAGTTGTTACAAATACACTTTAAAAGATGAACGGTATCCCCAAAATAGTACAGTGGGCGATCTGCAGAAGACCTTGCAGGTTGACAGCACTTTACCTTTACTTCTGGCAGAGTTCTAAAGTTAGATATTGCTTTTCTATAAATTGAATTATAGTCTCCCACTAACCCAACTACCTCACATCAAGCTGCTTCCAATTCAAGAATTACTTCTTTTATGTATAAGAAAACTACATAAGCCTCAATTGTTTTAAATGGGAGAATTTATACCACATCCTTGTAAGGTGAATGTAATCTTTGTATCCTAAAAACATAAACACTGGTTGCACACAAAAAGTTGTCACTGTTGAATGCATCACCTGCAATATTCCCACCTTCGTTGTCAAGTTTTTGATGAAAGTAATAAATACTCCATGCAAAAATAGAATTGTAACTTAAATATACTTTGTTAGTGATATACGACGCCGCTTTTTCATTTTCTGTTAAAATATTTTATTATACAGTAGATAATCGACGGTCGCAATTTGCACACGATATCTACAATGTATTTACCATAAATGAGGTCCTCTGATTTAAGTTAAATTAGTGGTTTTTGTTGCTAATTTCAATAGGTACTGTCTAACTTTTTTTTTTGTACAATGTTATTTTTTGTTTTATCACGATTTTTCTTTATATCGCTACGCTACGTTTAGCCTAGACATTTACTGAAGAATACAGCAATTATAGCGTCGCAGATGTGTTTGACGTCAGCATACGCCTTTCAGATGGCGATGAGTTTCCGTCGCTGCTTATGGTGCAATTGCTCGCCGACACTCAGGAGCATGTGTGAAAGTAGTGGAAACATCGCGTTACCTCGATATGTGTAGCTCAAGTTATGAGAAAGAATGGTTAGTAATGATTGTAAACATGCGCTGTTAAGTTTTAGCTACAATTATTCACATTACTTCAAATCCAACTGTCGGCGCTCATATTTTACATTTCCGTCAACGGAGGCCGTCAGGGTATGAAACTGAACAATAACTTTAACTGTCAGGGCGGGTATTGTCTTAGGGTTAAGAGACTAGACAGGAATTTGCAGAATTATTTACGTCTCGTTGTGCAGAAACAGAGTCCTAGCAGGATTCCAGTCAGTTGTTGTGGCAAAAGCCGACGGTGGTTATCATCGTAATCTTGCATTTTTGTTGAAATTTGACGCGACAGAAATACGGTGAACGTCCGAAATTCCGTCTCCGATCGTAACAAAATTTTCGACCTAGAGCTGTTTTGGGGGCACTTTTTCTTGTTACATGTCATCTTAGTTGTTGCTTTACCAGATCCTTACGGACTGAAAACTAGTGAGCTGGTCTGAAATATAGTGACGATCACTTCGGACCTCCGATATCGGTTACGAAACATCTGTGGGTCCCGTCATAGCACGATACTCAACTGTGTGGGACCCACACCACACAGAACCGACAGCGGCTAATGAACGTCTACAGAGAAGGGCAGCAGAAATCGTGAAAGGTCTGTTTGACCCACAGGAGAGTGTCGCACAATTGCTGAAACAACTCAGTGATGAGAGACGCAAGCTGTCCCACGACAGGCCGCTTACGAAATGTCGCAGGCGACTGCTAAGCGAGGAGTCCAGAGGCGCTCTCCAGCCACTACTCGTCGCTGCCGTAAGGAGGCTGAAGGCAGAGTCAGGCCGGCCACAGCACGGAGACGTCTCAGCACTCGCCCTTAACGCACTGTGTTCGCGAACGGAAATGGAAAAAGTTTCGAAACATGTTACCGTGCAAAGTACTCTCTGCCATGCACTTCACAGTGGCTTGCAGTGTACGTACGGGGATGTAGATGTAGACGTGATGGTGAATATTTGGAGCTCGTAAATACGTCGCGATATAGATACTTCCAAAACAGCAACATGTGAACTAGTGTGTGCAGCTCCACATAAAGACAGATTTAATTGATAGATTTGTCCGTGGGTTCTCATGCTGATTCTTGGATCGTTGAAGCGTTTCTGATGTGTTAGCGGTGCTCGGGAACTAAATACTAATGACCGGGAATCTTGTCGATGATCCTAACGATAAAGTAGCCTTAGAAACCGTCTTACTAATATTGCGGTAGGTGAAATAAAACAGATTTAGTTGGGATCCTACCGGGATCCTAACATTTCAAGATTCTTATTATGCTTAGCATTCAAACTACCAAACCGTCACATTATTATGCACTGTTTACAGCTCAAACGTTTGAGCTCGCGACCGGTGGAGGAGAAAACTACTGGGGCAACTCTTACGAGACCAGAGGTAAGAAAGTCGACTACAAATCAGTTACGAGAAGTGTGGGGAGGACGCACTGGACTTCGATACGTGAATCACACGTAGGGGCACTGTGCACCCCCCTCTACGTATTGTGGCAGACGATATTTCAAACATTCATTCCCCTGTCTGCTGTGATAGAGTTACGCTTTGCATCCCTGTGTGTGGATGTGTGACTAAAGTGGCAAACCATATACTGAACAAGAGCTTTTGTAGGCCTCTTGTGGTAGTGTTATTGTTGGAAGCTTTACGACACTGTTTGCGGACGATACGGCGGTCTATAAGAGAGTGGCGACGCCAGAAGACAATATCGATTTGCTTAATGACCTGCAGAGGACTGATGAATGCTGCAGCCTCTGTGAGTTGACCCAGAACGTCAATGAATGTAACATATTGTGCATAGATAGGAAAAGAAATCCACTGCTGCCCAACTGCACTACTGATTAAATGGTTCAAATGGCTCTGAGCACTACGGGACTTAACTGCTGTGGTCATCAGTCCCCTAGAACTTAGAACTACTTAAACCTAACTAACCTAAGGACATCACACACATCCATGACCGAGGCAGGATTCGAACCTGCGACCGTAGCGGTCGCGCGGTTCCAAACTGTAGCGCCTAGAACCGCTCGGCCACTGCAACCGGCTACTATTGATTACAAATTGATGGAAGCAGTATCTACCTTAAAATATGTGGAATGACCATGTAAACCAAGGACTAGTCTCATAACGAGAAGGATTAGGAAATGCAACACATCCACGAAACACGTGACTTACAAGATGCTTGTAACGATTGATCCTTGGGTACTGTTCAACAATCTGGGACGCTTACCGGGTAGGGCTGGTAGGAGAGACAGAGGAGATCCAACGAAGACCGGCGCGTTTCGTCTCGTTATCGTTTGGTCGGCGCGAGAACGTCGCAGGGGTGCCCAACAAACTCCAGCGGCACACGCTACAAGAGAGGCGCTGGGTACCATGGAGAGTTTTGCTGCTGAAATTTCGAGAAGGGATGATTCGGACGGCTCGTTACTTCCTCCCTCAAACATTTCGCGAAATGACCACAACGAAAAAATTGGAGAAATTAGAGCTAACGCTACCGACAATCATTTTTAACATTCGCCATTCGTGACAGGTATGGGGAGGGTTGGGATCAGTTGGCTACACGCTCCCATGCTTCAGTGTCACACTTGGGCCGTTCCTCTAAATGCATTATTTTTTCCTCTCTTTCAATTTGAAATCCTTAGGTCTTGTAATTATAAAACTTATCATCATTTTCTATGAATAATGCATGACTTCTTGTTTCTAATTACATATTGGACGCGAAATTCCTGTTTCCATTTCAAATACAAATTCCTAACTATCGATGTTTTATGAAAGACTATTCATAAAAGTTGATTGATGTAAGAAAACATAACAACTTAATTTTTAACGCAAAAATGAAGTACCAAATACTCTTTATTTGGACTATTTCCATCGTAATATACCCCAGAGGTAGACAAGTACCGTAGAAACATGAAAAACTATCATTTTCACAGCATCGAGCACATCATACAAATTCTGCATTTTTACAGGAGAACTGACCTGGAGCCAACCTGCGGGATTTGGCCTGAGAACTAACCAGAAAAAAATGTTTCAAATGGCTCTGAGCACTATGGGACTTAACTTCTGAGGTCTTCAGTCCCCTAGACCTTAGAACTACTTAAACCTAACTAACCTAAGGACATCACAAACATCCACGCCGGAGGCAAGATTCGAACCTGCGACCGTAGTGGTCGCGCGGTTCCAGACTGTAGCGCCTAGAACCGCTCGGCCACTCCGACTGGCCTCTATGGAACAGGAAGCAGCCTCAGCCATTTTCGTACTGCTCATTACCAACGCGACAATCAGAGCACAACACTGCAGAATCTGTAACTGCACACGATTTTTGAAATGAAAACTACGTTGCTAAAGGGTGATTAAGAAAATCGTTGATGGCTGTTACTACATTTGAATATCTTAAAGTTTCATTTAACGTAACTTAGCAGTAATACATATCTTATGTATTTTATGTTCCTAATGCAGAAATAGTACCTACGCTACTGGCCATTAAAATTGCTACACCACGAAGATGACGTGCTACAGAGGCGAAATATAACCGACAGGAAGAAGATGCTGTGATATGCAAGTGATCAGCTTTTCAGAGCATTCACACAAGGTTGGCGCAGGTGGCGACAACTACAACGTGCTGACATGAGGAAAGTTTGCAACCGATTTCTCATAAACAAACAGCAGTTGACCGGCGTTGCCTGGTGAAACGATGTTGTGATGGCTCGTGTAAGAAGGAGAAATGCGTACCATCACGTTTCCGACTTTGATAACGGTCGGATTGTAGCCTATCGCGATTGCGGTTTATCGTATCGCGACATTGCTGCTCGCGTCGGTCGAGATCCAATGACTGTTAGCAGAATATGGAATCGGTGGGTTGAGGAGGGTAATACGGAACGCCGTGCTGGATCCCAACGGCCTCGTATCACTAGCGGTCGAGATAACAGGCATTTTATTCTCACGGCTGTAACGGATCGTGCAGCCACGTCTCGATCCATGAGTCAACGGATGAAGACGTTTGCAAGACAACCACCTGCACGAACAGCTCGACGACGTTTGCAGCAGCACGGACTATCAGCTCGGAGACCATGGCTGCGGTTACCCTTGACGCTGCATCAGAGACAGGAGCGCCTGCGATGGTGTACTCAACGACGAAACTGGGTGCACGAATGGCAAAACTTCATTTTTCCGGATGAATCCAGGTTCTGTTTACAGCATCATGATGGTCGCGTCCGTGTTTGGCGACATCGCGGTGAACGCACATTGGAAGCGTGTATTCGTCATCGCCATACTGGCGTATCACCTCGTGTGATGGTATGGGGTGCCATTGGTTACACGTCTCGGTCACCTCTTGTTCGCATTGACGGCACTTTGAACAGTGGACGTTACAGTTCAGATGTGTTACGACCCGTGGCTCTACCTATCATTCGATCCCTACGAAACCCTACATTTCAGGTGGATAATGCACGATATAAGATGCAGATATAAGCTCAGCCGAAATTTTTGTGAAGAACCTAATGGTATTCCGAAAGGATAGGCTAAATATGGTTGGCAGTGGTGTGGTGTGTTTCTTTCTGTTAGAAGTAGGTTAACATGTCGTGAAATTGAAGTAGATAGTTCCTGTGAGTTAGTGTGGGCAGAGGTCATTGTTGGCAACTGGAATAAAATAATAATTGGATCCTTTTACTGACCTCCCAGTTCAGATGATACAATTGCTCAAAGATTCGAAGAAAACTTGAGTTTGATTTCAAACACATACCCTGACTCATATGATAATAGTTGGCGAAAATACATGTTTAATTCCGGATGTTCGCAAAAAATGTCTTCCGAAATTGTGGTAAACGCATTCCCTGAAAATTATTTCGAGCAATTAGTTGATGAGCCCACGTGAATAGTAAACGGTTGTGAAAACACACTTGACCTCTTAGCAACAATTAATCCTGAGTTAATAACGAGCATCAAAACCGATACAGCGATTAGTGAACACAAGGTTTTCGTAGGGAGACTGAATATTGTAATCCCCAAATACTCCAAAAATAAGTGAAAATATACCTATTCAAAAAAGCAGATAAAAATTCACTGACGCCTTCCTGAGAGCCAATCTCCAATCATTCCTATTTAATAATATAAGAAATAGTATCGTGAGCAATTGAGAGATTTATACCAAATAAATTAACAAACGACGGAGCTGAATCTCCTTGGTACACAAAACGGGTTAGAACACTGTTGAAGAAACAACGAAACAAACATGCCAAATTTAAACAGACGCAAAATCCCCAATATTGGCGATCTTTCACAGAAGCTCGAAATTTTGTGCCGACTTCAATGCAAAATGCTTATAACCTTTTCCACAGCGAAACTTTGTCTGGAAACCTGGCAGGAAATCCAAAGAGATTCTGGTAGTATGTGGAGTATGTTAGCGGCAAGAAACAATCAATACCTTCTTTGTGCGATAGCAGTGCAGATACTTTCGAGGACATTCACGAAAAACATTCCACAATTCGAATTAAGAACAGCTGCTAAGATGACTTACGTAGAAGTAAATATCCTCGGAGTAGTGAAGTAACTTAAAGTAGTTAATAAAAACAAGTCTTCTGGTCCAGACTGTATAGCAATTAGGTTCCTTTCGGAGTATGTTGATGCATACTCTACACTCATATTCAACCGTTCACTCGACGGAAGGCCCGTTCCCAAACAGTGGAAAGTTGCACAGGTCAAAAAGGTAGTAGGAGTAATCCACTAAATTACAGGCCCATATCGTTAACGCCGATATGCAGCTGGATTTTAGAACATAAGTTGTGTTCAAAAGTTATGAATTACTTCGAAGAAAACTGTCCAGTGACACACAGTCAACATTAGAAAACATCGTACCTGTGAAACACAACTAGCTCCTTATTCACATGAAGTGTTGAGTGCTACTGACAAGGGATTCCAGATCGATTATGTATTTCTGGATTTCCGGAAGGCTTTTGACACTGTACCACGCAAGTGCGGCTCGTAGTGAAATTGCATGATTATGGAATATCGTCTCAGTTATGTGACTGGATTTGTGATTTCCTGCAAGAGAGTTCGCAGTTCATAGTATCTGACGGAAAGTCATCAGTAAAACAGAAGTGATTTCTGGCATTCCCCAAGGTAGTGCTATAGGCCCTTTGCTATTGCTTATCTATATAAGTGATTTGGGAGACAATCTGAGCAATCGTCTTAGGTTGCTCGTAGATGACTTTGTCGTTTATCGACTAATAAAGTCATCAGAAGATCAAAACAAATTGCAGAACGATTAAAAAGATATCTGAATAGTACGAAAATTGCCAGTTGACCCTAAATAACGAAACGTGTGAGGTCATGCACATGAGGGTTACAAGAAATCCGTAAAACTTATACGACAAATCAGTCCAATATAAAGGCCATAAATTCAACAAAATACCTAGGAATTACAATTACGAACAACTTAAATTAGGACGGAACACATAGAAAATGTTGTGTGGAAGGTTAAGCAAAGACTGCGTTTTATTGACAGGACACTTGGAAAATGTAACAGACCTACGAAGGAGACTGCCTACACTACGCTTTTCCGTCCTCTTTTAGAATACTGCTGCATGGTGTGGGATCCTAACGATAAATGACTGACGGAGTACATCGAAAAAGTTCAAAAAAGGGCCGCACGTTTTGTATTGTCGCGAAATATAGGAGAGAGTGTCACATAAAATATACAGGAGTTGGGATGGACATCATTAAAAGAAGGGCGTTTTTTGTTGCGACGGAATCTTCTCACGAAATTCCAATCACCAACTTTCTCTTCCGAATGCAAAAACGTTTTGTTGACACCAACCTACATACGGAGAAACGATCATCACGATAATAAAAGGGAAACCAGAGCTCATACGGAAAGATATAAGTGTTCGTTCTTTCCGCGCGGAATGCGAGATAGGAATAATACAGAATTGTGAAGGTGGTTCGATGAACCATCCGCCAAGCATTTAAATGTGATTTGCAGAGTATCCATGTAGATTTAGATGTAGGAAGTAGCGGCGGCATAAGACAGTATCGATTTGCTGAATGAGCTGCAGAGTCACTCCCCTGCCCAAATGCAGGGTCCATGGGAGTAGTAGGGCAAAATTCGTACCACCCCACTCTCCACTGTTATCAAATTTATTCAAGATGGCGGTGATAACATCATCCAAGAAGGCGGCCTGTTGACTTGTGAACAGTGCATGATGTCATCCAATATGACAGCTGTGATGTCAGCTGATGACATGAATACCGTTATCCAAAAGGTGGCTTTTAGCGGGAAAGTGCCACGCCTCCCTGCCACACCACCCCAGTGGAAAGTTTGAATTTTGGCGGGAAATTGAGTAATGTGCCTCTATGTGTAACCCGATCCACCTTTTCCGACTTTTTTGCATCATGGTGCATCATCCTCTTGGAAAATGGGCGGTAATTTCGAATTTTGCCCTAAAACTGCAGCTGGGGGGGGGGGGGACGTGTTAGTATGGTGTTGGCACCACTAGAGACTGCTTGTGATGTCATTCAATTTGTATAAATTTCAAACGTCCTGACAGCTTAAAACTGTGATCCAAACTGAGACTAAATCAGGCACTCAATCTGGCACACAGTTTTAATCTGCCAGGAAGTTTCATATCAGCACACACTCTCATTCTGTTTTAAATTTGTTCTAATTTGTCTAAATCTGTTGAAATTTGTTTAAATTTATTATCTACCTACAGCTTTAATGGCTTAGTGTAGTGTTACCACCACAAGAGGCAGAGATTTCAGTGCTTGCTGAGCTGTTAGTGTTGAAGGAGCATTAGTTCAATTATCGAGATAGTTTTAATAGCTGTATTACATGCACTGATTCAGCTGAGCCGTGCGTCCACAGCTCAGTGCATGAAGAATGGAAGCGAGCATTAATGCTTGAACATATGAAGAGGAAGAAGAATACGGTTCTGCAAATAAATGCTTTGCATAACACAATGCATGGAAACATCGGTTTCTGCTGAATTTGTCTGTCATTTCTAAAAACTACGTATAAGCTGCCACGACACAAGAGACAACTGTCTCTGTTCCACCAGACCAAAGAACTGAGCTGGTTGGCGAGTTCACCTCCAGAGGACACCGTGATAGGTCACATAATAGTGCAGTTTGGTCCATAGGATCACGGCATCATGATGACATCACACATTTTCCTCAGCTGCACCTGTGCCACACCCTCCTCATTCCTCTGGAGGTCTGGAGAGAAAAATTGGCGGGATAAGGAATCAGTTGTGATCTGCTGGTGAGAGGAAGGGGCGTACTTTATTGATTTTTGGAAAAATTTATTTAGGGACGGATTTCACCTAGCTTATTTATTACGCCGATGCAAAACACTAACCCTAACATCCTTGGGGTCAAAATATACAGTTTACAGAACAGGAAACTACTCGTAAATAATGCAGTACTCTAATCTGCAGAGACGCAAAGCTCGTAAACAACCGTAATAATCCAGCACACAGCATACAGACATGCAAACAGCTCGTAGATCAACGAAATAATGAATGTGTAATGCTATCCAACCACGCTCGCAATGCTTAAACACCATAAAACAATGCAGAGCACCAACGCTTAGTGCACGTAAAAAACGTAACGTATCAGGGACTCGAAACCTGATTCTACTGGATGGAAAGCATAAGTGCACCCCCCAACACATGGAAACTGTCCAGATGCGGGGGAAGAATGTTAAGTTATTGTACTTCATTTATTTTGGTCGGGAGACTGACTGAAATATCAATCCCCATTATGTAATTAATGACAATGATAGGTCCTAATTACAAAGCAATATGCATAGTGCTGCACAAGAATAGCTTAAAATCTCAATAAAGCCCAAAAAGTAAATATACCATACAACTTTTCTTATCCTGGTTGGAAAAAAAATTCGCAATACCACTCGTATCTGACTCAGATATCGATCGTAACAAATTAATTAATTACAAAAATCGGTAATACACTCCTGGAAATTGAAGTAAGAACACTGTGAATTCATTGTCCCAGGAAGGGGAAACTTTATTGACACATTCCTGGGGTCAGATACATCACATGATCACACTGACAGAACCACAGGCACATAGACACAGGCAACAGAGCATGCACAATGTCGGCACTAGTACAGTGTATATCCACCTTTCGCAGCAATGCAGGCTGCTATTCTCCCATGGAGACGATCGTAGAGATGCTGGATGTAGTCCTGTGGAACGGCTTGCCATGCCATTTCCACCTGGCGCCTCAGTTGGACCAGCGTTCGTGCTGGACGTGCAGACCGCGTGAGACGACGCTTCATCCAGTCCCAAACATGCTCAATGGGGGACAGATCCGGAGATCTTGCTGGCCAGGGTAGTTGACTTACACCTTCTAGAGCACGTTGGGTGGCACGGGATTCATGCGGACGTGCATTGTCCTGTTGGAACCACACATTCCCTTGCCGGTCTAGGAATGGTAGAACGATGGGTTCGATGACGGTTTGGATGTACCGTGCACTATTCAGTGTCCCCTCGACGATCACCAGTGGTGTACGGCCAGTGTAGGAGATCGCTCCCCACACCATGATGCCGGGTGTTGGCCCTGTGTGCCTCGGTCGTATGCAGTCCTGATTGTGGCGCTCACCTGCACGGCGCCAAACACGCATACGACCATCATTGGCACCAAGGCAGAAGCGACTCTCATCGCTGAAGACGACACGTCTCCATTCGTCCCTCCATTCACGCCTGTCGCGACACCACTGGAGGCGGGCTGCACGATGTTGGGGCGTGAGCGGAAGACGGTCTAACGGTGTGCGGGACCGTAGCCCAGCCTCATGGAGACGGTTGCTAATGGTCCTCGCCGATACCCCAGGAGCAACAGTGTCCCTAATTTGCTGGGAAGTGGCGGTGCGGTCCCCTACGGCACTGCGTAGGATCCTACGGTCTTGGCGTGCATCCGTGCGTCGCTGCGGTCCGGTCCCAGGTCGACGGGCACGTGCACCTTCCGCCGACCACTGGCGACAACATCGATGTACTGTGGAGACCTCACGCCCCACGTGTTGAGCAATTCGGCGGTACGTCCACCCGGCCTCCCGCATGCCCACTATACGCCCTCGCTCAAAGTCCGTCAACTGCACATACGGTTCACGTCCACGTTGTCGCGGCATGCTACCAGTGTTAAAGACTGCGATGGAGCTCCGTATGCCACGGCAAACTGGCTGACACTGACGGCAGCGGTGCACAAATGCTGCACAGCTAGCGCCATTCGACGGCCAACACCGCGGTTCCTGGTGTGTCCGCTGTGCCGTGCGTGTGATCGTTGCTTGTACAGCCCTCTCGCAGTGTCCGGAGCAAGTATGGTGGGTCTGACACACCGGTGTCAATGTGTTCTTTTTTCCATTTCCAGGAGTGTAATTATACGGCTATGTGTGTAGCGCTATGTTAGGACGGCGAAAAAGCATACTACGCCGCAAAAGCTAACATACCATACAACTGGTGTTACCCTGCTGGGAAAAATATTTCGCAATACCACTCGAAACCAGTGACAGGAACACTCGAACTCTACCAAAAGAATGGTTCAAATGGCTCTGAGCACTATGGGACTTAACTTCTAAGGTTATCAGTCCCCTACAAATTAGAACTCCTCAAAACTAACTAACCTAAGGACATCACACACACCCATGCCCGAGGCAGGATTCGAACCTGCGATCGTAGCGGTCACGCGGTTCCAGACTGTAGCGCCTAGAACCGCTCGGCCACTACGGCCGGCCAAACTCTACCCTTCACCTACAAGTTATGGGTGAAAAGGCTGGGGTGTGAGCTACTGTCTTAATTATATTTGGTGCTAAACACGTTCAACTGACTAGATGCTGATGTTCGACTGAGAGGAATTTGAAAAAGCACCTAGCATATATCGCTGTTTGACATAAGAGTTCACTACAGACACCTACTAAAAACCACCCTAGAGCCCAGGTAGTCGAAGCCAAGACACGCTATCACAGCTGATGGAGAAAATGCTCCACAACTCTAATTACACTTCGAAATTGTCGCGAAACAAACCAGCACTCGTGCTCAACAGGTCATAATACATCATGTGTACTGGGGAAAATCGTCGTCCTAAAAGACTACATATGAGGCGGTAGTTGAACTTGCGATCTCCTCAATGTACAACCACGAACTGCCGAAAACCCGCCTGTGGGGTGGAACGACCGAGGAGGCTACTCCACCGGACATGTGCCATCCGCCTTGAGATGATGGTCCTTCGCCAGTACATAAGCAGGTCTACTTAACTAAACAATAGGAGATAAAACGGCAGCTTTCCCAAATGCATCTCGGTGTCGCAGCTGGCTGTTATTGTTTTGGGGCGCTGTTGCAGCGACAAGCTGTCACAGAGTACACAGGTCCGCAAAGCCTCCAACAGGCCTCTCTCTGTAGGATGGAAAGCACTGTTGTTTAATGTCGCGCATGACGCTCAAGCTGGGAACGAGGGGAGCCGCGGTCTCGTAGAGAACTCACCCACTGCTCTGCACTGGACTACATAAGATCAACTCGACTCCTATAATAGCTCAACAACTAAAAAAAGAAAAAAAACGTCATCGACAATAATAAACGTCCTCTTTCGACGAAAATAGACAAAGTCCATATTCATGTAGGTGCACGAGCAAAGTCGGTATAGTATTTTTTTTTTTTTTTTTTACATTCGACTGAGAAACTTATACCATCTGCGAACCTCTCGAAAACCGATGCCTCTGGTATAAGATTCCAAATCATCCATATAAATTACAAAGTCAACTAAGGTGTGTCTCATGCCTACAGAACCAGCAAACGTGTCCTCCACCCGCCTTTCACCTGCTAGGTGCGCTCAACACACACCTCAATCGATCTTCTCTCAATCAGATAAAGGCGGGAAATGTGAAGAAGCAGTCAATCGGACAGTTTACACAGGATGGAATAACTGTCCAGTGGAAACTCATGTCCTTATTGAATCTTCTCAAACTTCCACACGATCACAAAAGCTGTACAACACATACTAAGTATTAGTCCTCTATTTGACTATCTGGAGGACGACACGGTTAAGACAATTACATTCCCGCATCGCGACAGTCCTCTCCATTCGGAGGGCTCCTGCCGTCAGTGGCAGACGTGGGTCATTCCCACTGCAGGCCACAGCCACCGCCGCGCCGAGCACACACACACAGAATCATCCTACGACATCGGACACATATATGTTTCGTCACTGTACTTACAAACAAATATTACAATCCCGGCCTCAATTGGCTGACATTCGACAATGAGCAAAGTATCAGAAATACACCCCGTTGGCGGCTGTGGCTCTGGAAATTGAAATATCTGTACCATTATTATGACTTGACACACTCTTTGCTTTGCTATCACAGTATTCCACGTCAAATCCATACCTTCCTTACGACTGGACACAGTCATTTCCTTTGCACATGTCAGAGCACAAACATATACTTTATAAGCCTGGTGCCCAAGGGGAACTTATCACAATTCCCCTACTACTAGGTATAATCTTTCGTAAATAACTGATTGCTGGCAATAAGAAATAATACTGACCGCAAACCAATAATAGACGGACATGTCCCATAAATTTTTCTTGCGAGTGGTACAGCTGTCATAGAAAGAGAGGCACAATCGCCTTATAAACCGTCAGACGTTGTTATTAACATACTCTAGCTGCAAGAAACGTCATCAGCACCGCTAAAGCTGTGGATTAATATTTAAGCAGTAAATACAGGTGATAAAAGATTCGCTTCTTGGAGCAAAATCTTCCTACATCGTGCATTAAAACATAGCAACAAAAATGTGATAAACGCCAGCAGGGATGTGACATGAACGTCACACGAAGCATCGACCTACACCATTTACATACTGTATAAAGTTAAGGCCTATGACACATCCCTGTGGCACTCCAGAAATAACCGTTACATCTGCCTATTTCGTCCCGTTAAGAGCGACGTGTTGAGTTCTGTCCATAAGGCAGTCTTGTAGCCAGTGGCAAATGTATTGCGATACCTGCTAAGCTCGCATTTCTTAACTAAATGGCAGCGTGGGACGGTGTCAAATGCCTTCCTGCTGTCAACAAACACGGCTTGATCCTGAGCAACGATGCCTTGTTGAGGAACAGAGCGAACTGGATTTCGCAACCTCCTTGTTTGCAGAATCCGCGTGCATTTTTATAGAAGATATTTTCGTTACCCAAGAACGTCAAAACAATGCGCGCTGAACATGTCCCATAATTTTTCAACAGATTTCCATAAACGATATAAGTCTGTAATTATGTGCATCTGTCGAAGGCCCTTCCTGGAACTGGAATGACCTGCGCTTTCCTCCTGTCGCTAAATGCCTTTCGTTGCTCCAGCGATCTGCAAAGATAAACTGCTTGTAGAAAGGAGGAAGACCATATGCCAGACTGAGATTCATTGGAAGAATCCAACGGAAATGTAATCCATCACAAAGGTAGTAGCATACAACACAATCGTTCTACCAATACTTAAATACTGCTGATCAATATGGAATCGGTACCACATAGGGCTGATAGAGGAAACAGATTATCCAGAGAAGAGCAGCACGTTTCGTCACAGGATCGTTTAGTGAGCGCGAAAGCGTCTCGGGGATCCTCAACCAACTCCTGTAGCAGGTGCTGCAAGAGAGGCGTTCTGGGTCACGTCACGGTCTAGTGTTAATGTTCTGAGAGCGTACATTGCTAGAAGAGTCAATCAATACACTGCCGCCCCCTACGTGCATCTCGCCAAAAGACCACGAAGATGAAATGAGAGACATTCATCATAGAAACAGAAAACGACAAAACGCTAAGTTTCCTTGACTGCATAATATATAGACGCAACAACCAACACCAATTCTACATTTTCAGGAATGTGACCACAACCAGCACAGCCATTCACAAACGTTCTAATAAACCCATTGCGCACAAACTAGCCAGTTTCCAATATATTATGCACAGCCTGAACAAAACCCCACTCACTGAAAACAGCTATAACAATGAATTACAGATAAACAGACAAATCGCTGTACAGAGTGGATACTATACAAATACTATAAGTAAATTGAATCACAAAATTAAAACACGATCAAAAAGGACACCCAACACATAAAAGCAAAAGTCTTCTCACCAACTTACAAACAAACAGAACACACATATGAGCACAGATGAACAAGAAACACCCACAACAATAAACAACTGGTTCACTCTCACTTGCAACAACAAGGCAGCCCATAGAATAGGCAACATACTCAAAAACAAGGGTTAAAAATAGCCTACAGGACAGATAACTCAACATAGAGAAAGCCAGGAACAACCAACATAAGACAGACAATCATAACACATCTCGTATTTACCAACTAACATGTCAGCATTGCAGATCAATTTACATTCGACAGACAAGCAGAAACTTTAATACCAGATACACAGAACACAGAAGAGCGCTAAAAATGGCAGGTACTGAACACTTTATGGACAAGAAAAATAGCCTAACAGATATCAATACTGACTTGGAACTATGTTCTCTGCCCTCAAAGAATTGTTAGATAACACCAACGTACAGAACTCCCTCCCCCCCTCCATTACCCTTCACACACACACACACACACACACACACACACACACACACACACACAACCTTCCACATACAATTAAATAATTTCAGGCATAGCCATAGCAGTTTCCAAATAGTACTTTTTGCTAAACAACTTGTCTACATTAAGTTCTATATGGCTGCCGATGACAAACTGTGAAAGAAAACAAGTACTATAAAAACATAAAAAGGTATGAATACATAACGACGAGTTCTACAAAAATTTGTAATTGCGATTTCAAAAAATAATATTTACGTGTGTACATAGAGCAAAGAACATTCTTTATGTTTAACAGCCATAAAATAAAATCCCACTGATGTTGCAACTGTAGTGAAACATGTTTAGGTTGTGAAACAAAATAGTGTTTTGTTGAAGGCAGACCCTAGCGAAAAATATTTTGTATGTTCAGTTTCTTAATATTCACATTTTCTCCATGAATCGGCAAGCGATTACATCACTCCCGGTGGCGAGAATACATCACTGTCGTTCCAGATTCTAAAACGCACACGGTGACGTAAAATTGTACTTTGGAAAAGTGCCATATATTTCCGTTGATGGCTGCATTTCTCACGCGATTGTACACAATTTTGCCATTAAATCGTCCACTTACGCTACGTATTTACAAGCACCAACTTGACTGTCACATTTACATCCGTGGACTACACTGCAAACCACTGTGAAGTGCATGGCAGAGAGTACTTGGAAGAGCAACAAGTTTCGAATTTTTTTCCCCGTTCCGTTCGCGTACGGAGTGCGTGAAGGGCGACTGCTGAGACGTCTCCGTGCTGTGGCCGGCCTGACTCTGCCTTCAGCCTCCTTACGGCAGCGACGGGTAGTGGCTGGAGAGCGCCCCTGGACTCCTCGCTTCAGGGAAATGTAACGGACTTTGGGTCAAAAAATCGATTTTTGAAAAATATTATTTTCTTGATATATATGCAGTTTAATCTATGTTGTGTGTGAATTTTATCACGCTAGCAGCTTTAAAACTGCCTTTAAATTGTTAAACTGATTAATTCTACACTGGCAACCACTCCCACCTTTCCTGACATTTCAGAAACTACTTACTTCAGTGGAATTCTTATCAATGTGAAGGCTATTTTCTTTCGTTATTTTTGGTAGACATTTATATCTGTGGCTGACATCGAGATCTTTGCCTGAAAACATTCTTGCATGTGGCTTATATAAGTTTTGAAATACCAACACACATCAGTAGGTGGAAGATTGAATTCGCCAATCCTTGCGTGGAAGTCAAGATTTATGCATAACGGTGGTGGAAAAACTGTGTTTGGGTGACGGAGATTTAATGGAAATTGGTTTACCAACAGAAAAGAGGAAGCAGCTCGAAATGAAGAACGTAGCTTCAAGGACAGGAGATTTGTACAGGTGCGTGAAGGATGTTGATATGGATTCCACTGGATTCGGACTTACTGATTTAGAGCTTCCATGACAGGCTATAAGGTTTTCATGTTCGTGTGTTTGCTATAAAAATGCGAAGTGCATGATTGTTGTTGAAGAAAGAAGACTGGGAATAGCTTGTGACTTTAAATTAATTTGTAATTCGTGTGGCAATGATTTTCGATTTCCTCCTCCATAAAACCTGACACTGGTACCTATGAAAGCAATTTCAGGTTAGCATGTGCTCTAAGATGCGTAAGACAGTGGAGGGAAGGAGGAAATTTATTGTACTGTTTTCTGAACGTGCCTCCACCTTGTGCAAGGTGTGAAAAAATAAATAAAGGAATGTCTGATGCTGTATGCGATACTGATACAGTTTCTATAAAGAGAGCAATGCAGGCACTGGTGGAAATAACCCAAAGGGATCCTGTAGTAGATAATCATGACAGTGAATCTCCTTCAAATATAATGACCAGTTTGTGTTTGTAGATGGAACCTGGATGCACATATCTCCTATGCAGTTGCATCTGTTCTTGCTATTGACTCAGGTAAAGTTTTAGATGTAGAAATTATGTCTAAATACTGCCACCAGTGTACTACAAAGAAAATGCCCAAATATGAAAGTGAGAAGCCGTGCCATGACAAGCATGCAGTAGCATTCTCTACAAATTATAGTGGCTCAAGTGGGGGTATGGAGGCTGCTGCAGTTGTGAGGATGTCCTCCAGATCTGAGGACCAGTATGGTGTTAGATATACTAAATACATTGCTGATGGGGACTCCTCTTCGTTCAAGGCTGTAACAGATAAAAATCTCCAAAAATACAGCAATAGAAAAGTTGGAATGCGATGAACACATCCAAAAGAGGCTTGGTGGTAGAGTTCATCGCTTGCTGAAAGAAAGAAAAGATAAAGTAATTAAGGATGGAAAACCACTAGGAGGAAAAGGCAGGCTTACTCTGAAAGAAATTGATTCTCTTCAGTTATTTTATGGGAGAGCTTTCAGGAAAGACACACAAAAATTAGAAGCAATGAGGCGTGCTGTGTGGGCAGTTCCCCCACCCCCCAAAACTTTCCACTGACCAAACAGGAATGCACAATCTGGGTCTGAAAGACGATTGATGTAAGTTCCACAACAGAAACGAGACATATTCACATAAACACTCATTACCAGAACCTGTTATGAATGCAATTAAGCCCACATTCATCTTTCGTGCAAACCCTCATTTATTGAGGAAATGTCTTCATCGAAAGACACAAAATGCAAATGAAAGCATCAATAATTTAATTAAGATTGGATACTGAAAAAGAACATTCTGTGGACGTGAAGTACCTAAAATAGGTGTCTATGATGGAGTTTTAGGTTGCAATAACGGAAATAATGGCAGAATTGAAGTACTGAGGATAATTGGTTTAGATACTGGTAGTTTACAACAAAAACGTTTCACACAATCTATACTCATCCAAATTATTCGAAAAGCACTGTATGTTCAATTATAAATAAGCTGAAATATTCATTCTAAGCCTCCAATTAGTCAGGAATTTAAATAGTGCGGTAGACTTACTTCGCCGTGGCGCGGCTCTCTGGCGCAAGACGCTATCGATGACTCCTCTGGTTGAGGTTGGCACTGTGTGCGATCTCGAGCACGAGTGGGGCCTGACGGGGAGTGAGTACGAGTAACGAGAGTCTGGGGCGCACAGCAGGGGAGGACGGACATGGCGGCCGCACTCTGAGGCGGCATGAGAAGAGTTGTGCACAGCCGAGAAGGGAGCGTTGAGCAAGGCGGCAGTCCGCATCGCTTTCCAGGGGACAGAGAGTTGCGGCAGTGCAGTGAGCAGACACCAGATCCGGGAGCAGTGCTCCGGTTTGTGGACGTGACGTGAGTCGTACTTTGGCGCAGTATAGTTTGCTCGGTACGCATCTGCTGCTCCCTTTATGCCCACGTGTGTTGTTCGGTCCGCATGTGCATTGAAAAGGTTACACTCCGGCTGGAACAGTGGCTTGTGCTTTACGTTCATACACCCTGACTCATTTGTTTTCTGCAGGCAGCTGTAACTTCAAAGATTTTTCTTCGTCGCGATTGTCTTAGCCCGGTGGTCCCTAGTACCTGAGAACAAGACAGCTAACGTGTGACCTGTTGTTTTGGTTTTTGGAGTCCTGTTTGGGCAACCTAGTTATCACACACACAAATGTATTGCTGCCGAGTGAGGTTAGTCCTAATCTTGTGGATCTGAGCTTTCAGTGACTGGCTCGTCTGCAAATTAATTAATTTAACCTTTGTGGTGTTTTTTGCTTTCAATGGTGAATTTCTTGTCATTGATTTGTGTATGTTTCGCCGTTAATAATAACTGTAAGATAGCAAGGTCTTGTAGGGCTTGCGTATCGTGACTGTATTTTTGGCAACTGTTTAATTTGCTTCCTTGTTTATCGGTGGTCTGGAAGTTGGTTTGAAGGTAAATCCGTTAGTAAATCTTTACTGGACCTAACTTAACTAATCTTGCGTTGAACTAATGCCATTATTAAATCGTTTCCTGTGTGCTGTAAATTCTATTACCATAGACAAGGAGACAGGGCACATTCTGTGGTCGAGGGGTAGGCACGGTTGCTGCTTTGCGCGTGGCGTCTTGTCGCTCGCTATCATTTCCCGCGTTAGTACGGGTGGCGTGAGATTTGTTTGCTCGCGGTTGTATGGCCGCTAGTCAGCTGTGCCTGCTCCCGCATCAGGGTGTGCCGTGTTTCGTAAGGCGCACCCTGACTTTGTCACTGTTACTCCTGTGTTGCTGTCGGTCGCATACCGAAACGTTAGTCTGTTTTAGCAGGGTGGCCACTGGGCCGTGACGATGTCGGTTGATGACCAGCGTTTTGGCGGTCGTCCGCTCTGAGTGCCTTCGGTCGCTTGGACTTGGCAGTTACCTTCTGGTTAAAGATTAAACTTGTTTATTTGCTGTAAATTCCTAAGTAGTTTGTGAGAAAAGTTGTAACTCAGCTTTTCATGATTTTACACAATTTAAGCCATTTGGTAAGGCATTTTCCTATCTATGTTTTATTTAAATGAGAATTCTTTATTGGGGTTATTCACCTGTTGAAGCTTAACATAAAATTTGTAACTTAGCTTTCATGATTTTACTTAATTCTCGTAAAGCAGTCCTTTATCTACGTTTTATTGATTGGTAATTCTTTATTGGGGTTATTCACTGGTTGAAGGTTAACATACGTTTGTAACCAAGTTTATGTCCTTACTTAATTGAGATTTGTTAAGAGCCTTTATTGCTGGAAGATCATTAAAGCTTGGGTGCTTGTAATTGTGAACACTGTTTATGTTGTGGGCTACCCTTCCACTTTCACAGCCAAGCTGTCCTATCTACCAGTACAAATGGTAGCAGAGTGTGGTTGTTTGGGGGTACGTGTGCTAGCAGCACTATCCACAATTGCGAGCTTAGGTAGCATTAAGTTTGAAATTTGTTTGGAGCTCATACTTTCTCTCGTAAAAATGTTTCAGTCTGAGCAGACGAGCCACTCGCAGCTGAGTAGCAGCCCTGGTATCGATTATTTGCGCAGAGAGCAGCTAGCTTATGAGTTGGAGGTTCGTGGGGCTCCTTCCGATGGTACCGTGGCCGAGTTGAGCGCGCGGTTTCGGGGCGTCTTGGACCAGCCGGTATGCGCGTCGGTGAGGTAGGTGCCGCGCTTGCGTTGTGTAGCACGTCCCTTTCATGTGGGCAAGACAATTTGTAGTTTATGGGTGGTAGTAATCCTCGCAAACAGATCGGTCGTATTCAAGCCCATCTCAATCACTGGGCGGGTAGACTGCAGGATTTAGAACGAGTACCTGTTACTCCGCAGCAAAGTACTACTATTGGACAGTTAGTCAGGAAGGTAATGCAGTTGCAGACTCAATTCAATGCGGTAGGTTGCCTTGAAGAAGGTGTAGCGCATGTTGAACAGTTAGTTTACTGCAGGGGGATGACTGATCTAGCAGGTGGTGGCGTTAGGACTAGTCCTTGTCCCCCTGAGCCCTTTGCTAAGCTACCTAACCCTATGCTCGTATTAGTGCACGGAATAAATAAACTGACCTTGGATGAGCTGCCTGGAGTTGTCGAAGTTCTATGGTTATTAGTACGTTTGGAAATTAAAGCTGATGTATTAGAGGTGACACATCGTACTATTTTGCAGTTTATTTATCCCTTGTATGAAGGAGTGTTGAGTTCTATCATTGGTCAAGTCTTGGAGCATGGAGAGGGCTCGTCGGACTTGCGTAGGAGGATTATTGATAGTCGCTTGACCGAACGCATGAGAGCAGATTTAGTTAACCAGTACTACCGCCGGGTTCAGAGGTCGACTGACACACTCCAGCAGTATATTGAGGATGTTAAGGTTGCCATTCGAGCTCTGAATCTAGATCTTGTTGAAGGAGAGATAGACATGATTTTGGAAGGTATTAGGCCCAAGGATAGGTCACGAATAATGTTTGCCAATAAGCCCACGTCCTTGCGGGATCTAGATAGCCTCGTGTTGGCCATTGAAGGATTACGTTATGCTGACAGTAGGCGTGGTGGGGCAAGTCACGCGGGGGCGCAGACCTGTGTAGGAGAATATGTCGGGAGTCGAAATGTAAGTTCCGGGAACCCTGTGGCCAATTTATGTAACCGTCAGCTTAACAGAGGTGGGGGATCGGGGATGGCAGGTACAAAAGGCGCTTGTTTCCGTTGTGGTGCTTTGAATCATTTGGTGCGTGAATGTCCTGAGCAGAGGAAGCCGCGTCCAAGCAGAGCAGCTGACGCCAAGTTTTGGGAGGTACTGGACGCGAGAAGCCACCTTAGAGGTCTTGCAAACGGATAAGGGCCGTGTTCGGTCAGCCCTTGCCGTTGATCTGTACCTCCCTTAACCACGAACCAGTCTGCGCCTTGTTGGATTCAGGAAGTAGTGTTTCTTTGATGGACTACCAGTGGTATCTGGATAATAAACAAGTGTCGCTTACCGTCCTTGCCACTTGCCCTACAGGGATGTCGTGCTGTCAATGGACAGATGTTACCTCTAGTAGGCTGCTGTAGGGGGAGTGTGTCTGTAGGTGATTTTTCCTGGCCTGTCGAATTGTTGGTGGCTAAGAATCTTGCTGTTCGTCTGTTGCTCGGATGTGATTGGATCCAGCGTACCGGCATGATTTGGAATTACACTGCTAAGAAGTTTTTCTTTAATTTTTGTCCTAATAGGGAGTTTTCGTTGTGCTCTTGCCAGAGGGTATCGGGTGTTAACAAGGTTTTGGTGACTGATTCCGGCTTTGGTGTCGGTCATCTGGAGAATGGGGAGCGAGAAAGCATTTTGGGGCTCTTGCGCCAGTTCCCTGATGTGTTAACTGATGAGTTAGGGGTGACTGACCGTATATGTTACAAGATACAATTAACTGATGTTCCTGTTAGGCTGCCGCCTTATCGTCTGTCACCTCCTTAGATGGATGCTTTGCGCCGTATTATAGATAAAATGTTAGAATGGGGAAATTAGACCATCCACTTCTGCCAATTCGTCGCCCATGTTCCTGGTCCCCAAGGGGGATTCAGGCTACAGGCCAGTTGTTGATTATAGGCAGTTTCATCAGAAGGTAGTTTCGGAATCGGTGCCATTACCAGACCTACATCACTGCTTTACTTGGTTTGTGGGGGCTACGATCTTCACTGTACTCGACTTGAACCAGGCATACTACCAGATTCCTCTTGCTGAGCAGTCTAAACCAGTCACTACTTTTTGCACTGACTGGAAATTATTAGAGTTCAATAGAGTCCCTTTTGGTTTGTCTACCGGTGCTGCCGTCCTTTCTAGGTTGTTGGATAATGTCTTAGGCGATGTTCAGTATAAATTTGTTTACAATTATCTTGACGACGTGGTAATATTTAGTTTTGAGGAGCATCTTCGACACCTCGAACAGGTCCTTCCATGGTGTAGTGCGGGCCTTATCGTCAAACCATCTAAGATTAAGTTAGCATCCAAGGAGATTTCATTCCTTGGGCACTTGGTGTTGGCCGGTGGAGTCCGTATTGATCAGAACAGGACTAAGGATCTTCAAAAACTTCCTTCTCCAAAGGATAGATGGGCAATTGCTCGGTTTATTGGAATGGCGAACTTCTTTAGGAAGTTTGTACCCCAGTTCGCTCAGTTGGCTGCGCCCTTAATCTCCTGCGCAAGAAAAATCGAGCATTTCAGTGGGGTGAGTCCCAGCAGTCAGCATTTGAGGCAATCAAGGCTGCTCTGGTGAACTCACCTGTTCTTCCTGTCCCCAATTTTCGTAAGGCCTTCGTAGTTTACTGATGCTTAGAGTTCTCTCCCTCTGACGGTCCTCTCCCCCCTCTCTCTGTCTCCTGCCCCGCCCTCTGTCTCTTGCCCCGCCCTCTGTCTCCTGCCCTGCCCTCTGTCTCCTGCCCCGCCCTCTGTCTCCTGCCCCGCCCTCTGTCTCCTGCCCCGCCCTCTGTCTCCTGCCCCGCCCTCTGTCTCCTGCCCCGCCCTCTGTCTCCTGCCCCGCCCTCTGTCTCCTGCCCCGCCCTCTGTCTCCTGCCCCGCCGTCTGTCTCCTGCCCCGCCGTCTGTCTCCTGCCCCGCCGTCTGTCTCCTGCCCCGCCGTCTGTCTCCTGCCCCGCCCTCTGTCTCCTGCCCCGCCCTCTGTCTCCTGCCCCGCCCTCTGTCTCCTGCCCTGCCCTCTGTCTCCTGCCCCGCCCTCCCCCACCCTCTCTGATGTCACACACCGTCGGCCCTGCTCTGGCCTTCGGGATTTAGTTTCGATGTCTACAAACTGCCTGTGTATTTCGAACACAGAAGACTGGCCTTGCTGTGCAGAAGCTATATGGAAGGTGTGGCTCCAACATAAACCACGTGACTGTTGGCAAAACGTGGCAGGATTTCAAAACAGCGGTCTCCTTTCGTATGTTTGTATCATATTTTCCCCACATTTCTCAATTTACTGCCACACGCTTCCAACAAAAATTACATTTTTATTTGTGAAAAATTGTGCCAGAGCTATATTTGACCTGGATTTGTTCACAGTACCATTTATAAAATCTAACAAATACATCGAACGCCTCTCTGGCGGGCAGTGGGACGAAACTACTATAAACAATCAGTTAAAGTAAAACGTCATTAAAATTCCTTTAAACAGTAAGAAGGGGCTGATGTCAAAACTTTAAACATTGGATTCTCCGCATTTTGAGCTCTAGTTACTTATAAAAGAAAATGGGATATACGAATTATGGCAACTATAGGTGGCAAAATTGTCGACTTTAGGAGCAGGTCCATTTTAGAGTATCATTTTTAGGTGGACTTCAAAGGTTCAGTTCCCACTATTTTTACAAAAGTTTAAACTATCAGCTTAAAAAATTATATTTTAGATGAAAGGTGAGACTTTGAAGTTTCAGAAAATAATTTTGGAGCCTACATTTATTTAATAGTATTAGAAGGCAGAAAAAATTCTCTTCATGTGTCGGCTATAGGTGCCCTTACCTTATTATAACCTCTCTTGTATATACAAATCCTTGGTATCTGTGGGATATTAAGTGCCTCAAAATGAATAATGAATATACCAAAGTGAATACTGTGCACCGTAGTAAAAGCTGTCAATTATGACTCAAGAAACACCTATAAACTTTCAACTGCAACAGTCGTTACAGCTCTCAATTTAACCAGGGCAGGCCATAAATTAAAAGTTCCAAGAGACTATGCAATGATTTTAATTTTTTACAGGTATTTCTTCACAGTTGATGAGAACAATCTCAAGAAAAGCTCTTTTCAAGGTTAAAACACTTTTGTCAATTTCTGTCTTAAGATAGTCATTCTGTGGGGAAACTGCAAAATAATTCCCACAATGAACTGTAACAGTATATAATTTTTTAAGAAAACTATCTAAGGGATACTTTCCACTCCGAATATTGCAAAACTGTACTGACGCTCATCCAGATTAAGAGCTATTTTCCAGGGTACAAACACGTTAGCGCTCATCTGCCGAAACAAAAACGGTCTGCTTACATTTGACAGTCTCTCAGTACAATAAGAATAGGGGCTCTTATTTTAGAAAAATGCTTGTATAGTGATCTGATTTTATTCTGACACTGTGTGGGATCATGAGAACATTTTTCCTTGCCTCTGCATAATAATCATGTGAGCATAAACTAAATAAAACTCCCCTTTAATTACATATTGATATTTATCATTGCAGTTTGTGAACAGTTTGAATAGCTTACTACAAATCCAGTAGAAGACAATTAGTCAACCTAGAGCTTAAAAACTTACTTTTTAACAGAAATTTTAGGCTTACCTTAGGAGTAACCTTAAAAGATAGGAAAAGTTGTTCTTACACTGAAAAGGGTGTTTTCTGCAGATTTCATAAACTGCCAATGCCATGCACAATTTCACATTTTCATGAAGTTTAGTACCAAATTTTGGAAACTGTTGTATATGAATGAAATACACAGACCTGTACTTGCTTCACTCAAACACCATTCTGAATTTTTTATTGCAAGCTCATGCGACAAATCCTTAATACCTGGTGTCTGTAGTGGACGTATTTTGCCAGAGGTGAACACTATCCATTGCAGTGACAACTGAGATAATAGAAATACTTTTGTGCTTGACACTCCAATAATATTTACAAGCACGCACTGCCAACACCATGCAAAATGCCATGTTTTCACTAAGTTCCATAGCAAATTTTGAAAGCTGTTGCATATGAATGAAATACATGTATCTCTACATGCTTCACTCAGAGCCTACTGAATTTTGTATTACAATCTCATCTGTCAAATCCTTACTACCTGGTGGCTATTACGTGTCTATAGCAGACACATTTTATCGAAGTGAACACTATCCATTGCACCAACTACAGTTGCCTAAGAATCAAGAAACTGGTTTAAACTTTTAAGTGAAACAACTATTGGGGGTTTGAATTTCTATGGATAACAAGAAAAGTACATGTTGATTCTTCCAAGTGCTTTTCTCATTTTAAATTTATTACACATTTTTCCCAGTTGCTGCAAGTATTCTAAGAAAGCTAACATCTCTTGGGAAAAAATAGATATGCAGAAACAATTAACTCAATACTTTATTTCACAACATTATTTTATTTCTTACAAAATTTTATTTCACATTTTCTTTCTTACAACACAATATTTTCCAACAGATTTATTTCTTAAGCCCATATTCTAAGAGGGCAGAACAATGTTTAAGAGATAAAAAGATACTAAAATGTAGACTTTCACGGCCGGAAATATCATGTCCATTATAATTATACGGGCTGTTATGCCGTGGTCGGTTGATGAATTCTGTGGTGATTCCAAACGTTTCGTCTCCGACTGCGGGAGACATCTTCAAGGGGGTCCGTAGCTCAATGGAAAGTCCAACACACCCACTGGCTCGGTACTGACTGCCGCTAAATTCCGTGTCCGCGCACTCCCACGCCGCGGCGTGACGTCACGTGTTTTGAAAACGTCAGTGCAGTTGGCCGCTGTCCGTCGCCGTCGATCGCCGTTGCGGAGGAGGTCTAGAGAAGTGCGACGCCTGGAAGGACTCCAGAAGAAGAGAGTGCATCTTTTGTGTTCCCTCACATTCCTGCTTGTTGCAGAGCCGTCGGCGTTATACCGAAGTTTCTGAAGATAAAGCGACTGTTCTATTCGGGAAAGGCACAACGCATTTTCAAACGGACTGAGGCGGCCTTACTACGAGAGCGCATTCAGCAGACCCGACGGGACTTGGCAAGCACAAACTGTAAGTTAATGTCTCTCCATTTTACGATCAGTAATAAACTGTGCAACGGTGACTGGGATAAAATAGATAGACTACTGCATGATACCATGGAGAAGCGTATGTTGACAACGTCTAGTAGACAGAAGTAGTTTGATAATTTGCTATCTAATCAGACTGTTCGGCATTTAGACGTTTCCTGGACCGTTATCAATTTGTCCAAACGTTCGTTATCTGACGATGAGACATCTGTGCTTGCCAAGGGAGGAAATTTTGCTGTTAGTCCGCGTTTTGGGCCCACAGAAGAAATTATAGCCAGTGTAGAAGCAGGAATTCGCAGTGTGGCTTCTGTAACAGCTGAAGAAATCCGTATAGAAACAGTAAGAATATTAGCTAATGCAAAACCGCCGAAAAGTAATATAACTGTGGGTGAGAGAAGAGCTTTAAAACTCCTGAATGACGACGATAGTATTTTGGTTCTCCCAGCTGACAAAGGAAGCGCAACGGTGATTATGGATGTGGCCGACTATCGGAGTAAAATTACTGATCTACTGGATTCGCAAGCAAATAGGAAGCTGAATAAGGACCCCACTAACAGCGTTCTCAGAACTGTGTCGCGGTTAATGAAAAAGTCCTCCTTTGAAGAGAGTGTACAGAAAGGTCTCTGCAATTCGGTTGCGCTACCACCGAGGCTTTATGGATTGCCCAAAATTCATAAAGAAAATGTGCCGTTAAGACCGATACCAAGTGCCATTGGTTCGCCCACCTACTCGGTAGCCAAGTTTTTGACTACGCTGCTGAAACCACATGTGGGCCGTTCAGACTCTTATGTAAAGAATTCGACACATTTCATCAGCAGATTGAATGGCATAGTGGTCCAGCTAGAGGACATACTGGTCAGCTTCGGTGTGGTATCGCTGTTTACCATCGTTCCACTTAATGATGTATTGGAACAGCTGGATCGAATTTTTCTTGCCGATATTTCAGAACTGTTTAAGTGTTGTTTGACGACCACATACTTCAAGTGGAATGAACAGTTTTATGAGTAAACGGATGGCGTGGCTATGGGAAGCCCCCTAAGTCCCGTAATTGCAAACTTCTTTATGGAGAAATTCGAAGAACAGGTCTTCGGTACTGCCAGCAAAAAACCCAATGTATGGTTCCGATACGTGGATGACAGGTTCGTGCTGTGGAGACATGGTAGGGAGGAACTAAGCCGGTTCCACGAACATCTGAACAGTATAAACTCGAGAATTCAGTTTACAGTGGAGGAGGAGGTAGACGGCAAGTAACATTTCCTCGATGTGCTTGTTTTCAGAAACGAAAATGGTAGTTTGGGCCACGCAGTATACCGCAAAACCACGCACACGGACCGTTATTTGCACCGGGATTCGAACCACCACCCACAACAGAAGCGGGATGTTATCAAGAGGTTAGCGGACAGAGCTAGAAACATTTGTGAACCTGAGTTGCTCGACGCTGAGATGGAACATCTCCACAATGCACTAACGAAGAACGGATATTCGTCCGCCGAAATAAAACGTGCGTTGAGGCAGCCACGCAGAAATCATACTGATGTACAGGCTACTGCAAAATCTAAGGGTTTCCTGCCGTTTGTTAAAAATGTAACGGATATAATAGGGAGGATCTTGACGAAGCGGAATATCACCGTAATTTACAAGCCCACCAGGAAGATACAGTAATACCTTAAGCCTGCCAAGGACGCTCGCAAACCACTGGCAAAAGCTGGAGTGTATAGGATCCCATGCAGCTGTGGTGATGTTTATGTGGGTACCACTAAAAGAACTGTTTCTAAATGTTTGGAAGAGCATAAGGGAAACTGCAGAAGAGGAGAAACGGATCGATCAGCTGTTGCGGAGCATGCTTTCCAGCCAGGGAACCACAATATTCGTTTCGGGGAGACGCGAGTACTAGCGGCTTCAAGCGGATTTTACGAAAGGCTCTACAGGGAGGCAATCGAAATCGCTAAACACCCAAATAATTTCAACCGTAAGGAGGAGGGTGTGAAATTAAACGGCATATGGATGCCGGTGTTAAAGATGTGTACCACCCGCCCACTACTGGGTGATGGCAACGGCGATAGACGGCGACGGACAGCGGCCAATTGTACTGACGTTTTCAAAACACGTGACGTCACGCCTCGGCGTGGGAGCGCGCGGACACGGAATTTAGCGGCAGTCAGTAGCGAGCCAGCGGGTGTGTTGGACCTTCCATTGAGCTACGGACCCCCTTGAAGATGTCTCCCACAGTCGGAGACGAAACATTGGGAATCGACACAGAAATCATCAACCGAGCACGGCATAACAGCCCGGATAGTTATAATGGACAAGATAAAAAGATATAGAAGACACTGACAAGAGAGTAAATCTAGTAAAAATATAAGGGCCCAAACAAATTAACACAACATACAGATCTAGAAGAAACAAAAAATAAAAAGTACATAAATATATATTCTGTTAAGAGAAAAAGTATATCTAGGTTTACATAAAAGAAATGAATCCAATTGTTATGAAAACAGAACTCCAAACATATACTGAAAAAGGCTTTGTGGATGCAATATGGGCACTTAGAAAGGCTAAGAACTCCAGGTACCTCTGTCTGTACTTTGTGTAGACATGAAGGTTCAAACATTAATAATAATAAACATCACCTTCGCAATTTTTAACTCTAATGTAATAGGGATCAGGCATAGAATATTTAATGTCCATTAAACAACACAGTTTTTGTGTATAAACTCCTTACACAACCTTTCTGGAATGTTTCTGTCAGTCTTTCCAAAATGGTGATTTCTAATTTTAAAATACTCAAATAAAATTGATTTAATTACAGCATTTCTGTGATTTTCTGTGGACTCAAAGGCCATAATATGTTCGTCGATGGACTGAAAAACGCTACAATCAACATCTTCCATAGCACATGAAACAAGAACAAGCATAACATTTTTCTTTTGCAACATTCCCTTCGCCTGGTGCAACCGATGAGCTTGCTCTGCTGCTTTGCAATTTTTAATAACGCCAGCAGAAGTCGTAGCCAAACCTCCCACATTCTTTCTTCTGATTAGTCCAACGTCACTGACCACTGCCCCACATAAGGAATTTGCACATTCTACACAATGTACTGACTTAGTCAATTTACGCACAATGAATCCTTCTATGTATGCAACAACATTCCATACATAATTTGACAGCTGTTCAAATGAGACAGCAGGAATGCTGTATGAGTGATCATGAGACTGATGCAACATCTAGGCCTAACTTTTCTCAATTACAATTGATAACTCATCTAAATGGGTTAGATTGCGTCACATCCAGTCCAGAATATGGACTGAGAATGGGACAATCTGCAGTATCCAAAGTAGAGCCAAATTCTGACCCTCTTACCTGCTGATGGATAAGCAATAGTTTGTAGGCTGCTTTGAATTGAGCTGCTGTCGGGTTGTTGTTACCATCACATCTTCTGATTGAGCTGAAAAATGTGTCTATGTGGTCCTGTAGCAATTGATATGTAATCAAGACACTTAGTTTTGGTTGAGCTGTTTATGACAGAAAAATATAATTTTCTTAGGCTCTGTATACATACAAGAAAGCCAAGGAAACCAGTCTTTCTGTTAGTATACAAAATAGATAGCCCATTAGCCTCGAGTCTCAGCTCCTGAATATATTTTTCCACTTCATCAAGAAATGGTAAAATATGGCGAGCTGTCTGCATTGACAGAGGTGATTTATACCTGTTGGACAGGAGATTCCTACTACTGAAACAATCAAAAAGGTTGTTCACTGTCCTTATAACTTTAACTGTATGTTAAGTCTTTAAAGTCAGCTAGCTGCAAATCTTTGTCAAGGGATTCTAGGGAATTAACGACACTACCACTAAATGTTTGCACAGGAAACCTTACATTCGTTTTATGACGATACCACTGAACGTGTTTTGTTCTTACTTTTGTAGCAGTCAGAAGTTTCTCCATTTTTTGCAGCTCATGTAATTTTAATACATACATCCCATTTTATTGGATTTCTATTTACATAAAGAGACACCTTTACCAGCTAATGTATTGCGTATTAACTTGAACATGTGACATTGATCAAGGAATATGCAAACATCATCCTTACATAGAGGGTGTTTAAAAAAGATTTCATTCTGCACGTTGAAAGACAGGTCCCTAGCTTGTCTACGATTGCAGTGTTTACGTGAGCACCATCAAAAGTAACAGAAATTACTTCTACTCCAGCATCATATGCAAATTTCAATGCCTCCTTAAGTAGGTTCGATTTTTCAACAGCACATAGGCCATTGACTGAAAAGTATATCCAATTGGAAAGTTCCATGAACCATTAACAGCAGTGAAAATGAACGTTAATGCCTCATTTGCAACAGGCAGATTGTCATTGTCAAGATCTGTACCATAATCTATGTAATCAATAAACTTATTTCCACGAATTTCAACATGCTTCCTTACGGCAATCTCATCAAATGACAGGGTACAAAGCAATTTCTTACCTTTACTAATGAGTTCCTGACTCTTTATTCTAAGCGCTATTGCTGCTCCGTTACTGAAACCAGGACCCCCATCAACAACACTGTACCACTTTCTTAAAGTTCGTGGACAGGCAGTGATGTTTTAAAATTTTTCCTTACATAGCTATATGCCTTGCTACTGTGAAAATTTAGTGTTAGAGCAAATGTCCGAAGAGCTGCTGAATACTTATTTGCTTCTTTACCTTTACTGGCACGTTGGAGCAACTCTGAAGTACCAGGTGGCAGCATCTGATAGCGAAAAGCCACAATCATTTAAGCATAAGTATTCCAACCTGCAATCAGTCATACATTTTAATAACGACAGGCATTCTAAATATACTTGCCTTTAGTAAATTAGCCAGGGATTCATTTATAACACGATTATTTTCAAGATTATTTATCAAATATTTGAAAGACAAGACTTCCTTCTTCATCCCACGAGATGACCGCTGCAAGTTCTTTAACTTTCTGGCTTTGATGCTAATCTGCCGTGTTGCCACACCTACCACATTATCTGCTATGCCAAGAGTACACAAATCTCTATTCGAAAAGCCCCAATATACCTGGAACTTTTGTTTTTCGCGGCTTCGTTTCCATATCGCATAACGGCACTGTAAACAAAGCAAAAATGCATGTTTTGAGGTATAATTTGTAGGGGAACCATGTCCGAAGTGACACTTAATGTAACATGTTACAGTTCTATTCTAATACAATATTTTAGTAACTCGCAGTTAACACAGACATTCTAACATTCAGACGTACAGGCATTAGAAGCACAGATTTCAGAAGACCAGGCATCATCTGACTAACGCCTTCTAGTGTGTGATTTACGGTGCTTAGGCCTCTTCGATTTCATATGCTCCGGAAAATCAAAAAGGGATAGCATCACTACTTAGCCAGTTCCCGCCAGTTTTAGTCCGATAAAAACATCAGGTTTAAAAATGACACACTGTAAATATAAATTATAAATATACATTGTAAATAATAACTAACCTATCAAAACACTTCTCCTCGACATGCTTCGACCAAAGGCGCGTATGTGCAGACAGCTTAGTTTTTCCGTTTCAGGGCCTGTATGCAAAGCTGCCTTCGGTTTTCATCCTTAGCGAACCTATGAGTAGGAACGAGAAACAGTTACCTTACTTCTGTAAGCGAATTATCACAGATACTTTCCAAAATGTAATATGAGTCTGACTCTACAGGCATCACTTTCTACACTTTAATTTACGTGATACTCTATTTCAAGTGTAAAAACCATATAAAAGTCACTTCAGCAGATTTCAATAAACGGATCTGCACTATCCTAGAAACACTTACACCTGAAATGTAATGCCATTTCCCCCGACAAAACGCTGAGTACAGACATAAGCGCAACACGAAACAACTATGTTTTGCCAACATTCACGTGACTTCAGCCCAGAGATGTTGGAGGCACGAAAATGACGTCAGGGCCAGTCTACCATATTTATGGTCGGATATCAACACATACTGCTGTGAGCAAAGGACCAGCTACCGCTCTGCCATCTCTTGGCGACGCCCGGCAACAGCTGTGTGGGGCGCAGTCCGCCGACCAGTAGCAACAGACAGATGACAATCGCATTTACTTCGAATTTTGACGTCCTGTCGAATAGCATTTGAAGTAACGCCAATCTCAACAACTGTATATACTTTGTTCTGTAATGACGTTGATGTAAATGAACGAAGGTTTACAACACTTCTTCCAAGAATGTTTAATACTCTTTCTTCTAGTCTGTGGCAAATGCTATACAGTTTACAGTAACTTCAATGTGAGTTTAAATCCCAGTCATGGCGCGACAGCAACGTATCCTTTTCAACAACATACGCTCCCTTCCTGCCAACAAAAACCTCTTCCTGCACACCCTTGCCACCCACCGCGTGGATGCCTTCCTCCTCAATGAAACCTTCCTGCAACCCCACCACACCATCCACACTTCGCCCTACCTCCTCCACCGCTCCGATAATCCCCTCCCAATTGCGCGTGGCGGAGTTGCCATTGGGCACCACCGCCAGATCCCCGTTCGGCTCCAGCCTCTCCTTCCCGACCCCACCGAACACCTGATCCTTAGGGTCTTCTTCCCCGGCCTTACCATTACCTGCGCCACCATCTATGTTCGCCCCACCGCTCCTCTTCCCTTCGATTTCCTCTCCCACATTGACCGTACCTTCTCCTCCTACGTGATCGCCGCCGACCTCAACATCCATAGTCGTTCCGCCGCCCAGTTACGGCGGTGGCATCGGTTCCTCTCCTCCCTTCAAGGCGACCTCATTCCCATCCCCCAGCACACCCGTCCCGAATCCAACTCCACTCCTGATGTTGTCCTATCCTCCCCAACCTCCTTGGCCGCATAACGGTGGATGTCCTGGAGCCTATTGGTAGCGACCATCTCCCTGTCCTCCTCACCATTTCAGACGGTCGTCGCCCTCGCCCCGACCCTCGTACTGCTCCTCCCCCTAAGTATGTCCACGACTATTCCCGAGCCGACTGGAATGCCTACCGGGATACCCTTTCCACCCAGGTCGATAGCCACCCTCTCACCTACCACCACCCTGACGATGTCACCCATGCCGCCTCCTTTCTCCAGCACACCTTGTCTGAGGCCGTGGAGGCCCACGTTCCTACTGTCGCCATCCACCCCCACCGTCCTACCTTACCCCCACAGGCCGTTCTCCTCCTCCGTGAATCCCGTCGTCCCTACCGTGCCTTCCTCCGCACGCGTGACCCGGACACACTACGACGCCACCGGCAACTCCATGGACACGTTCGTAATTTGCTCGCGGCTAAGAAACGCCGGGACTGGCGACAGACATGCACCCGTTTAAATGCAACCCTACCGATCAACTCGTCCAAGTTCTGGTCGGCCTTCCGTCGCCTTACCGGAACTAAACCCTCCCCCTACTATCCTCTTCTCCACGATGATCACCCCTTCCCTGACACCCTTAGTAAGGCCAATCACTTTGCCTCCTACCTCTTCGATGTTTTCTCCATCCCCGACGATCCCCAGTTCGCTACTCCCTCTTCCTGGATATCCGTGATCGAACTGACACCTCTGTCCCTCCCCTCGCTCCTGGTTTCCAGTACTTGGACAATATTACACACACGGAACTCAATACCCCTATCACTACACAGGATCTCATTGATACACTCCGCACCAATCGCAACACCGCTCCTGGTCACGATCGTGCCACCTACTGTCACCTTCGTGAAGCTCCTGTCTCTTTCTTCTCCACCCTGGCCAGGCTCTACAATGTAGTCCTGTCCACCGGTTACTACCCCGACCTGTGGAAAACCTCCCGTATCCTCATGTTCCTTAAACCTGGCAAACCGCCGTCCGCCGTCTCCTCCTACCGTCCCATCAGCCTTACCTCAGTCTTCAGGAAGGTCCTGGAATCTATCCTCACCCGCCGCATCCACCAGCATCTCCGCCAGCACCGCCTCCTTCCCGTCACCCAGTGTGGCTTTCGGCCATCCTTCTCTTCCGACTATCTTCTCCTTCACCTCACTCATCTCCTTTCCGAACAGCTTAATTCCCGTCGCTCCGCCATCTTCCTCTCCCTTGACCTCGAACGCGCTTATGACCGCGTCTGGCATTCCGGTCTCCTCTTCAAGCTCCAAACCTTTGCCCTTCCCATTAACTACGTCCGTCTGATCGGTTCCTTTCTCTCCCACCGTCCTTCCTATGTCACCATCCATAACACCGATTCCTACACCTTTTTCCCCTCCGCCGGTGTGCCCCAAGGCTCCGTCCTCTCCCCCCTTCTGTACCTTTTGTACATGGCGGACATGCCGCCGCCGTCGCCCCCCGTCCACCTCCTCCAGTTTGCCGATGACACCGCGTTCCTCACCCTTGCCCCCACCCTGCAACGCTCCCAACGCCTTCTCCAATCCCATCTTGACCGGTTCACCGCTTGGTGCAACCAGTGATTGCTCAAGGTCAATCCCTCCAAAACCCAGGCGATCATTGTAGGCAAAACCACCCCTTCCTTCCGCCTCCTTGATTTCTATCTCACCGTCTATGGCAGTCCTATCGCCCTCACTCCCACCCTTAAGTACCTTGGCGTCACCCTCGACCGTCGCCTCTCCTGGACTCCCCATCTCCAGACGATCCAAGCCAAGGCACGTTCCCGACTCTGTCTCCTCAAGCTCCTTTCCGGCCGCACGTGGGGTCTGGACCCCTCCACAATCCTTCACACCTATAAATCCCTCATCCGCCCTATCCTTTGTTACGCCCATCCAGCCTGGATCTCCGCCCCCCCCTACCTTCTATAAATCCCTCCAAATCCTTGAACGCCATGCTCTCCGCCTTGCCTATTGCATCCGTCTCCCCTCCCCCACGCGGATCCTGTATGATCTCATCCCCTTCCCCCACCTCCTCCTTTTCCTTGAAAGGATACGGATCCTGTACACCTCCTGTAAACTTGATCCTCCTCACCCGCTCGTGTCCCCGATCCTCTCCCGCTGCCGCGCCTGTATTCCCACGTCCCACCCGGTCTCCATCTCTCCACCCTCCTTACCCTCTCCCAAGGTGGCTTCCGCCAGCTCCCCCTCCCTGATGATGTCCTCATCCCCTCCATCTACCCCTCTTATCAACTTTGATCGTCCCCCCCACCTCCTGTGTCCTCTCCTTTAGGCACCCTCCCTCCCTCCCTTCCCTTCCATCCTCTTTCCTTTCCCCCATCCCTCCTCCCCTCTCCACCGGGCTTCCCCTGCCCCTTCCTCCCTCCCCCTCTCTCCTTTGCCCATGGCATCTCTGCTCCCCCCTCTCCCACTCCCCTTCCCATTCCTCCTCCTCCACCTCCTCTCTTGGCAGGTCCCCGGACTCGTACACACTCAGTGAACATTCGCGCGCCGGAGATCATCGCTGTCAGTGTTTCGTGCGTGTGCCTTCGTTTGTGTGTAGTGTTGTTCGCCGTCACGCCCCCACCATTCACGTGCCGTCGCCATCATCCATGTTCTGTGCATCGTGTCGCCCAGCGTTAGTCATGTTTCTCGTCCAGCGTGAACGGCTACATGTTTTTTCGATTTTTAGTGTCTACATTTTTTTGCCCACCGTTTTTACTGTCTACTCTGTGCCACCTTTATGTACTACTTGTTGTAACACTCAAGGCTGAAGAGCGGCGTATTGTGCTGCTGCCAGCCCGCCTTTGTATAAGGTGTTAAAATCACAATAAAGAAAAAAAAAATCAATGTGAGTCATAATTGCTTAACCCTTCAACACCACCAATTTTTGAACGACACAGATAGAGCAAAATTCTGTGCCGCGCAATGTATGAGATAGATGGTATTTAAATTCGGCAGGAGATCACGTCCATCAAAAACTGTGAATTTACAAAATGAGTTTCAGAATTATTTTGTTTCTTGAATGTATCTGAGGCAGAGAATGTTCGGTATTGGAATATAATTTGATGAATGAAGAACTTCGGCCCATTAACATAATGTTCGTTTCAGGGTGATGCTGGAACCACCAAACCAGGCAGCCCGATGTCGCCTTCAACTCTGGGCAGCCAGGCCTGCAGAAGACAGCAGGGGGCTCAACCCACACCCTCTGATACACAGGACTCACGGCGCAGCTGTGAGGTCATTGCTGCTAGGTCACTGCTGCAAACAAGCAGCAGCGCAAGAGCGCTCACTTCTTTCCCGAAAGTATAACGACTTTGTTCTCGACCGTCAATCGGTGCGTCATTTATGAAGAAATGGTGCCGATCTTTATCATTTACAAAGAAACTGTAACGTTGCCGTATGCTACTTTTGCAAAAATGCACTAAGCTAGTTACAATACACTGTGATTTCCTTCTGTTCTGCTGGGGGTCATATGCAAACTTTTACTACTTGCTAAGAAAAACGTTGCGACAGAAACAGACACCATAGTCTGTAAATTACACTAACAGATTTACTGTGACAGTGGTATCTACACTAAAATTTAGTAGATAATATGTCGTAATTATTCTGATCATCGTAAGTTTAATGACTTCGACAAAAATGTGATTGACTGGGACATAAATGATTCATTCACTCGGTGAGAGTAAAATTATGTTCTAGTACAATTTAAAAAGAAAACAGCTTCAAATATTTACCGACAATTTCGAAAAAATAATATAATAGACATTTTAAATAATGATAAATAAAATAAAAGAATATAAAATAAAATAGTAAAAATAAATTACAGAAATTCAAAAGAAAAAAGCACCCCCATCAGATTTGTTGGCACAGTGGATATCCCATCTAAAAATGAACACAGGTCAAGCATGGAAACAGTAAGAAAGTGTTCTGAACTGTAAAAAAGAAAAAATACAGTGAACGGACAAGTGCAATATTGATCTGAATAGCCACGGTGTCGTGGTTAAGTGGTCATGGTGTTGGACTATCAAGTAAATGGGTCATGTTGAAAACTACCTCGTGCCATTTACTTTTGTTTCTTTTTTTTCACAACATTATGAACTGTACGTCCCGTCAATTTTTCTCCTCTTTCTGTTTGCTAAGCAGTTGTCATACTATACGTTGGTTATATAATATAAGTCATGTGGTATGAATACGTTACCGTTGCGAGTAAACATGATGAATAGTGAGAGCAGTTGAGATACTACACACACGTCTCACAGAAATGAAAACAACAAATAAACGGGTGTGAACTATATTACAACATGGGAATTCAAGAGTGAAAACTTCCAACATGAAACGCAACTTAAAAAACCGTTACAAACGTATGTTTTGACAGAGCACAGTGAAACTGTGTAACAACTGTTGCGTTCATTTGTTGCAGTTTATGTGACAAATTATTGTATTTTCAGCATTTCCATGGAAGTGATTACATTCATATGAACACCTATACCGCGCAAGGAGGCATCTCTCTCATCAGGCATACAAATTAGGTGCGTCGGTAACAGGTTCTTACCACATGACACACGTACTGTCACTAACGCCGTGGCTGACACACCAGACGTGTTTTCCGATGGAGGATCCGGTTGACTTGTCGCCTTGTCCTCAAAGTTAACAGTTCCCATTCGAAAGCCAATTCCTTTCTGCCTCTAATAGAGAACTTGTGCGGAATCAACTGTGCCTTTCTTGCACCCTGTTGTTGCAAACGGTCGTTACACCATAACACGGACTCAAATTTGAATGTAGCGAACAGCGGAAAAAAAATTATAATAAGTATCCCGAGGTAGGTTTGAACACGACTCGCCCGCCGTGACGGTGAGGGCAAACTGACTCGTACAGCACGTGTGACGTCACACGACACTACAGCGCGACGCGCACGTTCCGCGTGTCACGCGGATCCTACGCATACAGAGACGCCTACACATACCTTGCACGCGCCGGTTGGCGACGCTCTGCGCTGACAGAAACGAAGCGCGCGCGCACACTGTATTCTTTCTAAAACTATTTTACAGAAACTATTCGTAGTGTTATGTCAGCTTCGTGGCGAAGTGCACATCATCTCGCTAACGTTCAGACTTATTGTGGTATACACATTTTAGTAAGAGGCTACGCAAAATTCGAAAAGCTTGCAATGAAAATTACGGCTCGCTAGGATTTTGCGTTCGGTGCGTAGTACACCATATATTGCTGCGTATGAAATTTAGCTAACATGCTGAATTTTTCCTTAGACTTGGGAGAAGGTCTCTATCTGCCTCCAATCTCGAGAAAATGGATTCTGTGTATCGCACTCACGCCCGAGAGAATGAAATATTCGAAACATCCCTGATATCTCCTAAACGCTCGAGACATCGAAACGAGAGTTTTGCGAATGATGGCACAGGAAGAGGAGTGTGTCTCGTCAGTTAGTAAACACACGGAACATTCTTACATGTGGTGATATATCAGTAGTTACACACCCTTTCTTATTTTTTTCACTCCAGTGAAATTTTTTAAGTTATCGACAGATACTGAAACATGAGTTTCCGTGTATGAAAATAAACATGAAATCTCTTATGTTACTGCAAACCGACGCTATGAAGTTTGTCATTAGCTGTTGAGCTCTCTGATTGCTAGTTACTTGTATAATGAGTCACTCTGTTTCAGAATTCTGTCGCAATAGCTGCTGTGAGATGAGTTTGTGCAAATTACGCTGTGTTTTGGCAAAGGGAGTACAGTTAAACCTGTCAATAAGAGAAATGTGACCATTACTCATAAATGCTGATGCTTCTTCGAATGAGAAAACGTTAACAATTGGCACAAAAATAAACTGTCCATTCTGCTGCAATTTTGGTTGAATCCGCATAACCAATCGTATTTTTAACCCTGAATGGAAACTTACGAAAGGATTTTATTCCTTGTGTTATTCTGAGCAGTATTAAAATAATGAGGAACTTATCCTTCAGGCGGAATGATAGGCACATGCCAGATGCTGGTTACTCACCTATGCCCTGCTAAACTGACCATGTGTGATTCGCGAATACAGTAGTAGAAAGGTAAACAATTGCCACGTGGCAGGAGACTGATGACATGAGAAGATAGTGCTCAAAGCCATTTTGCTACGTGGCACAGCACAATGGTCCGTATATCGTTCAGCAGCCGAGAATAGCGCGCGCCACAGAATGCGGAAGTTGGCCAAGTGCGCTTTGTGAGAGGAAGGGTTCACGTCATTCGTGTAAGTACGAGTATATCTGCCTTTGGCTCAAATGGCTCTGAGCACTATGGGACTTAACATCTATGGTCATCAGTCCCCTAGAACTTAGAACTACTTAAACCTAACTAACCTAAGGACATCACACAACACCCAGCCATCACGAGGCAGAGAAAATCCCTGACCCCGCCGGGAATCGAACCCGGGAACCCGGGCGTGGGAAGCGAGAACGCTACCGCACGACCACGAGATGCGGGCTATCTGCCTTTGTCAGCGATACATTTCGACAAATTAAATGTATCAAATCACCACACACTTTCAGGATACTCATACTTTCGGAATAATACGGATCACTACTCCATTTGTATAGCCTGTTGTATAATTTACTTATGCTGATAGTGTGTATACAACCACTGAAATGCTTTTTCTCGTCACGACGAACGGATTAAAACGTTGTTATTCGTGAGCATTTCTCGGCTGTTTCTGGCTTGCAGTGTAAACGTTACGTCCACATGCAAATAGTATGTCTCTTACTACAGCCGTATACAGATAATGATAGTGGAACTCACGTCAATCTCTGACGATTTTCGCCAGGAGCACAAAGGGATGATATCTGTGGCAATTACGCCTCTTCGACTTTTTGTAACAGGTCGTAGAGATACGTCAGCACAGGCGACAAGTACATAACCTTGTTTTACTTTCCTGCCTTGCTTCCAGATCACATGATTTTATAATGCCCCTTACTTCCTAATTAACTACCCTTACAGTAAATCGTCTGTCCCTTCATACCATCTGAAAACATTGTGGAGGCACAAGAAATAATCCCAGTGACTAATGGCTCACCACTTAGTGAACTGTGCATTGTTCTTGCGAAAAGAGTAAACAAAAGAAAAGTACTGCACAGATATGTGTAAGTGAAAACTATTACGTACTAACGAAAAGAGATGGAGCACTTAAACGTCGAAAATCGAAACACTACTCAGTGAAAATAAAATTCAGTACACAGTAAGGCCGTATTTTTCCACTACCCATATGCGCCGTGCCTAAGTGAGCACCCCCCCCCCCCCCGGGCTCCCCGCCTCACCCCTCCTGCAGGACTCGCGAGGCGAGAAACTGCTGGCGCAGGGTTGTGTGGCGTCGCGTCCCAATCTGCGCGGTCCCATTTGAACCTGTGAGGTTACAAACACGCGCGGTGTGCTGCGCCCTGCCACACGCGCTATACGTGTCTCATCAACTTGTGCCTAGCGTGACCCTACTACTTTTTTCCGTTGTTCATTGCTTTTTTCGGGGTGGATGTTCCATGACACCCATTCAAGTTTATCAACTCCGTTACTACACTGCAAGCGCCAAAGAAACTGGTATAGGCATTCGTATTCAAATACAGAGGTATGTAAACAGGCAGAATACGGCGCTGCTGTTGGCAACGCCTACGTAAGACAAGCGTCTGGCGCAGTTGTGAGATCGGTTACTGCTGCTACAAAGGCAGGTTATCAATATTTATGTGAGTTTGGGACACAGCTTCTCCGAGGTAGCGAAGAAGTGGGGCTTTTCCTGTACGACCATTTCACGACTGTATTGTAAATATCAGGAATCCGGTAAAACATCAGATCTCCGACATCGCTGCGGTAAGGATAAGATCCTGCGTGAAGGGAACCAACGACGACTGAAGAGAATCGTTCAACGTGATTTAAGTGCAACCCTTTGGCAAATTGCTGCAGATTTCAATGCTGGGCAATCAACAAGGGTCAGCGTGTGAACCATTCGACGAAACATCATCGATATGGGCTTTTGGAGACGATGGACAACTTGTGTACCCTTGATGACTGCACTACACAAAGCTTTACGCTTCGCCTGGACCAGTCAACATTGACACAGGACTACTGATGACTGGAAACATGTTGCCTGGTCAGACGAGTCTCGTTTCAAATTGTATCGAGCGGATGGACGTGTACGGGTATGGAGACAACCACATGAACGATGGACCCTGTACGTCACCAGGGGACTGCTCAAGCTGTTGGAAGCTCTGAAATGGTGTGAACTCTTCTTGTTTTGACTGTGTGACTCATTTAGTTCAACACTTACGCGTGTGGAGAAAACCAGATATCGGTTTGGCAGGATTCATGCAGTTTTCTGGTGATTTGTTCAGCAATATGTGCGATTTATTTTACTGTGATGCTTTAAGAAATAACATCCTTGAAGTACAATTATGAATTCTGCTTCATCCGATACTGGTACCGTCACAGTATCGAGATATGAGGCGTGATGTAACAGAACGGTACGATCGATTCTGCACCCTGATGTACACCCAAATGAGCTTGGACTTTTATTTCTCTCACTAACGTAACCCATTTAGTAGAAAGATTCATCCTTTTACGACAAAGCCAAGTTGTTTTTCCATGTCAGTGTGTGTACGCTATGTTGTAACATAGTTGAAATCTGACAGGATGCCCCACTGCGCTTGCGTGCGTGATGCAACCGACACACACAGTTTGCCTTTATTATCAGAAAAATAAAAAAATAAAACGTAAATACCTTAATATAAAACGTTCTTAATACGGACTAAAAAGTATACAATAATTCCCCATAGCCAAAAACAGATCCTAAATATCCTCAAAATTTATGTGTGTGAATTCTTTGAGATGTAAAATTTAAAACGAAAAGTGTGGGGCGAACAATACCTCATGATTGAATAGTTTACTTAAACCACTAACAATTTTATTGGCGTTGCAAATGATGTGTATGAACTGCAAATGGTTGTTCTTCTTTCACAATAGTATGTGAGTGATATGTATACCAAGTTTGCTTCAAATTGCTGCAGTGTTTTAGATGTGGAACATTATTAGAACATGTATTTATATGTATTACATTTATAATGACTATTTCATAACATGTATTGGTTAATTAATAATGTATGCCCATTAATAACTTATGAGGGTCAAATGAAATCTCTTCTTTATAAAACATCATTTCTGCGCCGTCTATATGTGTATCTGTATGGACGAAGGTATGAAGTGTGGGGTGTATCCAAAGTTTTACACAGGCCACGAGCAGCTATAACGCAGTCAGGCACCGTAAACCAAAGCTCGTTCTTGTGACCGGCTCTTCCCAGCATCACGACAAAAGAATGTGGATGACACAAGCTTTTTTTGTTTTAATTTTGTACCGCCTAAGTGGAGTTTATGTGAAGGTCGTGGTTAGAACCTTTTGTATCTGTTGCCAGTTACTAATCGAATCTGTCGAAACAGAGAAATGCCGCCCGTTGTGGCCGAGCGGTTCCAGGCGCTTCAGTCCAGAACCGTGCTGCTGCTACGGTCGCAGGTTCGAGTCCTGCCTCGAGCATGGATGTGTGTGATGTCCTTAGATTAGTTAGGTTCAAGTGGTTCTAAGTCTAGGGGACTGATGGCCTCAGATGTTACGTCCCATAGTGCTCAGAGCCATTTCAACAACTCAAACAGAGAAACAACGGCTGGACGCATTGCTTCGAAATGAAACAGTTCCTCACAGTGCATTTAAACTCCGCATCGATAAAAACGGATGATGGCGTTAGCTTTTTTATTACATCTTCACAATCGATGGCTGGTGACAAAATATGCGATAATTCTACATACATGATTAAGATTTCGCCCTGTCTCGAGAGGTCTCTTTCCAGCCGTTACTAGTCTTCATAATCTTGGAGTATAAGTAGTTACACCTCTTACTGGACAACGCGTGTGATCTAGTTGCACATAGTCGAACAATATCATATACGTTAATTGGCTGGAATAAAAATGTTTTGACGGTATCTTTTGATGATTTCTATTCTGGAAGATCTTAGCACCCAATATCCTCCCCCTCAGGAGTTTAGATTTACAACTGGAACCATCTGAGACTGAAGGCCACCACTGAAGGTGCGGGTCAAAACAGCACTGTCCGGATGCATTAAAATAGTACAACTGGCCAGCAATTAGCAAGTGTGATTCACATGTCGGAATGGACACGCATCCCGCAACTGGCGGGATACGCGGTGTCCTGCCGTGGGGAGATTGTACAAAATTTTCCCATTTACGTCAGAAGACCGCCATTACTCGCGAGTGAGTTTAATTGTTAATGTTTCGGAGAGCCAGCAGCAACAAAGCTTTATTGCCTTCGTGTGGTGGGGAACTGACGGAAAAGTAAATTCAGCTTCTGCAATACTGTGATCTGCATTTGTGACTGAATGCACGCCAAACCAGTATAATCATCCGAATCTGACACAGGTTTCGTGACTTTGTGTGGCTCGTGCTGGCGTTGCAGTGACGTGGGGAACATAGGCAGACGGCCCGACTGGGAGAAATGGCTTAACGTCAGCAGGGATCGTTGAGCGAGGTTTTGTCATCCAGCAGCGTTGTATACGACTGGGATGACGTGAGAGTGTGATGATCGCCTTCTCAGGTGTCCAATAGTTATTCTTTGGTAAAATGTGCTAAAAAGGACATAATTATGGAATACGATGTTGGTGAGTTAGAACTTTAAAATCTAGTAGACAGTAGGAAATGCGATAGATGTAATAAAGGTGCTACAAAGTAAGACATATGTACGTTGATTATAATACTTGTCTACTGCAGTAGTAAATGTAAAAACACCGAGCCAAGAATGTGTGTCACGCTGTTATAGGGCACCATAAGCAACCCCACACAACCGTTATTAATGAAAGGGGAGTCTACATACCGTTCATCAATTGCTAAATAACTGAAATTGGAACAAAGCTTTTAACTTCGTCGGTCACATTACTCCCCTCATCGTGAGTAAAGACAAAATACTATTGTAGCGTTTTTAATTTAGAAGTGATGACTCAGTGACTGTTAAATACGGTATTATTGGCTCCTCTTGCATGTACCTACGAAACAAGGACAATAATTTATGGAAACAAGAAGCCCTCGTTTTTTTCCTGACCAGAGGCAGACAGAGTTACAATTATTAACCGTTTTGACTACATCAAAAGCTATTAAATTTTGCCTCATGGTCTCCATCAAGGTGGGCTACCAGAATTTAATATTTGCTGCAAAGTTTCGATGTATTTACTGACAACACAGTGTTAACAGTACGACGGATACGACGTTTACATTCGACACAACATTCAGATTAACAAAATTTCGGAAACCATTTTTCTCTAGTCGTATTTACATGTTGAGTCTTAATCGGCGTTCCTAGTCCTAACAAGTCGTTGTTTGTCCGCCTTTTAATACATGGTTGGGGGACTTGGCTGTTCGATAATGGATGTTAAACTAAACACCTTTCAGCTGTCAAATTTCCAACCTTATTTTATTTGGCAACCAGTTTCAGCATTTTACTACGCCATCTTCAGGCCCCTGACCGACGTATAGGAAAAATCTACCTGGGTTGTGATCTACTCGTACCAATATTCCTACCCCTGTTTTGATCACAACCAACACAGATTCTTCCTACACGTCGGTGAGGGGCCTGAAGATAATGTAGTAAAATGCAGAAATTGATTGCCAAATAAAATAAGGTTGGAAATTTGACGTCTGAAAGGTGTTTAGTTTGACATCCTCTGACAGTCCTAACAAGCTTCCATGCTGAGAGCTTCAGAATTTTTTCACGTACGGTCTCTGTGGTGCAACTGTCCTTGGTGCAGCGCACTGATAAGTGTTTTCCTAATATGAAGGGGAGACATTAACGATTAATGGAGGGTATGGATTTCTTACAGACGTGAGGAGGAGGAAGAGGAAGAGACTGCACACAAAGGGACGTTCAAAACTGCTATCCATGTCTGTGACAGGGTTCGGAGGTGCTTTATTGGGCGAGCAAAATTACACTTGCTGTGGAAAGAAGTGCGAGGTGGCCATTCGTGAAAGAGTATTCCACCCAAAATTTCAGGCGTTTATGGATGTCCAGAAATACTTGTAATCGAGTAACAACACATTCATACCGCTATCTTTTGCCACCAGCCACTGGTAGTGTGCGGCAGCCTTTGCCACTGAGTGAGTTGGTGGCTGTCGTTAAGGCTCTCAGTTTTCTGCGCTGTTTCTCACACACCGACATATCTACACTACACTCCGCCATGTTACACGCTACAATTCGGAGCCGTCAAGCAGCAGAGGGCTGCAAGTATGTAGATCACAAAAATAAAGACGTAGACTATTAAAAACGTTTGTTTTATTTACAAATCTTTAACTGTTTTCACATAAAAATTTCGGAGGCATAACTTTTCAGAACGCCCTCTTTCATGAATCTGAGTCAGAGTGACAAATACAGAGATGGGAAATCCTCTTGGTATCTTCTTAAATAAGTGTGGCACAAGCATAATAATAAATACATGAATAAATAGGTGTCATGTTTCTCTCCTGGATGGACCTAAACACTTACTGTTTTGACTATACTGCTGCAAGTGCTCCATATAGGCGAACTGCCAGAATTTGATAGGCTAGCTGCTGCAAGATTCGATGTTCATATTCAGACATCAGTGGTACGTCGTTTCCTGATCATCTGAAACGAATGCGTACCACCAGATCTGTCAATGTCAAAGCCAAAACTCTTAATTTATCATTATCTTCTAATTCATCAGTGGACAGCAGCTTTGTGTGCATACTGTTGATGTATTGTAAATAAATCTCTACATATTACTTATCACCTTGGATTCGAGCTACAATGTCGTCAACATATCGCTTAAAATAGACTGTGTTTTCCCATATACTTGGTATTTGGTAAAAATTTTTTCTCAAGGTCGTTGAAGAAAATATCTGACAAGGTTCTAGCAAGATAATACCCCCTAACCAAAGCTTGTACTTGTTAGTGATACTTATCATTGAATTGGAAATAGTTGAAAGACAATGATAATTCTAAAAGTTGTATTAACTCTGTTGCTTCTGCAGACGCAATTCTTTTATGCCTCATAAGGTTTTCTCTGTTGATATTAATAGTTTCAGCAACAGTGAGTTTCGTATACAAGTTTCTTATATGAGAAGAGACAATAGTGGACATATCTGGCACCATGATGGTTTTTTCCTGAAGCATACATTTAGCGAGGTAGTGATGAAATGTTATTACGTTTTGCTTTGCAGTTATCCACACTGGCTACTCAGTTTCTCGGTATTATTACGAACTTGAACCACTGTAATTTTCGTCTGATAATACTCAGCATTATTCTCGCAAATGCAGTTTGCCACTTTACTCACTCGACGGTTCTCGTATTCCGCCAATTCACGCATTTCCTTGGATTCACGATTAAGATGTGGTCAGCATGTGCATATCTATGTTTTGAAGAGGAAACATCACATTGCAGTTACTCCCGTTAAACGACGCACGAACGACAAAATGAAAGCTATGCAAATAAGTAACAGAGGGACAGGAAAGCAACTGAAATCGCTCTTACATGGGGAATGCCACTTGACGTGACGGTACACCAGTTCGATTCTACACAGAATTCGTGAAACTTGTCCCTATTCTAGCAGAAGTGCGCCATAAGTCTTTCGAGGAGTTCGATGAAAAGGCGCACAAAACTATAGGCCCGTACCTCTGATGCGAGTCTAGTAGAAGTTTGGAGCACGCCTCACGCTCTCGGACTGTGACGTTTCTGGGGACTGGAAGTCTCCCGTGTAGCGACCGAGGTGGGCCCAGGAGGCGACGGCCGTGTGGAGCCCAGCTCGCTCCGTTCGTCCACGAGGCGCAGAGAGCAGCAGACGAGGACGCCCAGGTAGGGGCAGCCACGTTCCTTCACTTCTCTACGGCATTCGACACAGTTCCCCACGGCCGATTGGAGAGTTTTCAGCAAACGGAACTCAGCGTTCCACTCATACATAACTTCGGCCGTGTCACAAGGGAGTGTCATAGGTGCGTTACTTTACACGGCATATATGGAGATCCTAGAAGATATCTTCAGACGTTCCATGAGGCTTTACTCGTGTAATGCCGTTGTATGCAGAGAAGTCGCGGCGGTAGAGGACTGTAGCGAAAGGCAGCGAGACCTGCATTGGGTCGACGCAGGAAGCAACAAAGGAGCCTCAGCACAGATGTAGCGTATTGCGAATACACTGAAGCCCCAATGAACCTGGTATAGGCATGCGTATCCAATACAGAGATACCTAAACAAGCAGAATACGGCGCTGCGGTCGGCATCGCCTATATAAGACAACTAGTGCCTGGCGCGTTGTTATGATGTTACAGTCGGCACACGAGCGATGGGACGCGGCATCTCCGAGGTAGCGACAATTTTACGAGTGTATCGTGATTATCATAAATCCGGTGAAAAATCAAATCTCCGAAATCGCTGCAGCTGGAAAAAAATTCTACAAGAACGGTACCAACGACGAGTGAAGAGAACCGTTCAACTCGACAGAAGTGCAACTTTGCAAATTGCTGCAGATTCCAATGCTGGGGCACCAACAAGTTTCAGCATGCGAACCACTCAACCAAACATCATCGATATTGTTTTTCTGAGCCGATGGCCCAATCGTGCAGCTTTGATGACCACGGAACAAAAAGCCTTACACATCGCCATTGGCCTGTCAACACTGACATTGGACTTTTGATGACAGGATACACATTGTTTGGTCGCATGAGTCTCATTTCACATTGCAGTTCAGCTCATACACGTACAGGTATGGAAACGACCTCATGAATCCATGTGTAGAAGGGTAACATTCATACCACCCCACTCTCCATTGTTGTCAAATGTATTCAAGATGGCGGCGATAAAGTCATCCAAAATGGCGGCCTGTAGACTTGGCAACAGAGCATGACATCATCCAAGATTACGGCAATGACGTCATCTGATGACATGAGTACCAATATCATAGATGGCGGGTTTTGGTAGGGAAGTACCACGGCACCCCCCCCCCCACCCCCACTGCCATGCCACCATCTTCGGAAGATTAGATTTTTTCAGGTAATTGAAGTACGTGCTTTTATGGGTCCCCACCCCTCCCCTTTCCGACTTTGTTACATAATGGTGTGTCATCCTCTTGGAAAATGGGTGGGGATTTCGAATTTTGGAGGGAATTTTGCTCCAAGAACTTACTCGTGCAGCTGAGGGGGGGGGGGGGATAAGATGCTGTTGCCCCCACTAGAGTCTGCTCATGTCGTTCAATTTGTATACATTTGTATAAGTTTGAAATGTCCTGACAGATTAAAACTGTGTGCCAGACCAAGACTCGAAATGAGAAACTCAGTCTGGCACACGGTTTTAATCTGCCAGAATGTTTCATATCAGCGCACACTCTCATTCTTGTTTAAATTTGTTCGAATTTGTATAAATCTGTCGAAATTTGTTTAAATTAGTTATTCACCTCCAGAATTAGTGGCTTAGTGTAGTGCTATGACCACAAGAGGCTGCGATATCAGTGCTTGTTGACTTATAGGTGTGGAATTAGCGTGTGTTCAACTAGCGAGATTTTGATGCCAGACAGGGGGAGTTGTAATAGCTGTGTTACATGCACTCATCCAGCCAAGGACTGCATCCACAGCTCAATGCATGAAGAATGGAAGCGGGCATTAATGCATGAAAATATGAAGAGGAAGAAGAATAAGGTCCTGCAAATAAATGCTTTGCATAACACAATGCATGGAAACATCTGTCTCTGCTGGAATTGTCTGTCATTTCTAAAACCTATGAATAAGCCCCCACTACAAAAGAGACAACTCCCTCCAATCCCCCAGACCAGAGAACTGAGCTAATTGGCGAGTTCACTGCTAGAGGGCACCGCTATGGGTCACATGATCATGCAGTTCAGTCCATAGGAGCACAGTATCATGATGACGTAACGTTTTTCTCTTGGCTGCACTTGTGCCCCAGCCTACTCATCGCCCCAGAGGTCTGGAGGGGAAAATTGCGGGATAAGGAGTCAGCCTGTTTCGGTCTGCTGGTGAGAGGAAGGAGTGCACTATTTTTTGAAAAATTTATTTAGAGACGGATTACATGTAGTTTATTTATTACATTGATACAAAACAGTAACCCTGACATGCTTTGGGTCAAAACATACAATTTACAGACCAGGAAACTACTCGTAAATAATGCAGTACTCTGATCTGCAGAGACGCAAAACTTGTAAATAACCGTAATAATCCAGTACACAGCATACATACATGCAAACTGCTCATAGATCACCGAAATAATGCATGTGTAATGCTATCCAAAAACCCTCAAAATTCCTAAACACCCAAAAACAATGCAATGCACAAACACTCAGTCCACATAAAAAACGTAACCTGGGGGACGGCCTCTCCATTCGGAGGGCTCCTGCCGTCAGTGGCAGACGTGGGTCATTCCCACTGCAGGCCACAGCCACCGCCGCGCCGAGCACACACACACAGAATCATCCTACGACATCGGACACATATATGTTTCGTCACCGTACTTACAAATGAATATTACGATCCCGGCCTCAATTGGATGACATGCGACAATGGGCAAAGTATCAGAAATACACCCCGCTGACGGCTGTGGCTCTGGAAATTCAAATATTGTACCATTATTATGACTTGACATACTCTTTGCTTTGCTATCACAGTATTCCACGTCAAATCCATACCTTCCTTACTACTGGACACAGTCATTTCCTTTGCACATGTCAGAGCACAAACACATACTTTATAAGCCTGGTGCTCCCCTACTACTAAGTATAATCTTTCGTAAATAACTGATTGCTGGCGATAAGAAATAATACTGACCGGGAATCAATGATGGACGGACATGTCTCATAAATTATTATTGCGAGTGGTACAGCTGTCGTAGGAAGAGAGGCACAATCGTCTTATAAACCGTCAGACGTTGTTATTAACATGTTCTAGCTGCAAGAAACGTCATCAGCACCACTAGAGCTCTGGATTAATATTGAAGCAGTAAATATAGGTGATAAAAGATTCGCTTCTTGGAGCAAAATCTTCCTACATCGTGCATTAAAACACACCAACAAAAATGTAATAAACGCCGGCAGGGATGTGACATGAACGTCACACGAAGCATCGTTCTACAACATTTACGTACTGTGTAAGGTAAAGCCCTATGACACATCCCTGTGGTACGGCAGAAATAACAGTTACATCTGTCTATTTCGTTCCGTTAAGAGCGACGTGTTGAGTTCTGTCCGTAAGGAAGTCTCGTAGCCAGTGGCAAATCTATTGCGATACCTGCTAAGCTCGCATTTCTTAACTAAACGGCAGTGTGGGGCGGTGTCAAATGCCTTCCCGCTGTCAACAAACACGGCATGAACTTGAACAACGATGCCTTGTTGAGGAACAGAGCGAGCTGAGTTTCGCAAACTCCTTGTTTGCAGAATCCGCATGCGTTTTTATAGAAAATATTTTCGTTACCCAAGAACGTCAAAATAGTGCGCGCTGAACATGTCGCGCTGAACATGTCCTATAATTTTTAAACAGATTTACGTAAACGATAAAAGTCTGTAGTTATGTTCATGTGTCGTACGACCCTGAGCTTTCCTCCTGTCGTTAAATGCCCTTCGTTGCTCCAGCGATCTGCAAAGATAAACTGCTTGTAGAAATGAGGAAACGCAGATGCCAGACTGAGATTCATTGGAAGAACCCACAGGAAATATAATCCATCAAAAAGGTAGTAGCATAAAACACAATCGTTCTACCAATACTTGAATACTGCTAATCAATATGGAATCCGTACCACGTAGGGCTGATAGAGGAAACAGATTATCCAGAGAAGAGCAGCACGTTTCGCGACAGGATCGTTTAGTGAGCGCGAAAGCATCCCGGAGATCCTCACCCAACTCCTGTGGCAGATGCTGAAAGAGAGGTGTACAGAATGGATGCGATACAAATGCTATAGATCAATTGAATCACAAAATTGAAACACAATCAAGAAGGACACCCAACACATAAAAACAAAAGCCTTCTCACCAACTTACAAACAAACAGAACACACATATGAGCACAGATGAACTAGAAACACCCACAAAAATAAACAGCTGGTTCACTTTCACCTACAACAACAAGGTAGCCCACAGAATAGGCAACGTACTCAAAAAACAATGGTTAAAATTAGCCTACAGGACAGACAACTCATCACAGAGAAAGCCAAGAACAACCAGCAAAAGACAGATAAACACAACAGATCTGGTATTTACCAACTAACATGTCAGGATAGCAAATCAGTTTATACAGGACAGAGAAGCAGAAACTTTAATACTAGATACACAGAACGCAGAAGAGCATTAAAAAATAACTACTGTCATTCCACATTTGCTGAACACATTATGTACAAGATAAATAACCCAACAGATATCAGGACTGAATTGAAAATTCTCATGTGCGGCAACAGCACCCCACATAAAGTAATAATTGAAGAAAAGTATCAAATACAAAAAACCATAGTTGAAGGAAAAAAGGTAATAAATGAATATACAGTTCTCTGCAATGGAACTCTGTTCTCCGCCCTCAAAGAATTATTAGGTAACTCCAACCTATAAAAGGCCTCCCCCCACATTACCCTTCACACACACACACACACACACACACACACACACACACACACATAGAAATAATTAATTTCAGGCATAGCAATAACAGTTTCCAAATCGTACTTTTTGCTAAACAACTTGTCTACATTAAGTTCTATATGGTTGCAGATGACAAACTGTGAAAGGAAACAAGGACTGTAAAGACATAATACCTCAGGAAAACTATAACATGTGTTAAAAAGGTATGAATACATAAGAAATGTCCTTCAAAAAGATGTAATTGCGATTTCATAAAATAATATTTACGTGTGTAGAAACAACAAAGAACATTCTTTATGTTTAACAGCCATAAAATAAAAGCCCACTGATATTGCAGCAACTATAGTGAAATATGTTTGGGTTTTGAAACAAAATAGTGTTTTGTTAAAGGCGGACCCCAGCAAAAAATATTTGTGTGTTCAGTTACTTAATATTCACATTTTGTCCATGAATCGGCAAGCGATTACATCACTCACGGTGGCGAGAATACATCACCGTCGTACCAGATTCTAAAACGCATATGGAGACGTAAAAGTGTACTTTTGAAAAGTGCCGTATATTTCTGTTGATGGCTGCATTTCTCGCGAGATTGTACACAATTTTGCTATTAAATCGTCCACTTACGCGACGTATTTACTAGCACCAAGTTGACCGTCACATTTACATCCCCGGACTACACTCCAAACCAGTCTGAAGTGCATGGCAGAGAGTACTTGGAACGGTAACAAGTTTCGATACTTTTTCCCGTTCCTGTCGCGTACGGAGTTCGTTAAGGGCGAGTGCTGAGACGTCTCCGTGCTGTGGCCGACCTGACTCTGCCTTCAGCCTCTTCACGGCAGCGACGCGTAGTGGCTGGAGAGCGCCTCTGGACTCCTCGCTTGCGAAATGTCGTAAGTGGCCTCTGGTGGGGTAACTTGTGGCTCTCTTAAAGCGTCTGCCGAATGAGTTGTTTCAACACTTGCGTGACACTCTCCCGTGGGTCAGCCACACCTGTCACAATTTGTGCCGCCCTTATCTGTATACGTTCAGTAGCCACTATCAGTGCTATCTGGTATGAGACCCACACACTATTGTGCTATGACAGGACACACAAGTGTTTCCTAACCAATATCGACTGCACATGTCTCCACTGTCCGAGTATCCTGCCAGAGGTCTGAAGTCATCGTCACTAAATGTCCACCCAGCTCACTAGTTTTCAGTTCGTCAGGATGAGATAACGCACCAACTAAGATGACATGAAACATAAAAGAGTGCCCCCAAAACAGCTCTGTGTGAAATTCTTGTAACAACTGGGAACGGAACTTCGGACACTCACGCTCCCCGTATGTCTGCTACGTCAAATTTGTGTAAACATGCAAGATCAGGACGGAAACCGCCATCGGCTTCAGCCCCTCCATCTAACTGCAGTCCTACTGTCGATGTCTGCGACTATCTTTCCGCACAGCTAGACTTAAATGTTTCGAATTCCTGTGTAGTCTCTTAACGCTGAGACAGTACCCGCGCTGACAGTTAAAATTATTGCTGATCATCATACGATGACGGCCTCTCCGTTGATGGAAATGTAAAACATGAGTGCTGGCCGCTGGATCAAGTTAAAGTAATGTAAATAACTGTGCCTAAAACTCAACAGTGGATATGAATACCTTTCTCAAGTTCTCAGAGGGTATCAAACTGCACAAAAATTGGCATATTATAAAGTCAGATGGTGCCTTTAGTTTTGTTCTAACAGAAGCGACGGATATTTCTACACTTTTTGCGTTTCGTTGTGATAAATACTGCCCAGAGTACATATTTGGTAAAAGTGAAAACACCAAACTTGGTACAAAGAGTTTCCCATTAACTATAACCCATTTAAACGACTTATTTGACGTTATTGATAATTAGGAACATTTCCCCAGAAAAAACAATAATAGTTCACAGCAGACTACTTGCTATTCATAACCAATTATTTGAAAAATATGGTAAATTTTTTTGGAGAAACTGAAAGCAGCAACGTTAATTGTTTATGTGAGCATGTGAATTTAATGGATGTGCAAAGGAATCATTACAGATACTCGCTAAATTATATTATGTTTGTAGTAGTTGATTTTCAATATCACCACATACTTACGAGTTTATAAGGAGCACGCACTGTCCTGGGCTATCCCATCCTAATACACTACATAAGATTTCTCCACATTTTGAAACACACTGAGCAGGTGAGCAGCTAGGTGGCAGTTTTCTGTCGTATACAACACAGAAAATCCAGCTCCTTTGGGAATCAGATCAAGTTGTTTCACTAACAGTTGACAAAATTCAATTGACGCTTTATTTGGACTTCACATTAGATAATATTTTGGAATCTGCAGCCAGTTCTAAAAATGTTGCAACTAGAGCTCAGGTTTTTATACCTCCAGTTAGCAACATGTATGGTGAAGAACCGTTCACTCTAATTAAGAAAATAGTTTTTAGACTATATGCCAATAATTCAATTATCAGATGGGCCACATCATGATTTGCTTCCCCTCCTCAACTATCAACTGTTTACAAACACCCTTTTGATGACACACAATCTCTCTTTATGTTTTATATTCTCCTCACATATTAAAATAAGTCACAAACAACTGAAACAATAATAAAGATACTGATGAGAAAATAAAGTAACCACAGTTTGAATCAGTTTCAGAAATTATAGAACTGCTTGTGGCCAATTTCTCTGCAGTTAAAAAGCTACATGACGTTGAGTGTACACAGACAATAAAATCTGCCAAGAAACCTAATTCAAAGTCTGTTTCTGAAAGTGACATTGAGTGACAAAATGTCAAACCTGTGCTTAATAGTTCCACTGGGATGGTTGTTCAAGATTTCTTAGCCTTGAGGAAACATTATCTTACTAAGTTTTGAGAGCACTGCTACATTCATCAAAATTAATTTACACATGGTGTAACATTTTAAATGTTACCTTACCTGGTAGAGATAGCCATTTCAAGAATGCTCTGTAAAAACCGCTTTCCAGCTCAAGTGACGAAATTATTAGATATTGCGAAAGATTTTTTGTCAAGGTTCGATATATGGAAATGTTTCCCTGATTACACATATGAATTATCCAATAACACACATTCAGCCATATCAGATACCACTCACATTCTAGAAATGACAAGTATTGCAGCGAGGGCAACAATTTTAAATATGTTCTGCCACGAAATGTTCAGACAGATGCTCTAGAAGCGAGATTTGGAAAACAGCGAACAATGGAAGGATTCCAATAATTGGTATCTTTGGTATTTTGAGAAAGGTATGTGGCATTCAATTCAAGCTAAGGATTCAGACATTGCTGCCCTGGAAAATTCCATCATCTGCTCTTCGAGAAGTTGGAATAGATTCACATTCTTTTAAAACTGCCGGCTGTGGTGGTCTAGCGGTTCTAGGCGGTCAGTCCGGAACCGCGCGACTGCTACGGTCGCAGGTTCCAATCCTGCCTCGGGCCTGGATGTGTGTGATGGCCCTAGGTTAGTTAGGTTTAACTAGTTCTAAGTTCTAGGGGACTGATGACCACAGGTGTTAAGTCCCATAGTGCTCAGAGCCATTTGAACCATTTTTAAAACTGACTGAGTAGATGATGTGAACTTACCTCCATCACCACCAACAAACATTTACAGTATAATGGATTTCAGTGAGGAACGAGTTCAGTCTGTTCAGGAATACTTGCCTGTTTTCACATACTTGTCAGGGTATTATGCCAGAGCTTTTCTTAAGAAGTTGAGATGTGAGACATCTAAAACATATTAAGAGCTAAATAAAAGACTTTTAGTAATAGAAAATGACGAAAATATAAGAAAGATGGACAGAAGTATGTCATAATGAACTAATAATGAGTTTATTAATGGTGTTATTTTCATTTATTTGGTTGCTAAAAACTTGGTGTCTAGAGAACATAAACAGAGCTTCGTGAGATGCTCTTTCCAGAGAAATTTACTGTTGATGTAATTAAAAGAGAGGACTTCTTCCTAAGGGAGTTTTCTTGTAGTAAGGTATATCACACAGACCACAGCTTTCTTCAGTGTGTAGTAAAAATGGGTGTAATATGTTTCTCAATAATTATGTTAAGAAAATTAACGTTGCCATAACTGTAGAAACAGCTAAGAGAGAACATTGTCAACTGTAAAGTAGTATGGAATAAAGTTTGTGACACGTAAACCAACATTTACATTTGTCATTTTCCGCTCTATCCAAATTTTCTCTTACCAATACGCTAAATTGCATTTTTAACACTGAATGTGCATAATAATACTAAGCCTATATTTTACTTACAATGATTTCGTTTCATTAGCAGCAGTATTCTGGTACATATGACACGGACACAAGGGCGTATCAGATTTATGAAATCTCTCTTTTGGCTTTGTTGATTAAAACTTGGTTACATGAGGGACTAAACTATCCGAGCGACAATATCGATACGATCTCTAGTGAGTCATTTATGTCTCCGTGAATTACAATTTTGTCAAAGTAATTAAACTCGTGATCACCAGAATAATTACTGCATCCTGTCTGCTAACTTTTACTAAAACTATATCACACTAACTGCTATAGCATACTTTAAAGGCTATGGTGTATGTCGGTTTCACTAGCAATGTTTTTCTTAAGAAGCAGTAAAACTTTGTATTTGATCTCATACCCAATAGAAGGAAATCACAGAGAGTTGCAGCCAGCGTGTCATGCATTTGCACTATAGCCTACAGGAATGGCACAGTTTCTTTGTAAATGGCACACAGGCTGACAGTCGAGAATAAGTCTGTTACGCTCTCACGGAAGAAGTACACGTTCTTGCGATGATGCTGGTTTGCATCGACAGCCTAGTGGCGGTGACGTCACAGTTGTGATTTGTTTCTTGTGTCTTCGTTATCGTATTCTCTCTTGGAGGGTCAACGGTTGATACGTTATTAACTGACTTTATAAATGGTAACGTCTCTGCGATAAGTTATCAGCGCCTCGTAACCACGAAACGGCATACTACGGATTATAAAATAAGCTGTTTCATGTTTAAATTGTCAATTATTGACGATAACAACTCATTCCTAAGAACACTCTTATACGAAGACATTAACCGTCGATAAATCATTATGTGACTTTTATTATAGCAATGATTATAATAAATCATTCCAAAAACGACGTTTTCTGTAAACATCCCGTACGCGAAGATAAAGTCCTGTGAGAGGCCCATATTGAACGCAAACGAAATTCGATAGTCGATCACGCGGTGGTCGATTTTTGCGTACGACGCCAAAATGACGTCACGTTTGCAAGAAGTAATGTGAAACAACTGTTACCGCATTTGTTGTGAAGAAAGCAATATAGGCAGAGATTTCAATACCATGACCTCCTTCATAATGTTTCATTTTGAAGCAGTCAAATAATTCTTTCTGTTTACAGTGGTGAAATGTTATTTCAAGCGATTAGTTACTGTGTCGAAGTAAACACTGTGACACAGCTACTTGCAAGTTCATGTCATGTAGAGTAACATTCCACCAGTAAAAAATTACCACTGTTATAGTACAACGATTATTCTGAATTTGGGCTTTATAATTATTTTAATGATTTTTTTATGTTCTCCTCGATTTACAGCATTTGTTAATTAAGTAGCTAATTCGGAAGCTAGTGTTTTGAGGATAATAAAATATTTCATGCAAAATGACTGCTATCAATAATAGTGTTCCTAGGCGAATGTACGTATGGATCTAGCACAGCTGAGGTCAGGCAGTCTGCGGCTGAGGGTAAGTGGAGCAACACTTGTGTCTCTTGTCGTGAGCTGTGTGCTGTAGTACGATAACAAACATTCTGAAATATTCGCGCTATTTGTGTACGGTTCGTTTTATTCAACTATGGCCTTCATTTGTGACTTTTGTGACAGTAATCAATAATTAACTCCGAGTGAAAACTTATTAGAGGAACATCCGTGATTATTGACTCTCATGAACAATGACAGCTTAGCAGAGCAGTGTTGACGGACTTGATTATTTTTGTGCACTATCATAATTGTTTCGAGTTCTCTAAATGTGTATGAGGGCAGTGATATGGTGAACTAATAGGTTAAATGTTTGTCACAGGTGAATTTTTTTCAGCTACTGGACTGTGTCGTGTGGTTACTAACACTAGGACAATTTAACAATCTATGAACCTGTGTAGTAGGTAGCACTCTGCATTCCCTTGATTCGAACTATATGTGAGACACAAATCTGGCCATATCGGTGAACACTTTACGCTGAGAGTGTAATTAAAGATTAAAGTGTTTGAAGTCTACCTCTAGTGTCGACCACAATATCGCTATCGACTATTAGTAGAAGTAACATCTTTCAGGAAATTTTCGAGCCAGTGCAGCTATCGAGAAGAACAATAGAGGCTTATGCAGAAGGAAGTAGAATTGTTCTACACTCTTCCAAATTATTCGAAGAGTACCGTAGGTGCAACTATAAATAAGCTTAAATATTCATTCTAAGCCTCCAATAAGCCGCGAATTAAAACAGTAATGTAGGCTTACTATGTTTTTCTTTTACAGACTGCAGAATGACAGAAACGTCCAAAACCAGGTTCTCAGGAATATGGCACGAAACCGGTCATTCGAATGAAAATCAAGAAGATATTAGAAGAAATTACTTCTCGGCTAACTGGACACAGGGAAGCCGCAAGGAAGTATTACATTCCAAGACAAACCATTGTGAACAATTTGAGAAACAAGAATGACGGAAAAGCTGCAAGGCCCACTGTTCTTACCCAGACTGAAGAAAGATGTTTTGTAAAAGACTGTATCATTGTCAGTGATACGGTTATTCCAATATCAGTATTGACTTCAGGTGCATGGTTAAATCATGTCACCTGAAAAAGAACAGTAGACTGCCTTGCTGATAATATGCTTGAATTGGCCTGGGGAAAGGCATTTTTAGAGAGACATAGTTCTGAACTGTCTCACAAATTTACAGTCAATATTTAAACGAAGTGTGCTGCTGTAACTGAGAATGTAATCAATATCTTTTTTAGAGAATTACAAAGCTGAGGTTGAAAGCGGTCCTGCTGAAAAGTTTACAGTTTTGCTGAAAATGTGTTTCATGACATACCAGCAAAAGAAAGCTCTTATTTCGTTGGACATGTCGACGTCCTGAGAAAACAGAGGACACCTCAAGACCGTGCTTCACTCTTATGTTGTTGGGGAATGCAGCAGGAGAATTCCTTCCGCCTTATCTTATTGATAAACGTAAACGAAAATGGACTGACTGGATATACAGCCACCTCCTGGAACGCAAATAAACACAGCAGAGTGGGTGGTTAGAACAGAGTTGATTGACAATTGAATTCAAACTCACTTCCTCATGTTTGCCTCAAATAAGGAGTGAAGGAGGTTAATATTTGAAATATTCTCTCTTCTCAAATCTCAATGAAATCTTCAGAGCTTTGTGAGAAAAAGAACATATAGTTCATTTGCATTCCACCGAACGCTACTAGTCTTCTGCGATCCTCAGATCTTGTTTATTTTTCTCCTCTGAAGAGATTCTTTGTTGCAGCGTTTTCTGAAGGGTACATTTAGCGGCGCATTGGCGAATATTTTGCGTTTAGGTGAACAGACAACTACTACAAATTTAGTGAAAGGATTGACAAATGTGGATATTAAATGCGATGGGAGACTTAGAGTATCTCCCTGTTGCGCTAGAAAGAAGTTTTGTGTTATGATACATGTGGGAACTGAATTCCAGAAACGTTCGGAGACGGCGAGAAAGACAGTCAGACTCTAATGTCAGGATCGCCAAAACGTATACGTTCCCCATAGAACCAGGGATGATATGGACATTGTTTCGGGAGAGGATGTGCATGAAAAAGAAAGAAACATATTTCATAGCCATGTTCTTATTTAATTTGAAATGCTGTTTAATTCGCCTAAACTTTGAAGAGTGATTTATATTTCATCAGTCTGACCCTTTGTGGGGAACTAATGTATCAGTAAAGAAGTCGATGTTCTTGCATACAGGTGTTAATACTACATAGTTCACCAACACGTAGTGCCGTGAGCAAAAGACTAACTACCGCCCTGCCATCTGTTGGCAACGCCAGGCAACAGTTGTGTGGCCCGCCCTTCGCCGACCAGTAGCAGCCGACAGCTGGAAGTCACATTTATTTCGCATTTTGACGTCTTGTCAGATAGTATTTGAAGTAGAGTTCATCTCAACAATGATATATCTCTTGTTCTTTAAAGGCTTTGATGTAAGGGCTCGAATATTTGCAGTACTTATCACAAAAATATTTAATACTCGTTATGGTAGTTCGTGGCAAATGCTATATAGTTCGCAGCTATTGGAGGAGTAGCTCCCCTCCCCCATCTCTTCCCCTCCCTCCCTTCTTCAGGTCTCCCTCATCTCCTTGAACCTGGCAGATCCTCTGTATTGATCAACATCAGTGTGCCACGTCAGTGTTGTGTTTCGTGCTTTTCTCGTGTGCGTCAAGAGGTGTGATTTTAATTGTGTGCTGCCTTGAGGTTCGCCGTCAGTGCTACGCTGTGTGCTATGCCAGCCGTCAACACCTTTATGCTCCAGTCATACTGTGCCTTGTGTTTCTTTTAATCGTCGCAGTGTGTGGCTTTTTGTGTGTGCTACTTTTAAACAGTTTTTTATCTCCATTTTACAGTCACCCCGTTTTTTGTATATTGCCTTCCATGATGTTCTCCCTTTTTATATCTATGTTCGCCTTCTTCTCTCCTTTGCTGTTTTTAAATGTCTTCTATTGTTTTGTTCTATGTCTTTCGGCTGAAGAGCAGCGCATATGCTGCTGCCAGCCCGCCCCGATAGGGGAATTGAAATACAATAAAGAAAAAAAAAAAAAAAAAAAAAAAAAAAAAAAAGAGGAGTAGCGTGAATGATATTACTTTATATCTATAAATCTGCGTTAAAAACTTTTTGGAGAGGTATATCCCAACATGTTTTGTACCTCGTAACGTGGGCCAAGCATTTGCAGTGTATGTGTTATATTGTTAACATTGAGCTACGTAGTAGTCTGTCTAGGTTAGGAGTAGGTTCATATTATGTCGGGTGAATGAGGACACTCGAGGATTTGAATGCAGTGCTGTGAACATTATTTAATATTAGGTAATGGTGTTCAACATACAGAGTTTCATTGTAATGTCAATATGTTAATCCATTCACAATCCAGAAGCACTATAACTGACGCGTTTCGAACGAGCAAGACAGAATTACTCTGCAAGAAAAAAAGAAAGGCGCTATAAAATGTTCTACAATGGTGATCATTTCCCTTGTAACGTGTAACACAATAAAACGTGCTTCAACTTCTTTCTGTTGCATCAGAGCACTTTCGATACTGGAATAGAATTCGATGAATGGAGAACTTAAGCCCATTAAAAATGTTCGATTGAAGGCGAGACGAGCGACATAACCAGGCAGTCCGACGTCACATTCAGCTCTCGATAGCCAGGCGTGCAAAAGATTTCAGAGGGTTGAGCCCACAGCTTCTGATACACAGGCCTCACGGTCAACTGTGACGTCGTTGCCGATAGACCGTCGCTGATTGCCGCAAAAGCCTGCAGTTCTTTCGTGAAAGTGTAAAAAAATCACGAGACTTAGTTCTCGACTATCAATCTGTGTGCCACTTACAATGAAACTGTGTCGCTCTTTTATCGGTTAAAAAGACACTATGGCTTTCCTGTATGCTGTTGTGCAAAATGCATGTTACGCTGGTTGCAATGCTCTGTGATTTCCTTCTATTGTGTTTGAGATCATTTGCAGAATTTTACCGTTTGTTAACAAAAACGTTGGGAGTGAAACCGCCACAGCCTGTAAATTATTCTACGTGATGGAGATAGTTTTAGTAAAACTTATCAGATAGGATGGAGTAATTATTCTGGTGACCATAAGCTTAATTACTTCGACAAAAATATAATTCACTGAGACATAAATGACTCACCAAAGATAGTATCGATGTTGTCGTCAGGATCAGTTTAATTGTAGACCCTCATGTAACCAAGATTTAACCAAAAAAGCAAAAAGAAAGATTTCATAAATCTGACACGTCCCTCTGTCTGTGTGATCAGAACTGTCAAATATGTACCAGCATACTGCCGTTAATGAAATGAAATGTTTATAAGTAAAATATAGACTTAGTATTATGCACTTTCAGTGTTAACAACGCAAT